>NC_079873.1:104133132-105579608 GCF_023065955.2 Ursus arctos | reverse complement strand
TTCACCACAATTTTTAAAAAAAGAAAAAAAGGGTAAGAGACTGATGTGCAGACCTCAGTAAGAGAAAACTTCATGAAGTTTAAGCAATACATTTGATCTTCATTTTATTATTAAAAGAGGAAGCTCAGTATATGTCCAAGTTACTATAATTTTTATTCACATTTTGTAATGAGTTGAGTCACTTCTATTTCCTCCTTCTGTCTTCTCTCTTTCAGTTTTGAAATGTATTTAAAAGTACTTGGATAGGTGAGAGAACCCTTGTCAGTTGAACTCACTGTCAGGCCTCATGGACACCAGGAATGGATGAGGCAGAAAGGGGGACACACAACAACAGGAGAAATGTGGCCTGGAGTACCACTAACTCACTATCAGAGGAAGCCCTCAGGGAGGGGCTCTTGCTCTATGGGTTAATCCTTGGGAAAGGATACTCCTTATGCTATCTTCAACATGGCTTCTGCCTGAGACTTCTGGCACTTCCTAAGAACTGGGTTGTGGCCTCAACTGAGCCACTGATTTATGAATTTGGACCAGTCCCTTATGAGACTGCATGGTTTTGTGGGGCTCCTGTAGCCCTGTCAGTGCACTGGTTCAAGCCTCCGAGTCTTTTACCAGCAGTAGGTCCCACAGTGTAGGAATAGTGCTTTGCCTGGGATCAGATTACATGTTTGACAGGTGTTGCGGGTTGAATTGTGTCTGCCTCCATTCCCCCCCGCCACTGACCAAAAAAGATATGTTGAAATCCAAACCACAGAATGTGACTTTACTTTTTTTAATAATAATTTTTTATTATGTTATGTCACCATACAGTACATCCTTAGTTTCTGATATAGTGATCCATGATTCATTATTTGCATATAACTTTAGTTGGAGGTAGTGTTTTTATAGAGGTAATCAAGTTAAAATGAAGTCGTTAGTGTGGGCCGTAATCTAATAAAAGGGGACAATTGGACACAGACACAGACATGCACACAGGGAGACCACCACATGAAGACACAGAGAGAAGATGGCCGTCTGCAAGTCATGGAGAGAAGCCTGGAATACATCCTTCCCTCAGAGCCCTCAGAAGGAACCAACCCTGCTGACACCTGGATCTTGGACTTTAAGCCACCAGACGGAGGCCCACCCCCCAAAAATCTGCTATCGAAACGATCTAGTTTGTTACAACAGCTCTAGAAAATTAATACAGCAGGTAAAGCAGATTTTTCCCAGATTTCCTTCACTGGGAGCTGACAGTGTGGCATATGGCCATTCCTACTTACTGAGGTCCCCCAAGAATTCTTTTCACCTCACCTCCCAGAGCAGGCATTAGAGGCTCCAGGGAGATGGAGCCACTGTCTCAGTTGTCACTCCTGTCTTCCTAACAGGCAGGTTCTGGAAGTGGAAGGAGAGAGAAGGCTGGTGATGAAGGGTTTCTTTATCAGAAGGCTTTAAGTACCTTTCCTGGAACAGGGACTGCATCAAGTGTCCTCGCCTCAAGGACTCATCACCAGCGCCTACCTGGGAGAGGGAAACTGTTCTGATTTACACAGCCCCTCTTAATGCATTCTTGTCACTTAAAAGGGAAGTAAACGTCAGTGCTGAGGTGCTAGGCTTAGTCATATGGCCTCTCAGCACTCTCTAATCAATATCACTTCGCCATCGCTAAAGTTTTTGTAAGTCCGTCAACAGCCTCTCACCTCCTCTCAGTTCATTATCTCATATAGTTAGAGGGCCTATGATGATGCCTATCAGCAGCAGCTTAGACATAAATTTATGCTGTGTGTATAGTTGGTCAAAGTGCCTCTACTCAACTCATCACAAATTTTCCACTAGGACCAAGGAAATTGCTGTCTGATTATTCTCTCCAGCCCCATCAGTTAAGGAGCCTTTTCTAATCTGGTGTCTAAAGACTTGACCAAAATAGGTTTTTGTCTAAAGAGATTGATCCTGAAAAATGAGATGAAGGGCTGTTCAAAGTGGTTTAGGGAACAAACTTCATCAAAGCACACTGTCTTCCTCGACAAATCCTTTTTGGCTTAATTTATCTGCAGTAAGTTCCACCGCTTGAATTTGTGCAAAACGTATAGCAGCTGTAGTAGCAAAGATGTCATATTGGAAATTAAATCAAATATGTTGATTTTCCACTGAGATCCTGCCATTTTTTCATAAAGGTTTTGCTTTTATTGTTATTATATTAGCTTTGCGCAGTGGCAGTATCATAGCCAATGAGGTTTATTATTATTATTATTTCAAAGAATTGTTACAGGGAAGCAGCAAGATGAACATTGAACAAGAAATAACCCAATTCTGTGTTTCCTAAGTTGTTATGTCCTCAGCAAGTCAGTCCTCTTCTCTCTTTACACTCTATCCTAAGCCATCTTGTCCACTACCATTGCCAAACACATTTCTCCAGGCCAGACCTCTCCTGTGAATGCCAGATCTAGAGCCACATGCCTCTTGGACACCTCCACTCTGCTGTCCTCCAGACTCCTCAAACTCATCCTGTACAGGCAAGTAAAAAAGTGAAAATCACCATCATCTTATCCCACTGAAATTTGCTTCCTCTTCATTACCTGGCATCTCGGGGACTGGCCCACTGATTGGCCAAACTCTACAACTCCTCCTTCAGTTCCCATCCTCCATGACTTTCTCTTTAGTCCCATATCAGTAGCCTAATCTTGTTAACTCAATCTTTTAAATCTCTTCTACCCTTTCCAGCCTCACCAGCTCTCCAGTGATTTAGTGGTGTTCTCACTATATAAGCTGCTTTATAACAATATGCCCCGGAACCTCATTCCATGTTTTGTTTTGAGTGCGCCTGGTTTGCAAACTGCCTATTTCGTGAGTGCACAATAAACTTTTACTAAGTACCATTTCAGCGATTTGTTGGTTTTGCTTCTGTTTTTATGAACTTTTGACACCTCCTTAGACTTTATTGCTTTAATGCAGTCATTGTAAATTCCCATGCAATTTTGAGAAATAATACAGAGATCTCATATTGGGTATCTGTCCAGAAACTCTGTCTAGTTTCCCTGATATTAATGCTTTGCAGAATTATAGTATAATTTCACAACCAGGATATTAACATGGATACATCCACTTTTTCAGACTTTTCCAGTTTCACTTGTGCCTGTGCACGTGTGTGTCTGTGTGTGGTGTGTGAAACTCTATACCATGTTGTCCCCTAGCAGGCTCATGTATCCACCACCACCCCCAAGACACTGAACGGTTTTTCCATCACCGCACCCACCTCCCCCCAGTATCCACATTCTGGTCCCATCTCTAACCCCTGGCAACCCCTAATCTGCTCTTCATCTCTGTGATATTGTCATTTCAAGAATGTTACATAAATGGAATCATACAGTATGCAGGTTGTCCTGTGTATCATTAGTTCATTCCTGGTTACTGGTCAGTTACTGGTCAGTAGAATCCCACATTTTGACTGCTAACCTCAGTTTATCTATTCACGCACTGGAGGACATCTCAGTTGTTTCCAGTTTGGGGCTATTACAAACAAAACTTTTATAAACATTCTTGCATGGGGTTTTGTATGAACACAAGTTTTAAAGTCTCTGGAATAAATGTCCAAGAGTGCAGTTGCTGGGATGTATGGAAGTTGCATGTTTAGTTTTATAAGAAACTACCAAACGGTTTTCCAGAGTGGCTGTACTATTTTATATTCCTGCCAGCAAAGTGTGGGTGATCCAGTTTCTCCACATCCTCCCTAATTTGATGGCGTCACTATTTTTATTCTAGCAATTTGGGTAAGTGTGTAGTGATATCTCATTGTGGTTGTAATTTGAATTCCTTGATGGCTACTGATGTTGAGCATTTTTTCATGTGCTTTTTGCAATCTGCTTACCCTCTTTGGTGAAATATGTCTTCACATCTCTTGCCCATTTTCTAATTGGCTTGTTATTTTTTACTGTTGAAATGTGAGAGCACATCATATATGCTACATACAAGTCCTTTGTCAGATATATGTTTTGCAAATATTTTCTTCCAGTCTGCAGCTAGTCTTTTCATTCTTCACATGGGCTTTTGAAGAGCTAAAGTTTTACATTTTTACCAAGTCTAATTTATTGATTTTTCCTTTTACAGATCATCCTTCTGGTGTCAAGTCTAAGAACTCTTTGCCTAGTCCTGAATCACAAAGATTTTGTCCTTTTTTCCCCTAAAACCTTTATAGTTTTATGTTTTACATTTAAATCCATGATCCATTTTGAGTTCATTTTTGTATAAGATGTGAGGCTTTGGTCTATGTTCATTTTTTGCCTATGAATGTCCAGTTGCTCCAATACCATTTGTTGAAAATGCCATCTTCCCTCCACTGGATTTATTTTGCACAGTTGTCAAAAGTCAGTTGAGCACATTGGTGTGCGCTTCCTTGGGTTTCTAACCTTTTCAGGGCTTTAACTGGCACCAGGTCCCAATATGCCTTGCTTTAATTTCCTCTGAGATATATAAAAAGTGAATCATCATTTTGTAATGATACCAACATTATAATTAACAAGGATTTTGCAACAATATCAAATTAAACATTGATCGTGCCATATGAATTTAACTTGATCATTGTGAGTCTCGACTCTTCAAGGGGCTAATTCTAACAATTAAATTAGCCTGAAGCCATAGAGAATTGTGAGATGAATCAGAACTAACAGGGGAAGCTTCAAAGATATTAGATCATAATAGCAGGTGGAAGTGACCTGGCTGTGAGGTTCTGCTGGCAAATGCAACTAAAGTTCTTTTTCTATTCCATCTCCTAGGTGGGCCTTTACTTAATACTTTGTTGCCCTACACAGTAATTGTGTTCTTAGAAATGTGTGTTCATGTCACCTTCCGCTGTATAATGTACTAGAAAGAGCCCTCCCTAGACTGGGAGACAGTGGACCTGCTATCTAATCCCAGTTGTGCCTCTAACCCACTATGTAACCTAAGACAATCCCTACCTGTCTGGATGTCTTTCAGCACTATGAAATGCATTTCAATTTAGCGAAATCTTCTGAGTGCCAACTCTGTGACAGGTCTTGTGAGATATACTGAGATGAGCAAAATGCAAATCTTGCTCTCAAGTGACTTTCTCCCCTGTAGGCTATACCTGCAATTTATTAAGCACTTACAATAGGTCAGCTGCAATGCTAAGCACTTTATGTGTCATACTTCCTTTAATCCTCAGGAGACCTTGTGAGCTAAGAGGTAATATCATCCCCATCTTACAAATGTGGAAACCACAGCTTTTGAGAGGTTAAGTAGCTTGTCCAAGGTCATACTGTTGGTGGCTCTTTAACCACCACATCACATCAATTGATGTCAAAGGACAGAGTTCAGGTGGGCTTCATATATGAGATAGGATCTTAATCCAGTAGGACTGAAGGTAGCATTTTGAGAGGAAAGGAAAACAGAAGTTAGATATATTTATTAGCACTTTACAGGTGGAGAAGCTGAAGTTTAAAGAAGTGCTATGTCTTGCCCAAAGTCACAAGATAGACAGTACAGGACTCAAACCTATATTATTCTTTTTTATGGTTGGGTAATAAGGTTCCTCCCCTAGGTGAAGGCCAGCCTCTCACCTTGTGCAGTGGATCCCATCTCTTTCTCCTTGGAGATCTGTCTTTTCATCAATTACTCCCTGTCATCTACGGAAATGACCTCTTCTGGGCTATCTCTTTTGTCCCAGCAATTAAATGTGTCCAAAAATCTTCCTACATTAGAAATCTTTTCCTGTATCCTATCTTAGCTGCCTCCCAAGCTAACGAGAACTCTCTCTCTCCTACTCTCATAACCGTCCTTATGGAAGGAGTTGTCTATACTCAATGTCCTAACTTCCTCGCCTCTCACTCCCTCCCCTCCCACTGTAATCTGGCTTCTATCTCCAACATCTCTCCTGTACCGCTCTTACCAAAGTCATCAATGACATCCTTGTCACTAAGCATTATTTCCTTTCTCATCTTGCTTGGCTTCTCTACAACAGTTAATGAACTTGACTAATACCTCCTCACCTGAGGGTTTTAACCTTGGCTTATAAGACATGGTGTTCTTTGTTCTTCCTCTTTCTCTTCTTTCATGTGTCCTTTAGAGGTTCACTGTCTTCCCACTTAGTTATACTGTATTATTCTTTTATTTTTTAAAAAGATTTTTATTTATTTTTTGACAGAGAGAGAGACAGTGAGAGGAAACACAAGCAGGGGGAGTGGGAGAGGAAGAAGAAGGCTCCTAGCAGAGGAGCCTGATGCAGGGACTCAATCCCAAAACCTGGGATCATGACCTGAGCCAAAGGCAGATGTTTAACCGACTGATTCACCCAGGTGTCCCAAGAGTACCATAATCTTAATAACTATAGCTCTCTGGGGTCACTTTTAAGATCCCAGAATGGATGGGTAATACGGCTAAGAGGAATCAGCATTCAAATCAAAGATTCTGTGGTGATAAGTAGTTGAACTCAGCTGGCAATTAAATATGGGCACAGATGTGGTCTGTTTCCATTTTTTCCCCATGACCTGGCAACTTACATGACTGAAACTAGAAGCACAGATGCCACTGGAACTAACTGGAATCTTCCCAGGCTCTGGGCCCTGAGGTTGGTAGATGACTGCACTGGTAATATGATGGTGGAACAACTAAAAAATTGCAACGTTTCGGGGGTGGGAGGAAAGTAGCTTGAGGCATCTGTGGGGTCACCTGTCTATGGAGGGATCAACCATATTCAGCTAGAGTCACAGGAAAGGTGGAGCTGGGGTGTGTTGTGTCCCTCTGTGCCATAAAGAACCCAGTCCAGCCATAAAGAACCCAGTCCAGAGCCTGGCACCAAGAAGGTGCTTAGTAAACTTTTGGTAAATGAGTCTAGATGGAGACTCATGGATTATTGAGGACCCCAAAAAAACTTTTGTTTATGTGGGTTATAGCTAATGCTCTTTAACACAAATGGAAATTAAAGCTGAGAAGATTTAAATAATTCTTTGTTCATTTAGAAATAACATTTTTATGAAAAAGAAAACCTGTTATTTTCCAAAACAAAAAGAAACTTTATAAGAGTGCTGTTGTTTTATATCTTTGCAAATCTCTTTAACATCTGGATTTTCCTACCTGTATCTTTATTCAATCTGTTGTCATATGATATGTCATGTAGCCTCCTAAAAACTCCACTGTACGCTCATGAGATAAAAAAACAAATAATGTGTTAGTGTTATTATGAGAATAGTCGATCTAGTAGACCCCCTTAAAGGCTCGCAGGAACCCCCAGCAGTCTGGGGAACAGAATCTAGTGTATATATCTAACAGGGTAGTTTCTGGATCATAGAGTATGCACGTTTTTCATCTTACTCAGTATTTCCAAAGTGCAATCCAAAGTGGTCATAACAGTTTATACAATCAGCCACAGTGTTTGGGAGTTCCAGTTTCTCATATCTGAATCAAAATTTGGTGTTATCAGACTTAAAAAATTTTACCAATCTAAGGGATGTTTTAAATTTGCATTTCCCTGATTACTAGTGAGGTTAAACATATTAATCAATACTGAATTCCCTGTTTCTATTTTTTGTGCATTTTTTAATGTATTTGTTTTTTCAATATTGATTAATAAGTTTTTAATATGTCCTTTACATATTCTACCCCTTTGTTAGGAATAAGTGTTGCAAATAGTTCTTCCATGATATTGCTTTACATTTATTTTTTCACACTGACCTTTGATGCACAGAAATTTTTAATTTTAATGTAATGAAAATTAGCAGTCTTTTTTTTAACAAGTTATACTTTTTGAGTCTTACTTATTTAATTCTTCCCTGCCCAGAAGTTATAAAAATGATTTTTAAAATTTTCTTCTAAGGATTTTAAAGATTTTATTTTCATATTTACTTCTTTAATCTACCTGAAAATTGACAAAATTTTTTGGCATGATATTGGGTAAAGATGTAGTTTTATCATTTCCCCCAGATTCTCTATTTTGTTCCATTAGTCTGAGTTCCCTCACTTCGTTTTTATTCTTCAAAGTATTTTGCTTATTCTTAACACTTTACCTTAAAAATTTTATGAAGTACATAATACATACAAAAGAATATATAAATTTTTCATGTACAGTTAAAAAATTATAAAATTAACACCTAACTAATACCTTGGAAGCCTCTTGTAAACCTCTACCTGATCACATCATTCTTCATTCCCCAAAGACTACAGGCAAACACTGTCCTTAATGTTAAATTAAACATTCACCTCCTTAAGTCAAGCAGAGAAAGACAATTATCATATGGTTTCTCTCATCTATGGAACATAAGAACTAGGAAGATCAGTAGGGGAAGAAAGGGATAAAGAAAGGAGGGTAATCAGAAGGGGGAATGAAGCATGAGAGACTATGGACTCTGGGAAACAAACTGAGGGCTTCAGAGGGGAGGGGGGTGGGGGATTGGGATAGACTGGTGATGGGTAGTAAGGAGGGCATGTATTGCATGGTGCACTGGGTGTTATACACAACTAATGAATCATGGAACTTTACATCAAAAACCAGGGATGTACTGTATGGTGACTAACATAATATAATAAAAAATATTATTATAAAAAATTCACCTGCTTTTTATTATAATTTTACTGTTCATGTAGCCCCACTGTATATTGTTTGGTGTTGCCTGTTCGTTACATAAATGGAATCATACCATGCGTTTTCTCCACATTTTCTCTTGTGACTTGCTTCTTTCACTTATTAGGTTCCTGAGATTCAGCTTTATAAGATGCATGTAACTATAATTTATTCCTTTTTACTGCTGCATGGTATCCCATTGTTTGCATATACCACAATGTATCCTACTATTAATAGATACTTGGGTAATTCTTTCAGGCTTTTGCACATTTCAAACAATACTACAATGACTGTATTTTACATGCCTCTAGATGCACTTATGAAAGAGTTTCACCAAACCAAGGAATATGATTGCTAGGTTATAGGGTAATTGCTAGGTTATAGAGTAAATGAATGCCAATTTCAGCAGGTAATACCCAACATTTCCAAAGTAGTTGTTATATTACTACCAGTTGTAGATGCAAGTTCCTGTTATCAACAAATATTCTCTTTTTTTGCCTTTGCCAATTTGGTAAGTATGAAATATATCTCATTTTAGTTTTACTTTACATTTTCTTTATTAAAATGATCTTAAGCATATGTTTATATGTTTATGGCCTCTGTACAGTTCATTTCCTTCAAAACGTGTCTTTTGTCCAGTTTTTAAATTAGGTTATAATTTCTTATTGATTTTTAGAAAATTTTTATATATTGTAGATATTAATTTTTTATTAGCTTTATATACTTAAATATTTCATTCCAGCGTGTGGCTTGTCTTTGTAACTTTCCTTAGGGTTTTTTAATGAAAAGAAGTTCTTAATTTTAATGTAGCTGAGTTCATCATTTTCCTTACTGGTTTTTGCTTGCTTCTCTAATCTGAGGTCCTAAAGTTGTACCCCTGTGTGGTCTTCTAAACATCTTATAGTTTCACATTTACATTTAAGTCGAGTACAATCTTCAATACAAGTACAAGTCATTTTCATATGGTGCAAAATAGAGATCTCTTTCTTTTTTTTTAGATAAACTATTCTCCAAGAATCATTTGTATTTATAGTCCATCCTCTTCAACAATCTGTAATTACTTCTGTGTCATCAATCAAGATACTGTGTATGTGTGCATTTATTTCTGGACTCCATTCTGTTCCAATACACGGTTTGTCTACCCTTGCACTAAAACCACATGGTCTTAATTACTATAGTTTTTCTCTAGAATTATTTTTATTAGGAAGATGTAATGTGAAAGAAACAAAAGTATTTTAGGCATCAGTATAACATCAGGTTCAAATTTCTTATCATGCAATTCCTTAATTATTATCAGAGGTGAATCATAAGCACACAGCATTTATAGCACATATTTTCTGTTGATTACTATAAATCTCGATATCTAATAGTTTATCCTATCTGGATCATTCTTTTGGAATTTCTTGGCTACTTTTGGCTCTTTGTGTTTTAACATAAATTTTGGAATTAGCTTGTTGTATTCTACAAAAAAACCTTGGGAAATTTATTGGAATTGCATTTAACATATAGATACTACATCAAAAGCTAATGATATACTGTATGGTGACTAACATATAATAAAAAAATGATTACTACGAAAAAAAGAAATGAATTGACATTTTTATTGAAGTATAGTTGACACACGATGTTACATTAGCTTCAGGTGTACAACATAATGATTTGACAAATTTATACATTATGCTGTACTCAGCACAAACGTAGCTACCATCTGTCACCATACAATGCTACTATAATACCATCAACTTTATTCCTTATGCTGTGACTTTATCCCCATGACTCATTCATTCCGTAACTAGAAGCCTGTATCTCTCACTCCCCTTCACTCATTTTGCCCATCCCCCCACCTGAGAATTGATATTTTTAAGATAATGAATCTTCCTATCCAAGATCATGATACATTTCTCCATTATTTCCATATTTGAAGGGAGTTTTTCAATAAAATTTTACAATTTTCTCCATCAAGGGCCTGTGCATAATTAGATTTATGACTAAAGAGTTTTGTTTGTTTTTGTAATGCTATAAGTGGTATTTTTTAAAACTTAATAGACTTTATTTTTTGGAGTAGATTTAGGCGAGAAAAATTGAGTAGAAAATATAGACAGTTTATTGTCCACAATAGCCAGACTGTGGAAGGAGCTGAAATGCCCTTCAACAGATGAATGGATAAAGAAGATGTGGTTCATATATACAATGGAATATTTGTCAGTGATCAGAAAGGATGAATACCTACCATTTACATCAACATGGATGGAACTGGAGAGGATTATGCTAAATGAAATAAGTCAAGCAGAGAAAGGCAATTATCATATGGTTTCACTCATGTGTGGAATATTAGAAATAGCACAAAGGATCATAGGAGAAGGTAGGAAAAAATGAATGGGAAGAAACCAGACAGGGAGCGAAACCATGAGAGACTCTTGACTCTGGGAGACAAACGGAAGGTTGTGGAAAGGGAGGTGGGTGAGGGCATGAGGTAACTGGGTGATGGGCTTTAAGAAGGGCACATGATGTGATGAGCACTGGGTGTTATATGCAACTAATGAATCATTGAACACTTAAAAAAAGAAAGAAAGAAAGTATAGAGAGTTTCCCTATGTGCCCCAACCTCTCTCTGCCATATGGTTTCCCTATTATTAACACTTGCATTAGTATGGTACATTTTTATGATTGATGAGCCAATATTGAGGTATTATTATTAACTAAACTCCACAGGTTACATTAGGGTTCACTCTTTGTGTTGTACATCCTATGAGTTTTGACAAATGTATAATGATACATATTCACCACTACAGCATCATACAGAATAGTTTCATTGTCCTAAAAACCCCCTGTACTCCACCTATTAATCCCACCCCCCACCATGAACCTCTGGCAACGACTGATCTTTTTACTGTCTCCATTGTTTTGCCCTTTCCAGGATGTATGCTTTTCAGATTAGCTTCTTTCAGTTAGCATATGCACTGAAATTTTCTCCATGTCTTTTAATAGCTTGATACCTTATTTCTTTTTAGCACTGAATAATATTCCATTGTGCCAGTGTTGGCACGTGCCACTGCTACTGTTTGTTTGTCCATTTACCTATTGAAGAGCATCTGGGTTGCTTCCACATTTTGCCTGATTATGAATAAAGCTGCTACAGATATCGACATGATGGTTTTTGTGTGGACATAGGTTTTCAGCTTCTTTGGATAATTACCAAGAGTGTGATTGCTGGATGATATGGTAAGAATATATTTAGTTTTGTAAGAAAATGGCAAACTTTCTTCCAAAGTGGCTCTACCATTTTGCCTTCCCACCGGTAACATGAGAGTTCTTGTTGCTCCACATCCTCCCCAGCATTTGGTGTTGTCGGTGCTCTGGATTTTGGCCATTCTAGTAGGTGTGTAGGGGTATCTCGTTGTTTTAATTTGCAATTCTATAATGACATGTGATGTGGAGCATCTTTTCATAGGCTTATTTTCCATCTGTATATCTTCTTTGGTGAGGTGCCTATTAAGGCCCTTGACCCATTTTTTTTTTAAATTGGGTTGTTTGTTTTCTTATTGCTAAGTTTTAAGAGTTTTTTGTATATTTTGCATAACAGTCCATTATCAGATATATCTTTGCAAATATTTTCTCCCAGCCTATGCCTTTTCTTCTCAGCTATTGGTTTTTTGTAGATGTCCCTTATTGGGTTGATGAAGTTCCCTTTGGTTACAAGTTTATTGAGTGTTTTTATCATGAAAGGGTGTTGGATTTTGTCCAATGTTTTTCTATATCTATTGGGATTATCATGTAATTTTTGGTTTTATATTTTATTGATATGACATACTACATTAATTGATTTTCAGATGTTGAACCAACTTTGCATTCCTGGGATAAATCCCATTTGATCATTGTGTATATATATGTGGCTGGTTTGCCTATATTTTATTGATTGTGCTTAATAGTTTTGCATTCTTCTTGAACTTTTTTTCTGGTATGCAATTAGGTTACTTGGAATAGTTTGATCTTTTCTTATCTTTCTTTAAAACTTTAGGAGGAAACAGAGCAGCATTTGTTCTATAGTTATTTCCTACCACTGAAGCAAGACCCTTTTGAATACTCTACCCTATGCCTTGTGAGTCATGAGGTTTCCAGTGTGACTGGTGGGAACTGGCTCTATTCCCAGCTCTCTAAGAACTCCAAGACTCCAGGAATCTGGGGGGCAGTTAGTTAGCTAGTTTTCTCATATGCATGTGCTGTTCGGTACTCTGCTGAATACTTGAGAGGGATCCTCTGTGAATCTCTGTGATTTTCTCTCTGTGCAGGTGTTTCCTTTTGATTCTGTCTCTGTCCAAGCTAACTGTAGCAGCCTTGGTCTCCTCAGACTCTCAGCATCCTTCCTTATTTTCAGAGAAATACAAAACAGTTGTGGTATAATGGAAAGAGAACTGGGTTGTGAGTCAGGAGGCCTGGTTTTTAGACCCTGCGATACCATTGCCTCATTGTATGACCTGAATCATGCATCTGTTGCTCTATGAGCCTCAAAGAGATCTGTTTAACGAGAGAATTGCTTTAGATGACTCTTTAGCTCTAAAATGCATAGTAACATACATGTGTCCCGTGCTTCACAATTTACAAATAACTCATATCCCCTCTTCCTAATAATTCGACATGGTAGTCAGGGCAAGAATCATTATGCTGTTATATAAGTGAGGAAACTGAGTCTTAAAGTTTTGGTATCACAAAGCTCATTAAGTAGTAGTATTTGGACTCAAATTCAGGCTCTGTCTCCCCAAATCCAGTGCTATTTCCACTTCATATACTAAATTCCATGATCCTGCAGTTTCATTTGTTCACTTAACCAATACTCATTGATTATGTGTTCCAGCGTCTGTGCTTTTGGGGCAGCAATTTTAAGAATATCCCAGTATTCATCAGAAAGTGATACCAACCACATGAGTCATTTTTTCTTGAAAAGAACACTTTTATATTAACTGGCAGATGTTCAGGAAGGTTCATTCAGCGTGGTGGAAAGTTCCTCATATTTTTGCCATCTCAATGAATATATCAGCTAGATTAGCCCAACCCAAGTGGTATTTGGTTATTTTTGAGTTCTGGGCTCAGTGTGGTATTTCCCCTTGTCCGCTCAGAGGCACTGTACATACTGAGCAGTTTTCCTCTTTTGCAATTACTACTTGGAACACATTTGATGTTGCAGTCCAAAAAAGTTTCTGATACTAAAGATAGCTGCTATTTGCAGCATGGAGACTAAACCCTGATGTAGATTGGCTAAATGTCCCAGGGCTTGGCACCATGACACTCGGAGACTTCTCTGATGTTCCCTTATAGGGTTAGATTCTTGGCAGTGCCTTTCCCCAGCTCTCCAAATTGCACACAACACTCCGGCTGCTGCAAATATGAGGACCTTTAAAAAGACCAGCTTGGCATTGGGTATTAGGAAACTGCACACAGAGGACTGTTCTTGCATAAGTTCTTTCAGTCCATCACTCAGCAAATATTTGTTGAGTGCCTATTTTGTGCCAGGCAGTGTGTTAGGTGATTGAAATATCTCAGTGATAAAACAAAGGTCCTTCCCTTATTAAACTTACATTCCAGCAGGGGAAGACAGATACTAAACATGGTTCATACATGAATTTAACTTTAGTATATTGGAAGGCCTTATTGAGAAAATGACATTTAAGCAAAGACTTGAAGGAGTTAACTTTATGAAACTTCAGAGAAAGAGCAGTCTAGAAAGAGAGAACCATCAGTGCAAAGGCCCTGAGGCAGGAGTGAGACACACATATTTGAGGAACAGCAAGGAGACAGAGATAGCAAGGTAAGTGGCAGAAGATCAGACAGATAACAGGAAAAGGGACCTAATAGTACAGGGTCTTACAGGGCATTTTAAGGATTTACAATTTTCCTCTGAGTGAAACGGGGAGCAAAGGAATGACACAATCTGACTTAACATGTTAGAAAGATTTTTTTGGCTGCTATGTTGAGACTATACTATAGGGGTCAAGGGCCAAAGCAGGGAGGCCATTTAGAAGGCTAACCCATTAATCCAGGCAAGAGATGACGGTGGATTGGACCAAGTGGTAGCAGTGGAGGTGGTGAAAAGTAGTAGGATTCTGGATATATTCTTAAGGTAGAGCCATCACAATTTGCTGACAGATTGTTGTGCCATGAGAGAAGTGATAAGGTTGATGCAGTTGTTTCTGGCATGACCAGCTGGAAGGATAGAATTGCCATCTAATGAGAAAAGGAAAGTCATCAATGTGCAGATTGGAGAGAAAGATCAATAATTTAGTTTTAGACATGTTGAGCTTGAGATATCTTATGTTCATGCAAAGCTCTGGGTGTGAATGTTTGTAAAAATTTTATTCATAACCTTCAAAACTGGAAACAAATCAAACGGCCTTCAACAGATGAAATGCTAAATACATTGTGGTACATCTGTACAACTGAGTACTATATAGCAATAAAAAGGAATAAACTACTGATGTACACAACCACATTGATGAAATCTTAAATGCATTATGCTAAGTGAAAGAAGCCAGACTCAAATTGTTACGTACTATATGATTCCATTTACATAGCATTCTGCAAGAAGTGAAACTAAAGGAACAGAAAACAGATCAATGATTGTCAAGAAATGGAGATATCAGAAGGAATTGACTATGCAGCGGGCACAAGGGAATTTTTAGGGGTATTGGAAATGTTTTATATGTTGATCGTAGTGATAGTTACACAACTCCATGTGTTTGTCAAATCTCATAGAACTATACGCTAAAAAGGTGGATTGTATTGTATATAAATTGTACTTCAATAAATCTGAGTTAGAATATTATATATAGGCCAGTGATGGGTAGTAAGGAGGGCACGTATTGCATGGAGCACTGCGTGTTATACGCAAACAATGAGTCATGGAACACTACATCAAAAACAAGGGATGTACTGTATGGTGACTAACGTAACATAATAAAAATTAAAAAAAATATTATATAGTCCATTCTTCAGGTTGCTGGGGGTAGAACATATATTCTTTGAATTAAAATAAGTGAATCAATGAACATGAGGCAGTGCTTGTATTAGGGAAGAACAATTACCTTTTGTGAATGAAGTTTCTGCTCTTAAGTCTGTCATAAAGTACCTTTATTTTGATTGCAAGTGCTAGTACCCAAAAGTGGTGACCAGCCTTGGCCACCATTGTCAAATGCACAATGTATGATCATCACAGACTCTGATTATCTTAGTGAGGAAAGAGTATGAGGGTTAAAGCAGTCACACAAAACATTTGGCCGTACAGGTGGGACGAATGTTTCTTTGGTCTGTTTCTTCTTGCTTTGGTATCTGTAGCTGTGCTCCACATGTGTCAAAGGGCAGCTTTGAGCTGTACCCCACTAGGAAATGGAAAATGGAAATTTTTGGAAAGATTTTTTAAATTTTGCCTATTGTACAAATTTTTAAAATTTTACCTATTGTACAAATTGTACAAACAGTTCTTGATTTTTCTAAATAGTTTGCATCTGTAGGTTTTTGTTTAGAGACCAGCTGTAGAGAATTACAGCTCCCAGCCTCAGACTTCCAGATTCTATCTTTGCACATTCTGAAATCAGTCAATGTTATTTTACAGGTTTGCAGCTCGTGAACTCCCTCAGAGCTGTTATGGGCCCCATCAAAAGGAAACGGCCTGCCTTGGCCTCTGCTTTCCTGCTCTGTCTTGATTTTGCAAAGTTCCAAGGAAACACAAGAATTATGGTACCTTGTCAGACACAGAGGAAGGCTTTACATCTGTCCCAGGTCTTTGGAGCTCCCAGTTCTCATTATTAGCTTTGATAGAAACTTCCAGTGGGGCCTAGCCAGACAGTAGTCCACAAGCCCCTGCCATTAGATGGATTACAGTTACAAAAATCAGCCTTGGACTGTGAGCTGCCCGTAGCTTATCTTAATGCCACAAGAGCATTGAAATGAGTGTCTCTAATTAGCCGGGCATATGGTTTTGCTGCATACATGAGCCCTACCAAACACAGTTAATCCAAGTTTATGGGCTTGTTTCCATTCTGTCCCCAGTCTCATCTGCCCTTTCCCACCTCTGTGCCACTGTTGTGGCTTTTCTTTCCATCTGAAATACTCTCTTGCTCCTAGCCCCTCAGGTATGCCTGTTGAAATTCTCCCGTTCTTCAAGGCCAGGTTTCCATCCCCTCTCCTCTCAGAGGCCCTCCTGAAACTCTGTCCTGGAACACTTCTTCCCTCCATTGACCCTGCTGAGTGATGCATATGTCCCTGTCTTAATACTCTTTCTAGACCACAAGTGATGAGAGGATAGAGACAGGGTTCATTCATCCCTGTACCTGTCCACACCTTCCCTCCTCCACCCCCTACTCCACATCTCATCTCTGCATCTACCACAGTTCCCTGCTCAGAGTGGGCAATCAGAAAATGTTTGCTGATGTGGAAAACCAAAAGTCAGAATGAGCAAATAATTGAAATTCTGCTATTTGTATTAACCCATGGGAAATCAGACAAGTTTTGAGTATATGCCACATGGCATCCAAATATCTAGTACTGTCTTTAAGTGTTTCAAATTTCAAAATATAAAGCTTGGTTATAATTAAGACTTCAAAATTCTGTAGATTTTTCTTACCTTCACATAGAAATTTCAAAAAAACACTTCAACAAACAAAAATGAATGTCTGCTTGAATTTAAGAGACTTGTGGATTCTGATTGTTTAAAACAAACTTCAAAGCAGAAGGGAACTGAGCAGTATTTAATTCAAAGATTTCATCTGATTACAGGTGAGACACACTATCCCCTGTGTGAATGGCAGCAAAAGACTGCATTGTCAATTAGAGAAAGAAACACAAATGTGGAAGCCGAATTCATACCTTACCTGATTTGAAACCTGAATTATTTACTGTTGAGATTTATATGAGATTAGATTTTTTTGCTTAAACACTAAATCAAGCTTAACAGGAAGAGATATTGCAAATAAACAATGTTCTCTCAAATGGTGTTTTTAATACTTTCATTAGAAAGGAAACCAGCAAAAAATTTAAAATAAAAAAAAAAGGAAATCTAGCTGAGTTTTTTATTGCAGACCCTGATGGCTCTATAATTTTTTTATTAAAGATTTTATTTATTTATTTGACAGAGAGAAAGAGCACAAGCAGGGGGAGAGGCAGGCAGAGGGAGAGGGAGAGGGAGGAGCAGACTCCCTGCCGAGCAGGGAGCCAGATGCCAGGCTCGATCCCAGGACCCCAGGATCATGACCTGTGCCGAAGGCAGACGCTTAACCGACTGAGCCACCCAGGGGCGCCTCTATAAATTTTGATGTGCCGTGCTCCAGAATTCATGCACCCATCATGAGAGAAGTTGCTCCTCGCCAGCTTATAGGTGCAGCAGGGTTTACAAGTACTGGCTTAGTGCCCAGGAAGGTCTGGGTTCCAATCTTATCTCTGCTACTGACTTGGGCAAGTCCTTTCTCCTCTCTGGGCCTTGGTTTCCACATCTAGAGAGAGTTGAATTCTGGTTTTTTTTCTTTCTTTCAATGAACCATGGGCAATGAAGTAAAGATAGTTATGTTGCAGTTCTTTCACTGTTTTATGTTACTGCTCATTAGTTTATTTGCAACCACACCCTATAGTTTTTAAGAATGCTAACAACTTAAGAGACTGAGATGGTGCCAGTTTTTTAAAAGAATGTCTCCGGCATTTCATCTCTCTGGATGTATTAACCTTATCATCATTGTGATGAGTCAATTTTAAAGTCAAACAAGAAAATGTCAAACTTCTGTTGGTTTCCTCACTTGCATTTGTTACTATGGAGAAACGTCCTTGAAAGAATTGTATTAAAGCAGCATCAATTAGTTTAACTTCCTCAATCTATATTTGCACCTAGAATATTCTGTTTAATGCATGCTTCTGCCACATTGTGGCAGTTATGGGTCAAGAAAGTGCAGGCATCAAAGTATACTGGGAAATTGGGTTGCCAGCACTCAGAATCTGTCCATTACACCTCTAACCTCTGTGTATTACCCCAGCCACAGATGCCTGCAGAGACTTATTTGTGGGCCTTGGCATAACATATGACTCATTCATGTAGGTCTCTCACCTTTCAGGATCTGCCAAGAGCAGTCTGGTCACTGGCATGAGGAACAAGATCCTGGTTTGGGCCCATAAACAAGTCATTCAACTGTCGAGGAAATTACCTATTTTGTATCCAGATGTTTTGAGTTCATGTACAGTCTTAGTAAAGTGGAGTTTGTTCAACTGGAAGAGCCAATTTTGTTGCTGTGTATTGATGGACCATCCAGAGACAGTTTCCTTTTGAGGGATTGAGGGTGTCGAGCTAGCTAGCTGATATCCAAGGTCCCATCCAGCTGGGAATCTCGGCCTATGGAAACAGAAATCTCATGTCTGATGAGTTAGCCTTGCTGTTCAAAGACATACTTCTCCATCTCTTTTCTTTATCATTTATATTATTACAGTTATAGGATTTTAGTGGCATTCTTACCTGCTTCAGGAAGAGAGGTGGAGGTGAGGTGATTTTTTTAACCTGGTTACTGCTCTACAAAATAGTCAAGTTTATTTTTTATTTTTTATAATAATTTTTTATTATGTTATGTTAGGCGCTATACAGTATATCCTTAGTTTTTGATGTAGTGTTCCATGATTCATTATTTGCGATAACACCCAGTGCACCATGCAATACGTGCCCTCCTTAATACCCATCACCGGCCTATCCCGGTCCCCCACCGCCCTCCCCTCTGAAGCCCTCAGTTTGTTTCCCAGAGTCCATAGTTTCTCACGGTTCATTCCCCCTTCTGTTTACCCCCCCTTCATTCTTCCCTTCCTTCTCCTACCGATCTTCCTGCTATTTCTTATGTTCCATAAATGAGTGAAACCATATGATAATTGTCTTTCTCTGCTTGACTTATTTCACTTAGCATAATAATCTCCTCCAGTCCCGTCCATGTTGCTGCAAATGTTGGGTAATCGTTCTTTCTGATGGCTGAGTAATATTCCATTGTATATATGGACCACAGCTTCTTTATCCATTTGTCTTTTGAAGGGCATCTCGGCTCCTTCCACAATTTAGCTATTGTGGACAATGCTGCTATGAACATTGGGGTGCATATGGCCCTTCTCTTCACTACATCTGTATCTTTGGGGTAAATACCCAGTAGTGCAATTGCTGGGTCATAGGGTAGCTCTATTTTTTAACTTTTTCTTACCAGAATATTATATCTTTGTTGGTAAATGTCCCATATGCACTTGAATGTGAATTCTGATGTTATTTAAATTATTCTGTAAATGTCATTAGGTTAATTAAATTGACAATGTGGTTCAAATTTTCTATATCTTTACTGTTTTTCTATCTACTTGTTTTCTCATTTATTGAGTGAGGGGTATTGAAATCTCTGATTATCATTGTAGACTTTGTTTCTCTTGCAGTTCTATCAGTTTTTGTTTCATGTAATTTGAAGATCTTCTATTAGTAGCAAAATGTTTAGGATATTTTGTTCTCTTGATTAATTGACAACTTCATTATTATTAAATGACTTCTTAGCTTTGATAATATTTTTTCCTCTGAAATCTCTTTTGTCTGATATTAATAGAGCCACTCTGGCCTATGGTTAACTCCATCACCTCTTTCCTACAGTGACAAAACCCAAATGAGAGACTGTCTACCTAAGGAGGTAAATGAACTGAAAATGGTCACAAAGTTTCTCCACCTAGAAGCTGGAAGCTTGTTACGGCTGTTCATAAAAAAAGAATTCCACCAGTACTCCTCCAGGAAGGTAAGGTCTATTTCTCCAGAAGGCTGCAGGAGAAGGAAAGGAGTTAGGATGCTAAGAGTGCCCGCAGTAAAATAAAAGTGCCTTGTGGGTGAAGATACATGTTGAGAAGACCTTTTCACATAAGGCACTCGTGCCTCTGGCTAAGTCAAGCCCATCCTGGATGTATTCATCAGTTTTAGTTTGTAGTTTTTTGCATGCAAACATCCCTTACAACTTGCAGCATCTATGTATCTGCCTCATCCTCCCTACACTATTAAAACCTAACCCAGATTTGAAACAAGACTAGGATACCCATGGGGCACTTGGGTGGCTCAGTTGTTTAAGTGTCCAACTCTTGATTTCAGCTCAGGTCATGATCTCAGGGTTGTGAGATCCAGCCCCATGTCGGGTTTTGCACTGGTCATGGAGCCTGCTTGAGAATTTCTCTCTCCCTCTTTCTCTGTCCACTGCTTGCCCCCACTCTTTCTCTCTCTCTCTCAAAAAAATTTTTTTTTAGAAAAGAAACAAGACTAAGATACCCAACAGAGCAAGTTTATTCAGTGAAGTCTTGATAGCCTGAAGGTAGTGATTTCAGATTGGACAACAAAACTGAGGAGAACTATGTGGTCACTGTAAAAGGAGGTGGGGATAAAAAAGATCTCTGGTAGTAGGCAAGAACTGAATGACCTTCAAGGTGTGTAGGAGTGAAATGAGATGATTCACATCTCTGTACAGACTTAAATATGGCCACATTATCATGGATGGATTGAAGGTAAGATATAAAAAAAAAAAAAACTTGACATCGGTGAAGGGTGGGAGAGAACAGAATGTATTACTGAATGGGGTGGCTGTGGGGAAGTTTGGAGGAGACACCCTCCCCACCATGTGACCCACCAAAATTGACATGCAGAGATGAGGAGGGTGACAGGTCAGTGTGGAAGACTCTTAAGGGGTACTAAGAAAATTCCCCCTTTCTCCCACTGCAGCATCTTGGCCTTTCCAGCATCTCCCCTCCCCTGAAGTTTTGTCAACATGGTCTTTTGTGATGTCTAAGCATCCCAGGGCTACCATTGGCTGGGGAGCTTTGTAGACCAAACAAAACTGAAGGGTGTGTACCTTCATTATCCTGGTGAGCATATATAGGCAGGTCAAGAGGCCTGGGGTAGACCACTGGGAATTTTTGCGTGGAAAAGTGACCTATAAACCACAAGCTTCTAGTGGAGTTATAGAACAACCAACTTCAAGCACCACAGGCAGGAAAAAGAAGACCACTTGTCAACCCTGGTCCAGAGGCAGTGGCAAGGTGAGATGACTCTACCCATGCTCTTCCTCATCCCCTTTGATTCCTTGCCCTGTAGACTCCTTCCCTGTCCTTGCCTGGCGCACATATCCTCCTCAGCCTCTCCCTTCTCCTGAAGCCCCTGCTCCCTTCCACCCTCCATCTTCTTCCCCCCAAATCAATGCCCCTCTGTGCTCACCCTATTGTCTTCGCAGGTGGCCAAGACAACTATGAAAGCTAAAAGACAGTTTCAAGGGAGTTTGAGAGAAGAAACCTCTTCCAGAGTTCCCATTCCATTAATTAAGTCTAAGAAAACTAAAGTACCAATACTATTCGGCCATTATCACAGGCTGAATGAAAAGCTGAATCAAAATGAGCCAGAGCAGGACCAAGAGAGTGTAGAGAAACCCACCACTTCAAATGATGACCAGGGCAGTCAGAATGTAAGAGTCGGGCCAGAGACCTCAGATACCTGTGAATTCTCCAAAGTCTAGTCACTAAGAAATGGCCAACTACTTAGAGCCAAACCATGCACAAACAGGGTACATGCATGGTGATAAATAAAACAAAAAACTGTGTGAAAATTTGCGTGTGTGTCTCTGTGTGTTCTCTGATGGTAGGGAACGACAAAGGGAAGAGGCAGGTGTGTGAGAAGGGAGAGAGGTGGGGTTGTACAGGGTTGGGGGTTAGACCAGAAAGTCCACATTTAGACAAACATTGGGAATAAGGACTAGGTAAGGTCTGAGCAGTAAAGACAAATTTCATAACACTATCCCACAAGCAAGGAGGGAAAGGGTATGGTGTTTCTGCATGTGTATGCAGGCAGTTGGGGGGCAGCAACATAAGGGTGTAGATTGCAGGAACCTATATTGAGTGAAGTGTGTGGGATGACACTGTCACCACCCCCAAAAAGCAGACAAATACATAAAATACATAACCTCTAGCCCACCTACCTCACAGTGTTGTTTGTTGCATCCTGTCCTCTGCTGTAAGAAACCTAAGACCCCCAAAAGGACCAAAAATTTCACCCTACTAAAAGTCAATGACAACACCCTCAAGGACTGATTATGGCGATAAATGGGAGCATTATTTGCAGACAATTTTTCATTAAACTTTTTATTTTGAGATAATTGTGGACCAACATGCAGTTGTAAGAAATAATACAAATGGGGCGCCTGGGTGGCCCAGTCAGTTGAGTTCCAACTCTTGGTTTCGGCTCAGGTCCTGATCTCCCAGTTGTGGAATCAAGCCCTGCACTGGCTCTGAGCTCAGTGCGGAGCCTGCTTCAGATTCTTTCTCTCCCCGCCCATCTTCCCCTCCCACTCGTGCTTGCTCTCTTTCTCTCTAAAATGAATAAATAAATGGGGAGCACTTTACCCAATTTCCCACAATGGTAACATCTTCCTTTCAGAACAATCAGGATATTGATATTGAGACAGTCCGGATGCACAACATTTCCATCACTAAATGAAACCTCATTTCACCCTTTTATAGACACAGCCATTTCCCTCTTGTTATAGACTGAATGTATGCCCTTAAAATTCATATATTGAAGCTTTAATCCCCAATGTGATGATATTTGGAGGTCAGGGGCTTTGGGAGGTGATTAGGTTTGGGTGAGGTCATGGGGGGGAGCCCCCGTGATGGGATTAATGCCTTTATGAGGGGATGAAGAAACCTAAGCTTGCTCTCTCTGCCATGTAAGAATACAGCAAGAAGGCATCTGTCTGCAAACAAGAGGGCCCTCACTATGAACCAAATTGACTGGCATCTTAATCTTGTACTGCCCAGCCTCCAGAACTATGAGAAAGAAATTTCTGTTCAGTCATCCAGTCTATAGTACTTATTATAACACATTGAGCTGACTAACACATCTCCCATACCCACATCCTTCCCTGGCAACTACTAATATGTTCCCATTTTTATGATTTCATCTTTTCAAGAATGTTATATAAGTTGAATAATACAGTATGTAAGATTTTGGGATTTTTTTCACTTAGCATAATTATCTGAACATTCATCCAGGTTGTTGTGTGTATTAACAGTTCATTTTTTATCATTGAGTAGTGTTCCACGTTATGATGGCCAGTGCCAGGGTAAGACAACTTGAACTGTAATTGACGAATTGCTAAAAGTCTGATGCAGACAACTCTGAATTAAAAACTCCAGGGAGGGTGGGGTGCCTGGGTGGCTCAGTCGGTTAAGCGTTTGCCTTCAGCTCAGGTCATGATCTCAAGGTCCTGGGATCAAGCCCCACGTCAGGCTCCCTGCTCATTGGGGAGTCTGCTTCTCCCTCTCCCTCTGCCCCGCTCTTCACTCATGCTCTGTCTCTCAAATAAATAAAATCGTTAAAAAAAAAAAAAAAAAGCTTCAGGGAGGGGCACCTGGGTGGCTCAGTCAGTTAAGCCTCCGACAGTTGGTTTCGGCTCAGGTTATGATCTCGGGATTCTGGGACCAAGCCCTGTGTCAGGCTCCACGCACAGTGCAGAATCTCCTGTCCCTCTCCCTCTGCTCCTCCCCAACTCATGCTCTCCCTCTCAAATAAATAAATAAATAAAATCTTGAAAAAAATTTAAAAAGCTCCAGGGAGACCCAGTCATGGGGCAAGGGCACAATACTGTGAGCTCTACCTCCAGGACCTCAGCTAGTTTCCACAGTAAATATCAGAGAAAAAAATCCCTCAGGCTTCTGGCAGAGGGAGGGATAAAAGAACCATTTTGAAATATGCCAGAGCACTCTGTTCTTTGTAACAAGGCCTGCCCTCAGGAAAGCTTAGTTAACCAGAGCTTAACCTGCTGGGGTATCAACAGAGCCTAACTGACCAGAAGGAAGGGAAATACCCAGCTCCAGTCAGCTCTAGCTTTCCACGTCGGAGAAAGGAAATACCCAACTCCAGCCCACTCTAGTCATCCTATTCCACCTAAGGGAGGAGAAAAAAAAAAGAGAAACCCTTGTGAATTTCACAGTCCAGAGATAGAGGCTCACTAAAAGAGTGGGACATACTCATAGGACAATAGAACATTACCCCAGACCTTATCACCACATTACTAAAGGCTTACTCACAGCAGTTCCTTTTACCCAGTACATCATGTTTGGCTATTAAGAAAAAATTACAAGGCATACTAAAAGACAAAAAACACAATTGGAGGAGACAGAGTAGGCATCAGGAGCAGACATGGTAAGGATGTTGGAATTATTAGACCAGGAATTTAAAGCAACTATGATTAATGTGCCAAGGGCTTGCATAGATAAAGTAGACAGCATGCTTGTGAAGGTGTAGAGCAAGAGGGATTTTCATTCATTGCAGGTGGGAATATAAAATGGTACAGCCACTTTGGAAGATGGCTTGGCAGTTTTTTACAAAACTAAATATACTCTTACCATATGATCCAGTAATCATACTTATTGGTATTTACCCAGATGAGTTTAAAACTTATCTGCACACGAAAACCTGCACACAGATGTTTATGCTCGCTTTATTCGTAATTGTCAAAACTTGGAAGCAACAAGAGGTTTCTCAGTAGGTGAATGGATAAACTGTGGTACATCCAGATGATGGAATATTGTTCAGCACTAAAAAAAGAGCTATCAGTCCGTCAAAAGACACGGAGAAGGGCGCCTGGGTGGCACAGTGGTTAAGCGTCTGCCTTCAGCTCAGGGCGTGATCCCGGCGTTATGGAATCGAGCCCCACATCGGGCTCCTCTGCTATGAGCCTGCTTCTTCCTCTCCCACTCCCCCTGCTTGTGTTCCCTCTCTCGCTGGCTGTCTCGGTCTCTCTGTCAAATAAATAAATAAAATCTTAAAAAAAAAAGACATGGAGAAAACTTCGATACATATTACTAAGTGAAAGAAGCTTTTCAATCTGAAAAGTCTACACACTGTATGATTCAAACTTCAGTTGACCCTTGAACAGCAGAAGTTTGAACTGCGTGGGTCCACTTGTGTGTCAATTTTTTATAAGCACAGTACAGTACTATAAATATATTTTCCTTATTTTCTAAATAATATTTTATTTTCTCTAGCTTACTTCATTGTAACACTAGAACATGTAATACATAGAACACACAAAATATGTATGAATCAGCAGTTTATCAATAAGACTTCTGGTCAACAGGAGGCTATTTGTAGTTAAATTTTGAGGAAGTCAAAAGTTACACACGGATTTTTGACTGCATGGGGTGTCAATGCCCCTAACTCCCATGTTGATCAAAGGTCAACTGTACGTGACATTTTGGAAAAGGCAAAACTATGGAAACAATAAAAGTCATTGGTTGCCAGGAATTGGAAAGGGAGCAATGAATAGATGGGGAGCATGGAGAATTTTTAGGGCAGTGAAAACACTTTGTATGATACAAAAATAGTGATTATACATTTTTCCAAACCTATGGAATGTATAACACAAAGAGTGAACCCTAATGTGAACTGTGGACTTTAGAGGATTATTATGTGTTAATGTAAATTTATCAACTATAAGAAATGTCTTACTGTGGTGGGGAATGTTGATAATGGGGAAGGGTATTCATGTATGAAGGCATGGGGTATATGGGAAATCTCTGTACCCTCCTTTGTTTGCTCTGAACTTTCAACTGCACTAAAAAAATCTTTAAAAATACATGAAATGATACAGCCAAAAATCACATATGTAAATTAAAAAGGAATATTTAAAATATTCAAATAATCAAAAAAAGCTAAAGGAAGAACAAGGAATAAAAACACAGAAGCAACAAACAAAACTGATACAATAGAAGACCTAAATCCAATCATATCAGTAAGTGTATTAAATATAAAAGGTATACACACGTCAATTAAAAGAGCAAAATTGCTAGGGTGCCTGGATGGCTCAGTCAGTTAAGCATCCAATTTTTTGATTTCAGCTCAGGTCATGATCTTGGGGTCCTAGGATCCAGCTCCACATCAGATCCCCACTGAGTGGTGAGTCTGCTTGTCACCCTCTCCCTCTGCCCCTCCCCTCCTTGCTCTCTCTCTCTCAAAATAAATCAATCTTTAAAAAAAGAGAAAAATTGCTAAATTGTATAACAAAAATAAGACCCAACTATATGCATTCTACAACAAGCCCGTTTATTTTTTTCCTGTTCTTTTGTGTGTTATGTCGTTAAACTTTAACTGGATTTTATTTATTTTTTAAATTGAAGCATAGTTGATATACAAAGTTACATTAGCTTTAGGTATACAACATAGTGATCCTATAACAAGCCCACTTTAAATATAATTTACAAGTGTAATAATTGATGAAGATAAAACAAGTAGACATGAATGAAATTAAGCAAGCATGTGTATATTATCAAGAAGGAGACTTCAGAACAAGGCAATTGCCTGGGTTAAAAGGGACATTGCATAGTGATTAAATAGTATATTTGCTCAAAATATATAACAATCCTAAATGTGTATGTACCTTATAACAGAGTTCCAAAATATATTAAGCAAAAACAGAAGTTAAAGGAAACAAAAATCCACAAATATTCTTGGTGAATCCAACACTCCTCTCCCAGTAATATGTAAAACAAGTAGAGAATCAGAAAGTGTATGTCAGAGCTGAACAACCTATCAGTCAACTTGACCAAATTGACATTTCTAGAGCAGTTTACCCCAAAGAGTAGATTATAAATTCTTCTCATGTACATATGGACTATTTTCTAGAATGTGTAACATCATAGGCCATACAATAAACTTTAACAGATTTAAAAAAACTGAAATGATACAAAGTGTGCTGTGACTATATCAGAATTAAACTACAAATAATTAAGAGAAATATACCTGGGGAGTTCTTTAACATTTGGAAATTAATAACACTTCTACACAATCCATGGGTCAAAGATTATAATTCAAAAGAAAGTAGAAAATATCATTAATTGAGTAAAAATGAAAACAGCATAACCAAAATTTGTGGGATGTAGCTAATGCAGTGCTTTGGGGGAAATTTATAATATTTAATGTTTACATTAGAAAAGAAGAAAAAATCTCAAATTAGTGATATAAGCTCCTGTGTTATAAAGCTACAAGCATAATAGAAGACTAAATTGAGGGGCACCTGGGTGGCTCAGTTGTTTAAGTGTCTGCTTTTGGTTCAGGTCAGGATCCCAGGGTCCTGGGATTGAGCCCATGTCAGGCTCTCTGCTCAGTGAGGAGCCTGCTTCTTCCTCTCCTTCTGCCTGCCACTCCACCTGCTTGTGTGCTCTCTCTCTCTCTCACTCTCTGTCAAATAAAAAATAACATATTTTTAAAAAGAAAAGTAAATTCAAAGCAAGAAGAATGCAAAAGTAAGGAAGTAATAAAAATATAAGCAGAAATCAAGGAAATTGAAAACAGAAAATAGGCTAAATCAATGGAACCAAAAGCTTGTTCTTTTTTTTAAGTCTTTATTTAAATTCCAGTTAGTTAACATACGGTGTAATATTAGTTTCAAGTGTAGAATATAGTGATTCAGCAATTCCATACATCACCCGGTGCTCATCACAATTGCACTCCTTAATTCTATCACCTATTTAACCAAGACAAATACCATATGATTTCACTTATTTGTGGAATTTAAGAAAGCTTGTTCATTATAAAAATCAATAAAATTGATAATCCTCTAGCCAGATGGACCAAGCAAAGGAGAGATAAGACACAAATTACCAAAATCTGAAGTGAAAGAAAGGATATCAGTATGGATACTATAGACATTAAAAGGATGATTAATTAATAATATGGACAACTCTATGCCCATGAATTTGACATCTTAGATAAAATGGACAAATTACCTAACAAAAAGTCACGTAAGAAACAGATAACTTGAAAAGTTGTATTTCTATTAAAGAAATTTAATTCGTAGTTAAAAACTTACCGCAAAAGAAAACTTCAAGTCCAGACAGTTTTATTGGTGAATTTTCCTAAATATCTAAAGGAGAAATAATATTCTATTACAAAAACTCTCCAGAAGATAGAAGAGGTGGAAATACTTCCAAATTCATTTTTTGAGGCCAGCATTAACATGATTACCAAAAACCAAAGACATTACAATAAAGGAAAACTACAGAGCAGTATCCCTCATAAACATAAATGTAAAAGTTCTCACCACATTAGCAAATTGAATCCAACAATATATAAAAAGGCTAATGCATCATGACCAAGCGGGGTTTATCCAGGAAATGCAAGGCTGGTTCAACATGCAAAAATCAATCAATATAACATACTAAAAAAGAAAACCACATATCATATCAACTGATGCAGAAAAAGCATTTGACAAAATTCAATATCCATTTATGATTAAAAAAAACCACTCTGCAAACCAGAAATAAAAGATAAACCTGATAAACTTGGTAACCTGATTAATGGTATCTATGAAAATTCTTAAGCTAACATAAATACCTAGTGGTGGAAAATTGAATGCTTTCTCTGTAGGTCAACAACAAGACAAAGATGTCTGCTTTAACCAATCCTATTCAATATCATCCTTGAAATTCTCGCAAGTACAATAGGGGAGGAACAAAGAACTAAAACACACCCATTGGAAAGGAAGAAATAGAACTATATTAGCAGACAGCATCACTGTCTAAGTAGAAAAACCTAATGAAATCTCAAATAGCTCTTAAAACTAGTGAGTTTAGCAAAGTCACACTGTAGAAGTCAATATACAAAAGTTAATTGTATTTCTATATACCAGCAATGAATATTTGGAAATTGAAAATTTTAACAGTTTTACCGAGGTATAATGATGTACAAAAATCCTGCACATGTTTAATGCATACAATTTGATGCATGGGGACATGTGCCTTCACCCATGACTCCATCACTACAGTCAAACTAATAGATACCCCTAACACATCCCAAAGTTTCCTTGTGTCCCTTTGTTTTGGTTTCTGTTTTTGTTTTATTTTGTGATAAGAACATTTAACATGGAATCTACCCTCTTAACAAATTTTTAAGTGTGCAATATTGTTAACTATAGGCACTATATTGTACAGCAAATCTCTAGAATTATTCATCTTACGTAATTGAAACTTGATACCCATTGAACAACTTCCCAGTTGCCCTTCTTCCAACTCCTGGCAACCACCATTCTACTCTCTGCTTCTATGAATTTGACTATTTTAGACACTTCATGTAAGTGGAATCATGCAGTATCTGTCCTACTATGAGTGGCTTATTTTACCTAGCATAATGTAGAAAAGAAGTATTTACAGTAGCCCCCAAAATGGAATATTTATATTTAAATCTAACAAATTATGTGCAGGACCTGCATACTGAAAACTACAAAATACTGGTGAAAAAAATTAAATTAGATGTAAATAAATGGAAAGATATACCGTGTTCATGAATTAGAAGACCCAGTATCATTAAGATGTCAATTCTCTACTAATAGGTCTATGGACATAATCCCCATCAAAATCACAGCAGTTTTTTTGTAGATATCAACAAACTTATTCTAAAATTTATATGGAAAATCGTATGAAATAGAATAGAAAATTTTTTTTTGGAAAAGAACAAAGCTGGAGGACTCACCTTACCTGATTTTAAGACTTAAAAAAAGCTAAAGTAAACAAATCAGTGTGATATTGATGGAGGGATAGACATACTGGTCAATGGGATAAAAGTGAGAACCTCAAGTAGGCCCACACAAATATGGCCAATTGAATTTTGACAAAACTGCTATGGCAATTCAATGAAGAAAGAAGAGCCTTTTCAATTAATGCTGCATGAACAATTTCACATCCATATGCAAAAACAAAATTGAACCTTGACTTTACATATACCTCTAATCTTATACATTAATTAGCTCAGAATGGATTATAGATGTAAATGGAAAATTTTAAAATATAAAACTTTTAGATGAAAACAGGAAAAATCCGTGTGACCTTGGTTAGAGAAATAGGTTTTAGATTCAATACCAAAAGCATGATCTATAAAAAGAAAGCATAATAAATAGGGCTTCGTATAAATTAAAAAAGTTTCCTCTGTAAAAGACATCATTAAAAGGATAAAAATGCAAGCCATAGACTGGGAGAAAATATTTGCTAATCACATATCTGACAAAAGGACTTGTGTCTAGAAATCTCAAAACCCAAAAATAAGATCAAATAATCCAATTAGAAGAAATCAGAGAGGGAGAAAACCATGAAAGACCCCTGACTCCAGGAAGCAAACAGAGGGTTCTGAAAGGGAGGTGGGTGGGGGGATGGGGTAACTGAGTGATGGGCATTAAGGAGAGCACATGATCTGATGAGCACTGGGTGTTACACTCAATTAATGAATCATTGAACACTATATCAAAAACTAATGATGTACTATATGTTGGCTAATCAAATTTAAATAAAAAAAGAAAAAAAAAAAGAAAAATGGAAAGAAGATTTGAACAGATACTTCACCAAAGAAGATATGTGGATATATCAAAGAAGATACATGGAAGCTTGGTATTTATATAAACAAACATGCACGTGAAACTATGCTCAGCATCGTTAGTTGGTTTGGAAAGGCAATTTAAAACTACAATGAGAACCACTACACGTCTATTAGAATGACTAACATTCAAAAATATATAAAAAAGAAAAAACTGACAAACCAAGCGCTGGTGAGATTGTAAAGCTACTAGAAGCCTCATACAATGCTGGTGGGAATGCAAAACGGTACTGCCACTTTGGAAGACAGTTTGGAAGGGTTTTGTGTGTTTTTTTTAAGTTAAACATACACTTCTCATATAACCTAGCTATCTTACTCCTAGGTATTTACTCAAGTGAAATGAAAACACATGTTCACACAAAAACTTGTGTGTGTATGTTTATGGCAGCTTTATTCATAATGTCAAACAAAAAGTGGAAACAACCCAAACATCCCTCAACTGGGGAATGGATGAATAAAGTGTGACACACCCATCCAACGGAGTACTACTCAGTAATGAAAAGAACAAACCACTGACACACACAGGATGGATGAATTTCAAATGCATTATGCTGAGTGGAAGAAACCTATCTGAAAAGGTTACATACTGCATGATTTCATTCTTATGACATCTTGGAAATGTTATGTGTGTGGGCAGGATGTTTAACTATAAAGGAGTAGCATGTGAACCCTTTTTGGGGGGTTAGTTATAGAATTGTTCTGTGTGTTGCTTATGGTAGTAGTTGTGTGACTCTGTGGTAGTTGTGAAAACTCATCAAACTGTATACCAAAAGAGTGATTCTTTCCTGAATATAAATAAAAATAAACTTAAATTTTAAAAACTATATACACGGTGGGGAAAGCCCTCTGGTGGTTTCTGGATAAAAGTTTGTGAGAGAGCAATGGCAGATGTGAATAGACAAGTTAAGGGGTTACCTCAGTTTTGCACACAAAAGACAATGGTGGAAGGGGCCAGGGAAGGAAGAGGATTTGGATCAGAGTGGACAGATATGAGAACCATGAGGAGATAGACTGAACAGTGAATGGTGTGGCGGAGGGAGTGGGATGAGTCTAGAATCACTCCTAGGTTTCTAGTTTGTTCATGAGATTCAGTAATGCCATTTATAAAATAGAGAATAGAAGAAGAGGGCCAAGAGTTGGAAGAAAGACAGTATGTTCATTTGGGGACATGGAACATTGTGGAACAAGTTCTGACTGTATATGGGCTGTCAATGTAGAAATGGCCAGCAATGACTTGAATATTCAGGTTTGGAGCTCAGGGGGAAATTTCTGGGCTAGAAATCAAGATTTGGGAGCCCATGAACTTGGAATTGTTTCGTCAACGTATGAAACATGTTCCTGATCTTATTTGGCCCCTCTGTTGCATTCAGCAGTTGACCTCTCCTTCCTTTTGAAGCTTTTTGGTGCCTTAACTGCCGTGACAATACACCATCATGATTCTCCTTGCATTTCTGTGTCTTTTTTCCCAGTCCCTTTTGTGGACTCCTCTTGCTCCATCCGATGAATATTTCTTGAGAACCCTACTATGTGCAGGTTGTCATACCAGGTGTTGAAGTCTCTCCCTTGAAGGAGTGTATAGTCTTGTGAACTCTTCGGTGGCCTGCACTTTAACTAATAACATCTCCAGGTTTCTGCGTAGTGTTCTTCCTGGGCACTGTATTTTGGCCTCTAGGTGGCCCCAGAGCATCTAAGATGAATGGGAAAGGGCCTGAATAATGAATCTGTAAGCACTCGCAGGGTCTTCAGTAGTCTAGGCCTTAGTCAAATGCATTCAAAGCAGGCTCAAAAGGAAGTTGTTCTTGGGCTTTATGATCTGGTCTGTGTTCACTCTCCAGGCTCATCTTTCTCTTATTTCCCCTTCATTCATTCCCCTCTGGCCATATGAATCTTCTCTCTCTTCCTCTAATACACCAAGCTCAGTCCTGTCTCAGGGCCTTCATTCATGCTGTTCCATTTGTGTTTTGCCCCCTCACCTGTGCTACCCAGCCATCCTCAACCAACTCTTTGGGTGACTCCTCCTCCATTCTTTAGGTTTCAATTTGTTAAATATGCTTACATCAGAGAAGCCTTCTCTGACCTTCGCAAACTGAATGAGGTCCCCTTTTTATTCTATTCCATAACATCCCATACTCTTCTTTCATAACACCTATTACAATTTGTGATTTTCCTTTCAAGATATCTCTCCTCCACTAGACTATAAATTCTAGGAAGTCAGAAACTGTGTTTGGTTTCGTTCTCTTTTGTATTCCCAATGCCTGGAACATAATAGAGGCTCATTATATATTTATTGAATGAATAAATAAGTAAATGGCTACCTGGAAGTTCAGGGGAAAAAATGTCATTCCTGGAGGTAGATAAGCCAAGAGCAACCATTTGGATTTACTCCTACATCACCCATAGACCATAGGTACTCAGGGCTCTTGCAGTTCCATTTCAGCCAGAAGACAGATCACAGAGGTCAGAAACCCTAGATTCTTCTTCCAAATTTTCTACTTACTAGTTTTGTAGTCCTAAACAAGCCCTTTGCGCCCCCCGGACCTCAGTTTCCTCCTCTGGTAAATGGGACTAGTAATTCTTATCCTGCCTACCTCACAGTACTCATGGTGATCATCAAGTGAGACAAGATATCCTATGGCTCTTTATAAACAATGATGCACTGTGCATACATAAACGATGGCTGTCACAATGTCCCATCTCAATTGCACTGTCATTGCCACCCATGATTTCCTCAGGACTCCCCAACATCAATGCTCTGGGACTCTGCAGTGAGTTGGTTGCTTCCCACACAGCTAAAGGAGGTGCTCGTTAGAGAAAACACATGTGCCAACCCAACCCAGTTTTCTGGAGTAGATTATACTGTTTTTCTTTCCTGAAAAGCTAGATCGTAGCATTTTTACAGAGAATGGGACAATATGAAGCCATGGCTCATTCTTTCAATGGAGGTATGCCTAGAATGGACCCAGGGATGGCCCAGATGGACTACCAGCTCATTCCTGATGTGCAGAAAGTTTGTAATAGTCAAATTCCAAGGATAGGTCATGTCACAAGGAAAGCGGGTATTCATTTGTTACATAGAACACAGACTCCAGGAACCAACCAATCCAGGAAAGGCTACATTCAATCATCTCACACTGTAAAGAGAGATTGGCAACTCATGTTTAAGGAGACAAAGGTAAGAGAACACCCAGCACTTTTATTTTTTATTTTTTTTTAATAATGATTTTTTATTATATTATGTTAGTCACCATACAGTACATCCCCGGTTTTCGATGTAAGGCTCGATGATTCATTAGTTGTGTATAACACCCAGTGCACCATGCAATATGTGCCCTCCTTACTACCCATCACCGGTCTATCCCATTCCCCCACCCCCCTCCCCTCTGTAGCCCTCAGTTTGTTTCTCATAGTCCATAGTCTCTCATGTTTCATTCCCCCTTCTGATTACCCCCCCTTTCTTTATCCCTTTCTTCCCCTACTGATCATTCTAGTTCTTATGTTCCATAGATGAGAGAAATCATATGATAGTTGTCTTTCTCTGCTTGACTTATTTCACTAAGCATTATCTCCTCCAGTGCCGTCCATGTTGTAGCAAATGTTGAGAACTCATTCTTTCTGATTGCTGAGTAATATTCCATTGTATATATGGACCACAACTTCTTAATCCAGTCATCTGTTGCAGGGCATCTCGGCTCCTTCCACGATTTAGCTATTGTGGACATTGCTGCTATGAACATTCACCCAGCACTTTTAAATCAAAACTCCCTCACACAGACACAGACCGTTCCCTGGGCCTGAGGAATTTTTAGATGGAATAACAAACACTATTTGGAAAGCAGCACCTGTTTGGCTTGTGGTGGTCATTTAAATATTTGTTGAACAAGAAACAAATTTCTTTGCAGAAGTATGAAGAATGAGACTTGAAAGAGGCAAAAGTTACTCTGATTTTTCCATAAACAGAAAGAGGCAAATTCCAGAAAGTGAAGACTGGGTGATTTTAAAGGCTGGTTGCACATCTATTCCCAAAGTGAGCTGATTTTTAAAAATGCTGTCAGACTGGAGAGACATTTTTAATGACATGTGCCATAGGACTATCCCTGACATTATTCTAGTCACTGTTTCTATCAATGCCATAGGAGAAGACATTTGAGCCAGCTGGTCATATTTGAAGGTTTTCTAACTGTCCTCATGGAAATAGGCCTGGACTGTTCTGAGGAGATGTCCACTTCTGCAAAAGGGTCTGGGTAGTCTCAAGAGTTGCCTTGAATGGGGAGAAGGAGCGTTCAAATAAGCAGAGCTGTGGGCAAGAGCACTGCCATTATGAGCAGGTGAGGTGATGCAGGACACTTGAGGATAAGAGAGCAGACCGGCTGGGCTGGAATAGACAGTCCATGTTGGGAAGAAGAATTGAGGGTGATAAGATTGGTAGGACAGAGTGCAGGGACCAGATCAGGAAAGCCCTGAAAGCCTGGCTAAGAAGTTTGAATTTTACAATTTCTGCAAATGTGCAACAATTTATTCACTTATTCATTCACTCATTCAGCATACATTTATAGACTACTTTTTGCTAGAACCTTCACCTACTTCTCACTAGGAATGCAGATATGAGGAAGACAGGATCCCTGCTTTCAAGATGTTCACTGTCTTACAAGGCAGTCTGACTCATCAATAAACATCTGATTATAAGAATGCGCCAGAGAGGGGCGCCTGGGTGGCTCAGTCGTTAAGCATCTGCCTTCGGCTCAGGGCGTGATCCTAGCATTCTGGGATCGAGCCCCACATCAGGCTTCTCAGCTAGGAGCCTGCTTCTTCCTCTCCCACTCCCCCTGCTTGTGTTCCCTCTCTCACTGGCTGTCTCTATCTCTGTCAAATAAATAAATAAAAATCTTTAAAAAAACCCCAACTTTCTTTAATTAAAAAAAAAAAAAGAATGTGCCAGAGAGCAGGAGAGTTAGGAGAGTCACGGTGCGTCGCTGGGGTAGGGGTGAGAGTGGGGGGAGAGTGCAGTCAGATGTGTTCTTTAGTTGAGCAGTTTCAAATTGCCCTCCCATGGACCAGTACTTGCTGTGTGAATGTGTACCACTGGACAATGTGAAGAGTTTTTCATAAGTAAAATGTATCCAAAATATTTTACCATAAGATTTTTAATTTTTCCTATTTTCTTGATAAGAAATACCCATCCTTTTTTGAAAGAGTGGTGATTAAGTAGGTGGTAACTGGACTTCCTTATTTGGCAAGAAGTTGCACTTCGCATCACTTCCTCCCCACTTGGCTTGTTATGTCCAGTGGGCACTTTCTGGAGTGTGGTAGATACCACCTTAGAAAGTATATGGGCAAGAAGAATGGAAGTGAAGGGCAAACAGCTTAGATAAAGATGGAAGGGAAGGAAACCAAATTAGAACAGGGAATCAGGTTGACAGGAACAAGCTTGGGGCTCTCCTGGCACTTGCCTCCATGACACATACAGCCAAAGAGGGTACACAGAGCTAGACAAGCCAGAGATGACTCAGCACAAAAAGGGGGGCTCGTTTAAAATGGAAGGGATTCATCTGGGTATCAAAAGGAATGTCAGGCTGGAGAAGCAATTTGCAGAATGGTGACATGAATACCTGTGTTCCCTCTTTCCAGTGAAACAACCATAAATGGTGAATGTTACTGAAAAACACAACTAATTAAAGTCTCTGGAAATTCAGAAAGTATTCAGCAAATGGGGGAACATTTATTTTTAAAAATCTACTAAATTGGAGTAGGAACAGTGACCCACTCCCTTATCCACCCCCAGGCTCAGCATGTTGGAAGCTCAACTCCTTCCAGCTGCAGCTCAGGACCACTCAGGACTAAGGGATCCCTATACTCCCAGCTACAGGCTAGGGCTGATTTCTCCCCAGGAGAAGCAGGCTGCTAGCATATCTCCTCTGCTCCAGCTCCATGTTACAGAGATTTGGAGCTCAGAGAAGAGAGGGGAGGGGAGGGGAAAAACTATTCAAAGAAGCTGGTGTCTTGAAAAGATCAGTAAAATTAACAAACTTTTGGCTAGGTAGACCAAGAAAAATATGAGAAGACTCAAATTACTAAAATCAGGAATGAAAGAGGGAACATCACCACTGCTCTGACAGTAATAAAAAGGATTATAAAGGAATACTATGAACAATTGTATACCAACAAATTAGATAACCAAGATGAGACGGAAAAATTTCTGCAAGGACACAAAATACTGACACTGATTTAAGAAGAAATCTAAATAGACATTTAAAAAGTAAAGAGACTAAATTCAGCAACTCAAATAACCTCCCAATGAATAGACCAGACCCACATGGCTTCATGGCTGAATTCTACCAAATGTCTAAAGAATTAACAGCAATTTTTCTCAAACTTTCAAAAATAGAAGAGGAGGGAACATTTCCCAATGAATTCTGTGAAGCCAGTGTTATACCCTGATACCAAAAGCAGACAAAGACATTACAAAAAAACTATAGACCAATATTCCTTATTGGTGCATAAAACCCCAACAAAGTGATAGCAAACTGAATCCACAACATATAAAAAGGATTATGTACCATGACCAAGTGGGATTTCACCCAGGAATGCAATGTTGGTACATGTGTGTGTGGGGGGGTATTTTCTATACTACTCTAATTTTTCTCCATAGAGTACTTCACAAACTTTATTATATATAATTAAATATCATGAAACACTGTGATTTAAAGGCCAATAAACCACAACCCACATGGGACCAAATTCTGCCTCTAGTTGTCTGTTTTTGTAAATAGTTTTAGTGAGATAAATGGAACATAGCGTAGGGAAGGAAACATTTTCCCATCTTTCTTTCTAGGTTCTTTGGCTGATCTAATAATTAAATTGACATAAGAAAGATTATCAGGAGGAAAACAGATTTAATTTTGTACTCACAGGAGCTCATAAAAATATAAGACTCAAAGAAGTGACCAAAGCAGGCAGCTTTTATACCTTTTAGACAGAGAAACAATACATTTGTGAAGAATTGACAGGACAAAGAAGTTTGGGCTTGAGGTGGTAAATTAGTGAGGACGTAACAAGGTTTATTTATACAGGTTTCTCAGCCTTAAATTTCCTATCTCTGGTGATAAGGATGCCTCTCTTCCTCCTGGCACAGGGAACATACCTTTCACATGGGAGATTTATTTCCTGTTTCCTGGGAGACAAAGGATGGTCAGAGTGTCCGTTTTGCACTGGCTGTTTCTTAAGTAACCTTAATTCAAAAGAATCAATATGCCAAAGTGGTATATTTTGAGGTAGCGTATTCTGCTCCCACCCAATGGCTGCATTCATTATTTACATGTGGTTGAGAGAGAGACTATCAGTGGCCCACTAAAGCCTAAAATTTACTGTCTGGCTCTTTACAAAGAATGTTTGCTATCCGGATATGTTCCAGATCTGAAAATTAAATTTCTGAATTCAATAACCTGCCCAACATCACACCACTATGAATGTGATAGAGTTGAAATTTGGGTGCAAGCCACCTGATTCTGGGGCCCATGGTCAGAACACATACATATCATGCTGCCTCATTGTCTGAGAGTGCTGCTGTTACCCCCTGCTCCCCACAGTGATCTCTAGATTTAGTGTTTCATTTCCAAAATATTAGCCATTTTATTTTTCATTTTTAATAATATTTTTTATATTATGTTAGTCACCATACAGTACATCCCTCGTTTTTGATGTAACGTTCCATGATTCATTACTTGCATATAACACCCAGTGCACCATGCAATACGTGCCCTCCTTACTACCCATCACCAGCCTATCCCATTCCCCCACCCCCCTCCCCTCTGAAGCCCTCAGTTGGTTTCCCAGAGTCCATAGTCTCTCATGCTTCATTCCCCCTTCTCTTTACCCCCCCTTCTTCTTCCCTTCGTTCTCCTACCGATCTTCCTACTTCTTATGTTCCATAAATGAGTGAAACCATATGATAATTGTCTTTCTCTGCTTGATTTATTTCGCTTAGCATTATCTCCTCCAGTCCCATCCAAGTTGCAGCAAATGTTGAGAAATTGTTCTTTTTGATGGCTGAGTAATATTCCATTGTATATTGACAAGGCAAGAAACAACAAATGTTGGAGAGGATGTGGAGAAAGGGGATCCCTCTTACATTGTTGGTGGGAATGCAAGCTGGTACAGCCACTTTAGAAAACAGTGTGGAGGTCCCTTAAAAAGTTAAAAATTAAGCTACCTTATTTTCATTTTTTAAAAATATTAAGAGGCATCTATTTACCTCTGAATACTTCTTCGATATATTTCATAGATTTAGTATTAACTGTATTGGTTTTCATTGTTTCATAGTCTATAATTACTCATTTATTGTCTCTTTGATTTAATTTTCATTGGTGAGATCATCTTACTCCTTCAATTTTCAGGTGGATGCAATTATTTTTGAATTAAAATATAAGACATATCACATTTTATTTTCCACGAAGTATATAAACAGTTTTCCATGTATGCAGAGGAGTGAATACTTTTTGTATCATACCTGATTTTTTGAGTTAGAAATTTCTTGCTTCTACATAATGTATGATTTTTTAAAAACTTTTTAATAGTTCTTAAAATTTGAGTATAGTTGACACACAATGTTACATTAGTTTCAGGTGTAAAACATAGTGATTCAACTTCTCTATACATTGTAATACATGGTTTTTGAATGTGTTCAAGTATAACATGCTTAGAGAAAAGGGCACAAACTGTAAGGTACACCTCAAAAAAGGATCAGAAAGTGAACAATCATGTGTATCCATTCCAGATACCTTGTTGTATGAAATCTCTGGTTAATAGTAATAAAAGTATCTGACTTTCTGTATTAAAAAACAGTAGCACTAATGGGCTGACTTGGTCAAGGATTAAAAGAAAATTGTGGGCTTTTTTAATATTAAAAAAAAACACCTGCAATGAAAAGAATGGTAGACTGTGACTCAGGAGACTTAAAGCTTAGTCTCAGCTGTGCCGGTTCCCTGTCCCCTGTGTCTTTGCTCCTGAAGTCCCCTCCTATACAAGGAATTAAAACAAGATGTTCACCAAATGCCTCCAAACTGACTGTTCGGAGTTCTAGAAGTACTTTCATATGTATTAGGTTATTGGTTAGCTGATACCAGAAAGTCCAGAACTAACAGATAAAAACAAAGCTCAATTATGAGTAACACGGCTCCTTTCAAAGTTATTCAAATTCTATTCTATTGAACAGGCCAGAGAAAAATTTAACTGGACAACGTAGTCATTTTGAAAAGTAAGTTTTTAGCCATCTTTAGCTAAACAATTTGGCAATGTGTATCAAGGGCCATAAGACTTTTCTTGATCTTAAGAATTAATTCCATTTCTTTGTACTCTAAGGAAGTACCCTTATGCACACAATTTCTTTGACATTATTCTAAAGCGATGGTCTTATGCACGAAGACAATTATCACATTGTAATAGGGAAAAGTAGAGATGACCTAAATATCCAATAGTATTTAAAACAATAGGGGTGTTTTCTTACTGAAATATAGTTGACACACAATGTTACATTAGTTTCAGGTGCACAACATATGATTGCACAAGTTTGTACAATATGAAGGGTATGTTTGAATAAATTACGGTATCTCCATAAAATATGTTATCATGCAGACATTAAAATCAGGTTGTATAATTTTATTTAATAGCATGAAGAAACCTATTATAATGTTAATTTCTAAAACCAGAGTGTAAAATTAAGTGCACAATATGGTCTTAATTATGTAAAAGAAAATATAAATGAATGAAGTGTACCGAGTCAGTATCATGATTGCTTCTGCCTGATGAGATTATGTGTTTTTAAGCTTGTTCTTCAAGCTTTTTATTTTTTTACAAAGACACACATTGCTTTTATAATCATAAAAAGAGACAAAGATGATGTATGTTCAATTGTTTCAAAATGATTAAAGTAAAGTACTTGACAAATAATAATGAAAAGGGCTATGTTTTCTTCCTGATGCATTATTTATAGGGAAAACAATTCCTATTAGTCCCTGTTTTCAACAAGCACAATGTATACTCTTCACAGTTGCCAATACAATGCGGGGGTAATGTTGGTAAAAAGCGCAAATGATAACCCCAGAGATCTGTCTGTTGATTAAGCGACCCTTTGAAATTACTACATGAAAAGGTCACTTACTTGCCAACAAAAATAACATTTTGTCCATGTCCTCTAATTTCACACAATGAGAGTGTAATTTAAATATATGTATTTTTGAAATTTTCAATTTAGTTTGAAGAGGTATTATGTAAATATTTTGAATATTCAATTTAAAGTTCAACATAATAGACTGGCACCTATTGAACAACCACGCTGTCCCACAAGAGGACAAAGGCAACTTTCACAAGTTCTAATTGGCAGGGACCTTTTTGCACAGAAAGGTCACCTTCATTTGAATACTGTTTGTATTTATGTGGTCCTAGCTGCCTTAATAACTCACGAATCAGCTGATGGATCATCTGTCCCTATTTGATAGCTACATCTCTCAGATGCAGATCAATCTATTTTGAAATGAACAAAGGGGCAAGGGTCTTTTTGAAGATGTTCCACAGGAGATGAGCATGGAAATGAAGGCTCAGAGGACCCTTCACGCAGCAAGGCGTTGCTGACTCATATAGCTGTGTGGATGAATGAGGGTACGTTCAGCCTTGCCTGTTCTCCTCTCAACTTGTTTTCGTGATCAAGGAGATACACTTCCAAAACGGTAGGTCGACCATGTCTGGGTAGCAATAATTAGCAGGGAAATTGTACATGCATTCTCCGTCCTGTACCTCATTCTCTAGAAGGTACCAACTAAACATCAAATTTGATCTGGCCCTGTTCTCAGCCCATCCATACACTTAGATGTTGTTTTAGCATCTCTCTGCTCTCAGCTACCCAGGCCTTAGCTCCCTGCATCATCACCTCCCTCTGTGTTCTATTCCAAACTTATCACCCGCTGTGTGCCATCTTTCTTTCTCAATTCCCAGAACCGGACAGACCCTGGCCTGTCTCTGGTTTGATTCTGCTTTCACTCTTCGGAAGCTGATGCTGATTTACCTATGACCCTGACCTCCAGGCCCTTCCCCTTCATCCTACACAGGGGTCCTGTGTAGAGGCTCCCGGCAGAGCTGGCTTCAAACATCTGCTGAAAATAGCCCTTCACATTTCACCACTGACCATAGCTAAGACTCATTCAAATAAACAAATAATTAGAGTTGAAAAGAGATATGTAATGTCCAACAACAAACCAACATGCGACATTATCCAGAAGGGCCATCTAAATTGGAGCTTATTTTACCACATCGGTAAGGAAGTATACAATCTGAAAACATTCAAAGGGAATCATTTTCCACTCTTTGCCTGACACCAAACACTGTCCAGTCCTCTAGTCCAACATTGCACATTAACCCATTGTCAAGTATTAGGTGTGAGCAAATAGTGAATTCACGTAGGAGCAGGCAAAACTCAGGGTCCTGTAAGGTGGAGCTGACTGAATTCCATGGAATGTAAAGCCATGAGTTTTTAGGAACTCAGTCCTGAAAGAAGACCTGAATACTTTTGTTAAGGCACTGTTTTTAAGGGCCCTATTGTTTGTATGCACTGGGCAGCTTATGGCTTTTGAGATGCTTGTTAATATTGAATGTTCTCTCTCTGTGTGTGTCTGTGTGTGTCTCTCTCTCACAGACTATTAGTGATTTTTTTTACTGGTGGGATCCAGAAGTGCTGAAACAACCTACGCAAGAGCTTCCAGCCTTCATCAGGTACCTGTGGGGCTGGGGAATCAGCTTTAGCAAGTTCATTAACTATTTTCAACTCGCCGCACAAATCCAAGAAACTAATTGCTCATTTGCCAGGCAGGGTGGGCCTTGTTCTCCAGTTCTTGGTGATCGAGATAACTGAAATTTGTTTGTATTTTTCAGCCAGAAGCTATTTCACTTAATGCTTTCAATATGGAAGCACTCTGGTTAAGGCACTGAGCAGAATTTAAAGGAATTGTTGAGTCTTCAAAATTAAACTATAAACAGAGGGCAATTTTAAGAATTTGTAAATCCTTCTTCCTGATCCTGAAGTCTTTCCCTGGGGCTGACGTTAGGCAGGGCTTGGTCATTTTCCTTCAAGGGAGAAACCCTAAATTAAGCTCCCCAGGAGATTACTTTGACTTGATTGGCCATGAGTTTTCTCCACACTCGGACATTACAAATTCTTAATTTTGACATTCTGAATTCACCATAAATCAAGCCAAGAAACACTGAAGTTTCATATTTTGTAGATTTCCAAGATGACATTTACTAATGTGTGTGCGTGCATGCACGCATTTGAGGGGGTGGGTAGGGAAGGGACATAGGTGAACAGAACTAAGGACGGCTCAGTCTTAAAAGTAAATTTGAAATCATTCATTTCCAAATGAGTGGCATCCTGTTTGCATGTCATCCCTATCTCTATCTTGGTACAAGTTCCTGGTAACTGTTTTTGCACCTTTATGTCTGTTGCTGGTAAATGTAGAAATAAGGAAAGTGACTGTCTTCTAACATATTCCTTACGCTCAATTTTTAAATGTTTCAGGACAACTCTCCCATTGTCTGCTAGGATTTTTGAGACCTGACTGAGTTTTTAAATGACGGATTATGGCTTTTCCAAAATTTTAAGGGGTTAATATGTGCATCAGTTGCTTACGGTTTATTTGCAGATTATACTGCAGGGTTATCAAGTAATCAATTCACATTTACTTTTTGTGTTCTTACAGAATGTTGTGTTCTCAACAGTAAAAAAGCATTGAAAGAGTAGGCCTGGTCCCCGTTTCTTGCAAAATTACCCTCTGGCTAGAGAAGTAAGTCTTAGAGAATGTTTATAATCATAAATAGATAATCCAACACAAAAACATATATATGACAGTAGACTGATGTTAAAGGTAGTTAGAGAAGAGCAAAAATCAATGCTAGACGAAATGGATGGGATTGGTTAATTAAGGAGGTGATGAAAGTGGATTTAAGGATACAAAAAGAACACAGTTATATCAAGCATCCGGAAGATGAAGTTCCCTTCAATTTCAAAGTAGTTTCTTTTGACTAGAAACTAAAAAGCAGGAGGAGGGGGTTGTGGTGAAGACTGATGCATTTCATTTGATTAGTATGTAAATATCAGCATCCCCAATCTAAATGCCATTGTATGTAAAGTAGCAATTCTAATGTTAACAAGCTGTGTATTTCTCTGAGGAAAAAGCTCTGAAATGTTGCAGCTGAAATATTTCTGACGAGATGTTCCTGAAAAAAATATCTTGCTTTGTGTATAGTAGTCAATAATGTGCTTATAGAGTCAAACAGAGTTCAGAACTAAAGCCAGTAGCTGAATTTGTATGGTTTTGAATAAATCAGTGGAGAAGAAAGGGACTCAGCTTCATAAATACTCAGTAAATAATATGAGAGTGTGAATTTATGAAAAAGGTATAGTTTTCTTTTGTGTTAATAATGGATATAGATAATGTATACATATATATTGTTTTTAAATTTGGACTCTTATCTGGCAGGTAAGCTGTGCCCCAGATATACGGTTTGTCTAAAACATAGCAGGATTTAAAAGAATCATCTGTATGCTAGTCTTAAAAATCAAACATTGACAGGGGCGCCTGGGTAGTGCAGTCGTTAAGTGTCTGCCTTCGTTCGGCTCAGGGCGTGATCCCGGCGTTCTGAGCCCCACATCGGGCTCCTCCGCTGGGAGCCTGCTTCTTCCTCTCCCACTCCCCTGCTGTGTTCCCTCTCTCGCTGGCTGTCTCTCTGTCACATAAATAAATAAAATCTTAAAAAAAAAATCAAACATTGACAGATATATTTGGTTCAGTTTCATTCAAAATATTTGAAACTGCATAGTTGAATTAATGCTGATTAGGAAGTTTATTGACCAGAAACAATAGTCACCATAACAAAATTGCCTAAAACATGCCTTGTCTCAAACCAACATGTTAACTTTTGTTCCTCTTATGTCAAAGTAGAAGATTCATAATGAGAAACGACATAAACTTTTAAACTGGTTTTACTGGCTTTCTGAAAACACCCTGAGCATAATATTGAGTGAGGCAGTGTTTTTACTTTGCCTATTTATTAAAATTTTATATCTTGATCTATTTATTTTGCAATATTCACTTTACTATGCTTCATTCATTCCTAGAATCATTCATTTAGTGTGTAAACCTGTAATGAGTAGTTTTATGCCTAGATTTGTTTTCCCTTTGGGGATTATAATTAGGAGAGAGAGGACTGTCTAAGTCTGTGCTCACACTCACCACCATGTTGTTGTCCAAGGATTCCCTGACTTGCTAGCAGAATGAGGCACCCAGTTATTAGCTACAACACACAGAAACGGGATGTTTCATTTCCCCCAACATTGCTTACTTAGGACTTCAAAATCCTTGCTGGAGTTACAAGGTTTGTTTTTGTGTTTGTGTGTGTGTGTGTGTGTGTGTGTGTGTGTGTGTGTGTGTGTGTGTTTGAGCTCTGTTTCCTAACCTAATTTTTGTTTTGGTCTTTCCTCATTTGTGCCCTCAGGATATATAGAACCCTTGGGCATGCATTCATTTACTTCATAGTGCGTTTTTTGTTTTTTACTTTTTGTGAATGTTTTCACATCTTCTCCCATTGGATTATGTCAATCTCACAGAATCTGTTAACTGTGACAATAAACACAGTCCTAAACCCCATCTCGTCTACTCTCGATGGAACATTAATTTGTGTTCTAATTAGATTTTATTCCACATAGTATTCTTCTGCATGTTTTACAAAATCATATTATAACCTTTCACTTAGATGTACTCTTCTTTGAAATTTAGGACAATTTTTTAAATTAAAGAAGATGGAAACTATTTTGAATATAAAACAAGTCCAAAAGTTGCTAAACCTACAATTAGGTAATTGTGAGCACAATTAGCTACCAGCTGTTCGTTCTAAAGTAACAAGAGTTTGCCTGTGTCACTAATTATTTATACATAAAATTTTGCACTTTTGCATTTTGGCAGTTAATTAAATCATGCAGTTAAATTACACATGATAATTGGGCATGAAAGAACAAAATGGAAATAGAGAAAACTTAGTAAAAGTAGACCTCATGAAGAATATATTTTCTAGCCACATAGGAAGATGAATCTATTGAGTAGTCATCTGAAGGGCCTTTTTATTGAACTCACTTTGCAGTTTAGATGAAAGATTTGCTGAGAACTCTTTCCCCCTACAGTATATACCCTGGCTTCCCCCAGGAATTCCTGGAGGTCCCAGGACAGATTTGGGGCTCTCTGAATACTCATCTGTTTCTTTCTGGCTGCCAAAAACTCCCCCTTTCTGCTTCGAATTAGAGCCCTCTCTGGGAAGTGACCTGCCATCTCTTCTAGTACCCTCTTTCCTGATCTAGCTATAGGTGCCAGGCACAGTTCCAGGCACTGGAGCTACAGCAATGAACAAAACAAGGTCCCTGTCTTCATGGAACTGACCTTCTCGAGGGAGGAGACAGAACAAATACATGAGTACATTCATGCAGTTTGAGATGGTGATTAAGTAGAGAGAATGGGATAGACTGAGAATTGAGGCCTACTTTAGTGTTTGTTGGGAAAGACCTCTTTGAGGAAGTGATATTTGATCAGAGAATCAAAAGAAGGGAGGTGGTGAGTCTTGCAGATTTGGGGGAGGAGATTTCTAAATGTAAAAAACAAAGGGTGAAGCCCTCAGGAGGAAAACATGTTTGATTCAGTGACACACTTACATACACAAATACATACATACAAACATACATATACACAAGCAAAATTGCCTGGCCATTGTGTATACTTAATTTAACTGACTAGTGCTGTACTGTTCTCCAAATGGCTGGCCTTGTCTATGCTCCCACAGCAAAGCATGAGGATTCCTATAATACCTCAGTTCTGTCAATACTTGGTAATCTATAGCTTTCTAATATTTTCTAGGCCAACAGATGTAAGGCGATATCACACAGATGTTTTAATTTGCATTAATTAATGAGTTGAAGCATTTTATATACTTGCTTTTTGGGTTTTCTCTTTATAAATGTTTTGTTCCTTTATCCTTTTCCTATTTTTCTATTAGGTTTCCTATCATTTTGGTGATGCTTTTAAAATATTAGTTTTTGTTGGCATTAGATATTGCATTTTTTTCTCCCATCTTACCATCTGTCTTTAATTTTATCCATGATGTCCTTCATTAAGCAGAAATCTTTAATTGGAATGTAATCAAATTTATTACTTTTCACCTCACATCTTTGGGTTCAGAAAAAACAAAGATCTTCTTATTTAAAGAATTCTTCCCTACTCCAAGATGAAAAAGTGTTTTTGCAATTTCCTTTTCAATGTTATTTTTTCCTTTCATAATTATTCTTCAAACCATTGGGAATCCACCTTCATACGGATTGTTAGATGGGAACCTAGTTTGATTTTTCCTCCATAATGAGACAATTCTCCCAAAAGCATCCACCAAATAATCTATCCTTTCCTGTAATCTGTGGCACCACTTTTATCATATCATATGATCCCATATATACCTGGGTCTCCGTCTGAACTGTATTTTGTTCCATATTCTGTTTAAATTTAATAGTATCTGTAGCCTGACTTGAGTCGACTCTGTGTGCATTCACCTTGTGTGCATTTTCCTCAGTGCGAGGAAAGTAATAACTCTCCACAAAGCAAAACAAAACAAAATAAAACAAAACAAAGCCAAACTTGCAAGACAAATCTGAGCAGGGGCTCACCTGCTGGATTTGGTATAGGCAGCACTTTTGTTGATAACTAGCTACACTGTGAAGGACATTGACTTCAGTGTTCATGAGCACCAAGGGCTCCTTGCAAGTTGAAGGCTCAGTTCAGTTTCCAACAGTCTTCTCACTTTTCTTCATTCTAAAGGGTTTGTGGCAATTCCTTGCCCCATGGGACAGCCAGGAACTTGTGCCATAAATTGCTATAAATCAACAGCTTTGATGGACTTGTAACAAATCCAGCAGGCAGCAGGTTTTCTCAGATAGCTTAATTAAAAGATGCTTATTCTTAATTTATCCTAGTATCCTGTTAGCTGTCCACAGAGATTTCTATTATCCAACATCAGTAGTGAGAATGAGATAGGACTTACTCAAAACACATGCCATGCGAATATGTAATTACCTTCAGGTTGTATGCAAATACAGTATCAGCATTTGTTCATATTTTAATTATTTCTTTGTATCCTCTAGTGAGCCACTATGACTAGTTATCAACTGAGTTTTATAGTAATTTTGTGTCACATTTAAAATAATCGTAAAGCTATATACATATTTTGCTCAAATATTTGATCTTGTCTTGAGCTGTGGCATATGATTCTCTGCAACCGTGGTACAACGAGCTGTTTGTGGCCAAGCAGGTCGGTGCATTTCCTGTGCATGGTTTCTCATAATTATCAATTTCCTCTCCTTCCTCTCCCTTTCATTTGTGCCGTACATACCAGTTCTCACTCCTAGACTCTCATTTTCTCACTTCTAATTTTTAATTGATATATAAGTTACACATCCTAAAATTTACCCTTTAGAGGAGTACAGTTCAGTGGTTTTTCAGTGTATTCAGAAGACTGTGTGACCATCACCTTTATGTAAGTCCAGAACATCTCATCACCCCAAAAGAAACCCTGTCCCCTTTGGCAGGCACTCCTCCTCCCAGTTCCCCCCAGCTCCTGGAACCACTAATTTGCTTTCTGTCTCTATGTATTTGCCTATTCTGGACATTTCATATAAATGGAATCTTCTTTATTATGGTTAAACACATGTAACATAAAACTTTCTATCTTAACCATTTTATTTTTATTTATTTTTTTAAAGATTTTAGTTATTTGAGAGAGAGTGTTCATGCACATGCGCGTGCATGAGAGACAGAGGGGGAGAGAGAGAGAGAGAGAGAGAGAGAGAAGGAGCAGGGGGAGAGGCAGGAGCAGACTTCCTGCTGAGCAGGGAGCCTGACCTGGGACTCAGTCCTGGGACTTCAGGATCATGACCTGAGCCGAAAGCAGTCCCTTAACTGACTGAGCCACCCAGGAGCCCTATCTTAACCATTTTAAAGTATACAGTTGAATAGTATTAAGTATACTCACATTGTTGTGCAACCAATCTCCAGAACTCTTTTCATCTTGCAAAACTGAAATTCTGTCCCCATAAATGACAACTCTCCATTTCCTCTTTCCTCGAACTCCTGGCAACCAGCCCACTATTCTATTCTACATTTTGTCTCTATGAATCTGACAACTCTGGGTACTCATATAGGTGAAATCCTACAGTGTATGTCTTTTTGTGAGCAGCTTATTTCACTTAGCATAATGTTTTCAAGCTTCACCCACACTGTATCATCAGTCAGTACTCCACTCATTTTTATGGCTGAATAATATGCCATTGTATGGATAGACCCTATTTTGTTTATCCAGTCATCAGTTTATCGACATTTGGGTTATTTCCACTTTTTGGCTATTATGAATAATGCTGTATGAGTTTTGGTGTGAACATAAATTTTCAATTCTCCTGGCATACACCTCGGGGTGAGATTGCTGGGTCCGATGGTAACTCTATATTTAACCTTTGATGAGTTGCCAGACTGGTTTCTAATGTGGCTGTACTACTTTGCATTCTCACAAGCAGTGTGTAAGGGTTCTGATTTCTTCACGTCCTCAAAACTCCTTCATACTATCTGTCATTTTGATAGCCCTCCTAGTGGGTTACAGCAAGAATTTCCAACCCACTGCCCACCCTCATAATTTCTGATCTGAGCCGGGGCAGCAGGAGCCAGGTGAGAGGGAACTATAGCTGTTCCTAGGGTGTACTGACAAGAAGGTCAGTGATTGGATGAGTGGAATGATTTTTTTAAAACAATATCTTTTTCTAATTTTTTTAACAAAAATTCATTCTGAACCCTGGTTTTGGGCCAGGTGACTAGACTGTTTGAATAAACGATGTATGGTGGGCTGGGTGGAGCCAGCCCACTCTGAGTTTGAATCCCAGTTCTGTCTCCCTGGACTAGTTATTTCACTTTCCTGGGTCTGTTTCTCTCTTCTGTAAAATGAGGTACAATTGCAATCAGATGAAATGTACGTAAAAGAATCTACACACTTTTGGGGCGCCTGGGTGGCACAGCGGTTAAGCGTCTGCCTTCGGCTCAGGGCGTGATCCCGGCGTTTTGGGATCGAGCCCCACATCAGGCTCCTCTGCTGGGAGCCTGCTTCTTCCTCTCCCGCTCCCCCTGCTTGTGTTCCCTCTCTCGCTGGCTGTCTCTATCTCTGTCAAATAAATAAATAAAAAATCTTTAAAAAAAAAAAAAAGAATCTACACACTTTTGGTGCAGAATAGGTACACAGTAAATCTTCATTTATTTGTTCGTTGCTTCTTACCAACCTTTTTTTTTAAAAAAATCAATTTTTACTAAAATTTCCTTTGATTTCAGCCCTCAGGTATTCCTTGAGATATGTTAGCTTTTCATGACAGATAACACAGAGAAAGTGGAGAATACTCAGGTGGCTTTTCTTCTGGGGAGAAGAACATTTGGTTGATTTTTTTTAAGAGGGATATTAAAGCCCTACACACTTCAATGTGTTTGAAGCTTCACAGTCTTGAGACAAACTGCGTACCTTAAGCTGTTACGGTTGTCATGGTAAGTGGTGTTTGCTTTCCGTAGCAACTGAAGCTACAAATAATTATACAAATGCTGAAAAGAATGGCCAGAGAACAAAAACATATCTTGCTCATAGTCTTTAGGTGAAGATATTTTCTCCTATAAAAGCATCTTAAGGTTCTGTGCTGTGGGGGCCAAGGGCGTATTGATTATCGTGAATTGAAGCTACTTGAGAAGCAACTGGTGCAAAGACACTCAGGCCCTCCTCTGTCCCCCTGAAATCAGGAAACAAATCTCCTCTATGAAAAATACCCTTCCTATACTAAGAAGTAAAAAGACATCCTTATCACCAGGCATAGGGACTTTCTATAGATGCAAAATACATGAGGGCATTATATAGTGGGAGCAGCCAGGCCTTCTCATCTAGGCACAACTGTTCTCTAGCCCTCAGATTCTGGACAATCCTTCCCAAAAGATTCAGTGGGCTTCAGTGTCCTTAATTAGAAAATGAGGGGCTTTGGGGCGCCTGGGTGGCACAGCAGTTAAGCGTCTGCCTTCGGCTCAGGGTGTGATCCCGGCATTATGGAATCGAGCCCCACATCAGGCTCCTCCGCTATGAGCCTGCTTCTTCCTCTCCCGCTCCCCCTGCTTGTGTTCCCTCTCTCGCTGGCTGTCTCTGTCTCTGTCGAATAAATAAATAAAATCTTAAAAAAAAAAAAAAGAAAATGAGGGGCTTGGGCCAAACCATCAACAAGGACCCACTTGGCTATGCCATCATCACTAAGGCAGAACCCCCAGCAAGTTCCATACTTCCACCCCACTCCCATCCTTGTAAGACACCCTCAGTGGTTTGCTCACAGTCTGTAGGTTGGAAAGCATAGGTAATTTGAATGTTCCAAACTTGCTCTTGCTAAGTTGAGAGTATAGGAAGAACACATGGGCATTTAGGCCCTCTGGGAACCTATTTTAACAATTGGTCTTTCTTTTTAGTAAATGATTTTCCTGTCCCTTCCGTAGTTTGTCACATTAAAATATTTAGTAAAAGCTATAGCAAAGTTCTAACTGTTGTGCGGTGAGAGGAAAAGAGCAGCCATTATGATTGGGAGGGTAGAGATGGTGAGAATGGGATGGGGTTTTCTTCAACAGCCAGAAGTGCTTGTGGCGCAGAGCAGACAGTATTTCCACCAGGGGAATGATGTGACATGAACTTTTTTAAAGGCCATGCTGGCTGTTGGGTGGAGACCAGTTTGGAGGGCATAAGAGTGAGAGTAGGAAGGACTCCAGTCAGGGGTGCAGGCCAGAGCTGATGGGGATGTGGACTAAAAGGGTGGATCGTTGCAGAATTCACTGATTGCTTTTCTTTTAAAAATTCAAGATAGAATAAAATAGCACTTCTTAAATTCCTTTCGTGTATTTATCATCGAATTTTCCCATAAGTAAAAAAGATCATGCTTCACTAAAGTACACCACTATTTATTAGTATTATACCAGGAAAAATGGGGGACTTTTAATGGAAACTCAACTCACACATTGATCCATGTATTCCAGATGTACTAGAAATATTACTACATTTTCACAAAATGGCATCTGACTAAACTGGAGATGAATAAGGGTGTGAGTGCTCTTATAAACTAGGAGTGACTTGAAGTTGATTTTGTGCAAGTGTGTTGTCTTTTCCCTCAAGAGATGTAAAAAATGGGGTACTTATTTCCTTTGGGGATGAAGCAAACAACTGGCAGTTTGATGCCCACACGGAGACAGAACGTTACGTCACTTGTTTTTTTGTTTTGTTTTGTTTTTGTCTTCGAGGGAATTCCTTTGGAGATTTCCATGGAATTTTGGGGCTTGCGTAGAGGCTACTCATGGCTGTCCTTCCTTTGCAGGAGAGTGTTCAGTCTCTGATATTGGCAGGTCCCCTGTGAGAAAGACTGGAGGTAAAGTGGTACCTCCAAGCAAGACCAGAAGAATCTCGGGTGGATGTCCCCCAACACTTGCATGCTGTGTTCAGACGGGATGGACATCTGGAAGCCCTGCCTGCCTTTGGTGAATATTTTATTGTGCTTCCTAATGGTAATTACAGCCCCACTGACCAGGGCCTCCTTCTTGCTGGGCTCTGTGCCAGGCACTTTGCATGCATCATCCCGTTGAATCCTCCCTACTCTGTGAGCCGGGTACTATTTATTATTGGGTCTGTTGGTGAGAGGATACTGTGGCTTCAGAGAAGTTAATTACATTCTCTAAAACTGGCCAGGATTTATACTTAAGCCCAAGCTCTTCCCGCTCTGCTCTGTTGCCGCTAATCTCTGCTTTTGGGGGCGAGTCATGGTTTGTTTCTGAGGAAGGTTGGTCGGTCATTATTAGGATTAATGCTTTTAATAATCCCTTTGTTTTGAATGTTGTCTTTGACAACTCAGTGGTAGTTGTATAAAGAAAGTTAATTAACGCTGATGATATGCTCTACAAATGACAAACATTACATACCTACATGATATCTGTCCCTCCTTGCATGTAATCTGGCACTGAAAAAATTGATTTGTTTTAGGATGAGAAGAAAGAGAGTTGGGGACAATGGCACCTGACTTTTCTTCTCTCACGCAACACTGTGCTTTAGGCTTTAGGGAAGTGTTATGTAAATGCCTGCCTCACTACACAACGTTTTGCTTTATCATTTCCTGGTTAGTTTGGATGTCATGCCATGCTGAAGCTTGTAACCTTAATAATTAGAGTTTGTGGTGCCTGAAGGCTGTACTACAGCTACAAATCCAAATGGTCTATTTAAAATGCACTTTGGGAAGCGTCATGCTGTTTTAAAATGAGTCCCTCCTGAAACTGAGCTCAGGAGCTTCTTTCTAAACTCCATAAGAGTTTAGGATTTTAACTCGTTTTTAATGGAAGCATTGTTGACACGCAATGTTATGTTAGTTTCAGGGGTACCAGGATTTTAAGTTTAATTTTAGAATGGGGAAAAGAATATATCCGAAGACCCCCCTCATGATGATGCACCCCCCAGCTTTATTGAGATATGATTGACAAATTAAAAAATACATATTTGAGGTGTACAACATGCTGTTTTGCTGTATTTTTCCATCATACATATACCTATATTTTGTGCAATGATTGAGTGGTACAGTTTTGAAAACAAAAAGTTGTGTTGTACATAGAAAGTTCTGGAGCCCTTTCTGTGGCATGTCCTTGTTTGAGGGACAAAGGGTGTCACTATTTTGAATAAAGTTTAGTATTAATGATGTTGTTAAATTAATATTTACTTTGTTCATCCCATACTGTATGCTGGGTCAGAATTAAAGGTGATTTTCAATCTTTCAACTCAGTGGAGGTCTTTTTTACTTGTCTTTTTAAACAAAATTGGCCAGCTTGAGAAAACAACATGTGGTGTTGAATCTATTCCTCGGTGAGGATTACTCAATTCTGGAATGAGTGGCTGAGGGAAGTGGTGGAATTGTCTTCTCTGAGAGTTTTTAGAAACAGACCTGAGAAGTCCAATCGTGTAGTGCATGCAGGCTGGCGAGGTGGGCAGATTGGGAAGGCGAAAGAAAGCTGTCTCGCGGTTGCGATCATCATGCTTAATGAGATGACAAGTCAAGGGGAACAGCTTACAGTTGCTCTCCCTTTGTCCTCTGGGGCTCCAGGCACCACTGGGGCTGCGCCCGAAGAGCGGCATTGGCCCGGCAGGACTTGCTAATCAGCTTGCTACTCAAGCTGCTACTCAACCACGGATGAAATTTTGGTTTTCCTCAGGCTGCAAGGACCCTTTTGGATTAGGAGGAGATCTGAGCCTCTTTAGCTCCACTATGGAGTTCCGATTGGACCCAAAAGACCCCCATCTCCCGGCTCCACAGGCCTCAGCAGGTGCTGCTCTGCGGTGTCCTGTGCCGGAGCGGAACCTTGGGGCTCGGAAACCAGGAGCTGCGCGGAAGGGGCGTCCCGTACCCCAGTTCCGGAGGCGGTCTCCCGTGACCCCAACAGCTCAGGTCAAGGCGGAAGTGGCCCTTGCCCCCTGCTCGGTACCCTGGGAGCGCCGCTGGCTTGGGGGTTTCATTGTCTGAAGAATCGGATACAACGCTTCATTCACGGACCCTCAGGGCTCTCAGCGAGGCCTGGAGGCCAAGGAGGAGTTTCCAGGCCCTCAGCCCGCCCCGGCCCGCCCCTCGGCTCCCCTGGGCCCCGGACACCCCGCTCGCACCGGAGGCCTCCGAGAGGGCAGAGGGCAAGCACAGGCAGGTGAGGGCTCCTGCGAGGTAACAGGTCTTCGGTGGCGCGCTGCCATTTGCCACCACCGGGGGCTCGGAGACACGTCTTCTGGAGCACCCCGGGAGGGTGGCTTGGTTGGGAGGACCATGGGGTGTGCAGGTGGGAAGGCCGGCGTTTTGAGGCCTCCATAGGGATGGCATCGCAGGTGTGGCACTGCAGGAGGTACCCTTTTACTCTTGTTTGGAAATTTCTAGAAAGTTCCCAGCATCAACTTAAACCTCGGAAACAGATTTGCGAGGAAAGTGAGCGAGTAGCAAAGCCAGAGGCTCTCCCAGGCACGTTAGTACAGTTGAGGCAGGAGGGAAAGCAGCAGATTTACCTGGCTTTAGTAGGTAGGCGGAACAGCTGGTGCACTGGGCGACTGCAGACTTTCCAAGTTTGAAGGCCATGTTGCAAGCGTGAATTTTCAAAGGATCCACTTGAGGTTTCCTTTGGTTCTGTTTTCAAAAGATAAGGCGTTTACGTTAGAACTGGTATCTGACCCCATCTAGACTGAGAGCAGAGAGCGCTTAGCTACTCCAGAAAATCTTTTCTTTTAAAATGGAGTAATGCTAACATAAAAGCTGAAGCCCCTGTATGAATCTAAAAACCTGTAGTATATATAACTGAAGCCTAGATAAATATAAACAAATGCCCGTACAACGTTAAGTAGGACCCCCCTAAAGTAAACAAAGAAAACAAAAACAAATTAAGTGAACAACTCAGTTCGTGGAGAAGCTTTTATGGTTAATAGAACAACTTATGTTACAATGGTTTTATTGTGTTTAAATTGATTTTTTGAAACCGTTCTTTCTTTGAAAAATATAGCCAAATTGAGTGTGAGAGGGAAGGAACTCTGGCAATTTTGCATAATTTTTCTATCAATAAAAGGAAGAATAGCATGTTCTGCACTGGATTGGGTGTGGGGGCAGCTGCAAGCTTTTAACTCATATGAGCTAAAGAAATAGGGTTTTTATTTAATAATCAACCAGAGGAACTTGCTAGAGAAATTTGATGAATTATTTTAGCAGGGGTCCCAAATTTTACCTTGTTACCAACAAGCACTTACTACCTTCATTTTATAAAGTCAAACTTTGCGTGTAAGTAGTGGCGTAGTTTATAACTCTGAAAGTAAGACTACAGTGAAGCCATGTACTAGGAGTTTCAAAATGGAAATATCCGGAAGAAAAAAAGAACATGGCCATGAAATGTGGTCAGTTCTTAAATATTTTAGAACATGGAAGTCTAAATGCCATTGCCCTACAGGTGGCAGTGGTGGTGGCGGCAGTGGCGGTGGTGGCAGCAGTAGCAAGGTCAGTGCCTAGCAAGCTAGGGAAGCATAGTTAAAGCACCAAGCGATTCAGAGGTTGTGAGCAAAGCAGAAACTAGTATTTTTAGGATTTCAAGGAATTTTGCTCTTTCCCAGGTGGAAACAAAACCTGAAAAACGAGAGAATAGATAGCTGTAAATCTGGCAAGTCCAGGAGAAAACAAAAGAGAGAAAAAGGACAGGGCAAGGTTTATAGAGTTTCCCTGCTGTTCTTCTGGGGTGTGTTCATCAACAGATTACTAATTTCTCTGACCCCACACATGAAGAAGGAATTTGAAAGCAAGCATAATTTTTATTAGTGATTAAGGGAATTTTGCATTATTACTTTTTGACCTATTCCTTTAAACAAAAGAAGTGAGAGGATTAACTTCTCATATAGTGACTAACCCCTCGAAGAAGTGTGTTTTTTTCCTTTTCTAATTTTAAAATGGCAGATGAGGAGCCCCAGAGTTCTAATGGCTTGATACTGGGAAAACAGTGAGCAAGCGGGCCAGTGAATCATTCAGGGGCTCTGGCTTGGTCAACTGGGTTATTACATATGTAATGGGATTAAAATGAAGATAGCCCTTTATTTGTGTAGCTCAGCAGCTTGAGGTGTGGTTCCCTGCAACAGGGGACCTTGGGTGGTGGGTGAGGCCACTGGGGCTCATCATGTGATGACCCAGGGAGGAACACTTGGATTTTCTCATGTTGGCTGGTTATTTCACTACAGATGACTCTCTTTTGGGTCCTTGCCTTGTGAATGTTGTTATTTCTCTCAGGACAATACATTTTAAACAATTCTGAGAAAGGTTTTCATGTATGGTATATCTCCATAGAGAAATAAAATAGCACAGTAATAAATTTCTTCTTGTTCTTCTTAATGGAATGAACTCCCACTTTAATTCCCTTATTTTGAGCTTAGTCGCTTGACTCTGAATAGCAGGGCAGGAGAATCTCAGGCTGAAAGTCCATCCCAGACAATGACAGGCCCTCTTAGCAGGGTCCTTCTCTTACCCAGAGCTGAAGTTGTACAAGGGAGAAATGTTCACTTCTAGAGGAATCATAAATTCCTCTTGTTTTATAAAATTAAGCAATTCTGCAGTAAAATAGGTAGCCAGTTTATTTTCATCACTCCAGAAGGCATTCGCGGTGATCACATTCAGAAACAAATACTGCCAATGGAAGTGCTTGCTCTAAGAAGTAATATAGTCCAGTTGTGTCTCAAGTACGTAGCTTTGTTTTGCTCATTTATCTCTGTGTTCTAAAAGAAAAGGGAACATAAAAGTGTGACTATGCCAAGGCATCAAAAGAGGATTTTTTACATTAAACTCCAAGGGATCTCTGGAAAGCATTAACTCATGACTTTGAAAGTACGTGGGCCAAAATGGCCAGGTTGGAGAAATGTTTGGGCTTAGTGATGAGAAGGCCTGGGTACTCCCCTGACCCCATCAGTAAGTCATTGCACAGAGAAATCTCTGCCTCCGAACATGGCTGAGCCTGGCCAGGCATTTGTGAGGAGGGGAGGGAACCTGGCCCTTTTTCTAACCACCAGGGGCAAGTATAGGGGCTGTGCTCCTCCCCCACTAAACCAGGACCATTGCGTGCAACTTTGTTTGCAAATCAATTCACAGGTACCCAGATTCTTTAGTGATTAGAATGAATTGGACAAAAAACATCCTCCTACTCCTCTTAAATTAACTGAAAGCTGTGTAGTAATTTTGGTTGTGGGGAAAGCAGTTGGTTAGTGGTGGTAAAACAAAAAATTGTGATGAAAGTATAGCTTAATTCTTCTGGTTTTGGCCCCAATTCAAATGTCATTCAACACATTCACATTGTGACAGGCACTCTTGGAGCTGGGGACGGGCGAAAAGCCGGTGGAGTAAGATACAGGTACTGCTTTCAGCGAGCCCCACATGCTAGAGGGACATTATGTCACGAAGCGCTTGCGTTATGCTTGGATATGTCACAGCATCCTTGGTAGAGGAGAGGAGGGAGTGACTGATTTCCCCTGGGGGGGGACAGTTGGGCCTTGGCACATCTTCCTCAAGGAGGAAGATTTAGTTTGGGCTTTGAAGGGTGAGCTCCATATCCTTAGAAGGAGAAGCAGAGGGAAATGCATAGATGAACAGAATCAAAGAGGACTGAAGAAGCATGGTGTTTTCCAAAGCAGGAGGTGACCAAGTGAGGTTCACTAGTCCTGAGGCCATCGGAGGAGGGTTGGGGAACCATGGTCAGGTGGGTGGGTCAGTTTGAGGAGTTGTCTTTCATTTCTTGGACAGTAGGGAGCCATGGCAGGGTTTTAACAAAGAGCGTGATTCCAGATACTGTGGGGACGACTCGATCGGGTGAGGCCAGAGGCACAGGCAGTAAAAGAATTCGCACAAGACAGAACAACGGAGATAGAAGTTTATTGAGTACGCTGCAAGGGAGCAGTGGACAGGACAGCAAAGGAGACACTGCCAGAAGGCAGTGATCGGGGGCTGTAGGAAACAGGGGAAACTGAGGAGGTATGGTAATGTATGGTATTTTCTTTTTTTGGTACCTGTGCCTGGTTGTACGTAGCCCACTGGTCAGCTAGGGCCTATGGCTATTTTGAGGTGGTCACCAAGTGGGCCTGTTTGCATTTAGCCCGGTGCTCACTGTGGGCCCTTTGACCTTACTCAGGTGTCCATTGCTCAAGCCTGTTCCCTAAAAGCGGCCTTTACAGATATCACATCTGATTCGGAGATAGACCATTGGAACTTGCTGTGATGGATTGGATTTGGGTGAGGGTTATGCAGCGGGAGCTGTTAAGAATGACTCTACAGGGGCGCCTGGGTGGCACAGCGGTTAAGCGTCTGCCTTCGGCTCAGGGCGTGATCCCGGCGTTATGGGATCGAGCCCCACATCAGGCTCCTCTGCTGGGAGACTGCTTCTTCCTCTTCCACTCCCCCTGCTTGTGTTCCCTCTCTCGCTGGCTGTCTCTATCTCTGTCGAATAAATAAATAAAATCTTTAAAAAAAAAAAAAAAAAAAGAATGACTCTACAGTTTTCTGTCTTTTTAAAAAAGATTTTATTTATTTATTTGAGAGAGAGATAGAGAGCACAAGCAGACGGAGGGGCAGAGGGAAAGGGAGAAGCAGATTCCCCGCTGAGCAGGGAGCCTGATGCGGGGCTCGATCCCAGAACCCTGGGATCCTGACCTGAGCCAAATGCAGACGCTTCACTGACAGAGCCACCCATGTGCCCCTACAGTTTTCTGTCTTGTATGACTAGTTCTATTTACTGAGATGGGGAACACTGATCCTAGAACATCAGTCTCTTGAAAGACAGGCAAATAATTCTCAGGTTTTTAATAGAGCACATAAACTGCTTTTGAGGTAGGCCTCCCAGTTCATAGTCTGCAAAGAACTTTACCTTTTCGATTGTCCTTTATCAAGAGTGTAAGACCGCTGTAAGGCTTTTCACAAACACTACATAAACATTAAATTGAATTACACATGCTATTTATGAGGAATAGAATATTATTCTTGTTATTTGTTACGTATTTATGGAGTATGTGTCCTGACTTGAGTCCAGCTAATGGCCCACTAGGGAAGGGTGCTTTGGAGGTTGATGAGTTTTTCTTCTGATTCTGTTTCTAATAATTAAGCACACTGTTTAAGTAACAGGTTGTTCTTTGATTATAGAGTGTTCATGACCACTAATAAATGTACCCCATATTTAAATATACAAGTTGCACCTCTGGGAGGGCCTGGAGCTAAGGGCAGTCAGCCTTTCATATGCTAATACCTGAGATCAAGGCACACTAGATATTACTCAATCAAGCTAATATTTAGCTTTGGAAATTAAAGCATAAATTCATGAATTTGATTAGTGTTCTTCTCTCTGCATTGATATTTAACCATAATATATGTATGCACACAATGTTCCAAGATTTTTCCTTTTATTTTTTGACGATGTATGCTGTACTTGCTGCAGTATTTGTTGAATTCATGAATGCTATTGTTTTTCAGAAGAAAGCCATCCAAGAGGTGTTGTACTCCCAGTGTGTCTTCATGCTGTTTGTCTCCTTGTTTAAGTGAATGAACTTTGACATTCAAGGTTAAAGTGAAGCTTATCGTTTGGGGCACTCACCAGATACATGGGTGTGAGCTTGTCATTGGGGGCACTCACCAGATACATGGGTGTGCAGTGCATCTTAGACTTTTCATGGAACTTGCCTTCCTTTATGGTATCTGATCTTCCTGAGAGGACCTTATGTGGTGGCAAGGTCCAGGCTTAGCACCATTTTACAGGTGCTCAGAGAGGCCAGACGACTTGCCTAAGGTCACATGGCTAGTGCAGAACTGGGACTAGGTCCCAAGCATTCTGACTTCAAGAATATTGTTGATTTCCACTAGTTTTGCAACCTCCCTAGTTAAGCCATTGGATTAATGATTTTTAAAGTGTGAATTTGTAAGTCAGCTGTTTCCTCATAGGAAGTAATAAGTATCTCCCTTAGTATAGGTGAAGAGTTGTGGAAGGTTCGCTCTCCTCCTTGGAGTGTGTCAAACCCCCTTTGAAACATTCGTGAGTACTCTGCAGACAGGACTTCATAAGGGCTGTTTACTCTTAGCCTTTTCTAGCATGAGCTCCATTTGTTGATCTTCTCAGGAAACCTAGATGTGAGCTATGCTGTATGGTGTGGACCACACAGTGCTTGAAAATGAGAAAACCTCAAAGTAACAGGCAGGACTTTGGGAAATTGAAAGGTCTGCACTAAATGATTGTACTTTGAGGTGAAATTCACAAACAAAGTCAATCAACATGAAAAATCTGGAAACTCTCAGTGAGAGCTGTTTCATCTTTCTTTACGTTCCACAAGAAACAAGTTGGAACCTTTGGTGTGAAGTTCCAACTTATGTAATCACAGAAAGCATTTGAAGTACATCGAGCAGAGACACTATTGTGGCTGTCTGCGAGGGCATTTGCAGAGCCTCACTTTACTGTGGTTGTGTCTGAACCATCAGCATTAAGAAAAGGAATTGGGTGGGAATGGGGGCGGGGAGTGGGGTGGGCAGGAGGGCATGTGGCTTGCACATAGCCAAGAGTCAGCAACAATTAGGGAGATTATTTAAGTGAGGAGGTCCGCAGTCTTTCATTCAGGAAATGGAAGGTTTCTTTGGCCCCTCTTCTAATATGAGAATCATGTGGCTAATAAATTGAGTAACTTTTTACCAAGGTGGTATATATATTTTTGATCATTCATGTGATATTGGCACATAATTCATGTATTGATCTTAAGTTATTTTTGTTGTGTACGGGTTTTCATTCACGGACACGGCCCCTTTTAAAAAATTATTCAACCTATTCTGGGAGACAACTTCCCTGCTTTTTTAGATAAAGCAGCCGAGGGTATATGGAGAGTGGAATAAGGTTGAGGAGAACTGGAGATTGGGCTGGGAAATTACCTTAAGGTCAGGGGGTTAAAATAAATTAGGAGAAGCCACCTAACTTCTGAAAGGCTTGTTCCCTAGTTGATAAATAGGGATCAGTTAGACTTGCCTTGGGAACAAACTGTATTTACAGAGTTCTCACAGCTACATAAAAAGATTGGAAAGAAATCATCTGAAATGGCAGTATTTGCCCCTGGGTGGTAAAATTATGTTTGTATTGTTTCTCTGTTCCATTTTGTAAATTTAAAGCTCTTAAAAATAAGAAAACTAAACTAAATTTCTTTTTGAAAAGGAAATGTCAGAAGAAACAAGAAGGCTGGCTCTTTTTCAGCATTCTAATGGGAAATGATTATAGTGTTCTACAAAGCTATCGAAGGGGCTACATAGTGACGGAAGGTTTTTTGATTTCTTTCGGAAGGATTGTAGGGAAGGGCTTTGCTGGGGCTTCCAGATCCCACTGCTCCTTTCTAATGTGAAGGTGGCCTTGGGACCTTTGTCTTGAGTGGTGAACACCCAGCAAGCAGCCAGGAGCACCAGCAGTGGGCACTCCCTTACAGAGCACCTTTTGGATCTGGGGCTAACAATTGTCCTGCCTCTTATTCGGTAAGCTGTCAGGTTTGTGGGCTGCCAGCTGCCTTAGCTTTACCAAAAGGAGGCGGTTCGTTCATTCTTTTACTGTGTATTGTCAGCTGAATAAAGCAGCTTACCACAGCCTCTGGGACAAAAGCTCTCCATGAGGATTACACTGCCAGGTTGGAGAATGGCCCGTTCAATGCTGTCAAGCCTCACGTAGGGGCTGTGTTCCCCTGACCACCTTTATGCAAATCCCTTTTCTTTGTTGAAAGGCTCCCCCTGAGACAGAGGCCAGCTAAGCCTTTCTGGGCAGATACGCTTTGTGTAGGGCTGGGAGGGAGATCTCCCAGGTTAGGTGCTCCTGGGAAGAAAAGCTGATTGGAATGGTTTTGTAAATGCCATTGCTAATAAATTGAACACTGGCAAAAACTTCTTACAATTAAGATATTATTGACAAAGAAGAAATCATTCCTCAAATGGAACAGATTAAAGTGACATAGTTTGGGAGTGCTGCAATTGTTGATCTTTGACATTATGCAAAATATATTACGTCTGTATCTCTTGTTTCCAGTTCTCTTCATATCCTTCCTGATCCTGGCCTTCCTTGTTTTTGTCTGGAGTGGAGAAGCTGCTTCTTACTCCCTCCATCCTTCTAATGGAATGTTTTCAAGGTTTTATCTTCTCTTTAAGTAACTTCCTTAGGGCACTCCGAAGATTAGTGAAATTTCAAATATTCTCTGTGCACATGTCTTGTAAAATTGTGAACTCTCCCAAACTGGAAGAAATCTCCAAGTCATCCGTCCAAATATCTCTCGCGTCTGTGTGGTCAAATTGATCATTCATGTCAAATAAAGATGGGTTTTCTTGCATTTTCATTGACACCTAAGGATGCAAAAGAACCCCAAACTGGTGAATTTTCTCTCTAGATTTTTCCGTAACCCAGTTCCTTTTAGTAAAAAACGTCTCTGGCCTTATGATTTTCAACCACTCCAGCCCGCACTGCCTCCAGGCCCATTACGACTGACGGTATCTCATCCACCTCTTACCTTCTTCTATTACTCCGCCTCCTTCAGAGCATGTCTGACAGCCACCCTCTCTTGCAACTTTCTTCTCTTCCTTCTGTAACAACTACCTTCTGAACTCAAGCCTTTCCTCAGCCCGTCTGCTTGAGTTCCCTGCATCATCTCTCTTAGAGTTGGTTTGATCTTGGTAGTCACTTTCTCAGAAATTTGCAGTAGTGCCCAGCTATCCTATAAATTAAATAAAAGTGTTAACGTCTTCAGGTAGAGAACCCAGCCTGTCTGACAACATTGATTTTCCCATTTGATTCTTAGGCTCTTCAACGTTCCCACTACTTAATTTATTTTTTATAATAATATTTTTTTATTATATTATGTTAGTCACCATACAGTATTGCATGGTGCACTGGGTGTTATACACAACTAATGAATCATCGAACTTTACATCAAAAACCAAGGATGTACTGTATGGCCACTACTTAATTTTTAGAGAATTCTTTTGACAGTTATGTAGTCCTTCTTTGAAATAATAATTGTTATTTCTGTGTAGTTCTTTTAGTTTTAAGGGCTGATGACAACACTGTAGACACCCTGATATGCCCAGAAACCACAAGTGTAGGACTCAGATTCCTGAAAAAAGAATTCTTGCTTCCTTGGTAGCTTCTTATAGTAGTCAAGAAGAATGAACCTTACTAAATATGGACTAAGAATGACCTAAAATATTCCAGTATAACTTGTAATACTTCCAGGTTCTTGACTCAAATTCAGTATTTCTGTGACTTTATGTATGTTAATCTTCCTGTTCAGGAAGTTCTGCTATTAACAGTTCCAGTATCATTTTCTTTCGTTTATTTCACCAATTGGCTCTTAAAATTTTATTTTATTTTTTTAAAAGATTTTATTTATTTATTTGACAGAGAGAGAGAGACAGCCACCGAGAGGGAACATAGGCAGGGGGAGTGGGAGAGGAAGAAGCAGGCCCATAGCAGAGGAGCCTGATGCGGGGCTTGATCCCACAACGCCGGGATCACACCTGAGCTGAAGGCAGACGCTTAACGACTGAGCCACCCAGGCGTCCCAGCTCTTAAAATTTTAAACTGAACTGAAGGGTGAGAAAAATTACCTATCAGATTCTTAATTAAATGATTCACTAAGACCTCTTTAAATGTTTCCCTTAAAATATACATTTATGTAAAGAGAGGGCTCCACATATGAAGTCACCTCTCCTACATTGTTTCCTACATATTTTTCTATAAACTCAGTCATTCTTTTCCTGAACCCTAGGGTCTCTGGAGAGAAGAGCAAACTCTTGTCACAGTCCTCACCCAACTGAATGTGATTTATTCCTCACAGTTTTACAGGCTATGTTCAGACAATCATGGCTTGTTGAGAGGCACTAACCCTGTTCCTCCACAGAGGGGAGAGACTGGCAACACATGACTTTCATACAGTGCCAACGAGGGCAGGTGCCATCGGGGTCCCAGAGAGAGGATCAGAAAAGCACTCTTGGAGAAAGGGCTTTGGAGAATGTGCCTTTGAAGGATAGATGTGTCTTCAATCAGTAAAGACATGGGGAAGGGCATTCCAGGCCAGGAGACTGTCATTGAGCAAGGGCAATGGGAGGCAATGAAGAGTGTGTGTCTTGGTAATGGCGAGTACCTCCTGGCATTCAGAAGATGTGAGCAGTGGTGTGGCTCATGATCCCTTCAGTGCATGCTTGTTGTGCTTCTACTCTATGTCAGGTGCTATGGACAGGGAGGAGTGAGACCAGATTCTGGCCTCGTGCTCCTACCCAGTGGAGGCGGTGGACCAGCAAGGGCTGGAATAGTGATCAGGAACCCTAGAAAGTGGCAAGTGACCTGAGACAGTAGTAGACAGTGAGCTCCTTGGAGCTCGTGGAGGAAGAATATGAGGAGAGCATGCACAAGAGAGCATTCTACACAATTCTGGAAAAACTTGAGAAAAATGCTATATTTTGGATCCAAACGTGTATATCCAGATCCTCAGATACCTTCTGCTTCATAAAGGCTGTGGGGTATATTTGCCAAACATCAGAAACAGATTTCTGTTTTGGGACCATATTCTTTGGTTATGCAGAATTGGTACTGCTCAGATGGTACAACGATCATGTGTCCCTCAGAGAAGGTGGGAATACTGCCTGCCTAACACGAAGCAAGTCCGTAGCACCTGTTAGGAGAAATTCATGAACATCAACACTTCTGTATCTAGGATTACACATACAAGTTCTTCTTAATGGTACATAAAAGAGAGTTTGTATAGAGGCAAATCTTAACGTCACCTTTAGGGGTTATATCAAGGCCACTCGATAAGACAGCATCGGAGAAAGCTCAGTCCCTTTGGTGAAGCAGGATTGAAGGGGGCTGGAATTAGGAGGAGACTAAGGAAATTTGTCTTCATGTAGAAGCTAGAAGCAGTTTAAGAACCTTCTTGAGTGAGGAGCAAACCTACTTTCTCTACCCCAAAGCATTGCTATGAGAATCATGGCACTGTATGGAAAACTAGGTTCTAACCTGGAAAGTCTTGGTTGTTGAAAAGGATTCTCATTTTTATTTTAAATGTACAGTTACGTGATAACTGACTTCCCTTGTGTTGATAGAAGGTGTATTTTTGATCTAGAAACATTTCTTTCTTTGATGGTCATCTGGATAGACTATCTACTGTCCAGAGACAACATTCATTAGTTTTTTCATCTCTTGTTCTTAGGTAAGAAAACAATATTTATCTTTTAGACTTTTCTTTTATACCTATCTTTTATATTTTACTGAGCACTTATAATCCGATGGAAGTAAGAGTCTTCGGTGCTTCGAAACTGATCAGCAAGTCATAAGTGATTGGGGGAAATCCAAGTAATGACTTGCATTTTAAGTAACACCTGAATTAATAATTCACACAATCAAGACATGCTCCATCAGGCTTAAAGCACAGGTCAAGATGTAACATCAAGTAATCACAGTCAATTCTTTTTTTTTGTTTTCATATGGAATGCTTCACAGATTTGCATATCATCCTTGTGCAGAGGCCATGCTAATCTTTGTAATTGTTCCAGTTTTAGCATATGTGTTGCTGAAGCAAGCACCACAATCGAATCTTAACAGCAGTGAATTGAATGCATGTGAAATTGTATAGCACAAATAAAAATATCTGTTTACATATGTCCTTGATTTTCACCAGCTACAGATTTAAATTCAAATAATATTTTATCTGAAGAGATTATGGGGCACCTGGGTGGCTCAGTGGGTTAAGCGTCTGCTTTTGGCTGAGATCATGATCCCGGGGTCCTGGAATCAGGCCCCACATGGGGCTCCCTTCTTAGCGGGGAGCCTGCTTCCCCCTCTCCCTCTGCCTGCCACTCTGCCTGGTTGTGTTCTCTCTGTGTGTGTCAAATATCAAATTAAATCTTTAAAAAAAGAAAAAAAAAGGTAGTCTACTTGGTCACTCTAAATGTGGCATTCTACCAATTTCCTGAGAGAATTGTAAAGTGAAGTGAAGAAAAGATGTTTTTGGTTTTGATAAATTGTAGATTTTGGATCGAGGGGGTGTGTGTGTGTGTGAGTGTGTGCATGCGCACACACTCACATGCAAACTCAGCTGGAGAACAAATGCAAACAGAACTGAACTTGAATGTTGATTTTTGCATCTGATTTTATTTTTATATAGGCATGTATATGATCATATTCTTTCATGAATGAAAACTCAACCTGCATATTTGCCTTGAACTGTGATGTATAAAATAAAATGTAGCATACATTTTTTGCAATAAATGTAATTTGGTGTTTAGATTCTCTGAGAACCTTGATACTTCTGTACTGAAAAATGAACAGATGTGGAAAGTCTGTTTATAAATCTTAAGATGTAACCATTATACTCTTTCTCACCCATTTCTTTCAAAAGGTGCATTTTCCCAGGGATGCAGCTGGTCAATTCCACAAATATATTTTCTTTTTTTTTTTTTTTAAGATTTTATTTATTTATTCGACAGAGATAGAGACAGCCAGCGAGAGAGGGAACACAAGCAGGGGGAGTGGGAGAGGAAGAAGCAGGCTCATAGCAGAAGAGCCTGATGTGGGGCTCGATCCCAGATCGCCGGGATCACGCCCTGAGCCGAAGGCAGACGCTTAACCGCTATGCCACCCAGGCGCCCCTCCACAAATATATTTTCAAAGATTGCATGGAACTTACATGTCTCTCATGCCAAATTGCTCATTTTATAAAAATATCTTAATAGAAACACAAATCATCCTTGTGCAGCCTTGAAATTCCATACTGGGAATATTTCCTTAATATAGAAATTCCACTGTGGTGGTTAAACCTGGTGAACAGATTTTACCTTGTTTCTGGCTTCAAAGTTATTTAGATGCTAAGTATTAATTAAGCATATTAATTTGGCTCATATTAAAGTGGCTCATACTATGCATGAATTAGAACATTTTCTTACACAGGTAATTCTGAGTGCATAGGTAATTCTGAGTGAGACACATTTGTACTGCATGATCATTGCAGTTGTTTTTTATGTTAGAAGAAAGTCTTTTCTTCCTTAAAATTTTTAAATTTCAGCTTTACTGAAATATACTTAAAATATGAAAATTATGGAAAGTTACATGAAGTTGGGTGTCATCCTTGCACAGGGGCCATGCCAGTCTTGTCTGTGTCTTCTAATTTTACTGTATGTGTTGCCCAAGCGAGCATTGCTTTCAGTTGTTCTTTAAAAGAAAGATTAGATGTGAACACTTTATCCCTAGAGTTGTGTCCCAGGTGTTTGGGCAGACTTTGTTGGGGACTTCTTGGGGATCATCTTGGACTGAAACCAATGAACCAGTCAAAAATGACCTCTCTACTTACCACATTCATTTTCCCCTGGACCCTTCATAATTTTTCAGGGGATCCCAGACTGGTGTTTGCATCCCAAAGCTCATGAAATATTTATTGTTAGGTTTCCAAAGCTTCCTTTCTGTCATTTGTAAGCTAAAATGTTTCTTTCATTGAAGGTCCTTGAGGATGGAAGGTAAAGCAAACCAAGGACTCAGTAAAGTCATCTTGAAGATTCCCAGCGTTCCTAAAACCTATGAAAAGCCCTGAGATGTCCTGTAGTCAAAAAAATCTGCTTCACTATATTTAACTCAGGATTTTCCAAATGTACCCAACCAAAGAACACTTCATTTTTATAATTGCTTCAGATCTATTAACATCCTTTAGTGGTATTCCTTGAAAGCAATGACCTTTAGGAAGGTCTAGGTTACTTGTATTAGCCCATTTAATGCATGTAAGCAATGGCATCTGAACCTGGCATTCTCAAACTCCCCAGGAATAAGATTTACCAGTCATCTCTGAGCAAGAAGATTAGCAGCAGTTAATCACAACTTCAGACTTCCTAGGATAACTGGCCATGAATGTTTGCATTGATTTAGGGTCCAGCGGGTTTGAAGGTAGCAAAAACTCCTGTGGTATCTCCAGTAGGTTCAGAAAATGGCCTTCTAGGCTTAGCACTTTCTTTGCTGCAGAGACAATGGAAAACAATGACCAGCCCCCAAAATGAAGAATGAGATTTGTTGGCATAGTCCCCTCTGCTCTTAGATGCTATTGCACAGGGATGATATTCACCAGAGATCTCTCCCCCTCTCCCTCTGTATTGAGTGGCTTTGAGAGGATGGACTGTTGAGCCATTAGGGTCACAGACCAAATCCAATTCCATGTTTCCGAGAACCCATCTTTTTCCACTGCGGAAAATTGAGTTTGCAAGTTTTGACAAAATAACTTTTCTTTGAAGAAATGGTAAAAAGTAATTAACCATTGTGCAAAAAATTTTAAATCCTTGGCATCAAGTTTCAGTGGACTTTATTTTCAATGAATATGATTGGAATTTTATTTAATATATGATTTTGAAAAGTCAGTTTCTGTTTATATAGCACATAAGGTAGATCTAATATGGATGGTTTAATAACAAATGTTTGTTTTATGAACCAGTAGAGACTCATAATTAAAAATCTTGAAAGTTCAACATAAGCCTCTTATTAAGTGTGGTGTATCTTGTCATTTTTATAAAATTTTTGAATTAAGGGAGTGACTAGAGTAACCTTTAGTTTCTGTAAGTTCGAATATAATGTGCGATGAAGCTTTTCCCCTGCATGAGTAATAATAGAAAAGTAAAGTGTTTCATAGATCTATAGAACCCAAGTAAAAGTTGAGTTTTTACTCAGCTTTTGTGAGGAGCTGTAGGAATAACTGTAGGAAGCCTACAAACTTCAGATGTTTTAGGGAAGGAGGCAAACTGAAATGATCATGAGAGTAACATGGGCATAATCTTGATTGAACTCTAATTTTTTACATAATAATTTGCACATTCCACTGTTTTAACCAATATTAAAGCATGGTTACTTCATTTACTAATTTATTTACTCATTCAGTAACAATTTTGGGGCAAAAGTGAGGATGGGAGGTCCAGAGGAGATGTGCAGGCAAGAAAGAACGTCTCAGTTAGCAGCTCAGTCTAAGAGCAAGATTGACCCTGGCAGTGTGGTGTGTCCCCCCAGAAGTGCCTACTGTGGTCCTGGACCCAGTGACAAGCCTGGGGAGCCGGGGTGCTGAGTCATGCAACATCCACTCTTTGCTCCTATGTACCAGCTTTCAGGCATCCAGGACCTCTACACATGTGTGGCCATTTTCCTGGGGTCAGTGGTTTCTTGCAGAGAAAAAGAAGGAAAGGAAGAAGGAAGGAAGAAAAGGAAGGAAGGGAGGGAGGGAGGGAGGGAGGGAGGGAGGGAGGGAGGGAGAAAGTGAGCTTATCTTCTAGATAGGGAAGGGAAGGAGTGAGCTTATCTTCTAGAATCTTGGAGGCTATACTTAGTGCTTTGCATTATTTTTATTGTTAGACAAGGTTAAACACATTGATTTCCCAGAATGGATTGAAATTGAAGTTCTCTTGAAATATAATGGATCAAACTAGTTTTTCATTGATAATGGTTTGTTCTTTCCTCCATAGCAGTTTCAGGTTTACTTTCTCTGTGGCTCTAAGGATGATAGCCCAAGCTTTCTACTAGCTAGGGAACCCTGAGTTTCACTGTGGCAGAGTTCAGGGGGTTACATTTAAGAAAAAGTATGATCACTTTAACCCAGGTGCTCCCCTGCTACCTGTAACATCAGGTCCCAGCTTCTTTGCCTCTGTTCCTGTGTTCCCTCTGTGCCCCTCATCTCTGTTCCTTCTTCTCAGCTTCCAGAACATTTTATGTGAATTTAAATTTTCCAGTTTCAACCTTGTATTCTGGTTAGCTATCTGTTTACAAGTCTGATCTCTCAAAGGGCAATCCATACCAACTTCATCTCTTTATCCCCCAGAGTCTGCCACGGAGTCCTCACTTAGAAAATGTCTATCAAGTGTCTAATAAATAAATGGGATTTAACTTACATACAGCCCTTCAGGAAAGATGTGTTGTCTGATGGAGGGAAGCATTCCTTTACTTCCACAATTGAATGTCTACTTTTTACTAAGAGCTCTCTGGGAAAGAGAACCAGGCTATTGGGATATAGGAGCTTCTCCTTGTTGCTCTTCCCCTTTCACATCTTCCCTGTACCCCTTTCCTTATAGACGAATTATCAATTACACCTTTTGAGTTTCTCATTCTTCATCTTTGGTAAATTCTTGGGTTGATCCTTTTATAGATAAAACAATATTGGAATATGGGGACTAAGTGATGAAAAAAGGGAGAGGAAAAGAGTAAGATAGAGGAAGAAAGTGTCCATTGATTAAGCCTGGAAAGAGAGGCATTGCACAGCCAGTCCTGTTTGCTCAGTTTTGCACAGTACCAGTGAGTAGCTAAAATAAGTAGGACAGAGTTATGATGTATGAAGGATAGACAAGGAAAATTTTCTGTGTAAATAGCTGACTAGGAAAACTTCAGGGACAGTAGTCTCAACAATGTTTTCTTGGGTCTTGAGTGAGTCTAAGAGTGTTAGCCTTGGTTTGATGCCATTATCCTTTTGAATAATCACAGCAGCAAACACACAAGGGGGCTTCGATAGAGTTCTTGGGTAGGATAGAGGTGTGACAGGGGGTTGGAACCTATCATCTCCAACCACTGGAGGGAATCAAGGTGGAAAGGAGTGGATGGAATGCACTTCAAGATTCTTGCCCTTTACAAAGCCACGAGTGCTCCTGCACTTCAGCCTTGGTGCTATCTAGAGTCTTGAAGTACACCAGACTGTCACTCTTTGCTATAGACCAGAGATTCTCAAATACTCAAATCTTGTGTCTCACAAATTACTGTCAAGGGACTGGGCTCTCACCAGGATAGAAACCAAACTCCCCTATGTTTTTCAGCAAAGGACATTGATGTGTTTAGATGGTTTGTCAGCATATTTATGATTTTTGGTGAGTTTCAAGGACATGATCAATTGCAGAAAGGTTATTGGACATAAATGTGATTGCTACAGAACTTCAAAGTAATTTGTCAATAGGCTGGGGAACCAAAAATGGAAGAAACATGAGATGTTTGTGCTTACTTCTAGTCCGCTGGAAGGTCACGGGTGGAGAATGGAGGTGGGGAGGGTGGGAGGAGGGTAGGTGGGAGATGACACGTGACATGTGCAGATGGGCAAGAGTATTGACAGAGGGCCAATATCAAGTCATGGAGAGGCGGTACACTAGTGAGTGAATGCTCAGGCACTGCCACTGACTCTCAGGGTGGCTTTGGGAAAGTTAGCTAACCTCTCTGGACTCTATTTTTCTCCTGTGTAAAATGGGGATGGTAATAACAGAATCCTGGATTTAGTAAGTGTTTAATAAAGGTCACTTAACGTTATTACTGTGTTAAACTTTTTTGAAAAATCTTCTATCTTCCTACTACTATAAAGCTAAATTCAGTAAATGTGGTTGAGTCTGGGCCCTATCCCAATGGGGCTTTATTGCTTAAATGTAAAAATAACATTGTAATGAGGTTATTTTCATCTTCACAGAACTCTTAGAGCAAGGGGCCTTAAGACAGATTCTGAGCAAACTCCACCCCAGTTTCTTCATGATTTCAGAGTAGAGATAGAAACATACCCTTAAATTGAAAGTTTGCAATATTTTTCAGTTCTGTGTGGGGGTTTTTTGGAATTTGCAGACTGTTTTAACTTAATGAAATCCTTTTTGTTTATTTAATTTATTTATTTTTAAAAATATTTTATTTATTTACGAGAGAGAGAGCACAAGTAGGGGGAGTGGCAGAGGGAGAGGGAGAGGGAGAAGCAGACTCCCTGCTGAGCAAGGAGTCCAATGCTTGGCTCCATTCTAGGACCCTGGGACCATGACCTGAGCCGAAGGCAGACACTTAATCAACTGAGCCACCTAGGCGCCCCAATGAAATCCTTTTTAATTGAGGGATTATAACTATCGGTTTAAATGCCTCTTCCTTTATTGACTGTCACCTTCACGAACGCAGAGACTATGTCATCCTCGTCCCTGGATTCCCATGCTCAGCATTGCCACGCATGGCACAGGGTAGGCACTGCATGAATGCAAATAAGTGCAGTGTTTTAGCTTTTCAAGTTAGGTGCTTTCATCTGTCCTAGTTCTAAAAGAATTCAGACTAAGTCTAGGGAAAATCAAAAGAAGATCTAAAAAAGATAGGATAGGGGCGCCTGGGTGGCACAGCGGTTAATCGTCTGCCTTTGGCTCAGGGCGTGATCCCGGCATTACGGGATCGAGTCCCACATCAGGCTCTTCCGCTATGAGCCTGCTTCTTCCTCTCCCACTCCCCCTGCTTGTGTTCCCTCTCTCACTGGCTGTCTCTCTCTGTCGAATAAATAAATAAAATCTTTAAAAAAATAAATAAAAAATAAAAAAGATAGGATAAAAACCTATTGGTGCTTCCCTATTATTTCTCGCTAGATTTTTTTAAATGTCAATTAGGAGAATATTATACATTTCATGGATTAATAGAAAATCGAGGTTGGTGTAGAGTGGCATAGCTAGAAATGTAGAGATTTTGAGCAATAGCTTTAACAGTACAAACTTTTCAGTTATAAGATGACTAAGTTTGGAGATCTAATGCACAGTAATGTGACTGCAGTTAAGAGTACTGCACTTTATACTTGAAATTTGCTGAGAGTAGATATTGTTTTCACCACAAAAAAAGATAATTATGTGAGGTGATAGATGTGTTAATTAATTTGATCGTGGTAATCATTTCACAGTGTATATGTATATCAAATCATCACATTGTATGTATGTGTGTGTATATATATATATATATACACAGTGTTATGTGTCAATTATACCTCAATAAAGCTGGAAAAAATAGAATTCTCCAAATCCCACAGTCACTCTCATTGCTAAGCAAAGACTAGCCCTAGGAATAGAGATTGAAGAAATCAGTCAGGGAAAGATAGCACCAGACAAGACATCCGGAAGAAAACCAGTACTGTCCCCATGAATCTTCCATCATTAAAGCTCCTTTTCTGCATCTCAGGGGTGAAGCTTCTATAGGGATTGATTTCTGTGTTTAGTACTAGGATATGCTTTGGGAATATTGGAAACCATTAAGTTCTACAGGCTGACTGAATTCTACTTAAAATCCTACAAGTCTTGTTTGTCAACTGGATATCTATAGGGTTCATCGGTGAGATTTTGTAGTCTAGCTATCGTGGCTAGCAGAGATAATGTGTACATCGGAGCAGCAGAGACTTAGGGTCAATTCTGCATTTCTAGGAAGTGAAGTCCTTCAGAGAGGACTTGTTCTTTTAGTGGAAATCAAACTAATGTTGAACTTCCCTTTGCCTGTTGTGGGTAGAGCTAGCCCTGGACAGTTAAAGAGAGTGTGAGACAGTACTTTAGCCATCAGGTATGAGAAACTTGGAATCCGTTTATCTTGCTAAATGCTTCCATAGGCCATTACCATCTTGCAACCCTTTGAAACAGCTTAAGCCACAATGGGGTTGGTGAAGCTCACATAAAATTCACTTTGGACATTGAATAAGCTGGATTTCTCTGGAAGCATTTCTTCTCTAAAATCGTAGGACTCTTAAAGACCACATCCCTTTGATTTTTGGCATTCTGAGTTCCCATTTCCTTTCTTCTATCATCTGGGTGTATAGGACCATATTCTGTCACTGTGAACTTAGCAAAGAGAAAGGAGAACTATGAAGGTGAAGTAGTTGGCACCAGCTCTCACAGAAGAGGTAGCTTGAATTCTCTATATCCTCTTTTGTACTTATGCACATTTAATTGGATCAAACAAATATCCAGTAATTTGTACATAGGGAGAACAGTTCTAAATATGCTAGGGTGTAGAAAGCAGAGGAAGACTACTTTGCCCTGAGGAAGCTTACATTCCAATGCACACAGGGCACATTTTATACAGGGTCTTCAAAGAAAAGACTTGGGGGGAAATCTGGGAAGGCTTCCTGGAAGCAGTGATGGAAGGCAGTGTAGTAGTTTTTAACTCACAACACCAGACTCCCAGGATTCAAATCTCAGATGGACCACGTACTAGTTGGGTGATCTTGGGCCAACCCTTCTGTGCCTCAGTTTTCTGAGAAACTGAGATGACAACATCAGAGCCTACCTCACAGAGGTAATGTGAGAATCGAGTAAATTACTTATTGGAGAGATCAGGGCCTCTTTGTAAGTCTGGGATGGTGGGATACCCAGGGGAGGACTTTAGGAGTAGATACAAGATTAGCTTTGTGTATTGGATTGTGTTGGCTGCTACATGAGGATAGACTGAAGCAGGGTAAGAGTGGAGACCAATGAGGACAGGGTGGTTGTAGGAATTGAGGTGAAGGGATTGAGCCTGAGGTCTGGCATGGAAGACAGGCAGAAGCAGGGAATCATGAGCCACAGTGCAGAGGTGGGCTCCATAGCTGGGCCATGGATGCTGATCAGATGGGCCCAAACGAGGGCAGAGAAAGAAGAGGAGTATGGAAGGAAACTTGGCAACTTTCATTTGTAAGAGTAGAGTTTTGACACTCACATTTGAGGAGTGTTGACATGTAACTGGGTAAAGATGAAGATTTTGGACTTTCTACTCCTTTTAGAGGATTATTTTACAATATGGTGGAAATTTAATTCTGGAGAACTTCTGTTGTTGCAGCCAAAGGAAGTAAGTGTTGAGTTCTCTTGATAAATGAGGAAAGGAAAGGAACAAACATTAAATGCCTCCCTGTTGCTGATCAGCTGAATTCCTGCATAGCCGTGGGATTCCGGATGGGACAGGCTTGTAGAAGAGACACTCAGTTTGACCACTGACGAGGAAGCACATTGCTCAGGGGCTTCATATACAACTCAGGCAAAGGTGGGAGATAGGATGTAGAAGATTGTAACCAAATGGGTAGCTAGAAAGCTCAAAAGTTTCCCATTTGTTCATATGCTGTCATCTATATCAGGTGGGCTTCCAAAATAGTTTAGAGAGCTGCCAGAGTAATCATCTCAGGGCTTAATAACGGAGATAGTGGGTAGTGGAGTAAGACAGGGCAAGCTCATTTCCCCTGAGGTTTGAAAAGCAGCACAGAAAAGATGATAAAGCCAATGTTTATGGACTGATTTGAATCCCAGTTCTGTCAGGTACTAGCTATGTAACCTCAGACAAGTTACTTCAACTCTAATTGAAAATTTTTTTTCCAGTTTTATTGGCTCATATGGAATTTAAGAAACAAAACAAAGAAAAATAAACAAAAAGCCAAACTCTTAAATACAGAGAACAAACTGGTGGTTGCCAGAAGGGATTGGGGAGAAGGGTGAAATAGATAAAGGGGATCAAGAGTACACTTACCGTGATGAGCACTGAGAAATGTATAGAATTGTTGAGTCACTATATTGAACACCAAATGCCAATATAATACTGTATGTTAATTATACCCCAATAAAAAACAATGGAGAGAAGTTAGTCATTAGTTAAAAAATGTTTTATTGAGATATAATTGACAAATAACATTGTATAAGTTTAAAGTGTACAACATCATGATTTATGTATATGTTGCAAAGTGATTACCACTGTAAGTTAACATCCATCACATTACATAGTCACAATTTTTTAATTGTAATGACAGCTTTTATTATCTACTCTCATGGCAACTTTTAAATATACAATACAGTGTTGTTAACTATAGTCACCACACTGGACAGTACACCTCCAGAGCTTATTTATTTTACAGCTGGAAGTTTGTACCCATATCCTTCACCCCCATCCCCCACCCAGAGCAGCGACCAATCTGCCGTTTCTATGAATTTTTTTTTTTTAAGATTCACATGTAAGTGAGATCATACAGTGTTTGTCTTTCTCCATCTTATTTCATTTAGCATAATGCCCTCAGGCTCCATCTGTGTTGTTGCAAATGGCAGGGTTTCCCTCCTATTATGACTGGGGAGTAGGATTCCATGTGAGAAGTGGGAGTAATAGCCCCTATCGCCCCGGGCTGTTGCGAGGTTTAAACGGCTTTGAAAGACACAGAACCCAGCAAGTAAGTGACATTGTAAGCTCCATGGTTGTTAGTGGTTGTGGCCCCATGCGCGCTGCAGCTGTCCCACTCTAAGTCCTCAGCCTCTGTGCGCTGAGCTCCTTGGGTCTTCTAACCCCATGCTTCCTGAAGGCTAGTGTGTGTGGGAATGACCAGAAGTCTTGTAGCACGAGGATTCTGATTCAGGAGGTCTGGAACAGCCTGAGAATTTGTTTTCAGGCAAGACCAACACTGCTGGGCTGGGGGCCACACTTTAAATAGCAGAAGTCTAATTGGCACCCCTTCTTTCAGCCTTAGCTTCTTTGTAATCATCTAACCCACCCCCAGGGTGATCTTTATAAAATATCAATATCCATTACATCTCTACAGAAATATCAGTTCGAGTCATAGCACCTCCAAGTGTTCCCATGTGACACTAGAGTACATCAAATTCACAATTCTCCTCAGCCTGATATTCAGAGCTCTTTGCTTCTGGCTCCAACCTACCTTCCTAAGCGTTCCTGATTTCAATCACACTGTGTTGCATGCTGAGCAGGCCTGGCACTTAACTTTTGGTTTTGCTTTGCCTTTCTTATTGTGGTAGTAAAATACACATAACATAAAATTTACCATTTTAACCATGTTCTACGCATGCGACTGAAGGGCACTAAGTACATTCACACTGCTGTGCCCCGTCACCACTCTCCATCTCCACTTTGTCATAGTCCCAAACCGAAACTGTGTACCCATTAAACAGTATCACCCGTTTTTCCTCCCCTCAGCCCCTGGAAATCACCGTTTTACTTTGTTTCTTAGAACACTTTGCTATCTGTTATTTCAGTGGATCAGTGAAGTGGTGCTATTATTATTCCCATTTTACAGGTGAGGAAACTAGGGCCCAGAAAGGTCAGGTGACTTGCCCAGGTTCACATGCTAGGCAGCAGTGAAGACGATTTCATGTCGCCATACCATGATGTTCCACTGTGGTGCCTTTACTCGGGCTTTGTTTTCTGCCTCTGGTGTCCTCTCCTCTCCATCTACTGCCCGAGGTCTTTTGGATCCATTGCACAATTACCTCAGATGCCTGTGAAGCTTCTAGTCCAGTACTGATAATTCCCTTGCCTTGAATCAGTGGATTTATGTAGATGTCAGTCTTTCCCATAAGCTTGTGCGCTGCTAAGGCATAGTGGGCACAGGGATTGAATGAACTGCTGAAATTTCAGAACTGGCAGGACCATGGAAAGACTTTATAGATGATCCAGAGATTTAACTGGAGTATATCTAAGATGAGGAATTTAATGAATTGCTGCTTTCTTTCAGGGACATGTTCAGTTTTTACCGCACCATATAGAAACTGCAAATATCCTGCCAGAATGTTGAAGGATGTAAGAAACCTTTTGCTTCTTAGTATTGCCTCAGACTAAGAGAACATGCCATACAGAATTCCCCAAAGTGCAAAACCAGTAAGAGATGTACTTGTAGATCGAACTTTCTCTATCGATCTGAGTTTGCCTGCTTCTTTATTTCTTTCTCTTTCTTCCTTCCTTTCTTTTCTTTCTTTCTTTCTTTCTTTCTTTCTTTCTTTCTTTCTTTCTTTCTTTCTTTCTTTCTTTCTTTCTTTCTCTTTTGCCTGTTTGTCTTTTAGGAACAGAATAAAATTAGCAGGATGAGAGATGTTCAGCAACCTTTGACTGTTCATCAGCATTTTGCCAGGTAGCACTCAGTGCTTTTTCTTTAACTGATTCATCCACCAAACATTTATTCAGCATAGGTTTTCTGCCAGGAACAGTTTGGGGTGCTGGGAATACAACAGTGGACACAAATCGCCTGACCCTGTCCTCAGAAGGGACGGCAGAAGGTGCACAAAATGAACATCAGCTTTGGTCTAGGAAAGAGTGGACATTTTACTCGTGGAGGTATGTGTGCTCTTATGCAGATCGCCTCATTTTCTTCGGTGCCTGGCTTCTCCACCACCTCACCCAGACCAAGGCCCATGCCTGTGCAGTGAGCACTTGCTGAAAGAACTCAGGTTCGAGAAAAGAAAAGCCATTCTCTGGGGATGATGCAAAAGAATCAGAAAGCCTGATCCTGTTTCTGGATGTCTTTTGGGGCATGACTTTGCCTCGCCCTTTCCTGGTTTATGCAACATAGTACTTGGCACACATGTTACCTAATCCAGTCTAGGTTAATTTTCATTCTTAATTTTATCCGTTGGAAAATCATGTTCCCTTAAGATGGGTGAGTAACTGATGAAATAGAGTCTTACAAGATGTAATTTTTGAAGAAAGTTTTGATTGAAAATAAATTGGAAAATTCCGTGGCTTGTTTGATATATTTATGACATACACATTTAACATCATTACTGTCTACATGGGAATTATGAATATTTCATTCTTTCTTACTGTTTGAATATCTTTAATAAACCTTATATGAGTAAGAGATGATGACTTCATTCAAATTGATGAAGCATGCCATCATGCATTTCCCCCTATAAACTTAAAAAAAAATCCCCAGAGTCATACTGAGGTTTGAAAGACCACTTTCCTTTATGTGAGCAATTGTTTATAAAAAAAAAAAGTGTGCGTGTGTACATCTCTCTCTCTGTATAAAGGGAGAGTTGGTCTTTGATAACACACAGCAAATTTTATAACTACAAATATAAGGTATGATTATCTTCCACAAAGGCATTTTAAATACTTTGAGGTTTTTATTCTAAAATAAATAAATATTATAACCAGAGTAATAGCCCAAGATGGATTCACTGTTACATTCTGCTTTTCTTCAGACCCTATCTGGTTTTCTTTAGAATTCCATATAAACATTTTAAATGATGTTTACATGAGCCAAACACTTTCTGGCCATTATTGGTCCGTGAAGGCCGCAAGGGTTTCCTTCTCTCTGTCAGTCCAGCCAGGCTGACTGACAGATTGGCTGGGGGCGGGGCGGTGGGCAAACTGATTGGCGGAGCCCAGTGAGGGCTGCCACTGAGCTAGGACTAAATCTGCTGGCTAGCTGTCTAATTGGGCCCCCCAGTGACTGCCTGAGATTAGGCAGCCCTACAGAGAGGGCAGTTGTTTTTTGGTTACAGAGCCCTAACTAGTTAACTTAGGCCTCTTCAGATGTGGCAGGGTGAAGATGTGCTCTCTTTCTTGCTGTATCTTTCTTTTTAAGAAATGTATTTTTCATGATTGCATTTGGTTATCACCAGAAGCTACTGGTGACATTTTCAACTGAAAATGCTAGAACTCCTGATTCGTCTGTTGCTCTTTACGTGGCACTTTTAGGAGCCCTGCTCTTTTACTCTCTTCAGATTTATTTCAACCCCTCGACTGCTGTACTTTTTCTTGGTGAACCTCCCCTATCCCTGCCTCCAACTTGTTAGTCAATCTTTACATTAAGGTCCAACATTCAAGTACTTTTTCTGGCCAATATCCTTAGTGCCTCTTGCCTTCCTTGATGCTCAAGAAAACTCCAGGCAAAGATCAATCTGATCATCTCCCTCGTCTGTTCCTACATGTGGGCTGTTTGCTGCTCTGGGGAAGATCTTGCTTCTCTGCAGCTTAGTACCACTCTAGAGCCATGCTCTTCTACCTCACATTCATGATGAAGACATACATTAGGTGGCATGATAGCCCAACTCAGTCTCTGGCCTGAGATGCCACTTACTTGTGCCATGTTAGATTTATCCAGCTGGTCCACTGCATGGTGATCGATCTCAGGTTTCTCTCATTCTTGTCACAAGTGGCATCAAGAAACCTCTGTATTGGGGCGCCTGGGTGGCACAGTCGTTAAGCGTCTGCCTTGGGCTCAGGGCGTGATCCCGGCGTTCTGGGATCGAGCCCCACATCAGGCTCCTCCTCTATGAGCCTGCTTCTTCCTCTCCCACTCCCCCTGCTTGTGTTCCCTCTCTCGCTGGCTGCTTCTCTCTGTCAAATAAATAAATAAAATCTTGGGGGGAAAAAAAGAAACCTCTGTATCGCCAGTTGTTTGCCTTCAATTCCCTCCCTGAGAAGAATGCTTCTTACTTACAGTCTTTCAGGTTGTATACTGCTGCTAATATTAATATCTCTAATTAAAGCTACAATGTATTGGGTGGCTACTATGTGCCAGACACAGGGCTAACCACTTTTAAGTCCATTAACTTAATTCTCACAGAAACTTTGGCATGTAGGTATTATAAATCAGACTTTACAGTTCAGGTAATTGAGACTCATAAAGATTAAGGAACTCACAAAGACCACACAACTAGAAAGGGATAGACTTGGAATTTGAACCCAGGTCTAGTTGATTTGAAGCCCAAACTCTTCACTGCTCAACCATGGCTTCTGTGTTATTTTTGAGAGGTGTTTCTTAATTTCGAATGTTACACATATAATGAACTTAAGAAAGGCAAAACAATTCTGGAAAACAATAAAATAGTTTAAATTAAAAAAATATGTTTAATCACATATTGTTCCATCAGCCAGAGACGCTTTTGAATGTTTTCTTTCCCTAGTCCTGTTTTCTACACAGGATTTTATTTGTTCCTGTGTGTATCATGTTTAACATGATTGGGCTAATATAACATATACAATTTTATGACCTTCTTTTTCACCTATATTATAACAAGTATTTTTCATAATGCAGATTCTTTACAAACATGCTTTTTAGTGGCCTCTGCACTGATTAAAAAACACATGGAAAATCCACTGGGTAATGTCGCAAATGCAGAGACTTTCCATGAAATAAGAAATGTAATCTCAGGAAGAAGGATAAAGGGAGCTCGACTCCTAGTGGTGGACCAATATTACTCTATTTCAAATTGAAAAATGCAACAAATGTAGACATTTCACATGGAGCTTCATTAAAATTCAACTTTATAAATCCTCCACCAGAGCAAGCAAGGTGGATGAGTCTGAAATTGTGGAAAATTTGTTGGAAAGGTCATCATCAGCCCTGAGATATGTAAGTAAATTCCTTGAATTACAATGCTGTATGTCGGTCGTCTTCATTCTGATGTTTCTACTCCTCTAGGTTTGCATCCAAAGAAAGTCATGATCTTGCTCCTCTGTTGCCCCTCAGCGCTTTTTCTCCCGTCTACAGCTGCAGGGTGCAATAACTATGAGCCTAGCTGAGTCCTGAAATAGTTCTACAGGATGTGTTCGCTTTGATTCTAATTCAGGATTAAGACTTTAGTGTCATTTAGTCCTTATCTGTTTCTACTGGGAGATGATGGCCCATGTTTTCTGTGTGTCACACAGGCCCTAGATGTGGCCCCAGGTAAATGTTTCAAGATTAGGAATTTAATGAATTGACAGAACTATAGCTTTATAATAAGCCTCGGTGTCTAGTAGGACACATTCTTTTACACTGTCGTTCTTCAAGATTATCGTGAATCTTTCTGACTCATTGCTCTCCATAGGAATTTTGTAATTAGCTTCTGAAGTTATATAGAAAAGTAAATCTAGACAAATCTACCAGGTTTTGACCACAATTACATTAATTTGTAGATTAATTGGGGGGATCTGATAGATTTATGATATCAGGATTTCCTGTTCAGGGATATGCCATATTTTTCCATTTATTTAGATCTTCTTTTGTCTGCTTTAATAAAGACGTTATTTTCTATGTAATGTTTTAGCACATTTTTGTTAGATTAACTACTGAGCACTGTATAGTTTCTTTTTTTTTAAGTAGGCTAATAGTTTTTTTTATTATGATATGTTAGTCACCATACAGTATATCCTTAGTTGTTGATGTAGTGTTCCATGATTCATTGTTTGCGTATAACACCCAGTGCACCATGCAGTACGTGCCCTCCTTACTACCCATCACCAGCCTAACCCATCCCCCCACACACCACCCCTCTAAAACCCTCAGTTTGTTTCCCGGAGTCCACAGTCTCTTGTGGTTCATTCCCCCTACTGTTTACCCTTACCTGGCTAGCCCATCCCCCAACCCTCCTCCCCTCTAAAACCCTCAGTTTTAATAGTTTTTAAAATATTTTCATTATTAAAGTATAGTTGATACACAATGTTATATTCACTTCAGGTGCACAACATAGGGATTTGGCATTTATATATATTATGAAATGCTCACCACAATAGGTGTCACCATACAAGGCTATTACAGTATTATTGACTACATTCCGTATGCTGTACTTTTCATCTCCGTGACTTCTTCATTTTGTAACTGGAAGTTTGTACCTCTTCATCCCCTTCACCTACCTTACCCATCCCCTCACCCTCTCCCCTCTGGCTACCACCAATTTCTTTTCCATATGAAGAAACCTATAAATTTATATAAAACATGAATAAGTGATTTGTGTAATTACAGAGAGATAACTTTTTTTGGAAATATATAAGACCAAAAGTATGTATAGTGCAATTTTAATAAATTATAATCTGATGACTGAAGTTTGTAAAATTAAAAATAATTTTCAAAACCATTCAGTTATAGTTGTCTAATTTCCTGTGTTTAAACATTTTTCAAAGGTTTCTTCTTTGACCCACAAATTATTTAGAAGCATGTTATTTAATTTCCAAGTGTTCAGGAGTTTTCCAGATACTTGGTTGCTTATTTATTATTGATTTCTAATTTAATTCTATTTTGATAAGAGAACATAATCTGTATGGTTTTAATACTTTAGATTTACTGAAACTGGTTTTATGGTCCAGCATATTTTGAATCTTTATAAAAATTACACATAGAATGGAAAACATCTATTCTGTAGTTGCTAGGCAGCGTGTTCCGTAAACACATGGGGCCAAGTTTGTTGGCAGTGTAGTAAGTCTTCAGTATCCTTACTTATTTTCTGTTTACTTGCTCTATTGATTACTGGTAGAGAAGTATTGAACTCGCCAAATGTTATTGTGGGTTTGTTTATTTCTTCTTTCAGTTCTTACTCCATTTTGAAGCTTCATAATTAGGTGCATACCTATTTAGGATTGTTATGTTTTCTTGGTTGACTCCTTTATCATTGTGAAACATCCTTCTTTTTCCTTAGTACTATGTCTTACCTGAAGTCTTCTTTGTCTGATATTAATTAGCCATTCAAGCTTTTTGTCATTAGGATTACATAGTATATGTGTTTCTATTCTTTTACTTATAACCTAGCTGTGTCTTTATAATTAAGGTATCTTGTAGACATTTGAATAGTTGACCCTTAAACAACACAGGTTTGAACTGCACAGGTCCACTTATATGTGTTTTTTTTTTTATAAATGCAGGACAGTACTGTAAATGTATGTTCTCTTCCTTTTGATTTTCTTAACGACATTTTCTTTTCTCTAGCTTACTTTATTGTAAGAATGCAGTATATTATACATATAATATCCAAAATCTGTGTTAATCAACTGTTTATGTTATCAGTAAGGCTTCCACTCAACAGTAGGCTATTACTAGTTAAATTTTAGGGGAGTCAAAAGTTAAATGTGCATTTTCAACTATGTGGGGGCGTCAATGCCCTAACCCTTCACATCATCCAAGGATAGTTTGGCCTTACTTTTCTTTTTCTTTTTTTTTAAGATTTTATTCATTTATTTGAGAGAGAGAGAACTAGAAAGAGAGAGCATGAATGGGGAGGAGAAGGAGAAGCAGGCTTCCCATGAACAGGGAGCCTGACGCAGGGCTAGATCCCAGAACTGCGGGATCACGCTGAAGGCAGATGCTTAACCAACTGAGCCACGCAAGCATCCCCATTTTGTTTTGTTTTGTTTAAGATTTTATTTATTTGTTTGAGAGAGAGAGCATGAGCACAGTGGGGTAGGGGCAGAGGCAGAGGGAGAAGCTGACTCCCTGCTGAGCAGGAAGCCCCACATGGGGCTTGATCCCAGAATCCTGGGATCATGACCTGAGCCAAAGGCAGATGCTTAACCAACTGAGCCACACAAGTGCCCCTAGGCCTTCCTTACTTTTCTATCCAGTTTTAGCAGTTCCAGACTTTACATTTGTGTCCACTGACAGTTAATGTAATTATTAATATGATTAAATTTAAGTCTGCCATCTTGCTACATGTTTTCTGTTTGTCCCATTTGATCTTTGTTATCTTTGCCTTCTTTTTTTCTTTCTTTTGGATTAAATGAGCATTTAATTAGTATGCCACTTTATCTCTTTTGATTTATAATTTGTATCACATTTGTGTTTTATTTGTTGCTCTAGGCAGTTAACTTATTGCTGTGTGCTGTGGACTCCTGTTGTGCCATTTTATGTAAGAGCCTGATGACAGTACATTGTTATTGTCCATCCTCCTGTCATTTGCATTGTTATTGTCATAGGTTTGACTTCTACACCTATTATAAACCCTACAGCCCTTTGTTTTTATTTCAGTTTTCTTGGACATAAAGATGAAAAAAATTATTTTATATTTATCTACACATGTATTATTGGCAGTGCTTTTCATGTCTTTATGTAAATCTGAGTTTCCATCTGGTATCGTTTTCCTTTTACCTGAAGTACTTCCTTTATGGTAGTGCTAGTGTACTGGCCTTGACTTCTTTCAGATTTTGTTCATCTGAAGTTGTCTCTATCCTCAACTTCTTTGAAGGGTGTATTTTTGTGGAATATAGAATTCTAGTTTGATTCCAGCCCCACCCCCTAACACTTTAAAGATGTTTCATTTTCTTTTGGCTTGGGTTGTTTGATAAGAAGCAGACAGAGGTCATTCTTTTTTCTTTTGCATGAAATGTGTTTTTTTATTTCTGTGTGCTTTTAAGATTTTCTTTTTATAATTGGTTTTCAGCAGGTTGTTTATTATATGCCTTGGTGAGTTTTCTGTTGTGTTTATTTTCTTGGATTCATTGAGCTTCTTGAATAAATGAGTTTATATTTTTCATCCAGTATGGAAAAAGATGGCCATTATTCAAATTATATTGCCTCCCCTTTCTGGGAATCTAGTTACATAGATTTTACATTGCCTGATTTTATCCCACAGTGAGGCTCTGTGCATTTTCCCAGTCTTTTTTCTCCACTCCGCTGGATGAAACTCAGATCTGTCTTCCAACCATGCATAAGCTGTGATTGTTTAGTTTTGAATTTACTCGATTTGTTCTTTCCCTGGTAGTTGTTCTTTGATTGGTCTTGTAGAGTGTCACCTTGAACAGGCACAGGTTAAGTATTCAGCCAAAGGTTCAAGGGACTCTGTATTCAGATTTCTGGAGTTTGTTTTGCCATAGCTTTTTTTCTTTCTGGTATTCTGCTTCACAAATTCCGTCCACCTTGGGTTTCCTGAACTCTTATTTCTCTCTCCTAATCTCAGTGAGACCACTGTACTCTCCTTGGGATTCTGCTTCATGAACCATGGTTTGAAAGTACCTTTAGGTAGAAAGCTGGGATTATTGTAGGGTTCGTTTCATTTTTGCTCTTATCTCAGGGATCACAGGCATGTGCTGCCTACTGTCCAATGTTTCCAAATAGGTATTTCCTCTAATTTGTCCAGTCTCTTAGTTGTTCATGGCAGGAGGGCTATTCCATGGCCATAAGCAGTAGTCCCTATAAATTTCTGTTTCTATTGTATCTTCAAAAAAATATTTTCTAATTGTGGTTGCTGGTACAAAGGAATAAAATGAACTTTTATATATTAATCTGATATATAGCAATCTTGCTGAACTATTTTATTTTTTTAGTAAATTGCATAATCTCTTGGATTCTCTAGATAGATAATCACAGTGTTCATGAATGAGGACGTTTATTTTTCCTTTCCAAGAGTTACTGATATTATTTCTTTTTCTTATCTTAATGCATTGGTTATAAGTACCTTTAGCACTATATATGAAATGCTTTAGTAGCCAGTCTTATTTTTTTCCTGAATCTAAAAAATTCCTTTAATGTTCTACCTTTAAGTATGATCTTTGTATGCGTTTGTTTGTTTCCCTTTATCAGGTTAGGAAGCTCCTGTCTACCTAGTCTGTTAAAAATATTTTTAAAAAAATTATACATGTGTTTTGAATGATATCAAATGCACTTTCTGCATCTACTGAGATGATCACATTCTTTTTTTTTCTTTTTTTTTCTTTTTTTTTTTAAAGATTTTATTTATTTATTCGACAGAGATAGAGACAGCCAGCGAGAGAGGGAACACAAGCAGGGGGAGTGGGAGAGGAAGAAGCAGGCTCATAGCGGAGGAGCCTGATGTGGGGCTCGATCCCAGAACGCCGGGATCACGCCCTGAGCCCAAGGCAGACGCTTAACTGCTGTGCCACCCAGGCGCCCCTCTTTTTGCCTGATACATTGAATTATATTTTTTCTAATGTGAAATTATCTTAGTATTTCTAGAATTAGCCCACATTTTAAAATACTCTCTTGGTTTGAGTTTGATAATTTTATGTAGGGTTTTGCATCTGGATCATGAATAAAATTAGCTTATAAAATTTTCCCTTGTGATGCTTCCTTTATCTCGTTTGGTATAAAATATATACTAGGATTATAAAATGAGTTGGGTGAGTGACTTCTTTATCTGTTTCCTGGAATAATTTGCATGAAATATGAAATACTATTATTCAAATGTTTGGAAGTGTCAGTCTGTGAATGCCTTGGGATTGTTTTGTTTAGATTAGGTTAGATTGCTTTTTTTTTTAAAAGATTTTATTTATTTGACAGAGAGAGAGACACAGCCAGCGAGAGAGGGAGCACAAGCAGGGGAGTGAGAGAGGAAGAAGCAGGCTCCCAGCGGAGGAGCCTGATGTGGGGCTCGATCCCAGAACGCCGGGATCACGCCCTGAGCCGAAGGCAGACGCTTAACGACTGAGCCACCCAGGCGCCCCATAGATTGCTTTTTTGTGGATAGATTTTAAATTATTGCATTAATTTCTTTACATTTATATGATTTTTTTCCAATTTTCTTTGTATTATTAAATATGTTTAATAGGAAAAGTACATTTTTTTTCTAGGTAATACATCATTTCATCTCTGTTTTCAAATTTATGGTTATAGAGCTGATCATACTTTTCACCATCTCAAATTCATATGTATGCACTTTCCATTCCAGAATGTGTCTTCTCCTTTATTTCTTGATTGATCTGGTATAATAATATTTTATTTTATTGTTTTTTTAAGAAACAGATTTTTCGACCTGTTCTATTATATCTTTTTTATCAGGTTGTTTCTCATCCTATCATTATTATTTCCTTGCATCTCCTTTATTTGGCTTTACTTTTATTTTTACGATTTTTTTTTGTTGACTGCTTAGCTCATTTATTTTTATTTTTTTCTCAGGAGTATTTAAGGGTCTAAATTCCTTGGTGTTGCTTTAATTGCATTTTATAGGTTTTAATATGTAGTATTTTACAGTCCTTCAGTTCTAAATGTTTTCTGATTTTCAGAGCTATTTAGGAAATTTTGTTTTTGTTGTTGCTGTTGTTTTAAATATTCAGATCTACAGGGCTTCATGTTATCTTTCTGTTCTTGATTTCTAATTAAATGGCATTAGGGCCAGAGCATATGTTTCTTTGGTACTTGTTGATCTGTTTTATGGCCTAGAATGGCCTATCTGTGCTTCATGCTCTGAAATTTCACTATGTTGTTTCTAAGTGTGGTTTTATTTTAATTTATCCAGATTGGGTCACATTTTCTATTCTGGGAAAATTTTAGCCATTATTTTTGTACGCCTTTCTCTAATTCTTGCTATTCTCTTCGTCTGGAATTCCTATTAGAACTATATTAGGCTTTCTCATTCTGTCATGCATGTTTCATAATCTCTTGTTTCATATTTCCCACTTTAGTATCTCTCTGTAAAGGCAATATGGTAAATTTCTTCATATCTATATTCCATTTACTAATTTTCTCATCTGGTTTTTCTTTTTAAAAATTTATTTTATTTTTTTAAAGATTGTATTTATTGGTTTGACACAGAGAGAAAGAGCACAAGCAGGGGGAGCAGCAGGCAGAGGGAGAGGGAGAAGCAGACTCCCCGCTGAGCAGGGAGCCTGACCTCATGAACTTTGAGATCAGGACCTGAGCCAAAAGCAAGTCTTACGTTCAACTGACTAAGCCACCCAGGTGCCCCTCATCTGGTTTTTCTTAATACATGCTTTTTGAAATTAATTCCATTGAATATGTTTTTATTTATCGAATTTCACTTTTGTTCTTTTTCATGTCTACCTGGCTTTTCTCATATTTTCGGTTCCATCTATTTTGTTTTTCATATTTCCAAACACAATTATTTTATAATGGCTTTCAGATCTTCTAATTATTTCAAGTTCTTGAAGGTCTCATACTGCTGGGGGAGGGGCTGGTGTGTGTGTGTCCTAATTTTGGTATATGGTGGATTGTTTCCTTACATATTTTCTAATTTTGGATGGAGAGCTCGTCTTCAGCAATGCCTTATCTGTGGAAATTCTGTGGAACTTGTCTTTAGAGAGTATCTCTCCAGAATGGCTTTGTCTTTGCGTCTCCTAGAACCTTATTCAGTCTAACAGTACCCTTTTTTCCTACCCAGAGAACGCGGTGAGATAGTCAAACTTTGTTTTCTTCCATTGTGTCAGGAGGGCTTTTTAAATGAAACCATAGCCTCTGGGAGACTTGCCTATATGCAGGGAGGAGGTGGTGGGTTTTAGTTTCAGGGCTTTGCTTGCATGCTTTGTCACCGAAAAGGGCCCTAATACCTGAGGTCCTTTGTTGAATAACCATGTTTCCCTGTCCTCACAACAGCACAGGTTGGTGTACTAACCAGCTTTGGTCTTCAGCATCTTCTCAGTGTTGTACCCCTAAGCTTTCCCTTACTTTCTTGAGAGCTTTTAAAGCATGTTTGTTATGTTTTAGCTGCTGCTTCTTATTTAACAGACATGTATTTGAACGTTGTTGACTTCTACCTTGAGGCTATGACCTTGAGGTGATGTGTGAGTCTAATTTTACAATTCAGAGCAGAGGACTTTGTTGATTTTAGGGCCATTTTTAAAATGCCCAGGATTTCTGTGATAGCAGCAATAAATGCAAATTTTGTTTATTGTGGCATGGTATTGTGTGTAGGTATGAAGCTTTTTTTTTTTTTTAAAGATTTCATTTATTTACTTGACAGAGATAGACAGCCAGCAGAGAGAGGGAACACAAGCAGGGGGAGTGGGAGAGGAAGAAGCAGGCTTCCAACGGAGGAGCCCAATGTGGGGCCCGATCCCATAACGCCAGGATCACGCCCTGAGCCGAAGGCAGATGCCCAACGACTGCACCACCCAGGCGCCCCTAGATATGAAGCTTTTAACTCACATCTGTCTTTTTTCTTTAAGTGTTCTTCAAGTTAGTGGAAGTTAAAGGAATTTTAAGGGTATGGAGTTAAACCTACAGATACTTTTGGATTAAGTTGTGTAACTTCACGGAATGTTTTTGTAACTTTTTCAAATATATTCATTTGTAATGCTGTTGTGACTAACATTCATTGGGGATCAGACAACAAAACAAGTCTTCAACATCTACATAACGTATGAGAGGGTTATTGGTACTTAATGAAATTCTATCTTTAAAAGAAGTAGGCATTCCTTAAGGGAACGGTGCTATGCAATTGAGAATTTTGATTAGTCTTATTGCTTTATTGTGATTCATCATAGACTGATTTCTTAGTAAAATGTTGTTCCACTTTGATTTCAGAATTCTTTGTTACATCACTGAATAATGGATGAGGCTGAGAGAGAAAAAGAGAAGAGGTATGAATTCATAGCTGACTGATATTTCTCTCAAAGCCCTCTCCCCTGTCTTCTGTTCCTGTTTCACGTCTTGCAAAATCCTATTTCCTTGGGGAAGCCTGACTCAGGGAAATTTGGTCTCTCCAGTGAGTTTTTGATAACCCCTAGCCCCAACTCTATTATAATACTTAGTGCATTACCTATGTACCTGAAAGCCTCCCTCATCAAACTGTGTCTTCCATGACTTACACAGTGGCTGCCCAGAGCTGACACTAAATAAGTGCTTTACACTCCCTGATAGGTTTAGAAGCCTGTTTTGGAGCCATGGTTTGCCTAGAGCTTAAATTCATATATGTTTGAAAAGATAAATTATCTTATTTTTCCAATTCAGGCATCTAAAGTACATTCCTGAATGGGAAAAAATCAGAGAGGGAGACCATGAGAAACCATGAGAAACCCTTAACTCTGGGAAACAATCTGAGGATTGCTAGAGGGGAGGTGGGTGGGGGAATGGGGTAACTGGGTGATGGGCATTAAGGAGGCACGTGATGTAATGAGCACTGGGTGTTATGTGCAACTGATGAATCACTAAACTCTACTTTTGAAACTAGTAACACGCTATATTTTAATTAATTGATTTTAAATTTAAAAAATATATATATTAGAAAATTGCAAAAAAAAAAACCAACAACAATCAGCTTTGGGTTTCACTGATTTTCTTTATTTTTTCATATGTCGAATTTAAGAAACAAAGCAGATGAACATAGGGGAAGGGAGGGAAAACTGAATGGGAAAAAATCAGAGGGAGACAAACCATGAGAAAACCTTAACTCTGAGAAACAAACTGAAGATTGCTGGGGGAGAGGTGGGTGAGGGGATGGGGTAACTGGGTGATGGGCATTAAGGAGGGCACGTGATGTAATGAGCACTGGGTGTTATATGCAACTGATGAATCACTAAATTCTACCCCTGAAACTAATAACACACTGTATATTAATTAAATTTAATTTAAATTAAAAAAAGATGTGAGTTGAAAAAAAATTCCAGTGCACTGATCAAAAAGTTTTTGTCCAAATTTTTCAGTATGATCTGTTTTTTAAAGGAAAAAAAAACAATATCTCACTTAGCATTTTATTGTTCAGCCTTCTCTCTGAGATGGAGCAATGGCTTTGCAAGAGCCTCTTGAGTAATTATATATCATTTAAAATGAATTTTATTTAATCAGAAGTACTCTTGTAAAAGCAGGTAAGAATATATGGTGGAACAAAGATCCCCCATTAAATTCAAGTTAATTTGGATTTAATTTATTTTATATAATTCTTAGGTTACTGTGCCAGACACTGTGCTGGGATTTGCTATGGAAGACATTGAGATAGATGTGGTCCCTACCTTCGAGGGCCTCACAGTCTAAGGGAGATGCGATTGGCTTTCATTTACTCATTTTATTTTTTTTTCATTTCCTCATTTTAATATTGACAGTTATTGTTGTCCTTTGAATGATCAAGGGTCTGGACTTTTGCTCAAATGTTGGCATTAATAACTCCCTTTCTCTCTTCTTATTTCTTCTCCATCCATTGTTTCATCGTCTGAATTCCTAGACTTACCCTTACCATTAACAACCCTTATTGTTTTTTGTCACTTAGGGATGTACCTAACGTATCTGAAAATATTAAGAAGGACCGGTTCAATGCCTTCTTCACAGAACTTCGTTCCATGCTTCAAACTCATGGTTATCCTGTAAAAGGAGACAGATCTAAAACATCGCAGGGCACTACTGCCCCTTCACAGAAGAAGGAAGGTTTGATCTGGGCACCCCAACCCATCCTTATAGCTTTTTGATTAGTCATATTGAAAATTGGTTGTGGGTGGGACAGCTGGGTCTTTCCCTTTACTTCAAACATCTTTGGGCGGGATTAATGAATAGAGGATCTCCTGAAGCACGTTCTAATTCACAGATACTTAGTTTCTGTCTATTCATAAGTTTGTTTATAGCCAATGCTGAAAATATTGTTAAGGTTCATGCAAAAATGGAACAAGGAAATGAGAATTAATGGAAGTATACTGGCCAATAATAATACAGATTTCTGTATCTTAGGCACTTGAAGCATATGGTATACGTTGCTAAGGGAAACATGGCTCTGAGGGTGTAAAATAGTACCTATAATACTTAAGTAAGCTTAATTCAAAACATCTGAACAGGTTATACCCATATGCATATAATCATGCTGTAAAAATCTGTTACTTAAAAAAATATTTTCTTGACCCTGTGATACTTCTATTTCTCTGTTTCTGTGCCCTCTTCACAGCACAACTTCTCTCTTTTTTTAAAGATTTTATTTATTTATTTGACAGAGAGACAGCCAGCAAGAGAGGGAACACAAGCAGGGGCAGTGGAAGAGAAAGAAGCAGGCTCCCAGTGGAGGAGCTTGATGTGGGGCTCGATCTTAGGACTCTGGGATCACGCCCTGAGCCGAAGGCAGACGCTTAACAACTGAGCCACCCAGGCGCCCCCACAGCACAACTTCTTGAAATGATTGTATAGACCCTGTCCCCACATCCTCATCGCTCACTTTCCTCAATCCACTTCGCTGAGGCTGCAGCTCTCACTGCTCCAGTACAACTACTTTTGTCAGGAATAACAGTGACCTCCACATTGTTGAATTATTTGGTCCTTAACTCTCCACATCTTTCTTGGCCTTTTAAATTACATTGGACAGGTGACAACTCCTTTCTTCTTGAAGTATTTTTCTCTTGGCTTCCAGAATAACCCACTCACCTAGTTTCTCTCTTAGCTCATTGGCTGCCCCTTCCCTTTTTTTCTACTTTCTACCTTTCTACTTTCCCTTTCAACTTCTGAACACTTGTGTGCCCCAGAGCTCAGTCCTTGGACCTTTTTTCTTCTCTAGCTACACTCATTTCCTGGGTACTCTCATCCAGTCTCTTAACTTGAAGTGCTCCCTGGATGTCAGTGACCCCTGCTTGTTAAGTCTGTCTCTAGCCCTGACTTACCTGAGCTCCATACTTGAGCACTGTACTCATTATTAAATCAGCAAAGAGTTTCCTATGTGACTTCTTCATTTGGATATCTAATAGAAAAGTTAACATGTCCATAAAGGAACTCTTGGTCCCTCTCCACTCCATTGACTCTCACTGCCCCCCCAGTTTTCCTTATTCCAGTAACTGATACCACTAGTCATTCTTCCAGCTGCCCAAACTAAAAATGTAAAAATCATTCTTGTGTCCCCCATTTCTTCCACGTCCTCAGCCAATTCATCAGCAAGTCCTTTTGGTTTTGCCTCTAAAATATATCTCAAATCCATTCACTTCTCCCCATTTCCATAGGTTTGGTATACCAACGAAATCCAGGCCACGAGCATTTGTTACTTTTGCAGAAGCCTCCTAGCTATACTCTGCTTCCACTCTTGCTCCCCAATTTGATCTGTTTTGCACAAATAGCCATAGTGGTCTTTTATTTTTTTAAAGATTTTGAGAGCACAAGCAGGGGGAGCAGCAGGCAGAGGGAGAGGGAGAACCAGGCTCTCTGCTGAGTGGGGACCCCAATGCAGGGCTCAATTCCAGGACCCAGAGATCATGACCTGAGCTGAAGGCAGATGCTTAACCTACTGAGCCACCCATAGTGTGCCCCTATAGTGGTCTTTTAAAAACATGTCACTCTAGGGACACATGGGTGGCTCAGTTAGTTAAGCATCTGACTCTTGATTTCGGCTCAGGTCATGATCTCAGGATTGTGAGATCAAGCTCCACGCTGGGTGTGGAGCCTGCTTAAGGTTCTCTCTCTCTCCCTTTCCCTATGCCCCTCTCCCCAAAACACATATCACTCTCCTGCTTAAAAGTATCTCATATTCCACTTAGAATAATGCCAACTCCTTAACATATACCCTACATGGTCTGGCCGTGCCTGTCTTTCAGACTTCATTTCCTACTACTCTATCCCTTGGTCACCCTACTGTAGCCACTCTGGCCTCTTGTTTGTATTTAAATAGGCCAAATTCTTTTCTGCTTTACTTTGTACTTACTGCTTCTTCTGCTCAAGATGCTTTGCTCCCAGGTTTTCCTGTGGCTGTCTTCCTGTCATTCCCGTCCATGTGTTCATTATCTCTCTACCCACACCCCACCATTCTGTAAGATACAAAAGGATAGTCATGTTGCTTGTCTTGTTTGTACTGTTTTGAGCCTCTAGAACAGAATAGGATATATAGTTGGAGCTCAGTAAATATTAGTTAAATAATGGGGCACCTGGGTTGTGCAGTTGGTTAAGCATCTGACTCTTGGTTTTGGCTCAGGTTATGATCTCAGAGTCCTAAGATCGAGCCCTGTGTCAGGCTCCATGCTCAGCGCAATCTGCTTGAGTTTCTTTCTCCCTCTCCCTCTGCCCCTCCACTCATGCTCTCTCTCTCAAATAAATAAATCTTTAAAAAACATTAGTTAAATAAATGAATGAATGAGGTTTAGTTTAATAAGAATTACCAAGTCCCTATTATGAGTTAAGTACTATGCTAGATACTGGAATTTTAATGAAGAATTGGCTATGGTGACCATCCTACAAGCAAAACAAGAATAAATTTATGGATAATAGTAATGTAAAAAGCCCTTTGTGGTTGACTGATAAAATACACTGGTTTTATTTTCTTGGAAATATGTAGACTCTCTTCAGTCTTATTTATTTCTTTGGAGGGAGTGTAGGAGATGACAATCACTAAGTAGAGCTGAAAGTCAATGGTGAAATAACTTCAGCAATCAGGTATGGGAGAGTGTCATGGGTTGTTTCCTGAGCTTGAAGAATTGTGACCAGAATTGAGTTTCCAGGCTGGGACAGTGGTCAGAAATACTGATCTTGAGGCATTTGTGCAATTGGTGTGGTTTATTTTTATATTCTGTCATTTCCCATGCAGTTACACACCCTTCTTTCATTCCATCTTTAGTGAGGGTTCTGGAACTTTTTTGCTCATGCTTGGTCTCCTTGTCCAAATCTACTGATAGAAAAGGATCTGAGACTCATACCCACTTAGAAAATAAGCTGTGCTATCAGAATTATCCTCGTCGGGGGATTTAACATTTTTAAAAGGGGTCAAAGTTGTATGCCATGGGTCTCTAACTAACTGTTCTGTGAGGAGAAGAAACTAATAGTTATTGACATGCATTAAAATAACTGGAGATTAGAGGGCTGTGTTAGGGAAATCCCTGTGTTAGTGAAGTTAGTGGAGTAGGTAGGATTGGGGCAGGTGGTGGGGGCAGATGTTGATAGCAAAGGCTCTGAGTGAGCACAGCAGCAGAAACAGTTCTCATTGGGAAAACCAGAAAACCTTGAAGAATGAAGAAGGATGGATGGGAGATACAACATTGTTAACAGCTTTGAAGAGATATGAGAGGGCTTAAAGATATTCTAGATAGGTGTCTGGATCTGCCTAAAGCCCTTGACACAGCCTGTAACTTCTCTGGCATATTATAATTACTGGGTATCAGTGGAATGCAGAAGACTTAAAGAAGTCAAGAAAAGGAAAGAACTAGAGGTTGAAAATCATAAAGTTTTTGGAGAGGTGTGTACAGTGGAAATTGAGTTGGATGATCTTAAGGTCTTTTTCAATTCGAAACACTTTTCTGTTTATGATAATTTACAAGCAATTAGTTAGTCTACATCAGCTCCTTCATTAGCACTCAACATTTTCTCATGGGAGTCTTTTCTATAAAATTAATTATAACTTTGAAAAATCTAATACCCATAGCTAATCATTTTAATGTGACAGTTTTCTATCCTTTCTTTGTTTTTCTAAAAAGGCAAAGTCAATCCAGAAACCTCCAGAGAGCAATCTAATTGGATTCCATCATTTCATAGCTATGAAGACTTCAAGTGTAAGACACTACAAGTAAGAGGGGGTTTGTTCTTGGATTACCACATATGTGAGAATATGTCCAATAGAAGATAAAGAATAGTGTTTTTCACAGTGTGGTTAAGAGACCATGCATATCAGGATTACCTACGGAGCTTGGTAAATAATATAGATTCCCAGGACCACCTTAAACTGTCTGAATCAGAGTCTCAATTCTGGTAGGGCCAGGAGCCTGCATTTCTAATAGGATCTCCAGATACTTCTTATGCCAACTGAGTTTTGAAAACCACTCATCTTGAGTGATGACAAATATGAAAAAGTCTTTGTTAGCGGCAAGTTAAATAATATCTGGTAGACCCTTCAGCATAGATTGTTGGCCTCTAAAAAACAGGCCTTCAAGTCTTACTTTTCCCCCTCACGGACATGAGGTTATAGTTTCTATCTCCAAGGAAACTGGTTAGTTTCACTAAGTTCAAAGTCCACAAACTAAAGCCTGAATGACTGTGGTCTTTGAGTCAGACAGATAGGGCTATGAATTGTGCCTTTGTCATTTACTTGCTCTGTGTCCTTGAGAGAGTTATTGTCTCTGAGCCTTGATTTCCTTCTCTGTAAAATGGGTATTGAAAAATCTCTTTCACTGAGTTGTGAGAATAAAGTGGATAAGTATAAAATGTCTAGCGCACTTCCTCACTCCCTTCTCCATGTCGTTCAGTTTCCCGTATTTTCCATTCCCGTGTCTCTCTGTGTTGCGATCTGAGTCATTTCTTCAGCTCTGTTTTCTTTCCAGCTATGTTCTAGCATGCTATTTAACTGTACAGTGAGTTTTTATTTTTGATGATAATATTGTTTCTAGACATTTTGCTTATTTTTCATGTCTGCCTGGTCAGTTTTGAGTCTCTTGTTCCTTCATCATATTTTCAATACGCTTTGTTATTTATTTAAGCCATTTAAGCAAACTTATTTTATATTCTATCTTCAATAATTCTGGTATCTGCTGTTTTTGAATCTGATTCTGCATTTATTATTTGTACTGCCCCTTGTTCATGATGTTTAATTATCTTCCTGTGTTAATTTATTATAAGCTCATGTTATTTGGAACTTTATCCACATGAATTCTTTGAGCCCTGGTTTTAGAATGATTCTCTAGAGATGATTTCAGTTTCTTTTTACCAGATGTCTGGGGTCAGGAACAACTTAAACAATGAAAAATGACCTTGGGCTGTAGAAATCCACGCAGGTAGTTCATGAATTCCAGCTCCAAATCTTTGTGAGTGTGGGCTTCTCTTTAGCAATTCTCAGATGAGACTAGTTTTAGTATTCCCTCTCTAGCCAGAGCCGAGGCTGAGGCAGGCATGTGCATTCACTGTCTCCCTTTGTTGGATAAGATCTGTTTTGCCTGCTGAGAGTGTTACCTTTTAGGAAACCTGATTTTATGCAGAAGTCTCTGATTTTACTTCCCACCTTGTGTAGGCCTGGGTTTGCTTTCTCTCCCCGATCCCTATGCCATCAGTGTTATGCAGGTATTTCCAAGGCAAATACAGGCTCCAATATCCCCTTACCTTTCAATTCCCATCTTCTAGTCATTTCTGATACCAGATTGTTTGTTTTACTTTACAATAAGCTTGGTTTCTTTTTGAAATATAAGTTTTTATATACTTTGTCACTTGGGGGTTCTCTACCAGGAGGTGTTTGTCTGGATATCAAATCCATTATACAGCAGGAAAGTAATGGCAATATCCATACTTATAAGTAGATGACTAAACTAACCACAAATAAAAACGCTCCGCAAAATATTCTTAGCATTTTTGAAATTAATTTTGAATTAAATGTGAAACAACCTACATACGGAAATGAATCTTCCTAGCTTGTGTTGGAGAGTTTGTGTTAATTGAGTATACGTTAAAATTTGTTTGTCTAAGTGACACATCATTTGATAAACATCTCATGCTTAATGTTAAGTAGATTCTGTGTAGAAGGAAGAATAATGGAATTTTAATTAAGTCTGTGCCTCCTTTATTGATATTTAAGGACCACAGTACATTTTCAGTGTGCTATTATAATTATTTATGCATTTTGAAATAAAGCTATCATTTTATTATTGTTCCACTATTTAATTACATTATTATTCTCTCTTCATTAGTCATTAGATGGCTTTATGATAATACTGAGCACAGATGGAGTTATAATTTTTGTCGCTGGAAACATCACTTGTCTCCTTGGCCATTTACCAGTAAGTTTTTCCAGTTTGGGGGAAAGGATCATTCTGATTTATTATTTAGGGGTTCATCATTTGTTTTCAGGAGCATATAACTCATCACAGAAGATATTCTCTCAATGTTGTCAAAATGTGCACCTGTTTTATTGTCATCTTCATTGGTTTCAGTTTTAAATCTATAATAAAAAAAATTCCGATTTGATGTAATGCAATACTGTGTGTGTGTGTGTGTGTGTGTGTGTGTGTGTGTGTGTGATTTCTAAACTGCCCCGAAGGCAATCTCCAAAGAAGAATGTGGTTTTTGAAATGGCAATCTCCTCAGAAGCAGTGGATGGATGTGTTTGATTTTGTACATTTCTTCAGAGTCCACTATATACTGATTAAACAATGAAGGTCATGATTCGTTTATGCGGGCTCATGGCATCCATTCCCAGATCTGATTTGCTTTTGTTTCTTTATATTGAACAACAAATTATGATCTCATTTAGAAAAAAAATATAGAAGTGATGACATTGTTTAGCTGGAGACATCTACCCATGAGCTGTGGTCAGGGTCTGTGGTGTCCAAAAAGGTCACCGAGTCCTGAGCTCTTTGGTGTCACTATGCCTTTCATCAGGAAAGCTTTCTCTCTCCTCATAGGACCATTGACTTAGAATATGTGATTTCTGAAAAATTTTTCTGGACCTTCACGCTGCATATCTAACAAATATACCACTTAAATATGAAAGTACTACATACCTTCTTATTCCACTAATGCATGTGTGTGAAGAGAAGATATTTAGAATACATCCTCCTCCACTCCTGAAATCTCTGTCATTTGGCTAGCTTTGTGAATCATATTTGGATTGTTGCTTTCATTGTATATTCCTTACTCCACAGAGTTATCTAAAGAACTTGAAAACCCTGACCCAGAGATCTATAGTACTCAAGGTAGAAACATGTAAATTAATAGAAGTTTTGTTACATTATTCTTTAGTTAAGTTAGAAGTGGATTAGAAGCTTATTCAACCAGTTATGCTATTCCAGCCGACATGTTGCATGACCTGGTTAGAAGCCTAGAGACTTTTCTACTCTTTTCTCTTTATTTACAGATAGTATGATACATATCTTTATTTCTCATTCTCTTTCCTTTGCTTAGAAAACAGTTTACATTTTCAAATTCAGCTTATATTTGTAGGATATCAAAACAGCTGAATAAAATACAAATATTAGAGGGGCGCCTGGGTGGCTCAGTTGTTAACTGTCTGCCTTCGGCTCAGGGCGTGATCCCGGTGTTCTGGGATCGAGCCCCATAACCGGCTCCTCCGCTGGGAGCCTGCTTCTTCCTCTCCCACTCCTCCTGCTTGTGTTCCCTCTCTCACTGGCTCTCTCTCTCTCTCTGTCAAATAAATAAATAAAATCTTTAAAAAATAAAAAAAATACAAATATTAGAGATTTTTGTTGAACTGGACTTTAGAGTACTTATATCATGGAAGAAGAATGGTCTTATTAAATCTATATTAAAAGAAAGAATATGTTAGTATGATCCACGACAGGTTAAGTTTTGTTATAGTGAAGACCAGAAAGCTTCCCAGATTCTCGTATTAGATATTACTTAAACCAAACTGGTCATTGAGTGAGACTGGTGAATTTTTCCTATTACATAAGGATTTTACACAGTGATGGTCTTAGTTGTATTATCCTTGTTTCTTTATGGAGTTTGGTTCAAAGTTTTCACTCTCAAGAGAATCTTTTACCTTTCAGCATTTTAGGTAATATACACACGCACGGACTCATCCTAAGGTAGAGGTGTCTGGGACATGGGTTTGAATGACTAATCTTAAACCATGGACTTGATTACCTGAGATGGGTATACTTAAAAATAAAGCTATGACTATTAGGTCTGTACATAAACATTAAATGGGAATGAAGTTATATAGCCTTGCTGAAAAAGACTAGCTGAGGCATAATTTCATACTTTTCCTCGTTAAATCCTAAGTCTTCTTAATTTGTAACAACATGCAATTTTTTTCCAGGCTTTGATTAAAAATTTCATTTTATAAGTCATTCATCATATATTAATGTAGAGACAAAACCATTTCTAGAATATCTTCCTGGCTCCAGGAATCTACAATTTCATTAAATATCAAGATACCTCTGTCTCTTGGGCAACTCTAAACCGATAGCATGGTGGATGGAAAGAACTTTGTCTTTGAAGTCAGATAATCTGGAGATAAAAATTTAGCTCAATCATTCACTAGCTACATGAACTTTGGTTTCTCATTTGTAAATGTGGGAAAAAATACTACTTAGAGAGTGCCTGGAGGTGGGCTATTACAAATGTGGGGTTAGTGAAGACCTGCCTTATCAGGTGATATTTGAACAGAGGCCTGAATGGAGTGAGTATGTGAGTCATGCAGATAACTGGAGCAAGCGTGTTCCAGGCAGGAGCAAAAGCAAGTGAGAAGGCATTAAAACACAAATGTCCTTGGTGTGGAAAATGTATGGTAGAGGGGACATTGTGATTGGAGCTCTGTGAGCAAAAGGAAAAATACTAGGAGGTGATGAGGTCAGAGCAGTGACAAAGGTTCACCTTGTTTAGGGCCATTGTAATGACTGTGCCTTTTCCTCTGAGATGGGAGAAAGCCATTGTGGGGGTTAGAGCAGATGAGGGAAATTATGTGAACTTAAGTTTTTGGGGATCACTCTGGCTTTTGTGTTAAGAATAGGCAATGGGTCGTTTGTTTTGTTTCTTTTTTTTAAATAATATTTTGTTATATTAGTCACCATACAGTACATCCCCAGTTTTGATGCAATGTTCCATGATTCATTACTTGCATATAACACCCAGTGCACAATGCAATATGTGCCCTCCTTACTACCCATCACTGGCCTATCCCAATCCCCCACGCCCCTCCCCTCTGGAAGCCCTCAGTTTGTTTCCCAGAGTCCACAGTCTCTCATGGTTCATTCCCCCTTCTGTTTACCCCCCCTTCATTCTTCCCTTCCTTCTCCTACTGATCTCCCTGCTATTCCTTATGTTCCACAAATGAGTGAAACCATCCCACATATGAGCAAAGGGGAAAAAAAAAGAGAGACAAACCAAGAAACAGACTCTTAACTCTGTAGAACACATTGATGGTTACCAGAGGGGAGGTGGGGGTGGGTAGGTGGGTAAAACAGGTGATGGGGATTAAGGACGGCACTTGTGATGAGCACCAAGTGTTGTATGGAAGTGGTGAATCATTATATCATACACCTGAAACTAAGATAACACTGGATGTTAACTCTACTGGAACTAAAAAAAAAAAAAAACAAAAGAGTAGGCTATGGGGGCAGGCATGAAAGGTAGAGAGCCAACTTGTAAAGCTATTGCAATAGTCCAGGCAATTAGATGGTGATGGGTATCAAGGTGGACGTGGAAGTCATCAGTGTTTTGTAGGTAAAATAAGTTTTGTTGATGGATTAGATGGGGGTGTGACAAAAAGATGTGAGGAGTCCAAGGTATGGCATTGTAACACATACAATCATGACTAGAACGATGGCTTTATATCATCATCATGGTATTAAATTTATATCTAAAATCTGCCATCATATTTTCCCAATCATTTATTTTCTTTGACAGTCTTTTCCTGTGGCAAAACTGGCAGTCACTCGTAGTACTAACTTGTAGTTCTGAACAGCTTGCCCTCCTACTCACCCCACTTCATCACACCCCCCACAAAAAAATTAAAACTGGGAATTTACATGTATTTGTTCTCTTACAATTTTTAAGCAAATGAAAATTTTCAAACACGTATTTCCTCATGGAAGGAGTTTCTCAGCATTGAGTTTTTAAGAAACTTTAGCAGGTTTTGAACACAGGTATATGGTTAGTTCATGATAATTGTGATGAGATTTGCTCTATTCTTCCTGCGAAGCTTACAGTGTAGTAGAGAGTTACTAGTGATGAGTCTTGTTTGATTCAAAGTGCAGTCTGAATTTTGTGCAGAGGCTCTTATCCTTCCCTGTGCCCTATACAGTTGAACAATTTTCTAAAGCACGTTTAATGTGAATGTCTATGCCAACAAAAAGATATTTCTTGCCTGGATTTTCAGTAAATGTCATGGAGTGGAGTAAATTCCTTTACTTTTTTTTGACACGACTGAGGCTCACCATACTAATATTCGTGGGACAACTAATAGGTATTTGCAAACTTGGCTTTTGAGAAACCTCCTTAACTTTTCACTGGTATTTATCCTTGCTTCATTAAGCTTTGAGTGCCTTGATCTTTCTGCCTTGTGTAATAAGAAGAGCAAATGCCAAAGATTTACAAAAATAGCATGGTGTTGATAATGTTTTCACATCTCTGCCCTTTATCTAACTATGGAGCAGGATCGCTGGAATGATTGTTGCATTCACTTTTTTTAGTTGGTGGTCAATTATAGGGCATTAATTGTCACTATCACGTTCCTTAAAGAATGTAGTTAATTAATAAGAAACTAATTGCCAGTATTTCCATCCAAGGGAACGTATACTATCAAAAGACTGCTCACTTTGAATTCTTTTATGTGTCAGTGCTATCCTTTATTCTTCTACTAATGAAAGAACTGGTGAACCATGGCACTTTGTACCTCCTGTTACGGTCTTATTGTATACATGGCATCATCATTTTGTGTCTGTCTCATCTGCCTTATTGAACTATGTATTCGTTAAAATTAGAATTCATGTCAGGATCATCATTTTTAACCCTCATAAGTACTCAGTAAAGAAAGAAATTGATAATTTTCTCATGAACAAAATAGGGCATAGTTCTTCTTCTTACAGGGCATTATGTAAGCTAGTTTGTGTGAATGTACCTAGCACAGTATCTGGCATAGAGCAGTTGTTAATCATGTGTTAGACAAACGAATGAATGAGTGGTCTCCACTGACCAGGGGTAACTTGGTTTGGTACCTAAAGTTTATTTTATAACTAAACCAATAAAATAATTCTTGTTGAAAAAGTTAAGTTTAATGAAGAATATCTATATTTCTTTTGGGAAGTAAATTTCTTATTGAGTGACTTTCATTGTCAGAAATTTATTGCCTGTTAATTTCATAATGTTTTGTTTGCTAAATTAAGGTAATATTTCTGCCCTGAATCGAGACATGCTTTTTCTTGATTGAGACAGGATCCATCTGCTAATTTGAGCATTGGCTAACTCATAAGCTGGCTACTACGAATGGGCCACAAAAATATATTTCTGAATTTTGACTGTACATTATTAATATTAATCAGCAAAAAATTATTTGAACTTGTGGTTCATCACCCAAAATCATTATTCAGCTACAAAGAATACTTTATTACTTTGTTCCTCTCACATTAAAAACTCATTACTTAACTTAATGCCTGATATTCAATTTATCCATGTGTCACCATATTTCAGCTACCTGGTACAGCATTATTCATTCATTTAACCAACATTTATTGAGTGCTCACATGTGCCAAGCTGTGCTCTAGGTGTTGAGGATGCACAGTGAATAAGACAGCCAAGGTCTCTGTTCTAATGTGATTTACATTTTACTGAGGGAAACAGATAATCAACAGGTAAACATACTATAATGTCAGGTAGTGATGAGTATGCTATGGGAAAAAATTTAAAATACTTTTGAGTAGAGAGTTGAATGAAGTAAGGGAGAGCTTCATTATAAATATCTGGGAAACAATGTTTCACACTGAATGAAGAGCAAGTTTAAGGGCCCCAAGGTGACTATTTGCTTGGTGTATTTGGAAATGAACAAGTACTTTGGCTTTTACTTTGAATAACTTAGGTAGCTGGTGGAAAATGTTAGAGGAATAACTTGATCTGACATAATGTTTTAAATGAAACACTGTAGCTGCTCTGTGAAGAATGGAGTGGGAGCTGGGGTGTGGTAAAAATAGATGCAGAGAGACCAGTTAAAGCTGTTTGTGGTACTCCAATCTAGGGATAATGGTTTAGCCCATGTGGTGAAAAGTGGACTGATTCTGCCTGTATTTTGACTGTATTACCCAACAGAGTTTGCTGATGGACTGGGTTTGGGGTTTAAGAGGAAAAAGGCAAGTCAAGGACAAGCATGTGGGTAAATGGTAGTGCCTTTTACTGAAATGCAGAAGACTGAGGGAGGAGCATGTTTTGTGAGGGAAAAGATCCAAGTAGGGTTTTGGATATCTTAAAACTGGTAGACATCTAAGTTATCTAGAAGAGTTCAGAGAGAAGTCTGGACCGAAGGTGGGAAGATGGATGGTATTTAATGAGCTAGAACTGGAAGAGACCAGCCAGGGAGCAGTACAGTAAAAGCGGCCCAATGACTAGTAGTCAGAGAGAGGAGAAAGGTCCAGCAAAGAAAACTGAAGGCATAGCCTTTGAAGCAGAAGGATATCATATTTGTATGGTATCCTGGAAGCCAAGTAAACAAAGTGTTTCAAGAAGTAGGAGGGATTCGTTGTGTCGAATGCTACGACGTCAGGTAAGATTAGAGTTGAGAATTGACCATTGGATTTGGCAATGTGAAGGTCATTGGTGACCCTGACAAAAGTGGAGTGGTTAGGGTAAAAATCTGATTAGTATGGTTTCAAGGGAGAGTGAGAGCTAAAGAAATGAGAGGCAGCAAGTATAGTTCCTTTCAAAGATTTTTGTTCTGAAGTAGACTAGAGAAGACCTGGGGGAGAGAGTGTAGGGTCAAAGAAGGTTTTGGATTTTGGGAATTTTGTGTTGTTTTTCTTTTTAAGATGACTGATATTATAGCATCTCTGATAAAGCATTTGCATGCTATGGAAAGACCTGGTAGAGAGGGAAAGCTCAATGCTGTGGGGAACAGGGGGAAATTTCTGGAATGATGTCCTTGACTAGTTGCAAGAGGATGAGAGGCAGTGCACTAGTCTTCGTTGAAAGCTTATTCATTGGAATAGGAGAAAAAGTAGGTCTCTAGCCACAGGAACAGATAGGTTGGTAGATTTGATGGCAGGAAGATACTGACGTTTCTTTTACCCTTTGCTTTTAATAGCAATAAGAAACAAGATCCCCAGCTGAATATGAGGAGGATGAGGGAGGGTTGGAGGTTTGAAGAAGGAGGAAAAGGAAAGTCATGGTCACACTGAAGAGTAGGAGAGTGAATTGTCTAGGGAAATGTAGAACGATTTCCAGACAGATCTGAGTGCCCATTTAAAATAATATACAGCATGGTTGTGGGTTTTTTGCCATAAGCATGCAGTTGCTTGGGTGACAATATAAGGTAGATGAAGAATTGAAATTAACCAGAGTTGGGATTTTCCCAGGCAGATATGTCAGAGAGAAAGAGAACATGGGAGTGATTAAAATGATCCACCAAGGAATCTGAGCTGGGTAAGGAGGGCTGTGACAATTTGCAGGAGATACAATGCCCAGTGAAAATGGACTGGAGGTCTCAGTGTGTGAAATAACTATTGGGGAGGTGGGGTACTTGCATGAGTGTACTGGAAAGTAGGAGGTAATGGGAACAGAGTGGGATAATGTAAACTGGGACTTGTAGAGGTATAATAGTATGACCACGAGATGGCTAAGAGGGAGCAGATGATAAGCTTCCTGGAGGGAAGGAGGTAGAGGAAGTGAGCATTAGTAGCACATGTAACAAAAAATATTTTCTCTCTTTCTCAAGGATGAGATCGTGGGTAAAAAGTTATTAAGTCTTCTGCCTGATCATGAGAAAAACGAAGTTTACCGAAAGATTGCTCTCAAACTTCCTTTGTCAAACTCAGGTACAGATTGTTTTTTCTCAATTGTAAGTTCTTAGATTTTAAAAGACAGGTAACAGTCACTCAGAGGAGTAATAAAAATAAAAACATTAGGGCCAATATAGCTGCTGATTATATATTAATATAATTCACAAATTATATTTCCAGTATTAAAAAATTTCTCCTCCATTAAATCTTGCTCTTTATCCTGAATCCTGATTATTTCAGCTTTTGTATAATTGCATAAATGTTATTTAAATAATGTGCTAGCTGGTACTCCACTCTACAGATACAACATAGATAGTTAGGCAAGTGCTAATATTCCTGGAAAGAAAATATTTTTGTAAAATCTGTTCTAAATAAGAAAATAGTCCTATGAAATAATCCTGCAGAATATGGTAACGTACAATTGTAAACTAGTTTTGTATCTGTTTTTTTTTCTTAGTGGGAAAACATATTGATTTTTGCTGTCATTTAAGGAGAGGAAATGTTGAACATGATAGCAGACCTACTTATGAATATGTGAAATTCATCCTGACAGTAAAAGATATTTCAACTGGTAAGCAGTTAAGTTTTTAATCTGATTTAGATGAAGTTAATGCGAAACCTAGCCCTTCATTGCTAACATAAACGCCCTTCTACTGTTGGTTCTCTCACATTCTCTGATATCCCTATGAGCACAGGTTTTGGTTATAGACATTAATCAAACTTTTAAAAAAGAATCCCTTGAAAAAAAAAAGGCAAAGTAGACAATAAGGGTGCAGACATTAATGGATTACCAACAAAAGGACCAAAGGAAATCTCTGATAAAAAGAAAGAGTAAAGTGATTGTTCCAAAGGATTTCATTGTTTTAAAAATGAACCTGATAATATGAAGCACCTTGCTTGTAATTGTCTCTATCCTTTTTCTCTGAAACCAGAATTTGGGATAGATAGCTTAGATACTTACCTGACACTAATCGGAAAATACATGATACCATATTTAAAATGCATTTAGTTATATTCAATGATCTCATTCCTCAGTTCCTTGTTCATGAAAGTAGCTTTCATTTCTGTTCTCGAAGTTATGAATAAATAGAAAGTTTGTGCTAGTAGACACTGCTACTAAATCGGTATCCCCAAATCCTTGGGCCTCTAGCTTTTTTGTTCAGGCTCTTTGAATTTGAGCAGAGTGCAATGTTACTGTGAAACAGTGCAGCGAGACTGTGCAGTGAAAGGAAAAGAGGTGTTTGGAGATGATGAGGACTTGAAACATAAAGATATAATTACTGTCCAGTACGATGGAGCAGCTTACTTATGAGAGTTGTAATTACTGTTTATTGCTTTGAGGAAGGTAGAAAAGAGAGGGAAATAGGGGAAACTCCTTTGAAAAATGGAATACTTTTTACAGAAATATCTAATGTAAGTTATAAAATTCTAATCCTTGTTGCATTTCTTCTATTCTTAAAAAGTGTATTACATATTCAGTTTAAAAATACAGTGCAACTTACAAGGTAGGGCCACACGGTAACATGGTGGATTGAGCTAATAAGAATGGCTCTTTTACAAGAAATCAAACCCCAAATCTGTGTTGCGTGGCTATGGGGTCCAAATTTATAAATTTAAAGGTTTCAGGAACTATAGGCTGAGAAATTAACATAAACATCGATTTGGGCCATTAAGACATCTAGGGCTTGAACCAGAGGTAAATGGCCCAACAAATGTGTAAAAGGATGCTTAAACTCACTAGCAAGCAAAGAATGAAAAATTTAAAAACCAGTGAGATAACACTGTACATCCATCAGAATGACAGCAATCAGGAAGTGTGAATAATAAGCAAATATTGGTGAAGAAGTGAGAATTAAAACACTAATACAGTATTGAGAGGAATGTAAACTCATGAAACATTCCTGAAAAACAGAGTGAACTTAAATTATGTTAATTATTCTATGACTCAGCAATCCCATCACTGGGTAGAAATATACCAGAGGCAAACTTGCAGAGAGATCTGTGTCTAAGGGGACATGTACTATGTATGTCATAGTGTTGTTTGTGGTAGGAGGGAGTTGGAGATAGCCTAAGTGTGCATCGTTAGGGAAATGGATAAGTAAAATGTGGGAAATATACAATATGGAAAACATTGAAAGCAGTGACCTCTAGATATACATACTATAACATGATTAAATCATATGTTGATTAAAAATACAGTACGTTAAAAAAACGTAAGAAACAGAATGAGATCTATAGCGCAATGCCACCTTTGTAAATGGTAAACACATAGATAAAACCAGACTACATATTTTACAAGTTTATATATTAAAGGTCATAGATGGTAATGGGTGCCTGTGGGTGGAGAAGAGGCAGAAAGAAAAACAAGAGTGAGGACTTTATCTGTGTTCATTATATGCCATGAACTAAGAGTGTAATTAACTCAGTTCTTTGCCACTGAGGTCTGAAAATATACCGAATGAATGAATGAACGAATGAGTAAATAAATAATGAAAATTAGCTCACACAATAGTCTTCTGATATGTTTGTCATATGTCTTGGAGATTAAAGGTCAGATACTTTTAAAAAACTTACTTGACTACATACACACACAAATTACACACATATTTAATACCCATGTGAACTGTATAAAAGAGGGGAGCTAAATTTCTTTTGGAGACTATAACATCCATCCACAGAGTAAGACCACAAGGCTGAGTATCACCCTGAAATCACAACAGCTACTTCTCAGTAATGACTTCTTCATATTTTGTTGGAGACCTAGGTGAGGAGGGTAGCCGGTATAGAAGGGCGGCAGGAAATATCTATGGCTTGGAATTCTGAAAATTGTCAGTGGGCTGACAAACAGCCCACTGATGTGGCAGGTGTATCTTGTGTAGCCAGCCTGCCTTTCCGTTTGATTGTCACATGTGTGTTTCTGTTTTCCTTAGAGCCTTTGGTGCTCTTCAGTAGCTTCTTCCCCAGCCGCTCCTATGCTGAATCGTCTCCTACATATCTTCCTCTGGAGGATCGGTTTTATATGGTGGGGTCCATTTGTGTCCTTAGGGATCAGACCCTACGGGTGAGTATGTTGTGTGTGTGCTTTCCCTACTGTGGCATTGTGTGTTTCCTTTGAAAGGCTATGTCCCCTTTGGTCCCTCAGCTACTGGACAGCATTGCTGAGGAACCCGATGTGGGCAGGGGGTTGTGCTAAGTAAGATATGTGAATAAGGAAAGATCAGCTCCTGCGTTTCAGAAGGTGAGCATGTCAGTGGAGATTTCAGCACACCCCAAAGAGATGTACAACCATTTACAATTGGTTTTGGTGTGGTATGAAAGAGGTATACGGGGGCTGGGGGTGGGACATATTAAGGAGAAGTGATCATTTTGGCAGGTGGATAAAGGAAGGTTTCTGTTACGAGGTGAGTTTTGAGGCAGCTCTCCCCCACACCCTCCACCATTGCTCACTTAGTGTTCTACTAATACAGCACTCCCACATTCTGTCTCTAAAAAGAAAAGTCAGTCTTTAGAATTCATTGGATAGATTCAAGTTCAATGAATTTATTCACTAAGTGACATATTAAGTAAGCACCTATGATGTGCCAGGTGCTCTGCTAGGTCCTGGGGTAATATTATGGGAAATAGACAATAGACAGGTAATACTGAAAAGTGCCACAGGGATGATGAAACAATCATATGCTAATGACTGGGAAAAGGGAGTTCAGACAGAGTGGTCACAGAAGGTCTTCCTCTGATGACCTGTCTTTTGAACCTGCAATGGTGTTGTCGACCCAGCCAAGAAAGGAAGACAATCCATGTAGAGGGTTCAGCAGCTGTAATAGTCCTGAGGTAGTAACTAGCTTGGAGGGTTCCAAGGAACAAATACTGTTGTTATGTGACTATAAGAAGGTGGAAGAGGGAAGGAGTAGGAGAAAATAAGGTATAAGAGGTAGACAGAGACCAGGTTATGGAGAAATTTGAAAACCATGATCATGAGTTTGAGTTTTACTCAAGTGGAGTGGAAAGCAAGATGACGTGATCTGACTTCACTGTTTTTGTTTTTAAAAGATTAAGCTGGCTGCTGAGTGGGAAATGGAATCGGGGGGAATAAGAGCAGAGACAAGAGCAGTGCTATGAGGGGTGATGGGGCTTGGCTAGGATTGGAATGATGGAGATAGAAGTACACAGATTTGGGTTATTACTGGGAGACAGGGCACAAAGTCCTTGCTGTTGTGGGAGAAGAGAGAAAAACAACTCCTAGCTTTTAGGCCTGAGCAGCTCAGTGAATGGAGGTGCCACTAACTGACTTGCACAAGACAGGGACACTATGGATTGGGCAATATGGGAGTGGAGGGGACAAATCAAGAGCCACGGTAACATGATGGAGTGTGACATACAACACATCCAGCTGCCCTGTGAGAGAGGCCTCTGGATCCAGACCAGCTGCAGGACCTCATCCTAGTCACTTCTGTCTTGTAGCTTCAGTTTCTTTTTCTATAAATGGTGAGACTAGAACCTCCTTTTAGGATTGTTGTGAAGAGTGAATAGGATGGCACCTTATGCATGGTAAATACTTGGGAAGGAAGAAAAAGTAAATAATCATCATTATCATTATTATTGTGATCATTAGGATCCAGAGAGGGCAAAAGACCTGCTTTACTTTTCCTCTCTGGTTTAGAATGCGGACTTTGACCACATTTTGAAAACTGTGAAGGACCCCTTTACATTCAGTTGTAGAGCAGTGATGTATATCATCATTTTTTCAGAATTAAGACCGTGAGAAAAGTGGCAGAGAGAAAAGCAATTGAAGGAAATTGCTTGGTCTGACTGCCCCAATCATTATGTCTCTCTGGCAGCTCTCTGGGATTTGAACTCTCATATTTGCCAAGAGAAGGCAGACATCCCATTTTGGGGGGTCACCCCCAAATCTACTCCTCCTGCAAAAAAAAAAAATCTCATTTGGCACACTTCCCTCACCCTAGGCCCCCTCATGGCACAAGGATCCTTATTTGTGATCTACTGCAGTTTTTCTCTGGGTTTCTAGGATATTTGTTCCATATTAGTAGTCACTTTGGAGAACAAATCTTGTGAGCACAGAGGGCTTTTTGAAGGAAGATGTTTTCACAGTTTCACTGTGTAGCACAGTGGGCAGAGCAGTGAACTCAGAATACAACTGGGAGATGGATCTACTTTGATCTTGAATCTACTAGCTGTGCATCTTGGGCCAGATCGTTACATCTCTATAATTCTCAGTTTTCACATCTGTAAAATCACGTGCCTTTCTCACATTTCTATGCAGACTAGCTGTGATACTGGATATGAGATTGCTTCCAAATTTACTACATGCTATACAAATGTGTTGGGTATTTTTACTATATAAGTACATTTTAAGTATCTAAAATGCCAGTTTTTCTGCAGGAACTTTTCACTGTAAAGAAAGCCGGGGAAGAGGTTCTGCTGATACAAGACTCAGATGAGGAACATGCATCTCCAGAGCGCAGGTGAGAGGCTAATGTTGAAGTAAGTGATGGAGACCTAGGGCTCCATTTTGTTTCATTGGACAAAACTGAAATGAGAGAAATAATATCTACAAATATTTTTCCTATTAAAATGAAAAAAACAAACACTTGAATCCAGAAGAGCAATCAACTAGGCTGAATTCCTTTGCCCAGCTAATATAAATCTTACTTCTCCAGGTGACTATAAATACGAATAATTGGCTTTTTATTTTTTTAAAAAGGCAGTAGAGCACGCTTAACTGACACAAACATTTAATGACTTTCAAATTAAAACAATGCATTTAAAAGTAGTACTTGATTACTTCTTTTTCTTGAAATACTTTTAAATGGTAAAACAGCAAGTACGCTGGGTGGCGCAGTCGTTAAGCGTCTGCCTTCGGCTCAGGGTGTGATCCCGGTGTTCTGGGATCGAGCCCCACATCAGGTTCCTTTGCTAGGATCCTGCTTCTTCCTCTCCCACTCCCCCTGCCTGTGTTCCCTCTCTCGTTGGCTGTCTCTATCTCTGTCAAATAAATAAATAAAATCTTAAAAAAAAAACAGCAAGTACGCATTGTGGCAACTGCTATTAGGTGTCCCTCTTTTTGTGAATATAATCTGTTTCTTAGCATTTGTTAACCAAGTTTCAAAGAATGGAGGCAGTATTCCATGATTTTGAGTGAGAACAATAAAAATGCATTCCTAACCCACAGGAAAATGCCAGTTGACCAGATATCACTAAAACCCCTTCTTACCTCTATTTAACAATCCACCAAGGATTTCTGCAAAATAAAAATGGTTTGTGATACTATCTAGTTATTTAATAGTTGATAAACTCATTAGTAGGTTTGGCTGTGTGTAGAAAACCATAATACTAGACCCTGTGCAGTGTCGAGTACCAAGAGTGGATTACCTTCTGCATCACAGTGTATATGGATATGTAAATAAATAGGAAAATAATATATTAAAGATGTGCACCACATGCCAATAATACTTAGCAAAATAAAATAAACAAGACAATTTTTCAAGAGGTTTCTTATGATTAAAGACATGTTTGTGTGAGGTCTGGTGGTAAGAGGAAGGAGCTGGAGGCTGTGGTCGCTGTTGCTATTTGGTGGTGGGAGGTGGTAAGGAAGAAAGAGCTGGTGAAGAAATGAGTTAAACAGGAAATGTCTGATATTCATCTGTGTCTGGATCTAAGCAGTGGGGGGAGAATCATCCCTTCCTGGCAGGAGAGTTCAGAGGTGTTTGGCTGTGAACCATTGTCTGAAGCTACACACACAGCATTGGGATGGAAAGCAGAGCTCCCCATGGCAGTCTGTTTGCATTCCATGTGCTTGGTGTCCTACAAGTCTCGCTAACATAAGACTGCATTTGTAATTGTGTGAATGTGACAAGTCTGCTCATGCCAGGATCGCTTGCACCAGCAAAAAAAAAAATTTTTTGTGTGTGGAATCTCAAATTTCTTGTGAATATTCAGCATTGTATTTGTGGTTTGTAGGTGTTGGGGACCGGACCAGTGCATGGCCAAGCTTAAGACTAATAGTCATTTTCTCTCAATGTGCGTTATCACTCCCGGTTTTTCTTGTAATGCTTGTGCTTTTTTAGGCTTTTTAGGCTTGACCGTTTCCTTCATTAGTTTCTCTACTTTATTAGGACACCTTATACTGAATAATCTGGGGAAGAGGATATTTATAAAACACAACATGTTTAAACAACATGAACTCAAGACACTCTTCTATCAGGAGAATATCTGAGATACAGTAACAGCAAAACACATGGGTAATGAATTTTCTATCAATCAGCAGATCATTATAGCAAATATTCAAACAGTGAGAGTTCAGAGAGTGAGGAAACCTACATTTTACTTTTAAGTAGAGTTTAATTGGATGAAAAATATTCTGATGCAGAAGCGAGCCAGCTACCACATCAATGCCACTGATCTAAATAGAATATAAAATAAGTGTTTTCTTAGGCTTAAAACCATTTCTAATACTGTAAGAAATTATCATTCCAGTGTGTATGAATGCACTAATAGTTTTATATGTTCTCTACTTACATAAAATATTACTAAAGTTCCTTCAAAAATTATGCAATGGATTATTTATCATGTAGACAGTAAGATGGAAAAATGACACTTAGGACAGAGCTGATGGATCTGACGAAAAAATTCTGTTTAATTCCAGCCCCCCCATCCCTTTCATATCCCTCCCCTCTCCTCCAGCACCATGGTCACTGCTCTGCTCTCAGCCACCTCAGCTCTCACATGATGGATTGTTGGTGGACCTGGTTCGTCCACTATATTGAGGTCTGTAAGGGAGGACCTGTCAGCCTTGTCCCTGTCTGGCACAGAGCCTCACATTGAGTAAGCAGAAAACAAACATCTACTCAGGGACCGGCTGATTGATTGATCCTATCAAAATGATAATCCATTCCATGCCATGAGACCTCTCAAACATAATGCAATATTGTTATAAATCGGTGCAAACTAGTATTCCTTTATTTTTGTCATAGACTTGTTCCTTGTCCTCAGATATTTTTAAATAATAAGAAGGAGAAGAGATTGTGGCATGTCAGGGTCATAGTTTGCAGTCATTCGTAATCTGGCTCCCATTTTATAGACTGAGGGATGGTTAGAAAAGTAATCAGGTGCAGAAGTCATAAGGACCATAGGGACAAAAGTGCTTCTGGATTTTTTTTTTTTTTTTGGTAATTCTACATGTTCTTTGAAAGGTAAGAAGCATTTTGCTAAGAGGCTTGAAAGCTTTTGTCTGTACTTATGAAAGAAACACAAAGAGGGGAATTTGAGATGTTTAGAATAAAGAGTCTGTTTCCATGGAGGATATCTTGTCCTTGCATGTTTCAGATTTGAGGCTAAACAACCTTTCATTTCAGGAGGGGACTCAAGGATTCGGTTATTTTCCATTAAAGCTACAGATGCACTGGAGTGGAAGGTCTTGTTTGCTTGGACCACTGAAGATAGAAAGAAGTAAGAGGTACTCAGAAGTTAGTGAGGTGCAGACCCAAACTGGAATACTGGTTAGCCCTCTCCTATCTGTCTCCTGCTAGAGTCAGAAGGATGTACCTAGCTACTCGTTTAGTTTGGCCAGTGGTATGTAGAGGTAAGGCTCAAATTCCCATCATAGCATCATCTCAGTACAAATGCATTCTGTACCTTATCTTTCACGATAGGATTTCATGTTTATTAACTTATAAACAAATCTATAAGGTAGATTTTAGACCTGTCGGACTACAGTCATAGAGGATATACAATTTGCCCAAACTCACACAGATAGTTGCACAGTAGAGCTGGAATTGGGACCCAGATTTTCTTTGGGCTCATTCCTGTCAGGACATGAGTTTCAGGAGCTGTGGCTAGTATGGGATTCCAAGGAGAAAACTCAAAAGAGTAGGAAGTCCTTGACTGGGGACGTTATTGAGAGAAAGCCTATTTTTTCCTTCAGTTTCACCTGAAATGTAGAGGAGAGAAAAATTAATAGGAGACTACGACGATTAACCCTAACACTGTTGATGAAGATAGCATCTTCTCATCCTCAGGTAGAGTAAAGAACACAGGAAAATCAAATGGCAAGCATTTCTAAGGGTTCTGGTAGCTCTTATATTTGCTTGCAGTCCTCAAAAACTGCTACAGTGCTGGAATTGGTCCCTGGGGAGACTCCACCTGTCAGCACTAAAGAAACTGTGTCAGTGAGGAGTTATGTTGTACAAAGGTGGGAAAAGAATTTTATAAAAATGTGTGATGATTCTAATTAGCACACTTTTGTTGTTTGGAGCCTTGGTACTATTCTATACTGACTTCATTCCTCGTGCCCACCCCATCTTGAGCAGGGGAAGAGCCCTGTGCACCATTGTATCACAGGCCGTTAATCGGGTTTCTCTACCACTAAGGAGCTAGCTTGCCAGTCTCATCATTCCAGTCCCAGTGAAACTTATTCATACAGCAAATATTTAGCACCTGCTCAGTGGGAAGTTCTGTTCTAGGCTTTGAGGACACAGCAGTGAATGAAAATCCTTAACTGCCTGGAGCTTACATTCTAGTGAAAGAGAAAGATAATACATAAATCAATAGAACATAGTAGGTTAGATGGTAAGGAGGGCCAAGGGAAAATGTTAAGCAATGAAGAGGATAGGGAAGGTTGTCGGGGGAGGTTACATTCGATTTAGGTTTTGCCATATGCAGTTGACGTTTTTGTCAATAAAAGATGGTGTAATGTTGGCAGTTCCCAGTGGTGTCATGTAATAGGTAGGGTGTCCAGTTCGGCTCTCTACAAGAGACCTTTTCACAGTCAGTCAAGGCTCTCTGCTCTCCCTGTGTAAGTTACTTGGCTGATTCTACTCCCTACTGCCTGCCGTCATCTTTGGCAAATAGTGTGGAGGTCTTGTGGTATAGTACTGGTTAAAAAAAAAAAAAACACATAGGATTGGGATTTTTAAACTACAGTATTTAGGTTTTATTTCTCAGCTTGACCTTTTACAAGTTGTGTGATGTTGGAGAAGCCTCCTTGAGTCTCAGGTTCTTTATCTATAAATAGTAAGGATAATTAGAGCAGAATGTACGTCATAATCAAATCATAAATGAGATCTATCTGCTTTTTTTTCCTTTTTTTTTGATGTAAAGTTCAATGATTCATTGGTTGCGTATAACACCCAGTGCACCATGCAGTACGTGCCCTCCTTACTACCCATCACCAGCCTATCCCATTCCCCCACCCCTCTCCCCTCTGAAGCCCTCAGTTTGTTTCTCAGAGTCCATAGTCTCTCATGCTTCATTCCCCCTTCTGATTACCCCCCTTTCTTTATCCCTTTCTTCTCCTACCGATCTTCCCAGTTCTTATGTTCCATAGATGAGTGAAACAATATAATTGTCTTTCTCTGCTTGACTTATTTCACTCAGCATTATCTCCTCCAGTGCCGTCCATGTTGCAGCAAATGTTGATAAATCATTCTTTTTGATAGCTGAGTAATATTCCATTGTATATATGGACCACATCTTCTTAATCCAGTCATCTGTTGAAGGGCATCTCGGCTCCTTCCACGATTTAGCTATTGTGGACAATGCTGCTATGAACATTGGGGTGCATGTGGCCCTTCTCTTCACTATGTCTGTATCTTTGGGGTAAACACCCTACAGCAAATATCATTCTCAGTGGGGAAAAGCTGGAAGCCTTTCCCTTAAGATCAGGAACACAAGAAGGATGCCCACTCTCACCATTATTATTCAACATAGTACTAGAAGTCCTTGCAACAGCAATCAGACAACAAAAAGGGATAAAAGGTATCCAAATCGGCAAAGAAGAAGTCAAACTGTCTCTCTTTGCAGATGACATGATACTCTATATGGAAAACCCAAAAGAATCCACCCCCAAACTACTAGAAGTTATAGAGCAATTCAGTAATGTGGTGGGATACAAAATCAATGCTCAGAAATCAGTTGCATTTCTATACACGAACAATGAGACTGAAGAAAGAGAAATTAGGGAATCCATTCCATTTACAATAGCACCAAAAATCATACGTTATCTATCTGCTTTGATAAGTAAATGAGATCTGTATGCTTTGTAAAATACTATACAAAGCCAAGTTATTATCAGTTAAGAAGTATTTCCAAAAGTAGAGTAATTATAATTTAAATCTATACTAAATTCTTAACTGAGCTATAATCACATTATTAAGTGCAAAGGGTTACATGTAAACTTGGCTTATGGTCATGATCTGAAGTCTGTGTCTGGTGATTTCCTCAATACTCTTATTTTTCTATTAATTAAAGGTTATTCTCTTTTTCTGTTTAAAGCCAGCACATTTAAACCTCTATTCTTAAGAGATGGTTTTATATCCATTAACATCCAAATTGTTCTCTGCAAAGTGTCCACCTCACCTTGCTGGGTGTGTGTGTGTTGGGGTGGGGGGGTGTTGTGGCCAAGTCTGAACATGATAGAATTCCCAGCTTGGAGGCCACATCTGCTCCAATAACTGCATGCTCTCACACCTGCCTGAGGGACACTCACATGATGACTCCTGGTGCTAACAGATAAGGAAAGGAGTTGGGGCCCATTCCCATGCAGCTGTGTAGTTGTTAGATCTGGAGCCAGCCTCTTGGTTTCATTTAACTTGTCCTGTTGGTATGTACAGGACCTGGTTCTTGAGCACGGCAGCCATTTAAAAAAAAATGAAGAAGAAGAAGCGAGAAGAAGGGGCAGCAGGCTCAGGATTCTGGGTTTTATGTTTCATTGTGTTTATATGACCCCTAGCCCAACCATATTCCATCTTTAGCTACATGACAAATTATTTTGATCATCTCAAAGCATAAAGTCATTAGACTGCCTTATTAGATTTACAACTGATAAGAGCAATTTCATTGTTAATATTTTTTAAAAAGCTCAGAGTAAGGGTCTGTACTCAAACCTCATTGAAGCAACTCTGAAATCACTGAGGGCTTAGATAGTAATGATAAGAAGTCTAATAATAAATATCAAAGTTTAGAAAAACTGGGAACAAATTATCTGAGTATTAGCCTATTTTATGAAAAGTAGTTTTGGGGAATATACTGGCAGCTGCTTGTTCTGCTCAGACAGTTAACAATGTAATATTTTCTCTCTTCATGGTGTTCATTTGTCATCCTGTAATGAAGATGTCAGGCTGGGTATTAGGATCTGAGGTAGTGGACAGGATCTGGCTCTCTTTCAACCTAATGCTTTTTGCTCTACCTTTTTGTATCGCAGAATATTCTTTTGCTTTAGCTCTGTTAAACTTTTCTGTTAACTTTTGAACTTTTATTTGAATATTGGCAGGAACTACTGTATGTGTCCTCCTCTACCTGTACTCACAACTATTGAAATTTTGCTGTGTTTGCTTTATCATTATTTTCTCTCCTTCTCCTCTGCCACACTCATTATTTATTTATTCACTTGTTTATTCACTGGATTATAGTATTTTTCTACTATTATTTATTTCAATGCTCAGATTGTCCCAGAATCGACCCATGGCGGCCCCTTTAACCTGGCTCTTGTGTCTTTTGGACGCTCCTCAACATTCTTGGAGCATTCCTTACTTTCTGGCACTAATGATGTTCCAGGTTAATTTTGTTTTTTTCTCTGCCTTAGCCATGAAATCAGCTGGTTCTCTAAGCCTTAGTCAAAAGAACCCTGGCTTCTTAAGTGCAGATATTTAGAAGCCAAGATCTGGGTGCTAGTTGTGCTCCTTGTTACTGGCTTGTGACTACTTATAGTGCTTTCAGAACTAGGAAACAAATCCACACACACATAGGCATAAAGATCTATATCTCTATTTATTTCCTTGTCTACACATCTCTGTGTATGTGTACCGTGGTATATATGTGTATATAAAATAATACAAACCATGAATTCATATGGATGCCTCCAATTCTAAACCAACACCGCAAGGTTCATTCTGGTCCTCCCGTTTCCATTTATCAACACTAATGCAATAGTCAGATAGGCCTGACCTCATTATCCACAATATATTTGCTTATTAGCTCAAGTCTAGAATACACAGAAAGGAGTTTGAGGGTTGCCAACTCACAGCATTGAGCAACTTCCTCATTCGAGTTCATATTGTTTTTGTTTTTAAGGTAAAATTTATATATAATAAAATGCACAGATCTTAATTCTGTTATTCCATGAGATTGGACAAATGCATAAACACATGTGACCCATATTCCTGTCAAGACATACAATATTTTCAACACACAGTGCCATTTCCCTGTTATCCCCCCACCTAGAGGCAACCACTATTTTGATGTTTTTCAGTATAGATTTTTTTCCTTTACGAGAACTTCATAAAAATGAAGCCATTTAATATATACTCTGTTGAGTCTACTCTCTTAAAACTCAGTATAATGTTCCTGAGATTCATCCTGTCATATGTATCAGTCATTCATTCCTTTTTGCTGTCGAGGAGTATTCTAGTCTGTGGATATGCCACAATTTGTCAGGCATTTTCCTTTGATGGACATTTATTTCTAACTTTTGGTTAATACAAATAGAGCTGCAGTGAACATTCTTTTACAAGTCTTTTTGTGGACTTATGTTTTCATTTTTAAATTGTTAAACAATTTATTTATTAAATTGTACAGTGAAATTGATTTATTTTTTCTTGGTGTACAGTTCTATCATTTTAATAGATTCGTGTAACCATGACCATAGTCAGCATAAAGAACAGTTCTGCCACCCCAAAAAACTTCCTGGTGCTGTCCATTTATAGTCACCCGTACTTCACCTCACCCTCAACCCGTCAACCGCTGATTTATTCTGCATCCGTATAGTTTTGTCTTTTTGAGAATGTTCTATAAATAGAGTCATACAATATACAATCTTTAGAAATGGGCTTTTTTCCCCTTGGCATAATTCCTTTGCTGTTGCATGCATCAATAACTTTTTTTTGCTCAGTTGCATTTCACTGTATGGATGTACCATGGCTTATTCATTCACCTGTTGAAGCACATATGGGTTGTTGCCATTTTGGGGGAAACCTGCTATAAACATTCATATACAAGTTTTTGGTGGACATCAGTTTTCATTTCATTGCTCTAGGGTATACAATTACGGCATTAATTAGCATTCCCCTAATGACTAAAGATGTTGAGCACTTTTTTATCGTTTGAATATTCAGATGCTTTGCTTATTTTTAAAACAATGTTGCTTACTTTCATACTATTGAGTTTTGAAAATATTTGTATATTCCACATACAAGTCTTTTGTCAGATATTCGATGTGTAGGTACTTTCTCTAGTTTGTAGCTTCTTTTTTCATTCTCTTAACAGTGTCTTTTGCAGAACAAAAGTTTTTAATTTTATTAATTTTTTAAAAAGATTATTTATGTATTTATTTTTGCGAGAGAGAGAGAGCGCGCGCACATGCAAGCATGTGCGTGGGAGAGGGGCAGAGGGAGAAGCAAGACTCCCTGCTGAGCAGGGAACCCCCCCCCAACCATGCGGGGCTGTATCCCAGGACCCCGGGACCATGACTTGAGCTGAAGGCAGACGCTTAAACAACTGAGCCACCCAGGCGCCCCACGAGTTTTTAATTTTAAAGAAAGATAGTTTTACCATTTTTTTTTCTTTGATGGATTGTGGCTTTGGTGACTTGTCCAAGAATTTATCACCAAATCACAGATCACAAAACTGAAAGTTTTATAGTTCTGGGTTTAAGGGTTGTATCTATGATCCATTCTGAATTAATATTTTTATAACACGTGGGGTTTAGGTTTAGGTCAAAGTTCATATTCTTTGGCATATGGATGTCCGATTGTTCCAAAACCATTTGTTAAAATACGATCTTGTGCCTCTCCTGCTCAAAACCACACAGAGCTGGTCTTAGTATAGTCTCTTGTCTGATTTATGATTCTCTCCCAAAATGAATTTTCCCCAAATACATGATGGAGAACTGTGTAGCTTTGACACTCGGTCTGCCTGTGAATGTTAGCAGTGTTAGCAGCTGGCACCGAGGCTGAGGTCTAGGCAAGTTCCAGTGGCTCACTAACCGACACTATATGTCGCCTTTTCTATGTTTGAAAACGGGGCAGACTGCAGAACACTAATTAGATTCTAAAGGTGCTTTCTTGTTTACTTAATGTTTTCACGCTGGTCAGAAGAGGCCAATAACAGCAGTGTTCTTTTCAAGATGATAAAACCTTGAATTTTTTTTCTTTTGGTTATTGATGACTGACCATGTTTTCATAGCAATAGGGCTTTTGTTTACTTGGTGTTTGCTTTCTTTTCATTCTTTGACAGCAGGGCATTGCTTATTGTAAGTTACTTGCCCTTCGAGGTACAGGGGACATCAGGCTATGGCTTTTACCATGTTGAAGATTTGTATGTACTTTCTAAATGTTATGAATGTTCTGCATTTCTTGTTTTTCTCTTCTGGTGAGGAAATACCACTGAGTGGTGTTAGATGTTTTTCCTCTTTTGATGTGTTTGTGGAAAACTGGTGTAGCCAAGAAAGCACATTACAGAAGTTCAGACTGGCCCTTTAGAGAGTGATGTTTTCTATGAAATGGATAAAAAAATCCTTTGATGGAAATTTTCCCATTTGGACTCCATCCTTAGTAAAACACTAAAATATAGGATGGTCAGAGCATTTGACTTTTGTTCCTTTTTAGTTATGTATCAGCAGTGATAGGAAACAAGTCTGTTAACATATCACTAAAACAATGGTTGAGTTTTCTTAGCTATGTGATAAAAGTAATTACGTCCCAGATAATTTTTATAGGGACCCCGTATTTTAAACATTTGAAACTCAACATTTTGTTCTAAATCTTCATATTCTAATATGTAAAATCATCTGAACTTCCTGTATGATGTAGGTTTGGTAACACAGCAGCTTAGATATATTAACTTCATATGTCAGCTGTTTATCAAATATATATCAGCCCACACAAAGAATATGATTTTAAAAGCCACAAGAATCTACGTCCAGCAGGAAGAAAGGAAGATACCATTGGTACATATGGCTTAGAGACCCTAAGTCATCCTCTCAGGAGCACCATTACTCTTGGCACTTTGGTCAAGGAGCAGTGAGGAGTGCAGGGCTCGGTGTAGGGAATCTGAGAGGAGAAGAACCAAGTATTTCCCAAGCCATCTTATTTCATTTTCTGCCTACCTCCCCTCACACACACTCACATACAAACACACACACCCCAGACATTTCCCTGCTCTATCCTTTTTGGCCCTGGAGTTATGGGTCAGGAAATACATACTTTTTTTTTTTTTTGCCAGAATTTGTGCTTAAGAACAGCCAGGGTCTTCAATATAAGATAGTCAATAATATAAATTATTCTACTGGAGAAGACTGGATATTCAAACAGCACACTACTTTCATTCAGAGTATCTGAAATATCATACTTTGCCCCTCCCATAAAAAAAAGAAAGAAACATTTTTGAGACTAAAATTGATCATTTAACCCAAAAACCTTTTTCGGAAGCAGAGTATTACTCAGCCATCAGAAAGGATGAATACCCACCATTTGCATCAACATGGATGGAACTGGAGGGCATTATGCTAAGCGAAATAAGTCAAGCAGAGAAAGACAATTATCATATGATTTCTCTCATCTATGGAACATAAGAACTGGGAAGATCGGTAGGAGAAGAAAGGGATAAAGAAAGGGGGGGGGTAATCAGAAGGGGGAATGAAGTATGAGAGACTATGGACTCTGAGAAACAAACTGAGGGCTTCAGAGGGGAGGGAGATGGGGGAATGGGATAGGCTGGTGATGGGTAGTAGGGAGGGCACGTATTGCATGGTGCACTGGGTGTTATACGCAACTAATGAATCATCGCACTTTACATCAAAAACCAGGGATGTACTGTATGGTGACTAACATAATATAATAAAAAGAAAAAAAAGAAATATTTCAACTGCTTATTTTTTCAAATTTTGATATGTCAAAATTCCATAGTCTTTCATTGAGAAAAGTCATGATAAGCTCCAGGTGAATTCACCAGAAACAAATTCTTGGAAAGCTTTCTGCCAAATGATCAATTTGTTCAGTGGCCAAATTGTCAAAAATGAATTCATTCAAAACCTATTCATCGAATGTCCAGTTTACAAAATTTACCCATATTGATTGATCAGAAAGCATGGCTTAAGAAATGAGCTTTTTGAATATATTCCAAGGGTTGATGATAAACAGTTCTCTGAAAAGGACCAGATGGTAAATATTTTAGGCTTTACGGGCTATATAAGGTCTCTATAGCATATTCTTTGCTTGTTTTACAAGTTTTTAAAATAGTAAAAATCATCCCTACCTCATATGAAAATGGGCAGCTTCCAATTTTGGCTCACAGGCTGTAGTTTGACATATATATATATATATATATATATATATATATATATCTTTAAGTTATTTTTAAGTAATCTCCACACCCAGTGTGGGGCTCAAACTTACAACCCCAAGATCAAGAGTCACGTGTTCCACTGGCTGAGCCAGCCAGATGCGCATGAACCCCTTATATATTAAAATAATTTATATCTTTTCATATGAATGTATTATTCTTGATTATATACAGTGGTTACATTCTTAAATATAGTCAGTGGATATATTCTTACTATCAGCATTTTAAGGGGTGTTTCATTTGTTAGAAGTTGAAAGTCACAGAAAGTTTACCATTCTATGAATAAACAACAGTATTTATTCTAGGATTTCATATGAAAGAATTTTAGGTTATTTTAGTGTAGTATTAATCCTGTCAAGAATTCGTTTTCTGTTTTTTTCTGTTTTTTTTTAATGATCTAGAATGTTTTCAGATTTTATAACCATAGACTCATTTACCAAGTTTACCAATTTTCCCAGAACTTTTATCTTTTAAGCGTCAAAGTTCAGTGATTTAGAGTAGATTGAAAGTTTCAACAGTTTTTGAAGGTACCTGGAATATTTTCCTTGGTCAATTTTTCTATTAGCATTTTAAGGACAGTTCCATGTGTCTGTATCCCATGTGTCTGCAACTGAATGGAGCACGCAACAAGAGAGGAAAATTTGTGTTGGGAAAAAGAAATGAAGGAGAGCCAACAATCCAACACAGCCTTATGTTGGATTGAGAGGGAACTTATGTCCATGAGAGAAGGGGATCAGAAGTCAAGTTGGTGCCTGAAGGTCCCAGAACTCAGAAATCCTTACTTCCTACTCCAGTCTTGAGCTCTGCCAATCCATTGCACTGTAAATTTTTGAATAGTTTTAAGAAACATGTTTTTGGTAAATCCATATATTTGACCAGTTTGGCAAATAGATCCTTTGATTTATTGGTCATTTAGCCAAATGGTCTATTGGCAAGTTGGCTTTTGGCAAATTTGATGTTAATAAATTGACTTGGTGAATCAGTCTGCTTCCATCCTAGAAAGCAGAGGCTTTCCAAAAGTGAAGCTAAGAAGGAGCCAGAAGTGGGGCAAGTTTATATCCTTTTTGGAAAGAATGGAGAGTGTAGTAGTGTGTACAGACTATTTGGCAGAGTTGGTAAAAGCACATACTCATTTGTGGTTCATTCTGTGAAGGATGTGCTTAGGTTAGCTTATGGTGTGACTTATTAAGAAATGGAATTTATTTTAACATGTGGTTGATTAATTTAAAGGACATACATGCTATAATAATAAAAACAAAGTCATACCAAACATGTGGCATGGCAAAATCAAGACATTTCCAGCTTGAATTGAGCAAAACTAAACATTGTCTAATTTCTACTACTCCCTTGTAGAGAAGGAAAAGTAAGTTTTACTCCCTTTCCAGGTTCTTGGCTGAGATGTCCTATTATAAAAGACAGATTGACAGGAGGGAAAAAGAAGTTTAATAGCATATATACCTCCTGTATAGGCACATGGGAGAGACCCAGGAAAACTGAGTAACTCCCTGAAATGGCCCAAGCCACTACCTTAAAAGTCATTTCCAGCTAAAAACAAAGGATGTTGGGTGTGGGGAGAAGGCCAGTTATGAAGGCTGTCAGGAAAAGCACAGTAAACGAGGGTATGGTGGTGTGGATTTGAGTCACTGCGTTCTCCATTGAGTTTCTAGAGAGGGAGAGACACTTATAAATGGAAATTGTCCTTGAAAGTGTAAATTTCTCTTACAAAAAGGTAACTTCTACTCAGTTTTCAGAGCTCGACCCGTGTCTCTTAAGAAAAACCAACCAGGTCACTGCTGATAGAGCTTGAGAGGTGGAAGATAGATTTAGGAAAACTCACCACAGCTCCCCCGAAGCCCAGCCTAAGCAGGCAGGCAGAGTATTGGAGCCACCACTGCCTTCCGGATTAGTGTTTTTCCAATGGCAACTCCAAGTCTATGCATCCTGCCCTGTAGAGACCCAGCTGAGCCACAGGTTCCTGTGAGAACAATGTCATACTCCTCTGTTCTGTCCTGTTGGGATTCTCCACTGCAAGGCAGTGGGCAGCAAAATAGCCAAGCAGGTGAAAGAAACTCCACCAGCAGTATTGAGCCCAGGCTGCTATGGGAGACAGTGTAGAAGCTGGTGCCCCGGCCTGGTAGTGGCAGTTCCTTGGGGTCAAGCAACTCAGGATCCCAGTCTGTGTCCTACCCTGGGTCTCAGAATGACTCGGGGGAGTGCTTCAGAGTGAGATCATCATCCAAATCTGAAGGATCTCCACCTCAGTGCCTCAAAAATGCAGTGAAAAAAAAAAAGGCGAAGATAAGAAATAAGTTTTTAGATCTCTCAAGCCTGCTGATTTGACTGCATTGGCCATAGAGCTTCAAACAGTGGAAGATATGTGACCCCCACACAAAGTTCCAGACGACTACTCATCCAGTGAGGAGTCAGGGACAGCAGATGAGGAAGATGATGATATAGAACAAGAAGGAGCTGAGGAACCCACCTCTGGACCTGAGGACACCAGAGCAGCAGCATCTCTGAATTTGAGCAATGGTGAAACAGAATCCGTGAAAACCATGATTGTCCATGATGATGTAGAAAGTGAAACAGTCATGACCTCATCCAAGGAGGGCACTTATCATCCACCAGACTCAGTCTGCTAGTAACACACTCCAGAAACACAAATCTTCCTCCTCCCTTACATCTTTTATAGACCCCAGATTACTATAGATTTCTCCATCTAATGGGACAACAGTGACTTCTGTGGTGGGATTTTCCTGTGATGGAGTAAGACCAGAAGCCATAAGGCAAGATCCTATCTGGAAGGGCTCAGCGGTCAGTGTGAATCCCATGAACACTAGACCACAGAGTGACACCCCAGAGATTCAGAAATATAAGATGAGATTTAACCCTGAGATTCTGTGTGCTGCCTTAAGGAGAGTGAATTTGTTAATGGGTACAGAGAGTGGCCTGATGCTGCTCGACAGAAGTGGCCAAGGGAAGATATATCCTCTGATTAACTAAAGATGATTTCAGCACATGGATGTCCTTGAAGGTTTGAATGTCTTGCCGCCAATGTCTGGCAAAAAGGATAAGTTATGTGTCTACTATTGGTCCTGGTTAAGAAATAAAATACTTCACAATGATCCAGAGGTTGAGAAGAAGCAGGGATGGACAACTGTGGGGGACTTGGGAGGATGTGTACACTATAAAGTTGTTAAATAGGAAAGAATCAAATTTCTGGAAATTGCAGAGTTCTGTGAAGGTCTATGCATGGGCACCCAAGCTATATCACAAATTTATGGGCTTTAAGTCATTTGGAGAATTGGTACATAAGTGATTACTGGTGGATCTCACTGTTGAGGAAGGCCGGAGGTTGAAAGTGATCTATGGATTCTGTGCTGGATTCCATGCCGTTGATGTGGATTCAGGATTGGTCTATGACATTTATCTACCAACACACATAAGAAAGAACGTGCACTCTTTGATCCAATGTAGCATCAAACCCCATGCAATCACCATGCTCCTCAACACAGATGGCATGGAGCTTCTGGTGTGCTATGATGATGAAAAGGTTTATGTGAACACTTATGGAAGAATCCCCAAGGATGTGGTTCTGAAGTGGGGAGAGATGCCAACATCTGTAGTATATATTTAATCCAGTCAGATGTTGGGCTGGGGAGAAAAGGCCATAGAGCTCTGTTCTGTGAAAACTGATCACTTGGATGGCATGTTTATGCACAAAAGGGCTCAAATACTAAAATTCTTACGTAAACGCAAGGACAAGGTCTTCTTTGCCTCTGTTGCATCTGGTAGAAGCAGTCAGGTTTATTTCATGATGTTAGGCAGGGCTTCTCTTCTGAGCTGGTAGAAGCAGTGTAATGAGGATTATTGGCCCCCAGATTTGTTAAGATCCTGAGAATTGGAATTCCTTGCATCTTGGAGGTCAGAGCTGGACTGGTGTAGTCCAGGACAGCTGTGTGTGTGTGTGTGTGTGTGTGTGTGTGTGTGTGTGTGTGTGCAGGCACCACATGTGGGGTGTTTTGTTTTCATTTCCTTTATGTACCTCTTAACAGTTTATCCCTTCTCTTCTTTTCTCTACTCAAAAATAAATCAAGGCTGCAATGCAGCTGGTGCTGTTCACATTCTTAAAAAAAAGAATAACCAGCTCAAGATAATCTTTGTGACAAAGAGGCATATTTTGAGATGGCAAATTGCTCCTTTCCACACTAATGATGATGTTGTAACTATTGCCCACACTGGTATAGGAAGTTGGCAGACTAGGTTTATATTCAGACTTTGTCATTTATTATGACCTTATGTATTATTCACCTTGTGAAGCCTTATCTTCCTCATCTGTAAAGTGGGGATCATAATAGAACACATGCCATTGAGTTATTTTAGGACCCAAAGAGTTAATATGTGTAAGATACCTACTGCAGGGTAGGAACTCAGTAAATAATCGTGTCTCCCCTGCCAGTCAGAGGTGAGATTGGTGGTGGGTATGGAGTAAGGTTAGTAAGCAGTTGCCTTAGAACTGAGGGTGGTGATGGGGCAGTCACTTCAAATTACTGATTTCCTGAACTGATTGAAATCATCCCCTTCACCTATCTGCCTTTCAGTAAGTTTCCCCCAAATAAACTAATTCCATCTTCAAATAATGTAAGTCTATTAAGATGACATTCTCCAATAATTTATTTACTAAAAGGTGTTATAGTGAAAGAGAAGAAATATTTAAAAGGCAGGGTAGTTATTTTTTTTAGTAGGGATCAATTTGTACATTGATCCACAGGCTCTTTACAAGTGTGCATTGTATGCACAGCCACACAGCCATACAACACCCCTCTTCCTCCCCCAATCCTTGCCCAAATGAGGAACCATCTAGGTGATCTACAGCAATAGCACCTCTTAATCCCCAGTGTGCTTATCTTAACACTGGAGAGTCTGCTTGTTGGCTCTGAAGGGATAGAGCAATGGTAGCATATGCAGAACTCATCTTTGTGGAACACATTTTCTAGGAGAGAGAATTAAAATCACAAAAGAACCATTTTAGAGCAAATTACAGTCTTATACATCCCAAATCTTATATTTAAGTGGAGAAGAACTTAGAGGAATGGAGCAATCAAAGAGAGAACGAGTAATGAGGGCATTTGAGATGATCACATTGGACTGTACAGATTACAAAGCACTTTGTCCAAACATTATTTCTTCTTTCAAGAATGCTGCAAGGTACATATTATGAGTCTCACTTTAAACATTCAGAAGCTGGGATTCAGGGAAGCTAAAGGACTTGCTCTAAGGCTCGCAGCTAGGAACTGTCAGGGCTGAGGTTTGAGCCCAAGTCTGTGTGACCTCAAATTCTGTCCACTTTTCTTTGGCAGTTCTTGAATGCTGGACACAATGGTGAAAATAGGGGAGTGGGAAAAATAGGAGATGTTTCAGGCATTATCCCTAGGGGACCACTTAAGGGAATAGTGACTTGGGAAGAGATAGGCTCTGGAGATGCTAGTACTAATCCAGTTGTCAAGGATTGCTGAGATGCAATTGGGCCTGGAGGAAATGATGCAGTGGGGCCTTGACCTAAGATTTCCCGTTTCAGACAGGGAGTTGGTAGTGGGTTTCTCCTTTGAGCCTATGGACTAGCTTTGGTTAGAGTAATCTTGAAATATAGTTTCTTAAACTTTGGTCACAACTTGTGACCAAGAAGGGAAACCTGGTTTTCCTTTCTGCCATCACTTCAGATTAGATCATCTCAGCTGTTAACTTAAACAAGGAGAGACAAATTTTAAGATGATATTTTTCTGCCGCAACTGTTCAAAACAACACCTTAGTTTATACTGCATTGATGTATGAAAGGGCAGTATTCATTGGGCATCCTTTTCATATTTACAGTTTTATTTACATAGCAAGTTGAAGTAGATGGTTTTTGGTTTTTTCTTTTTTTTTTTTTTTTTTTTTTGAGCCAAGAACAACCTTCCATTAAAATAATTCAGCAGCATTGAGTGCTTTACCATTGAATATCAAACCTCGGCAAAGATGTAAAATAGAGAGAAAGAAACTTAAGGGCTCAATTTAAGAGTAACATTTTGAGGTTTTACATAATGAGACAGGTACTTTTCTTCGTAAAATTGGAAGGTGTTCTTTCCATGTAAATATAGCTAGTGAAGTGTTCTTTGATCATTTTCATTCTTTTTGAAAATCAGCTGATGTGATTTAGAAAAGGAAAGTCCTGTTTCTCTCTGTTCCTAACCAAAGGGCAGCAACGTTTTATGGTCGCAAACCCTCCATTACACCTCCTGTCCTGAGCCTGAATTCATTATTTACACGTACAGACTAGTTAGGTATGAAATACTATTTAATGATTTTTTTTAGCAATGTATGTGCTTATTTGTTACTTTTACATTCTGATTACAAGTCAGAAATTTGCCATCTATACTGATGATGTATAGAGAGGCATGAAATATAAAGTCATGGAAGAATCTGGAAAACTACTATGTTCTTGATATCCAAGCAGTGGATTTAAAGCAAATCATCATCACCTCATAGTGTTTTGTTGTCAACGTCAGTGTCATGTCCGGTAAAACTCACTGCATCCTTTGATACAGAACTGTCCAATAGAGCCTTTTGTGAAGACAGTGATGCTCTTTAATCTGCTCTATTACCATAGCCACTAGCCACACGTAGCTACAGCACACTCGAAATGTGGCTGCTGTGACCGAAAAAAATAAATTTTAAATTTTCTTTAATTTTGGTTTCAATTTAGCCACATGTGGTAAATGTATTCGTTCCATGCAATTTATCTCAGGTATAAAGATATTTGCTGTTTAGAAACCAATATAGTGACATTTAATTGCTTTTAAGGAACAGATAGAGGCCTCAGTTTGTTCTTGAAAATAATTGTGTCAAGCCAAGCAGACCTGGGATAAGGGAGGAATGTGCAAATATTTCAATTGAGCTGGCTGGTCAGATTGTCTATTCATTTATTCACTCAGCAAATATTCATGAAGCACCTAGTATGTGCTCTGCATTGTGCTAGGTGCTGGGGATACAGGAGGTTCAGTGCATGTGCACTGTCTTCAAGAAACTCACCAAGTAGAAAAGGTGGACAGAAAGTTAGGAACAAACTTTCATACAGAAGAGAGTAGTGTAAGAGTGAAGAGTCAAAGATAACTTGGAGGTTTGAGTCTTGAGTGATTGTGTGGAGGGTGGCACTTGTCACCAATACAGGAGACACTGGAGGAGAAGGAAGAGGAAGAGGAAGTGGAGGAGGAGAGGTCTAATTGGACCATCTGGAGTTAAGGTGTCTAGTGTTAGACATCCAGACTGCGTGTTCTGAAGGCAGTTGGATATTTGGGTCTATAGCCCAGGGAGAGGTCTTCAGATAGAGATGTCAGAGTTGCCCCTAGTTGAAGCCAAGGGACAAAATGCAGTCTGCAAGGAGATAATACAGAGAAAGAACAGAAAAGTGAAGAACAACTTTGAAGAAGTACCAACACTTACTAAGTAAGAAAACATTCTGTTAGACTAAACTGGCTTATAAATTGAGTCAAAGCCTGAGAAAAATAAAATTATAGATGATAATCTTTTAAGAATTTTATTTTTAAATGATGTGAGGGCAAATTTGTAAATGACTCTGTTTATGTTACTTGATGCTGAAAGTTGAACCATTAAGAAATACATAGTAGACATTGTATAGCCCCATCATATAACAAATGACTGAATTTACTCATTAAGTAGTTGCTTTATGTAATTTAAATCACTACTTCCTAAATGGTACATATTTTGATATCCAAAATATGTATTTTTTCAAACTCTTCTTAGTTTTCTACCATTAAAAATAAAGGGATGTAGGGGGCACCTGGGTGGCTCAGTCTCATGATTTTGGCTTGGTTAATGATCTTGGCATCCTGCGACTGACCCCTACATCAGGCTCTGAGGTCAGTGGGGAGTCTGCTTGAAATTCTCTCCTTCTCCCTCTGTCCCTCCTCTTGCTCACTCTCTCTCTCTCTCAAATACATAAATCTTTAAAAAATGATGTAAGTAAAATTGATTTTTTGACTGGGTCCTGTGAAATATCGAATGGAAAATTTCTCATTATGTCAGTTTTGACGTTTTGAAACCTCACAGAATAATCCTGTTATTCTGTTAATTTTGTGTTTTCTGAATGAATTGGGAAGGTTTCACAGATAACATTTTGTCACTGTGTTGCTGCTCTAAGGACTTGCTTTTTATCCTATCTGTTATCAGACTCCAGTTTCTCATTTTGTGGAGTGATGGGGCTTTTCACTCTTTGGCCTTGGCCTAAAAAAGAAAAACTCTTGAAAACAAAATACATTTCCATAACAGATCTTTGGGAAATTTTTAAGGCTTAAAAAGTAATTTCAGTATTAAAACCAAGATTCTCATTCTTTCATATTCTCTCTCCCCCCCCATCCGTCTCTCTCCCCCCAAGTTCTCTCTCACCTTCCACTTATTTGGTGAAAAATAAGCTGTACTTAGACTCCAGTGCCAGGAAGCTGCGTTCTCACCTTGGGCACCACAATTCTAATTTTGATAGACATGAATTGTTAGTGAGCCAAAGAATAGTGAGTTTTTCTAATTACAGGAAACAAAATTAAATTTGCCCTGAAGGCATATTTTTGTAATTGCAGCTTGTTTAAAAATTACGAAGATTCACTCATACGCCTTGCCTTTTCCTTTTTTTTTTTTTTTTTCTTAAGCTTGCTTTGCTCACCACTGTTAACCAAAGGCATTGAGACCTGAGGCAAACCTCATTCTAATGAGGGTCCAGATGATTTATTTTATAGATATAGTGCAGAACAACTTTCTCTGTAAGATTAGCAGCACCTCAAAGATTGATGTGATGTATTAAGAAAAATAAATATTTGTTCTTTTTTTTAAGATTTATTTGACAGAGAGAGTACAAGGAGGGGAAGTGGCAGGGAGAGGGAGAGGGAGAAGCAGGCTCCCCACGGAGCAAGGAACCTGATGCGGGGCTCTGTATCAGGACCCTGGGATCATGACCTGAGCCGAAGGCAGACGCTTAACTGACTGAGCCACCGAGTTGCCCCTAAATATTTGTTCTTATTTGAACCTTATTTTTACTGTACAACAGAAAGTTTAGATTTAATGGCAAGTGAGGTGTGCTTACCGTTTCTCTTTTCATTTCTTTATAGAAGCCAGGGCCAAAAACGAAGTTTTAGAATGGAATCGCTGCCTGCTGAATCTGCTGCTGCTGCTTCTGCTGCCTCAGACGTATGTACATAAGAGAGTCATAGGGTAAATGGATGGATCCTTCTCCCTGTAATGTTGATTCTTTAGTTAATGTGTGTTGCCAACAGAAAAAGGTTTTAATTTTGAGAAATATCCCATGTGGGCAGAGCACTTGAGCAGTGTTCCACAGCTGCCATTTTATAACCATTTCTTACTGGGAGCTGGCAACCACCATGCTTGTGTTGGGGGGCAGGAATGTCCTGTCCCCTTCGAGGTCCTTCTAGCTGGATTAAGAATCAAATTGACATGAGACAGATTAAATTAAATCAAATTTAATAGCGTACACGGAGGGCACCCACACAGGCATGGAAATTTCAAAGAAGTCAAGCAGAAGGAGGTTTATATGTCATTCTGAACTGAGGAAAAGGGGATATCAAAGGGAAGGAATGCAATCCTCAGAAAGAATGAGAAAAAGTAAATGTTTGGTAAACAAATGTTTGCTGGGTACTCAGAAACAATGGGACACAGAGAGGACTTTGATCAAACAGCTTTGCTAGGTTCCTCCCTGTGCACCATCCCTAGTTCATGGTATAATGGTATATGGTGATAGCTCTCTTCCTGGAGCAGGGCTTCTTCTTCTTTTTTATTTTTTTTAAAAATTTTATTTATTTATTTGACAGAGAGAGAGAGAGAGAGAGACAGCCAGCGAGAGAGGAACACAAGCAGGGGGAGTGGGACAGGGAGAGGCAGGCTCCCAGCAGAGGAGCCTGATGTGGGGCTCTATCCCAGAACGCTGGGATCACGCCCTGAGCTGAAGGCAGACGCTTAACCACTGAGACACCCAGGCGCCCCCTGGAGCAGGGCTTCTATCTAAATTCTTTTAGGCAGTTGTTGGGCAGGTAAAGAGTTTTTCCTGAATCTGCTGGGTTTTGATTGCTTTTTTAACTCAAAATAATCTTCATGCCAAAGTAGTCCATCTTGGGGCAGCCTGCTCTTGGCCCCCAACACTTGGAAAGGGCCCTACAGTACTTTTTAAAAATTAACCTAAGCTCTATGCCATTGTTTAAGATCTTTTTGACTTGTGAGTACATTTCAAAAAGGAAGTTTACTGACGTATCTGCTGCAGTAGCCTAATGTGGGGTAGACTTATGAGCCAGCATCATTCCTTCATGGGCAGAACCCAGCCCCTAATTAGCCTAGATAATCCCCATCCTCTTTCTAAGCCACTGAATGTATCATCCATTTATCCATTCGCCAGACGTCACTAGAGAGAATCTTACAGGGATGCACATTAATAGAAATTTGAAACCTGGATCTGTTCTAACTGATCTGAAATCTCATCTGACAGAGAAGATCAAACTGCAAGAAAAGAGGCATCGAACAGAAAAAGCCTCTCAGAAAGCCTTCCCTGTGAATGGTGTTTCACCTTACCTGCCACTCCCTGGGTGCCTGTGACACGGCTGCCATGGTGGTGCTGCAGAAAGATGGCTCTAGACTTCAAAAGATAAGGGTCAATTCCTGATTTGGCCATTTACCAGTTTTGTGACCTGGGGAAAGTTATTTGCTGGTGGAGAGCCTCTGTTTCCTGTCAGTAAAAGAGGAGTGGTCGTCTCCCAGGCTATCTCATCTGGATGTAACCTCATTTATCAGTATATTCTCTGTATTCCTGCAGTAGAACGAAGCTTCTGTGAGGACAGGGGCTGTCTTGTTCATCAGCCTATCCCCAAATATCTTGAACAAGGTTTGCCACACGTAGTAGGTGTTCATAAATTTTAGATGCACAGATGAATATAGTATGTTACAGCTCTGTGTAATTTCTATAGCACTCTTCAAATGTAAGGTAAAGGGAACCCCCGAGCAGTATAGATAGGCTAGGTGGGTGGACTCTCACTTTGGTTTTCAGGCCTGCATGCGATTTTGTGTGAAAGGATTTGTGTGTTTCTGGGACTGTGCAGACAGCAGTGTTTTTACTATTTAAGCCCTTCTCTGACATAGGAGATACACTTCTGTTTTAAATACAAAGTGCTGTAAAGTTCCATGATTCATTACTTACGTATAACACCCAGTGCACCGTGCAGTACGTGCCCTCCTTATTACCCATCACCAGCCTATCCCATTCCCCCACCCCCTTCCCCTCTGAAGCCATCAGTTTGTTTCTCAGAGCCCATAATCTCTCATGCTTCATTCCCCCTTCTGATTACCCCCCTTTCTTTATCCCTTTCTTCTCCTACCCATCTTCCTAGTTCTTATGTTCCATAAATGAGTGAAACCATATGATAATTGTCTTTCTCTGCTTGACTGCTCCAGTGCCATTCATGTTGCAGCAAATGTTGAGAAATCGTTCTTTCTGATGGCTGAGTAATATTCCATTGTGTATATGGACCACATCTTCTTAATCCAGTCATCTGTTGAAGGGCATCTTGGTTCCTTCCACGATTTAGCTGTTGTGGACAATGCTGCTATGAACATTGGGGTGCATATGGCCCTTCCCTTTCTTCTCCTACCTATCTTCCTAGTTCTTAAAAACTACGGATGTACTGTATGGTGACTAACATAATATAATAAAAAGCTATTATTATAAAAAAAGGAGTATATTTGTCATGATGAGCACTGGGTGATGTATGGAATTGTTGAATCATATTATACACTGAAACTAATATAACACTATGTTAACTACACTGGAATTAAAATTTTTAAAACTCAATAAAATTTTTTAAAAAAGAAAAAAAATAAATACAAAGTGCTGATTTTGTATTCCATTTTCCAACTATTGCTCACTGTAGGGGAGCAGAATTCACCACCCCAAAATATGTCTCTGGAATAAAGATTATCTTAAGGTGAATATTTTTAAGAAAGTGCAAACACAGGAGAAGCTCAAAAGACTGAGTAGAAGTTAACCTTTTGTAAGAGACATTTACGTTTATAAGGAAAATCTCCCTTTGTTAAGGATGTCTCCCTCTCTGTATCAGGAAGAGGCGGAAGACTCTGAATCACTAGGAACTCATCAATGGAGAAGATAATGATTTAGGTCTGCATAACAATCTTACCCTTATTACTTTGCTTCTCCTGGCCACCTCCCATAACTGACTCCTCCAGTCCCAGCGTCTTCTTTTGTCTTAAGCTGGAGATGGTATCCAAGATGATGGCTTCCGCCACCTTGGGAGTCACTCCGTTTTCCTGGGTCTCTCCCATGATACCAGAGGTTGTGCAGTTTTCTGAAGTTCAAATGCTGGGAATTGATCTGGGCCAGTGTGTTCGAACAGACAGGTTCCTTGTGGAAAAATTGGCATGGGTCTGTGTTTTAATCCAGTCTGAAAACAAAACAAAACAAAACAGAACAATTACCCAACATTTGCTGCAACATGGACGTGACTGGAGGAGATAATGCTAAGCGAAATAAGTCAAGCAGAGAAAGACAATTATCATATGGTTTCACTCACTTATGGAACATAAGAAGTAGCAGGAAGATCGGTAGGAGAAGGAAGGGAAAAATAAAGGGGGGTAAACAGAAGGGGGATGAACCATGAGAGACTGTGGACTCTGGGAAACAAACTGAGGGCTTCGGGGGGGTGGGTAATGGGATAAGCCGGTGATGGGTATTAAGGAGGGCACATATTGCATGGTGCACTGGGTGTTATACGCAACTAATGAATCATGGAACACTACCTTAAAAACTAAGGATGTACTGTATGGTGACTAACATAACATAATAAAAAATTATTTAAAAAATAAATAAAAACCAAAAAAACCAGTGGAACAAGCAAAAACTGATGAATGGTAAATAAATCATTGATGCAAGTTTTTCCTTAAAAACAAAACAAAACAAAAAACAGCCCAAGTACTAAAATTTTCAGCAGAGATGAAAAGATTCCAGGGCTAGACCAGGTACTTACATTTCATCTGAGCGGTGAGCTGCAGACTGTTCAAAAAGGATCTAGTCATTAAGGAAGTGGAAGTGGATCAGTAAACTTGGAATATGATGGGTACAATTTAAAGCAGGAAATGGCTTCAATTTAGACACCAGGGTTAGGGAAGAGAGCACTGGGTTTGAAGTCCTTGGACTCTGGCTCTGCTCCTGCCCTGCTGTGTGACCTTGTTGTCTTTGACACTATCAGAGGGGGAGGTTGCACTAGAAGCTCTCCATGGCCATTTCCGTCTCCGTGCTACTATAGTAAAGATGTTTTTGGTAATAATACTTCCAACTTTAACCTGCATTGAAGACGTGAAGTGGCCATTAAACAGCCTCCATCTGGCCTTCCCTTGCTCTCAGTGAGGGCTGCACGTGCAGGCCCTCTGGTACTGGTGCCCTTCTCCCTCGGCAGGGTCAGCATCCTACCAAGACCTGAGAAAGGCATTGTGGTTTTTGTTTGTTTGTTTGTTTGTTTGTCTTGTTTTTGTTTGTGCCGCGGCTTCTGAGTGGTACACAATTTTCTTATGCTTGTGCTTTCAGCGCATCTGTACTGTGTTTATTTTCTCAGTTTTGCCAGAGTATAGCATGTGGCACCCATAATCTCTGCTTGTTATTACCTTCCAGTAATATTTTTCAAGGACATGTTTCATGATGGTTTTGTTTAGGTATTCGACTGATAGAAGCAGTGTGGGAAACTGTGATGTGAAATGTATCCAAGTTTGTGTTCTGCCCATGTTTCCTGTTGTTTATATATCTATCCCCAAATTGAAATGTCATCTTCTCCTCTTTTGGAAATTCCCAGGATCAAGCTGATATTGTAGCTGTCGAGCAGTATGATCCCCAAGAGTCTGTTCATGTAATTAGTGCAGAGTCTGATACGTATGATTCCAGCACATCGTCCCTGGAAAGCATACTGGCATCACCAGGTAGGTACATTTGGACATGTGGACAGGGATTATCAGAAGAAAAATAGTGGCCAACCCGGTAGTTCTTGTTTTTTTCAAGGGATGAGAATGTTCTGTTCCTAATGGTGTGAAATCACAAGAGTGAACTTTCCCCATCTTCTAAAAGTTTTTTGAGATGATGATTTGAGAGCGATGAAAGTGAATATCTCATCAGTTGTTCAAGTGCTTGGGAATGGTATTATTCTGTCCCATTAAAATTTAATCTTCTAAAGATTGGTGCTAGATCTCAGCCCTTGGAGGAGTAGCCTCTTATCTCTTTGTCCTCATGCAGTCTTCACTGCTGTTCCATAGCGGCTGCAGTCCAAAGAAACCTCTTGTTTAAAAAAAAAGTACTATAAGAAGAATTTTTAGTAAAGGACAAAAAGGGTAGTCACTCAGAAACAGAGGTGTTTATTACATAAGTTTCAATATTAAAGGTATTTCATAAATATAATTGTATAAAAAATACAAAACTTGAAGCGGTGCCAGATACATAATGCAAGTCCTGTCCTCTAATTTGCCGACCTTAGCATAGAGTCTTTGTATTGTGGAATCTTCATATATAGAACTAATACCTCTATTTTAAAAATATTCTAGCTAGCAACACTTACATTATTGCTGTCAATCTGAAACTTCGTTTAAAAATTCTTCTCAAAATAATTGATTTTGGGAGGGGAAGTCCATGAAGCCATGATTGTGATTTCTGAAACGTGTAAGAACAAATTTAGTTTTGAATTTGCACACAGTAAACTTCACTCCTTGGGATGTATGCTTCTGTGGGTTTGAAAAGGCAAAAGGTCCTGTATCTGCCACCACAGTACCAGTCAAAACAGTTCTCTCATCCCCGGATTCCTTTGTGTTGTCTCTTTGAACTCCAGCTCCGTCTCTCAACCTCTGGTTGCCTTTTTCCAGAATGTCATGTAAATGGAATCATGCAGTTTCCCACTTTTTGGTCTGACTTTGTTAACAAAATGCATTCAAGATTCATCCATGTTGTGTGAATCCATGACGCATTCATCTTGCCCACACCTACGCATGCACCACAGTTATTTGTTTAAAACTCCATTCATCAGTTTACCCCCCCTTTCTTCTTCCCTTTCTTCTCCTACTGATCTTCTTACTTCTTATGTTCCATTATACGCAAGTAATGAATCATGGAACTTCACATCAAAAACTAGGGATGTACTGTATGGTGACTAACATAATATAATAAAAATTATTATTAAAAATAATTTTAAAAAAGTGTAAAAGAAAACCTCCATTCATCTGCAGAAGGACATCTGGGTTGTTTCCATGTTTTTCAGTGATTATATGTAAAGCTACTATAATCATTTGCATAGAGGGTTTTTTTTGTGTGAATACAAATGTTTAATTGACGTGGTTAAATTCGTGGGAGGGGGACAGCTGGGTCAAACGGGAAGCGTGTGTGAAAGAAACTGCCAAACTATTTTCCAAATTGACTCTGCCCTTTTGCGTTCTTCAAGTAATGTTCTCCACCTTGCATTTTTGAAGGACGGTCGTTTCTCAACACCTCCACCAGCACTTTAAGCACTCCTGAGAGCCCCACATTCTGGGAAACCTATTTTTTTGGAAGCAATTTTATGGTTAGGTTTGATTTGGTATTATCAGATGGAAGATACCAAATTTCCAGAAGCACAGCCAGAAGAATTTTATAATGAAAAGACACTCAACACACATGGTTTGGGAACCTACCCACTTATTCTTGGGTAGGTGGAGGTAAAATCAGACACTCCCTCCTTTTTCCTTATTTTCAAATATGAACAGATTTTTAAGGAATGTTCTGAATTATTGTTGGTACCTGGCACATCTAATCCTTAACATGGAATAAAACTGGACTCTCCTGTTTTTATGACTTAAAAAGGAAATAGAAACCTGTCAATCTCTTCGATAATGTTGGCACTTCGGTTGTCTTGATTATGCATTCCACTGTGCTTTCTTCTTCAGCTCCGTCATCTTCGCAGAGCTTTGAATGCGAACCGGAGGTGGAAAAGGTGTATGATATGGATGAGGTGCCGCAGGGGGACGAGGTGGAAGAGGTGGAGCAAGTAGCTGACGAGAAAGAGGTGGAGCAGCTGGGCCAGGGGGAGCAGGAGGCCCGCTCAGCCTCCAGTGCTGCTGCCGGCATCTGCGATGAGGTACCTCTGGGGCAGACATGCTCCACGTATTTGTCTGGATCACTAACCCTGCGAAGCCCCTCATTTCCACTTTTGTGTTCAGGTTCACTTTGCAGAAAGCATCCTATTTTTTACCACTATTTCTGTCATAGTGGATTTCCAGATGCAGCTGAGAATCCAGTGAACCCTAGCAAACAGGGATGTTAGAGGTTCTTTGAGATGAAATCTCTGTTCTCCTCTTAATGTGAAATATGCAAAGACACTTTGGGTTTGAGAGAAAGTCTGGGCCAAATAGGAAGCTTATCTACTAAGAAAAGGCAGTATTTTTAAGAGCTCTGTTCCTTATCACCTGGGGGGGGGATGCTAACCCTCTCAGGAGAAGGTGACTTCCCTGCCTGCCATGCCAACACCTTCCCACCACAAGCTAGGTTTCTCCAATGGGGTTTTTATTGGGTTAGAAGCACGCCTTTCAGAATGTTAGTTGTATCCAGCCTTCAAATGTCAGCACCAGTGTGTGGTCTGAGGCCAGAGCAGTGCAGTTGGATTTACTCCTCTGCTGCTCTTCTACCCTCAAATTTGTGTATATAATCACAGATTTGGGCAATCGTCTGTTATAATAGCAGGATTATTAAAATCAGGATTGGCAGGCAAGATAATGAGTTTATGGTCTGTTACATAGAATCATGTGCATTAATTATGAAGCCTAAGATGAGTCACTCGCTCTTCTATAAGAACGAGAAGAACTAAGGGCTAGAAGAGTTATTTGAGTTTGGCCACAGCATTGACCTTGGCACAGCCCTGAGTCTCATTTTTTCCATCTTGAAATGGTCTGCTTGCCTTGTGGGGATTTCTGGACTGCTGTGAAAATTTTTTGAACAATTAAACAAAATTCCTGTAGAAATCCATGTTGTCCTTATTTATGTCTTTATCATGCCAAAAAGCTGCGGTTCCCCTTTAACGTTGACAAGTTTCTCTTCTGCTTTGAATGAATTCATAACTAAACTTTAAATATAACTTTTGTTTAAAGTAGTCAGAATAACCAGCAATGAGTGTGGGTAGTACAGCTCTACATGTGGTAGCATATTGGGCTTATTTTTCGGTGCCATGGATTGACAGACTGGAGTGTATCCAGAAGCTGGAGACCACGATGGAGAGAGGCTGGAAAATGTCATGTTGTCAGTAGTTGAAGGTAGTCACAGTGGAAGGCACTGGAGAAGGAAGACTGGCAGGGGACAGGACAGCCTGACCAAGTAGCTGCACAGCCGTCATGCTCCCGAAGTGGAAGACGAGTTTCCAGAGGATCAAACTAGGGTGGAGACCTAGCAGCCCGGGGCAAACAGCTTTCCACTCCCCTCCAGAAAGTCTCTCAGATGGCTTAGGTCTCTTCCCCAGGTGGTGGGCTTCCTCCCCTTCAACGGAAAGGGCTGAGACAGGCTTTGTTGCTCATCTGCCAGGGACAGCAGAGAAAAGATTCCTGCTTGGAGAATGGGGATGTGGATGCGATAACCTGTATGATTTGTGGCTTCCAATCCCGAGTTTAGAGTTTTTACATTTTTTTGGCTTAATGAATGCCTACTTTCTTATGTGAACATCTATATACTCTATAGCAAAAGAAGGACAATTTTCAGTGACTTAAAAAATATATATATAATTTTTTATTCCAAGTGTTAAAAACAGCTCGCGTGTTATTTGCTCTGTCTCTTTTTAATAACTCAGCTGTGCGCTTCCATTAGCCATAACGGGTTGAAGGCCACAGTATATGATAGAATAGACTCTTGTTTTTGTTTTTCTTGCAGTCGCATGTATATGTGCCTTCTCATCATTGATATTGGGACTGTGATTCTCTCATCTTGTTTATACACACCGTGCCAACCCTGATCAAGGCAAATAATAGCTTTCACAGATAGTTCTTTTCCAAGAACCCTGCCTCTTTCCTCTGCCCTCAGCTGGTCAGTTGAGAAGCCGTGTCCACTTTCTTAATTTCTCTCAAATGTGTCCCTTCCTTTCTATATCTCCTGCCTCTGCTTAATGACTGAGCCACCCAGGCGCCCCCCATGACCCATTTCTGATCTTGAATTCCTGGATTCTCTAGCCACTTCTTCAGACTTTCTAGTGATGAATGAAATTGGGAGTGGAGTGCCATCATTCTCATTCTCAGTCTTTCCAAACTTGGCAATAAAACAATCTGGTAGGATTTGGAGAACTTGGTGTCCCTATCTGTGAACCACAAGCAATTCCTCCCCGCAGCCATTACAACCACCGCCATCAATTACATCATATATCAACAAGCGGGAGTTGGAGCTGATGAAAAAGTTTAAGGAGCAGCTGGACGAGACGACACAGATGCTGCAGGCTGATATCAGAAGCCAGCAGGACGCACTGGAAATGATGAAGGAACAGCTTCAGAGAATGCAGGATTCCAGCTTTCAGGTCAGAAGCCCATTCTACATAAGTAAGTGGCAGAAGGGAGAGGAGAAGATGGACCTTGACGGTTTTCAAGCAGTTAGTCACCAGGGCCTGCTAGTAGGGATAGCAGCTCTCCAGGGTGGCACGGGACATTTGGAGCTGTCTTCAGCAGGGACTTATGGCTGTGCTCTTTGTCTCTTGGCTGTAGTGGCTGAGATGGGCCCAGCTAGTCTTTGGTGGTGGCAGACAGGGCTCCTATATCGCCAGGGTTTCCCAGGGGACCTGTCCTGCTCTATGCCCAGTATGTCCTGTGCCCTGAGGAAAGGTGCAGCCTCTGAATAAGACCTCCGTGATACTGTGTCCTTACAGATGCAGCCGACCGTCTCACACCACCTTGACCGTCCCGAGCCCCAGTCTTTAGAGCCAGTGCCCAAGAAACAACGCACTGAGCAAATGGAGTCCCTCCCGGATCTCAAGGAGATCAGCCTTTCCCGTGGTTCACGTTCATCCCACTCTTTCATATGCCCTGAGGAGCTTGAGGAGCCTTGTGATGTCTCCAGCCAGGTATGGAAAGCCTGTTTCAGCTGTGAAGCCGAAAGATGTCATTTTCATAAACACTGGGGCTCACCTGGTTCTACTGAGGGGGTGGTGGCTATTCAGTTGGCTGCAATTCACTTGCCTGAGATAAAAATTCTTGGTGAGCTAGACCCGGGCACTCATGCCCAGGTATGTGTACATGTGTTCCGGATTGCAGTGGGTTGCAGCCAGCAGCGTGGCTGCAACTTGTGCCCAGATAAGCACGTAGACATCACCCAGACCATGCCCGGAGGCACAGGGCCACTGTCATCTTCTGCTCTGGGAGAATGGAGCAGGGGTGTTCAGTCTGTTTCTGGGGGACTCTGGCGGGCCCTGAGGTCCTTTCGTCTCTCCTTCTGAAGCCGCCGCTGCAGGGGCAGGACCCGTTTCTGCAGCAGCAGTTGCAGCAGGTGCAGGACCAGCACACGGGGCAGCAGCTGCTGCCGGAGCAGCAGATGCAGGAGCGGCCACAGCAGCCTAGTGCCACAGTGGGAAACCAGATGCTGCAGATATGCCTGCCGGGCCAGGCCAGCGTAGCTGTGCCCCTCTGTGAGGACCCCACGACGTTCATGCAGACCCAGCCCATCGTTGTTCCTGTCCAGTTAGTAGCTGGACAACAGCCCTCTGGCTACTATCAAGACGAAACCCTGGGGGACGACGAAGATGACAGTCATAGGTAAGAAGTGCATGGAACAGTGATAAAAGCTAAAGTCCCTGCTTTCCTCTCATGGCCAGATACTGTGCCTGAGACCATGAGTGACTTGCCCACAGGACACCAAAACCCCCTCATCAAAAGCGATGTGCTCCCACTCATCTTGCTCTGTGGTTTCCGGCCCCCTGCCTCTGCATGCAAGTGCGTGGCCAAGTAAGTGTTGATGGAACGCAGGAGACTCTGTGAAGATAGGAGGCCTAGATAAGGAAGTTCCCAAGCTAGGGAATTGGCACGCAGATCTTAAAATCACTTGGCTTCATCCACCCAAGCCCAGTCTCATGGCACGGGGCGTCTATAGCAAAGTCTTAAGTGCCCATAGCTGAATGACTCCTGGGCTCCCAGCTTGCTTCTCCCACTCCACCGTGATCTGATGATCACAGCAGACCAGATGAAGGGGCTCCGTAGCATCGACAGTCTCTGTGAGGGAAGTGGGTATGAAACAGTTGCTAGATGGTCGCTGGATACCAAAGAGCTAAGCTCACAGGAGGACTAAGTTCTGGGAAGCAGTACGAGGACATAAACACATTTTCTGCTTGGTGATAAAGTCTGTGGTCCCAAATGCCAGAAAGAGAAGGCTCTGTTCAGCAATGAAAGGGTTGTAGAGCACAAGCTTGGTGCCCAATAAATATTTTTGAATGACTGCCAGCTCTCTGAGTGGACCTCCCAGGGCTCTCCAGATTTCCTCTGGGCCTCCCTGTAGGATCAGTGACCCTGATACGTCTGGTTGGAGGGTGAGTGCCGTGCTTCCCACCAGCCTGATAATCAGAATCCACTTGAGGCGGTTGTGGAAAGTACAGATTCAGAAGTCCCTATTTATCCCAAGAGCCCCAGCATAAATGGGGCTCTTGTAGAGAGAGCACTGGATTTTCAGGGAGGAACTGGCCCAGCAGCCCCACTCAGCTGTTAGCTCCTTCAGCAACAAAGGACATGTCCCTGACTTTGGGTAAGTAAAGTGACTGGCCCAAGGCCACAGAGATCACCATTGTGGCAGATTCAGGACCGTCCAAGTAATACAAATAAAACCGTTTGAGACAAAAGACTAATTTGCCTCAATCTTTACATTCACTTGACTCTGGCAAATGGAATCTTCTTTGGGCAAAGTGAGGGTACAAACCAGTGCATCCTGATTTAGCCACCAAAACCAATTGTGCTGTAAACACCTACTGATGAGCAAGGCGATGGCTCCATATCACTGTAACATCTTTCTTTCAGTTTTCTTTCTGAGGAGCAGCAGGGGGTGTCCATGGATCCACTGCCACTGGTGTATAGCCCGGGCTCTGACACAGTAGCTTCTACCAGCTTTCCTCAGTCTCCCATAAATTCTGACTCCAGCTTAGTCACCCTGGAGACCCCGCAGGATTACATCCAACTTTGGCAACAGCCACCAGATCCACAGCATCACCTTTACCTCCACGTGAATACTTGGCCTTCCAGTGAGCAGACCGCCCTGCAGGACCAAGCCACCTGGCCCCAGGTATAACCATTCCTTTCTCCTCTGCTCCCCAGCCCAGGTCAGGGCGTTCTGCATGGAGGCTGGGCCCCTTCCCCAAAAGGCACACAACACAGGAGTATGCTCTGGGTATGAAATCTGACTTCAAGCCTCAGTAAATGTGAGGGTGGTGGTTTGCACGGTGGTGGCACACACTGCTGAGTAAAAAGATTCACGTTTCCATGAATAAGCGAGCTGTCCTCATGGACATTAATGCAATCTGATGTGAAAACTTCTCAAGCATATGTTACCTGGACAAAGTGAGTCATGCCATATGCTGGGCTCATTGCCCAAGCCCAGACCCCTTTCTGAACTTGCAGATCATTCATTCTGCTACAAAATCCAGGGCCTAGTGTGGGTGTGTTTCCTTGTACTGAAAAACAAACCAAGGCTCCTTCTATGGAATGTGCTTGGTATTCATCCACAGGGTACTCTGTATTTGCCAGGGCAGACCCCAGCGCAGGGACCATCTGTAATGGTCATGTTTCTAGGGCAGTGTTGGCAGCTGGTCCAGATGGCAGTCACATATTGGGTTTTGCTTCCAGATACACTCCCAGCAAGCCCCTTGGGACCACACACTCTCAATCTGACTAACAATCTGACTAAAACTTATAAAGGGTGTTTTGATTCTGGCTTTATAAAGGGTGTTTTGACTAAAACTTATAAAGGGTGTTTTAATGGAGCCTAACGTCTGATTTTTAAAACTAACAATACCAACAAGGAAAAAAATAACCCAGTAAGCTAAGGCAGAATGAGCAAGTTTGGATATTTTAAATGGTAAAGGTGTGATTATTTTCACATACACACCTTGACCAGCTAGACTGCAAATCCTCCGAAAGGTTGATCCACGAGAGGGACTGCCCACACAAAGAGACCACATAGATGCTCAGTGGACCCTGTGGTTCAGTTCCCAAGGCAGACTCTGGTGAAACCCTTCATTATGTCTGCTCTCAAGGCGCTACCATCTGGATAGGCCCTTAGAAGCAGAGCGAAGACCAAGCTGAGCAGATAGCCCAAGGAAGTAGAGAAGGGAGGATGCCTGGAAGGTTGTTAGGAGAGTGCAGTGGAGCAACCAAGTGCAGGACCATGTGGGAGCTTCCTTGTCCACAAGACTTCGGGGGCTCTACACACCCTGCCCTGACTCATTTCCACTGGTCCCTGGGCCTCCCGCTCCCCAGGTCCCCAGACACATCTGGGGGGGATGTGTCTTCCCATAGCTCAGCCCTGCTCCTTCTGTTCCTCTGTCTTCTCTTCTGTCCCTCGGGTTCCACTTGTTGAATTCTTTTTTTTTTAATAGTAATATTTTTTTATTATATTATGTTAGTCACCATACAGTACATCCCTGGTTTTTGATGTAAAGTTCGATGATTCATTAGTTGCATATAACACCCAGTGCACCATGCAATACGTGCCCTCCTTACTACCCATCACCGGTCTATCCCATTCCCCCACCCCCCTCCCCTCTGAAGCCCTCAGTTTGTTTCCCAGAGTCCATAGTCTCTCGTGGTTCATTCCCCCTTCTGATTACTCCCCCTTTCTTCTTCCCTTTCTTCTCCTACTGATCTTCCTAGTTCTTATGTTCCATAGATGAGAGAAATCATATGATAATTGTCTTTCTTTGCTTGACTTATTTAGCTTAGCATTTGTTGAATTCTTGCATCACCTTCAGAACACAGCCGAAGGGGTCCTTTTCTCTCAAACAGGAAAGACTCCCCCAGCCTAGCCTTCGTAATACCACCTTTGCATCTGACCCTCCTCCCCACTCTGCAGTTCGGAGTGGGTTGTTGTTACCTTTCCCATCACATTGTTCAAGTAGGCCAGGTAGCTGTCGATCAGGCTCAGCATGGAAGTTACTTCGTTTCAGCAGAGTAATAGCAAGGTCCAAGGATAGGGGCAGGGAGAGACCTTCCCAAGCCTTTGCCTAGCCATGGCTGGCAGAAAAGCTGGGCTAGGGAGGGCGAGACACAGAACCCAGTAGCCTTAGGCATGAAGAAAACTTTGGGAGAGCCCAGGGCTCCTCTTGCCGGTCTTTAAGGCAAGATGCTGTTGGAAGACGAAAGCGGAGAGGAACCCCATTGTCCCCAGATGCACCTTCTACCAGCACCTCGTAAGTCTGTATTCCAAAGAGGTATTTCTCAGCACCTTGCTGACTTGAACTCCAGGGAGTGTCTCACCTTGTCCTGCTTTTTTTTGGCAGATGCCAGCTCCTGAGGCAAGTCCGGAGGCTTTCGAGGACCCTGATGAATATTCACCAGGCCGTATCGGCTATTTTATGTCTGCAGAGCTGTCTGACTTGGATGAGCACCAGCACCAGCAGTACTTTCGTACCAAACCTTGAGAGAAGAGGGTCAGACAGGCCAATGAGGCCTGCATGGCCAGGGGACCTCCAAGGCTCACAGAGTCCCCTGGAGTAGGGGTTGGGGGGGTGGTGGGTATTTTCTTTTCTTTCCTGATAAGTTCTGTTTGGGATTGTTGAGCACAACCCGTTTCTTGGAAGTTATGTTGCAGAGGCAGCCTGTGATCCCAAGCGTGCTAATGTGTGACAGCAGCCAGGCCACAGCAGGAGACTGCTGTCCCCCACCTACCTGCCTGGCCGTGCGTATACCTGTTCTACCATGGGCCGGCAGGCTGCAGAGTCTGCTCTAGTTAGAATACTCTTTTTTATGCCGAGAAACATTTTCCAGCATGGTTTGCAATCTAGTAAGAAGCTGTTCTGTCTTAAGCCACAAGAGTTCCAAAGCCTTGGCCTTGATGGCCAAACCCTGTATCTCCTCCACAGTCATGCTGGGGAAACCACAGGGAACAGCCTTCCAATGGTGAGAAGCTGAAATCAGATGAACATAGGTGCTTTGTACTGAAATAATCACAGCTCCAGTGCTTAATAAAAATTGTCTTTCATTGCAACTCTCTGTGAACTTATGGCAGACTTTTGGAATCTGGAAATGGTTACTGACCCAGTCGACTGGTACCAGGATCCTGAGCACAGGGCTCATTTCCTGGACTTGGGCCCCTCACGGACACCTTTGCTCCCTGCCACATTTGCAGAGGCTAATGGCTCCTGCCTTCCTGAGTGGCCATGTGCACAGGCCCTCTGTGTAGCTGAAGCCTGCTGGCTCCTTCACTGATGCCAAGGGCAGCCGCAGGACCTAGAGGCTAGGTAAACCATGGTCTGCCTCATATATCACCTCTGAGGTGAGCCTGGATGCTTTGCATGCATGCTCCTTCTCTCTTGCCTGTAGCTTTTCCTCCAGGATGTACTCCCTGCAGGGAAAGTGATTCGTTCTCTGGCCAGACACAAAGTAGAGCATCTTCCTAGCTGTCTGCACAGGGGACAAGAGGAGAGGGAGGGGGCACTTGGATAACCTTATTAGAAGTCATCCCGAGCATTCAATGTCCATCTTAAGATAATGAATCATTGCTGGAATAAGGCAAAGGAAGCCCCCAGTCTCCAGTGACAAGTTAAAGGGGGCACATGAGGCCTCACACCCACGGGAAGATTTTGGCATTCCTCAGTAAATCTGATCTGTACCAGGGTAGTATGGACTGAATGTGTCCCTCTCACATTCATATATTGAAGCCCTACCCTACAGTGTGATGGTTTTTGAAGGTGGGGCCTTTGGGAAGTGATTGGGTTTAGATGATGTCATAATTGTTGGACTCCCACAGTGGAATTAATGCCCCTATAAAAAGAGGCACAGACAGATTGCTCCCTCTCTCACCTTGTGAGCACAAAGAAGAGGTCATGTCAGCCCAAAGCAAGATGGTGCCTACTCACAAGTCAAGAGAAGAGGTATCAGAATAAAACCTACCTTGCTGGAACCTTCATTTTGGACTTCCATCCTCCAGTGTGAAACATAAAGGCCTGTTGTTGAAGCCCCCCATCTATGGTATTTCATTATGGCAGCCTGAGCTGACCAAAACACAGAGGCTGTTTGCTTCTTGGCATGTCCCTTTGTAGCCATTGGGAAGGAGCAGCTGAAGGCTCACTTGCTAGAGTCACTCCTTGGCCCATTGTGTTCAGCAGAGGCAGAACATTTCCAAGAACCAGTTCTCTCGGGCTGCCCAGTAGAGATGGCAACAGAGAAGTCAGGGACATTCTTGATACCTGCCTTGACTGTGGATGAGCAGAGTTGGAAGTGACGGGCATTCTGGGATGTTGGCAGGGACTCTGTGGCCTCCTGCACTGGCAGCTGCCTCTCTTGGTCAGGCAGCCGCCTTCACCCTCCTGCCAGACAGTACAGGAAGGACTGCATGTGTACAAACCATGCTGCGCTTGTTAGAGTGAGGAGAGCTTGCTTGGGAGTGAGAGGCACTGCTCCTTGGGTGTGCAGGGTGGCCCAGGCTCAGAGGTCCAGTGCTGCCTTGTGGACCGTGTGTGGATAGGTGGTGGCATTTGGCTCTGCAGGCTCCTTCAGGCTACTCAGTCACTGGTAGCATTCTCACCACGGGGGAGGCTCAGAGGCTTACTGTGTAGTAGCAATAATTCCCATAGCTGGGCCTGCTGTTTCCAATAGGAAAACGATTTGGTCTTGCCTCCTTTCTCCCTTTACGTGGTCAAGCAGGCCCTAAGAATGGCGCACTCCCATCAGATGCAGCTGAGGCCCTCTTCTGCCTTGGATAAGTCACTTAAGCTCTCTGAGCCTCAGTTTCTCCATCTGAAAAAAGGAGGGAGGAGGAGACGATGCTTTTCTTACCTAGCTCTCAGAGCAGGTAAGGATAAATGGAACAGTAGAGCTGGAAGAGGCTTTGGGAAAGGCACCATAAAAGCTGACTAGGCTGGAGGCATTTGGTTGGGATTATTGTTTGAATTCACTGTCTAGAGTATGTCCAGCTGGGCCAGGACTTGTCTAAATCAGCCCAGTTTATTCAGGCTTCACCACCCCCTGGATTTCAGACAAGGATCCTGAACTGAGAAGGTCTATGGTCACCTCAGGCTGTGCCTCAGTCAGCCGCTTAGCTCCTGGCTCAGTCCTGGGATGAGGTTGCCAGAGGGTCAGAGGGGAGGCTGCCTGGGCCTGCTCTTTCCCAGAGATCCCCACAGGAATAGCTGTAAGGACACCCCATTTTAAGGTGGTGCAAGGGCCCAAAATCCTGGAATCAGTGCTCACATACAAGATGGGCCAGTTGTGAGTTTGTTCTGTGTATTACTAAAGGCAAACCATGGTGAGTGATTTCTCTGCAACCTCTCTGGCAGCTCCAGGCCCAGTCCCTGCTCCAAGGCATTCATGCTTCTCCTGGCCCAGACCTTGGACTTGGCTTTAACTGGGGTCGGCTGGCACTTACCTTTTGGCTCATTTTCCAAGGCATGAGAGCTAATTCCCCCAGCTCCAGAGGGTCTCCTGATGATTGTAGCCAGGGAGAAAGCTGTGTGCTCACAGGCTTTGGAGGGGGCAGGGTTGACCAGGGCAGAGGAGGGCAGGACAGCACAAGGGTGAGGGGTGACTGGTGTTCTTTAGGAACAATGGAATTGGAAACAGGCTTGAACTGAAGGGTGGGGCCTATGCCACCTTGCCCAAGGCAGGACAGAAGTTTGGGCAAGACTTGAGTCAAGAAGAGTGGTCATAGAAGAAGCTTCTAAGGCCACGACTCAAACTGGAAAAAGTTATGGCTGTCCTTGTGGTCTGTGCTAAACTGCTCCAGGAGGCTCCGGGGACTTTACAGCCCACAGCACAAAGTTTCATCAGAGAAGTCTTTGGATGCTACACCTGGAGCTGCTCCATCACCCTCCCTCCCATCCCCACATGCTGTACATGCAGTGCATGACGCACCTGAGCCACCTTGTCTTCTCTCTCAGGCTCTTCTTGGGTGTGGGAGAGAGAGCAGGGGGAGACGAGCTGTTTCTCTGGCAGCCCAAGGGCACGCAGATCTCAGTGAATGGGTTGGAAAGGGGACTCCAAAGACAAAGCAAGTCTTGCTCCCAGGATACCCACCCCCAGCACCCGAGGCTTAGCTGCCTGGCTCTCCCGCCTGGGTGGCCCCCAAGAGGCAGCGGCATTCTGCCTTGGCCCCTGAGCACCGTGGCCCACACTCTACTCACTGGCTGGGATACAAGGGTTGCCTGTTCCCCAAATTTCCCAGCCTTGCCATGCACCTGTGCTGGGACAGCTGTGGCCTCTTCCTTCACCCCAGCTGCCTGCACAGGAGATCCAGGAGCCCTGGGCCCTGGCCATCCTTCCTACAACAGAGCCACCAGCAGTCCCAATATTCAGAGAGGGCAGCCCTCATCAACGCGGTCAGGAAGGTGGCCCCTGGTTGAGACCATCGTCACCTTACCATGACCCCACAAGACTTGATGGTGGTGTAGTGTGGGTTTGCTTACCTCTCCAGCATGCAGCCACATTTGCTTCCCTTGTCTGGGAAAGCACAGGAGCTGCATTTCTCTGTGGGTTGGTGGGGCAGGGAAAGCTGGAAGCACATGACTGAAGTACCCCAGCTGCCACACATGGCAGAACTTCCAGACACAGCTGTCACAACTCCCACATCAACTCCTTCCCAGGTGGGCCACACAGCCTCCTCACTGAGCAAGACTCAATCTGGACATAATAGAGTACTCCACACACAGCCTTAACAGCTCAATTTTCATGTGTTTTCTGCAGCATCAAAAATTTATAAATGCCCCTGTTCCTGAATGCCTTTGATGAAGAAAGAAGACCATTCCCATGGACAGAGAAGCACCAGATGATAACCTCTGCAGCGTCTCCAGTGTTCCAAGTACTTTGAAGACAATGAGAGGGAAGGTAGTGAGTGAGAGCGAGGGGACTTTCTGAGGTGTGAATATTGTTTGGCCAAAATCACCTGGAAAGAAAGGGTGAGGGAGAAGGACTGTGCAGAGGGGAAGAGGGCAAGGTGGGCATAGGAGCTTAGAACTGCCATTTCTCTCACCAGGGTGAGACCAGAACTTGTCTCCAGCTTCAGGAAAGAGCACACCAAATCCCATCACCAGCTCTCAAAATGGGCTACCACAATCGTAATGAAAATCCCCTGCTTTATAACTATGACCCAAATACATGTTTCATAGGGGATATTAAACAATTGAGATGTGTTGTTTTTATTGTAAGCAAGATGATGTTGAATGGTTCTCCATTGCTTATCAAATAAAATCCAAGTCCTCAGCCTGGTGTGGTCTGGTCTCTCCCTTTCTCCACAGCTGCATGTCCCTCCTGCCTTCATAGACTCTGCCACCAGCCTCGCTGAACCACTGGGTTTGACACAAGCCCTGGTCTCTCTGCCCTCGTGGATTTGTCCCTGTTCTGTACACCTGCATGTCCTTCCCTCCCGTCTCTGCATTTTCAACCCTTGCGTATGATGTAGAGCTCAGCCGGGAAGCCCTGGTCTCTTCCATGTCCCCTCCACCCCTGCCTGTGCCTCACGCAGAGCATTTGTGTCTCTGTTCTGCTCCTGCTGCACATGTGGCATTGCCCCTTCTAGACTGAGCTACAGCGGACAGAGATCAGGGCAGGTCTTAGAAGCCCCCAGAATACTATGCCTTGCAGACTAAGCCTTTCATCTACAAATGTTCCAGCGAACGCCTTTGTAACTGAAGTCCTTAGCAGTCACCTGGCAAGTTTCATAAAGAAAAATCCAGCTCCTTAAGGCAGGATCATCAGGTGGGAAGTCAAGCTGGTGAGGCCCTCTTCTTGGGCAGCTTCCCAGAAGCTGGGAGGGTCCAGGCAGTGCCAAGGGCCAAGAAGCAGCCCACTCCTCTGGCCCTGAGCCCTGCAAAGCCTTCCTTCTCTGTTCACCTAATATTTAGCTTAGGTGTATATGCCCATAAGCTTCTCAGTGTTGGCCAGTAAACTTGTAGCCCTTCCTTAGGCTTCTTCTTCAGGGAAAGACTCGGAGAGGAGGGTGTGCAGAACCTGCTGGAGTGCCCTGCAGTGGAGGTACAGTCCTGACCCCTGAATTGCCACTTTCCTATGGAAGCAGGGTTGGAGGGGAGGAGGGTGCTTAGTGGAGGAGAGAACTGAGTGGAGGTTGAGTTGGCAAGTGTCCTTGGTGGTGGCTCCAATAAACCTCTGCAAGTGGTGGAAACCCTGCAGGAAGGTGGGGGGGTAAGGAGAGCAGGGGGCATTGACAGTGACAACTAAACGCCAAGAGGCCCTAAACTTCCAGAGCCATGGATGTTTCCTGCCCAGATGGAGGCCTTGGCCCTGAAGGTCAAAGGGTAATTAACCACATGGTCACCTTGTTGATGAAACAAAACCCACAACCCCGCAGAATCAAAACATGTCAAAGGCACGGAGGCAAAGGTCAACAGACAGGACAGACAAATTGCAGTATTTAGAATGGTGCATTCAAGCATTTGTGTAATCCGTGTAGAGCTCTAGCCCACCAGCTTGTGGGGAACGTAGGTGGAAGGGGCTGAAAGTTCAGCTGAGGTGGGGTGTGACTTCAGCTGAGAACCAGGCAAAGGGGGGGTTTACACTCACAACCGTGGAGCACATGATCTGCTCGGAAAGGTGGACTGCACGGATCGGGGGGTGTCTGTGGACAGCAAGGGACCCAGGAAGGAGGTGGGGCCACACGCTTTAGTGCTGCTCCTGTATTCTTTCCCCTCAGCCGCCTGTGGGCAATGGCTACCAGTTTCCATCTGGGATGTGATGCTGAGGAAAACAAGACGTTTGGAACTTCTATTTGAGATTTCTACCTGCTATCTACCCACTTGCTCTGAAACTTTGGGCAAATCACTTGACCTCCCTGTGCCTGTGCTGACCCTCTAGAACATGGAAGCAAAGATAAGAGACCTGCTCCAAAAAGGAGGCTAGAGTCAAGAACCCTCCTGGTTGAAGGAACAAATGAATGAATGAGCAAACAAACGTCGGTCTGGCCCCTGCCTGTCTGGCTCCTCCTCAGGGCTAGTGAAGACACGGAAGGGTGCCTGGGCCCTGAGAGGATCAACCTACTGTGGATAGGTTGCTGCATTCACAACCCCACTCTTTGTCCATTCAGGTTCCCTTTCCTGGTCCTTTCTGCTCAACTTACAAGCATGCCCAGGACAGAGTTCCCTCCAAGCCCCCCTTCAGACCCACTTCTTCCTTTAATGGCTGTACTTTTCCCCTCCTCGGCCCTCTGACCCCTACCTGGGAAATGATCCATGACTCCCAAACCTCAATAGCCCACCCCTGCTCTCCCTGCTGGCCTCCAGTCCTGTAGATGCCACTGCACACTGGACATCTCCCCATGGGTGTCCCCCAGTCACCTCAAGTCAACACAGCCAAAAACAGGCTCTTCACCAGCTCCCCTCTCAGGGACTGGCACCTGCATCCTCTCAGTCACCCAAGCTAGTAGTCAGACATTGTCTTTAACTCCTGCCTCTCCTTAGTCTATCCTCTTGGGCATAATTGTCTGTTTCCTCCACTGACACACAGTAGGATCAGAGAAACTGAATGAATAAGGGAGTGAATGAATAAACAGATGGCAAGACTGTTTATATGGTCTTGTGAGCCCAGCACGGGCTGGGCATGTAGGTATCAGGGAAGATCTGTTGGGCAATGGGCTCTCTCCTTTCCACCAGAGCCTTCCCAGGCCCCCGCTTGCACACAAACACACCTCCAGGCTCTGGACACTTAGTTCTAGCGGCCCTCGAGGTTGGGGCCAGCCTGTGAAGCTATATACCATGGTACCAGCCTTAAGAAGGAGGTTTGATGGCTCTTCAGGGCCAGGACATAGCCTGAGCTTCTCGGTGCCAGCTTCCCATACCTCAGGGTGCCCAGGAGAACACTCAGAGTTTCTTCCTGTGGTTTCTCAAGGCTGGGGCATTGGACAGAGCCCAGACACGGACCAGGAGCACAGGACTGGTACCAGTGAAGGATGTTTCCCTTATCTGTGTCTTGGGACTCGTGGTTCCTTCTGTTCCTGCCTTACACACCCCACCACCAGCCATCTGGAGGTACCACCAGCAGGCTCCACCTGGTAGGCAGCATCACTCAATCCCATGACTTAGGGAAGCTTAAAGCAGTCAGAAGGGTCATTGGAGCTCTGGCCACAGGCCCCCAAACTTTAGGCGGGGCTTGATCAGACTCATTTCTTGTCGTCTCTTGCCCCCTGGCGTACAGTTGCAGTATTGCAGCCCTCCAGTGGCCTCCCTTGGACCAAATCAACTAACATTTTCTGAGCACCTCAAGGCCAGATCCTATGCCAAGCAAAATTCTATTCTCAAGACTTTGGTCCAGTCCTTGGTCAGCTCCCTGTTATCTCCCACTTCTCTACTCTCCAAGTGCCTTCAGGGTCACCGTCCATCATGTAGTCACTTCTGTCCCTTCTTTCCTTTGTCACAATTGCTGGCAAATCCCCAACTTTGCATGAACCCAAATGCTTGTCCTCTGTGTGCCTGCACTTAAGTGTCTCTGTGCTGCTAGGGAGAATTACACAAGCTGGCAGATTGTGCGCCACCATAGATTTACGATCTCTAGCCTCATCCAGGTACGCCTCAATGCTCAGAAGGCTTTCTATGTTTTGTGTTTGCCAGTCCCATTCTCAGAATGGTGACTTGATCTCCAAAGTCCTCATGTCTTCCCACTTCCCTCTTGCTTGCCTCATCTGTGTTTGACTTAGAAATTGGAAGATGTGGAACGGAAATTCCCTCATCATCCTATCACCAAGCCTCTCAGCCTGTCTTCCTCTGTACTCAACCCCTCCTCCTTTCCTCAAGCTAAAATGGCGGAAGTATCCTTCTCCTTTCTAGGCCCATGCCTTTTCTGCATTCTAAATGCCATCCCTTCCCACAAGCCTCTCTCTCTAGCATCACCCAATTGATTCCCCCTCTCTACTTGACCAGCTTCATCACCGTGCAGACATGCTGTAATATGTCCTGTCTTGAACAAAACTCCCCCCTCGACTCCCACATCCCTCTCCAGAAAGCACCACATTTCTCTGCTCCCTTTCTAAGCACCTCTCTGCAGGTACTGTCTCCATTTCCTCTCTCTCCCCAGTGTGGTCATCAACATGCTCAGATCCAGCCTCAGCTCCTACCACTGAAATAGCTCTTACCAGGGTTGCCAGTGAACTCCATGTGGTCAGCTTCACTCTTCACTTCTCTGCCCGTGTGTTGTTACTCTGGCCTCAGCAGTATTGATCTACTGGACAGTCCCTTCTGTCTGTTAACACTCCCTGCTCTAAGATGCTATGGCATCTATCTTCTGTTGCCCCCATGTCCTACCTCACTGGCTGTTCCTTCTCATTCTCCTTTGCTGGTTCTTCCTCCTGACTTCTAAATCCTGGAGGGCACAGAACTTGCATCTTGGGCTTTTCTCTACCTCTACTCCCATAGCTTTAAGTCACACACGAGCGCACGCGCGCACACACACACACACGCACGCCACCTTCCTTTCTGAACCAGACTCATAAGCAACTGCCCACTTTATACCTCAAAACTTAGTTTATTGGCATTTCAAGTTTAATATGCCCCAAAGAAAACCTTTGAGACCCCACAAGCCTGCCTCATAGTCTTTCTTCTTTCAGTAGATGGGAACCTCATTCATCTAACTCTTTAAGCTAGAAATCAGGGGTATGGATTGAATTGTGTCCCCCAAACATTCATATCATGAAACCCTAACCCCCCAGTACTTCAGAATGTGACCTTATTTGGAAATAGGGTTATTGCACATGTTATTAGTCAAGATGAGGTCATACTGGAGTAGGGAAGGCCCCAGTAAAACTGGTATCCTTAAAAAATGGGGAAATTTGAACATAGATGTGCACACAAGGATAGTCCCATGCGAACATAAAGGCAGAGGTTGAGGGGGATACTTCTATACTTCAAGGCATGCCAAATGTTTTTCATCAAACTACCAGAACCTGGGGGAGAACATTATCTCTCACAGCCTCAGAAGAAAACAATCATGCCAACATCTTGATCTCGTACTTCCAGCTTCCAGAACTGTGAGACAATACATTTCTCTTGTATAAGCCACTGTTGTGGACTGAATTACATCCCCCCAAAATTCATGTGTTGAAAGCCTAAACTCCAATGTGACTATTTCCAGAGAGGGCTTTTAGGGAAGTAATTAAGGTTAAATGAAGTCAGAAGGTGGGGACCTAGTCCAATAGGACTGGTGTCTTTATAAGCAGAGGAACATCAGAGACTCCTCTCTTGCTGTGCACACACAGAGGAATGGCCATGTGAGGAAACAGTGAAAAGGCAGCCATCTGCAAGTCAGGAAGAGGGCCCTCGTGAAGAACCACATTGGAAGCACCTTGATCTGGGACTGTGAGAAAATAGATGTCTTTTGTTGAAGCCCTGCCCCATTCTGTGCTATTTTGTTATGGCGACCCCAGGTGACTCTACAGCCACCCAGTTTGTGGCACTCTAGCCAACCAATGCACTCAGGGTCACTCTGAACCACTTCTTTCTCCTAAACCCTCTGCATCCACCCAACATGCATATCTTGTTGGCTCTACCTCCAAAACTGATCTGGAATCCATCTACTGCTCTCCACCCCTGAAGTTCCCACCATCATTTCCCACACTACATAACACTTTAGCTTTCTAAGCAGGCAGTTACAGAACTTGCAAATGATACATTTTTGCAATGTCTCTTTTCCAATATGTATGCCTCTTGTTTCTTGTCCTAATCTTAGTACATTGTTTTAACTAAAATGTCCCCCCTTGTTAGAAACTCTCATAACAACACAAATCATCTCAACTTCTACTCATATATGATTTTGTTGAATAAATAAGTAAATAGACTTACCCATATTGAATAAATAACAATTTAGTTTCTGCCCCCACCTCTGAACTATATTGCAAAGTGGGGCAAAGATTGATTCCCCACTCTCTCCAAGTCCAGGGCACAGGGTGGGCAATTGTTAGATGTATGTTGAAAACAAGAAGAAAGAAATAGAGATGCTCAAAGGGAAGCAAGCGGTGGTTTGTCGGGACTTCTACCGGGTCTCAACTGCAAATGAATGTCGCCAGTTACAGAAGGTTAGGGGTGGGTAGGGTGAGCATTATAGGGAGAGGAAACAGCCACAACAAAGGCCTGGGAGCTGCGAAAGTGTTATAATCCCACCTCACTCCATGAGCTTCCACCCTTTCTAGGTTTCTGGATTTATATTTTGCTCTAACGGCAGAGCCACTAAAAAAAAAAGAAAAAACTGTATGAAATATCTTTTTGATCTGTGCACGGATGGAGCTTTCTATGTTTAAAAAAGGTGGAAAGAATTACAAGGGAGAAACAAAATAATATACTTATCTACATTAAAATAATAAATGTTCGTATGCCAAGAAGATGAGCAACAGTAAAAGCAAGCAAGAGCATAAATACCTAATGTGCATAGAGCATATGTGCATCAATAAGAGAAACGCTAAGATTGCAGCAGAGAAATACGAGCATGAACAATTCACAGAAATGGAAAATAGTGAATGTGTGAAAAAATAAACGTGATAAAAATATAATCCAAAACTATGAAATATTTGAATAATTTTTACCAAAAAATCGAGTTACAAAACGAGTTCTTGCTGGGAAGGGCGAGCTGAAAACACCTTTCTGCACTGGGATTTGTTACAATCTTGTATAGTAACTCAGCTCTTCAGGGTCAAATCCTTTCAAGGTTCATATTCTTTAACAAGGAATTTTATTGTTAGGGAACCACAGTTCTTTTAAGAAGTTCTCACTCACACGAGGACATGGTGAACTCAGAGGCTGGGTAGACTGTCTGTAATCCATATCACCCTGGTTTACAAGAAGGATACAGTGGTTATTTTTTGAGCTGAATTAAGCTGAAAAATGATTAGAACTCTAAAAGAACTAGATTACTCTGTATTAGCTACCTCCTACTCACTCTAAACTTCACCCAAACATAGCTGCTGGAGATGCCCCCCAACTAATTCAAGCACAGGTGAACCAGAAAGGCCAGCACACTTGAAAGCCCAGCCCCAATCCCATATACATAAGTGCTGCTTGGTAATCGTGGTCAGTTGCTTGTCTTCCTGTTTATGTAAAGAAGGAGAAGGAGGAGAAGATGAGAGAAGAAGACGAAGAAGGAGGAGGAGGAGGAGGAGGGGAAAAAGAAGACGACGGCGGCGGTGGCAGCGGCCACAGCAGCATATTTATTCAATTTTTTTTCATCCACAGCATCATTTACAATACTGAGACCAGAAACCTAAGTCTCCAATCACCTGAGGAATTTTTAGGTATATTTGGAAACCTCCATGCAATGAAATTGTCTCTGTTAAAAAAAATACTGCAAATAAACAAAAGTTATTTAATCACATTCAACTCTATCCCTGATTAAAATAACAAGTTGTAGTAAACTGGGAGTAAAGGAGCTCTTCATCAACATGATACATTAAATGTATCTGAACCAATGGTAGATGAAACGTTGTTATGCATCCTGAGTCGCTGGAGGCATTGCCATGAAAGCCAAGGACAGGATATTGTAGTAGGAGCAGAGCAAGAAACAAAAAGGCATGCATATTGGAAAGGAAAAGAGGCATTTATCATTATTTGCAAATTCTATGATTGCCTACTTAAAAAACTAAGAAATGTTTGTAGCAAGGCAGATGTAGAAGATAATCTTAAAAAACTCAGTACCTTTCTGATAAACCAACAATAACGAGACAGAAAAAAAAAGACCCCACTTGCAACTGCAAGAAATATATGTATGTTACATAATATGTTAGTATATAATATATGCCACATATAATAGAATACTTAAAATATATAACATATTATATATATATTACACACAAAATATTTAAAAATATGCAGAACCTATAAGAAGAAATAAGAAGAAAAATAAACAACCTTACTGAGGGACATCACACAAGATTTAGGAAAATAAAGAGAAATACCAAGACCTTGGGTTTTTTGTTTGTTTGTTTGTTTTTCAGTAATCACTACCCCCAACGTGGGGCTTGAACTCCTGATTCTGAGATCACGAGTTGCATGCTCTACTGGCAGAGCCAGCCAGGGGCCCTGAGAAATACCAAGAGCTTGATTGAAAAAATTGCATTGTAAAGATACCCATTTCCCCCAAATTTAATCCATAAATGCAAAGCAATTACAAGCAAGATAACAATGGTGTTATTTTTCTTTTGTAACTTGATGAAACTATTCCTGAGTTTAGATAGTGGAGTAAATAAGCAATAATGAAATTTGGGGGGAAAGAAATAGAAATGCCTGGTGTAAGGGGCGAGAGAGTACTTGATCCATCACATATTGCCAGTGCATAGAGCTATCCTGGTCTTCCCAGTGAGTGACTGGCATAGGAAGACAAATGGACTAGACCAGAAACAGAGCCAAGTAATACAAACGAAGGGCGTGGTAGGATTGGTGCTTCCCTGTGTCATAGCTGAGGCTCCAGAGTTGCTTTAGAGGTGAATCTTTGGCAGGAGCATCTCAGGGCAGGACTCTCGAAGGCTCAGGAATGGTTCATATGAAAGAAATGCAGGGCAGGGGACAGTTAGTGGATAGTATAGAGGCCCTAGCCTCCTACGCCTTGTCTTCTCTCTGACGCTGCTGGAGAAATGGTGGTGTTCCACAAATATTAAACAAAAAAATAAAACTAGTTTAAGTCTTAAACCAAATTCAATTCTGGACAGATTAAAAATTTACATGTTGGGGCGCCTGGTGTCTCAGTCATTAAGTGTCTGCCTTCAGCTCACATCATGACCTCAGGATCCTGGGATTGAGCCCCACCTCAGGCCCCCTGCTCAGCAGGGATGCTGCTTCTCCCTCTCCCACTCCCCCTGTTTGGGCTCTCTCTCTGTCTCTCTCAAATAAAGAAATAAAATCTTTAAAAAACTTACGTCAAGTAATGAAAACATAAAAATGTACAGTGAAAATAGTAAATGTTTTAAATGTTGGGGTCTGAGAAGGCCTTTTCAAGCATGAGACAGCAAAGGGAGAAAATGGTCAAATGCCACAGATTTGTGTACCAGCGAGGCCATGACAGCATTGTTCACAATGAAAAAGAGAGCACTAGAAATAGGAAGCAGGAGAGAAGTCGGAAATGAGGAGGTGTTGGTTCAGTCATACTCTGTGTTGCCGTGACAGGGAGAGTGGCCCATGAGATCACGAGACCTTGTTGAGAGGGAAAAAGCTCACAATTCCTTTGTGTGTGTGAAAAAATATGTATGTAAAAGAAAATATCAGAAGAATGGACCCCAAATACTAACTTGATTCTCACCAGGTGGTAGGATTAGGGGTGATTTTAACTTTCTATTTTATGTATGTATGTTTTGTCTTAATATTTTAATAATGTGCATGCTATGACTTTCATAATCAGATAAAAACAAAGGAAATAAAAAAGTCTTTATATCGTGTGAACTAAATGATGTAAAATCAGATTTGTGGAGTGAAAAACAGGAAGGCAATATATACAAATTTTAATAATGGCTTTAATGGCTGGTGGGATTTCTAAAATTGCCACGACGGGAGCATATTAGTTTTTTATGATCAGAGTTGAAAAAAAAAAAAACCCAACAAACAAACAATTCCTGGGCCGTGTGGTAGGAAAGGAGATTAGAAAAGGAGGAAGGTGGGGGAGGCAAGCAGGCTACAAGGAAACATGAATGAATCAGAAAAATGGGAGGGAGTGGCAGGTGCTCTGAAAGAAAGCACCCCAGGACTGGGAAGTAACTGGAAGTGGGGAGCAGTGGGAAGTGGTCTGTTCTGATCTTCTCTTCTGCCACTCCACACAGAGGTCCCTGCCTCAGGTCCCGAGTTCCACAAGGATCGGGTGACAGGCAATACATGAGCCTAGCGCTCTGGCACCAAGGAGCCAATTCCATGCTTTGGCAAGGTGCTGGTATAGTTGGCACTCTCCCTGAAAGGTGGGGAAGGCCATGGTGGAAAGTCCCAGCCCTCACCGGAACCAGGCAAATGGATGGGAAACTGCCTCATGGCGGCATTACACTGGATAGAAAGGCAGGTGAAGAAGGGTCTTGTGACAGCTCATAAGACCTTCCATCTTTCAATGCTCCTGGGAGGATCATGGGACATTCCACCGAGACCCGAGTCAGGCTGCAGTTGAGTCTTGCCTCTCCAGCCTGTGTGGAGATGGGCAAAGTCACTGGAGTGCCTTGGCAGAGCCCTTCCCTGGCACTCCCTGTTCCTCAGGATGTGCCAAACACACTCCTGCCTTGTGGCCTTTGCATTTGCTGTTCCAGGTTTCCAGAATACTCTCCTACCTGTACAGCTATGTCTATTACCTGCTTTAAATACTGCTCAAATCTTACTTCTCAGTGAGTTCTTCCTTAACCAGCCAATTGAAAATTGCAATCCCTCACCCCCTTAGCCTTTCCCATCCCCCCTTTCTGCTTCATTTTTCTCCATAGGCTTTATCACCATCTGGCATGATAAGAGGAACGTCTTTTTTCCATTTCGATCCCATTTCAGCCTCTCATTTACAATGCTGCCAGGCAACATCAAAACTTGCAGGATGAGTGTCAGTGTTTGAGAAGAAATCCCCAAGACAATAGGGAATTACTTCTTTAACTTCTAGGAACCAATGGTTATTGGCGAAGGGTGGAGAAGGGTGCCGAGGTGGTAGATCAAATGTGATCATCTTCATGCCCTAAGCAGGAGTCTGAAGTGAGCAAACCTCTGGGAATTCCAAAGCCTGATTTAGGGCCTGCAGGCTTAAAAAACAATTCTTTAAAGAAAGGCCTCCTCCGCGACATTCCTGATGGCACAGAGGATGATGCTCCCATCGACAAGCCTTGGTCAGAAAATGATTCAGGAACAAGTTTACTTTAACCAATTTAGTTTGCTTCATATTTTCCTTTTTTATGCAAGCACCAGAGAGATCTATGATAAATATCACTGTCGATGAAGTCTAAAGAGCTCTTTCAATAAGTACAAAATAAAAATTACATGTGGTAAGAAAGTGTTGTATCATGGCTTAATGGGAAGCATGGCTTAATTGCTAGGTCATGCAATTGGTGCCATCTCAGATTTGATGAAACTGGATATACATTGTGCTTATTTATTAATGTGTCATCTGTCTTCCCTCATGTCACTGTCCAAGCAGACGAGGCCTTCGGTTGACTTGGATGCTGTGCCCCCAGCCTCTAGAACATACCTGTGCATGGTGAGTGCTCAATAAACATTTGTTATACACTTTCAACAAAGAGAACTCCAGGCAGAGTGAACAAGTGCAAACATCCTGAGGTGGGGATGTGTTTATGGTGCTCCTGGAATAGTAAGGAGGCCGCTGTGGCTTGAGCAGGCTGACAGAAGCAGCTCTGTGCATTCTGACCACCACAGTTGTCATTGGGCTTCTCATAGCTTTCATCAGCATCCTCCTCCTTAAGTGTTTGCTTTCGAAGACCAGAGGCTGGTGGCTGGTACCTCTGCTGCTTAGTGAGCATTCCAGTCAGACAGTGGCTCCGGGAGGCTCAGTCCCCTTCTGAAAACTGGCATGATTCTGGCTCCCCACCCCCAAACATAAGAGCCAGGGGCAGGGGATGTATTTTGAATTCAGTTGGGAGCCCTGTAGCATCGCTGTTAGAACTTGTGTGATAATGGGATCCAGAGAAGACTGGCACAGGAAAGGAACGCACCTGCAGTGGCGGGGTGTGTGTGTGTGTGTGTGTGTGTGTGTGTGTGTGTGTGTGTCCTGGTGGTGGCTACAGTGTCTATTGTGTCCAGGAGGTGGCAGTAGGGAAAATGAAATGCACCAGGGCTGAGGTTGCTGGTCTGCTTAAGCATCTTTTTCCGGAGGAGGGTGTGCGTGTATGTACGTTGGGACAGAAGGGATGTGTGGTTGTGATGGGCCAGATGATGGCCACCCAGACCTGTATTTGGTTCTCCAGTCCTGTACAGCAAAATATTTGAGAAATACTGGTCTAGAGGTTCTTCCACCCTCCCGTCAGGGCAGGTGGCCAAAGGGACGATGACTGCCCAGGGAAAGGGAGAGAATTCCACTGCCGGGGCAGTGGTGCCAGGGACACTAAAGGAAATTTTTCTTCCTCTTTAGGGAAAGACTAGCCTCCAATCTTGGGCACTTCCTCAACTGTCCTCAAACTCCCGGGACCCTGTACCCTCAGACCCTATCTCCCGAAGGACACGCTGGGCCACATGAAAAGGGATTCTGAGCACTTGCGCCAGCCGGGAAGGCAGAAGCTGCTCTGACATAGTTAGAGCCAGAATAGGAGCTGGAATAGGAGTAAGGGAGGGGAAAAGGTACTGGGGCTCAGGAAAAGACCTAGGACCAGATGGGGCCTGGGTCCAAGAGGGGGTGGGGCTGAGAGACGGAGTGGGGAAAGACTCTGTGTAAGAGAGATGGTCGGGGCTGGGGGAGTTTTATGGAGAAAGTAAGCCTCTGGGCAACACGAAGCTGAGGGAACAGACAGAGGAAGCTTGATGAAGTGCAGCTGAGGGCTGAGGAATAGATAAGAATCAGGAATGTCATTGGGGCTGATCTGGAGGTCAAGCCCAAGGAGGAGGTGAGGTGAGGGTCAGTGCTGGTGTTGGAGTAGGGAGACTCTGGGGACATGGATGAAGCTACACACCGTCACCATGATCTGGCCTGGGGTGAATAGCCCATGCACTGGGAGGCTCCACGCACGGGTTAGAATCAGGATGACCTGGTGCCCCCTGTCCCCCTTCCCAGCTTTGGTTTCCTCTGTCGTACCTCTACCAACTGCCGTCTTAGGTATCCTCCATGTTTGCTAGTTTATTGTCTCTTTTCACCAGCCAGAATGAAAGCAGGGTAGACATTGGTCTGTTTGATTCACCAACACCAGACATAGCACCTGACACATGGTAGGTGCTCAATTAAATGTTCAGGGGCAAGACTCAGGGAAGGCATAGTGGATTGGGACATGGGGTGTGGCAGTTGCTAGGGTGTAAGCTCAGTGGTGGGGTGACCTTCAGGACAAGTGAAGTTGAGAGAGGCGGGACACTCTAGGAACAGGTGAGGCTCAGGAGTGGGATGCCCCTCAGGTTCATGATGAAGCTGAGGAATGGAATAAGGGATTGGGAAAGAGATAAGGGGTCTGGTATAAGAGGTGGTTAAGTATGTACATTCTTGGTGATGTTAATATCAACAGAAATGGTTCAAATCCCTGGTCTCTCAGTCTCTTGACCTGCTCTCCCCCAATATTCCTTCCCTCCTCCTTACTCCTGTGGGCATATCCTAAGATCTTGCCATTATCTGTCATCACCACATTTCCACAATCTCCATTATATCCCGACCTTTGAAAGCCAGCCGCTTCCTTTTAGAATATAAGAACTCCAGCAATCCTTTGACTGCCACCAGGACCCTTCAACCAACAATCCTATTGTTTTTTTTCACCGCCCTTCACCGAATGCTGACTCTATCCTTACTTCTCCCCTTACCAATCATCATCATTTCTCTCTATGAACCACACAAAACTCCTGTGTCCCTCTGTCATTTCTTTGTATTCATGTAGGAAAATTCAACCCTGATAAAATCCAACTTTCTACCTACTCTGGGTCTGCACCCCTGAGATTAAACGTGTCTGGCAAAAACCAGGGAGACATGGTGAGTAATTTCACTTTAAATTAATGGCCATTAAACCTCAAGTGGGCCCTTAAAGCAGCCTAGCAATCATGCTACATTTCTGTAGAGCATACAGCCTTCCCATCTCCCAGAACACTGTTTTATGCCTTTTCTCCTTAAACCACCAGTACTCCTCTCCCACCCTCACTCCCAGCTAGTGGCCTGGCTTCCTGTTTTGCTGAGAAAAGAAAAGCCACCAGAAGACACCTGCTCCAAGCTCCAGCATCACCTCTCCCACCTCCCTGCATCTGTTCATCTGTCTCCTGCATCATCAACTTTTTCCTTCTTAACTGGCTCATTGGCACATAAACATGTTACCATGCTCTAATTTCTCCCACATTAAAACAATACTTTTATCTTGTTCCCTCATATTCCTACAACCACCACTCTCCTATGTCTCTGCTCTCCTTTATAGCTGAACTCTTTACTTTTTTAACTTTTTTAATAATAATTTTCTTATGTTATGTTAGTTACCATACAGTACATCCCTAGTTTTTGATGTAGTGTTCCATGATTCATTGTTTGCGTATAACACCCAGTGCTCCATGCAATACGTGCCCTCCTTAATACCCATCACCGGCCTATCCCAATCCCCCACGCCCCTTCCCTCTGAAGCCCTCAGTTTGTTTCCCAGAGTCCATAGTCTCTCATGGTTCATTACCCCCTCTGTTTACCCCCTTCCTTCTTCCCTTCCTTCTCCTACTGATCTTCCTGCTATTTCTTATGTTCCATAAATGAGTGAAACCATATGATAATTGTCTTTCTCTGCTTGACTTATTTCACTTAGCATAATCTCCTCCAGTCCCGTCCATGTTGCTGCAAATGTTGGGTAATTGTTCTTTCTGATGGCTGAGTAATATTCCATTGTGTATATGGACCACATCTTCTTAATCCAGTCATCTGTTGAAGGGCATCTTGCCTTCTTCCACAATTTAGCTATTGTGGACAATGTACAGCTGAACTCTTTAAAAGAGTCGTCTGTCAGTGCTCACTGCTTCCAATTTCTCTTTTCTTTTTTTTAAAAGATTTTATTTATTTATTCGACAGCGATAGAGACAGCCAGCGAGAGAGGGAACACAAGCAGGGGGAGTGGGAGAGGAAGAAGCAGGCTCATAGCGGAGGAGCCTGATGTGGGGCTCGATCCCAGAACGCCGGGATCACGCCCTGAGCCGAAGGCAGACACTTAACCACTGTGCCACCCAGGCGCCCCCCAATTTCTCTTTTCTGACTCTTGATTGGATGCACTCTGGTCCACCTTTAGGCCCCTATGTCTCCGTGGAAATTGCTGTGGAAGGCCACCAATGACCTCCACAGTGTTAAACACACTGGTCAATTATTTGTCATTTTACTAGTCCAGTCGGTAGGATTTGAAGAATTGGTCAATCGCTCCTTCTCAATCCACTTTATTCAGTGTTTTCCCACACCTTGCTGCGCATTCTTTTCCAGTCTCATTTGCTGGTTCCTTTTCATCTGTCCCACCTCTAAATGTTGGGCTACCCAGGGTTCAGTTCATGTGTTGCTTTGCTTTTTCTATACTCACTCCTAATTGACCTCATCCAGTCTCGTGACTTTTAATACTGCCTCATTGCTACTCATTCTCCAATTACATCTCCAGCCCTGATAGTGCCCCTGAACTCCAGATTCCTCTATATAACTGACTCCATCACTGTCTTCCTCAATTCAGTTAATGGACCTCCATCCTCCTGTTCCTCTGGCTAAAACCCTGAGAGCTGTCCTTGACTCCTGTCTTTCCACCGTAGCCTGATACCAATCTGTCATCAAAACCTACCCAGAATCTGCCTACCTCTCACTGCTTCACTGCATCATCTGGTGTAAACCACCATTGTCTCTCACCTGGATTATTTCAAGAGTCCCGAAATTGTCTCCCTGCTTCCACTCTTTTCTCTCTTTAATCTGTTGTCAGGAAGCAGCCCCATTGATCACTTGTATGAGAATAGACATCAGATCACAGTGCCCCTCAATGTCTCTCCACATCTTTTTGTCAGCCAAAGTCCTCGCAAGGCCCTGCATGATCTCTTACCACCCTCTGTTGTGGCCTTCCCGGCCTCATCCCCACTCTCCTCCTCCACTTCACCACACCAGCCTCCTGGGTGCCCCCAGGCTATGCCAGACATGCCTCTGATTCCAGAGTTCTGGCATGTGTGGATCCCACAGCTTGGAACAGTATGGCCTCTCAAATCCTTTGGATCTTGGCTCAAATGTCATCTCCTCACTGGGTCCTTTCCTGACTACTGTATCTAAATACTCTACACCCCAAAGACCCTTCTCTGTTTCATTCTTCTCCATAGTGGGGTTGTTGTTGTTGTTGTTGTTTTTGTCTAAACTTCATGAGGGTAGGAGCTTTTGTTTGTTTTATTGTCTCCTGTAATCCCAAGTCCTAGAATACTGCCTGGTACATAATAGAACTGAGTACATACTTGATGTCTTAGTTTGCTCAGCCTGCCCTGACGAAGTACCACAGACTGGCTTAAGCAACAGAAATTTACTTTCTCACAATTCTGGAGGCCAGAAGTCTGGGACCAAAGTGTCATCAGAATTGGTTTATTTAGAGGCCCCCCTCCTTGGCTTGTAGATAGCTGCCTTCTACCTGTGTCTTCACATGCTTCACATGACTTTTCCTGTGTGCCTGTGTCCTAATCTCCTTTTCTCATATGGGCATCAGACAGATTGGAGTAGGACCCACCTTAATAACCTCATTTTAACTTAATGACCTCTGTAAAGACCCTATCTCCAAATACAGTCACATTCTGAAGTAAGGGGGTTAGGACTTCAACATGTAAACTGGGGAGGTGTAATTCAGCCCATGTACTTGAGTGATTGGTTAATCCGTGTGCAAAGATGCATTGAGGCTCTTATGGGGTGAAGATCAGTGTTTAGGCTCAGGTAAGGAATGAGGTGCCAAAAGTGAATGAGGCACCAAGAGTGAATGAGGCTGGAAGAGGGTACTTGTCTCAGCCAAAGGATGAGACACAAGGATGGGGTTAGGGAGAGGCCATGTGGCAGAAGATGATGGAATCAGTGCAGTTGAGAGGTGAAGAAAGGAGAGACTGGCCAAAGCTTGCAGAGGGGATGAGGGGAGGAATCAGAAGAGCAGTGGGGTGGTTGAGATGCTGGGATGGGATTGAGGATGTTGAGAATGTCACCAATGGGTGAGATTGCCTGCATACTTTGTAGGTCCTGGTGCAAAATAAAGATACAGGTCTCTTGTTCAAAAAGTATTAAGAATTAAGAATTTCCAGCTGGAGACAGCAGAGCCTTAAACCAAGTGTAGGGAACACACCCATGAAACTGGTCCTGCCAGATGGGATATGGATCAGGAATGGAAATAGGTTAGAAGTTAGGACAAGGTTGGGTAAAAATGTCTTTTCTCTTGCAACATATGGGGAATTTTTATTGAAATGTAGTCTGCCTTTTGCCATCTTTTATTATTATTAGCAAATGTACTGTACACTCTTTTGGAGGTGGGTCCTCCCACAATCCTTAGTGCCCTATATATGCAATTTTGATGTGTGCCAAGGTGTGTTTGTTGAGATCACCAACACCACTTGGTAGCAAGTAAGAGAAGTGTGCACATTGGGTGTGGAGATGGAGAAGAGTGGAGATTCACAGGGAGACCAGAGCATCTCACTGGGATTTAGATAATGAGGGTCTGCACCAGTAGTCTGGGGGAGGTGCAATTTGGTTGGAAAATAAAACCCTTGAGAGCTCACCAACCTGCAGGGTGCCTAGCCAAGGTGGATAAGCCAGTGGCCAAACCTTTCCCATCCTGGTGCAGACCAAGGGCTGTTCAGATCAAGATCTCAAAGCAGTTTTTAGGGAGAGGGAGGCCTTCAGCCCTCCCAAGCTGGTCCCTGGAAGTGCCTGGAGCCCTCCCGAAGGGAATTAGAAAGACTTCTGAGGAAGCTAAGGTCTGGAGGAAGCCCAGACTCAGGATCCCCATGGGGAGGAAACAGGGCCCAGAGCTTCTGGTGATGTTGGGGACAACATTGTGGTGGTAAGTTGAAGATAGACCTTCACTCCAGCTCCTCACCTCAACTGGGCCTCTCCTACCTCAGCTCTGCAAGCATCTGGTGGGCGTGCTGTGGATGAGACTGTTGGATGCAAGGGACACATGAAGAGACAAGGTCCCTTGGCCCCAAGATAAAGGAGGTGAGTGTGCAGCTCAAATGAGCAACCAAGGTACATAATGCAGCTGGATGCCGGCACCCTTGGTGTGACTATCCATTTGCTCTCTTCACCGCCTTTGAGGGAGCTACTATTATCATTCTCCTTTGACAGATGAGGAAATTGAGATGAGATGTGGAGAGGTTAAGTCACTTGCTCAGGATCACAGCTGATGTGTGGTCTTGTCAGGAATTGAAGCAGTAGCACGCTGCAGAGGGGCCGCTTTTCACCCTTCCCACCCTTAGCATCTGCAGACAGAGTGCCCGAGAATGGAACAGTCAACATGGGCAGGGGAGGAGAATCCTGCAAGATCTGAGGACAGATGTCATCTGAGCTATGTGGGAAGAATGAATGCGAGTGCACAGAGGCTGACAGTGGGAGGAAAGGCATTCTGGGTAGGGAGGGAACTAGAAGCTTAGGTGGGGGTGCTGAGAGGAGTGCAAAAGCCATAGACCGGGGCCTCACACACTGAAAGTTGTGTGAAGTTGCCTGTGGACATGGTTAAGATCAGGATGGGAACCTGGTGGTGGACTAGGAGACCCAGGAAGTAAATTTCTGAAGAGATCCAAACCACTTCTACCACCAACCAGGGCCCACGCTCTCTCCCCCTGAAGTGAGGGGGGCTCTAAAGCATACACAGCCCTTTGGGCTCCAAAGGACCCCCGTTCTTATCCCCAGGGGATCTTGATTTCTTTCTGTGAAAGCCTGCCCCACAGGCAAGGGGATGCAGCCCTCCTGCCTTCATCCAGGAGGGCACAAAGGGGCTGTCCTGGGCAAAGCGGGTTCCTGCAGCCCTGCAAGAGTAAGCAAGCCAGGGGAAGACCCTCTGAACAGGCTACAGGGGTGGAGAGCAAAGCCCCGGGAGCGGGGCAAGGGGGAGGAGAAAAGGGCAGGGACAGGGAGGGGCAGAGGGGCTGCTCAGCTCCTGGAGCTGGAGTGAAAGAGGCCCGAGGTGATGGAGGCCTTTCCTCCCTATTTTCCACGACCCTGGAGGCAGGGCGGTTGGTGTTCCTCTGCCCGGAATTGGGGTGGGGGTAGTTCCGGGTAAGCCTTCTCAGGATCATCCTGCCCAAAACATCAAAATGGGGAAAGGGGTGGGAGAGGCGCCCACTTCAGCTGCAAGGTGGGTTCCAGAGGTGCAGAGAACAAAAAGAACCCCAAAAACCCAGCAGGGTGCACTGGACCCCTCCTCGGAAGCTTTGGCAGACCCAGATCCTGAGCTCCCCCAGAACGGTCCTGCCTTCCCTTAGCAGTCCACGTCGTCGCGTGGTTCTTCTTGGACTAGTCATCTACCAGCGTCTGGTCCTGTCATGCTGAACCTCCCACAGCGCGGCCTCCTGAGCCCCCTCCCCGCTCCACCCCCCCACACCGCCCTCCCCTTCCTCTCCCCTTTCTGCGCCTTAAGAGTTTCCCAAGCCCGTTTCCTCCTTTATTTCGCTGCAGCCCCGCAAGGGAGGCAGGATTCTCCCCATTTACCAGATTTGACAGGAGAGAAGCCTGCCTTCCCCGGGCAGGGGGGGGGGAGGAGGTAAGTGAAGAAGCCAAGGTCACCCAGTCATTGGCGGAACGCAGCCTCAAACCAGCCCTTCGGCGGGCCCGCCTGGAGCCCGGCGAGGTGGGCCCAGGCTGCTGGCACGAGCCCCTTCTTTTCTCGGCTGGCACTCGGGGGCGGGCTGGCCACAATGACAGGTGAGCCTGGGTCGGGGACAGTTGGGGGGTGGTGCGCTGCGCGGGGCCCCTGGCGCGTGGGCCTAGGGCGCGGCCGCCCCAGCCCGCCTTGGCGCCCGGGCTTGCGAGGGCCAGTGCCCAGAGGCATGACGGGGCCCGTACCTTTGGCCGGGGGTCCTTGGCGCGTCCCGGGCCCGCCGGCCAGGCCCCGCCCCCTGGCAGCAAGGGCGGGGGCAGGGGCGGTGCCGGCGGATTGGGGCGCGGGCGCGCGGTGCTCGGTGCGCGCCACCGCCCCTCCCGCCCAGCTTGCCGGCCTGCCCTCCCTCCCCCTCGGCCCGCTCTCCTCGCCCCCAGCCCTCTCCTGTCCTCGGCCGGGCGGCCCGGCGCGCGGTGCGGCGCGACGATCGCGGCCTGGCGATCAGGGCACGGTGGTCGTGGCGCTCGAGGGTGGCGCGCAAGGCGCGGGGCGCGAGGCCAGACCTGGCGCAGCGGGGCGTGGGGGGCGGGCAGCGGCGGAGTCCCCAGAGGAGAGCAGGGGCAGGGGGGTGCCGAGGTAAAGGGCAGGGCCCGGGCGCCCGGCTGCGAGGGGCGGGAGCTACAGGCGCACCTCGGCACTGGCCTTGGCCGGGTCGGTTACGGGGGCCCCCGGGGCGGCGGGAGGGCCGCGGGCGGGGAGGGAGGGAGGGAGGAGACGGCTGGGCTGGGCGGGGGGCTTGGCCGATGGGGTGCAGGTGGGCGGGGACAGGGGCCCTGCTGGAAGAGGCGCCGCAGCGAGGTGGCGGGCTGCGTGCGCAAACAGGGCGGCAGCCTCCTGGGCCCAGAGAACGGTGAGGCCGTTTGGGTTGGGCGCCCCAGCCCCGAGGGCATGGTTCGGTGTCCAAGGCCACCGAGCTGGGCGCGGGGCACTTTTGGGGGAGGGTCCGACCGAACCAAGGAGTTGGGGGTCTTGAGCAGACCCAGGAGAAGAGTGTGGCTGGGCCAGAAGCTGGAGTTCATGGGCAGGGCGCAGCTGGCGGGTGACGGTGGGCAAGGATGGGCGCTTTAAGGGCTGGCATGAGTGGAAGGGGACAAGGAGGGCCCAGAGTTTGAGTATGAGCATAATTTGGGAGTTCCATGTCACTGGGTGGGTTGATGAGTCCTGAGCTTTGGCGATCACAGAAGCCTTTCCTGGCGACCAGTTCTGAGTGAGGGGAATGAAAAGGGCTAGGATTTGGAGAAGTAGTTTGGAGGCCACGTCTTGGGACACCCGGTGCTCTGATGGCCTCCTGTCCCCATGCGAGGGACTTTGCGAGCGATGTTTCAGAGTGCTGTGATTTGGAAGCTTCAGCCTAGGCTGGAGTTAAGGTCTTTGTGGTGGCCGGTCCCTGCCTTCCTTCCTTTCCAGGCCTTCAGGATTCAGCTGAGTTCCTGGGGGGAGTGGGTTAAAAATTCCTTCGGCCTACAATCAGCCTTACAGTATCCACCAGGGGTAGGAGGGACATGTACATGCGTGACTGCAGCAGCATTCTCTGTCTGTCGTGGAGCCCTCCTGGCTTCCTCACTGTTGCCATAGCAATGCCCTATTGATGGTGTATTTATAGGGGAAGAAGCAGGCGCTAAATTTTGGGGAAGGTGGGGGAGGCGGCCTCATAGCAGCAGCAGCAGCAGCAGCAGCAGCAGCAGCAGCAGCAGCTACAGAATTATTATTGGAGTGGGCCATGCCCTGTGAGCTGTTTGAGGGGAGTTCCTGGCTTGTTTGAAGGTTAAAAATGAACTAATAACTTTGGCAGGTGTCAGGAGAGCACTCATTCGCGGCTATGATCTGTGTGGGTGTGCATGCACCAAAGTCAGGTGTGTTTGGGACAAGAGGGGGGCTATATGTAAGCCGTTATGTAATTTTTCCACATCAATATGAACAAACACAACACGGCAGTTCTCTTTGATAAGCAGTGAAGTGTATGGTTTTCTATCTTCATTTATTAGTACAGCCTTTACTCATTCTTTTCAAACCCTGACACAACAGCTCCATTTTTAATTCAGTGAAAACCCTTGCTGTTAGGCATGCCACACTCACACCATCACCATGTGACTGGCATTGCTACCCCCCTCCAGGGAACCGTAGAGATCAGTAATGAAGCAGAATTTTGAGATAAATAGTCCATCTTCACTCTTCACTCTTCAAACATCAAGGGCCAACTTTTCTTACAATGGCAGACCCATCTGTTGACAGATTCATTCATTGATAGTTTTGGATGGGATCATTGTGGGGTTCAAAAGAGAAAATCCCCCTTGACATGATGTTTCCATAGACGGATATTAAATTTGCTGTTTTCCCTATAGCTTTAATTTTATTTATGATTTATAGCCTGTTTGCCAAAAAGATTAGAAGGTATATTTGAAACATACATGAGACTCTGAACACATAAATAGAAAAGCGTGCGCCACGCTGCAAGGGAGAAGCATATGTGCTCAACAGCTGGGCTTCCAGCGTGCCTGTGCTTGGTGGTCAATGTTAACACTGAACTTCCTGGCAGCCTAGGCAAAAAGGGTGGCACAACGGGTTACACCATTCACATGTCTTGCATGCATGTAGTCATAAAACCAGAGCTTCTGCTTGGGGAGGGGAGCAATGGGGTGATTGCTCCCAGATGTGCTCTGGAATACGTGTGTGAGTGGGAGTCTGTGGTGTGGAGCGCACTGTGCTGTGGCCACAGTTTATATAGTGGTGGGGTAATTCCTGAGCGGGAGCGAGGATTTTGGACAATAGCTCACATTAGAGGCAACGCTTGCATTGAGTTTCAGAAGATCCTCGGTACACTGTCCGGTGCAGACAAACACAGCGGGTCACTGGGGTTTGGGCCATGACTTCTGAGATGGCTCTTGTTGCCTGCTTCTTCAACATGTGCTGCCTGATTTCAAGGAACATGCTTCTCATTAGAGGTATCGGAGACTTGCCATTGTGAGCCAAACGAGTTCCAAAAATTGGTTCCTGTCTCTGTCACTGTTCATGTGCTTGACCTCACCTAATTTTCCATCTCTCTGAGGTCCTTTGCGACTCAACAGTGCAAAGATTTGTTGAGGGAAGTGAGGAAGAAGAAACCTTGGCCTGTAGGAGGGTTTTTTTTCTTTTCTTTCTTTCTTTCTTTCTTTCTTTCTTTCTTTCTTTCTTTCTTTCTTTCTAGAATAAAGTCAACCCTCAGGTCTTCTACACTTTCTGAATCTGTTCATGGGGGAAAGAGCCAGAAGGTTAGCTTTGGGCTCTGCTGGGCCTCAGGGAGCTCTGGGAAGAGAGCTTGGGGAAGGATGGGAAGCTGTGAGTGGCACAGGAAGTGACATGTCTCACGAGGTGCTGCTTTCACCTTTGACCAGGCCAGTGGGGGTGGAAGTCACATCCCAGGGCCAACAGGGTGCCCTGTAGGCTTTGGGGTGTGATTTCATCATGACTCTGCTTTTCTCCTTTGCCAGGCAAGTGAGACGCTGGGTCTGAGGGAGCAGCAATGGCAGGTGAGTTTGCCAGGACCCACACCAAGGGGGGAGGGCCCATGCCCAGGGGCTCACAGGAAAGGGGCATGCTCACTTTTCAAGTCCTTCCCAGCCGGCCTGTCCCCAGGGTGTCCCTGTAGATGTGCACCCACCCAGGCCACTATGAGAGGAACTAATACAACAGGCTGTGGGTAAGGGCGCCTGCTTTTAGGTAAAGCCCTGCCTCCCTGGGCCCTGCAAGGGGCTGGTTGACAGGGGAACTAGCTCATGTTTACAGACACATATAGCTGATACCATGCCGGGTGCCTGGGCCATAGCTGGGTCCTTCCCTTTGGAATAAGTAGATTTGGCCAGCACTCAGTGACACTTTGCAGGAAGCATCTGTGCCCAGCCTATGAAGGCTTAGATTCTCCACGTAGATCCTGCTACCCGTTTCCCAGAGGCACTCTCAGATTTGTATGCACCCAGTGCCCCAATCTAGCCCAGACTGGGTTTGTACTAGATTGTCTGGGGCTGGGCTATTGATGATGTCACAGGTGGCCGTTCAGGTGGAGGGACGCCACCTGGTAGAGTCGTATGGGGTGATTTGGTATTGGTCATCGGCAACATGGCCTTCCCTCAGTCAGATCTCAGTTTGCTCCATAACACCTGAGGCCCAAGTCTCGTCGGGTCTGTGGTATTCTAAGCAGGTACGTCATGGCATCAGAAAGTCAGCCCTTCGATCCCTTTTACAAACGCCTTCCCGTATCTGGGGTCGTGTCTTGCCTGCCAGCTTTGTATTGCTTCCCTTCCTCATTGTGCTTCTCTGTCTGGGCTGAGTCTGGTTTGAAGGAGCCCCTGGGCACCTGCCCATTCCAGGTTTCAGTGCAGCTCTCTCCTCAGTGTTTCTGGAGGCCAAGAATGCCCATTCAGTCCTGAAACGGTTCCCTCGTGCCAACGAATTCCTGGAGGAGCTGCGCCAGGGTACCATCGAGCGGGAGTGCATGGAGGAGGTCTGCAGCTACGAGGAGGTCAAGGAGGTGTTCGAGGACAAAGAGAAAACGGCATGTACTGCCCTGGGGCTGGCTTCTGGGAGCAGGGGGAGCTTCAGGAATAGCAAGAGCAGGGCCTGGTATCTGAGCCCAGTCGGAAGCCATAAAGGAAAGACAGCCCAGTCTAAGGCAGAGACATTGGAGCCATAGCAGGAGAGACAACATGTCCTTAGAATCCCAGCTGCCTGATTCTGGGGGCCTCTTCACTTGGGAGCATTGTCCTTTGTCCTGAGTGCATTCCACAGCCTCTCTGATAGCTCCCAGAGGCCAGTCAGATGGGGCAGGGTGGGGAGCCACCACAGGCCCTGCCGAACATGCCAGACTAGCTGAAGGTCTCTGAGGTCCAGCTGGGGCATGAGGTCTTGCATGTAAGTGTAAGCGGCCCTTCTTCTTTTGTAGATGGAGTTCTGGAAGGGGTACCCGAATGCAGTCTACTCAGTCCGAGACCCTGCACAAAGCTCAGATGCCATGTACGTGGTCGTGCCCCTTCTGGGGGTGGCGTTGCTGATTGTCATTGCCTTGTTCATCATCTGGAGGTGCCAGCTGCAGAAAGCCACCCGTCATCACCCCTCGTATGCTCAGAACCGGTACCTAGCCAGTCGCGCCGGGCACAGCCTCCCCCGGGTCATGGTGTACCGGGGCACTGTGCATAGCCAGGGGGAGTCCTCGGGGCACCGTGAGGCAGGGAGCAACCCGCAGGTGGTGCTGGGGCCCAGTCGAGGGAGCAGAACCACGGTCCGCCTTGAGAGCACCCTCTACCTCCCTGAGCTCTCTCTCTCCAGGCTGTCCAGTGCCACTCCTCCCCCATCCTATGAGGAGGTGACTGCGCCCCAGGAGAGCAGCAGTGAGGAGGCGAGTGTCTCATACAGCGACCCACCCCCAAAGTATGAGGAGATAGTGGCCACCAACCTTGGCTCGGACAAGTAGTAGGACATCTGTCCCGTCCGGAGTGAAAGCCTCTTTCAGGGGTCTCCTATTTTCTTTTTAACTTCTCAAAGACTGTGCCACCACAAAACAGCCTTAGTCTCCTGTTGCCAAATGATTTCCTAACCGTGGATTTGTAGGAAGTCAGCTGTCAGAGACAGGTGGAGGGGGGTAAAGAATACCCATGCATCAAGGCCCCTGGGGAGAGCCACAGGCTAGAGAGCCCAGCTCTTCCAGAAGCCCCCATGCTCCCACCATCCTGTCCTCCCATCAGGAACTGGCTTCTCTTGTGCCAAAGGTATTACCCCGTTGAGTTGACTGTGGCCAGAATGTCCATAGGCTCAGGCCCCGAGACCGCATAGCTGGCTGGAGACCTGTCTGTGTCTGAAGCTTAGGCCACAGAGATGAGGGAGAGAAGCTAGCCCTTCAGCAACCCCTTTTCCTCAACAGTCCTGTGCTTCTTGTCCTTGCTACACTTTGAGGACAGGGACAAGGACTGAACAACAACAACAACAAAAAGAGTAATAACCAATAAATAAGTGACCAACATGATAAAACAAAACAATATAACCTGGGCTATTCATAGGGGACTGAGGGAAGTCAGATCTATAATACTCCCCTGCCCCAACACCCACCCCCATGCTCCTGACCAGGTTAAAAGGATGAGGGGCAGGGGCCCAGCTGCCAGACTGAGCAAGACGCCTGCTTGCATAAACTTGGCCATTCTGGAGGCTAGCTGTGGTTCTAGTGTACTTGGCCTTCTGAAGACCTTGGCTTTCCAGACATACGTACCGACTGTGCTAAAACTGCTACCCACTGGCCTGAGCCCAGTCATAGCCCTGGGAAAACTAACGCTGGTGACCCTGCCTGGGGAGCCCATGGCCTCTGAGTGGTTGGGAGTACGGGCTGGGGTAGAGAGCTGAAGTTTTCTCCTACTGAGGTTGATTGGCCCATGGAATGACTAAACCCATGAACTTGGCCTCCTCAGCACTGTGCTTTCTGGCTTTGAACTTTTAGGATACTTCCCCTTTCTTGAGCAGGTGCATTGAGTTGAACTTGAACTTCAGATGACTGATTTCTCCTTAATGATGGTGCCCACCTGGGGAAAAGATCCCGAAGTGTCCCTTTTTAGAAATTTCTTGGTAGGGGAGGTGGGGAAGCCCGTGACATGGGGTCGAAGGCCCATTCAGGATTTGGTGTGTTATTGCCAGGTGCTGGCCCGTGTTTAGTAATCCCTTTCTGTGGCCCAGGAGCTGTCCACCTCTGCATTTCAATGAGGCTTTGGACAGCAGTGGGACAGAAGTGACCTGCCCTTTAACTGACCATGACCACGTAAAAGACTCTCGACACCACTTCCCCTCACCCCTGCATGTCCATCCTCCTGGCCTCAGTGCCAAATCACTTTTCCTCTGTGGTGCTTTAAAAAATGTAGCAAATTTTTGTGGGGTCCAAAAGAGTGCACAGCCAGGGTCTATCGGCAACCACAGTGGTTTAAAACCCACGGAGAAGAGAAGCTTCTTTCTGTCCAAACAGCTCTCCAAGATAGGCATTGGGCCTCATTCTTTGACTGCAGCCCTTCCTCGAGGCCACAGATGACTTCACAAGTCCTGAGGACTTGCCCTGGGACATGCTTTCAAGTTTAGGAGGCTTGTGTTCTTATCTCAATGAGGCCACCAGCTTCAAAAACTTGACCCGGTGGCTGGGGTTTTCCATCCTTCCCCCTACCTCCCAGGCCTATGGGAGGCTGACTGAGCTAATGCCTGTGCAGTTCTTGAAGCACCAGGGAGCTAGTGCAGTTTGCCCTTAGGAAGATTCTTCTAGAAATGTGTAGCTTATAGGAGACCAGTCTTAGTGGAGGCCTTCATGTGACTCTGATGTTGAGTCTCAACTTGGGGAGTCAGTCTCCTGCCAGTTGACAATTTCTGCCCCCTCCTCCATCCCCGAGAACTCCCTGATGCCAGAGGTGCTGACCAGGTGCGTTCCACCTTCCCTTCCTTCCCCTTTTTCTCCCTCCCGGCCTCTAACACTACACTCCTGCCCTTCCTCACAAAGGTATTTTTGGCCTAGAAAGGCCCTGCTTTTTCCACAACGGAGACTGCGGTCACTCCTGTTTGGCCATGTTGGAGGACCTGAGGCGGCCTGAAGCTCTGCTGCCAGCCTTGCCCTCCCAGCATTTCCTCAGGCAGTTGCCTGCGTGTGACCTGGGAGTGTGAGAGAAGAGAGCCAGGCATGGGCCCCACTGGCCAGAGCCAAAGGGAGTATGCCGAGGAATGCCTGCTGCCTTTGGCATCTGTTGAGCCCTTCCCTGCCAAGCTGGGTGGAGATGGGAGGGAGTGGGAAGCAGGAGCCTGGCCCGGTGGAGGACAGCACGTGTTGTGTCCTTCAGGCACTGAGCGAGGGCCTACAGGGAGAGCGCACAGGCAGCTCCTAGGGCCCTGTGTTCTCCTGTAAAGGTGCTTCGCAGGATTCTTTCAGGTGGGCTTGCCACCGTGGTCTCTGGGACGTTTTCTTTTGCAGTATATTGTGGAAAAGAAGACTGTACAGTGCACAATGGTCATAATTCGCGGTGCACATTTGGCTTTTACGAATGCTCTGTATATATCTTTTCAAACTCTGTCTTTGTATGGACGTTGGTTTGATACAATGCTAAATCTGTAGTAGCCACATTTTTGTTGTTTTTGGACTTTGCGTGTGTGTGTGTGTGTGCGCGCGTGCATGCGTGCCTGTACACGTGTGCACGTTGCCTTTTCTGATATGCTTCTCTGAAACAATAGCCGGTGTGTGGCTATATTTGTACCAGGAGGGTTCCGGTCTGAAGGGAGGAATGTCACCTCCTGGGGCTGGACAGTCTTTTGGACAGGGCCCTGAGGGAGGAAAACTGAAATTAGCTGTTTGAGCCCCGCAGAATCACCACCTTCTGCCCCCACTTCACAAAAAGTTTTGGGAGAAGACTAAGCAGCCCCACCCTGTGGGCCTCCGCCCTGTGGGACCTTTACTCACACACTCTTTTGGCATGGCCTCCTCCACCTCTGCTTCTGTTCTGTGGGTATCAACAGCTGAAGGAGATCTGAGCACTCCTGGGCCTTTTTATTTTTTATTTTTATTTTTTGGTGGAAAAATGTATGACTATTGACTTTGGGACTGGTGGGGCTAGTTATTCAGATATTTTTCATTAAGAAAAAAGAGAAAAGGCTTTAAAAAACTTTTTAAGACTTAAAAACAAGAATCGCAAGCCTGTTGTCCCTCCACACTGCTCCCCATCGCCTGGGATTTTCAAAACGAAAGCACAAGAGAAAGGTGAAGCGCACAGGTGCCCAGCAACACCTAGCAGGCTGATCGGGAGGCCAGGAGCCTCCTCTTCTGCTTGTGAATCCCACTGCCATTGGTGCGAATTCCTTAGGGTGCTTGGGAAAACAGGAATCTGCCTGGTGGCTTGGATGTGGCCTTTCTGGTGGCCTGAATATGAGGAATTCGGGACAGGAAAGTGTCTTTTTGTTAAGGAGTTGGAGCCAGATGGTTCCTCTCTGGCTTCGGGCTGATCTTTTGACAACCAAATGGCATCCCATGAGAAGAAGGAAAAAACAACACTGTCTCTAGATTGTTCTTTTGCCTGGGGTGGGGGGTGGGGAAGTGGGGGGGGCCCTTATTCACCTACACTCTGTGTTTCTAAGAGTGTGCCTGTGTGCTATGTCTTGCGTGTGCTCTCATGTTCAAGGCCAAGATGGAGAGTTGGGCAGCAAAGCTTTTCAGCTTGACAAGTAATGAAGCTTCATTTCAGAATTGTGCCGATTCAGAAACAAGCACATCCTCCCCACTGAAGTCTGCTCATACTAATCAGTATAATTAGCTAATTTCAAAGTACTGTAATCAGACTGCCTGCAACCATGGTAAAAGCCTATTAATTTGAAGCCCACTAATTCAGAACTTATAGAAAATCACAGCTTAAGATAACTCATGGTATCTGCGATTCTTGCTCTGTAGAAATATTTGAAATATTCTTCGCTTTAGTCCATGTTCAGGGTCCTATGTGTAAGAAGGATCTAGTTAAAATGAGCACCTTTTTCAAATAAAAGGCTCAAGATATCAGGGATTCCTTCACCGTGCCTTCAGCTTTGGGGTTCAGAAATTCTTATGTGTAAGGCTCTTTCTGCGTAGGATGGTCTCTTGGTCTCTCTCCATTGTAGGAAGGGTGGGTGCTGCAGCTTTTCATTCTCCTAGCCTGCAATTTAAAGTAACATAACTGTGTATCTTGCTAAATATTCTGTAAAGCAGATGTTTTGCTATCAGAGTGGCCACTCCCATCATTTGCCCCCAAATATTAAACTTAGGGAGCTTTTCCTTTCACAGGCTGTGGGCGGTGAGTGTCTGTCTAGCAAGAATTTCTCTGACAAGGAGATCCAAATAGCACACCCCCTTGGGCTCATTGCCTCAACAGTTGTTCCACTGTACTGAGACATCTGACCGTTGAACAGTTCCTGCCCTTCCCCCGCCCCCAGCCTGAGCATTAACACAGATATTCAAAATTGGAACAAATCCCACAGCTGCTTTTGCCTCCCGATCTGTGTCCCCTTCCGGATGCCACTTTCCCAGGCCTGAACACACCTGCTATTTCTCTCTGTGATTGTGAATTTGTGACAGTGGAAACCCTGATATGTGCAACTGAGCTTATAGACATGATTACTGTGAAATGGATTAATTTTGGTACCACTTTAAACTGTGCTTGTATACATGTGTTGACCCATGTCAGCTGGGAAATCTGTACATTCAGTAGTATGTCAGAATTTTACTGGAGCCTGGGAGCAACCAACACACTTGCTTCTGTTTCTCTCTCTCTTTTTATAATTGTTGAGTTTAGCTGTTAAATTTTGTCTCTTTCTGTACAAGAAGATAAAAATAATAAAGAGCACATAGCATTCACTCGTGTCCTGTCATCAAATCTTGGATCCCTGCTGACTCCCAGACTTTCACTGGGGAATGGATGATTGTGGGCCAAACTTGTTTTTCCCAAAAGTCAGACTGTAGATAAGGAAACAGCCCAAACCAGTTTAGAAGCAGGAAGCAGGGATGTCCTGGGTCCTAAAGATTGTCCTCATGTGTGTGAGATGATCTCCTGCCCCATCCCCCTGGGATGCTGTTAGTCACAACTTCCCTGTCACCTGATCCCTGGTTATTAGCAGAGTTGTCTCTTGCTAAAAAGATACCTTGCTTGGTTTCAGAGCTGGGGGAGGGGTGGGAGAGAGAAATGTTTCTGTGTCCTGTTTTGAACTGGCTCTGCTTCCCGAATTCAGAAAATGGCAAGAGTCAGAGGGCAAGGATGCCCTAGCTTCCCTTTGGTGGAAGCATAGTCTTAGCCCCAGACACTCCCAGCTGTTGGTGTGGGGTGAAATATGGCCGTGGGACATTGCCAGTACAAGCTGGGCCGATCCCCAGTGATGAAAATAATCCACCCTTTAATAGGAAAAGCCATGGCAGTGATGAGAAAATGACAAAGAAACTTAGGGCCTCCTTCAAGGATTGAATGTGGAGGCCAAATGCCAGAACTGACAGCCAGGGGCCTTGGGTTCCATTCTTACTGGGGACTGGCCTGTGGAGTGATGCCAACCTTCTGGGGATGTGGAGAAGTCAAATGAATACTCTTCAAGCAGACTCCAGGACACAGTTGGGGTCACATTCTGAACATGGGTTTTGAACTTTAGGCTCTTTTTGTCGGAAACAAGCATTCTAGGCAGTGACTTAGAGTCCCAGGCTACCCCATCTGAGGAAGATAATACATGAGGGAGGCCCCAGGCTCCCAAAGTCCCTGTTGGGGCCTCCCTTTCTTGTTTCTCTGCTGTACCACACGACCACAGGTTGTGGGGCCAAGGTATTGGGATTGCATATAGACCGTGAGGGCAAGTCAGGGGCCGGGACCTAAAGGAGTGATGGCAGGGAAAGGGGCAGAGACTACTTCCTGGGTGTGGCTTGGGATCTCTTTTGTCATTCTTTCCCCAAGTCTCCATCCTGTTTCACTGCCAAACTCTTCGAGCAACTGGTCTGAGACTGCACCTAGTGAAGGGACAGAGGGAGTGGGAAGGATCCATAAGTTGTGCTTGGAATAATCATAGCCGGCATTTATTGAGCACTTAGGTTATTCCAGGCCTTGTGGATGCATTAACTGAGATAATCCTCCCAACAAACCTGTGATAGCTGAGGGAAGGAAGGCCATTTGACCAAGGGCTCACAGACAGGAAGTGCTGCCCTCATCACGGGAACTCATGTCTGCCCTAATTTCCCCACACCCTGGCCACTCATATGACACTGGTAGTCTCCTTTGGAGGTCACTTTGCTTTTGTTTTCCTGTTGATTGTCTCTCCGGCCAGCATCCCCATACCTCCTCCTGCCCAACTGTTAATTCCACAAGCACAGGGACCATGTAAAACATTTTTTCCCCACTTCTTTAGAACTCAGCACAGTGGCTCACTGTCAGTGTTCAATGAAATAAAATGTGTTGTTTGATTATATTCTCCAGTTAGGACCCAAGCTTCATGCGTTAGTTTGTTCAGGTGGCCATAACAAAGTATCACAGGCTGGATGGCTTAAATGACAAAAATGTATTCTCTTACGGTTCTAGAGGGTGGAACGCTGAGATTCAGGTGTTGGTAGGGTTGGTTTCCTCTAAGGCCTTTCCCTTTGGCTTGTAGACCACCCTTTTCTGCCTGTGACCTCACACGCTCTTCCCTATGTGTGTGTTAGTGTCCTAACCTCCTCTTGGTGTAAGGGCAAACCCTTTTGATCTCATTTAACCTCAGTTACTTCTTTAAAGATCCTATCTCCCAATACAATCATATTCTGAGGTACTGGAGGTCAGGACTTCAACATATGAATTGGGGGGGTGGGAAACACAATGCAGGCTATAACATTCCATTTGTAGCAGGGGGAGACTTTGTTGCTCCTTGTCCCAACCCTGAGCACATCACACACACTCTGAAAAAGCTTGGGGGTGGACATCAGGACTTCTTTGAGATGCTGGCAAAAAAAAGAGCACCTTGTCAGTCTCAAATCAGGCTCCCCAGAGCAGCTTCTTCCATGCCACGAATGGACAGGCCTGGGCCAGTTGCCAAAGGTCCCAACAGGACAGGTGGGATTGGGACAGAAGTGGGCTTCGGAGTAGTTTTCCCAGGGTCCCTCTGTGGAGAGTGGTGTGAAAACCCAAAGCCTGAAGAACAGACAAAATCTTTGTGTCTCCTCAAATTTTTTTATAGACAAAATATGTTGTTTTTAGGAATCACAAGACCAGCAGCTCCAATAACAGTGACTTTCAGCAATTTCTGTGAAGAACTCAGACTGCATGATGGATTCAGTTTCACCAGGCTTTATGTGCTACAAAAATAGAGGCTGGCTAACATTTCATATCAGACTGGTTACACTAAATGGCAACAGCACAGTGGATGGGCCAGTCCGTCCTAGCACTCCCGAATCCTGGGGCTGACAAGGGCATACGGGGGTAGGTGCTGACAGAGCACGGTGTTCTGTAAGCTGGCCATGTCCCTGCTTCAAGCCAAGCCATGGGGCCCCAGAAGGGAGTAGAGCAACATGCTAAGTCCTGCATTTCTGGAACTCTGGGCCTAGTTTTGTGGGGAAGGCATTAGACAAACCACAGCAATGAATCATGTTGAACTTTCTGGAAGGGGAAGTCTGGGGGGCTGGGGCTTGAGGGCTGCCAGAGAAAGCCTTCCTGAGGAAGCCATGCCCAACCTAAAGCTAGAAGGATGAGTAGGAATCAGTCAGGCAAAGAGCATGGAAGACAATTAAATCAGGCAGAGGAATGGCGTGTGAAGGGCCTAGGGTCCAGCAAGGCCATTATATTTTTAAGGAAACAGAAGAAGCCAGGGTAGCATAAGGGGAAATCCTTGAGCAAGATGAGATTGGAGAGGCGGAGGGAAGGCAGCCCAGGCAGGGCCCTGAGGCCACACTCAGGGCTATAGTCGTTACTCTAGTGAGAATGGGAAGGCACTGAGGAGTGCTTTGAGGAGCAAGAGGACATGGCCAGGCCTGTTACATTTAAAATAATCATCTTCCTGCTGTGTGGGTAATGGGCTGAAGCGGTCATGACAGGATCCAAGAGATAAGGTCCGAGGCTATGCAGTCATCCAGGCAAGAGGCGGTGATGGGATTGGCTAGGGAAGTGGCAGAGGAGACAGAAAGAAGTAGACTACTGAGGAGATTTTTGCTCCACCACTGAATTATATATTGAGTAGGTTGTACCAGTGGTCTCCAGAGACACAGAAGCAGTAGGAGAGTTGGATGCCCTCCCCACTTTTGAAGAGTTTGCTTTATGCCACTTCACTTTTATGAAAGACCTATCTTAGTACTTGTTTTCACTAATGGAAAGAAACCAGCAGAAAATTTTTGCTTTTACAAAAATAGGCCAAAAGCAACAATACCATCCATTGTTCAACATTTGCTTTGCAGTGACCTGTTCCAGAGGCTGTGCTCACCCAGAGTGGCAGGAGCAGCACCACCAAGCTCCTTCTTCACAAGCTGCACTTGGCATCTCAGCTTTGAACTGTGTCTGTGAATATCTGTGCTTTATCTGTTTTTAAAAGTTTTCATTTAAATTCCAATTAGTTTACATACAGTGTAATATTAGTTTCAGGTGTATGATATAGTGATTCAGCACTTTCATACATCACCCTGTGCTCATCACAAGTGTACTCCTTAATCCCCATCACCTGTTTCATCCATCCCCTCATCCTCTGCCCTCTTTCATTCTTTCTGATAGCTGAGTAATATTCCATTATATATACATATATATATATATATATATATATATATATATTTCTTCTTTACCCATTCATCTGTCGATGGATATCTAGGCTTTTCCCATAGTTTGGTTATTGTGGACATTGCTGCTATAAAGGAGTAATTCTATTTTTAACTTTTGGAGGAACCTCCGTACTGTTTTCCACAGTGGCTTATCTGTGCTTTATCTTGATTTATTTTGTTCATCGGTCACCAAGAGGTGTCCTAAGGCATCAGAAAGGCCTGATAGAGGTCCTTTTTTGGGTCTGAGAACACTCAAAAATTTTTTCCATATAAATTAATGGTAATTGCTTCTTTGTTTTAAGTCATTTTGGTTTATGAAAGATTTCATAAGAATGCTCTACTTTTGGATAACAGGGGAAACCTGTACAGATTTGGCTAAATCTATGTATCTATATCTGTATCTGTTATCTCTATCTTTCTCTATCTGTATCTCTATAGATATCTATCTATATATTTATATTCATATCTGTCTATCTATCTATCTACCTATGTATCTATCCAGATTGATTTATTATAGGGAATGGCTCATGCAATTGTAATTATGGAGGCCAAGAGTTCCCACAATCGGCCCTCTGCAAACTGGAGACCCAGGACAGCCGGTGGTAAAGTTCCAGTCTGAGTCTAAAGGCCTGAGATCCAGAAAGTCAATGAGAGAGTTCATTGAGACAGAGAGTTCAGAGAGAGTTCAAAGCAGGAGAAGACCAGTGTCTCAGCTGAAGTAGTCAGGTGGGGGGAGGGGGAGAGAGAGAGAGAACAAGGAGAGTAAGCCAGTGAATTTCCCCTTCTTCTACGTTTTGTTCTATTCAAACCCTTAATGGATTGTGTGATGTTCACTCACACTGGGGAAGGCCATCTGCTTACTAAGTCCCCTAATTCAAATGTTGATCTCATCCAGAAACACCCTCACAGACGCATCCAGAAACAGGATTTAATTTGGGTACCCCACGGCCCAGTAAAAGTGGCACATGAAATTAATGATCATAGGTGGGACAGAACTATACATAGTGACTGATTTTTTGGGAAGGGTGAGGAGAAGTCCCAGATGATTCTGAGGCTTGGGGGCTCAGACTGTGGGGTAGATGGCAGGACCATTCATTGGGAAGGTTCCTAGCAGAGGAAGAGTAGGTTGGGGGAACATGTGAAGTGTGTGGTGTAGTGTGTCTGAGGGGACTAAGGAGGGAAGACTAGGCTCAAGTTACCATAAAGATTATTTAAAAACCCAAAGCTACTTGCACAACTAAACTGAATGCAATTTTATGTTAATGAGGAAAGAATCCAACATAAGCAATTGAAAAAAAATGCTATATAGTTAAGTCTTCCTCACATCCCATCACTTTGGCATTTTTAAATTCTTTGTCACTCTTCCATGTTTATAGACCCTTGTGATTATACTGGACACACTGATAATCCAACACAAACTTCCTATTTTTATCAGCAGATGAGCAAACTTGATCCCATCTTCAACCTTTGCCATGGAAACTGATATATTCCTAGTATCTGGAAATTAAGACATTGCCATCTTTGCGGGGGGGGGATTATTCTGTTTACTAAAATGTTATTCACTTTATCATCTAAAAATGATTTTACAAAAAATATGGTAAATGAAGTCTTGGTTGTGGACCCAATGGGCCAGGAGAGAGGCCAGATAGGCAGGGGAAAAACCATGGGGGTGCAGAGTCCTGGAAACCAAGGTGGGGGGAAAGTTTCCAGAAGGAGAGAGAGGACAATGATGTGAAATGCTTCCAAGAAGTCAAGTAAGATGAAGAGTGGAGTGGGTTCATGGGCTAGAGCTGCCAGGAGGTTGCTGGTGACTTTGGCCTGGGGCAGTTTCAGTCAAGTTGTGGATGAGAAAGGCAGACTAGAATGAGGAGAAGAATGTCTAGCAGATAAAGGAGCAGAGACTCTGTGCATGGCGGTGATGACATTTTCAAGGAATTGAGAAAGGACAGTAGCATGAGTGAGACAAGACACTGAGGGAGGACGGCTTTTTTCTTTTTTTAATATTTAGGCCATTTTAATTCAACCACTACTTAATGAGCTCCTACCATGAGTCAGGCCTTGTGCTAAGTGCATGGGAGACAGACAGTGGTGAGTGAGGCTGACAAGGTCTCTGCCCTCATGGAACAAATATCCCCATGCTGGGAAAGATGTGATGATATTTCAGTGCTGAAGAGAATCATCCTGGCAAGGAGGAGAGGCTGAAGGCCCTAGAGAATGCAGAGATGGGTCACTGATAAAGATGGAGATGAGCCCAAGCACAGGGACCACCAGCCTTGCTAGCAGCCCTGCCAGCTCATTTTTTGTAATGAGCAAGCAGGAGGCTTTGTGGCCTCTGTGGGAATCCCAGCAGCTGGGCTTCAAGCACTAACTCTGCTAGGAGCTGAGTTCTTCATATTCCTTGCCTCCTGACCTGCCTTTTCCCTGATAGGACCACTGAGGCACATTGCTACTAACTGAGGAGCTAAGACTCCTACCCCAAAGGTTTGCAGGGAGGGGACAGTTGGAATGCAGAGCCTGGGCTCCGATCCACCCCATCTTCCCTGGTGTGTGCCCTTTGTGTTAGGATCTGCCTGCTAGTCTTGTCTTGGGAGAGTGAAAGGCAGGTCAATATGACACAGGGCTGGACGATGCTTGCTGAGGCTCTCTTGAGCCAGTTCCTCCTTGGGACCTCCTACTCTCCTGCCAAGGACCCTAGATCACCAGTCTGAAGGCATTGGTTTACATCTAAGCCCTGCCACCAAATTGTTAAGTGAACTGGGTCCAGCTTGTCCATCTAAAATGGGAGATACTGGGAAGAGTATCTGCTTGTCTGAAAAAACACGCAGCTTCTCAGGCCTGTGTTTCTTACCTTGGGTTTCTCCTCTCCTCCACCCCATTTTCCAACTCAGAGGAGCAGCTGCTGCTTGTACTTTTGAGCTGGTTAGTGTCTGAGACTTTGCACCATTTTTTCCACCTCTTCATTATTGTTGGCCATTTTCCTTTGGCTTCTAATTCTCTTGAATTTTACATACACACCACATTTCAATCATTGGACATGGAAACAATTGAAAGCAAATGCATTTCAGTCTGAGGAGTCACCCTGCAGGTGAGGCTGTGGACTCTGCAAGGTCACCTTATCTGATGCCTTCCCCTGGGATCAGGAAAGAGGGCTTTTCCCACCCATTCCAATGGTTCCCTGTACATGGGGCAAAGGTAACTGACAGGAAGACAACTAAATCCCTCCAGGTTTCCAAATCTGCTGCCAGCTTTGGAGGCAAGGGATTCTCAGGCCAGCAGAGAGACAGGGAGAAGGAAGGAGCAGCAGAGACAGCAGCTGGCTACACCAGAAGACAGAAGCGAGTTTCCCAGTCTTTGCTCTGTGGTGCCGCTCTGTCCCATGTGCACACAGGGCAATCCTGAGTTCCTTTCTGGGCACCTAGCTAGTAACAATTCCCCTACACTCTTTTGCAGCTGTACCCTAGTTTTTCAGGCAGCCTGCTCCTGTGGGAGCTACTCTAGGGGCTGCAGGGAGGACCATGACTGCTGAGATGCAAGTTTCTCAGTCAGGGCTGTGGCTCTGTGTCTGTGTCTTTAACCCACTTCTGCTGGGGCTGCTCCCTTCAGACTGGACCAGAGTTTGAGGGGTGTGTGACCAGCATTTCCACCCAGTCCAAGCCACCTCAGGAAGTAGTGAGCTGTCCTGGAGGTGTGCAGTCAGAGGCTGTTGGTGCTGGGGACAAGAGTCAGTCTCTCATTCTTAGGTTGACAAAGCTCAAGGGACCACCCACCACACTTCCAGGAAGGCAGAGTGTAGCAGGATTTAGGTCAGGACTGCCATGAAAACAAGTCCCACTACTGTCCCCACAGACCCATGAACTTCCTGCTTGTCTGTCTGTTTCTATCTGCCCTCTAAGCATGACTTCCATGAAGACAGGAAACTTATCCCTAGTCTCAGGGCCTGGTCCTCGGTCAGTCTTGATTCAAGATAGTCACACTGAATGAAAGGTGCCCACATTTGGAAATCGAGATGCTCCCTATAACCTCCTGCTGGTGGCCCTGTCCCTATGTTGGGGAGGGGGAATGAGTCCGAAGGGCTGCCCCCATATGCTCTTGCCACTTATTTCCCTCTCTCTGCTTATGAGGAGGCCCTCACTCCCTGGGCCTTACAGTCCCTGAAGTTCATGCCTCTGTCCTTCCTGTCTCTTTAAAGAATGGAGGGACAGCTGCAAGGCTCTGCTAGTCCCCTTTCCCCTTCCCTTCTGGTCGGGAGGCCCTAGGGCTCCAGGGATGACATCAGTGCCAGCTGCTTCCAGGAGCAGGAAGGAGAATTGTTTACAGGTTCATAAGTTTCATTAGCAAGTGGAGAGGAAGCTCCCAGATGCCTGGGATCTGGATTTGCAGCCCAAATCAGTGTTGTTCACTGGGTTTGGGACTGTAGCTGCCTGAAACTGGGCTCTGAGCAGAGATGGAATGCGGTAGACCATTGCACCTATTGGAATGGTCTCTTCCATAGAACCCCAATATGAGAAAGTGATAAAAGCAAGCTGCTCTGTGTGAAGAGAGGCTGGAGTCTGCCCTGAAGTCCAGGTAGCCCCAACATACCTCCCTGAAACCATAAAACATAGTTTAAAACAGAATTTTAGCCAAATCTTCCATGGGAAGATAGGAAACAGAGGCTCAGAGCATGGGAAACAACTTTCCTAAGATGCCCCGGTGTACTGATCTTGGGCCTGGGTTCCTGCCACCCTTTACTGCTGCTTGCAAGGGAGGTGAAAGCAGGCAGCACATAGGCCTGCCGGATTCCATGCTTTGGGAATTTGAGTCAAGTGCATGGCTGGCTGAACTGCTGGAAGATGCCAGTGGTTGGAAGGCATTGGTGTAGACAGGTGGTAGGGCAGGCAGAGAGAGAGATAGACATAAGACAAGGGCAGACAGGCAGGCAACAGCCGGAGTTAGACACCTGCTCGGGGGGGGGGGGGGGGCTGGATGCCCTCTAGATTTCAGCACAAACTTGGATGCAATTAACTGGATTTGTTTGGCCCCCAGTGGAGGTTCTGTGCTCATGATCACCTTTAGGGAAAAAGATGATATGTTTTCTTTGGAGACGCTTAGCTTGAAGGGAGGGAGAACTTTCAGCCCCATCCCTTTCTGTTAATAAAACAGCTCTTAGTTTAATAAAGATCCAAGCCCTCCAGCAGACAGTTCACAGGAAAGAAATACAGAAGATCGATAAACATATGAAAAATTGCTCAGGTTTATTCATAATTAAAGCAATAAAATTAAAGCAACAATGAGATAGATATCATTTTCTACCCATCATACTGATGCCTTTTAGAAACTTTCATAATATCTTCTGTTGATAAGGCTGTGAAGAAAACAGAACTTTCTTCCCCTTGGTGAGGTCCCACTTGGTGCAGTCTCTTAAGAGGGGCACTGACAATATCGGTCAATATTAGTGCATATTGTCAACACGCATATCCTAGAGCCACACAAATTCCACTTCTAGGCACTTGCTCTACAAAAATATTTACATATGTATGCAAAGAGGCATGTCCAGGAATGCTCACTGTTTCTTGTTTATAAGAGTGAAAAAGCTCTAGACACCCAAAATGTCCACGAGCAGGTCAAAAAACAGGGGTGCAGCCGTGCAGCAAAAGCTGTGTTTAAAAGACATGAGGGAGATTTGTTCTGACATGCGAGATCCCCAAGGCACACTGTGCACTTAAAAAAGTAAGTTGCATATTTCTCAATAAAACTGAAAACATTTCATGAAACCTTAAACAAAGAAGAGTGATAGACAAGAATCTCCTGGCCTTCCTTTCATGTAAGTGCGTACATGTACGGTTACACATTTCTTTTTTTTTTTTAAAGATTTTATTTATTTATTTGACAGAGAGAGAGACAGCCAGCGAGAGAGGGAACACAAGCAGGGGGAGTGGGAGAGGAAGAAGCAGGCTCCCAGCGGAGGAGCCTGATGTGGGGCTCAATCCCAGGACTCTGGGATCACACCCTGAGCCGAAGGCAGACGTTTAACGACTGAGCCACCCAGGCGCCCCCGGTTACACATTTCTATGTGTTTTTGTTTTAAACTTTTATAAGAGCTTTCCTACTATGTGTCAGGTACTTGCAAAAAAAAAAAAGTAAACTGCAGAATGGGCACGTACTTCAAATGTATGATCTCATTTGTGTAAAGCACTGAAAACATATATGAAAACATATACACACATCTCACCCAGATGTTCTCTGGACCCCTCCTCCCCCTTTCCAGAGGCATCTGTCTAATTTCTGGGTTGGAAAGAGTTTTGGACTCCCTCGCCTTTTTCTCTGGGACCCTTCCACTAGGGTCTAGGTCTCTATAGCCCACCACCTACACTAACCATGAGCCATCATCCCGACCCCCATAAGACTTGGCAGAGTTCTCTGTGCTCTAGGGATGCTCTAGGCCTTCAGGCTCCCAAGGTTGGCACACTGGACAGTGGGGGCTTTACAGCCACACTGTAAGGAGGAGATTGTTAGCTCCATTGTCAAATGGGGGAGACGGAGACCCAAAGAAAGGAAAGACTTGCTCAAGGTCAAATCTTGAGATCATGATGAGAATGGGCAGGGCATAGGGTTGCCAGATATAAAATAAAGGATACACAGTCAAATGTGAATGTCAGATAAACCACGAATAAATTTTTAGTGTAAGTTTGTCTCAAATGTTGCACAGAGTGTACTAACACTAAAAACTTACTTGTTGCTTATTTGAAATTCAGATTCAATTGGCATTCTGTATTTGTATTTGCTTAATCTGGCAACCCTGGCCAGGCAGAAGCCCATGGTTCCTGCTTCCCAGGCTCCTGAGTCCCACAAAAGCACACTTCCCTGCTCCTAAGGTGGCCTTCCAGAAAGCTCGGATTTCATTGCAGCTGCTCCACTGTGTCTGGGAAGGGCTTCCTCAGGGCCCTCAGGAATGCAGGGAGGGCCTATGTCAGCTCTGCTCCAGAGTGTTTAGTCCCAGTGCTGTACAGGTGGGGCCAGGGAGGGGGCCAGGCAGCCCAGACCATGCCACCCTCTCTAGACAAGTTCCAGCCCTTTCCTTTCTCTCTCAAGCTTTCCTTCCTCCCTTCTTCTTTCCCTCCCTGCTTCTTCCTTCTCCTCCCACCTGGCCCCTTGCTGTGCTTGGCTCCTTTTGCAAACAGCCTCCTCTTCCCCCCAGAGACTCTGGAGTTATTCCCAAGAGCAGACGGTTCACCTCTGGTGGTTGTATCAGTCGGGGTTCTCTAGAGAAAAGAAAACAATAGGATATATGTATGTATGTGTATGTATATGCATATGCCCATGTGTATGTATATAGAGATTTATTTTAAGGAGTTGGCTTGTGCCTTTGTGGGGCTAGCAAGGCCAAAAATTGCAGGGTAGTCCTGCGCACAGGAATTTTAAGCAGGGAGAGTTGCTGCAGTCTTTAAATTCTTTTTTTTTTTAATTTGACACACAATGTTACATTAGTTTCAGGTGTACAATATAGTGATTCAACAAGTTTGTACATTATGCTATTCTCATCACAAGTGTAGCTGTTATCTGTCACCATACAACGCTTTTTAAATATCACTAACTATATTTTTCAGGCTGTACCTTTTTTTTTCTAATAATATTTATTTTGTTATATTAGTCACCATACAGTACATCCCCAGTTCTTGATGCAATGTTCCATGATTCATTACTTGCATATAACACCCAGGGCACCATGCAATATGTGCCCTCCTTAATCCCCATCACCGGCCTATCCCAATCCCCCACTCCCCTCCCCTGTGAAGCCCTCAGTTTGTTACCCAGAGTCCACAGCCTCTCATGATTCATTCCCTCTTCTGTGCCTTTTATTCCCATGACTTATTCATTCCACAACTGGAAGTCTATGTCTCCCACTTCCCTTCACCCATTTCATCCGTCCTCCTGCCCCCTTCCTCTCGGAAACCATCAGTTTGTTCTTTGTATTTATAGGTCTGATTCTGATTTTGTTTGTTGTTTTAGATTCCACATATGAGTGAAATCATGTGGTATTTGTCTTTCTCTGACTGACTTATTTCGCTTAGCATAATACCCACTAGGTCCATCCACATTGTCACAAATGGCATGATTTCATCTTTTTCTTATGACTGCACAATATTCCACTGTATATGTATATGCCACATCTTCCTTATTCAATATCCAATATTCCTATGGATGGACAATCGGGCTGCTTCTATATCTTGGCTACGGTAAATAATGCTGCAATAAACATAGGGGTGCATGTATCCCTTTGCATTAGTGTTTCTGTATCCAAAACAACAAAGAAAACATTATCTTTTCAAATTAGCCTTTTCGTTTTCTTTGTTGTTGTTGTTGTTTCATTTTCTTTGGGTAAACACCCAGAAGTGGAATTATTGTTTCATATGGTATTTCTACTTATAACTTTTTGAGGAAACTCAGTTCTGTCTTTCACAGTGGCTGCACAAATTTACATTCCCACCAACAGTGCATGAGGGTTCCTTTTTTTCCCCCACAGCCTCACCAACGCTTGTTTCTTGTATTGTTTATTTTAGCCATTCTGACAGGTGTGAGGTGATATCTCATTGTGGTTTTGATTTGTATTTCCCTGATGAGTGATGTTGAGCATCTTTTCATATGTCTGTTGGCCATCTGCATGTCTTCTTTGGGAAATTGTCTATTCAGGTCCTCTGCCCCTTTTTTAATTGGATTTTTGTTTTTCTAGTGTTGAGTTGTATCAGTTCTTTATATATTTTGGATTTTAAGCCCTTCTCAGATATAACATTTGCACATATCTTTTCCCATTCACTAGGTTGCCTTTCTGTTTTGTTGATGGTTTCCTTTACTGTGCCAAAGTTTTTTATTTTGATATAATCCCAGTAGTTTATGTTTGCTTTTGTTTCCTGATGCTGCAGTCTTGATTAGAATTTGTTCTCCTCTGGGAAACCTCAGTCTTTGCTCTTCAGGCCTTTCAACTGATTAAATGAGGCCCATCCACATTATCAAGGATTAGTAATGTCCTTTAGTTAAAGTCCACAGAGTGTAGATGTTAACCAAAGCTACAAAATACCTTCATAGCAACACCTAGACTAGTGTTTGATGGAATAACTGGGAACTGTAGGCTACCCAAGTGGACAGGTAAACTTGACCCTCACAGTGGTCTAATCACTAGGGAAGCTGAGAGAGAATTTGGACTTAGACCAGGGACTGTAGGGCCTGCCTGGGGATGGTGGGGCCTCCTCAGTGGCTGCAGGCAGATCCCTTCTTTCCTGCCCTTCCCTCCTTTGGTTCTCATGGTTCCTGCCCAGGCTGACCCAGGGCATCAAAAGACCATCTCCCTTGCCTGAGAACTCCAAATTGGGGGAGACAGGATGTGCTTTGCAGAAGATGCCTTTCGAGGGATGTTGCGGCCTGGATTACTAGCCAGAGCTGGGCTTGCAGAAGCCACGACAGGCTTGGGATCTAACCTGCTTGGGCTACTGACTGGCTCTGGGGTCCTGTGCCTGTACCTATTTCTCTTTATTTTATTTATTTTTTTCAGTACCTGCTTCTCTTTAGAAATGAAGGAGGGTAGATCCCACCTGCCCCTCAATGGGGCCAAATCAGGTGACCTGAGAACCAGGGTAGTTCTCACAGGCAAAGTTTCTGACACTTATCTTTCCTCCTAAATTGCTTACAGAGTAGCAGAGGAGAAGGCTGTGAACCTAGCCAACAAGATACAGCAGGAACACAAGGTACTGAGTCCAAGGCCTGAGCCCTGTGAGGGAGTCTGGCTCCACCCCCATGTCCAGATATATCTTGCTTGAGCTCCTGTCCCTCGAAGAGCTGATTTTCCAAGTGACTGCTCTGTGCCTTCCTTCCTGTGTATCCTTGGGTATAGCTTAAAAGTGAAAAACTGGTTGTGATGGCAGGAGGCCCCCCTAGCATCAAGGAGGAGATGGAAACATCCATGGCTGAAGAGCTGGTTCCTGGAAGCTACATGCAAGGCCAAGAGCACCTGGTGATAGCAGGTGAGGAGCCCCTGTAATGTCTCTTTCCTTGGGTGTCCACACCTGTGCATGTGTGTTGGAGAAGGCGTGTAAATGGCTGGGTAGACTCATATATATGCACGTATGTATGTCTACAGGTCTGTCTGTGCCTTGGCATACATATACATGTACTTATGGCTTGAGGGACAGGAAAGCTGGGGGAAAGGAATTGATGATGTGAGCATTTTGCAGCCTGTGAGAGAGTAGGATGGGACCAACACGTGTGGTCCTTTTCTCCCCGTTGTTCAAACTACCACTGTGTCTATGGCAAAGTATCCAAAAGGCTCAATTTATAAGATCAATCAGATCAATTCTCTTCTGGTCCTTCAATGCCTTCTCTCCCTTTAGAGTAAAATTCAAACTCTTTTCCACGATCTCCAAATGCTGATCAAGGTCACCTCCTCAAGATGGTGACCCACTGCACACTGCATTTATGCTTGTCCTTATAATAGCCCTAGGCTAGTTCTTCCTCATAACCTTTGTGTTGACTCTTACCTGTGCCTGGGATGCTCTTTCCCTAGATTTTCCATGGCCAGGATCTTTTTCTCTTTCAGGTCTCTGCCTCAATGTTGTTTCTGACTTTTCTAGAAGTGGCCCCTTCCTTCTGCCATGTTGCCCTGTTCTTATCACTTTGGGAGCATGTATCTCTTGATCTGAATTAACACTGATGGATTATTTCTGTTTTGTCCCCTCACTCCCACTATGCACACACAGACTGGTTACTTGATTGCTGAGATCTTGTCTCTTGGTCATTGCTCTTACTCCAGTAACCTAGGCCAGAGCATGACCTTCAGTAAATACTTGCTAAACTTTTGAACAGATGAACAGGCTGAGGCCTGGGATCTGCCAGTGGACAGCAGTGAATGAGTGTTGAATGATTCCTAAGAAGTTTGGGTACCCTATCCTCTTTCTGGTGCAGCCTGTGCCCAGGAAGCCTTGGTACAGCCTCTACGGGTATTCCTGGGGCTTCTCTTCTTCTCCCTAGAAATGATGGAGCATGGATCCCAGTCCTTGGGTGCCTCTCAGCGGCGTCAAAGGTTGGATACAAAGACTGCTGGCTCTGCTGCAGGTCAACCGGTTTGGAATATGACTGCCACCCGGCCCAAGAAAGCGGTACTGTATGGAGCCCTTGGCATGCAACAGCTGGGTTGGGGTTGGGAGTATAGGCTGATGATGGTCGGTTGAGCAGAGCCAGATGTTGACTTGGGGTCAAGGGAGGAAGCTGTTGTGTACCAGTGAGGCAGTGAAGGCAGTGATGTCCAATAAGAGGTCACGGCCATCCTTTGGTAGGCTGGTAGTTCAACCTTGAGAGTCGAGAACACCTGAATCACATATTACTTACTTGGGGACTACATATACACTTTACTGTGCAAAACTCCAATGTGTGTGAAATGACACTTTCATAAATAAATGAATAAATAAATAAATAAATCTTTATCTATATTTCTCTATATATCTATATTTTACATATAAATCTATATAAATTATAATCATATAAATTATTTAATTATTAATTTAATAATCAGCCCGGGTAGGAGGCCCCACCATCCCCAGGCAGGCCCTACAGTCCCTGGTCTAAGTCCAAATTCTCTCTCAGCTTCCCTAGTGATTAGACCACTGTGAGGGTCAAGTTTACCTGTCCACTTGGGTAGCCTACAGTTCCCAGTTATTCCATCAAACACTAGTCTAGGTGTTGCTATGAAGGTATTTTGTAGCTTTGGTTAACATCTACACTCTGTGGACTTTAACTAAAGGACATTACTAATCCTTGATAATGTGGATGGGCCTCATCTAATAGATTAAATATAAATATATATAAAGAAAAATATGTTTCTCAGGGCTGGGAAAAAGGTAAGGCAAGGTAGGTTCTTATGCTCCCTGACTGTTAGGAATTCCAACCAATCAGATCTGACTATTTTGTAGCCAATCCTTTAAACTGCATTTAATGTGAGTTAAGGAATGTTCTAGAAAAAATGGCAGGTATACTGTTATAAAGGATACTGGGAAAAGGCAGTCATTTTGGAGAGAAGGGAGACTTGAGTATTCTGGGGTCACGTGTGTTCTCTCACTGTGTAGCCAGTCCTTTAGGTTATATTCACTGGTGGGTGAGGGGAAGTTTTAGAAACACGGTTGCTATGCTGTTGCAAAAGTTGCTGGGAAAAAATAACCAAGTTGGAGAGGAGGGGGACACTACTGTTGGAGGAAATCATGTGAATTTCAAGTTCTATAGCCAATCCTTTAAAGCTACTTTCACTGTGTGTGAGGGAAAGTTTTAGAAAAATGGTTGTTATACTGTTGCAAAGGTTACTGGGAAAAGGCAATTAGGTTGGAGAAGGAGGGAGACCCAATGTCCTAGGAAATCACCTGAGTCCCATTGTTCTGTAGCTAATCCTTTAAGCTACATTCACCTTGGGTGAGGGAATGTTCTAGGAAAAAAAAAATGGCAGCCATATTGTTGCAAAGGGTACTGGGAAAAGGCAGCCATTTTGGAGAAGAGGATGACCTGATTATTCTAGGGAATCTCTTGAGTCAGGTAATTCTATAGTAGATTCTGTTAGCCAGGGTCACCATGGTGTTACAGTGTTGCAGAGGTTAGTGGGGAAAGGCAACAAGGTTGGAGAGTAGGGAGGCCTGGCTGTTCTAGGGAATGAGTTGTGATAAATGCCCAAATGATTCCACTGCTAATGAATAAAGAGAAATAGAGCTCCCAGATCAGAGACCTCCTGGGAATGAAAATAAACCAGAAATATTGAATTGGCTTGTTGTGTCCGAAGGCAGAAGTCAAGTCAAATTCTCCAGCAACTCAGGCTCCAGCAAGCCACCCATGCCCATGAGATTGAGGGAGAATGGGGTGTTTGGGGGGCAGTGGGGAGATATAATCTCTGGATTAATTATAGTTACCTATTAGGACCAAGGAGTACTTTAAAAAGAAACAGTCATTATATTGAATTTAGAAATTAGACATTTAGAATTAAGAAATTTATCAATTCTATTTATTATTTACTTTTGAACCAAAAAAAAGAAAGAAAAAAATGGAACCATAACTGCCTCTGAGAGAACCACTACATGAAAGGACAAAAAAAAATTCATAATATTGTTCTGCTGATTTGGGCGTGGGGGAAGTAGTATGCCTGGAAAAGTACATGAAAATAGAAATAACACTGTTTGAAATAGAGGGAAGCTAGGACTTGCTGAAGTTCATAGCTTTTCTTAATCTCCATCAAATTGCTGTAGAAGTCTTATGTTTTACAATGCATATAGTTCTAAATAGAGGGTTTCTAAAATTAAAAACAAAAAAGCAACAAGACAACTGGTTTTGAACAGTTAGACCTGTCTTATGATGGGCAACCACAATAGGTTATCATCAACTTGAAGATGTTATCACATTAATTCTTGTTATATTTATGTGTTAAAAACAAACTATGTTATTTCAAACACATAAACCTCAGCCACCAGTTACTCGTCCTTACTCGCCTTCAAATCTCTCAATAAACTTTTTGTCTTTCTGATTCCAATCTGTAGGAAAATCAAGGGGATGGTGTGGAAATTGTTCTAGGAGAAACTCTCAATCAAATTCCCCTTTATAGTCCTGGGGTTTTCTTGATACACACTGCCATTTTCATCCTACTTTTGAGGTATCATAAGAAGAAGATGAAGAGGAAAATAAAATAGTAGCATGACTGTCAAATACTGTTCACACAGAAAAAGTCACACCAGTATCTGTGTGCACTTTTGAGAAAGAGAAATTTTGCATTATTACAACAAATGGAGCATGGTGGCAAAGTTCCTATGAAAATCCTTTATACGGAAATCATTCAACCTTGCAGTTTACTATTGTTCTTAAGAGCAGAGGAGGGCTGCAGATATTTCTCAGGTGACAGGTGAGGCTTGGTTGTCTGTTTCTTGTTAAGAGTGAGGCAAATAGAGCCAACCCAGAATTCTGTGTCTTGGTGAGGCCTGTGAGACAGCAGGTTCTACTTCAGCAAGGTGGGCTGTGCAGAAGGCACCTGTAAATGCCAGAGTGGAGAGGGCTCTGCTCTTTGGCACAGCCACTCTTGCTTCTTCATTCATTTAGCTCAGGTTTGAACTTGGGGGGAAGTACCTGGCTGCCGGCCAGGTGGGGTAAGAGGGCTGGATGACTGTTCCATATACAGACCTTCAGCCAAGGCCACTGTCCCCCCACTCCAACCCACTGGGTCCTCAAGACCTCCCCCCCATGTCCCTGCAGCCTCCAGGTCTGGGTCCTCTCTGGCCACTGGCAGGAGGGGGACTCCTACCTCTACTACTCCCCATCTGCTTCTGAGCCACAAGGCCCACTTCCCTTGGCTTTGTTCTCAGCACTCTCTGAATCCCACAGTCTTGCTGAGCTCTCTCATCATTTGCGGCCTCTCCTCTCCCGTTATCTTCTTTCTTACAGGTTTATACCATTTTACTGTCTTCATTTTAATGGAGTCTGAAGGCGGAAGTGGTGTCAAATATGAGAGGCATCCAACTATAATGGTTAAAAGCATAACCTCTGGAGCAAAATATCCTGGCTTTAAACGGCTGCTCTGCTACTTACAGTTGTGTGACTCAGACAACTAATGTGACCTCTCTGTGTCTCAGTTTTCCAATCTTTCAAAATGGAATGACAGTAATACCTGTTTTGAAGGGTCATGGAGAGGATTTAATGACTTGATGCTGGTAAGGGCTTAGAGGGTGGCATGTGGCATGTGTTAAACCAAATGGCTTGTGAAATTTTTCATCTTGCACTGGAAACTTGGAACTGAGATTTGAACCCAGGTGGGTCTGGCACGTTCTCTTCCTCTAGCCCACATTGGCTCTTCAAGGCATGAGATACCCTAGCTGCAGAGCTGTGGGCCAGAGACATCCACTCCAGGCAGTCATTAGCAGATGAACAAAAATGAAAGTTGCTGGGATGGCTGTGCTCACCCAGAGAAGAAGGTTATGGTCTCCCAGTGGCCAGGGTTCTATCCTGAGCTCCAACACTGTGTGTCCTTGGGAAGTACAGTCATTTGCTAGGCCTCAATTTCCTTGGCTCTAAAATTGAGGTTTTCCATTCTCCTCTCTGACTCAGCTGATGTCTATATGTGACAGTGCTGGCAGAGGACAGGGATCCCTGTCACTGCTCTTCTTTCCCCATAGCTTGGATGGCTAGAAGTTACTGAGGAGCATGGTGTGGGTAGAGTGGTGGCAGTTGGCCAACTTGTGGGATTCCCAGGCTCTTCTAGAGGTCTGAAGCTGCCAACCCCTGATTCCAGCTGCTCAGGTACCATGCGACTCCTGATAGGGTACACCATTGGTCCTGGTCAGCGTGGAGCAACTCCTCAGCTGAGACTGAGTAGGCTACTTTTATTGACCATTCCTTTCTTTAGGGACCCCAGATGCCAATACCCAGAATGTTGAGAGAAGCAGGCCATGGTGATGCGCACCCCCGGGAGTATCCTAGTGGCTTCCAAAACATGAGGTTCCATTATGAGCGGTAAGAAAGATCCTAGGGATCCTGCAGGAGGAAAACTGGAGCTCTTTGGGCAGGGACCAGGGTGGACTAGATGGGCTAGTAAGCAGACTGACCAGGAAGGTGTTGTGAGCAGCTGGCCATGCTTAGAATGTTGGGGATCTGTTGTGTTCTCACCCTAGCCCCTGAACCTCCTGGCCTTTTACCCATTTGGGGCCTCTGACCACACTGAGTCCAGGCTGGGGTGGCTCCCAGCCCTTAGGCCCTAGGACCTGCTTACTGAGAAAGGAAGGACTCAGGATGATAGAGTCATTGTCTAGAAAAGGGCCTGACTTTACCTGCTTGCCCTCATGGCCTTCCTATGCTCCCTGCCTTGCCTGGCCTGGAACCACCAGCAGCTCTTGACCTGCTTTTCTTATTTCCCAGCAACCCAGAGGCAGATATGGTGGCAGAGATTGGCCTGGAAGAGCTAAATGGACTGGAGATGGAAGTCATGAGAAGACAGGTAAGCATCTCTTATGCAATGGATCCACTGGGAGGGTGGAAGCAGAATCATGGTGCCTTGGGGCAGGTAGGCTTTGGCAACAATGAGACCACCCCCCCTTGAAGTCATCTTGCCCTCTAGCAGTGGAGGTGAGGTCAGGCTCCCCTTCCTTTCCTCCCAGTCCTCAGGGCTCTAATGTCCCATCTTGATGGCAGCCTCAGCCCTGCCTCTCTCCCTGAGATGTGTGGGAAGGGAACAGAGGAAGTCAAAAGGAGAATGAAGAGGCAACAGAAGAGGATAGAAATCTGTGCAGAAGGAATGGTGCTAAGAGGTCTGGGGGTGGGGTTGTCTTCTCAGGGAGAGACCACAGAAGGCCTGGAAGGGCATCTTCCCTGGTGGCTGTCTCTGGCCCCTGAGTGTCATCCATCTCGGAGCCCTTACTCTGGTGCTGCAGCTGCCCCCACGCTGGCCCCCCCCAGGATTGAAATGCCCTTCCCCGCCTCCCCCAGCACAGCTGGGACAGGCTGGCTTCTTCCAGACAACTGGGTGAACACCAAAGAAGGGACAAGGCCTCTGGGCCTGAAAACACAGGCAGCCCAGTCCTCAGTCCCACGGGCCCATCCCATCCCCTGGTTTCAGTTGGTCTGCCTGCTTCTCACCCAGAGGCACTTTGGCCTCCCAAAGGGCAGCAGAGCCCCTTCCTGTACTAAGTTCATATTTTCTCCAGTGGTGAGCCATGGGCTTCCCCAGAAGAATCTCGCTCACCAGCCCCCTTGTTCTCTGCAGCTGCACGTGATCACCAGCCGGCTGCGAGCCCTGGAGGACCAGGGTGCCACCTGGCGCCACAGGGATGCTCTGTTCTTCACCATGCTGGTGTCGGCCTGCGTGGCCAACCTGTGGCTGTGGATGCGCCAGTGATGCCTCATGCCGCCTGAGCCCACTTCTCCTTCCTCTTCTTCCCTTTTCTCCCTGGGCCGCCCTTGCCCATCATCCTTCCATCTCCCAGCAGTCCTTAGCAGCATCAGAGCCATTTTCCAGCTCTGATTACACCGGTTGCCCTAGCTGCTGGGAGGTAAAAGAAGTGTGGCGTTCCAAAGGTCTGAATGGGCTGAAATGTAGCTGCTTTGGAGGGTGAAGAAGGTGGCATCTCGTTCCCACAGTAACACCAGTGGCAGGGGCTTCCTGCTTGCCCATCAGGGCTCCATGGTGACCATCTCAGAGCTGAACCTTACCTCTGTGCCCTCAACGTCCCTTCTGTTCCATTGTCTGTGGCAGGGGCTTGGCTGTGCCTTCCCAGTTTTCTTCCTTTGTGTACAGGGCTCTACACAGAAAATGCACTCAATAAAAGTTCACTGATAGCAGCAAACCCTGCTGGTTGAGCTTCTTACATCCAGGATTCATGTAGGGACAGCCCCTCTGAACAAAGTCACTGTTACAGGAACTGGGCTGATTCTCTACCCCAGGGGTCCTGGTTCCCTCCCTTCTCTCCTCCCCAAGGTCCCCTACCCAGGCAGGGAACCTTTTTAGGGGCAGGGCTTGGCAAAGTCCTTCCTGTTGGGCTCATGCCAGTGAGTGCTTGTGGGAAAGCTGTTATTCAGCAGCTTGTCTGGGCCAGGCATTGCAGGGACTCAATCAGAGGAAACATGGAATGCACCAGAAACCTTTCCATTTTCCCAGGAGGAAATTGACTCCTGGAGAGGGAGAACATGGTCCAGGGTCATTCAGCAAGACCGGGATAGTGTTAGGTCTAGAGTGGGTTCTCCTGTGTTCTAGCCGAGGGCTCTTGCCTGTCTCATATAGACTGACTGAGGTAAAGGCTCCTACTCAGCTCTGGAGGCTGGATGGGAGGCCACATGGAGGGGCTTTGAACCTCTTTCCCCCATGTCCAGAGCCCCATGAAGCTAAACTCAGACAGAGAAGATTGCTGGTAGGGCAGTGGGACTTGCGCTGAGTGAATGGGAGTGTTGCTGCTTGGGGCCTGACCACAGGGCAGATGTGCTGGGCTGCAGGAGGCCTTGGGAAGAGCTGTTGGCCCTTTCCCTGGGGCCAAAGAATAAATACACATCTCTTGGGGGGCAGGGACCCAGAAAATTCTCATTGGCTTTAGTGGCTAACTGGACCTTCCAAATCTATCAAGGCTTTTTCACCTATAAAGGTAAGAGAGTTTGTTAGTCATTAGATATAAAATAAACTTGACTATATGTGCTGTATGTCTGTGTCTATGCATGTGTATGTGAGAGAGAGAGAGAAAGACAGAGACGGAGACAAAGAGACAGAGACAGAAAGACAAGAGACAGTGGGAGGACAGGGAAGATGAGAGAGACTGGGACAGGGATGCAAGGAAGGAGGGAAGGAAAGACAGAGACTGGAGCTGTCAGTCTGCTTTGCCCCTGCCCCACCCTTCTCTGGTTCTCAATGGCCCCCATACAATGAGGGGATTCTTCTACTCTTAACTCTCAGGGGCCTCCTATCAGCCCTGTGGGATATCATGCATGTGGCCACTGGGGCTTGGGCCCTGCTCAAAGTGGAGACAAGAACACTTAATGAAGAAACAGTTGGGAGCTTCCCTCTCTGGTCCCAGAGTAGAGAGGGTAATGGAGTGCCAGAGGAAAGCCCTCTGTGGAATGGGGAGAGAGCAGCATCCAGACACAAGTGCTTCTAGTTGGGAAAGCCAAGAGGCCTGGGGACAACCTGGAGCCTTCCTGCCCCTCCAAATGGGCCCTGGTGCCTAGGAATCATCTGAGGACTAAGAGGAGGGCTGGGAACTTCCTTTCAGGCCACCCTTCCCCTCCTCACAGCCTCAGGGCAGACCAGGGCCCAAGGTGCAGGGACTTATTAAGGGCAACAGCCACAAGCCCAAAGTCCCCACTGCCTTTGAGGGCATGGAAGGAGGCCAGCCAAACATTGTGGAGAGGCTTGAATTTAAGGATGCCAGGGGGCCTGCCCTTGAGCGGCTCTCTGAAAGCTGCCCCTGTCTTCTGTTCAGGCTGGCTGTGCCAGAAGGCTCAGAAGAAGAGAAGGGTGTTGTGGGCTGGGCAAGGCCTACCCTTTGGGACATGGGTGTGCGTGTGTGTGTGAGCAGACACGGACATGTTTTCAGAAGTCTGGCTGAAAATATGTTGTGAAACAAAGGTTCACCGTTGGGAGCAATTTAGCTGAGATGCAAACAAACAGTGTGTCAGCCCCCTGGAGAAATGCCTCCTGAGCTAGGTGAGCTAAGGTGGAGCACTTGCCTAGACCCTCCATACCGTACCCTGTGGTATGACTCCTTGGCTGTTGCTAGCCCTGCCTGTCTGCTCCATCTACAGAGGCTTCCAGAAGGGCACTGGAGCTCGAGCTGCCCCATGCTGGCCTCCATGATGACCCGGGAGACAGACAGCAGGCTCCTCTGCAGAGTTCTGTGAGGGGCCCTATTGTAGGGGCTGGTACCTCCAAGCACTCCAACATTAGCCCAACCCATCTCCCAAGAAGCCTTGAACTTCCCCATGGACTGGTGGGGGAGGGGAGGAACTCATTCATACTTGGGTGTGGGGGAGGGGGTTCTTCTGCAGTGTGTTGTTCATTGCTCATCTGTGAAACTTCCTATGGGCTGCCCAGGCTTGGCATTAGAGGGGTATATAGTTGGTTCCTGTGCTGGATCAGGAGCTGCTAAAGGGAAGGGACTAACTTCCATTGCCTTCTGCATCTCTGACACCTAGCAGAAATAAAGGGCTGGTAGGATGGCCTCTGACCAGGGTCCCTGGAGAGCAATTCTGGTCTCCTGAATTGAGGGCTAGACTTGCCTTGGTCATACAAGTCTGGTCTTTAGGGCATGGCCACTGTAGAAAAGCTTTTGGCATAAAAGTAAGTCAATTCTGACCACTACTTTCTCTGGTGCACCTACTATGTGCCAGCACATTGTATGGGAAAAATAATTACACAAGTCCTGCTTGATGATATCCTCCTGAAAAAGGCAAACATTACAAGTGTAGCTAACAAAGTCCCTTGTCCCACAATGTTAAGCCCCGCTATAGAACTGACTCCCACTGTCAGCTTGGTGTGTCCTTGCAAACTCTCACCGTCACATATGTGACACAGCCAGTAGTGACCTCCTGGTGTTGCATGGATATGTGTACCTCTTTGTGTCTTGGGCTTTGTGCATGGGATCTCATGTAAGCCACCCCACACAACCCACTGAGAGATGGGCCAGTTTCCCAACTCTGTGTGCAGGTGGGAAAGGCAGTAAGCCTCTGGTCATGCCTGCCCCACTGGACTGGCCCCTAAACCCCTGCCAGCCCTGGCAGATGCAGATGCCAAAACTCAATATTTTGATTCTTCTGTCTCAGGTTGGCTACCCAGCAGCTGGGGAAGCCAGGCAGAAGAAAGTGGGCATGTGGAGAGAGAGATGTGAGGTACACGGAGGGGGCTTTGTTGTACCCAAAGTCTTGAAAAGGAGCTAATGTTTTGCCACCCAAGAGTTCTTGCCCTCTTTCACTTCCCCAGCTATGGCCCCTCTTAGAGGCCAAGTCCAGGGAGCCCTGGAGAAGAAGGAATGGCTTCCTTTCCAACCTTGTTCCACCCCAGGAACCTCTTTTCTCTCCCAGGTTTCTCCCTGGCTTGTCATCTGGCAGGTAGGCTGGCTAGTACTGTGACCAAGGTGAAAGGCGGGTGCATGGGGACAGTGAGCTGGCAGCTTTGAGTCCCCAGACACAAAGCCCTGAGTGATGCATGCTCCATGTAAGGGAGGGCTCCTCAGGGAGCTTGGGAGGAGCTGGCTTCTGGGTCTGGGCAGACAAGAAGCTTCCATATCCAGGCAGTCCAGCATCCAGCCCTTACCTCCTTACAGCCTGAGGTGTACAGGGACCATAGTGAGAGGGTCACGCATCCAGCCAGCAGGTCTGGCAGCTTCTCCAGTGGGCAGGTGCCACCCTGGGCCAGGGTCTTGAGCTTGCTGCAGCAGTGGGCATGAGCTCCTCTGGGCTGCTGACAGCCTCCCCTGCTGGTGTCAGGCAAGGTGAGGCAGCTGTCTGACTGAGAGGCTGCCAGCCGTGTGGAGGTTCAGGGACCCCACTGGCCTCGGAACAAGAACACCAGGAGGTCGCTGCTGGCTCAGGCACTGATGAGCCCCCAAGGGCTTGTCTCTGATTGGAGGCTTCACAGACATGTCAACGGATGCTGACTGTGGCCAGGGGACACCCTGTCTCTGAAGCCATCTGATTGGTAAGGAAAGGGGCTGGCATTGGGTTGAGGCAGCCACGGATCAAGGGCTGTCACCTTCTTGTAGCCAGGGCTGATGTCCTCCATGGGGTAGGAGCTGGACCCCATGAAATTGTGCAGGTCCTAGAGCCTGTCTTGACATGGGCTTTAATGTGATAGGTTTTTCCCAGCTGAGAAAAAGTGGCTGTGTGGAGAACCACTGTCTCTTGTAAAAGCAGCTGAATGAAATCCTAGCTCTAGGAGTATGAAGACACTGAGTACCATGCTAGGCTTGACTCCAAGGCAGCTGAGTCTTCTTCTCTTCTAGGACAGTGTCTGAAGCCTTGGAGTATAGGGGCTGAGAGGCTGAAGGGCTGCTTGGCCAGGCAGGCTTTGGTGGGAGGGAAGAAGGCTATGGACCTTACCACCTGCCCCTGCCTCCACTGCCTGCTTGGCCCAGGGCATTTTTGGGCATCCAAGCCTCAAAGCATGGGGGGTATGCCACCTGGAGCTCCATGGTTCTCTGCATATGAGAAGTAATGGAGGTAGGGGCAGGGGTTGTGTAATGCTTCTTCCAGAAACCCTACTGGGTTGCAGTCTTTGCTTTCAGTCCTTCAAATGCACCCTGGCTTCTTCAGAAGAGACTTGAGGGAGAGTGTCCACTGCAGGTCTCTCAGGCTTTGGGAGCCAGCCCCTCTGACATTTGGGCAAAAACATCTGCATTGAAGTTTTGGATCTTCTGGCTGAGGGAAGATTCCAGAGCCACGCCTGGGGCAGGGACAGGTTCTCCATTTTGGTTCTTCAGCTGAGCTTGACCCCAGACCAGGAAGTGTCAGCTCCATCCATGTTGGCCTGTGGCCATAAGAGGCAGCTGATGTTGGGGTGGCCTGGTCTCTAGATTTCCTTCCAGTGTCCTGGCCCTGCTGTTGGCAGAGCATGAGCAGAGTCCTTAACACTATTTGTTAGGTGAGGCCTCCAGGGTGGTGGCTCAACTCAAAGCATATGTGCCTAGTCCAAGTACTCAGTGTCAACTTCCTCTAGGGAAGGCAGCCAGGAGTATACCTGGTTGGCCTTTAGGTGCCATGGTTGCCTCAGAACTACCAGAATCAGACCTAGCCACACCCCACCAGACTCCAACATGAGATGGCCCCACAAGAGATGAGGCTGCCAAGATGGGTCTGGTGAGATCCAGAAGGGATTTGAATGCCCAAATGCAGAGTTTGGAATTTGTCGTGTACATTATTCCCCCATCCATTCAATAAGTACCCAACACTGTCCTTAGTTTTGGGACTTAGCAGGGTCACTGCAACTTCACCTCCACAAAAGCCTGCAGTGTTTGGTGAAGTTCTGACCTAACTCTCCTCTTGGTACTCATACCAAAGTCCTTGGCTCTGTTCACTTGCCAGGCTGGCCCTGTGGCTGAGTGTGCTTTTGGAGTGAGATTGCCTAGGTGTGAATCTGTGCAGTGGGGATAATAATAGCATCAGACTCATCAGATTGTTGGGAGGATTAAATGCATTAACTTAGGTCAAGTATTTAGCACATGGTAGTTGCTCAATGAATGAGAAACTGTCCCTGCATCCCCAGGTTCTAGCTTCTTTTTGGCTCTCCTTGTCACTGTTTGCTTGCCTGTCCACCTCCCTGCTTTCCTACTTGCTTGCCCCTACTGCCCTGCCACTCATGATGTGCATGATTCACCCCTTGGTACCATTCTCTGCCTACAGCCTAGGACTTCCTCTGTTGTAATGGCTGGAATTGAATATCTGGGGCACTAGCTTCTGGCTGAGACTTGGAGCTTGCCTGTCTAGGCTATCAGTCATGGAAGAGTTCCCTTCCCAATCATAGCAGAAAAAAATCTGGCTGGTATTAACTTGAATCTGAGGCCAGGATGGCCTGGACTATTAAACAAGTTGGGGTACCCAGTCACCTGGAAGGATTTACTGGAGTGTCTCCCTACTAGCAGTTCCCTTTTCTAAGCTCTGCCTTCTGAGGTTCCTCAGAACTGCACCAAGGTCTAACCTTTATGTGTCCTCCCTCTGCCTCCATCCCTTCTTTCCTTCCATCAGTATGTGTGGAGTGCTTTCCAGGAACCAGCTGCAAGGCTGTGTGGGGAGAGACTGTATAACAAAGCAGATCCTGATGCCTGCCCTCAGGCAGTGCACAATGTAGTGCAGGGGGGTGTTCGCAAAAAAGGTGGCATAGTCTGGACTCAGGCTTCACTGTAGGACTTTGGGAACTTGACAGGAAGCTGTGCACAGGGAGACTGAGCCTGGACATGCTCTTCAGGGAGAAGCTTAAGTGCCAAGCCACCCTGAAGGCCACAAGCCGAACGCTTGGTCTCAGTCAGTCACAAATGTCTGTCTAAGGGCTGATGGTGGTGGTAAATTCAGTGTGATTTGGGACAAGGTGAACTGCACCTGTCCAAGGGCAGCCAGAGAGTAATGTCCAGTTGGAAGCTGGAAGGAAACCCTGGGGCTCAGCAGAATGATTTTCCTTATTACCATCACTTGCTTACCTTTATTATTGGACATTTGATTTCATCCTTACTTTTGTGACAGTACATAATGTGTCTTATTTCTCTGGCTACTTTTAAGGTTTTCCCATTATCAATGGATTTGGGGAATTTGATTATAATGTGCCTTGGTATAGTTTTCTTCATGTTTCTTATGCTTAGAAAGAAGCATTGAGCAGAATTCTTGTACCTGTGGGCTTATAGTTTTTGTCCAACTTGGTAAACTTTTGGCTATTTTTTTTCAAATATTTTTTTCTCTCTCCCCCTCCTTTAGGAACCTCGCCAACACCTATATTAAGCCACTTGAAGTTGTCCCATAGCTCAATGATGCTTTGCTCTTTCTTTTTCTGATTCTCTTTTCTCTTTGTTGTATTAACTGTTTTAATACCCTTGTCTGGTAATTCTACATTTGTACCAGTTCTAGGTTTGTTTTAATTAACAGATCATTTCCTCTTCATTATGGAGACATTATTTATATGCTTGGTAATTCTTGAGTGGATGCCACACATTGTGAATTTTACCTTGTTGGATGCTGGATACTTTTTTTATTATTTGAAAAAATATTTTTGGGTCTTGCTCTGGGATTAAGTTAACTTATTTGGAAAGAGTTTGATCCTTTTGAGGCTTGTTTTTCAGACTTTTTCAGTGGGACCAGAATAGTGTTCAGTCTAGGAACAAATTACTCCACACCACAGTAGCAGGACCCTTCTGGATGCACTACTGGATAACCCATGAATTACTAAGTTTTCCAGTTTAGTTGGTGGCATCAAACACTATTCCAAGTCCTATGTTAGGGTTGGGAACTGTAACCTCTAATTTTTTGGAATTGTTCTTTCCCCAGCCATGGATAACTTCCTTCCTCATAGGTGTGTGTTGGTAAATGCCAGCAGAAAACTTGAAAGGGACTCTGCATATATCCAGAATTCTCTCTCTGTGCAGTTTTCTCTTCCCCAGTATTCTGTTCTGTAAACTCCAGCTGCTTTGGTATCCTTGGATTCTCTTGTCTGTCTTCTCAATCCAGGGAATCTATCAGGCTCCACCTGGGATTCCTCTCTCTTTCTGTGTCATGGCCTGGCACCTCTCACAAAAGTAACCTGGGCTAATTGTAGGGATCACCTCATTTGTTTCCTGGCTCTTAGGAATCACTGCCATCATTGCCTAATGTCTTGAAAACCGTTGTTTCATGTATTTTGTCTAACTTTGGTTGTTTCTTTCTGGAGGGTATATCCAGTCCTTGATACTCCATCTTGTCCAGAAGCAGAAGTATCATATATACCTTTAAAATGACCTAACTGATAATAGTGAAAGTCTAAGCTAAGTAATGGATGTGGAAAGAGAGGGAGTAACTGACTGGAGAAAGTGCAGGTATAGTTCATTGACTATTCATTCAAAGCTTACTTATTGAGCATGTGCCATATGTCATGTTTTTAAGGTAGAGTCCTTGTGACTTGCATAGACAGAGTGTGTGGGCATGAAAGAAAGACCAAAGTCAAGGATGACTCTGAAGTTTTTGACTTGAATAATTGGGAGAACAACATTGCATTTATTGAGATGTAGAGGAGTGTGGGAGGATAAGGTTTGGAGAGAAAGATCAAGATCTCAGTTTTGGACCTATTCAGTCTTCAACATCCAAGTGGTAATGTCAGGGAGGCAAATTGGAGTTCTGGTGAGAGGTTGGGCTGGTGTTATAAATTTACAAGTCATCAGCATGCGGATGTGTTTAAAGCCACAAGACTGGATGAGGAGATGATGGAGAGAGAAAAGATAAGGAATCCATCCAAAGACTGAGTTCAGGAAACTCCAAACTTCAGAATTAAGAAAGAGGAAGAGGCTTTTTAGGGGACACTAGAAAGTGGCCAGTGAGGGAGGAGAACAAGGAGAGTGGAACCCATTATTTCAAGAATGAGAGAGTAGATAATCTGTGTCAAATGCTGCTGAGAAACAGAATAGGCATGAATCAAGAAGTGACTCTGAGGATGAATTGTGTTCCTGTCGTCTTTTTTATTCTGAGAGCAACACTGAGGTCAGAGAATTGCCAGACTCATCTGTTTGACCTCAGCACTTAGCACAGACCTGATGCACAACAGGTGCTCTGGGAATATGCATGGGCTAGATGAGTGAATAAAAGAGTGCAAGGCAACAGTGAATATTTGAATGAGCCACAAACTGGAAGTTAGTAGTTTGGCTTCTTATCTTGGCTGTATGACTAACTCGTCCCTCCTGTCCCTGGTCTTAGCATCTCTGAAAGAATTGTCCTCAGAATGCTTTCTTTCTTTCTTCTTCTTTTTTTTTTTAAGATTTTATTTATTTGACAGAGACGGCCAGCAAGAGAGGGAACACAAGCAGGGGGAGTGGGAGAGGAAGAAGCAGGCTCATAGCAGAGGAGCCTGATGTGGGGCTCGATCCCATAACGCCGGGATCACGCCCTGAGCCGAAGGCAGACGTGTAACGACTGTGCCACCCAGGCGCCCCTCAGAATACTTTCAACTAGGGTCCAAAAGACTCCCTGGACCAGGGCTGTTTTTTCTATAAAAGTCTTGGGTTTGTTCTTCAACTTGTGGATGAGGAGGAAAGAGGCTCAGAAGTATATCATGATTAATGTCAGGCTTTTTACAGAATCATTGTCACCTTACTCTGTTTGAAAGCCTCCCGCTTTCTGTCTAGGATCTAGCCCATTTCTCTTCTCTTTGCCAATTACATGGTCTGCTGTCTTCTTTGTCCAGCCTACTCCTGCCCTCACAGTTGCACAGCTATTGCAAACCTTCTGGCTTCCTCCAAAGTCTGTGTCTACTGATGCCTGATGCCTCTGAAGATGAAACTTCCTGTCACCCATTATATCCATCTTTCATGAGCTCCAGCCTTAACTGGAGTTGGTCAAATACACAGATACTTTCATTATCTGTTGAATCCCACCTCAGAAGCTTTATACCGCTTTATTATCTCATTTCAGTAAAAGAATAACACGAGCAACACAGAGAGCCTCTTGCAATCCCACCTTCTCCAGTTTCTACTCTATCTCTCTCAGTCAAGCTTCTGGAAAGAGACATATTCATACCTTTTTTTCCTCACCTACTACTACTCATTATGAAACCCTGCAAAACATGTTGTCTTTTACCATCACTCCTTGCAGCTGTTTTTTTTTTTAAATAGAAAGTTGAAGTATAGTTGATACACAATGTTACATTAGTTTCAGGTATACAGCATAGTGATCCAGCTTCTCTATATGTTATGCTGTGCTCACTACAAGTGTAGCTACCATCCGTCACCATACAACACCGTTGTAATACCATTGAATGTATTCCCCACACTGTACCTTTTTCATCCTTGTTACTTATTAACTCTGTAACTGAAGGTCTGTATCTCCCACCCCCTTTCACCCATTTTTCCCATCTCCCCACCAACGAACAAACAACCAGCAGAATCAAATCTGTAAATACAGAGAACAAACTAATGGCTGCTAGAGGGGAGAAGGTAGGAGGCTGCTTTTGATAAGGTCACCAGTTTTACCCACTCTTTTGGCTCCTTGGGCCACATGTTACCTTTGCAGGTCTTGAGAATGTTACCCTCAGCCTCCTTCTCTGCTCTCGTCTCCTCTGAGAGCTTTAACTCCCAGCAAACCCTAATGGTGTCCATGTCTCCCCTCCATTCCACAGCCTGGTGAGGATTGGGGCAGTCAGAGTCTGCTGCAGCATGTCTGGAGAGCAACGGTCAAGGTTTGAGACCAGGCCAGAGCCTTGGGAATAGAGGACAGTAGATGGACTGATCTTTGACACTTTTGGGGGACAATTCACTGAAGACAGAGGATGTCTAGATATGATGATTGAAGGAAATAAGGAATAAGGGTTGACATCCAAGTTTCTGATTTGGATTACTGGGTAGAAGGCAGCCCCCCTTTATGAGATGGGTAACTTGGAGAAGCCAATTTGTAGGTAAAGATGTCAAGTTTAATTTTAGTTATGTTGCATTTGAGGTGCCTCAAAGGAGATGTCTACTAGGCAGCTGGAGATATGGGTGGGCAGCTTGGGAGAGATGCCTGGGTTGGGAGCTTAATTTGGGACTTAGGACTTAATTAGCCTTAGGACTAGATGAAGTTTCTTGGAGAGCGCGCAGATGAGAACCCCTGGCCTAGTTGCCTGCAGTGCCAGGAGATAGCTGCCTGCCTTTGTTCCCTGGCAAGCAGCATGAGGGGGTGCTTCTGATGAACAGGAATGTGTGTGGCAGGGCAGCTGTTGGGCAACCAGACTGAAGGAAGGGCCTGTTCCTATCAGAAAAGGAGCAGGAATAATGGGAGAGGAATCTGTCTTGGTGCTAGAACCTTAGAGAGGCCATAAATGTTGTCATATGCCCCCAGAGCTATCCCTTTTTGTGGGCTGAGTGCCACTGCTCTTAGGGATGATTAATAAGGAAGGAAGAGGTCTAAGTGGTGGTGGGCAGGGCCTGCGCTGGATCTCTATCAGTGAGAGGCTGCTCCAAGTCCTCTGTCTTGTATTTGCAGCCTCCCTGGGTTGGCTTGACCTCCTCTGCTCACACTCTACTCTGGGTCCAGCCTCCTCACACCAGTGTCTCTTCCATCCCTGCAAAGGACTTGCCCTTTACTGCCCCACCTCTACCCCTGCTATTCATTCACTGAACAGTGCTCCACTGAGGCCAACTCTGATCAGTGTGAGTGGTACCAGCTTTGTTTCCATTGCCTGGAACTTTCTGTCTCCATGGTCTGCTGCCTCTAGGGTCTAAGCAGGGACTCGGAGATGCTGGGTCTTATCCCTCAGGTGCCCTCATTAGCATCCCAGTACCGTAGTCCCACAGAGAGCACCAAGCGAGCAGCTCTGAGGCTGCTTGTTATTACCACTCACCACAGAGCCTGGTGTGCCTGCCATCGCCATGGTGACAGCTTTGGAAGCTGGAACGGGTAGATGGAGGAGGATGAGGTGATGCGGAGTGGGGCAGGGTTTCAACAATAGGGGCCATAGGCAACCTGGGGGGTGTGCTGACCATTTCTGATCAAATCTGCTCTGAATCTCTCTTTCTCCAGCCTCCCTGACCCCATGGCAAGAAACATGGCAGAATGAATGTAATCTCCTCTCTCTCTTCAGGATTTTTCCCTCTCAGGCTGCTCCTTCCTAGTGTATTTTGTGGACACCTCCTCCTCTACTCATGTGTTAAACTTTGGGGTTCTCCAGAGCTGGCTCTGACCTGGTCCCTTAGTCTGTATTTTCTTTCTGTGTAATCCCACCCACTTGCTCTCCAGTGCTCCCCACACCCCATCCTTTTGTGAGTCCCGTCCTTTCTCCCTCCTGAATAGTTCTCCACACTGCCCACTTGTCTCAGTCTCCTTTGTCACCATCTTCTTCAGTCTTCTCCCTACCACCTTGCTTCCAATCTTGCTCCCCATATAATCCAGTCTCTACATAGCAGCCAGAAGATCTTTCTAGAATATAATGCTGTTCCAGCCATGTTCTCGCTCAGCTCTTCCGAGGCTCCCTATAGCCCAAAGGAGAGAGTCCTGACTGGTACCACTGCCTATGGAACCCATGGGAGCTCTCCCTCCTCTCCTCCTCACTGCCTGTCCCAACCATGAGCTCCTCTTTGTTCCTTAGCTTGCACAACATTACTTGGGAGTACTAGGGAGAATGTGACTAGAGCTGAAAGGAAGATGCCCAAGAGACAGTACTGCTGGTTGAAAAAGTCAATGAGAGATGAACTTTCATCTGAGGAGCATGAGCTCTGAGGTGGTCTCAGGTCAGGAGAACCAGAGAGCAGGGGGGAGTGGTAGCGTGGCAGCTGCCTTGGGCCAAGGAGATACATCTCCACCTATGGGACAGGAGTTTGGGGGCAGTGGCTGGTTTGGAGGTGCTCAGCAGCCTAAGCATGTGCCGGGCATCTGAAAAGCCAGGGCACCAGAAGATGTCTTAGACAGTTTTTTAAAGATTGATTTATTTATTTATTTATTTATTTATTTATTTATTTATTTATTTGAGAGAGAGAGCACACAAGTGGGAGGGGCAGGGAGAGGGAGAGAGAATCTCAAGCAGACTCCACGCTGAGCATGGAGCCCAACTCTGGGCTCAATCTCAAGACCCCAAGGTCACAACCAGAGCCCAAACTAAGAGTTGGATGCTCAACTAACTGACTGTGCCGCCGAGGTGCACTGTCTTAGACAGGTGTTTTGTTTTTGTGTTTTTAAATACACTTTATTTTGTTTTAGCTTTGATAGTTCATATGTCAGGAAATTCACTGGGGTGAAAGAAAAATAAGCACATTTTGTAATTTAGTGTTGTTTGCCTTTTAAATTACCTGGCAGAGTGGAGACAACACCTTCATCTTCTTGGTGTTTAGAGCCTGATACTTAGGCCTGGTACTTCCTCTGCCTTATATGGTACCCAAGATCCTCTGTGACCTTCCTCTTGGCCATCTCCCTGGCAGGTGAAGATACTGGTTGTACATGGAGGATGACAGAAAAATCCAATGGTGTGAAGAGTTCCCCAGCCAATAACCACAACCACCACGCACCTCCTGCCATCAAGGCCAATGGCAAAGATGACCACAGGAGCAGCAGCAGGTGAGTCTGTTGAGACTGGATCATTTCAGAGGTGGCCTGGAGGCTTCTATTTTCTCCCAGCTCTGCCTCATTATCACAGAGCAAACCATCTTTTGGCTTAAGGATACCCTCTAAAAAGGGACTATGGGATTTCTAGGCACCTCCCAGGAGAGAAAAGTGCTGATAGGAGACAAGGTATGCCCAGAGAAACCCTGGTCAGCTCTGCTCCTTCCTTTACAGGCCACAGTCCGCAGTCGATGATGACACCTCCTCAGAACTGCAGAGGCTGGCGGAGATGGATGCCCCCCAGCGGGGGAGGGGTGGCTTCCGCAGGTGGGTTCCACCACTGCCTTCCTGCTACCTGTTTCTGCACATGGGGCCTGTCAGAGTGGCTACCATAACTCACCTTCTCTCAGTCCCACTGAGCCTTTCTGCTAAGACCCCTGGGAAGCATTTTTCTCCTGAGGAGGGTCCTGTGAGCAAGCTGGGAGTGGTCAGTGGAGTATTGCCTTCAGAGTTGCGTGTCTCAGCATTGGGAGGGGGGAAGGAATCCTTCCCAGCAAAGGGGTCTAGGTAGAGGGTTTTGAGGTCTACAGCCCAGAGTCATAGGCTCCACAGGGAAATCAGTAAGCCTGGACCAATCTTCCTCCTGGACTGTCCTCCATTAGCACAACCTTTATGTTGCCCTGGAGACCACTATTTGTTCTCCACAATCAACTGAGATAGCGCCTCTGACGGGAAGTCTTCCCAGAGCAATCCCTTGTCCCTCAGGCTACATTCAGAGTCATACCTGAACTCCAGCGCCTTGCCCTTGGTGCTGGCCCCCATCCCAACACTTAGCCTGGGAGACATCATAGACTGGCTTGTTTCCAAGGTCCCTTCTCCATCTCCCTAACCAGATAGTGAGCCCTTGGGTCCACATCCTTTCTGAACAGCATGATTCTCCTCTCTGTCTCATGTTGATTCTCATCTCTAGGATTGTCCGCCTGGTGGGGATCATCAGAGACTGGGCCAACAAGAATTTCCGTGAGGAGGAACCTCGACCTGACTCATTCCTGGAGCGTTTCCGTGGGCCTGAGCTCCAGACCGTGACAACACAGCAAGGGGATGGCAAAGGCGACAAGGACGGCGAGGGCAAGGGCACCAAGTATAGCTGTCCAGCTTGTAGGATTAGCAGGACTCTCAAGCATGCAATTGTAGGGTTTGGTGGGGTTTCTTATGCCACTGCCAGAGGAAGACTGGGGTCTATACCAAGCCCTGACATGGCAGGGAAAGGGGTTGGCAGGGGAGACCTGCTATGGTTTTAACTCTAGCACATTTCCATTGTCCCTGTTCACAGCCTTTCCAACATCCAGGGGCCAATTGCCATGGGAACACCTGGTGGCTTTTTTCCCCCTAGCTGCCTCTTGCCAGATGTCCTCTTGCTGATCAAGAAGCAAACAGCAAGGGCACCTGGATGTGTGCCAGCCCCATCTTGGTTCTAGCAGTCAGTAAATACAGAGGAGGATACAATTAGGGAGTGCTGCTGAGAGTATGCCCACACCAGCACCAATGTCAGTACAGAGGTGGGCCTTTGAGGAGGCCATACTGGGGGCTGGCTTGCTGGGGAAGGCCTGGAAACAACTGTGGGGAGGGTGGAGAAGGTGGCACTGGAAGGTCTGTTCTTTGAGGAATGAGTTGGCGACTGGGGATGTCTGGCCAAGCCGACATTCCCCACTTCTAGCCAGTGGAGGAAAAGAGCTTTTGCCAAGATAGGATATAGCATATGGGAAAATGATTTGAGAGCTGGAGGCCAGGGACCAAACAGGGAGGGTGGGGTGGGCAGGAAGCACGTGGCACTCACTTTCTTGGAGTTCCTCTCTCTTCCCAGGAAGGATATGGGAACAAGCCCTGAGCCCTTATTACCATCCTGTGGAAGTTCCTTCTCAGGCCCTGAGGCCCACCCCAATGAAAATACTGCCCCTTGCCATCCCCTGCTCTCTGGGCAAGGGGCTTCCACAAGGCATGGAAACCAATGGGTCTATGTGGGGTTAAAATAGGAAGAGGGGTGACCCTTGCCCATCTTAGCTCTACTCCAATGCCCAGTACCAATTTGTGGCTCCCTGAAAATGGGGCCCTGAGCCAACCCAGTCCTTACCCCTTACATCCTCTTAAGCATCACTTTTTAAAGGACCCCTGGCCTCTGGGAACTGAGGTGCTGCCACACTGAGGACCTAGTCCCCAAGTCTGGCTTCTGCCTGTCTCCTCAGGAAGAAATTTGAACTATTTGTCTTGGATCCAGCTGGGGACTGGTACTATCGCTGGCTATTTGTCATTGCTATGCCTGTCCTCTACAACTGGTGCCTGCTGGTGGCCAGGTGAGCAGGGAGGGTTCTGGGAGGGGGTGGCCAAATCATCCCGGTCAACAGGCCTTGGGGTTGAGAGTACACCAGTCCCAGCTGTGGATACAGAGCTCACCCAACCCAGCCTTCTTTCTGAATTCCCTGCTTGCCAATGACACCTGCCTCTGCCCTATTAACCCCCAATGCCCCCTATTTCCCAACTTAATATATTGCCACAACTTCAAGTCTATCCTTCCCTGGTATCTGTTCCTACTTCTCCATCTACACCAATACTGTCCTGGGTAAAGCCACCCTCCTCTCTCCCTGGGACAACTACAATAGCCTTGCACCCATTTCTTGTAGGCATTCTTTCCCCCTCCAATTCATCCTTCACACTTGAAACTAGTGTGGTTGGTAGAAAATGGGATCTGATTATGTCAGTTCCTCCTCACAAACCCTTCAATTGCACCCCCCCCCCCATTGCTCACAGGATGAAGTTGAAGCCCTCAGAGTAGGCTTCAATGCCCTCTGGACCTGGCCTTCTCTCTAGTTCCACCTTCTGGACATACCCCAACCCCAGCACTCACTACTCTTGGACCATAACATGCTGTTTCCTCAAGAGAAAATTCCCTTTCCCCATTTTTAGCTTATGGAGATTCTTCTTACAGTTTCAGTTCCAAAGCCACTTTCTACAGGTAGCTTTCCTTGACATCATTTCCCACCCCACCCCATCCCCCACTTCAGTTATTCATTCAGCAAGGGTTTGACTGAGCATCCACTGGATGCCAGGCTCTGTGCTAAGTGCTGGGGATAATATGGTGAACAAGACACTCATGGTCTCTGCTCTCTTGGAACTCTCAGGCTAGTGGGAGACACTGGCAATAAACAAGAACAAAACAAATGCCCAAGGGACTTGAGGCAGGAAGCTACTAGAGAAAGGGCAGTCAGTGTAAACCTCTCTGAGAAGGTGACACCTTAGGTGAGACCTGGATGGTGAGAGGGAATCAGTTATTTAGATGCCTGAGGCTGGTGAAAGGAACATTCTGGGAAGGAGGAACAAATGCTAAGACCTTGTCCTAGGATGGACTACTGTGGCTGGAGGACTTCAAGTGAACATCAGGCAGGCACGGGACTGTTCTGTAGGCTTTGTGGACCAGTGGAGAGGGCTTGGATTTTATTTGAAATGTGACCAAGTAGTCAGAATTAACTGTTCTTCCCTTTGACTAGTACATTCACTGGGTCATCGTCTAGGGTTCTATCTCCTATTTGGTTCCTTCTTTAGGTCCTTACCCATTCAGTCACCAAGTCTTGCCAATTCCTCCTAAAACTCCTGCAGCCTCCAACCTCTCTTCATTCCCACTGCCTCTCGACTAAGTCCAGCTACTATTTTCTCTCACCTGGATTGGCCAGTGGTCTATGTTGGGTTCTCAAGAGGTATATGTTGCAGAGATGAACATGGAGGCTATTCAGCTGTGTCTTATAGTTCATACTCCCAATGACTAATTTTTCATTCAACTCACACCTGTCAAATCCTGGTGCTCTGGGCTAGAGCATAGGGCATGCAGTAATGACTAAGAGGTGGCCTCTGCCTTCTTGGTACTCATAGTCCAGTGGATGAGAGACAAATAATGGTCAGTGTGGATGTCTATTTAAGTCTGTCTATGTATTAATAAGGATTGGAGTAGAAGTTGCTTGTCAATAAGTTTCTTCATGACATTAAACTGACTGCAATTGGTCAGTGTCCCTGGTAGCCATCCCAAGCCCTGTGCTCAGTGGGCACTCAGTTTGAGGCCTCCAGAGGGCATTGGCTGACTTTGAGGGTGAAATCTCATCCTGTCTTCCTGCAGAGCCTGCTTCAGTGACCTACAGAAAGGCTACTACTTAGTGTGGCTGGTGCTGGACTACTTCTCAGATGTAGTGTATATCACAGACCTCTTCATCCGACTGCGCACAGGTAAGTGAGCAACTGGGATGCATACGCAGGAGCATGACCCATAGGTCCAAAGTCCTGAGTCCACAGTTTAAGAAGCCCTCTTGACACAGTGTTAGACTCAACTGCCTAGATGGGACTTGTGTTGGTGTCCCCTCCTCTTTGAACCTCACAGTCCCCATGTGCTTAGTGAGGTTCAGACTGGGGGGTCATCTTTTAGGGTTCTTCAGGCCAGCTCTTCTATGTGAGTTTCCTATACCTCTACTTGGGAAGGAGGGCTGAATGTGCAATTTCTTAGCTCTTAGCCTATTGTGGGGGACAGGCCTGAGGGCAGAGCTGATGTACTGGTTTGCATCTCTACTAGGTTTTCTGGAGCAGGGGTTGCTGGTCAAAGATCCTAAGAAGTTGCGGGACAACTATATCCACACCCTGCAGTTCAAGCTGGATGTGGCTTCTATCATTCCCACGGACTTGATCTATTTTGCTGTGGGCATCCACAGCCCTGAGCTGCGCTTTAACCGCCTACTACACTTCGCCCGCATGTTTGAATTCTTCGACCGTACTGAGACACGCACCAGCTACCCCAACATCTTCCGAATCAGCAACCTGGTCCTCTACATCTTGGTCATCATTCACTGGAATGCCTGCATTTACTATGCCATCTCCAAGTCCATTGGCTTTGGGGTTGACACCTGGGTTTATCCCAACATCACTGATCCTGAGTATGGCTACCTGGCTAGGGAATACATCTACTGCCTTTACTGGTCTACCCTGACACTCACCACCATTGGGGAGACGCCACCCCCTGTAAAGGATGAAGAGTACTTATTTGTCATCTTTGACTTCCTGATTGGTGTCCTCATCTTTGCCACCATTGTGGGAAATGTGGGCTCCATGATCTCCAACATGAATGCCACCCGGGCTGAATTCCAGGCCAAGATTGATGCTGTCAAACATTACATGCAGTTCCGAAAGGTCAGCAAGGAGATGGAAGCCAAGGTCATTAAATGGTTTGACTACCTGTGGACCAATAAGAAGAGTGTGGATGAGCGGGAAGTTCTCAAGAACTTGCCAGCCAAGCTGAGGGCTGAGATAGCCATCAATGTACATCTGTCCACACTCAAAAAAGTGCGCATCTTCCAGGATTGTGAGGCTGGCCTGCTGGTGGAGCTGGTATTGAAGCTCCGTCCTCAGGTCTTCAGCCCTGGAGATTACATTTGCCGCAAGGGGGATATTGGCAAGGAAATGTACATAATCAAGGAAGGCAAATTGGCAGTAGTGGCTGATGATGGTGTTACTCAATATGCCCTGCTCTCGGCTGGGAGTTGCTTTGGAGAGATCAGTATCCTTAACATTAAGGGCAGCAAAATGGGCAATAGACGCACAGCCAATATCCGTAGCCTTGGTTACTCAGATCTGTTTTGCTTGTCCAAGGATGATCTTATGGAAGCTGTGACTGAGTACCCCGATGCCAAGAAGGTCTTGGAGGAGAGGGGCCGGGAGATCCTGATGAAGGAGGGGCTGCTGGATGAGAATGAGGTGGCAGCCAGCATGGAAGTAGATGTGCAGGAGAAGCTAGAGCAGCTGGAGACCAATATGGAGACCCTGTACACTCGCTTCGGCCGCCTGCTGGCTGAGTACACAGGAGCCCAGCAGAAACTCAAGCAGCGCATTACAGTTCTGGAAACCAAGATGAAGCAGAACAATGAGGATGATTACCTGTCAGACGGGATGAACAGCCCTGAGCCAGCTGCTGCTGATGAGCCGTAAGGGCTTGGGCTCAACTGCCTTCCCAGCCTTGGCCTTGACCCCAGGAACTAGAAGAGCTGTGCAGGTGTCCGTATTTGTATGCATTACCCTCTTGAATTCTCCTTGGAGCTTTTCTGTCCTAGGTTTTTGGCTCAATCATCTAGAAGTCCTCCTCCAAGTCCAGCTAATAACCAAGCTTATGCACAGTGCAGACCATATTGGCTCAGCTTTCAGGAGCTTCAGCCTGTCCAAATACAAGGAAAGAAGAGATGAGCAGCTGAATTATCTTCAAGGGGCCTTTCTTGCGGCTGAGAGCCTGGACAATGATCTGCTCTGAAGAAGCCCATCTGCAGGACACTGTGCACCCTACTGCAGTTCTGCCTTCTCTCCAAGCTCTTTTACACATAGCTGCTTCCCACTTGGCTCTGGTCCTTGCTTTTCTAATATGTGTTCTGAATATCCCTATTTCCCTGCACATGTATGCAGTTCAAGAAATGACTGCAGACAGTTAGCATAGGTACTGTGTCTGTCTCCCAAGGCATGAAAGGAGGTTGGCAGGTAAAAGCGTGCTCACTCAGGGCTGCCTCTCTATCAGGCACTCCAGGTTCTGCTCTGTTCATCCATCTGACTGTTGCTAGCCGGGAGTGAGGTCTCTGTAGTCTTCTCTAGACCAGAGAGATGATTATTTTCTTGGTTCCTGGTCCATTCCAGAGCAGGGAGTGATGAACAAGGAAATGCCACCTGGAGAAGGAGGCGGGTGGGAGCTCTGGTCATCACCCTTCTATACAGAGCATTACTGAAGAAGCCCGGAGGCTGGCAGTGGGTGGGAGACTCTTCAAGTTCACATCTTCAGTAGAGGCACCTACAAGTTAATAAATTCATTCGAACTAGTTGTGGTTATTGCTCAATTCTGCTATTCACATTCTTTCCCTTTCTCCCCTCTTTTCCCCTCTTATCCAGGACTCACTCTGACTGGAACACTCTCTGCTGTCTTCTGCTGCCTGCCTAAGCCCCACTGGTCCTTCAAGACTCAGATCAGGCACCACCTTCTTGGAGAAGGCTCCCAGTTAGGCAGTCAATCACCCCCTCTCTAGACTCCTGCAGCACTTGAGAGTCCATGTCCTGGCTCTTATCACGCTGTATGGTTGGTTTTGACAGAACTGGTTTCCCCTCCAGACTGTGGGCTCTTTGAGGAAAGGTGTAGGACACTTTCTCCCTCACTGCTTTGTCTGCAGCCTTGGCAACATGCCTGGCCCAGAGGAGGCTTTCAGAAAATGCTTATTTACTGAGTGAACACACTGAACGCCTATGTTTCCATTTGCCAATAGCCAGGTCTTGACAGAAACACTGGCTGCATCTGGGGATTTACAGAGGATCTTCTGGAGGAGCAGATACTTGAGTGGGTACCACCAGATGATTAGGAACCCAAAGGACAAGTGTTAATTAGTGGGCAAGTGTGCAGACTCAGATGCTTTTGTGCATACCACTTATCTCTATCTATCTACCTACATACCTACCTACCTACCTACCTACCTACCTACCATCTATCTGCCTGTTTATCATCTATCTCTCTATGTCTCTATTTATCATAATACAATACACATCAAATTTACCATATTAACTATTTTAAGTGTACAGTTTTGTAGTGTTAGGTACATTCACATTGTTGTGAAACAAATTTCCAGAATTTTTCATCTTCCCAAACTGAAACTCTGTCCCCATTAAACAACAACTCCCCATTTTCCCTCCCTGCTAGCACTTGGCAACCACCATTCTAATTTCTGTTTCTATGACTTGACTACTTTAGATACCTCATATAAGTGGAATTATACACTATTTATCCTTTTGTGATAGGCTTATTTCACTTAGCATAATGCCCTTAAAGTTCATCTATGTTGTATCATGTGTCAGAATTTCCTTCCTTTTTCAGACTGACTAATACTCCATTGTGTGGATAGACCACATTTTGTTTATCCATTCGTCCATTGATGGACACTTGGGTTGTTTCCATCTTCTGGCTACTGTGAATCATGCTGCTATGCACATGAATACACAAATACCTGCTCAAGTTCTTGCTTTTACTTCTTTTGAGAAGATACCCAGAAGTGGAATTGCTACACCATACAGTAATTTTATTTTTTAATTTTTTGAGGGCCCATCATACTGTCTCCCATAGCAACTGCACCATTTTACATTCCACTAACAGTGCACTAGGATTCTAACTTCTTTACACCCTCACCAACGCTTATTTCCTGTTTTTTTGTTTGTTTGTTTGCTTTACAGTAGCCATCCTAATGAGTGTGGGTATCTCATTGTAGTCTTGATATTCATTTCCCTGGTAAACAGTGATTTAGAGCATCTCTTCATATGCTTGTTGGCCATTTTTATATCTTCTTGGAAAAATGTCTGTTTAGTCCTTTGCAAAATTTTTAATCATGTTGTTTGGTTTTTTTCATATTGAGTTGTAGAAGTTCTTTATATATTCTGGGTATTAGCCCATATCAGATATATGATGTGTAATTCCTCCCCCCTTTCCATAAGTTGCTTTTTCACTGTCCATTGTGTCCTTTGACACACAGAAGTTTTTAATTTTTTTTAAAGATTTTATTTATTTATTTGACAGAGAGAGAGAGACAGCCAGCGAGAGAGGAAACACAAGCAGGGGGAGTGGGAGAGGAAGAAGCAGGCTCATAGTGGAAGAGCCTGATGTGGGGCTCGATCCCATAACGCCAGGATCACGCCCTGAGCCGAAGGCAGACGCTTAACTGCTGTGCCACCCAGGCGCCCCCAGAAGTTTTTAATTTTGATGTAGTCCAATTTGCCTGGATGTAGGTGTCGCCACTGATCTTCATTGGAATTCGTTCTTCTAGCCAGACTTCTTTTACGTTAGATGTAATTTCTTGGCCTCTTTCATAACTTACAGTAACAAAGCCTAACCAGGGGCAGACTCACTTGGAGGGATCTGTAACATTACCCATGCTTAGACCTTATCCCTGAGAGTGGCAACAGTAGGAAGGCAGCACTCATGATGGAACAGCATTCTGTGTATGCTCTCCCTTTGAGTGCTGGGCTAGAAGAAAGGGCTCTAAGTCCCTTCACTTAATTAGAGGCTGAGCCACCAGGAGGAGGGGTCATTGGGGACCCAACCAGTTGCTTGCCCAGATGATCATAGCTAAGGCTACACTAAGGAGCTCAGTTTCACTATGTGCTGGAACCCAGAATAGATATTAGTTTGGTTGTCCTAGAGTGGCACTGGGCCCAGAAGAAGGGGGATGACTGCACTGAAAAATATTTCCTTGGTTTTAGCAAGAAATCTGCAGCCTTTTCCCATGGAACCTGGTTCACCCTTGGTCCAGCCCCCATGGGTGCCTGATTTCCAGCCCACATCAATCTAGCAGACATTGAATCTTGGACCTAGTTTTCCCCAGTGCAAAGTAAGTGACTCATCTGGATCATCTGGGGAGCCCACTGGATTGAGATGCAGGATTCAGGGCTCTGTTCCCACCCTCTCCCCAGACATCTTCCAGTCTAATGACCTTTTGCAGTGCCTTGAATGTCCACGTTCTTTAGGCTTCTGGAAATTTTCTCATGCTGTTCCCTTTGCCTGGATCACTGTTTTCTGCCTTTTCTTCCTCTGAGACTCAGTTTAGGGGCCTCTTCTCTGAGGCCTACCACAGCTTTCTATGTGAGACTCTCCTGAACACTGGACAGTTTGTTCCTTGAGAAAAAGATGAAAGCGTTACAGAAAGAATATCCATGAAGCTTGGGGTGTGTGAGTATGTGAATGTGTGTGTGAACACTTGTGTAGATGTGGTGTGGATGCCTGTGTGAGCACCTGGATGTCAGCCTAGGCAGATATTGTCTCTCTCTGTGTCCCCTCCCGGTCCCCTCCTTGGTTGCTTTCTATAAGAGCATGACTCTCTCCTGCCTGTTGCTGGCCACCACCCCCGCTTCTCTCCCATAACTGGCTGTAATATAAGAACTGAAGTGCATTTTCCATTATGTGTTGTATTTACTCAGCATAGTCTGATGTTCCCTGCTCTTAGTTTTAAAATACTTGAATTGGAATGTTCTTTATTTTCCTCTGAAAATACCCACCTGAGATAAATTGCCCTATTTGTATATGGCTATCAATGTGCTTTTCTTTGCATTGGTGACCTTCTATAGAAAACAAAAGCCCTTGCTCCTACCCACCACTCTCCCTCCCCTTTTGGTCTGACCCTTGGTGGCTTCATCTTGGCCGGCACACTGCTGCCCCCACTTCAGCCCAGCTTGAGTTCCAGCCTCAGCAGCACCTATTTGTCCCTTAATCTTGAGCCTAAAGCTAATTTGACCTCTTCCCCTTCCCTTGAAAGGAAGCCAAGATAGAGGGTCCCCACTTCTGGGTAGCTTGGAATTGAGCTCAGAACCCCCCAGTGCACAAAGTCAGAGAACCCAGCCACCAGAGGGCGCATGGATATAAGAAAAGGGTGGTGGGCTCTGCTCTGTGAAACCCCCTATCAAGCAGAGGGCTGAGTAGGGCTCAACCCAGGCAGTTAGCTGGCTGCCCTCAGGGCCTAGCTGAGCTGTAGGACCAGGTCTTCCTCTCTGAATGCCCTACTGCAATCCCTTCCAACGTCCTCAGAAGATCCTGGGTGTCAAAGCCAATGGATGAATTCAAGTCTGTGTATCCTAGGCACCCAGACTTTGCTGGGGGTTGAACGTGGAGTAAATGTCAGGGCTGAACTTCAAGGGGACCTGGAAAATATGTTTGTCATTATTAATTTTAATGTGTATTGAGAAAGAAATACTAGTAGTCTATGAAGCCCTTGATATTATGAATATTACTGCTTAGCATGGAGTTAAAGAAAAAGGTGAACTGACTTAAGGTTGATTTAAAGAAAATGATTATATGAATAATTGTTCCAAAGGGTCATGAAGGTAGTGACCAGATAATGGTGAATATCCAAATGCTTACCTGACACCACTGAGGCATTTCAAAATCAACACCATCATAACTCACCTTTTATTGCTTTTCTCCTAAACCAGCTCCCTCCCATCCTCCCCATGTCAGTAATGGCTTGTCCACCATTCCAGTTGCTCAGGCCAAAACGGTTGAAGTCATCCTGGACTTACCTCTCTCCTTCGTCCCGTATATCTAACCAACCAGCAAATACTCTGCTTAACTTTCAAAGTGAAGTCAGAATCCATGTACCTCTCCCACTTCCATTGGTCCCACCCTGATCCAAGCCACCATAAGCTCTTATAGATACCTGCAGTTGCCTTCAGACTAGTGTCCTTGTTTCTACCTTGTTTCCCTGAAATCCTTTCCACTTCCCTGCTTAAAACCTCCCAGTGCTTTCCCATTATTCCTATAATAGAATCCAAACTCATGACTGTGGCTTCCAGGTCCTGTCTGTTACAGGCCCAGGCCATGTCTCTGACCTTGCCTGCTCTTTCTCACCTCCTGCTTCTCTCTGCCCCAAGCCCTCCAGTCTTCTTTTAATTCCTCCCACACTCCCACCAAGCTTCTTCTTGTCTTGGTGGCCTTGCACTTACTTTCCCTTTGCCTTGATCCCTCTTCCTCTAGACCTTGCCATGACCGGTTCTTTGTCTTCAGGGCTCTGAAGTGGCCCTCACAGAGATCCACATCAAAAACAGCCCCTACCTCCTCTCTGTGGGATTCACAGTGCCTTCCCCATTGCTGAAGCTCCTTGGGTTTGGAAGTGTGGGTAGGGACTTGGTCCCTAGAGGGCCCCTACTAAAGGTAGAGCTCTACAAGCCGAACAGGGAGCTGGGGTAGGCTGGCATAGATGCCATCTGGTTCCAGGAGGAGGAACGGCTTACCATACCGACTATGGGTTCTGTTGCAGGTCACCTTCCCCCTGGCATGGACTGAGCTGCCAACTACTAAGTGATTTTGCTTGGAGAAAAGGTAGACATTTTCTTGAAAGGACAATCCAGCCCTGATTTAAGACTCGACACCAAGCCAGCTACAGATGGCACCATCCAGGAGGGTGATGAAGATGCATTTCCAGCTAAAAGGCTTGCTAAGCACGGGTCCAAAGGGGCTTAATGCTGTGGCTGGGACCGGGGCCATGCCTGTGTAGGATCAGATAGGGGTACTGGCCTGGGAGCCCAGGAATGTAAGGTAGGTTCTATTCCACTGCTATTTGCTAGAGACATGGAAATTTCTACCCTTGGAAACCTGGGGCATAGCACAGTGGGAGAGTTGGGGAAGATGGCATTAAATCCTTATTTCTAATCAAACCATTCTTTCTTGGCTCCCCTAGGTTTGGTGAAGCCCTGCTATTTTCCAGAACTTTTCATCTACTTGTACTTACAGGACTCAAACTGGTAAGTGCTCTAAGGAGATCTGGGCAAGCTGCTATTTTGCTCTTCATATACAGATTTGTCCCTGAGTACTTGGTATTTGCCTAGGGTCTTGAAGGATGCAGAGGAGCTGTTTTGGCAAGCAGGGTAGTGTGCCAGGTTCAACAATCCATTTGGGCAAGGATGCTGAAGACCAAGGCCGAGGGCCCCAGTCTGTGGCTGGAGTGGAGCATGAACTTGATGTTCTCTTGAGCTCCACAGATCCTGGGATTAACTTGGCCTCACTGGCTGAACTTGGATGAGTTTCTTTCCCTTTTGGGCTCAATTTCCCACTTTTTTTTAAAAAAAGAGTTTTTCAGGACACCTTGAAGCCCTTCTGAGGAAGGGAGGGGATGAGTTTGTCTTATCTCAACTCATACCACTGTGTCACCCAAGTTTGTGTAACTGCTAACTTCCAGGCAGACCTTCAGAGTTGCCAGTTTCTATGGATCAGTGTATTTAATTAGATACATTTTCTTGTTTCTCCTTTATTGGACTGAGTAAGAAAATTAAATGGGCAATTTGTTGTTAGGTTATTTAAATGCCAACTCAGTTACATAATCTGGGTTTGTGCCACATCCAAGTCCTTCAAACTTCTTCCTGGAGTGGTGGAATCAGAGGCCAGCTGGAGGAATGGGTATCTCTAGAATTGTAGGTTGATCCTCTGGCTTTTGAGGGTCTGAGTCCTTGGGGCATAGTCTGACTCTTTGGTAGTCTAAGAGGGCAAGGTAGGTGGTTAGAGAGGCTTCAGGGCTAGTGATAGGTGGGAGCAGTGGTAACGTGTTAGTAATCAGAAGTTCCTAGCTTTGCCCGTGAACAAACATCTGCCTTGAATTTGAAGCCTGTTTTCCTATCTGTATAATTAGTAAGGTCTCCGGAGACCCTTCTGTTCTGGCGTTTTGGAGAACTCTGGCTCTAGGGAGGTGAGGACTGTCCAGTGCTGGAGCAGGGAGAAGGCTTTGGGACCCAGGTCTTGGAGGCCAAGCGAGGTGGGGTGAGCAGGTGGCTGGTGGAGATGAGCAGCAGCCTGGGCCAGGGTCTGGAAGGTGCTGCTTGGCCAGTTTATCTCAGGTTCAAGATCGCTCACCCAGCTGCTATTCCACCTCAGGCCTCAGAGCATGGTGGGGGTGATCTCGTGCTGCGAGTGGAGCTTAGTACCACGCTTTCCAAGCCCTTGCCCACTCTACATGTTACAGGACCCCTTTTGCAGAACCTGGACCCCAGGAAACTGGGGCACCCCAGGACCCCCAGGAGAGAATGGGTTTGGGCGAGGTGAGAAGTGCAGCTGCGGGCACAGGGCATGGCAGGAGGAAGTTCTCCAGGAGCCTCCTGAGGTCTCCCCATCCTCTCTGCATAGGATTCCCTCCCATCTGTTTACCCCCACCTCTCACTGAGACTCTGGCCACATCTGCCAGCAGCACAGTGCCACATGCAGGACCATTGTTGGTAACCCCTTCTCTTTCTTGCCCAAGGAAAGGCAGGGGAGGTATAGCTGTGGGACATCTTCTGGGACCTGCTCTGACAGGTGATGGGGCTGTAGCCACTAGGCCACTTTCTTGGATCCTGGGGCCCCAGGAGTGAGCAGGCAAGTCTGTAGACGGGCTGCCCAGACCTGTTAAATTCAGGAAGGCTTTGACAAGATGTGACAGGCACACAGGGACAATGGCTGGAGGGCTGTAGCAGGGGCTGGGGACTGGCACTGGGGGCATTGGGCTTGGTAAATACATTAGCAAGGCAACAACCTGAGCAGGCAAATTAGGAATGCAGACAGGGCTCCATGACTGTGCTGGCTGTCTGCCTGTGAGTCACTTCTGCAGATCGATTTCATTGCTGAGCACTTGGATATGCAATGTGCTTGGAAAGACAGGCTGGGTTGCAGTCCTCCCTCTAAACACTGAAACAGTTTGGGCGATTGCCACACTGGCCCAGGAATGCCTCCTCAGGAGGGGCCCAGAAGCCATGGCCCTTGTCTCTTCCTCTCCTTGGCCCCTCTTTTACAAGGGCTGGGACCAGTTCCCTAGGGCTCAAATTGAAATTGGCCTTTCCCAAAGGGAAAGCTCCCCAAAGAGATCTCCAGAGATCCCCTTGGCTCTGCTTGATCAAGTTACCTCTTGTGGCTCAATTTCCTTGTCCCCACTCAGTACTTGGCACAGAGAAGATGCCAAAAAATGTTTCTTGAAAGAATGAGGAAACCAGTTAGTGAATTTCTTTACTTTTTAACATGTGTGGATTTGTCTGTGTTTCCTACTATATCTATGGAATAAAAGTACAGCCCTAGTGTGTCTATAGCACAGCAGTGTTTTCTGGAAACAAACCAGTTGTGTGCAGATGTGGGCTGGAGGTTGGTGGGGAAACAGAGTCTAGGAAAGAGGAAATCTGCCTGAAAAGAGTCCCAGGCAGGCTGCTCATTTTGCAGGCACGGTCATGTTCTTCCCTTTCTGTTCTGATCTTGTGGAACAGAAAATAGTTTTCCTTGGCCCAAAGACAATGTAGGGTGAGCCAGTGACTGTGTCCAAACGTGCTGAGAGCTAATTCTGCCTGCTATGGGACAGCTTCAAAAAGATCCCACGGTGTGAGTGGTTCAAAGCACTGGATGCTGTGGGCAAGTAACCTGGAAGCTGTTCCTGAGCCCCTCCCAAAGTGACAGCAGCCCCCAACTGAGTCACTGTGGGCCCAAAACTCAAGTTTCTAGTGGGTTGTTTATCCAAGTGCAGAGATAACATCACAGCCACATGGAGTAAGCACTGAAGCGCTGACTGGTGACTTTTGAGGATTTTGAGTTGGAGCTGGCTGGAACTTGATTTTTGTCTATTTTCAAATCTTGCTATGTATTGAATCATTTGTGAATGGCAAGAAAATCCTATCCATTACTTCATATTTGCCTGTTATTTTAAGAGCATATTTTTCATAGCCAGTGACTATTACTAGATCTGTGTCATGCCATCTTACATTTGGGGAGACCTAGTACTTTGGACTAGTGACCCTGCAAATCCATAACTTTGAGCTGGAGGCAGCTTTTCCCCTGCTACACAAAAGAGTGGAGCCAGCTGTGAAGCATTGCCACACAAGCACCTGGGTTCTGCCTGGCTTCCACTGTGGGCTTCGACCTGGACCTGGGTCTGGGTCCAGACCTCCACCTGCCTCACTGGGGCAGTGAAGAACTTGGAGGAGAGGTAAGGCTGTGGCCAGCTCTGAGTGGAGAAAGAAGGACAGAAGGAAGGAAGAAGGAAGAAAACGAGAGAGGCAGAGAAACTTCTGGGCCCCTATCTGGTAAGTCATGGCCATAGAGTGATGACAGCTGGAAAAGCTACCTCTCAAACTAGGCTAGCACCCAACACTCAGAGCTTAGAGCTCAGTTCAGCACAGTAGCAGGGCTCACCTAAGGGAGGCTGGCACAAGTGTCTCTTATGGAGTGGAAAGAATAGGCGGGTTGCCTAGGTGTGCTGGCTTGATCCTGTTTGAGAAATGTTGCAGTGTCTCCTGGGAGCTTGGCCAGCAGGCCACTGTCATGTCCCCTTTGGAATGATCTTCATATGCTTGGCTGGTCTTTCCTCTCATTCAGGCCACAAGTGCCATCTGAAATGGTCCTCGCCTGCCTTTAAGCCTTTTTTGGCTGCCTTTCTCTGGCTCTTTCTTCGCTCTTTCCTCTTCTGTCACCCTCCTTCCTTCCTCTACTGTTTCTTCTCTGCTTTCCTGCTGCCCTCCCTATCCTCTTGTTCTCTTTCTCCTTCTTCCCCTCCTCTTTCTCCCTCAATAGCTCCCTTTCTTTGCCTTTATTCCCCTCCTGTTTCCTTCTCCTCCTCTTTCCTCACCTCCTGTCTCTTCCCCTCCCTCAGAATCATTTCCCTCATCTGCTGTCCTTTCAGTCCATCTCTGCTCTCCTTTCCTACCCCTCCCTGCCCTCCCCTCTCTCTGTCTTCTCTAGGTATCCCTTTTCCCACTGCCATCCAGCCCTTACTTCTCACAGTTCTTCTCCACCACCAAGCTCTCTTTATCTCCCTCTCTCCTTCAACCTGCCTCCCCACACCCTTCTATTCCCCCTTTCCTTTTCAGCCTCCCCCCCGCCCATTTCTCTGAGCCCTAGACTGCCCTGCCCCTCCACCCTTCCCTGCATTCCAGCCTCTGGAGCTGGTGAGAATTGGGCCTCAATGGACTTTGTGCTGAGCCCAAGGACTTGGACCCCAATGCGCAATCCCAGCCCCACTCCTCCACCCATCCTAAGCCCTGCCTCAGACAGCAAGAACTCAGAAAAAGAGCAAGCCATTGGAGGCAGGCATGCTGGGCTAGAGTCCCAGCTATGAGTTAACATGCCAAATGGGGCAGCTGATGGCTGCCTGGACAGTAATAAAGGGGGGGGGGGTTCTGTGAAGGCTCCTGGGCTTTAGTGAGCTCCTGGTCAGTGTGCCATCAGTGGGAGTTGCTTCTGATGGGTACCCCCAGCAATGAGCTGTCTGTGAGGGAGAAAGTCATGGGCAGATCTCTTGTAAAATGATCTTTTGTCTTCTTGGAATTCCCTTGGCTGGATGGCTCTCCATCCCAGCCTCTACCTATAGGGTCTGGCCATCCTTGCCCATTCTCTGCACATTTAGCTTCTCTGCCCCTGCTTGTGTCTCTCAGCCCCAAGGCCCATGTCCTGGCCACTCATTTCCAGCTTGTCTTACTCTCTGCCTCTGCCCATTGCTGCCCTGTCCCCTCTACTCCCAGCCTGCTGTGGAGCAGCCAGGGAAACCTCCTTGGGAAGCCACTGGGGTTGCTTATCATAAAGGAGGCAGTGTGGAGGGAGGGGTGTTCCTGAAGATGATACAGACAATAGCACAACCTGATCACAGGCTCTGCATTGGACAGGAAAAGCCATCAGTCCTCCCCAGTTACATTCCCAGTCAAATGAGGATTCTGTCCTTCAGGGGCAGGCCCAGGGGAGACAGCCCACCAGAGACAGCCCACTAGGCCCAGGGGATACTATATATAGATCACCTACCCAGTGCAATTCCGTCATGGCACCAAGGCCTGCCAGAGGACAGCAGCAATGGCATCCTGGGCACTCAGAGAGTACCCAAGGGAGCAGGGGTGGGGGTGGCTGCACAAACACTGTCTCAGGAAACACTGAGGGCCAACTAGGGCACTACATTCATGCAGTCCAAAAACTGGGGCCAGAAGAAAAGCTAGGGTGACATCAGGCCTCAGGGTTCCTATATTAAACAGAGGAGTAGACTAAATGGCTGTTCAATTGTGATATTGGCCTATCAAGGCCCATTTTACTCTAGGCACATGTGGTTCCACTTAAGCCCCTCATTAACTTGACAAGCTGGGTTTGCCCATTTTGCACATACAATAACCACAGCACAAGAAGTTTAAATGATTTGCTACAGATGTGCAGTGAGTAAGTGGAAGTCAGATCCGTTGGCTCCACACTCCTTGGCTCCTTCTTGGCATTCAGTCCTCAGCCTAAATGTCACCATGTTTGGCCACCCAGTCTAAAATGGCCATTCAGCCATGCTTTGTGACACCACCTCATCTTTTTTATTTTCTGGCCGGCACTCCTTGCTCATATTGCCCTTCTTTATCTCTTTCTTTGTTCAATATCTCTTTCTCTCCACCCACCCCCATCTTTTTCCACTTACTAGGCTGCCACCTCTGTGAGTGTAAGACTATGTGTGTCTTGATCCTTTTGTACCCCCTAAGTCCTGGCACCATGCTTGGCACCCAGCAGAAACTTAATGAATATTTGCCGTAAAACCCTGGGGAAGCAGTGACTAACCCTGTCTGGGAAAATTGGGGAAGGTATTGAAGGATGAATAGGAGTTTTCAAGGTAGAAGGGTAGGACAGGACTTTCCTAGTAAGGGAAAAAACATGTGCAAGGTCTAGGATAGGAAAAAGGTGTGATGTGTTCATAAGAACATGGAATTGCTTTAGCTAAATGGTTAGGTATAGGAGAAGACAATAGATAAAGCAGGAAAGGCTGTTAGGGGCCTTATCATGGAGACCCTTGAAACCCAGGTGGAGGCATTTGTATTTATTAAGTTATCTATTTGCAATGTTTGGAAGCAGGGGAGACATACACTCACATCTTTGTTTTAATGCTGTTTCTATGCTGGCCAGCAGCAACATTGTTGGAGAGGAGGGGGGCAGTGAGCAGTCTCCCTACTGAAAGAGAAGTGTAAGTCAAGGGCTTCCTTAGACAGGAAGGTACATGTGGGCTGTTCATTGTGACCTGGATTGTAATGGAACAAAAGGCACATGTACTGGAATTTTAGCATTACCAGCTCCAGCCTTGACCTTTCCTAACCAAAAGTGCTAACCAAGAACCTGGGGAGGGCTGCCTTTCTAAGCATCCTGAGACCCAGTGGTACCAATGAGGTAACTACATAGGCCTCCAAGCAAAGAAAGAGCTTCCAGAAGCCCCTCTAAAGAGGAAATGTCCTAATGTCTCCCATCAGCTCGTCTTGCAGCATGGAAGTGTCCCACCCCTGTCAGAGCTGGCCATTCTGAGGACATTTTCATGCACGGTGAAGATTAACTCTCCTGGGCATGCAGTGTGATGCATGGACCAGAACCTGCACACATACGTGCTATAGGCCTGGGGCTCTGGGGCAAAACAACCTTTGCTTGAGAAGGCATCCTGTGTCTGAGTGATGGGCCCTGAACTCTGGCCCCAATCCACCTTCCTGCACTGCACACCTCTCAGTTGTTCTAATTTGACATCAGGAGGGATGACCAAATTTTTGGCAAGCCCTGGGAAGGAGGGGAAGGATTATGATATTGCTTCCTCAACATCCCAAGTCTCTAAAATGGAAATTGGCTGCCATGTCAGGAAGGAATAAGGGAGAGAAAATTGCCTTGTGAGCAATTTGGCTTGGTCGTAAATACCCCCAACAATCCTTCACATCAGCATAGCGCTTTGTCAGGCGCTGAGCTCTTTCCCATACAACAACCCACTAGATCTTCACCATGCAGCTCTTAGGTAGCTAAGGCCAAGATTAGCTACCCAGGGAAGCATAGGCCAGGGCACTGCTATTTATGCCATTTTTGCACAGGGCCAGAACCAGGTGTAAGACGTCCTTGTGCTGTAGTGAGGAACCTGGCCTCAAGGGCCCATGGACAGGAAACAGGGTTGTGATAAAGAATGGACTCAGGGCAGGCTGCATTCCAAGGATCCTCGAATGGCCAGCCCATTTTTCCTTCTTCTGTTCTTTTTCTTTTTGGTTGTATGGTGATAAAAGTTACATAACATAAAATTCATCATTTTAACCATTTTAAAGAATACAATTCAATAGCATTTAGTACATTCACAATGTTGTGCAATTATTTCCCCTTTCTAACTCCAAAACTTTTTTATTACCCCAAAAGGAAACTTCATACCCAGTAAGCAGTTACTCCCATTCCCCCTCTCCCTTTTTCCCCTTTAAAAGACTAATTAAAACTTATTTGTTGGGGCGCCTGGGTGGCGCAGTCGTTGGGCGTCTGCCTTCAGCTCAGGGCGTGGTCCTGGCGTTGTGGGATCGAGCCCCACATCAGGCTCCACCACTATGAGCCTGCTTCTTCCTCTCCCACTCCCGCTGCTTGTGTTCCCTCTCTTGCTGGCTGTCTCTATCTCTGTCAAATAAATAAATAAAATTTAAAAAAAAACACCTTATTTGTGGACCTCAGGTGCACAGTTGAATTAAATCCACCCCTCATTTCAGGGCTGGCTATGAGAATCACTGACAGGGTGTACAAGGCCCCTTTCTTGTTCTGTTTTTCCCTCTTTATTCTAGATCCCCACATTCTTTCCCCCTTCCATGGACACCCACTCTAATGCATTTGAGACAAGTCTCTGAATATGTATGTGTTCTTGTAAAATATAGTGTTGTTTTGCGTATGTGTTCTTAATTTGCATAAATGTTATTGTGCTATAAATCTTGTTCTGTTTCTTATTTTAAAATAAAATCAGCACTATAATTTTGAGATCAGTCCATGTTGCACATACATCTGGTAACTTCAAACTGCTGTTTAGTTTTCTATTTAAGCTATCTATTCTCTTGGGGATGGAAAATGGCTCATCCCCAGTTTCATGCAGTGCCACACTGGCTATCCTTGGACATGTTCTGATGGGATCTGCTTTGAGATAGGTACCCAGATGTGGGCTCAATGTATCATAAAGTACAGGTGTACATAATATTACTAAGCCGAACTGGTTTGCTCTCCAAAGCAGTAGAGCAGTTTACACTCTACCAAGAGGTCATGAAAACTCCAATTTCACTTAGTCCTTGCTGACAGTTGGTGTTTTTCAACTTTCTAATATTTGCCAAACTGATAGGGGCCAAGTGAAATCTTATTGCTTCAATTTGCATATCCTTGATTATTAGTGAGCTTGGGCATCTTTTCGCATATTTATTAGCTATTATGTAAATTGCCTACTCAAATTCTTTATTTGTTGTTGTTGTCTCTATCTTCTTGCTGAATGATCCCTTCTTCTTGGTTTGGTTTTAGACATCACAAATGTATTCACCACCCAGTCATTCATCTTTTTTTTTCTAATGTTATTTCGTGAACAGAAATCTTTGATTTTGATTAGTTGAGTTTATCAATTCATATGGCTTGAAGGTTTTATTAGGTCTGATCCTTGCTTTCTCAAAGGTTAAAGTGATTTCTCCTACATTTTCTTCCAGTAGCTTTATGCTTTTTTCTTTCATATTTAGGTTTTTAATCCATCAGAAATCATTTTTTATATTGGTGTGAGGTGGGGATCTAGCCAGTTTTATGGTTTCCTACACCAGTACATATTGTTATTTTAAAAATTGGTATAACTTTGTATTACATCTTAATATCTGGTAGGGCAAGTCTTCCTCTTTGCTCTTCTTCTATGCAAATTGACTTGCCTATTTCAAAGCCTCTGTTTTTTCAGTGTTGAAGCCTGTGAGAAGGCAGCCCCATTTTGTGGATGAGGATGCTGAGGCTCTAAGAAAGGTAGGGATTCCCAGAGATGCCCAGTGAGTTATTCAGAGTGGTGGGACTTAAATTCATGCTTCCTGAGTCCCTGTTCTTGGCTCTTGTCACCATACTGTGGTAACACACAGTGTTCAAAGAAAATAGACAACTCATACTCCAAAGCACAAATATCTGCCAACACCATTCTCCGCTCAGCTGAACAAGTTCAAGGGGCAGCATGGCCAGAATTGCTTTGAAGAGGCAAAATCTGAAGACCAATAGGCATTTCAAGGGAGGTCATCAAGCATAGTTGAGAGGCTTCAGTCAATGCAAAGGAGGGCTTGGGAGACAGTGAAAGTAGTTCTGGAGTCAGATGAGGGAGACATTGTGGGGATGGATATTGAAGCTGTTGAATGTATCATATCAAATCAAGTCCTCTTACACTCTAGCAGGCAAGCAGGGAGCATTGTTCAGGAGAAGGGAGAAAAGAACCTGGTGGCACAAGTAACTGCAGTACAGAAGCCAGCAGTAGGCCCTGCAGACAGAGATGGTGTGTACAGCAGAGTTTCCTGAGACCTCCTGAAGAAGGGTTAGGAGTCTAAATAGGGACCCAGCCTGAGCAGCAGATCAGCAGAAGGACTTTATCCAGGCACCTTATGACCATAAACATTGCTTCAATTGAGTCTCTCAGGGGCCCAGCTGTCGAACAGCGCTCTAGCTCCATCTGAGTAAACACTTTTTCAAGGTCAGAGCCAATGCCTCAGGATGGGGGCCTTCCTTAGCCCTGGAAGCAGGTGAGGAGTGATAGCATGGCCATAGAAAGGTGGAGATTGTGTTTATGTTTAGAGTATAGATAATTCTACACTATTGGTCCACTGGTTCCCAAACTGACTTAGGAGTCACCTTGGGAATGGGTTAAAAACACAGATGACAGTCCCTAACCTGTTGTCTTACCCCGAGATAGGGGACCAGAAGTGTAGAGAAGTGCTTTTCACACTACGTGGGAGGGAAGGACTAGTTTTTCAATCTCCATTTTGTCACAATTGATACTTTTATAAAATACAAAATCACACACTTCTTTGTTGCAGCCATGTCAAATTGCTAAAACAGTACCCGAATACCTACTCTTATTGTTGTACTCATCTCATCAGCAAGCACTCACCTGTGGACCACACTTTGCATAACACACATTCAGGACCATTCCTTTAGAGATCATTTCCAGCCTGGAGGTTCTAGGCCACTGTGCTTCTACTGCTCATCAGCAAAGGTTGTCCCGCCTCTATTCCATCTTGTGAGGTTTCCTGGGGCCAGGCCTTTTGGTCTTGGTTCACCACCTGAGAACCCAGTTTGCCATATGCTTGTCTTGACTCCTAAATGGTTTCACTGCCTTTGTTCTTGTCTACTTTCTCAAAGTCAACTCTCCATACAGCAGCCAGGAGAATGTTTACAAACCTTGTAACTACTGTTCAGAACTTTCCAGGGGCTTTCCATTTCATGAAGAATAAATTCCAAATTCATTCTCCTGTCCTGCATGGCCTGCCTGATTTGGCCTCCGCTCATCTCTCTGACTTCATCTCCTGTTATTCTGGATACACTGATTCCCTGGCTTTTCCTGAAACACATATGAACATCCTACCTCAAGGCCTTTGCCTGTATTTATCTCTTTAGCTGAAACCTAGTTAATTCCTCCTATTTATGCCTCAGGTTCATAGACAACCTCCACAAAGAAGACTTCCCCAACTTCCTATACTAGATTAAGCTCTCCATTACGTGTTCTCATTGCATCCTGAACCCCTCAGTCATAGCTATTAACCCAGATATCATTATACCTTCATGAGTGTGTTTATCTGATTAATATCTGTTTCTTTCACTAAAGCTAAAAGTTTTGTAAGGGCAGAGACTTTATTTGACTTGCTCAAAATTGTGTTTCCAATAGCTAGAAGAGTATCTAGCACATAGTAGATGCTCAAAAAATAGTTGTTGAATGGCTGGCTTGGAAGATAAGCAGGCTTTTTTTTCTTTTTAATTTACAGGAGATTGTCAGTTGGGAGGTATAGAAGGAAGAAAAGGAATTCTAGGTAAGAAGACAACATGAGCGAAGGCATAAAGCCATGAAAATGGAAGGTGGGTTGAAAGAAAGTGGAAGCCTTGGAATGGCTGAATAAGAAGGTATGTAGGACATGTTGAGAGGTGAAGATGGAGATGATGGCAGGGACATGGCACACCAGATCCTGTGCTCCAGGCTCAAGAGTTTCATTTTTGTCTGGAGGGCAATAGGGAGCCATGGAAGAGGTGTAATATGAGGGAAGATATCTCCAAACGAAGGTTCTGCCTCCATCTGGTTCCAGGCATCTCATCTCTCACTATAAGCCACCTCCAAAGGCCCAAGGTGCATTTTTGCAAGCCAGGTTAAGCCCCAGGGAGTCCCAGCAGTTACCCTTCATTCTTACCTTACATTTTCCCAAGCCTAGGAGCACTTTTTTTTTTTTTTTGCATTGAGAGTAGCGTGTGTTAAATCCTCGATATCGTATGTTCCATTAACGGTCATTGTTCAAAGTTAGAAAACTGGGTGCAATGTCCACAGCTACAAGTTTGAAGGGAAAATGTTGGTGTTTCTGGGAGGGATTACTATAACCTCCAGATTTTAGGGCCTGGGAGATAGACTTAAGGCCAGAGAGAAGAGCGACAGAATGAGAAAGAGACAGGAAGGGAGACACAAAGAGACACAATCTGAAAGCAAGCCAGAGAGAGAGAGAATGAGAAAAGACAGAAACAGAGAGCTAGAGAGACGCAATCAATAATCGTGATGGGCTAGGCCTAGGAGTCAGAGATGATACCAATGAGAAAGGGCCAGAGGCCCAGCAGGAAGCACAAATGTGTATAACTAGTGAGATGGCTTGCTCAGCTTCTTCCTTCCAATGAAAGAGATGTGTATAAGCTCTTGAGTTAAAAGTTAAGTCAAAAAAAAAAAACCCACCCCCAAATATCAAGGGAAACAGATAAAAAACATTGATTAGTTAAGAAGTGTACTGGCAAAATTTTTATATCCATTGGTTTTCTTCCTTTCAATCCCATCTGTGAAAAGTATGCATGAAAATAGGTACAGAGGCTTCTCACCCTCAGAAAAGAACTCAAAATAACTAATGGATGTCTAGGCACCCTGCTGAGGGTTTTGTCCCCAAACTGCCTCATGGTCTAGCCCCAGGCTTGGCATCTGAGGGCTCCTTATAGATTCCACCTAGCACTGGTCATTGTGTAAGCCATCCCAGCCTATGTCTTTATGGCAGGGGAGAAGAGCCACTGCTGCAGCATCCAGGGATTTGCCTTGACATTGGGTATGTGAGAGCTGTGTGGCATTCAGTGCCAAATGGAAAAAAAGAATGATGCTTTCTGAATTTCCACTGCTGTACTGGAGAAGGGACTGTGGGGTGTCATGTCTCTGCTTTTATTTTCAATGTCAATTAGAAGGAAGCTTCAAATATTCTTTTTTTTTTAAATGATTTTTTATTATATTATGTTAGTCACCATACAGTACATCCCCGGTTTCCAATATAAAGTTCAATGATTCATCAGTTGCGTATAACACCCAGTGCGCCATGCAATTCGTGCCTTCCTTACTACCCATCACCGGTCTATCCCATTCCCCCACCCGCCTCCCCTCTGAGGCCCTCCGTTTGTTTCTCATAGTCCATAGTCTCTCATGTTTCATTCCCCCTTCTGATTACCCCCCCTTTCTTTATCCCTTTCTTCCCCTACCGATCATCCTAGTTCTTATGTTCCATAGATGAGAGAAATCATATGATAGTTGTCTTTCTCTGCTTGACTTATTTCACTTAGCATTATCTCCTCCAGTGCCGTCCATGTTGTAGCAAATGTTGAGAACTCGTTCTTTCTGATAGCTGAGTAATATTCCATTGTATATATGGACCACAACCTCTTAATCCAGTCATCTGTTGAAGGGCATCTCGGCTCCTTCCACGATTTAGCTATTGTGGACATTGCTGCTATGAACATTGGGGTGCATATGGCCCTTCTCTTCACTACGTCTGTATCTTTGGGGTAAATACCCAGTAGTGCAATGGCTGGATCATAGGGTAGCTCAATTTTTAACTTTTTAAGGGACCTCCACACTGTTTTCCAGAGTGGCTGTACCAACTTGCATTCCCACCAACAATGGAGGACGGATCCCCTTTCTCCACATCCTCTCCAACAATTGTTGTTTCTTGCCTTGTCTATTTTTGCCATTCTAACTGGCGTAAGGTGGTATCTCAGTGTGGTTTTGATTTGAATTTCCTTGATGGCTAATGATTTTGAACATTTTTTCATGTGTCTGTTAGCCATTTGTATGTCTTCATTGGAAAAGTGTCTGTTCATATCTTCTGCCCATTTTTTGATTTGTTTATTTGTTTCTCGTGTATTGAGTTTGAGAAGTTCTTTGTAGATCTTGGATACCAGTCCTTTATCTGTAGTGTCATTTGCAAATATATTCTCCCATTCCGTGGGCTGCCTCTTAGTTTTTCTGACTGTTTCCTTGGCTGTGCAGAAACTTTTAATCTTGATGAAGTCCCATAAATTCATTTTATCTTTTGTTTCTCTTGCCTTTGGGGATGTGTCATGAAAAAGGTTGCTTTGGCCGATGTCGTAGAGGTTGTTGCCTATGTTCTCCTCTAGAATTTTGATGGATTCCTGTCTCACATCGAGGTCTTTCATCCATTTGGAGTTTAAGGGGGGGTAATCAGAAGGGGGAATGAAGCATGAGAGACTATGGACTCTGAGAAACAAACTGAGGGCTTCAGAGGGGAGGGGGGTGGGGGAATGGGATAGGCTGGTGATGGGTATTAAGGAGGGCACGTATTGCATGATGCACTGGGTGTTATACGCAACTAATGAATCATGGAACTTTACATCAAAACCAGGGATGCACTGTATGGTGACTAACATAATATTATAAAAAATATTATATATATATATATATATATATATATATATATATATATATATATATAGTTAATGACGTTTGTGCAAAGCCAAGGTGTTTGGACCATGAGGCAGTAACCTAAGCACAGCTATTCCCTCAAAGTGTGTTTAAATTGGGACAAAGTCCTGGGCAATGCTCAGCTGTTTCTGATATCCTCGTCTTAAACATTTAAGTCTTTTTTAAAAATTTAATTTAAATTCAATTAGCCAACATATAGTACACTTAAGTCTTGACAAGGAGGGTCAAGAATTTGGCTGGCACCCTCTTTCAAGGGCTGGCCACTTAGCAGGCTCTTGGAGATGCTTGTTAAATAGGTGAATGAATGTCCAGACCCTTATCCCCAAATATATTTCCTAGGAAGTTTGAGTGTTTCTCTCAACATCTGCACTCCCATCTGCCAGCTTATCCCACATTTGTGTGCAACTTGGGAGAATAAGGCTGGTGAAGATTGCAGGATAATCTCAACTCTGTCTGGGTCATCATTTCACTCTTTTTATGGTTTTTCCTTTTGTTTTTGAGTTGTTTTCTTGTTGGGGCTTGCTTTCTTTCTTTCTTTCTTTCTTTCTTTCTTTCTTTCTTTCTTTCTTTCTCATTCTGGCTTTTTTGAGTCCTTCACCCTCAAATTTGTGCCATGTTTGCATTTGAAGGAGTCCTTAGGTACCTGGCTCTAGCCCTCCTTTATTCTGTTGGTCTCTGTCTCAGCTTGGCTAGCAAGGCCAGACCTTCCCTGCGATCTTACACCTGGATGGGCAACAGCTGGCTTTGTCCCCTGCTCATCTCCCAATATCCATTGTCTATTCTACTAGACACCCTGTGCTTGGAACCCATCTTGGACCCAGCCTTTGACTGAAGGAATTTCAGGTATCTAGTGTCTGGTCCCAGTTACATCTCCCACTACACTTCTCACATACTCAACCCTCCGGGGCTGTCTCCCAAGGGCAGCTTGTGTCCTCCAAACTTTCTGTCTTTGTGACTGTCTTTTCTTCTACCTAGACTGCCATCTTCCAAATCTAATAACAGAGTTTTCATTTTTAAATCTCAGCTAACATAACAATCTCTCCCTGAAGATTTCCCTACTCTTTAATGGATTCAAAGAATCTTTAAGTTGGAAGAAATTTCCGAACTCACCTAATCCAATACCCCATTATACAAATGGGAAAACTGAAGCCCAGGGAAGGTCACGCCATGCCCAATACTACAGAGCATGTCAGTAGCTTAGCAGGGGCTCAAATTCCACTCTCCTAACATTTACATTGCCTCATTCTGCTCCATCCTCCTCACCTGGTTGTCAGTTGTCACTAAGCAGTAGAAATAAAGCAAACACACAGAAACCTTCACTGCTCAGAAAGATTAGAGGAAATATTGGAAGAAAACACTTCAAAATCTTAACCGTGGCTATCTTTGGGTGGGTGGAATGTGGATGACATTTTCTACTTCTTTCTCTTATTTGGAATGTTTTATATATTCTTTTATGAATTTATATTCTTATAAATTGCTGGTAAAACTGAGAAAGTCAAAACATGCAAAGATGGAGGGGGAGGGGGAAAAGAAAGGCCTTGTAAAGCTAGTATGGGTGTGGGAGCATTTTAGAGAGTCCAGTGCTTCCTTAGCAGGTGCTGCACATCCCTCATGGGTGAAGGAAGCAAACCGGTTCTCCTTTAGATTAAGAAGCATACAGTTTTCACATTATTCCCAGTCCCAGCCACAGCCCTAGCTGTGTCCCAGGAAGGAGGCTGCCTGTTCCAGAATTACTGATGTCCTGACCCATATCTGCAGCTGTGACTTCACACTTCACCTTCATAGGTTTCTTTTTTTATAATAATATTTTTTTATTATATTATGTTAGTCACCATACAGTACATCCCTGGTTTTTGATGTAAAGTTCGATGATTCATTAGTTGCGTATAACACCCAGTGCACCATGCAATACGTGCCCTCCTTAATACCCATCACCAGCCTATCCCATTCCCCCACCCCCCTCCCCTCTGAAGCCCTCAGTTTGTTTCTCAGAGTCCATAGTCTCTCATGCTTCATTCCCCCTTCTGATTACCCCCCCCTTTCTTTATCCCTAATGGTGCTGGGAAAATTGGTCAGCTACATGCAAAAGAATGAAACTTGACCACTCTCTCACACCATACACAAAGATAAACTCTAAATGGATGAAAGACCTCGATGTGAGACAGGAATCCATCAAAATCCTAGAGGAGAGCATAGGCAGCAACCTCTATGACATCAGCCACAGCAACCTTTTTCATGACACATCTCCAAAGGCAAGAGAAACAAAAGATAAAATGAACTTGTGGGACTTAATCAAGATAATAAGCTTCTGTACAGCCAAGGAAACAGTCAAAAAACTAAGAGGCAGCCCACTGAATGGGAGAATATATTTGCAAATGATGCTACAGGTAAAAGACTGGTATCCAAGATCTACAAAGAACTTCTCAAAGTCAATACACTAGAAACAAATAAACAAATCAAAAAATGGGCAGAAGATATGAACAGGCACTTTTCCAATGAAGACATACAAATGGCTAACAGACACATGAAAAAATGTTCAAAATCATTAGCCATCAGGGAAATTCAAATCAAAACCACACTGAGATACCACCTTATGCCAGTTAGAATGGCAAAAATGGACAAGGCAAGAAACAACAATTGTTGGAGAGGATGTGGAGAAAGGGGTCCCTCCTACACTGTTGGTGGAAATGCAAGTTGGTACAGCCACTTTGGAAAACACTGTGGAGGTCCCTTACAAAGTTAAAAATTGAGCGACCCTATGATCCAGCCATTGCACTACTGGGTATTTACCCCAAAGTACAGACGTAGTGAAGAGAAGGGCCATATACACCCCAATGTTCATAGCAGCATTGTCCACAATAGCTAAATTGTGGAAGAAGCCGAGATGCCCTTCAACAGATGACTGGATTAAGAAGTTGTGATCCATATATACAATGGAATATTATTCAGCTATCAAAAAGAACGATTTCTCAACATTTGCTGCAACATGGATGGCACTGGAGGAGATAATGCTAAGTGAAATAAGTCACCTTCATAGGTTTCTTGGGTTACTGGGCTCCCTTGCCAACACTGAGCCATCATCTACTCAGTGCCAGGTTCTAGGGTATGGGCTGTGGGGTGAGTGTGGTAGATAGGAATCAGAAGCCATTGTTGGTCTACAGGGTCTCTCAGTTAAGTGAAGGAGACAGATGTGCATGCAAATAAGGCAAAGGCAGGATAGAGGGAGCTTTGCAATTCCACCCCAGATGCCTGGGGGATGATATCAAGCCTTCGTATGAAACAGAGCTGTCTGTATGGGACAACATTATAGCAGCTGCTTTCATGGCTACCAAAATGGCTCATCTCCTGCTTGCTGAGCGGTGTGGCCAGGGTGTGTCCTACAAGCATATTTAGCCCCTTTTCGGAAGAGACCTACACTCCGAGACTGAGACATCATCTACCCAGCCTTCTACCTACGTTAACAGGGGTGAAGATGACCCATGTCTGGATCAGGCAGAAGTTCTGTGAATAGGCTCCACATAAAAAGCCCAAGTAAACAAACTGAGTGGCCTTCAGCAGTGTGATGGGTCCTGGCATAGTGGGCCTTGGCCTTGTTTTAACTCTTGTAATCATCTCCTTCTCTCTCAGTGTGCCCATTCCTCCTCCAGCTCTCTGTTTATATGGGTGTGGCTGTCACAAAGCTGTATTCACATGTTTTTCCTTCCTTCTTCTCTCTTCTTGCTGCCAGAGGGGCCCTTATAGCCCTGTCACCTCCCTCCTCATACCCCAGGGGTGAGGACCTTTAGCAGCCTGATGGCTGAGTAGGGGGAGGTATACACATATGCTTTCCAGTACAGGAGATTTAGAAAGTAAGACTACCAGGATGGCCACTCGGGGCAACCAAGAAGTGGAACTGAAGGGAGTGGCTGCAGTCTGATTTCCTGGGTGGTTAGAATGCCCCAGACCAGGGGGGCCATTTCTCAGAACAAATGGAATTTCCCAGTGTGATTGAACTCTGCACTGAGTGATCAAAGGGAGTGGGAAAAACCAGGAATCTCTACACCAGGGGTTTGGGAGTTCAGATGAGATGACATTGGATTTTGCCCAAAGCTTTATGGGGGAGAACGATTGGATCTGGCCATTGGAAAATGCCCAGGCTTTCCAGAGAGTGTGAAAGGGCTGTGTGAGCAAATATCTCTGGGGACAAGATCTCTAGTGCATCTAATGCCAAATAGCTTGGGTCCCATTGGGTTGCAATTTACAGCCTCTGTGTTGGGGCTTATGGGTAAAGCTGGGGTGCTCCAGTAACTGTGGTTCAAAGATGTGTAGTGCGGAAGAAGAGGGGCTGTACTTATGCACATCCCTAGACATTGTCTTCATTCTCTGCTACCTTTGGCTAACATGCTTGATACTGTGAGCGATGATGAGTCCTCATTGTTTCGTGTGAGTTACATGAACTTGTCAGCTGCAGGGCATGAAAGACAATATTTACTGCGTTAGTGCTGAGCCAGAGTGATGGGTGTGTGTTTTCTGCTGCTGGAAGTATGCCTTCCACTTTGTTTTGGGCTAATTACAGCCATCAGAAACATGCAGACTGAGCCAACGTGCACACCTGAGGGTAGAAGCCTTTCTTCACAAGGCACTATGCCACATTCCATACATCACCCATGTGCACACCCACCATCAAAGAAGGATGGGAGGACCCCAGCTTCCTGAGGATTCTCAAAGGCCTCAGTTGAACTGGGAGATATGCGAACATGAAGGAGGGATTCCTGAAGCCAGTGTTATTTTTAGAAGTGTGGGAAGTGGAAGGAAGGGGGAGAGAAAGAGAAATGACTTGTCTTTCACTAGGGATGAAATATAGGAATCATATTTTTGATCAATGATTCTGTCACAGGCTAAATTATGTACCCCTAAGATTTGTACGTTGAGGTCCTTACACCTGGTACCTCAGAATGTGACTATATTTAGAGATATAGTTTTAAGAGGGGATTAAATTAAAGTGGGGTTATTAGGGTAGGCCCTAATCCAATCTTATTTGTGTCTTTATAGGAAGAAGAGATTATGACACAGACACATGCAGAAGGAAGACCATGTGACAACACAGGGCCACCGACAGAGCCAAGGAAATAGGCCTGGAACAGATCCTTCCCTTATGATCCTCAGAAGTGACCATCCCTACTGACACCTTGATCTTAGACTTCTATCCTCCAAAACTGAAAGACAATACATTTCTATTTTTTAAACTATCCAGCCTGTGGTAGTTTGTTACAGTTGTCTGAGCAAAGTGATACATCTTCTCTAGTGTTAGGAAGTGTAAAAATCACACTGCAACTGATAAAACTGCAGATTCATGGGCTCAACCCCTGATGGTGTGACTCAGTGAACCTGGGATGGGGCCCACCAATTATGCTTGCTCAAGAAGCTCTGCAGGGGACTCTGAAACATGTGGTCCCCGGGTCACACTTTGAGAAACTGGGACCAAGATATTGGACCTAGACTCAAAAGTACTGGACTTGAATCACAGCTCCAAAACTTAGTCACTCTGTGACCTTGGCCAAGTGAGGTTGCTTTCTGGGCCTCAGTTTCCCCCCCCTGTGGAATGCAGTTCACACTTCCTTTCATGCCTAACCCACAGGGATGCTGATAAGTATGTGTGTAAAAGGCAAAGCTGTGATTTCCTATCAGAAGTGGTGTTTTAGCCCAGGGTGACATAACAAAATACCATAGACTGGGTGGCTTAAACAATGGATATTTATTTTCTCACTGCTGGAGGCAGGAAGTCTGAGATCAAGGTGCCAGAATGGTTGGGTTATGGTGAGGGCTCTCTTTTCAACATGTAGGTAGCCACCTTATTTTTGTGTCCTCACATAGGAGAGAGAGAGAGAGAGAGAGAGAGAGAGAGGGAGAGAGGGAAAGGACTCTTTGGTGTCTCTTCTTATAAAGGTACAAATCCCATTACAGGAGCTCTACCCTCATGACCTCATTTAATCCTGAGTATTTCCCAAAGGCTCCACCTCCAAATGCCATCACATTGAGGGGTTAGGGCTTCAACATGGGAATTTTTGGGAGGATATAATTCAGTCCATAGTATGTGGCAATGGTATTGATGAGCTTGCAAGTCCAATTTAGACCCTATATATGACTTCCCAGATCTCTGAGACTCAGAGCCTGCATTACAAGTGACTACACTGTGAAATCAACCTTGAGGCTTTGCTTCCTCTTTGACTCTTCATTGAAGTTGCTCAACCTTTTTGAGCAGAGGGGCTTCTGTGGCCTAGTGGCCCCAGAATAGGGAATATGGAAGATGGGGGTAGGTGAGTAGCTGGGAGAGCATTTGATCTTCCTCCTGTGGACAGGCCAAGCTACTAACATTCTCCTATATGTAACTCAAATGTGTGGGGCCTCCTTGGGCCACCCCTGCTCTGGCACTATGTACCTGTAGACCATAATCTCAACATATTCGTCAGATCTCAAAAATGAGAAATCCAACTGCAAATGCATTGACAGTTAATGTGGCATTTCACTGAAGTCTTCAGGGAGAGGTAGGGGAGAGACCATATATCACAAAACAGCATTAATTAAATAATCTCTTTAAACATCCTGGCTTTTTTTTTCCCTGAAAATCCATTTTCTGTAGCGGCTGCCTTATTCCTCCTCTCTTTTCCCCAACCCTATTCTCCTCAACCCTTCTAGCTTCTCAAGCCAGAGTCCATCTCAAGGCTAGGCACAGAGTAAGTTCTCAGTCAGAGACTACTGCATGCCTGGGAAAATCTAGGGTCTCTGTCTGCCAGTCTTACTTCATGGGCTATATTCCTATCTCCTACTTATGGCTCAACTGGCCATGGCTGTGGTATGTAAATACAGAGCCCTTCACTATGGTCTTTTTCATAGTGGAAACTATTTCCATGCCTGAAGATCCAGCATGCCAGCTCCCTGTCTCAAGCCAGCTCCTTCCCATCTCCTACTTTTGCTATACTTTGACCACTCACCCAGTCCAGCACCCCCTTATCTTAGAGTTCATGAGGTAGCATTGTTGAAACCTTCTGAGTCGGGTAATTTAGGCCAACTTTTCATTTTACAAATAGAATTTTGGCCCCAGAATAGGAGGCAACTTACCCAAGGCTCGTTATTGAGGTATTATTGACATATATATGGACATATATAAATTGTTTCTCTATGTCCTCACCAATACTTATCTTCTATTGCTTTTTTTGATAATAGACATCCAAATAGATGTGGGGTGATATCTCATTGTAGTTTTAATTTGCATTTCTCTGATGATTAGTGATGTTGAGTACCTTTTCATGTGTCTGTTGGTCATTTTTACATCTTTTTTGGAGAATAAAATTCAGTAAAGTTGCAGGATACAAAATCAAAGTACAAAAATCGGTAATGTTTCTATACACTAACAATGAACCATCTGAAAAGGAAATCAAGAAAACAACCCCATTTACATTAACATCAAAAACAGTAAGATACTTAGGAGTAAACTTAACCAAGGAAGTGAAAGACTTGTATGCCCCAAACTACAAAACATCAAAGAAAGAATTTAAAAAATGCACAAATAAATGGAAAGATACCCCATGTTTATGGATTGAAAGAATTAGTATCGATAAAATATTATACTACCCAGAATGATATCCAGATTCAATGCAATCTCTATCAGAATCCCAATGGTATTTTTTATAGAAATAGAAAAAAATCTTAAAAATCATATAGAACCACAAATGACCATGAATAGTCAAAGCAATTTTAAAGAAGAAGAACAGAGCTGGAGGCATCACACTTCCTGAACACAAAATGTCACAAAACTATAGTAATCAAAACAGTGAGTTACTGGCATGAAGACTGACATATAGACCAATGTAATAGAATAGAGAGCCCAGAAATAAGCCCTTGCATACGTGGTCAAATGATTTTCTTTTATTGAAGTATAACTAACATACAGTGCTATATTAGTTTCAGGAATACAATATAATCATTCAACAATTCTATATATTTTTCAGTGCTCATCAAGACAAGTGTACTCTTAATCTCCTTCACCTATTTCACCCCTCTCTCTACCCACCTTCCCTATGGCAACCACCAATTTGTTCTGCATAGCTAAGAGTCTGGTTTTTTTTGTTTGTCTTTTTTTCTTTGTTCATTTGTTTTGTTTCTTAAATACCACATATGAGTGAAATCATATGGTATTTGTCTTTCTCTGACTGACTTATTTCACTTAGTATTATACTCTCTAGCTCCATCCACGTTGTTGCAAATGGCAAGATTTCATTCTTTTTGATGGCTGAGTAATATTCTGGTGTGTGTGTGTAGTCAGATGATTTTTGACAAGGGTGTCAAGAATACACAATGGGGAAAGGATAGTCTCTTTAATAAATGCTATTGGGGAAACTGGACAACTATATGCAAAAGAATGTTATTCTTACACCATACACAAAAATCAACTCACAATGGATTAAAGACTTGAAACTATAAAACTCTTAGAAGAAAGCATAGGGAAAAAAATTTATTGACATTGGCTTTGGCAATGGTTTATTGGCTATAACACCAAAAACATGAGCAACAGAAGCAAAAATACACAAGCGGGATTACATCGAACTAAAAAGCTTTTGCACCACAAAGGAAACAATCAAAATGAAAAGGCAAGCTACAGAATGGGAGAAAATATTTGCAAATCATATATCTGCTATAGAGTGAGTTAAAAATGCAAATCAGTTTACTACCTTGCTTTTCAAACCTTCCATGGCTGCTTACTGCAGACAGAATAAAATTCACCCTTCTTACCCTGACCTCCAAGGCTCTGAGTTACCTAGCTTCACCTACTACTCCAACCTCATCTGGTGCCACTCTCTCGTCATTTACCATATGTCAGCCCCCTGGGCCTTTCCCCCTCTTTTTTCCTTAAGCCGATCAAACCCAGTCTATATTTAGGGCTTTGGAACTTACTTTTCTACTTGCTTGAAAAGCTCTACCTCTCAGATCACTATGTGACTGACTCCTTGTTAATTATTCTCAACTCAAATGTTATTTCCTCAGAGAGACCTTATCTGAACTAGCCAACCTAAAGTACCTACAGGGTTATGAGCACATTGCCTTAAACTTTCTTCCTTATGACTCATCATTCTGAGTTATGTCTGTATGTGTATTTGTTTACTTGCTCATTGTGCATCTTTTTTACTTAAATGTAAGCTCCAAGGGGCCAAGACATTATCTACTTTGACCTTCACTGTATTTCCAGTGCCTGACACTCAGCAGGCAATCAGGAAATCTTTAGGGGAGTGAATGAATGAATGAATGAATGAATGAATGAATGATGCATAGAAATTATCCAGGGAAAGGTAATGGTAAGGAAGGCAAACTTATTCAATCCTCCAGGCAGAGTTAGACACCCTGGTCTCTTAGCTCTCCTGCTATGATCACAACGTGTTATGATGTACCTGCTACATGGCCACTTCTCTCAGCAGATGCTAAACCATATGAGGGCCAGGATCATTCCTGTTTTATTCATCACTGTATGCTTTGTATCTCAGTATGCCTGGCACATAGGAGGTCCTCAATAATTTTTTCTTGGTTGACTGAAAGGCTAAATCTATCCCCCTCAATTGATGGAACATAGATGTAATGAAACCCAATATGTCTATCTTTTACAAATGGGAAAGTTGAGACCCAGGGAGATTTATCCACCATCACACCCGAGTCAGGCCATAATGCAGGTCTTAGCAGCAGAAATATTTTCCTGTAAATGATTCAAAAGTTGGCTCAACTGAGATGGCTTTTCAAAGGTGAGCAGCTAAGCAAACAGAAGGCCAATCCATCATTTTTGCTTGGAGATGAAGGGAATCTTGTTACAGAGGCAAAGGGCATATTCAATGAAATGCCACATCTTCTAGGACAGGATTAGCCTGGACAAGATAGAGGAATAGAGCAGCTATTTTGAGGCCTGCTATGCACCTGCCAACACTAATAATATTCAGGTTATATTTCTACTCTTCCAGTGCATCCCTTTCCAGAAACCCCAGACACCTACCCCCATCCTGTAGCAGGTGTTGCTACCAGCTTTTGATGGCAGGGATTACTGGCAAGGTCAATGTTTTCCGAGACAGCACTGCAGAGTTCTTAAGAAGATGTTAAGACACAATTTAGAGTCAAACAGATCTACATTTGAATCCTGTATTTTCTACTTACAAAACTTGACTGTAGCCAAGAGATTCACCTCTCTGAACCTCAGTTGTCTCCTCTGTAATTTGGGTATAGTAAGAATAGGATTTATTATGCAGGGCTTTGTGAGAATTAGGTGAGATCATGTGAGTACTTGGTAAACTGTGCAGCTCTGTGTTCATGCTCTTCTTGTATCTTAAAGTATCTGCCCTGTTTGTATTTAAATGATTGCTTATGTTCTTTGAGGATAAAACTTTTTATTTCATCCCTGGACATCTCATTTGTGCCCAGTACAGAGCAGAGGGGAGAGTATGTGCCAGTGCAGACTGTGACCCTGTCTGTTATCTAACACTCAATGAGGTTAGGAAGAGCTGTTGCCAACAGGCTGGCACATTTGGGTCCTTATGTGTGTGTAGTTGAAGTAGTGGGTACCATGCCTAACTCTAAGGGAACAGGCAGACTAAGCTTCTATGCAGGCAGGATGGTTTGTGATAATGCAGTTTGCCTTATGGTAGTTATAGTACATGAAGGAAACCCCAATGCTGGAACCACAGCACTTCCCAGAATACCTCCAGAGGTGGCTACATGTAGTTACTTACCATTACCCCTGTCCCAGACTAAGTCAATTCTAAGGACCTAGCTTATTAGCCACAAACCTAATAGGAATGGAGCTGGGCCAGAAAGTCATGGCTTCTGTGTTTTTAGCTGCTGGAAGGAAGTCCTTGGGTTGGTGATCTGAAGTGTGGGCAAGGGAATAGATGAGACTGAAGCACAACAGGTTGTGGAGAAAGGGCTGGTTTAGATCACTGTTGGATTAAAGATCTTACCTAGGAGGGAGCCAGAAGCAAAGTCTGTTCCTTGGCTGCAGCCTGAGCTACAAATTGCAACCCAACCAACTCACAGTCACTCAAAAAACAAGACTGCATTGGATTCAAAAGGCAGGACCGACTGTGGAGAAGATACTTATTTCATTGGAAGCAACCCTCTGAGCAGCTGTATTGATTATGTCCATAGTAAATATTGATATAAGGTAAATCCCAAACCAGCACCCAGATTTTTATTGCCTCTCCATCTATCACAAGCCCCAGCCACTCTACAACCATCCTTTTGATGAAGTACAGAGTAAGCTATTCACTGGCACTATTAAGTTGGGGAGAATATAGTCATCAAATATGGTAATGCCTACTGACTAAATTTAAATTTGGTGCCAGGCAAGACTTTATTCTATTGCTTATCCTTTTTCTTTTCTGTCTCTATCTCCCTTGAATTTTCATTCCTGCCCAATGACTGTCCCAACCTTCTCCGATTTACCACCAAATTTTTGAAAGAAGTAGTCTGTTCTCATTCTTTCTTGAAGCCATTACAATTAAGTTACCACCACTATCACCACCACCACCACTCTACTTGGATATCCCACAAGCACATTAAATCCCACATGTCTAAAATTGATCTCCTCTACATTTCCAGTGTTCCAGTCTCAGTAAATTCTGCATCAGGCACTCAGTTGGCCAAACTAAAATGTGGGTGTCATCCTTTACCTCTCCCTTTGCCTCATGCCACCTCTCATCCCCTGCTACTTAACATCATTGCTCTCAAGATGAAGACAAAAATGCTTAATATGGTCTACAAAGCTTTGTACATTCTGGCCCCTCTCTTTCAGTTCTATTGTAGTTTGCATCATATTCACCTTTGATCATGCTACTTAAATCACAATAATTTTATTTCTGTTCCTTGAACACACCATTGCTTCTGTCTCTGGCCTCAAGTCCCCCTTAGACCATGCACTTTTCTTTTAAAGAACTTTTAGAAAAATTAATAAACTTTATTTCGTAGAACAGTTCTAGATTTACAGAAAAAGATAGTATGAAGAGTTGCCATATACCTCCACCCTGCACACAGTTTTCCTTATTATTAACATCTTACATTAGTGTGGAATTTTAGTTATAATAATGAACCAATATAGATACATTATTAACTAAAATATGTGATTTATTCAGATTTCCTTACTTTTTACCTAATGTCCTTCTTGTGTTCCAAAATACAACACTATATTTAGTTGTCTAAATATATGTCTCCATAAGCTTTTCCTGGTTGGATAATTTCTCAGACTTCCCTTGTTTTTGGTGACTTTGACAGTTTTGAGGAGGACTCATCCAGTATTTTGTAGAATGCCTCACTATTGGGATTTGTCTGATGTTTTTCTCATGATTAGACTGGAGTTATGATTTTTGGAAGCAAAACCTCAGAAGTAAAATGACATTTTCATCATAGTGCTTGTTAGTTTTCTTCACTGTAAAATGATTCTTCTCCCCCTGCTTTCCATACTGTCCTCTTTGCAAAGAAATCAGTATTTACAGCCCTCACTTAAGGAGCAAGTGTTATGCTTACCTTCTTTTAGTATCTATACAATTTATTTGTCTTTCCTGTGCATGAGAGGCTGTCTCTTATCTCCCATCTATTAACTTATTCAATCAGTTATTTATATCACTATGGACTCATGAATATTTACTTTATACTTTGGGTTATAGTCTAATATTACTTTATTCTATTGCTTAAATTATTCCAGCTTTGGCCATTGAGAAGTCTTTCAGTTGACTCCTGTGTCATTTTGACATGCTCCATCACAGTGGGATTTTGTTGTTGTTTCATTTATAACACTTCTTTTTTTAAAAAAAGAGTAAAATTAATATTTTATTGTCACTTATAATCAGATGGAAGTTGAGTATATAGTCTTCATATTTGATCTTCCCTTTTTGTAAATAAATAAACTTATAAATTTTAAATAGCCAATGGCTGGTTGTGTTTTCAGAGAACATAATTAGGTTAATTCATTAATGGTAGCTTCAAGTTTCCCCTTATTAGTTCCAGAAAATTCACCCACCTTTTGTCCCTTTCTAAAAAAACTGGAAAGATGGGGCGCCTGGGTGGCTCAGTCAGTTAAGCACCTGACTCTTGATTTTGGCTCAGGTCCTGATCTCAGGGTTATGAAATTGAGCCCTGTGATAAGCTCTGTGCCGGGCATAGAGCCTGCTTAAGGTACTCTCTTTCCCTCTGCCTCTCCCTCCACCTTTAAAAACAAAACAAAAAAGAGGATGTGGAGAAAGGGGAGCCCTCTTACACAGTTGGTGGGAATGCAAGTTGGTACAGCCACTTTGGAAAGCAGTGTGGAGGTTCCTCAATTAAAAATAGAGCTACCCTATGACACCCACCAATTGCACTACTGGGTATTTACCCCAAAGATACAGACGTAGTGAAGAGAAGGGCCATATGCACCCCAATGTTCATAGCAGCATTGTCCACAATAGCGAAATTGTGGGAGGAGCCGAAATGCCCATCAACAGACGAATGGATAAAGAAGATGTGGTCCGTATATACAAATGAATATTACTCAGCCATCAGAAAGGATGATTACCCAATCTTTGCATCAACATGGATGGAACTGGAGGAGATTATGCTAAGTGAAATAAGTCAAGCAGAGAAAGACAATTATCATACGGTTTCACTTATATGTGGAACATAAGGAATAGCAGGGAGGACATAAGGAGAAGGAAGGGAAAAATAAAGGGGGGGAATCAGAGGGAGAGATGAACCATGAGAGACTATGGACTCATGGAAACAAACTGAGGGTTTTAGAGGGGAGGGGGGTGGGGGATGGGTTAGCCTGGTGATGGGTATTAAGGAGGGCACATATTGCATGGAGCACTGGGTGTTATACACAAGTAATGAATCATGGAACACTACATCAAAAACTAAGGATGTACTGTATGGTGACTAACATATCATAATAAAAAAATACTGGCAAATAAAATTAAACAGTACATTAAAAGAAAACAAAAACAAAAAACAAAAAAACTCAGAAAAACTGGAAGGTTGGCATGCATTTGACTTTACATTCTGAAGCGACATCCTGACAGTCATCCACATCTACTTCAAGGGATACCACGTTGGAATACTTCTCAGAGAGGGGATGAAAGAAAGGCTTGGTCATTTTGCAAGGCCCACACCATGTGGCTGAGAAGTCAACTACAACTGGTTTATCTCCAGCACTGTTCAAGGCTTCCTGAAAAGAATACTTGCTCTTTATCTGCTTCACCATTTTGGCAGTTTGAGTTTGACAAATGATGGTAGGGATTGATGAGAGTGGATCCAAAAATGCCAGACAGAGCTTGCAAAACATTCAGCCTGTCTTCCCTTTATGGCAACTAGCATTTATTTTTTTAAAATTATGTATCTAATTTTTTAATTTGAATATATTTGACACACAAACTGATGGTTGCCAGAGGAAAGGGGGCCTAAGGGATGGACAAAATGGGTAAAGAGACATGGGAGATACCCACTTCTAGTTATGAAATGAATAAGCCACAGGAGTAAAAGGCACAGAATAGGGAATATAGTTAATGACATTGTAATGGTGTTGTATGGTGACGGATGGTAGCTAAACTTGTGCTGAGCACAGTATAACATATAGACTTGCTGAATCACTATGTTGTACACCTGAAGTTAATGCTTTTGGCACTTCTTTATTTGCTGGTCCTACAAGATACTTGGCTTAACTTGTATATTTTCAACCCCAGTCCTAGAAGCAGCTATTTCTCCAAGGAGCTCTTGGTTCTTTTTATCGGAGAAAGGAATTAGGAAACAAGATATAGGTGCTATGTGTGCTTGCTCTAGTACACTTTTATTAATTGCAATTTTACATCTGTTTGTTTGATTATGTAATGAATGTCTTTCTCATCCACAAGGTGTTCCAGTATGGTAGGGACCATGTATGCTTTTGCTTCTGTTAAGTTCCCAGTGCCAAGCACAGGCTCTGTTACATTATATGCATTTAATAAATACTTTCTAGATGAAAGAGGTTTTATATTTCGTGGAAATGTCATCCTTTTGGTAATCCAGGACAGAAATATCAGAGTAATATAAGTCTCCATCATCTTTTTCAGTCTTCACATCCAATCATTAAGTCTTGATAATTTCTAGAATGCATTTCTTAATTTCCACTTTTTAACTGCATTGATTCAGTACATATTTCTATCTATGGACAACCAAATAGCATCCCAAGTGGTATCCATACTTCCAGTTCAATCTACACTTCATATTGGTACAAATTGACAAGCTACTTCTAGAATTTACATGGGAATGCAAAGGACATGGAAAACCTGAAGCAGTATTGAAAAATACAAGCAAAGTTGGAGGATTAACCTTTACCTGACTTCAAGCCTTTCTCTAAATCTATATTAATCAAGATAGTGTGTTACTGGGATAAGTATTGACCAATATATCACTGTGACAGAATAAAGATCTCAGAATAGATCCACATTTATGCAGTCATTTCATTTTTGACAAAGGTGCCAAAGCAACATAATGAAAAAGAAAAAATATTTTCAACAAATCGTATTAAAATAATTACCCATCCATATGAATAAATTAACTTTGAACTTAGCCTCACACCATACACAAAAATTAATTTGGCATGGAACAGGGACCTACACAGTGAAATGCCATCAACCTTTTAAAGGAAATTATAGAAGAATATTTTTGCCACTTGGAAGTAGTCAGTTTCTTAGCCAGGATACAGAAAACAGAAACAATGAGAGAAATTGATAAATTAGACTTCATAAAAATTTTAAAACTTCTGCTTATCAAATGACACTGCTAACAAAATTAATGGGTAAAATATATACTGGAGGAAATTATTTTTAAAAACTTATATTTGATAAGGGACTGGCATTCAGGATATGTAAAGAACTTTTACAACTCAATAATAAAAAGACAGACAACCAAAAATGGGCAAGAATATTTGAACAAACACTCTACAAAAGATATACAAATGGCCAATAAGCACATGAAAAATTGCTTACATCATTAGTCATCTTGGAAATGAAAATGAAAAGCACAATGAGACACCGCTACATGCTCACCAGAATAGTTAAAAATGAAAAGACTGACAATACTAGATATTGATGAGGATGTGGAGAAAGGAACTGCCACACACTGTTGGTAAGAATGTAAAATTATATAATCACTTTGGGAAAGTGTCTGGTAGTTTCTTATAAAACTCAGCGTCCACTTACCCCGTGACCTAAACGTTCAACTCCTAGGTACTTACCCAAGAGCCATGAAAATACATGCATATAAAAAGAATCATATAAGAATGTTCATAGCAGCTCTATAAATAATAGCCTAAAACTGGAAACAACCCAGGTGTCCATCATCAGGAAAATAATAAACTGGATAGACTTATATGCACAAACTGGATACACAAAAGGGATAAACAAACTGTGGAATATTCATCCAATAGAGCACTGCTTAGCAATAAAAAAGAATTACTAATGAATGCAACAGCATGGATGAATCCCAAAAGCATCATGCTGAGTGAAATAATCTAGACACAGAAGAGTACATTGTTGTTCAAATTCAAATTTTTCCTTTCTCTAGATGACATCGTAAAAGAGACTAGTATTAGGTTATGTCTTGCTCTTTTCCCTTCCCTTCTCCTCCCTTCCCTTCCTGTCTTCTACATGACAAGATCTAAGTTAGTTTCCCCCCCAAATACTTACCCATTTATCTCAACATATTTCTTTATGTTTTAGATTTTATTTATTTGAGAGAGAGAGAGCGAGAAAGAGCATGAGCAGGGGAAGAAGCAGACTTCCCGCTGAGCAGGGAGCCCGATGTGGGGCTCGATCCCAGGACCCTGGGGTCATGACCTGAGCTGAAGGCAGATGCTTAACTGGCTGAACCACCCAGGCGCCCCTATCTCAACATATTTCTATACTGATTTGAGATGCCTCCTTTATTATATACTAAATATTCATATATTTGAGTCTGCTTTTAGATCTATTCTGCACACTAATCTTTTATTATCACATCTCATAATTACTGTGACTTCAAAATGTATTTTAGTATCTGTTAGAGCAAAGTGTTCCTTATTTGTTTTTAAAATATATTTTTAGCTATATCAATTGTTTATATCTCAGATCAGCTTTAGAATCATCCTGTCTATGTTCCCAAAAACTCAGTTAGGATTATATTAAATCTGTAGATTGATTTGTGGAGAGTTGACATCTCTTTGATAAGAAGGATAATGAGGTTTCACATATAGGAATAAACTCTCTTTCTTCATTTGTTTAAATCTTGTCACATAGGTAAAAATTGAAATGGCCAATGAGGCAGAGATATAGGAATGCAAGGTAGGACCACCAGTTCCAAGCTCCTCACTGAGCAGAGAGCTAACCTAGGAATAACAAAACACAAGAATCCCTCTCTCTCTCCCCATATGGCACCAATCTCTCCCTTCTGGTCTAGTCCCATTGGCTAGTGAGGTGTTCACTAGTCATTTGTACATTCTTTCTTCATCCTTATTCCATAAATTCATTTGGGGAAAAGGGCAATGTTCTATATCTGCATTATCCAGTATTGCAACCACTATTGGACAGTGCTCACCTGTAACATTGATTTCTAGGTAATCTTGGGATTTGGGAGGTTGTATGAAGATTTTGATTAATCATATGAGCACTTGGACCACCAAACATACAGCACCAGGATGTTCTTAATTGTCTTTAGTCCCAAACCCCATATGTACTAATTATGTTTATGGACAGTTTCCTCTTGACCTCTCTTGCTGGCTATAACCTCTGGCTATCTGGGTGCTCCTGGTGCAATGCCAACTCAGTCAGAGAATTCTGATGAGTCTTTAGATGGAGTTCGTTAGCCTCCTTAGTTTCACTTATTATCTCTTGTCAGACCTTGGTGCTGTGAGCCAAGGACTTGGATAATTTGCTTTGCTGTCACCCTCTAATCCCCATGTGGAGAAGTAAGCATAGGCTTATCTAGGCCTCTCCATTGTCACTGCCACATAGTCTGACTGGAAAATGGGAAGAACATCCAAAGCTGAGGTAGAGGTCTACACACTGACATCTGGGTTAAGGCCTGAATTGGGAAAGGTATACTGCTGCAAGTAATCAGTGAAGGGGTCCAGCCAGCTGTCAGTGCTATGAGCCACAGAGCAAACAGAGCCAGAGCCAAGCCACAGGCCAGGAATGACACACTCAGGTTCTGGGATCTGGCAGCCATTGCATAGACTTGGCCAAGAGGGTAGCAGGGGAGGCTAGAAACACAAAGTGATAAGGAAAGGAAGGGATGCTGGCAAATGCCAATGTTCTGGTCATCCAGAGTCACTCCAAACAGGGTTGGTCATTTGTTCTAGAGAAGGGCTCACTTGCAAGTCTCTTCAGAGCAGATCAGCTGAAGCCAAAAGCCAGATGAGTGGCTGAGGCAGAAGAGGAACCATAAACAGCAAAGTTAAGAGGAGATAGACCAGTGATGTTGGATAGAGGCTTCTCTACGTCTGGGCTGGAGATCTAGTTTTCTTGGTATGGACCTCTGACCAGACGAAGGCAGATTTGGGGGAAGAGTGGTGCAGAGATAGGCCTTGCTGGAGAATCCATGCCAATCTAAACTGTGCAGAGGCCATCTTTGAAGCCAAGAGTCCCAGACTGGTCACAGTAGAAATGCCAGGTGAGATTGCAAGGACTCAAGGTGTCTCAGAATAGTCTACTGACAGTTTGGTAGTCACAAAGGGCTAATAGGAGTCTCTGAGTTTTGTGAAACCCTCAAGGTATTTTCTAGAACCTGGGGTTGTTTTAGCACTCTTTATTTCCATCCGGTTGTTCTAAGGCCACTTTTTGCTTCCATTTCCCTCCACTTACTCCTTTGGGTTTCTCTTCTTCATTTGGACAATGATATGAGAGAGTCTTCCTGGCTCCCACTTTCATTTCTCCTGCCCTAAAGAAGTCACAGGCCTTTTGTACTAGGGGTTTCTAGGAAATGTTCTGGAATCTTTTAAAGGTCTCCTGTAACACCCTTTTTCTCTGGTCTTCATCTCCTCCCTTTCCTCCAACTTCTGTATTATAGTTCCCAGAATCCCATGACTTGGAATTCCTTTTTTGTCCCTGGGGTGGGGAAAGCTCATCACACTTTTTCTATTTTTTTCAGTACTTCTCCATTCCTTGGATCTGCAGATTCCTGCCTCCAAAGACTTCTTTCCAGTGTTTGATCTAAACAACAACAACAACAACAACAACAACAACAAAATAGATGTCTATCTCCCAGTCAGACGTAAATGAGTGTTATGAGTACCATACACTCTGGCTTCAGGGCAAGGAACTCAGGTTTGGAGAAAGAACATTCAATCCCTCCTGTTTGAGGAAAAGGAAATCACAGGGTTTCATGTTGGGAAGCAGCCCATACATGGCCATCTTTCTTTTCCTTTTGGATTCTCTCAGATTCCTTGGAAACAAATGCAGAAATACTATGATGAGAAGAAAATGACATCTGTGATTAATGACTTCGGAAGAGGGCTATTAGGGAAGAGCCACAAGAATGATTTCTTCAATATCACAGCTCATGATTGGGGAGGATGGTGTCAAAGGAGAAATGACCAAGTCATTCTTCTTCTATAGATTCTTTGCTTGAGATAGCAGGCAGTCAAAAATTTGAAGTAAGCTCAGTATAAACCTGACACTGAAACCAGCAGATTAAAGCAAGGGAAAGAGAAAGAAAGTACTAGGTTGATCATTTTAGGCTTAGCAAGGAAGTTTCTTTAAAGTTCTTAGGGGCTTGTATTTCTCTAAACCTTGCTCTAATTGTGTATCCCATTTAGTCATTCTATTTTATCTTGATAGCCAGTTGTATTAATGAAGAGTCTCCTTGTTAGGTTAAAATCGGGTAGTAAATCTTAAATCTATTCACTTAGCCATTCCCAAAAAGAATCTAGCTGTTTTTACTAGAAGGACATGACCAAGGCTCTGATAGTTATTACCTGCTGACTGTTCTAATTGTAGGATAATTCTAGAGAGGAAATTGTTAGCTTAAAGTCTGACTATACAACTTCACATTTGTAAAATAGTGTGTTTGATGAACCTGGAACCTACTTTAACTTCCTTGTGATGGGGATCTGTGGGGAACAAATCCCAGTGAGACTTCTAACCCAGAGCTGTCTGGCTGAGGCAGAGCTTGGTCTTCCTGGGACCCTGGGGAGACCTATATAGAGAGCTGCTTTTCTGAGCTGCAGAGGACATGGCCAACCACTCCTTTTGGCTACAGTCAATTCTGCTTAGGTGGGAACAAGCCAAATTGAAGTTCTATGAAGTATGTCTCATCAAAGTAAAATTTTTTTTCTAACTTACATTGCTCAGAACACTGTGTGAGGCCAGGTCAGGCCAGGGAAATTGGAAGGCACTGGTCACCAGTTCTTCCCCATTTCCTGCAGAACAAAGTCCAAGCTCCTTAGGTACCCTGAGGCACTCCATGAGCTGCTTCCAACCTTCCTCTCTAGATTCATCTGTCACCTCTCCCTTCACTCACAAACCCTTCTCTTCAGTCACGTGGATTGACTTGCTGTTCCCCAAACTCATGCCTTTCCCTGCTACTGTGCTTTTGTTTAAGCTTTTTTTTTTACCCCTCTGACAACTACACCTACCCCTCACACATCACTCACCTACTCACCCTTCAAATCCCAGTCCAAATGCCACTTCTTCCAAGAAGTGCCCATCTTGACACCTACACTCTCTGATTTGCTTTTCCTCTGTTGGGTGGCAGAATTAGGTGTGTATAAGTGACCTGGGGTGCTGCTGGCAAAGCTGACTCAGTCCTGTCCCCCCAACAGGGCTTGTCCAAATCCTGGTCTGGAGCAGGTTCCAAACACAAGTAAAAAGTCTTTTTATCCCTTCTTCCAAACTCTTAATTTTCATTTATGGACTTCATTCACTTAGTTATTTTCCTCTTTTCTTGTCCTTTGTGCCTTGTTCTCTAGAAGGCTGATCTTTTGGTTCCAAGATAGAATTAAATAACTAAACTTTGTGGGGCACTTTGTAGTTTTCAAAGCCCTTTCCCATCTGCTACCTAATTGATCCTCATGGTCACCTATGAATTATCCTGTTTAGAGCTGAGGAAACTGGCTCCTATATGTAGCAACTTGTCCAGGTCAGATCAATTAAGTGGTCAACCAGGGACTAGAGCCCAGACTGTCTGACTCTAAATCATCTTCTCCTTACTAACAGCAATCACCACAACAGAAACAACTGCCATGAATATTTATTGACCACTCACTCAGAGCCAGGCACAATGCTATGCACCTCACATGAGTTATCATGTTTTATATATGACAACAATCTTGTGAGGTAAGTGCTATTGTTATTTCCAGTTTACAGAGGATTTGGAGGTTTAGAGAGCTTGGGCAACTGACTGAAGTGCACATGGCCAATAAGTGGTGGCATTGGCACTTAAGTCCAGATCTGGCAGAGTACATAGAGCCTGGTTGCTTGGAACAGCAGTTTCCAAGTTATGCTGATACTGTGTGCTGGGAAGGGCTGGTGGCTTGGCATTCCCAACCATGTGTGTGCATCCATCCATGGACTGCCATGTGAGTCAGAAAGTTTGTGCACCAGTCCTGGCCCAGCTCTCTCTTCTGGGGAAATCTCTGGCTGCTCCTGGACCTCAAATTTTCATTGGTAAAGGGGAATAATATCTCTATGGATCTGGGCATTGAAGAAGGGCTGGAGACTCTAGGGCAACCAGATTCTCCCTGACTCTTGGCAAGGCTGCTGGTCACATCTTATTTTTGGTCAAATCCTGTTTAACCTGAGCTTCATTCTGTTTCCAAATTGGTTCTTCTGATGCCTTTCCATAGGATTGTCCGACTCCCAAACATACCCTTATATCCCTCGCCTGCAGGAAGCTTACCTCCTATTTTGAATTGTGTGAGGCCATTCAACATGAATGAGCAAGAACTTGGACCTTGTTGTCCACAGAACTGGGCTGGAGTCCTGCCTTTCTTACTAACCAGCCTTGGGATACTTGATCTGTATGAGCTTTGTTTCCTTCTATAGAATATGGACAATAATTGTATCTACGTCATGGATTATTGTTAGAATGACACCAAATAATGCCTGAGGAGCACTTAGCCTGATGTCTGGCACTGTGTATATGCTTAAGAAGTGGTAGTTGCTAATGATATAATTTCTTCTCTCAAGCCTAAAATGTTGGCACTTTATCCACCTCAATATTTCTCCTTTTCTTTAGTCCTGAGGTTCACCTCTCTCTATTGACACTCTCACTTCCCTTCCTATCCAGCTTCCTGAAGCCCCATCTTTATGAGTCATCATGATTCATGCTTCTTTCTCAGTCTATTTTGCCCTACTGGGTCTTGCCCTGCAGTCTAGAAAATGTCTGTCCTAGGTTAGGCATGTACTAGTCTCCTGGGGCTACTTTGATTTTTCTTTTGCCATTACTCCAAATAACTAAAGAGTAGAAATTGCCTTCAAGGCCATCCCATCCTTACTCTGGCTTCTTCCTCATCTCCCAGCCATCTGTCTTTGTCTCCCAGTACTCTACAGAACTTTACCCCACAAAGGACATTCAAAACCTAACTGTCAAATGCAATGACCCCTTCTTGCTTGCTGCTTCTTCAAGCCCTCCATACAGAGCTGCTAACCCCATTCTGCTGAGATGAAACTCTTCTTCCCAACTGCCATCTTTCACATTGTAGGCTTAGTTTTCTTCTCTCTCACCAAACATACCTTGCTTTGGGTTTTCCAGAATGTTTCTGGAAACTATCATGAACAAAGCACTGAGACAGGAATGTTTGCCTCTTCCCAACCATTTTGACTCCCCTAGCTCCTCTCCCTCCTTCCATCTCCTAACATAAACACGCCCTACGTTCCTGTTCCTGTCTCTGGCCTAGTTCTATATCTCAACACTTTCTCCCCTGGAGATCTCTCATATTCCCACAGTTTCTGTGTTCATTTCTTTTTTATTATTATTATTATGATATGTTAGTCACCATAAAGTACATCATTAGCTTTTGATGTAGTGTTCCATGATTCATTGTTTGCGTATAACATGCAGTGCTCCATGCAATACGTGCCCTCCTTAACACCCTTCACTGGACTAGCCCCCCTCCCCTCTAAAACCCTCAGTTTGTTTCCTGGAGTCCATAGTCTCTCATGGTTCGCCTCCCCCTCTGTTATTCCCCCTTCATTTTTCCCTTCCTTCTCCTAATGATATCCCTGCTATTCCTTGTGTTCCACAAATAAGTGAAACCATATGATAACTGTGTTCATTTCTGTGTGGATGGTTCCCAGGTCCCTATCTTCAGTCCTGCTCCCATCTGAGCCAGAGTCCCACCTCCAACTGTCTGTTGGATACTCCATCAGCTGCAAAATCTTTGCATATCTGAAGCAATGCTAATTGTCTCCCCCATCAAACCTGCTCTGTCTGCTTAGCCTATTTCTGATCATGGCACCACAACTCCTCATTACCAAGGCTTGAGACCTATAAGCCATCTAGGAGAGCCTCCTTTGTGTTTTCCCCTTCCAGAAACCAAGTCCTGGGAAATCTGCTCCTGCACTGGAACTTCTCTTCACCCCTCTTCTCAAAGCCCACTAACCTTGCCTCATCAAGCTCTTACTATTCTCACCTGTATGACAATGTGGCCCTACCTGGTCTCATCAAAACTTCCTTCTTCTAAATCCTTCCCCTATCACAGCAGTCAGAGGGTTCTTCTTACAACCTAGACCCAATTACTTTTTTCCCTTGGCGTGTCACCTCTTCTTTAAGAGAAGACACCTTCTCTTAAATTGAAGGGAAATTAGATTTTATATTTTTGTTTAAGATAGCATTTATACAAGGATACCACTGAAAATTGTTCACCTCTCTTTCTATCTCTGTCTCTCTCTGTCTCTACACTCATCCTCGTTTCTAAGCATGAACATAAAGATAAGGTTAGAATGAGGTTTGACCTAACAATAATTATTGTGTGGGGCCTGAAGTTATTCTTAGTTTCATTCTTTAACCTTTTCTGCATTGATTTAACTTCTAATTAGGAGAACACATAAGTTTTTTAAAAAAACAATAAAGTCCTTCTTCAGGGAAGAGGGAAAAGAACCCTCTGCTGGCTCCTCATTGACACTAGAACAAAGTCCAAACTCCTTAACCTGTGTTAAGAGGCCCTCCGTGATTGACCTCTGTCCACCTCTCCCTCCTCACTGAAGGCCACTCTCCCTTCCCTCCACTGTCCTGAGCTCCAGCCTCTGACACTCTTTAAGACTCACCATTCCTAGGATACCTTGCCCTTCCTCTTCCCTCTTCTTCGTTACCATTTGGAAGCATGCTTATCCTGCCAGGTGAAGCAGACAATGGGAAAAATGGGATTTCTCTGTGGACTGATAGGTCTTTTTGTTCCTCAAGCATTACCCTGGCTCCAGAGTCACTGATTAGCAGGCATGAAGTCAACCCTCCCCTCAAGTGCAGCCAGCCTTCTGAGGGAGGACAGGAATGGGAACACAGAACTGGCACAGGTGAACCGAGCCCTCACTGTGGGTAGGTGATAGAAAGAGTGGCTAATGAAAGAAGGAGTTGGGAGACCAGGTGGCCAAGGTGGGTTTTGCCACCCTTGCTCCTCTGGTGTATATGTGAGCTTGGTGACTCACCTTTCCTAGACAAGTTACAAGAGGCAGAAGGAGGATATACCTTCAGGCACCAAAGGGGCCTCAACCATTCAGATTGCCTTCAATTATGGGTCTGCTCTGGGGCCACAGAGTCCTGCAACCAAAGGGAATTGCCTCAGGTAGTCTCTACCTGCCTTTTCTCAGTCCCACTAACCCCCACTGGTCTTATGCTACTAAGAAGGTGGAGGGCAAGGTGTCCTACACAGGCCACCATCACCATCCCTCCTAAGCCCAGCTCTTTGCAAAGATTATTTACTCCTCAGGGACCTCAAACAGAATATGTCTAAGACAGAACCCAACCTGCCTTCCTTCTTCTGCCACCATTACTACAAGGTATTCTGCCTACTGTGTCCCAGGCAGCATTAATGGTGCTACTGTTCACCTCGTCCCTGGCTCCACACATGCATGATGCTGTTTCACACCTCACTGCCTTCACATATGCTGTGCGCTTGTTTGCAGTATCTGTATCCTTCTCTCTTCAACTGGTCCCTATCAAGACTCAGATCAGTGGTGAACTCCTATGAGAATTTTCCCTTTAGCCTTCCCATCTTCTTGAGACTAGGTGTGGAACCCCTCCTCTGTGCTCCATAAGAACTAGGCATACCCTATTGTCATTGTCACTTTCCTGTCTGGTTTTTCCACCAGACCTGGAGCTACTTGAGCACAGACACCATGTATTATGTAACTCTGGATCCCTATGACAAAGCACAGAGGTTTGTATACATTTGACACTCAGTAAAAAGTAGTTAATATATTTTATGGATTCATAAATCCTAATGTATTATATGGATTCATATATCCTCAACTTTTTCCTGGCTTTTATGTCCCAAATTCGGTCAGTCACTGTGTCCTGTCCCTTTATCTTCTTAATGATCTCTTGTTTACTTCTTTTCAACCTAGGACATTATTCTTAGACCAGGCCACCGCCATCCCAATACCCAACTACCCCAGCCACCTGAGTGGTCTTCCAAACACAACACAGCAGCCAGATGGAGCCTTTCAAAGAATAAGTTTGCTTGTGTCACCATTCTGCTCAAAATAGTCCAGAGGCTTGGCACCACCCACAGCACAAGTCCAAGCCCTTGATGACAGCTCATGCCAGAGACCCTGGGAAATTCATCCCTCCTCAGCCTTGTCTCCTATGCTTCTTTTCCAGAGTTCTGGAGTCCAAGTAAGCAAAATAACTTGCTAATACTTTCAGTCACTGATTTGTCTATCTCCATTCCTTTGCTCATGCTCTTAGCTCAACCTGGAACCCTCTTCTCAACATGGAATCCCCTTCTTTGTTTGTCTTCTTTCCAAAGATTCACCCTGTTTCAAGGTTCTTTCTTCAGTGTTCTCCTTCAGGAGGTTCTGAGAAACCTGGTCACCACCAGATAAATGGTTCATGCCAAGGATGTAAATCCTGTGGGCTATCTGAGAAAGGACAGGCCCCATCTGGGTGGGACCTTGGCTGGGACATAAGACTGCTGAGATTCCCAGTCTCAGCAAAGACCTCTTTAGCTCAAAGAATCTCATTCTCAGTTTGGGGGTTAAGACGACCTGACTCCTTCAGATGCCTTAAGGCTACCACTCTGCTCTTCAGTTGAGCTTTTACTATAGCTGCTGGCAAGGCTGTGTGTTGCTGTCTCCACATGTAGAAAGCCTTGGGGACACTTTTATGGGTGACTAATACTCAACACTGGGACTTTCCCAAAACATGGCCTTCCCATCAGCTAAGCCAAACTTGAGACCTGACTTAGGAGATGAGGCTGAGGAAGCCAGATGGAAATGAACTTGATCTTATGATGTGCTTATATGGGAGCTTTGATCAGTAAAAAAACTTGGGCCCAGAGTTTTTCTTGCAGGCAGATGGATAACTTGGCTGAAATGGCAATAAGACTTTTAACAAAATGACTCTGTGCTAGGTCAGAAAGAATGACAAGGCGGAGACGAAATAATGTGGGAGTCGAAGGGACTTATTTGCCCAGAATTATGCCATGAAAGGTAGAATTTAGTCTAAGGCACATCTGTGGGCAGAATTCAGGGACTGCTAAGTTAGGGGTGGGAGATTCCTAGAAAAGCAGCTTCCCCCCCCCCCTCCGAATTCATGTAAGTGGTTAACAAAGGCAATATTAACAGAGGGCCTACTTAGTGTCAGGCACTGGGAACCCAGAAATGACACAGAAATAACTCTCACCCTGTCTCTTCCTTCAAAGAACTTCTGGTCTAGGATGGGAGGGTGTTATATCTTCAGCGGACCTGTGTACCTAGAGCTGGGAGCAAGGGAGGAGTAGAAATTGGCAAGACTCAGTGAGGTTTCCAAGCCTGCGCCATGGAGACATGGAGATCCCACCTCCCTTTCTTTGCCAACATGTAGTGCTCCTTTGAATCTGTCCAGCTTGGGATGAGTTAATGCCAGTAATTCTTTGTACTGTGGAGGGGTAAGGAGAGGTGGAGGATAGGGCTCTCTGTTAGGTTGTTTCCAATTTCCTCACACTTCAGAGATGTGGAGTTTTTGAAAAATAGCTCATGTGGAATTTCTTGGTCTATGCTCTTATTTTTCTCATCTCTGCTGGAATGACTTAAGCATCAACACTCAGCCCTGCCTTCTTGACTTGATAGATGTATCTGGAGGGTCATTCTGGGTAGGAGGTAAAAAATGAAACACAGCTGGTCCTAATTGCTTGCTTTGTCAGGACCGAAGTGCTTTATTGACCAGTGCAGCTATAGTCTTACTCCTCAGCTTATCTATGAGTCACTGTGGCTGTGTCAACAACAAAGCCACTGATGAATTGTCTTAATGGCTGAGACCCATTGACTGTTTGCTGACCTGATTGATTACTTGACTCCCAACTTGAATCTGTCTCAAACTTGTTCCTTCAGTGAAGCACATGGGTTCACTCTATGTGGTTTTAATGCAATCACTTCAACTTTCTGTGCTTTGGCTTCCCTGGCAAGTCAATAGGTTTGTTGTTAAGTGGGTGTGTTGATTTTTTGAGAATATCTAAAGGGTTTAGTGGAGGGTGAGGACAAATGTGCCAGAGTGAGCAAGACTTGCTTGCCCCAAGATATTCCTGGAGGCCTACTTCCTGTCTTAGATAAGTCTCTTAGGACCTCCAAAGATAGAAGAGTGGGTGCAAGCCATGTGCACATATATGTTCCATGTGTGAACATGGAATTCTCTCCCTTGAGTGCTCTATGTCTCACCACCCAACCACCACAGGTACCTAGTTAACTCAAATCTCAGCTTCCCCTTCTGTTCCTTGGGGAAGCCTCTCCTGACTCCCTGGGTTAGGTCAGGCATTCCTGATCCTAACTCTCAGAACAGCTTGCAATTTTCCTTCTTAACACATACCCAGTTGCAATATTTATTTCTGTGACTATTTGGTTAATGTTTGTTTCTTCTACTAACAAGTACCATAAGGAGGGAACCATGACTCTTTTACCCCTTGAACCCAGCACAGAGTCCAGCATATAGTACGATCCCCTTTCTTTCTACCTCTTTGGTACCACTGAGGTATATACACCCCTTTCCTCTTCCCTCCTCCTTTCTCTCCTCCCTTCACTGACCAATATTTTAAGTTCAGCCACTAGTCACCAGACTTTTCCTTGCCCATTCTGCTCTGTCTCCATGGGAAATTGCAGCTCATTCAGATGCATAGGTGTCACAGTCATCTTCCCAAAACATCTGGCTTTAATAATCCTCAGGGGGTCCTAGATCAGCAGACAGATATGTCCCTTCTGCTGTTGGTTCCACCCTCACCTCTTTAGCCTTATCTCCCCTATTCTCCACTCCAATTTTTCTGTTTTAGTCAAACCGATATTTTTAGGTACTGTATTCCTTGCAATAATTCTACATTTTATTGGCAATCTAGGTCCACTATCCCTTTCTTATCTGGTATAAAATTAATTTCCTTCCAGGAGTTTTCTCTGATTAAACCCACTTACCTCAGACATCTCCTGGCTCAGTTCATCAAATACAGTGCTTCCTACCAGATTCAATGTAGTCATAATCAGGTATCTATTATCATTTAGATTTTATTTAACAGTATTACTGAGCACTTACAGAGTATCAGACACTGTGCAAAGCCCTGGAAATATGACTGTGACCATGATTGACATAGTTCTTTCTTCATAAACTGGAAAGTCCAGTAGGAGATTCAGACATGGAACAAGGAACTACAGATGATGACTATTGCAAAAGGGCAAGTGCAGGGAGCTTGGGGAGTTGACTCAGCTTGGGGTCAGGCAAAGCCACCCTGAGAAAGAGCCATCTCAGCTGGGACCTAAAGATAAGTAGGGGATAAGCTGGTCCAGGATTAGAAGAGGGGCAGGAATGTGTAGGATAGTGAAGGAGTTCTAGGACTAGCTGGTGAGAAAACCCTGCATGAAACAGAAGCAAAGAATAGTGGAAAAGAGAAACAAGGGCCAGAGCATCAGGATCTTTACACTGTGGGAAGAAGTTTGAATTTTATTCCAAGGAAAAGTAAAGCAATGAGATAAAGTTTTCAGTTTAAAAAAATTACTCTGATTGCTATAAAGCAAATGAATTTCAGATGGGCAAGAATGGAAGCAGTTATATTAGTGTGAGGCTGGTTGGTTACTGATTTACTGCCCCTCAGCTCCAAATTTACCCATTTTTTGCCTATTGTATGAAATTGGATCTTGTCCCTTCAAATACTTTTTCCTTGCCAGTTGTTATGGAAACTTTGTCAGTAGAAGACATTAGGAAGATATCACAGGAGGAAAAGAGTTTTTCTTCCTGGTTCTGGTGTGTTTCATCAGCAGGCTCTTAGCGCCTATACAGACGGCTTCTTCAGGTCTCACCTTTGTGGCACAGATGACTTCCTCAGTGCCTGGCCCCTGCAGTACTTAAAGCTTTTCCAGAACTCAGAACCTGATATACACAGTGGTCAGCAACACCCAATGGCCAGCAGTTTCTTTTGGCACCCCCTTTGGTGGGACACCTGCCAGTGAACAGCGTTCCTAGAGGGCACATTTCTGACAAGTTCTTAAGGGTGAATTTTTAGTACACCTGACAGTGCAGCACCACAATGACTTCTCTGCCACTCAGTGAGCCATGATGATGCCCTCTCCAACACAGTATGCATCCCCAAGGTCAACAATCGCTGGGGTATTTGAAGGAGCTTTCCATTGTTTGCTCCATATCATTTGTAAGGGTAGTGGCTGCTCCTTATATCTGCTATTCCTAAGTTCTTTAGAGTTCTTGACCTGTTACTTGCTAATCCTTCATTAATTCAACCCCCAGTCATAGTTAATAATTCTTTTTTTAAATAGTTTTATTGAGGTATAGTTTATAAACCACAGAATCTACTAGTTTTAAGTGTACAATTAAGTGGTTTTTAATAAGTTTACAAAGTTGTAAAACCATCATCACAATATAAAAAATATTGTACCCATTCACAATCACTCTGTCTGCATTCCCAGCCCTACTTTCTGTCTCTGTAGATTAGCATTCTCTGGAATTTTCAGAATGCGTGTTCTTCTGGGTCTGGCTTCTTTTACTGAGCTTCCCCCCCCCCTTAAATTGTGGTTAAGAATACACAGCATAAAATATACCATCTTAACCACTTTAAGTGTACTGTTTAGTAGTTTTAAGTGTATTACATTGCTCTGAATCAGATCTGTAGAACTTTTTTCATTTTGCAAAACTACTAACTAATAATTCTTTATACTAAACTTTCCCTGTTGAAATCATTGTGTAGTTTCCCTGTAATGATTGGACCCAGACTGATATTGAAGTAAATACAGTGTCCCAGGAAAGAAATACTGGGGCTTAGATTAGGAGTAGCAGTAGAGTTGAAAAGAAGAGAGCATGGTATTTTTTTATGCTGGAGTCAATAAAGCTGGCTGATGAATTGGACTGAGGGATAAAAGAAAAAAAGAATCAAGGATGACATCTGGTATTCTTGCCTGGGCACTGGGTGACAGTAATACCCTTCATTGAGGGGAAAGCACTTACTTGGAAATAGAGTACTTGAATGAAAGGATGCATCCTCTCAAATTTGTCTTTGCTTCTAGTATGTACTTGGCATAGTTTGCAACAATGACTTTCAACACTGGCTGTGCATTATAATCACTTGGGAGCTTTTAATATCTATGGATGTCCTGGCTGCATCCCAGAGTAATTGAATTAAAATATCTGGAGATGGAGTCCAGGCACTGATAATTTTGAGGAGCCCTCCATGTGATTGTAATATGTATCCAGGTTTAAGATCCAATATTCAATTAGGGCTTGTCATCAAAATGAAGGGATTTAGGGCAAGACTCCATGGCTGGCCTGGATATTAGAAAAGGTAGGTTAGTTAGGACAACATCAAATGCTATCAAATGAAAGGGTAAACATGGTGAGAAGTGTGGATGGGTGTTAGTTGGTAGAGTCATTACCTTGCCTTTGGTACAACCTATGTGCCTATCCATGTGAGATGCTATATATCTGTTATCAATTGTATTAGGGTTCTTCAGAGAAACAGATCCAACAATTTGTTTGTTTGTTTATACATACTATTAGCTCTGTATCTTTGACAAACCCTGACTGCATATGTATATATTTGAAGAAATTGGCTCCTGTGAATGTGAAGGCTGGCAAGTTCAAATTCCTCAGGGCAGGCCAGTCAGCCTGGAAGCTCAGGTAGGTTTTCTATGTTGCACTCATCTTTTCCCCAAGCTTTTACTTATTTTTTATTATTTTTATAATAATTTTTTATTATGTTAGTCACCATACAGTACATCCCTAGTTTTTGATGTAATGTTCCATGATTCATTACTTGTGTATAACACCCAGTGCACCATGCAATACATGCCCTCCTTAATACTCATCACCGGCCTATTGCAATCCCCCACCCCCCTCCCCTCTGAAGCCCTCAGTTTGTTTCCCAGAGTTCATAGTCTATGTTGCACTCATGAAAGCACAATTTGCTCCGTCTTTGCTTTTAGGGCCTTTGACTGATTGGATGAGGCCCACCCACACCACAAAGGGTGATGTGCTCTACTCAAAGTATACTGATTGTAAATATTTATCACATCTAAAAAGTACTTCCTCAGTGATATCTTGACTGGTGTTTGACCAAACATCGGGGCACAATAGCCTAGCCAAGTTGACACATAAAAGTAACCATTACATCTACTTTAATTTTCACTACTCTGAAGGAGGTTGTACCTACAGTGCAGATGAGAAAATTGAGGCAGAGAAAAACTAATTAATTTTCCCCAATTCATTCAGCTAGTGGATGGCTGTTCAAGGATTGAAACTCAGGTCTTTGGGACTCCACAGTCTCTCTTGAAGCCAGAGAGACCAAAAGTCTATTTCTCTGGTAGTCTCTGAGCTTTAGGTTGTATTGAGCTGAGGAATGGGAAGCCCTAGCAGTAGTACAATAGACTCTCTTTTCATCAAAATTCTAGAGGAGAACATAGGCAGTAACCTCTTCAACATGGGCCACAGCAATTTCTTTCAAGACATGTCTCCAAAGGCAAGGGAAACAAAAGCAAAAATGAACTTTTGGGACTTCATCAGGATAAAAAGCTTCTGCACAGCAAAGGAAACAGTCAACAAAACCAAAAGACTATTGACAGAACGGGAGAAGGTATTTGCAAATGACATATCAAGATAAAGGGCTGGTATCCAAGATCTATAAAGAATTTCTCAACCTCAACACCCGAAAAACAAATAATCAAGTCAAAAAATGGGCAGAAGACATGAACAGACACTTCTCCAAAGAAGACATACGAATGGCTAACAGACACATGAAAAGATGTTCAACATCATTAGCCATCAGGGAAATTCAAATCAAAACCACATTGAGAAACCACCTTACACCAGTTAGAATGGCAAAATTGACAAGGCAGAAAACAACAAATGTTAGAGAGGATGTGGAGAAAGGGGATCCCTCTTACACTGTTGGTGGGAATGCAAGTTGGTACAGCCACTTTGGAAAACACTATGGAGGTCCCTTACAAAGTTAAAAATTGAGCTACCCTATGATCTGGGATTGCACTACTGGGTATTTACCCCAAAGATACAGACATAGTAAAGAGAAGGGCCATATGCACCCCAATGATCATAGCAGCATTGTCCACAATAGCTAAATCGTGGAAGGAGCCGAGATGCCCATCAACAGACGAATGGATGAAGAAGATGTGGTCCATATATACAATGGAATATTACTCAGCCATCAGAAAGGATGAATACTCAACATTTGTAACGACATGGATGGAACTGGAGGAGATTATGCTAAGTGAAATAAGTCAAGCAGAGAAAGACAATTATCATAAGGTTTCACTTATATGTGGAACATAAGGAATAGCAGGGAGGACATTAGGGGAAGGGAGGGAAAACTGAAGGGGGGAAAATTAGAGGGGGAGACAAACAGTGAGAGACTATGAGGAAACAAACTGAGGGTTTTAGAGGGGAGGGGGCGGGGGGATGGGTTAACCTGGTGATGGGTATCAAGGGGGGCACGTATTGCATGGAGCACTGGGTGTTATATGCAAAAAATGAGTCATGGAACACTACATCAAAAAAAATATATAGGCTCTCTTTTCTCTCTTCCTGTCATATCTGCTCCTTCCCCATGGTTCTCTGGAGTCAGCCACATTTTCCTTTTTGTGAGAGCATAGGGTTTTTCCATGAACTTGCTAAGGAGATGACCTTCCTTCTTGACCCAGGGGCTAACCTCACCTGCCTCTCCCACTCCCTTTCCTGGTTAGAAGTCAGGCTTTTGCTAACTCCTTGAGGAGAGAACTTTTGTTTGTAGCTCTAGGTTTTGGTCTGAGGAGCAGAAAATCAGGAATCATTCCATATCTCATCTTTTTCCTCTGCTACACTGGTATCTGTTTGGCATGATTTGATGTTTCTCTTCTCCTTTGAAAAAGGTTTTTACCCCTCCTTCTTCAGGAAAGCCTGGGATCTAAAGTTCTGTCTTTAGAATGACTCTAGATCGGTGTTCCAAGCACCAACTTGCTAGTGGAAATGATAAATGCTACAAGGGATTATTGCAAAAAGAAAGCAAATCTCTATTTGCAATCCAATTAAGACACATTTCTATAACTTTTGCCTCTGACGTAAGGATTTTCTCAGCAACTGTTTGCTCAGAATGATACTTTCTTTAGCAGGAGAACTAATTCCCCAACAGAAGCCCCTAGGCCATTCAGACTGTCTGAGAGAAGCTGGGGGAAAGGTTAAGGAAACTGTTAGTCTGATACCTTTAACAAGGAAGAGAATGGAGGAACATATTGTTAGAGCTGAGTTGTTAATTTGATTACTTTTCAGAGAGACTGGGGACTTCTTTTTTTTTAATTTTTATTTTTTCGAATGATTTTTTATTATATTATGTTAGTCACCATACAGTACATCCCCAGTTTCCGATGTAAGGCTCGATGATTCATTAGTTGTGTATAACACCCAGTGCACCATGCAATACGTGCCCTCCTTACTACCCATCACCGGTCTATCCCACTCCCCCACCCCCCTCCCCTCAGAGGCCCTCAGTTTGTTTCTCATAGTCCATAGTCTCTCATGTTTCATTCCCCCTCCTGATTACCCCCTCTTTCGTTATCCCTTTCTTCCCCTACTGATCATTCTAGTTCTTATGTTCCATAGATGAGAGAAATCATATGATAGTTGTCTTTCTCTGCTTGACTTATTTCACTTAGCATTATTTCCTCCAGTGCCGTCCATGTTGTAGCAAACGTTGAGAACTCGTTCTTTCTGATAGCTGAGTAATATTCCATTGTATATATAGACCACAACTTCTTAATCCAGTCATCTGTTGAAGGGCATCTCGGCTCCATCCACGATTTAGCTATTGTGGACATTGCTGCTATGAACATTGGGGTGCATATGGCCCTTCTCTTCACTACGTCTGTATCTTTGGGGTAAATACCCAGCAGTGCAATGGCTGGATCATAGGGTAGCACAATTTTTAACTTTTTAAGGGACGTCCACACTGTTTTCCAGAGTGGCTGGACCAACTTGCATTCCCACCAACAATGGAGGAGGGATCCCCTTTCTCCACATCCTCTCCAACAATTCTCTCTTGCCTTGTCTATTTTTGCCATTCTAACTGGCGTAAGGTGGTATCTCGGTGTGGTTTTGATTTGAATTTCCCTGATGGCTAATGATTTTGAACATTTTTTCATGTGTCTGTTAGCCATTTGTATGTCTTCATTGGAAAAGTGTCTGTTCATATCTTCTGCCCATTTTTTGATTTGTTTGTTTGTTTCTCGTGTATTGAGTTTGAGAAGTTCTTTGTAGATCTTGGATACCAGTCCTTTATCTGTAGTGTCATTTGCAAATATATTCTCCCATTCCGTGGGCTGCCTCTTAGTTTTTCTGACTGTTTCCTTGGCTGTGCAGAAACTTTTAATCTTGATGAAGTCCCATAAATTCATTTTATCTTTTGTTTCTCTTGCCTTTGGGGATGTGTCATGAAAAAGGTTGCTTTGGCTGATGTCGTATAGGTTGCTGCTTATGTTCTCCTCTAGAATTTTGATGGATTCCTGTCTCACATCGAGGTCTTTCATCCATTTGGAGTTTATTTTTGTGTATGGTGTGAGATAGTGGTCAAGTTTCATTCTTTTGCATGTAGCTGTCCAATTTTCCCAGCACCATTTATTGAAGAGACTGTCTTTTTCCCACCGGATGTTTTTTCCTGCTTTATCAAAGATTAGTTGCCGAAAGAGCCGAGGGTCCATTTCTGGGTTCTCTATTCTGTTCCATTGGTCTATGTGTCTGTTTTTGTGCCAGTACCATGCTGTCTTTGTGATCACAGCTTTGTAGTACAGCTCAAAATCCAGCATTGTGATGCCCCCCAGCTTTGTTTTTCCTTTTCAACAGTTCCTTGGAGATTCGGGGCCTTTTCTGTTTCCATACAAATTTAAGGACTGTTTGTTCCAGTTCTTTGAAAAATGTCCTTGGTATTTTGATCGGGATAGCATTGAAAGTGTAGATTGCTCTGGGTAGCATGGACATTTTAACTATGTTAATTCTTCCGATCCATTAGCATGGAATATCTTTCCATCTTTTTGTGTCTTCCTCAATGTCTTTCAAGAGTGATTTATAGTTTCTAGAATATAGGTCCTTTACGTCTCTGGTTAAGATAATTCCAAGGTAAAGGATGGTTTTTGGTGCTATTGTAAATGGTATGGATTCCCTAATTTCTCTTTCCTCGGTGTCATTATTCGTGTATAGAAATGCAACTGATTTCTGAGCATTGATTTTGTATCCCGCCACGTTACTGAATTGCTCTATAACTTCTAATAGTTTGGGAGTGGCTTCTTTTGGGTTTTCCATATAGAGTATCATGTCATCTGCGAAGAGAGACATTTTGACTTCTTCTTTGCCAATTTGAATACCTTTGATCCCTTTTTGTCGTCTGATTGCTGTTGCAAGGACTTCTAGAACTATGTTGAATAATAGTGGCAAGAGTGGGCATCCTTGTCGTGTTCCTGATCTTAAGGGAAAGGCTTCCAGCTTTTCCCCATTGAGAATAATATTTGCAGTAGGGTTTTCATAGATGGCTTTTATGAGATTGAGAAATGTACCTTCTATTCCTACACTCTGAAGGGTTTTAATCAGGAAAGGATGCTGTATTTTGTCAAATGCTTTTTCGGCATCGATTGAGAGGATCATATGGTTCCTGAGTCTTTTCTTGTTGATATGATGTATCACGCTGATTGATTTGCAAATATTGAACCACGCTTGCATCCCAGGTATGAATCCCACTTGATCGTGATGGATAATCCTTTTAATGTACTGTTGGATTCTATTAGCAAGTATCTTGTTGAGGATTTTGGCATCCATATTCATTAGGGAGATCGGTCAGTAATTCTCCTTTTTGAGGGGGTCTTTGCCTGGTTTGGGGATCAAGGTAATATTGGCCTCATAGAATGAGTTTGGTAGCTTTCTTTCTGTTTCTATTTTTTGAAATAGCTTTAGGAGAATAGGTATTATTTCTTCTTTGAATGTTTGGTAGAATTCCCCAGGAAAACCGTCCAGGCCTGGAGTTTTGTTATTTGGAAGGTTGTTTATCACTGACTCAATTTCTTCATAATTAATTGGCCTGTTTAAGGAATCAATTTCTTCCGGTTTCAATCTTGGTAGTTTATAGGTTTCCAGGAAGGATTCCATCTCTTCCAGTTTGCTTAGTTTATTGGCATATAGCTGTTGATAAAAATTTCTAATAATCCTTCCAATTTCAATGGTGTTGGTCGTGACCTCTCCTTTTTCATTCATAATTTTAATAATCTGGGTCCTTTCTCTTTTCTTTTGGATAAGTTTTGCCAGTGGTCTGTCAATTTTATTGATTCTCTCAAAGAACCAGCTTCTAGTCCTGTTGATCTGCTCTACTGTACTTCTGGTTTCTGCTTGATTGATTTCAGCTCTAATTTTGGTCAACTGCTTCCTCGTGAGTGGATTAGGCCTGTCCCTCTGTTGCTGTTCCAGCTTCTTGAGGTGAGAGTATAAAAACTGCATTTTAGATTTTTCTATTCTTTTGAGTGAGGCTTGGATGGCTATGTATTTCCCCCTTAGGACTGCCTTTGCGGTATCCCATAGGTTTTGGACTGTTGTATTTTCATTCTCATTGGTCTCCATAAATTGTTTAATTTGATTTTTGATTTCCTGGTTTATGGAGTCATTCCTGAGCAGGATGGTTCTTAGTCTCCAAGTGTTTGAGTTTCTTCCAAATTTTTCCTTGTGGTTGAGTTCCAATTTCAGAGCGTTGTGGTCTGAGAATATGCAGGGGATAATTTCAATCTTTTGTTATCAGTTGAGACCTGTTTTGTGTCCCAGAACATGGTCTATTCTTGAGAATGTTCCATGGGCATTAGAATAGAATGAGTATTCTTTGGTTCTGGGGTGCAGTGTTCTATATATATTTATGAGGTCCGACTCGTCGAGTATGGCATTCAAAGCCTTTGATTCTTTGCTTAGTTTTTGCCAGGGTGTTCTGTCTATTTCTGATAGTGGAGTGTTGAGGTCCCCTACTATTAATGTATTTTTATCTATATGTCTCTTTATTCTGGTTAAGAGTTGCCTTGTGTATCTTGCTGCTCCCCTGTTGGGGGCATATATATTTATAATTGTCATATCCACTTGTTGAATACTTCCTTTAAGAATAATATAGTGCCCTTCTGCGTCTCTAACTATAGTCTGTAGTTTAAAATCCAATTTATCTGATATGAGAATTGCTACCCCAGCTTTCTTTTGAGGTCCATTTGCGTGAAAGATGGTACTCCATCCCCTTACTCTCAGTCTGAATGCATCTTTGGGTTCAAAATGAGTCTCTTGTAGACAGCAAATGGATGGGTCATTTCTTTTTATCCAATCTGCAACCCTGTGGCAGTATGGGAGCATTTAAGCCATTAACATTAAGACTGAGTACTGAGAGATATGATTTTAATGATGCCATGTTGCCAGTAAAGTCTTTGTTTGTATTGGCTGTGACTTTCTGTTCTGTATCACTCTTGGGGCCCTTTTACTTTTATAGAACCCCCCATAATATCACCTGTAGGGCTGGTTTCGTGGTTACAAAATTGGTTAGTGACTGGCGATTCTGAAATGTCTTTATTTCTCCATCAATTCTGAATGACAGCCTTGCTGGATAAAGGATCCTTGGCTGCATGTTTTTCTCTGAAAGAGCTTTAAATATGCTCCCCCAACCCTTTCTCTCATTCCAGGTCTGTGTAGACAGGTCTGACATAATTCTGATAACTTTGCCTTGGTACGTGAGAAATTTCTTTGCCCTGGCCGCTTTCAATACTGTATCCTTGGATCTAATATTTGCGAATTGCACTATGACGTGATGTGGCGTAGGTTTGTCATGGTTGAGCTTGGGAGGGGTCCTCTCTGCCTCTTGGACACGAATGTTTGTTTCCCTCGCTAGATTAGGGAAGTTTTCAGCTACAATTTGTTCAAATATCTCTTCTAGACCTCTGTTTTTCTCCACCCCCTCGGGGATGCCGATGATTCTAACATTGGATCGTTTCATTGAGTCAGTAATCTCCCGTAACCTACATTCGTGGGTGTGGATTTTTTTAAGAGCAGCTTCTATTTTGGTTTTTTCCTCTATTAACCCATCCTCCAATTCACTAACCCTTTCCTCTGCTTCGGTGACCCTGGCCGTCAGAGCCTCTAGTTTTGCCTACATTTGGCTCATAGAATTTTTAATTTCTGTCAGATTCGCTCTCATTTCTGTCCTTAGGGATTCTATATTCTCAGTAACCTTTTCGTTAATAGTTTTTTCAATTCTACTCATCATTTTGACCATCGTTACTCTGAATTCCATTTCGGATACTTTGGTTACATCCATATCCATTATTTCTGTGGCAGAGGCCACAGACTCACTGTCCTTTCTTTGCTGGGGGGGGGGGGCTTCTCCTTCTTGTCATTCTGATGAGGAGAGGTTGCGGGGTTGTCCAGAGCCCAAATTATTGACTGGGTCCCAGGCCGTGCCCCTTGTTTTATAGGGATCTTAGGGATGTGGGCTTCTTCTTTAAAGATTTTATTTATTTATGTGGCAGCCAACCAGCGAGAGAGGGAACAGAAGCAGGGGAGTGGGAGAGGAAGAAGCAGGCTCCCAGCGGAGGAGCCCGATGAGGGACTCCTTTCCGGAACGCTGGGATCACGCCCTAAGCCAAAGACAGGCGCTCAATGACTGTGCCACCCAGGCGCCCGGGTTGGGGGCTTCTTGATTTTTCAGCCTGCCTTCTGGGGGAGGGGCCTGCTGCGCTGATACTCAGGCAACCCTGTTTGGGTAGAGTGTCTGTGTCCCCTGCGAGGGGGGATGGGGATGGGCACTCTCTGAGCCGGTATTTCCAGGCTTTTGTTCTCTGGCGGCTTTCCCTGGCGGTCGGCTGTGCCTCTTCTGAGAGTAAGAGCAGCAGTGGCTGAATTTCAGCCTCTGTCACAGAACAGAGGGATTGCGGCCCATTCTCTACTAATGTTCTGGCCGCTTTAATTCTGTTACTGTTGGTGCTGCTCAGCCCTGCAGCATCCCGGGATGTGCGCCCCACACCCAGCGTCCTGGCCCTCACTTCCAGGGCCAGCGCGTCTCTGTCCTTTGTGTTTCTAACGCCCCCAGCCACCAGCCGCCCCGCGCGCGCTCCGGAAGCTCCCGGTCTCAGTCTGGATCCAGTGAGCGCACCGGGATTCCAGTGTTCTGCGAGATGCCTGGTGGCGCGTGCACCCGGCTCATGGTCTCAGTCTGCTGTTTTGCGGGTGCTGTCCGCGAGCCCCGCCCGCTCTCCCGTGCAAGTGGCTACTGCTTCCCAGCGCCCGAACACGGCGGCTCCCTCCCCCTTCCGTTTATCTTCCAATATCTGTGCACGGTTTTATGGCTCCCCGCTTCGTACCTCAATACTCAGCGCTGGAGATGTTCATTTGTAGAGATCCAGATGCATCTTCCTGCGTCTCAGGCTGGTTCCGTGGTTGTTTAGGCTGGTCTGGTACCTATCCAGCTCAACTCGGGGGACTGGCTGAAAAAGGTGTCTCCTACTCCTCCGCCATCTTAACTCCTCCCCACACAAGCCAACTCTCAACCAGAATAAAGAGACATATAGATAAAAATACATTAATAGTAGGGGACCTCAACACTCCACTATCAGAAATAGACAGAACACCCTGGCAAAAACTAAGCAAAGAATCAAAGGCTTTGAATGCCATACTCGATGAGTCGGACCTCATAGATATATATAGAACACTGCACCCCAGAACCAAAGAATACTCATTCTATTCTAATGCCCATGGAACATTCTCAAGAATAGACCATGTTCTGGGACACAAAACAGGTCTCAACTGATAACAAAAGATTGAAATTATCCCCTGCATATTCTCAGACCACAACGCTCTGAAATTGGAACTCAACCACAAGGAAAAATTTGGAAGAAACTCAAACACTTGGAGACTAAGAACCATCCTGCTCAGGAATGACTCCATAAACCAGGAAATCAAAAATCAACTTAAACAATTTATGGAGACCAACGAGAATGAAAACACAATGGTCCAAAACCTATGGGATACCACAAAGGCAGTCCTAAGGGGGAAATACATAGCCATCCAAGCCTCACTCAAAAGAATAGAAAAATCTAAAATGCAGTTTTTATACTCTCACCTCAAGAAGCTGGAACAGCAACAGAGGGACAGGCCTAATCCACTCACGAGGAAGCAGTTGACCAAAATTAGAGCTGAAATCAATCAAGCAGAAACCAGAAGTACAGTAGAGCAGATCAACAGGACTAGAAGCTGGTTCTTTGAGAGAATCAATAAAATTGACAGACCACTGGCAAAACTTATCCAAAAGAAAAGAGAAAGGACCCAGATTATTAAAATTATGAATGAAAAAGGAGAGGTCACGACCAACACCATTGAAATTGGAAGGATTATTAGAAATTTTTATCAACAGCTATATGCCAATAAACTAAGCAAACTGGAAGAGATGGAATCCTTCCTGGAAACCTATAAACTACCAAGATTGAAACCGGAAGAAATTGATTCCTTAAACAGGCCAATTAATTATGAAGAAATTGAGTCAGTGATAAACAACCTTCCAAATAACAAAACTCCAGGCCTGGACGGTTTTCCTGGGGAATTCTACCAAACATTCAAAGAAGAAATAATACCTATTCTCCTAAAGCTATTTCAAAAAATAGAAACAGAAAGAAAGCTACCAAACTCATTCTATGAGGCCAATATTACCTTGATCCCCAAACCAGGCAAAGACCCCCTCAAAAAGGAGAATTACTGACCGATCTCCCTAATGAATATGGATGCCAAAATCCTCAACAAGATACTTGCTAATAGAATCCAACAGTACATTAAAAGGATTATCCATCACGATCAAGTGGGATTCATACCTGGGATGCAAGCGTGGTTCAATATTCGCAAATCAATCAGCGTGATACATCATATCAACAAGAAAAGACTCAGGAACCATATGATCCTCTCAATCGATGCCGAAAAAGCATTTGACAAAATACAGCATCCTTTCCTGATTAAAACCCTTCAGAGTGTAGGAATAGAAGGTACATTTCTCAATCTCATAAAAGCCATCTATGAAAAGTCTACTGCAAATATTATTCTCAATGGGGAAAAGCTGGAAGCCTTTCCCTTAAGATCAGGAACACGACAAGGATGCCCACTCTTGCCACTATTATTCAACATAGTTCTAGAAGTCCTTGCAACAGCAATCAGACGACAAAAAGGGATCAAAGGTATTCAAATTGGCAAAGAAGAAGTCAAAATGTCTCTCTTTGCAGATGACATGGAAAATCCAAAAGAAGACACTCCCAAACTATTAGAAGTTATAGAGCAATTCAGTAACGTGGCGGGATACAAAATCAATGCTCAGAAATCAGTTGCATTTCTATACATGAATAATGAGACCGAGGAAAGAGAAATTAGGGAATCCATCCCATTTACAATAGCACCAAAAACCATACGTTACCTTGGAATTAACTTAACCAGAGACGTAAAGGACCTATATTCTAGAAACTATAAATCACTCTTGAAAGACATTGAGGAAGACACAAAAAGATGGAAAAATATTCCATGCTCATGGATCGGAAGAATTAACATAGTTAAAATGTCCATGCTACCCAGAGCAATCTACACTTTCAATGCTATCCCGATCAAAATACCGAGGACATTTTTCAAAGAACTGGAACAAATAGTCATTAAATTTGTATGGAACCAAAAAGGCCCCGAATCTCCAAGGAACTGTTGAAAAGGAAAAACAAAGCTGGGGGGCATCACAATGCCGGATTTTGAGCTGTACTACAAAGCTGTGATCACAAAGACAGCATGGTACTGGCACAAAAACAGACACATAGACCAATGGAACAGAATAGAGAACCCAGAAATGGACCCTCGGCTCTTTCGGCAACTAATCTTTGATAAAGCAGGAAAAAGCATCCGGTGGGAAAAAGACAGTCTCTTCAATAAATGGTGCTGGGAAAATTGGACAGCTACATGCAAAAGAATGAAACTTGACCACTATCTCACACCATACACAAAAATAAACTCCAAATGGATGAAAGACCTCGATGTGAGGCAGGAATCCATCAAAGTTCTAGAGGAGAACATAGGCAGCAACCTCTACGACATTGGCCAAAGCAACCTTTTTCATGACACATCCTCAAAGGCAAGAGAAACAAAAGATAAAATGAACTTATGGGACTTCATCAAGATTAAAAGTTTCTGCACAGCCAAGGAAACAGTCAGAAAAACTAAGAGGCAGCCCACGGAATGGGAGAATATATTTGCAAATGACACTACAGATAAAGGACTGGTATCCAAGATCTACAAAGAACTTCTCAAACTCAATACACGAGAAACAAATAAACAAATCAAAAAATGGGCAGAAGATATGAACAGACACTTTTCCAATGAAGACATACAAATGGCTAACAGACACATGAAAAAATGTTCAAAATCATTAGCCATCAGGGAAATTCAAATCAAAACCACACCGAAATACCACCTTACGCCAGTTAGAATGGGAAAAATAGACAAGGCAAAAAACAACAATTGTTGGAGAGGATGTGGAGAAAGGGGATCCCTCCTCCATTGCTGGTGGGAATGCAAGTTGGTACAGCCACCTTGGAAAACAGTGGGGAGGTCCCTTAAAAAGTTAAAAATTGTGCTACCCTATGATCCAGGCATTGCACTACTGGGTGTTTAGCCCAAAGATACAGACGTAGTGAAGAGAAGGGCCATATGCACCCCAATGTTCATCACAGCAATGTCCACAATAGCAAAATCGTGGAAGGAGTCGAGATGCCCTTCAACAGATGACTGGATTAAGAAGTTGTGGTCCATATATACAATGGAATGTTACTCAGCTATCAGAAAGAACGAGTTCTCAACATTTGCTGCAACATGGACGGCACAGGAGGAAATAATGCTAAGTGAAATAAGTCAAGTAGAGAAAGACAACTATCATATGATTTCTCTCATCTATGGAACATAAGAACTAGGAAGATTGGTAGGGGAAGAAAGGGATAAAGAAAGGGGGAGTAATCAGAAGGGGGAATGAAACATGAGAGACTATGGACTATGAGAAACAAACTGAGGGCCTCAGAGGGGAGGGGGGTGGGGGAATGGGATAGACCAGTGATGGGTAGTAAGGAGGGCACGTATTGCATGGTGCACTGGGTGTTATAAGCAACTAATGAATCATCGAGCCTTACATCGGAAACCGGTGATGTACTGTATGGTGACTAACATAATATAATGAAAATCATTAAAAATATAAATAAATAGCAGGGATTTACCCATGCTAGCTCTCTGACCTTGAGCCACCTATTTTCTCTCCTTGGGCCTCATTGTTTCATCTGGGAAATGGGGGCATGATTGATTCTACTGTTGGGGTTTGCTGTGAGGCTCCAATGAAAAATGACTATGGAAGTGCTTTGTACCCAGCAGGGATTGTTCCTACCAGCCTGGGCCTGATAAATGTTCTGCTTGCCGGTGGATTAAGTTAGTCATTAGCCTGTCCCCAGCACCACAGCAACCAGAAGGCCACACTGAGACCTCAGCTAGTGATAGAAGTTGTATGAGAGTTCAGCTCAGGGCTAGAGAGGGGAAGAGGAGCCTTTTTTTTTTTTTTAAAGATTTTATTTGTTTATTTGACACAGACAGCCAGCGAGAGAGGGAACACATGCAGGGGGAGTGGGAGAGGAAGAAGCAGGCTCCCAGCAGAGGAGCCTGATGTGGGGCTCGATCCTAGGATCCTGGGATCATGCCCTGAGCCGAAGGCAGACGCTTAACAACTGAGCCACCCAGGCACCCCGCCAAGAGGAGCCTTTTGATTTCATGCATGCAGAGAGTGAGATATAGGCTTGACACTTTTGGGGGACTGGTTAGATGTCCTGTATTAGTTTTCCATGGCTATGTAACAAATTACCACAAACTTAGCAGCTGAATATCCATTTATTATATCCATTTATTCTTTTATAGTTTCCCTGGGTCAGGAAAGCTTAACTGAATGCTCTTCTTGCGGCCTCACAAATCAAGGTGTGGGCCACACCAGGCTCTAACCTGGGACTTCAGGGAAGGATCTGCTACCAAGCTCATTCAGGTTGCTAGCACATTGCATAGCCTTGCAATTTCAGGATGGATGTCCCAGTTTCTTTACCGGGTTTCAGTCAAGGGCTGTTCTCATCTCCTAGAGTTCATTCTATCGTCCTTACATATGGGCTGTTCTCATCTCCTAGAGTTCTTTCTATGGTCCTTACATATGGGTTCCTCAACCTTCAAAGCTAGCAAGAGTGCACTGAATCTTTCTTTGAATCTCTTGCACTTCCCCTTCTGCCACCAGCCAGAGAAAAGCCTGGTTTCCAAGGGCTCCTGTGATTAGATCAGAATAGCCAGGGTGATCTCTGTACCTTAAAGGCAGCTGATTTGGAACTTTGTATCTGCAAAATCCCTTTACAGCAGTATATAGATTAGTGTTTAATTTAATAACCTAGGAACAGAAGTCTTGGTGAACCATATTTAAAATTCTATCTGCCACACGTCCTCCCAGTTATTAGAATCATGTCAACAATTTTCCTTTGGGGTCTATTTCAAGCCCCATACAATGAAAAAAAGATTTTAAGTGCAGAAAGCAAACAATACCTCCATCCTCCTATTGTCTGTGGGTTTTTTCTCTAGTGGTCTGGATAACCTGTGCCTTGAGCACAGGTGCCAGGGATATGCAGAAGGAATTGCAGGTCCAGTAGTCAATCATCATCAAAAGTAGGGGAAGAAAGGGATAAAGAAAGGGGGGTAATCAGAAGGGGGAGTGAAGCATGGGAGACTATGGACTCTGAGAAACAAACTGAGGGCTTCAGATGGGAGGGGGGTGGGGGAATGGGTTAGACTGGTGATGGGTAGTAAGGAGGGCACATGGTGCACTGGGTGTTATACGCAACTAATGAATCATCGAACCTTGTATCAGAAACCAGGGATGTACTGTATGGTGACTAACATAATGTAATAAAAAAAATTTAAGAAAATTAAAAAAAATAAAATTAGGAACATTGGACAAAATCACCAGATGAACCCAAGGGGGGGAAAAAAAAGAAAGAGTCTGTTTCTCAGGCAGAAAACTGAAAGTCCAAGGCAGCCCCTTGAAACATGGTGAGATTTCACTGTTTCCTTGGCTGTGCAGAAGCTTTTTATCTTGATGAAGTCCCATAAGTTCATTTTTTCTTCTGTTTCTCTTGCCTTTGGAGATGTGTCATGAAAAAAGTTGCTGTGGCCAAAGTCAAAGAGGTTGCAGCCTATGTTCTCCTCTAGGATTTTGATGGATTCCTGTCTCACATCGAGGTCTTTCATCCATTTGGAGTTTATCTTTGTGTATGGTGTGAGAGAGTGGTCAAGTTTCACTCTTTTGCATATAGCTGTCCCAATTTTCCCAGAAACATTTATTGAAGAGACTGTCTTTTTTCCACTGGATGCTTTTTCCTGCTTTGTCAAAGATTAGTTGCCCAAAGAGCCGAGGGTCCATTTCTGGGTTCGCTATTCTGTTCCATTGGTCTGTGTGTCTGTTTTTGTTTCAGTACCATGCTGTCTTTGTGATCACAGCTTTGGAGTATAGCTTGAAATCCGGCAACGTGATGCCCCTAGCTTTGTGTTTCCTTTTCAACAATTCCTTGGCGATTTGGGGCCTTTTCTGGTTCTGCACAAATTTAAGGGCTGTTTGTTCCAGTTCTTTGAAAAATGTCATTGGTATTTCGATCAGGATGGCATGGAAGTGTAGATTTCTCTGGGTAGCATAGACATTTTAACTATGTTTATTCTTTCGACCCATGAGCATGGAATATTTTTCCATCTTTTTGTGTCTTCTTCAATGTCTTTCAAGAGTGATTTGTAGTTTCTAGAATATAGACCTTTACCTCGCTGGTTAAGTTAATTCCGAGATAATGTATCATTTTTGGTGCTATTATAAATGGAATGGATTCCCTAATTTCTCTTTCTTCAGTCTCATTGCTCGTGTATAGAAAGGCAACTAATTTCTGAGCATTGATTTTGTATCCTGCCACATTACTGAATTGCTCTATAAGTTCTAGTAGTTTGGGGGTGGAGTCTTTTGGGTTTTCCATATAGAGTATCATGTCATCTGTGAAGAGAGACAGTTTGTCTTTTTCTTTACTGATTTGGATACCTTTTATCCCTTTTTGTTGTCTGATTGCTGTTGCAAGGACTTCTAATACTATGTTGAATAATAATGGCGAGAGTGGGCATCCTTGTCGTGTTCCTGATCTTAAGGGAAAGCCTTTCAGCTTTTCCCCATTGAGGATGATATTGGCTGTAGGCTTTTCATAGATGGTTTTTATGAGATTGAGGAATGTACCCTGTATCCCTACACTCTGAAGGATTTTAATCAGGAAAGGATGCTGTATTTTGTCAAATGCTTTTTCTGCAACAATTGAGAGGATCATACGTTTCTTGACTCGTTTCTTGTTGATATGATCTATCACACTGATCGATTTGCGAATGTTGAACCACCCTTGCATCCTAGGGATGAATCCCACTTGGTCTCGATGGATAATCCTTTTAATGTACTGTTGTATCCTATTAGCTAGGATCTTGTTGAGAATTTTGGCATCCCTATGCATCAGGGATATTGGTCTGTAATTCTCCTTTTTGAGGGGGTCTTTGCCTGGTTTGGGGATCAAGGTAATCCTGGCCTCATAGAATGAATTCTGGTAGTTTTCCTTCTGTTTCTCTTTTTTGAAACAGCTTCAGGAGACTAGGTATTATTTCTTCTTTGAATGTTTGGTAGAATTCCCTGGGGAATCTGTCAGGCCCTGGACTCTTGCTTTTGGGGAGGTTTTTGATCACTGCTTCAATCTCTTCATAATTAATCGGTCTGATTAAATAATCAATTTCTTCCTGTTTCAGTCTTGGTAGTTTATAAGTTTCCAGGAAGGCATCCATTTCTTCCAGGTTGTTTAATTTAGTGGCATAAAGCTGTTGATAAAAGTTTCTAATGATCCTTCCTATTTCATTGGTGTTGGTGGTGATCTCTCCTATTTCATTCATAATTTTACTAAGAGGCAGCCCACGGAATGGGAGAAGATATTTGCAAATGACACTGCAGATAAAAGACTAGTATTCAAGATCTACAAAGAACTTCTCAAACTCAATATATGTGAAACAAATAATCAAATGAATAAGTGGGCAGAAGATATGAACAGACACTTTTCCAATGAAGACATACAAATGGCTAACAGACACATGGAAAAATGTTCAACATCATTAGCCATCAGGGAAATTCAAATCAAAACCACCTTGAGATACCACCTTACACCAGTTAGAATGGCAAAAATGGATAAGGCAGGAAAGAACAAATGTTGGAGAGGATGTGGAGAAAGGGGATCCCTCTTACACTGTTGGTGGGAATGCAAGTTGGTACAGCCACTTTGGAAAACAGTGTGGAGGTCCCTTACAAAGTTCAAAATTGAGCTACCCTATGATCCAGCAATTGCACTACTGGGTGTTTACCCCAAAGATACAGATGTAGTGAAGAGAAGGGCCATATGCACGTCAATGTTCATAGCAGCATTGTCCACAATAGCGAAATTGTGGAAGGAGCTGAGATGCCCATCAACAGACGAATGGATAAAGAAAATGTGGTCCATATATACAATGGAATATTACTCAGCCATCAGAAAGAACGATTACCCAACATTTGCAGCAACATGGATGGGACTGGAGGAGATTATGCTAAGTGAAATAAGTCAAGCAAAGAAAGACAATTATCATATGGTTTCACTCATTTATGGAACATAAGAAATAGCAGGAAGATCAGTAGGAGAAGGAAGGGAAGAATGAAAGTGGGGTAAAAAGAAGGGGGAATGAACCATGAGAGAGTGTAGACTCTGGGAAACAAACTGAGGGCTTCAGAGGGAAGGGGCGTGGGGGATTGGGATAGGCTAGTGATGGGTATTAAGGAAGGCACATATTGCATGGTGCACTGGGTGTTATATGCAAATAATGAATCATGGAACATTGCATCAAAAACTAGGGATATAGTGTATGGTGACTAATATAACAAAATAAAAATTGTTAAAAAAAAGAGAAACATGGTGAGAGACATTTCTTAGGGCAGTTTGAAAGGATCAACAGCCATTTGGGTCATAGTCCTTCTGGCAGAATGACAGTAAGAGACTACTATGGGGGAAGAGATTTCTCAAGGCTCAAGAGTTGGGCAATGTTGGTCTATCTGCCATTCCTCACATAGATATTCTCCCTTCATGTCCCTCTAGAAGGTGATGTTTAATCCTTGTAAGCTGAAGTGTTTCTGAACAATGTTGCAAGCCACAGGCCAACAACCCAACACAGACAGGTCTTAGTATTAGAGGAAACCATAAGCTCTCCATCTAGGTATCTATGGACGCCTGGGTCAATTGGGGATGGACCATTGTCTTTTTGGGTCTTTCCACTGGACTTCAGATCAGTGACTCAACTCACTATTTCTTCTGGTGAGAAGACAGCATTTCCATCCAGATAGTGAATGATGTAAGAAACTTGGATCCTGAACAAAGAAAGATATAGCTAAGCCAAGGGTCAGGGGTCAGCCTGGAGGGCAGGGTGGGACCTATCAGACAATAGCACTGGAGAGCCCCAGCCATCTGCCACTAACAATCCCCAAATGATCAGGGGAAGGAGGGAGCAAAGGAACTTCAGGACTGAACACAAATGACTTTTCCTAAATGCAATTAGAGCAGCAATCCATGTAATTCAGAGGAAGGGATTTCAAAACTTTCACCTCAGGTCTAGGGTGGGAGGACAGGAGAGCGGAATTCGTCCTCATTAAATAAGCAAACCTGGCTCGGCTCTAATTGTAGCTCTCTTTTCACAGCTATGATTATGCCAAGAGACAAGTCACATACTTCTTCCAGTACATCAGACAAGAAAAAACCAGTGAAGCCTGCACAGAAGGTGGTGCAGAGTTAATGTGAATGAATGAATGAGAAAAACAGGAGACAGTTAAGTAAGAGAACCTTAAGAGAGAGAGGCTGATGTTGGTAATGACTCATCATGAGACAAAGCAACATTTCTCTTCATTGGGAAACTAGCTCCTAAAGTTTTTCTGCCTAAATGTGGTTGAGGGTCAGGAAGAATTTTTTCAAAAGGCTTCTTACTAAGTTTGATCACCCAGTGTATAAAAAGGCAGGCAGGAATTATCTGGCTGCTGTTACTCTCTCCCCTCCTGCAAACCCAGTTCTTGGTTCTTCAGGAGTGATGTTAGGAGAAAGATGGTGGTGAGAGAGAAGGCTGAAAGCCAGGAAGATAGTTAAATGTCTTGATTCTTAAAATGCAAAAATGAGCTCAGGAACATGGAATCAACCAATGATCATGTAAGATTGGACTTTCTTTTTATATAGATTTTATTTATTCATTTGAGACAGATACAGAGAGAGTGGGCATGAGCAGGGGAAGAGGGAGAAAGAAGCAAACTCATCGCTGAGCTGGGAGACAGATGTGGGGCTCGATCCCAGGACCCGGAGATCATGACCTGAGCCAATGGCAGATGCTTAACCATGTGAGCCACCCAGGCACCCCAAGATTGAGGTTTTTTTTGATAATTTTTTATTATGTTGTTTTAGTCACCATACATTATATCCTTAGTTTTTGATGTAGTGTTCCATGATTCATTATTTGTGTATAATACCCAGTGCACCATGCATATGTGCCCTCCTTAATACCCATCATTGGCCTATCCCAATCCCTCACCCCCCTCCACTCTGAAGCCCTCAGTTTGTTTCCCAGAGTCTACATTCTCTCGTGGTTCATTCCCCCTTCTGTTTACCCCACTTTCATTCTTCCCTTCCTTCTCCTACCCATCTTCCTGCTATTTATTATGCTCCATAAATGAGTGAAACCATATGACAATTGTCTTTCTCTGCTTGACTTATTTCATTTAGCATAATCTCCTCCAGTCCCATCCATGTTGCTGCAAATGTTGGGTAATCCTTATTTCTGATGGCTGGGTACTATTCATTTGTATATATGGACCACATCTTCTTTATCCATTCCTCTGTTGGTTTGACAATAGCAAGGCCTCCAATATCCTGTGAGTCTTCTTTAACATATGAAAGTGCTTTCTCAGCCTCCCCTTTTCCTCACCTCCCCCAACCCCATGGTATATAATCAGCCACCTCTCACAACCCAGGGCAGCAGTTCTTTCAGTCCATGGGTCCTGTCCCTGTGCTTTAATAAACCACCAATTTTGCACCAAAGATGCCTCAAGAATTCTTTCTTGGTCATCGGCTCCGGACTCCACCCCACTGAACCTCACCTATATTCCACAACCTCATCAAAACCATATGATAGAGTCTGAACAAAGGATGTTCAGGCAGCCACATCACCCCAAAGGTCCAAGGTCGTGGGATGGCTGAGTTCAGTCGCCAGGAACCAAGTGGGATAGTCCTCGTGGAGCACCCAAGGTGACCAGTCGTCTAGAGTAAGTGTGCCTTGAAGGGCAGAAAACAGCTGACAACAACGGAACTTCAGAGCATTCACAGAACGTGCCGAAGAAGTGAGGTGCTACCACTCCACAAAGGTGACCATTATTCTGATTTCTAGCGCTACCGATTAGGCTCATCTGGTTTTAGACTTCATGTATAAGAAATCATTATTCTTTGCCATCAGGCTCCTTTGATCAACACTGTGTTTTAAGAGATTCACCTGTGGGGGGGGGGAGTTAAGATGGCGGAGGAGTAGGGGACCCCTTTTTCAGCCGGTCCCCTGAGTCGAGCTGGATAGGTACCAGACCAGCCTAAATAACCACGGAATCAGCCTGAGACGCAGGATGATGCATCTGGATCTCTACAAATGAACATCTCCAGCGCTGAGTATTGAGGTACCAAGAGGGGAGCTGTAAACCGTGCACGGATATCGGAAGATAAACGGAAGGGGGAGGGAGCCGCCGTGTTTGGGCGCCGGGAAGCGGCAGCCACCTGCACGGGGGGAGCGGGAAGACACACAGAGGGTACCCGCGAGAGAGCGGACTGAGACCGGTGAGCCGTGAACGCGCGCGCCACCAGGCATCTCCCGGAACACCGGAATCCCGGTGTGCTCACGGGATCCAGACTGAGACCGGGAACTCCCGGAGCGCGCGCGGGGCGGCTGGCGGCTGGCGGGCCACCTGCACGGGGGAGCGGGCGGACTCGCGGTCGGCACCCGCGAAACAGCAGACTGAGACCCTGAACCGGGTGCGCGCGCCACCAGGCTTCTCACGAAACTCCGGAATCGAGGTGTGCTCACCGGGCATAGACTGAGACCGGGAGACCCGGGAGCGCGCGGGGCGGCCGGTGGCTGGCGGCATTAGAAACACAAAGGACAGAGACGGGGCGGCCGGTGGCTGGCGGCATTAGAAACACAAAGGACAGAGACGCGCCGGCCCTGGAAGTGAGGGCAGGGTCGCCGAGTTGGTGCGCACATCCCGGGACGCCGCAGGGTTGAGCAGCACCAACAGTAACAGAGTTAAAGTGGCCAGAACATCAGTGGAGAACGGGCCGCAATCCCTCTGTTCTGCGACAATGCAGCCTCTGCTGCTCTGACCCTCAGAAGAGGCATAGCCGGCCGCCAGGGAAAGCCGCCAGAGAACAAAAGCCTGGAAATACCGGCTCAGAGAGTGCCCATCCCCATCCTCCCTCGCAGGGGCACGGAGACTCTACCCAAACAGGGCTGCCTGAGTATCCGCGCGGCAGGCCCCTCCCCCAGAACACAGAAGGCAGGCTGAAAAATCAAGAAGCCCACAACCCAGGCGCCTGGGTGGCGCAGTCATTGAGCGCCTGTCTCCGGCTTAGGGCGTGATCCAGGCGTTCCGGAAAGGAGTCCCTCATCGGGCTCCTCCGCTGGGAGCCTGCTTCTTCCTCTCTCACTCCCCTGCTTCTGTTTCGTTCTTGCTGTCTGTCTCCCTCTCTCAGATAAGTAAATAAATAAAATCTTTAAAGAAGAAGCCCACATCTCTAAGATCCCTATAAAACAAGGGGCACGGCCTGGGACCCAGTCAATAATTTTGGGCTCTGGAAACCCCGCAACCTCTCTTCATCAGAATGACAAGAAGGAGAAGCCCCCCCCAGCAAAGAAAGGACAGTGAGTCAGGGGCCTCTGCCACAGAAGTAACGGATATGGATGTAACCAAATTATCAGAAATGGAATTCAGAGTAACAATGGTCAAGATAATGAGTAGACTTGAAAAAAGTATTCAGGAAAATATTACTGAGAATATACAATCCCTAAGGGCGGAAATGAGAGCGAATTTGACAGAAATTAAAAATTCTATGAGCCAAATGCAGGCAAAACTAGAGGCTCTGACGGCCAGGGTCACGGAAGCGGAGGAAAGGGTTAGTGAATTGGAGGATGGGTTAATAGAGGAAAAATTAAAAATAGAAGATGGTCTTAAAAAAATCCACGCCCACGAATGTTGGCTACGGGAGATTACTGACTCAACGAAACGATCCAATGTTAGAATCATCGGCATCCCCGAGGGGGTGGAGAAAAACAGAGGTCTAGAAGAGATATTTGAACAAATTGTAGCTGAAAACTTCCCTAATCTAGCAAGGGAAACAAAAATTCGTGTCCAAGAGGCAGAGAGGACCCCTCCCAAGCTCAACCATGACAGACCTACACCACGTCACGTCATAGTGCAACTCGCAAATATGAGATCCAAGGATACAGTATTGAAAGCGGCCAGGGCAAAGAAATTTCTCACGTACCAAGGCAAAGGCATCAGAATTACATCAGACCTGTCTACACAGACCTGGAATGAGAGAAAGGGTTGGGGGAGCATTTTTAAAGCTCTTTCAGAGAAAAACATGCAGCCAAGGATCCTTTATCCAGCAAGGCTGTCATTCAGAATTGATGGAGAAATAAAGACATTTCAGAATCGACAGTCACTAGCCAATTTCGTAACCACGAAACCAGCCCTACAGGAGGTATTACGGGGGGTTCTATAAAAGTAAAAAGGCCCCAAGAGTGATACAAAACAGAAAGTCACAGCCAATACAAACAAAGACTTTACTGACAACATGGCAGAATTAAAAGCATATCTCTCAGTACTCAGCCTGAACATTAATGGTTTAAATTCTGGTTTCAAACGCCACAGGGTTGCAGATTGGATAAAAAGAAATGACCCATCCATTTGCTGTCTACAAGAGACTCATTTCGAACCCAAAGATGCATTCAGACTGAGAGTAAGGGGATGGAGTACCATCTTTCACGCAAATGGACCTCAAAAGAAAGCTGGGGTAGCAATTCTCATATCAGATAAATTGGATTTTAAACTACAGACTATAGTTAGAGATGCAGAAGGGCACTATATTATTCTTAAAGGAAGTATTCAACAAGTGGATATGACAATTATAAATATATATGCCCCCAACAGGGGAGCAGCAAGATACACAAGGCAACTCTTAACCAGAATAAAGAGACATATAGATAAAAATACATTAATAGTAGGGGACCTCAACACTCCACTCTCAGAAATAGACAGAACACCCTGGCAAAAACTAAGCAAAGAATCAAAGGCTTTGAATGCCATACTCGACGAGTTGGACCTCTTAGATATATATAGAACACTACACCCCAGAACCAAAGAATACTCATTCTATTCTAATGCCCATGGAACATTTTCAAGAATAGACCATGTTCTGGGACACAAAACAGGTCTCAGCCGATACCAAAAGATTGAAATTATCCCCTGCATATTCTCAGACCACAACGCTCTGAAATTGGAACTCAACCACAAGGAAAAATTTGGAAGAAACTCAAACACTTGGAGACTAAGAACCATCCTGCTCAGGAATGACTCGATAAACCAGGAAATCAAAAATCAAATTAAACAATTTATGGAGACCAATGAGAATGAAAATACAACAGTCCAAAACCTATGGGATACTGCAAAGGCAGTCCTAAGGGGGAAATACATAGCCATCCAAGCCTCACTCAAAAGAATAGAAAAATCTAAAATGCAGTTTTTATATTCTCACCTCAAGAAGCTGGAACAGCAACAGAGGGACAGGCCTAATCCACGCACAAGGAAGCAGTTGACCAAAATTAAAGCTGAAATCAATCAAGCAGAAACCAGAAGTACAGTAGAGCAGATCAACAGGACTAGAAGCTGGTTCTTGGAGAGAATCAATAAAATTGACAGACCACTGGCAAGACTTATCCAAAAGAAAAGAGAAAGGACCCAGATTATTAAAATTATGAATGAAAAAGGAGAGGTCACGACGAACACCATTGAAATTGGAAGGATTATTAGAAATTTTTATCAACAGCTATATGCCAATAAACTAAGCAATCTGGAAGAGATGGAATCCTTCCTGGAAACCTATAAACTACCAAGATTGAAACCGGAAGAAATTGATTTCTTAAACAGGCCAATTAATTATGAAGAAATTGAGTCAGTGATAAACAACCTTCCAAATAACAAAACTCCAGGCCCGGACGGTTTTCCTGGGGAATTCTACCAAACATTCAAAGAAGAAATAATACCTATTCTCCTAAAGCTTTTTCAAAAAATAGAAACAGAAGGAAAGCTACCAAACTCATTCTATGAGGCCAATATTACATTGATCCCCAAACCAGGCAAAGACCCCCTCAAAAAGGAGAATTACAGACCGATTTCCCTAATGAATATGGACGCCAAAATCCTCAACAAGATACTTGCTAATAGAATCCAACAGTTCATTAAAAGGATTATCCACCACGATCAAGTGGGATTCATACCTGGGATGCAAGCGTGGTTCAATATTCGCAAATCAATCAGCGTGATACATCATATCAACAAGAAAAGACTCAAGAACCATATGATCCTCTCAATCGATGCCGAAAAAGCATTTGACAAAATACAGCATCCTTTCCTGATTAAAACCCTTCAGAGTGTAGGAATAGAAGGTACATTTCTCAATCTCATAAAAGCCATCTATGAAAAGCCTACTGCAAATATTATTCTCAATGGGGAAAAGCTGGAAGCCTTTCCCTTAAGATCAGGAACACGACAAGGATGCCCACTCTCGCCACTATTATTCAACATAGTACTAGAAGTCCTTGCAACAGCAATCAGACAACAAAAAGGGATCAAAGGTATTCAAATCGGCAAAGAAGAAGTCAAAATGTCTCTCTTCGCAGACGACATGATACTCTATATGGAAAACCCAAAAGAAGCCACTCCCAAACTATTAGAAGTTATAGAGCAATTCAGTAACGTGGCGGGATACAAAATCAATGCTCAGAAATCAGTTGCATTTCTGTACACGAATAACGAGAACGAAGAAAGAGAAATCAGGGAATCCATCCCATTTACAATAGCACCAAAAACCATACGTTACCTTGGAATTAACTTAACCAGAGACGTAAAGGACCTTTATTCTAGAAACTATAAATCACTCTTAAAAGACATTGAGGAAGACATAAAAAGATGGAAAGATATTCCATGCTCATGGATCGGAAGAATTAACATAGTTAAAATGTCCATGCTACCCAGAGCAATCTACACTTTCAATGCTATCCCGATCAAAATACCGAGAACGTTTTTCAAAGAACTGGAACAAATAGTCCTTAAATTTGTATGGAACCAGAAAAGACCCCGAATCTCCAAGGAACTGTTGAAAAGGAAAAACAAAGCTGGGGGCATCACAATGCCGGATTTCGAGCTGTACTACAAAGCTGTGATCACAAAGACAGCATGGTACTGGCACAAAAACAGACACATAGACCAATGGAACAGAATAGAGAGCCCAGAAATGGACCCTCAGCTCTTTGGGCAACTAATATTTGATAAAGCAGGAAAAAACATCCGGTGGGAAAAAGACAGTCTCTTCAATAAATGGTGCTGGGAAAATTGGACAGCTACGTGCAAAAGAATGAAACTTGACCACTATCTCACACCATACACAAAAATAAACTCCAAATGGATGAAAGACCTCGATGTGAGACAGGAATCCATCAAAATTCTAGAGGAGAACATAGGCAGCAACCTCTACGACATCAGCCTAAGCAACCTTTTTCATGACACATCCCCAAAGGCAAAAGAAACAAAAGATAAAATGAATTTATGGGACTTCATCAAGATTAAAAGTTTCTGCACATCCAAGGAAACAGTCAGAAAAACTAAGAGGCAGCACACGGAATGGGAGAATATATTTGCAAATGACACTACAGATAAAGGACTGGTATCCAAGATCTACAAAGAACTTCTCAAACTCAATACACGAGAAACAAATAAACAAATCAAAAAATGGGCAGAAGATATGAACAGACACTTTTCCAATGAAGACATACAAATGGCTAACAGACACATGAAAAAATGTTCAAAATCATTAGCCATCAAGGAAATTCAAATCAAAACCACACTGAGATACCACCTTACGCCAGTTAGAATGGCAAAAATAGACAAGGCAAGAAACAACAATTGTTGGAGAGGATGTGGAGAAAGGGGATCCCTCCTACATTGTTGGTGGGAATGCAAGTTGGTACAGCCACTCTGGAAAACCGTGTGGAGGTCCCTTAAAAAGTTAAAAATTGAGCTACCCTATGATCCAGCCATTGCACTACTGGGTGTTTACCCCAAAGATACAGACGTAGTGAAGAGAAGGGCCATATGCACCCCAATGTTCATAGCAGCAATGTCCACAATAGCTAAATCGTGGAAGGAGCCGAGATGCCCTTCAACAGATGACTGGATTAAGAAGTTGTGGTCCATATATACAATGGAATATTACTCAGCAATCAGAAAGAATGAGTTCTCAACATTTGCTACAACATGGACGGCACTGGAGGAGATAATGCTTAGTGAAATAAGTCAAGCAGAGAAAGACAACTATCATATGATTTCTCTCATCTATGGAACATAAGAACTAGAATGATCAGTAGGGGAAGAAAGGGATAAAGAAAGGGGGGGTAATCAGAAGGGGGAATGAAACATGAGAGACTATGGACTATGAGAAACAAGCTGAGGGCTACAGAGGGGAGGGGGGTGGGGGAATGGGATAGACCGGTGATGGGTAGTAAGGAGGGCACATATTGCATGGTGCACTGGGTGTTATACACAACTAATGAATCATCGAGCCTTACATCGAAAACCGGGGATGTACTGTATGGTGACTAACATAATATAATAAAAAATCATTATTAATAAAAAAAAAAAAAAAAAAAAAAAAAAAAACATATGATAATTGTCTTTCTCTGCTTGACTTATTTCACTTAGCATAATCTCCTCCAGTCCCATCCATGTTGCTGCAAATGTTGGGTAATCATTCTTTCTGATGGCTGAGTAATATTCCATTGTATATATGGACCACATCTTCTTTATCCATTCGTCTGTTGATGGGCATCTCGGCTCCTTCCACAATTTCGCTATTGTGGACAATGCTGCTATGAACATTGACGTGCATATGGCCCTTCTCTTCACTACATCTGTATCTTTGGGGTAAACACCCAGTAGTGCAATTGCTGGATCATAGGGTAGCTCAATTTTAACTTTGTAAGGGACCTCCACACTGTTTTCCAAAGTGGCTGTACCAACTTGCATTCCCACCAACAGTGTAAGAGGGATCCCCTTTCTTTACATCCTCTCCGACATTTGTTGTTTCCTGCCTTGTCCATTTTTGCCATTCTAACTGGTGTAAGGTGGTATCTCAAGGTGGTTTTGATTTGAATTTCCCTGATGGCTAATGATGTTGAACATTTTTCCATGTGTCTGTTAGCCATTTGTATGTCTTCATTGGAAAAGTGTCTGTTCATATCTTCTGCCCATTTTTTGATTTGAATATTTGATTCCCGTGTATTGAGTTTGAGAAGATATCCAAATTGGCAAAGAAGTCAAACTGTCTGTCTTTGCAGATGACATGATACTCTATATGGAAAACCCAAAAGACTCCATCCCCAAACTACTAGAACTTATAGAGCAATTCGGTAATGTGGCAGGATACAAATCAGTGCTCAGAAATCAGTTGCCTTTCTATAAACGAATAATGAGACTGAAGAAAGAGAAATTAGGGAATCCATTCCATTTACAATAGCACCAAAAATCATACATTATCTCGGAATTAACTTAACCAGAGACGTAAAGGAACTATATTCTAGAAACTACAAATCACTCTTGAAAGACATTGAAGAAGACACAAAAAGATGGAAAAATATTCCATGCTCATGGATTGGAAGAATTAACATAGTTAAAATGTCTATGCTACCCAGAGAAATCTACACTTTCAATGCCATACTGATCGAAATACCAATGACATTTTTCAAAGAACTGGAACAAACAGCCCTTAAATTTGTGCGGAACCAGAAAAGGCCCCGAATCGCCAAGGAATTGTTGAAAAGGAAACACAAAGCTAGGGGCATCACGTTGCCGGATTTCAAGCTATACTCCAAAGCTGTGATCACAAAGACAGCATGGTACTGGCACAAAAACAGACACATAGACCAATGGAACAGAATAGTGAACCCAGAAATGGACCCTCGGCTCTTTGGGCAACTAATCTTTGACAAAGCAAGAAAAAGCATCCAGTGGAAAAAAGACAGTCTCCTCAACAAATGGTGTTGGGAAAATTGGACAGCTATATGCAAAAGAGTGAAACTTGACCACTCTCTCACAAAATACACAAAGATAAACTCCAAATGGATGAAAGACCTCGATGTGAGACAGGAATCCATCAGAATCCTAGAGCAGAACATAAGCTGCAACCTCTTTGACTTTGGCCACAGCAACTTTTTTCATGACACATCTCCAAAGGCAGGAGAAACAAAAGAAAAAATGAACTTGTGGGACTTCATCAAGACAAAAAGCTTCTGCACAGCCAAGGAAACAGTCAAAAAAACTAAAAGGCAGCCCACAAAAGGGGAGAAGATATTTGCAAATGACACTATAGATGAAAGGCTAGTATCCAATATCTACAAAGAACTTCTCAAACTCAATACACGGGAATCAAATATTCAAATCAAAAAGTGGGCAGAAGATATGAACAGACACTTTTCCAATGAGGACATACAAATGGCTAACAGACACATGGAAAAATGTTCAACATCATTAGCCATCAGGGAAATTCAAATCAAAACCACCTTGAGATACCACCTTACACCAGTTAGAATGGCAAAAATGGACAAGGCAGGAAACAACAAATGTCGGAGAGGATGTAAAGAAAGGGGATCCCTCTTACACTGTTGGTGGGAATGCAAGTTGGTACAGCCACTTTGGAAAACAGTGTGGAGGTCCCTTACAAAGTTAAAATTGAGCTACCCTATGATCCAGCAATTGCACTACTGGGTGTTTACCCCAAAGATACAGATGTAGTGAAGAGAAGGGCCATATGCACGTCAATGTTCATAGCAGCATTGTCCACAATAGCGAAATTGTGGAAGGAGCCGAGATGCCCATCAACAGACGAATGGATAAAGAAGATGTGGTCCATATATACAATGGAATATTACTCAGCCATCAGAAAGAATGATTACCCAACATTTGCAGCAACATGGATGGGACTGGAGGAGATTATGCTAAGTGAAATAAGTCAAGCAGAGAAAGACAATTATCATATGGTTTTGATGAGGTTGTGGAATATAGGTGAGGTTCAGTGGGGTGGAGTCCGGAGCCGATGACCAAGAAAGAATTCTTGAGGCATCTTTGGTGCAAAATTGGTGGTTTATTAAAGCACAGGGACAGGACCCATGGACTGAAAGAACTGCTGCCCTGGGTTGTGAGAGGTGGCTGATTATATACCATGGGGTTGGGGGAGGTGAGGAAAAGGGGAGGCTGAGAAAGCACTTTCATATGTTAAAGAAGACTCACAGGATATTGGAGGCCTTGCTATTGTCAAACCAAGGCTGTCCCTCCCTCTAATGAGGTACTAACATGAAGACAGTTTAGAGTGTCCTGGAGGAATGTTACATTCCTCCTATCACAAGTCCTTGTCAATGGGCTTCAGGTTTAAAATAAATTCCATTTTATTTACATTTCCTTCTGCCTTAGCCTCCCTCAATTTTATGGAGGGTATGGTAATGTTAGGGCTCCAGGAAACTGAATTATGGGTCTCTGGAAGTTAGGCTATTGATAAGAAAGCTTCTTCCTTATAAATCACCAGGACATGTGTAAACTGAGGGAGACTCAGGTCTTGCAGGACTGTGATCTCTGTTAGTTAACCATTTGTTTTTCTTTTCCTTAGCTTTTGGGCAGCCAGGGGTGCCTGAGGAATGTCACTTACATCCCATGGCGGGGGGAGGGGGGTTGCTTTCTGTTCCCTCATCAGTTTCACTCATTTATGGAACATAAGAAATAGGAACATCGGTAGGAGAAGGAAGGGAAGAATGAAGGGGGGTAAACTGAAGGGGGAATGAACCATGAGAGACTGCGGACTCTGGGAAACAAACTGAGGACTTCAGAGGGAAGGGGGGGTGGGGGATTGGGATAGGCCGGTGATGGGTGATGAGGGAACAGAAGGCAAGCTGAGGACAAAGCAGAAGCTGACACCCTGCAACCCCCCCCCCACCATGGGATGTATGTGATGTTCCTCAGGCACTCCTGGCTGCCCTAAAGGACAAAGAAATAGTTAATCTATAGATACCACAATCCTGCAAGACTTAAGTCTCCCTCCATTTTACAAATGTCTTTAGCAGTTTACAAGAACGAAGCATTTCTACCAATAACCTAGCTTTTGGAAGGGAATATAGATACAATTAAATGTCCTTATAATCTGCAGCCTCCCGGAAGTTCCCAACCATCTTCATGTTAATGCCTTGTTAGAGGGCAAAACCACCTTAACCTGACAATGGCAAGGCCTCCCATATCTTGTGAATCTTCTTTAACATATGAAAGTATTTTCTCAACCTCCTTTTTTCCTTACCTCCCCAACCCCATGGTATATAATCAGCCACCCCTCACAACCCCGTGCAGCAGCTCTTTCTGCCCACGGGTCCTGTCCCCGTGCTTTAATAAACCACCAATTTTGCACCAAAGACACCTCAAGAATTCTTTCTTGGTCGTCGGCTCTGGACTCCACCCAACGGAACCTCACGTATATTCCGTGTCCTCATCAGTGGGTATTAAGGAGGGCACGTATTGCATGGAGCACTGGGTGTTATACGCAAGTAATGAATCATGGAACACTACATCAAAAACTAAGGATATACTGTATGGTGACTAACATGACATAATAAAAATTATTACAAAACAAAAAAGAAGAATAAATTCCAAATTTCTGGCTTGAGTGCAAAGATGGATAATGATGCTTATTCCCGAAATAAGAAACACTTGGGAGATTTTGAGAAAGGGGATAAGAATATGGTAAGTTAAATCTGACCCAGATAAGATTAGAGGTGCTTGTGGAATATGCCAGTGGAGCTTCTCAAGTGTCTCCATATGTGAGTGTGGAGCTTAGGAGGCATGATTGGGCTACAGACAGATTTTTTAGTTTACCACATAGATAATGGCTGCATCTGGGGTATGAATGTACTCTCTAAGGGAAAGAGTATAAAACAAAAGAGCAGAGGCCAGGGAAAGAACTTTATAAGTGAGCAGAAGATCAGCAAAGAGCAGTCCTAGAAGGACAGAAGAACAGACAGCTTGCTGCATTATGGGAGCTGAAGAAGGAGAGGGGTTCTAGGAAGAAATGGAACATGAAGCTGAATGACGTCTGGTAGGTACAGGAGGATGAAACTTGGTGTGTTGGCAATGAGGCAGTCATGGGTGACCTTGGTAAAGGGAATGGGACCAAAACCATGGCCTCAAGAAGTTGTAAGAGAGAAGAGGAGGTAACACATATAGACCAACTCTGCAAAATTTTGGTCAAGAGGAGAGAGGAAAGCTTCACAAGGAGTAGGAAGAATTTTCCTTTTTAAGACTGAAAGAGATAAAAACGTTTACAGTCTTAGGAGAAAGAGCAGGAGAAAGGAAGAGATTGGAAATGCTGGAAATAAAGGACAGCTGTTAGGGAGAGTCCAGGTGGGGGAAACAGGGGTATCAACATTAGAGGCCAATAAAAAGTAAATGCTTTGCTAAATGTACAATTGCAAAGAAGAGAATTTTGGACAAATTACCAAAAGGCATGATAGATCAGTTTGAAGATTTACTTGATTTACTCTAGACCCACTAACACTTGAGCACAATCATTCTTAGGTCCTAGACTTAGTCATTATCATTAGTTCTAAATGTTGCTCTAGGTGGTTAGAGAGGAGGTAACAGATTCCCAGGCCAAATGGAAGCAATACACTTGTGCAGTTTCCGTTTCTGGAAAAGAGCAAGGTACATCTCTGGACCACTTATTGCTTCCTTCTTTCCCTATGTTCCATCCCATGCTGCTTTCTACCCGTGCTCCAATCACCTTTGTCTTAGGGCTGCCTGGGAACAGTTCATTTGGAAGGACTCTGAGGGACCCAGAAGCACAGGTTAAAAGCATAGCTCCTGTCAAGAAGGAGAATAGGGTCTTTGTTGGCTCTGGAAGGCAAGAAAGAGAGTCGATGGCCAGGTTAGATTCAAAGAAGAAGAAACAGAGGAGAGGGCACTCTGGCAGGTCTACTCAGCAAGAGGCAGGTGGCCATGCTGAGAGAATTTGTATGTGTGTGACATGTTTGTGTATGTGACACATTTATGTGTCAGACCAATGGAAGTCACCCCACCCTCGCAGGTCCCCAGCACTCCACAAATTTTCTCAATCCCAGAGGTATGGAATCCTCACAGACTACAGGCACCATGGTGGCTTTCTGGCAATTTTGCTGCTCAGAGGCTGGTGCCAGTATTTGGAGGCATTCCTTCTCTTTGGCCTGCCACTACTTCCACATAGAGCCCAGAGGATCAGATAAGTGAATGGTATCACATGTGAGAGAATAGGCTTTGAAGCAAATCACTTAATTGTCCTATGACTCAGTTTCTTTGTCTGCAAAAGGGGACTAATGGCATTTAAATTGAAGAGGCATGGGGATTAAAAGAGATAATGCATGCAAAGCAATTATCTATATTAATCCTCCTGAAGTTACTGAAATCTCATGAGAGGAAACAATTCAGTTTGGAAACACAGTGGATCTTAACATCTCATTAAGTATTGATAATAGAGTTTTATCACCCTCCCCCCAACACAAATGCAATTGATGTCTTACTTACAATATGTGATTCACAGTGACTGCCAATTTCTCTACTGCTCCACGGGGGAATTGGCATTTTTGTTCTGTTGCGTGGGAGGAAATCCAGCCTGATTTTCCCTCTCCCGGTGCCTCCCATTGTGGCACACTGTCAATTGCCCTGTTGGATATAAACTCCTTACCACAACTGGCTACATAATTTGTGTGGTCCAGTGCAAGATGAAAACATGGGGCCCATTTTTCAAAATTATTAAGAATTTCAAGATAATGACAGTAGGGCATTAAACCCAGCATGGGGCCCCATGTGACTACACTGATTGCACACCCATGAAATAAGCCCTGCCCCAAATCCATCACCAGTGTTCTGATCTTGATGGACAGTCTAGAGTGAAGTCAGATGTTCATATGGAAGAAATTTGCACTGGAAGAGGAAACTCTGGGCAAAGAGCTCCCTCCAGGTCATTCCTCCAAAAATCCTCCCAGGCAGGCTGCCTGGTGGTTATGGGTAGCCAAAACCCTCAGAATCAGAGTTCTGGCACTGTACCCTGATAGATAACTATGTTTCCTCTAACTGTAATCAACCAGCAACTGCCTTCCTTCCTGCTGTTACTTTTTCTAATCGCTTGAGGTGATTTCCACTCTTCCAAACCAACCACTATGCATGCCTGAGCCCAGCACAGGCAAATCCACGACAGGAGCTGAGTGGCTTGCAGGGCCTTGGGGCACAGGCCCTCTTTTCTAGCCCCAGTATGCATCCCAACAGTAACCTTGCTTCTTAGTGGTTGGCTGTCTGGTGATCTCTCCGGTAATAATGGGAGGAAGGAAGCTGAAGGGACAGAGATAGAAGGCTGAAAAGATGCACAATCTTAGAACAGTGCTACTAAAAGTGTGGTGCATGAATCAGGACCAGACTGCAATGAGGTAAGTACAGAAATTGAATGTGTTTCAAAACTTTTATAGCAATTGATAATGCCTATTAAATTTAACAATAAAATGATTTTAAAAATAATTTGTGTCTTAATTTTCAGCCTTCTAGTAATTCATTTTTATTGCATTTTACCAAAGTATTGGTGCATGCAGTTTGGAAATGTAAAAAGACAATTAAAAAACAAGACAAAACTAAAATAAACCCTAAAATAGATGTTTTATAGCAGATGACTACTAGCCTTGCTGTGGTACCCCTGGCTCTAGCACAGTAGAAAAAGCACTGAGGGAGGAGAAAAAGATCAGAATTCTTGTCCTGCTTCCTTCATTTCCTTACAAGTTGTTTAATCCCTGAGCTCTACTTTTTTTCATCTATAAATGTGTCATGAGGACCACATGAAATTTGGGCAAGAAGTTGCTTTACAAACTGTAAGGTGCAGTGTTAAATGAGGAATAAATCTGAGGACGCTTCCATTCTGTGGCCACTCAATGTCCCTGCCACACAAACAGTACTGGGTACTACCAGTGGTAAGAGCACAGCCTCTGAAGTCAGGATGCTGAATTTGGACCCTACCTTCATGACTTACTAACCTCTCAACACCTCTGTTTTCTTACCAATAGAGAAGAGAGCCTTTTAACTTCAACCTGAAAGGGCTTGTAGTGAAGATTAACTGGGAAGCTCCTAGAACAACATGCAGAACATATCCACAATAAGTTCTAGCTAGTAGTATGCACCAATGATACCTCTCATTTTTGTCACTCCACATTACTATTTTGAGATTTTCCCATGTTCATAGTCTTCCCCTTTAATTGATATATATCCCCATCATTTGTATCTTTCATACTTCCTTTATCCAGTCCCATATTGGTGCCTTTATATTTTCTAACTGATTCCTGCTGATGTAGAAGATATTATTGATATTAGAGACCTGCTCTTCCATCTAGTAAACATGCTGGACTCTCATTTGTTCTAATGTATGTCTAATTTTCTTGGACTATCTATGTAAATGATCACATCATTTGCAAATACACTTGTTACTTCTTTGGCAATCCTTATATATCTTATTTCTTTCTAGGACTTTCCATACTAACTTGCTTCTGAAGCTTCTCCTCTTTTAAGTATAACATTTGCTGTGGATTTTTAATAGGTGGTCTTGATATGGGTGAGGGGGGTCCCTTTATTAATAGTTTTAATGTATTTTATCATAAATAGATGTTAAACTTTATAAAATGTTTTCTATGCATCTATAATCTTTTTTCATTATTTTCCCCAAGTGTGTTAATGTGATAAACGACATTGACAGATTTCCTGATGCTGAACCATTCTTGCATCCTGGGTATAAACTCTACTTGGTCATAATGGAATCTTTTTGTTTATTTACTTGCTATATTTTATTTTGTTTTTAATACACTATTAGATTTACTTAATATTTTGCTTAGCAATTGTTATCTTTATTCTCAAGTGATATTTCCTGTAAATGTTCTTTTCTTTTGTTGTCCCTATGCAGATTTGACATCAAGATTATAGTAGCCTCCTAACTCAAGTGGGCACCTTTCCCACTTTTTTCTTATCTCTGGAACAACATGTAGAGGAGAGAGATTATCTTCTTTTGGGAAATTTGATAAAACAATCAACCTGTAAAATTATATGGAACTGGTCCTTTTGAGAAGAGGTGAGATTTTGATTAAAAAACTCAATCTGGGGCACCTGGGTGGCTCAGTCATTAAGCGCCTGCCTTCAGCACCGGGCGTGATCCCAGGGTGCTGGGATTGAGCTCCGCTTTGGGCTCCCTGCTCTGCTGGGAGCCTGCTTCTTCGTCTCCCACTCCCCCTGCTTGTGTTCCCTCTCTTGCTGGCTGTCTTTCTCTCTGTCAAATAAATAAATAAAATCTTTTTTAAAAAAACCTCTTTTTTTGATCTGATTATCTGATTCCCATGTATTGAGTTTGAGAAGTTCTTTGTAGATCTTGGATACCAGTCTTTTATCTGTAGTGTCATTTGCAAATATCTTCTCCCATTCTGTGGGCTGCCTCTTAGTTTTTTTGACTGTTTTCTTGGCTGTGCAGAAGCTTTTTATCTTGATGAAGTCCCACAAGTTCATTTTTTCTTTTGTTTCTCTTGCCTTTGGAGATGAGTCATGAAAAAAGTTGCTGTGGCCAAAGTCAAAGAGGTTGCAGCTTATGTTCTGCTCTAGGATTCTGATGGATTCCTGTCTCACATCGAGGTCTTTCATCCATTTGGAGTTTATCTTTGTGTATGGTGTGAGAGAGTGGTCAAGTTTCATTCTTTTGCATATAGCTGTCTATTTTCCCAGCACCGTTTGTTGAAGAGACTGTCTTTTTTCCACTGGATGCTTTTTCCTGCTTTGTCAAAGATTAGTTGCCCAAAGAGCCGAGGGTCCATTTCTGGGTTCGCTATTCTGTTCCATTGTTCTCTGTGTCTGTTTTTGTGCTAGTACCATGCTGTCTTTGTGATCACAGCTTTGTAGTACAGCTTGAAATCTGGCACTGTGATGCCCCCAGCTTTGTTTTTCCTTTTCAACAGTTCCTTGGAATTTATTCTTGACTCTTCTCTATCACTTCTTAATCGTCCTCTTCTCACTTTCAACACCATTTCTGGATGAGTTTATCTACTCCTCTTGCTCCCCAAATCAGTCTTCAGTTCAGATCTTTTCCCTAATCTCCAGACCCATGAGGTCAATGCTTAGTAGACAACTCTAATTAGACAGCTTACAGGCACCCCAAACTCATCATGTCTAACACTCAATTCATCTTCTTTTGCTACCTCAATCTCCAGGCCTGTCTTACTCTTATTGTTTCCTGTCTTGATATATGACATCACTTACCCAATCAGACTTCCTAGCAGAAATTTGGAAGACTCCTGCCCCACCAATATCTAATCCATTACCAATATTTGTCAGTTCTACCTGCAAAATATACCTTATAGGCTCCTAGAAGTCCACTTATTACCCAGGATTAAGGATTTATGAACAAGATACTAATCAGTATGACACAAATCTCTCTCTTTCTCTCTTTTTTTTTTTAAAGATTTTATTTATTCATTTGACAGAGGGAGAGACAGTCAGTGAGAGAGGGAACACAAGCAGGGGGAGTGGGAGAGGAAGAAGCAGGCTCCAGCAGAGCAGGGAGCCTGATGCGGGGCTTGATCCCAGAACCCTGGGACCACACCCTGAGCCAAAGGCAGATGCTTAACGACTGAGCCACCCAGGCACCCCACAAATATCTATTTCTAATTCAGGCTTCCCTCCTGTTTTCTGGACCTATTGTTCAACTGCATAATGAACACTTCCTTCTGGCTGTTGCTCTGTTTCCTGAATATATCCACCACCAAATCCATCATCTTCCCTCCTTTGTTCTCTGTTTATTCTTGGTTTTTGTAGGGACACCACCATCTTCCTCTTGATCTCCCATTCTAAAAACCTTGAAAGCATCTGACTGTTTCACCCTCATCCTTTATATTCAGTTTTGTTGATTCATCCTTCTCCACAGCACACATATTCATTTTTGCCTCTGCATGTCTCTTTCTACTTTCCTACTTCAGTCCATCAGGATTCTCCAGCTTTTTCAAGGATCTGTTTGCCTAAAATCTCTGATCTCACTTCCAAATCATCCCTTGAGTCTAGCCCTCATCATGACATAGCTCTGCTCAAAAACCATCCATGGCTCCTTCTCTTATTCTAGGATCAAACCCCAACTGTCTCTTAATCCCTTGCTTGAGGACTAAGCCTTATTTCTACCAACTTCCTTCCACATACTCTCTGCTCTAGAAAAATAGGATGATTTACTATTCTGCAAACATATCTTGAGTTTTTTACCCATGAATCACACATATGCCTTAAGCACTTTCCTTTCATCTGTGTTTTTCCAACAAAATCCTACCCTCATTTATGGCCTAGGGCTAATGTTGACTCTTTTTTAAGCTTTCACTAAACAGAGTTCATCAGTACATGATTTCTGTATTTCTGTGTCTCCCAGCAACTTAGCTTACTCATATTTTATACCACTTGTATAGTCCTATGTCTTTCTCCACCATTGAATATTGAACTCTATGAAGGTAGAACCATGTGAAGGTAGAACCATGTCTTAGTCCTCTCTGTATCCCCAGGGCTTGGCTCACAATAGATGCCCAGGAAAGTTCACTGAGTAGAAGACTGCATGCAGTCTTTCAATCAAGAATTCCCTTTTGGATTCCTGTATCAAACATAGGTATTTGTGAAAACACTTATCCCTTCAAATAGACTGCAAATCAGGTGAGGGCATGGTCATTGTCATCTGTATCTCTCTGCCCCCTGCGCAGAGTAAACTCTCAAGCAGTATGATTGGATGAAAAGAGTATGGGACAAATCAGCTAATATTATGAAAGCTCATAATTTTCTTTGCATCTTAAGGTATTTTTGGAGAAAATCTATAATGTCAGCTAAAGCCCTAAATCATCATGGAGCTATGGGTATTATAGAGCAGGAGAGACGGGTGAAAGAGTATATGATTGAGGAAGTGAGTGAGGGAGAGAGAGAGAAGGAATAATCCTGTTAGTGTATGAGGTAGTGAGTGAGTGGATGAGAAAAAAGGGAAAGAATAACAGAGCCACTGAATGAATGAATGAATGAATGAATGAATGATGGGGTGAATGAATAAGTGACTAAGATAACTAATTTCTTAAGCAAGTGAATGTATAATTCAGTGACTAAGAAAAGAACAAATGGATACATTTTTTTCCCTCATATTTGGGGAACTTACTTAATTTTCTAGGCTTCCTGATCCCTAAGCAGTGGTCTCAGGCACAGTTTGGAAGGGTCTCTACTTCCTCAGATTTTAAATTACAGCTCACTTAGACTGTCTCCATGGATGATGTACTCTCAAACTTCACATATGCATATAGACAGATACATAGATAGATGATAGATAATTTTTTAATCGTCATGAAAGCAACACCACTTGAAAACTCGATTAATTGCTGATGTTCTTCATTATTTATCAAGTACTGGTTGTTGCTTGTAATCTTTAAAGGGAATGAAATTAAAAGAATTAAGAAACAATTATGTCTGGAAAAAAAAATAACCCTGCCCAAATCTAATCACCTTCTGATGGAGAGCTTCAAGCTGAGGTGGCTGGGGAGGGAGAGGGGGGAGAAGAGCCCATGCACCACTGAAGCTCTTGCAGTTGGTCTTGGGGGGAAATGAGTGGTGACCTGCCAGCATGATGTAGAAGACAGCAGTTCCTCATGTGAGCTCAGAAAGCAGGGCTGTGTCATGCTGTTCTCCCTGGTGAAGCAGAGCTTTTGCTTGTGGGAATAAGGGCCACCTGTGCCTCCCCACACCAGGGGGCCAAGAATGCCAAGCAGTCCCTGGGCAGCTAAGGAACTGGGGACCCCCTCCCACACCTTCCTGACCTTTATTACTATAAAGAGGAAGAGGTTTGTCTTGGGGCAGTCAGGAAAGGGCAGAAATTATAGGACAAGAGCCCACCAGGAAGACAGCCAGTTGCAAGAGTTACAGGGTAAATGTGAGGTTCCACACTTGAGCCATTTCTCATTCGTCAGTATGCTGCAGGCATTAGATAACTAACACACAGGCTGGCCACTGCTGTCCACCTTTACTATCTCCTACTCCAGGACTGGAAAAAGAGGCTTGAGACTCATTGTGGCTGACCTCCACCCTGGGAGAACTGTAAGGGCCTAAAACCCTTTCTCTTACGCAGCTATCCCAAAATGCCCATGCTGACATGGGGCCCTGATGCTTGTTCCTTAAAGATGTGGAAATAGAGCATTTCTGGGTGCTAGACTCATGGCTGAAAGAGATGCTATGCCTTAGAGAAGTGTCCAGAAAGGTACATGTGAGAACAAGGTCTCTTGCCTCCCTGGCTGTATTCTTGCTTGAACACCATCTGCGCAGTGCCCACAGGAAAAGGGATCTTGGACACGTCTCAGACTGGTGTCTTACCAAGAGACCTTGCTCTCATGGGTATGCTTCAGGGCCCCTAATTCACAAGACCTGTCTGTGCCTTGTGAGTATACAACACTTAGGCTTTCTCTGTCCCTTCATTTCCTTGTCTCTGTGAGGTTGGATTAGAGCCATGATTCTTAAGCTCTCTTATGCATCAGAATTCCCTGTAAGGCTTGTTAAAAGAGATTACTGTGCCCACCACCTGTAGTTTCTGATTCACTAGGTCTGGTGTTTATAGCATGTCCCTATGTGGTGCTGATGTTTTTTGTCTAGGGACCACATTGAGATCCATTGGACTACATGGTACCAAAATGTGTGTGGCCAGGTACAAAGCAGTATCCCATCTGTTTCCTTATCAGCATCTGGACCAACCCTATGATCTGGGGAGTCTCTATTCCTTTTAGAGATGGGAAGCAGGCTCATGATGGTGCCAAGACTTGCCTAAAGTCCTACTGCCAGTGAATAGTAAAGCCAAAAAGTGAAGCCAGGCCTCCAGTTCCCAGACTCTGCTCTGCTTTTTCCACACCTCATGATCTAGGAGAATCCCTAGCTTATTTTCTAGGTGCCACATTTGCCACTCCTATTTGTAGTGCTGTGAAAATGGCAAGAACCATAATACCATATATAGCTTGCTACATGCCAGGCACTGTTCCCAGAGCTATATAAGCATTATAGCATTTAATTTTCACCCTTCTACTAGGAAGTTGATGGGCTATTATTATCTTCATTTTAAAGATGTGGAAACTGAGGCATAGGGTAGGCAGCTAACTTTCCCAGGGTCAAAGAGTGAAGAAGTACTGAAGCTGGGACTTACTCCTATGCAGTCTAACAGCTAGGTCTCCAATTTGAGCACTGCACCCCAGGGATAATGGTACTACTGAAAGGCTGCCTTGGGCCCCTGACCTGTAGGAAAAGGGAGCTCAGGGAACAGGCTTAGGGCCCCAAGAAACAGGAGTGACCATTCAGCAGGTAGGGCCTCACTACTATGACATTTTCTGCAGCTTTTCACAGAGTGCCTGTCACAAGGTCTGTCTCATGGCTAGGGCTCCCAATCTCTTCCCTATATCATTGGCCCCAGTGTCCATATGACCAGGGCTGTCTGTCAAGGGGCCCGGCACACTCAGTGAGATGTGAGATATAGTAGTCAGTGCACGCATGTGGCATGTGGGCCTGCCGGGCTGGCTGCAAAAGGCTTGATTACATAATGGCATTTAGAAAATGGCATTTGTCTTTTCTTCAAAGATCTTGAAGATGATGAATTGGGGCTTATTGAAATGGCCTTAAATCAAAGTTCTGTGAACAGCAGCTTGCTCAGACTCATGCAAAGTAGATTTCTCTTCAGAATGGCTGATACCAGTAGCTCCTTACTACTGGCCACCTTCTGGGTTCAGTGGCTGGGTCAGGGACGAGTCATGGAAGATGAGAGTGTGAACCAAAATAATCCCATATGACAGAGATTATGGGGTCTTTGTGTACCTATGAGGACTCTGAGGCCCAAAGAGAAGGGACCAACACAAAGTCACCTATTGTAAGCCAGTCAGGCAACTATTTTCTGAATCCTCAGGAACCTTCTAATGGCCATCTCCCCCTGGAGTTACTCTGGGGTCTGCCTATGTGGGCAGCATACCGCCTGGGGCTGCCATTTGCTCCAGTGGGTCACCTTTCTGGGTTCCTTTTCTTTTCTTCTAAGATGGGTCTGGGTGATATGCAAGCTGCTATATTTACTCCCAAGCCCTGTAGACTCTGGAGCTACTGGTTTTTGTGATTTCAATTTGTGCACTACCCTCTACCCATCACACTCAACACATTCTCACAACCATCCTGAGAGTTTGGATGATGGCACCTGCATGAAAATGGCCCATCTCATCCCCCACACTGATGTCCCAACATTTTCTCAGTTGCATTGTCCACCTACAGGGTTTCACCATTAGGTGCCAACTTGGAACTTTCATGAGCAGTCAAGCCTTGTCCTGGCAATCACTCCTGACCTTCTGTCCAGGGAGCAGCATTCTTTTGAAAGGCATTGGTGACCCTTCCACCTTCTTAGTGCCTTGGTTTCCATATTTGCCAAGTTAGGATAATGGGATTCTCTGGCTTCTCTACATCACTGAGTGGTGAGAGTACTCTGTGGCAGGAAGATGAGGGAAACATTCTGTACACTGCAAAGTGCTATGCAAGTACAACAACCATGACTATGGCTCTACTGATGGGCCCATCTCCATCTGGCTTTCTCCTTGGGCCATCTTTCCGGACATACACAAGTAGAGGCTGCTGTGTGGCTGACTGGTGACAGACTCCCATGGGATTTGGATTCTGCCTCCAAGGACCGGCAGATATGGCACTATAAATTTATTTATTTATTTATTTTTTTAAAGATTTTATTTATTTATTTAACAGAGATAGAGACAGCCAGCGAGAGAGGGAACACAAGCAGGGGGAGTGGGAGAGGAAGAAGCAGGCTCATAGCAGAGGAGCCTGATATGGGGCTCGAACCCAGAACGCTGGGATCACGCCCTGAGCCGAAGGCAGACGCTCAACCGCTGTGCCACCCAGGCGCCCTGACACTATAAATTTAAAGCAAAACAAAAGACAACATAAAACAATATCAGAAAGAAAAAAATATGATGACTTTGGAATTGACTGATGAGATTTGACAACAAAATTCTAGTATTTGTAAGGGGAGGAAAACTTCAAGTAGGGCTGTGCATAGATTGGGGCTGTGAGGACAGATGGGAAGAAATAGGAAACTGATCTGTGTGCCTCCTGTACACAGGAGCTGGGGAGAGCAATGATAGAGCAACTCAAATAAGGTTCTTGCTTTTGAGGATCCCATGGTTCTAGGAACAGATGGATCTAGATATGATTGCATACTCTGAGGTAAGTATGAATGATAAAGAGGATGAATGATAAAGGATGAATGATAAAGAAACACAGGAGGCTGTGGGAATCCAGAGGAAAAGCCCATAATCCATATCTAGTAGCAACATGGGGAAGGGAATGTGGAGACAGGAAAATCTTACAGCAGCTGATGCTTAAACTGGGAAAAGAAAAATGAGTAGTAGTATGCCATACAGACAGAAAAAGGTAAGTCTATCCCAAGCAGAAAGGCACAGAGATGGGAAGGAGCACGCAAGATTTGGGGATCAGCAAGTGCTCTCGTGAGCTTGAAACCTCAGACAGGAGGGAAACAGGCTGAGGTTGTTTGGGGCCAGAACACTGACTGCCAAGCTCAGGAGCTTGAAATAGATTCCAGAAACAATGGAGAAGAAGGCATGATAGGGGGGTTTAGGAGTGGTCTGACTTAATTCTTGCAGATGATCTATCTTCCCGCAGTGGAAAAAGGACAAGAGAGTAGTAAAAGTAGAATTAGGGAGACCAGGGAGGAGGCATTTACAGAAATCCAGGTGAAAAAGCCTTGGGAAGAAGATCAAGTTTTAGACATGAGACATTTGAATTGCTGCTGGTACATCTATGTGGAAATGGGCAATAGTTGGATATACAGGTGTGAAATATGAACTACAGGTAAAGGCTTAAGTAGAGTAGAGAAGGAAGGGCCAACAAAAGATAAAATGAATATCCAGAGAGATGTGAGAGAAATCAGACAGGTTTATGATTTCCTTTTCCCAATGTTCCTGAAAGGTCAAGAAAGATGAGTATAGATCAGTGTCCAGTGGATTTAATAATGTGGGAATCATTGGTAATGCTCAAGTTCAGTGGAGTGAGAAGTGGGGCCTGTGGCCAGATTGGACAGGATGAAGGATTGAATGTATGGGGTGAGGGAATGACCTAAGCCAAGTAGATAGTTTATTTTAAAACTGTGCTGAGAAGAGAGTAGAGACCTGAGCTTCTTTTGTTTCTGATGTGTGACTTTGGAGTATAGTGGAACCATATGTATGTGTAAAGCCTGAAAATGTCAGTTTGTGTACCAGGACAGCTTCCTATCTCCTCCAGCCCATTCAGTAGGAAATGATTCTTCTTATCTTGGTGCTCCAAGAGCAGTGACTGTCTGTACTATTGCCTTGGGTGGATGGTGGCCTGAAGGATGGAGGAAGAGCCCTGGAGATAGAGATATTAGCAAAGCAAAGATCCAGAGGTAGGAAAGTACACAGTGATTTTAGGGAGTTGATAGAAAGCTAATATGACTGAAGCACAGTGGGTTAGGTGTAGAATGGAAGGAGATGTGGTTTGAGACATGAGTAGGGGCTAGCCAGGTCATGGAAAGTATTGTAGGCAATGTTAAAGACTTGGGGTTTTATTTGTTTATTTGAAATGCAATGGGAAGCTATTAAAGGATTTTAAGCAGGGAATTGACATGATGTAGTTTACATTTTTAAATTGAAGTACAGTAAGCATACAATGTTATAATAGTTTCAGGTGTACAACATAGTGATTCCACATGTCTATATGTTATGCTATGCTCACCACAAGTGTAGCTACCATCTGTCACCATACAACACTATTACAATACCATTGAATGTATTACCTATGCTGTACCTTTCATCCCCATGACCTATTCATTTAACAACTGGAAGCCTGATCACTCTGGCTTTAGTGTAGAGAAAGGATTATACAAGGCAACCTAGAAGCAGTGAAGTCATTCATTTATTCACTAAATAAATATTTATTGATGATTACTCTATGACAGAATTGCTCTGTTGGGATAAAGTCATGAACAGTAAAGACCAGGTCCTTTCTTCCATGGAGGCATCATTCTACTGGGACAAATAGATAATGGTAAATAAATAAATAACTGACATCACTTTAGGTGCTGATAAATATTATGGAGAAGTTAAAATAGGTCGATGAGGTAAAGAGTGACCGGGACTGAAGATCTATATCAAGGTGACTGGAGCTTTATGAGCAGGTAATATTTACATCAAATGCTGAATAAGAAGGATCCAGGCACTCAAAGACTTTTAATAAAAGTATACCAGATCTCTAGTCAGGGGGAAAGAACAAATGAAAAGACTCTGTGGTGAGAACAAGCTTGGTGTGTTTGAGGAGCAACGAGTAGACCAGAGTGGCTGGAAGGTATAAAGCAGGGTGGGGGAGAGTGTTAAGAGATTGATGTCAGAGAGTGAGGTAGGCAGAAGCCAAATCTACAGGCCCTTGTTTGAATTTTATTCTTGGAACCATGAAAGCACTGGAGAGTTTTGCATAGAGAAATGAATGATCAGATTTTTATTTTAATAGGATCCTTCTGACTGCTGTATTGAGGACAGATTGGAGAAAGAGCAGAGTAGAAGTATGGAGGTCAGAAAAAAGCTATACTGCAATAATCCAGGGGGAAGATGATGGTGGCTTGAGCCACACTGATGACAGTAGAGGTAGTGGGAAGGGGTTGAATGTGGAATGTTGAAGATATTGCTGGTAGCACTTGTCAGTGGATAGAATGAGAGTGGTGATGTAAAGAGAGGAGTAAGTAGCTTGATACATGAGTCCAGTACTTAGGGGAGAGGTCATGAATGAATTTGGGAATTGTCATTATCCAAATGGTATTGCAAACCAGGTGATCGCCTAGAGAGGGAGTATAGAAGAAGTAGAGACGGTCAAGGATGGAGCTCTAGGGCACTTCAACATTCAGAGGTCAAGAAGAGGAAGAAGTGGACAGGGGAAAAGATGGCAGAAGAGTAGGGCACCCCTTCTTCAGCTAGTCCCCTGAATAGAGCTGGATATCTACCAGACCATCCTGAACACCCACGAAATCAGCCTGAGATGTAGGAAGATACATCTTGATCTCTACAAACGAACATCTCCAGCGCTAAGTATTGAGGTACTAAGTGGGGAGCCGTGAATTCGCGCACAGATATAGGAAGATAAATGGAAGGGGGAGGGAGCTGCTGCACTGGGGTGCTGGGAAGCAGTAGCCACCTGCACTGGGGAGCTGGCCGGACTTGTGGACTGGCACCCACAAGAAAGCAGACTGAGACCGTGAGCCTGGGAACACGCGCGTGACCAGACTGAAAACTGGAGCTCCGGAGCGCTCACTGGAACCGGACTAAAACCAGGAGCTCAGGAGTGGGCACGGGTCCAGACTGACAACTGGAGCTCTGGAGTGCACACTCGAACTAGACTGAAACCAAGAGCTCGGGAGCGTGCGTGCAACCAGATGGAAAACTGGCGCTCCGGAGCTCACGCAAACCTCACTGAAACAGGGAGCTCGGGAGTATGTGTGGGAACCGGGGGTGGCTGGCAGTGTTAGAAGCACAAAGGACAGAGAGGTGCTGGCCCTGGAAGTGAGGGCTGGGACACCAGCTGTGGGGTGCACAACACAGGACGCTGCAGGGTTTTTGGCAACACCGACAGAAGCAGAGTTAGAGTGGTCAGGAGAGCTCAGTGGAGAGCAGACTGCGACCTCTCTGTTCTGAGACAGAGGCTAGGATACGGCCACTGCTGCTCTGACTCTCAGAAGAGTCACAGAAAACTGCCAGGGAAAGCCTCCAGAGAACAAAAGCCCGAAATACTGGTTCACATTGTGCCAATCCCCATCCCCCCTCACAGGGGACAGGGGCAACTCTACCCAAACAGGGTTGCATGAGTATCAGTGTGGCAGATACTCATATAGGCAGGTTGAAAAATCAAGAAGCCCACATCCCTAAGGTCCCTATAAAACAAGTGCACACTTCCTGGGTCCTGGTCAATAATTTGGGCTCTGGGCATCCCTGCAACCTCTCTTCATCAGAATGACGAGGAGAAAAGACCCTCAGCAAAGAAAGGAGACAGAGACTGTGGCCTCTGCCGCAGAACTAATGGATATGGATATAACCAAATTGTCAGAAACGGAGTTCAGAATAATAATGGTCAAGATGATGTGTAGGCTTGAAAAAAATATTAACAAAAATATTAACCAGAATATAGAATCTCTAAGGGTGGAAATGAGAGCGAATCTGGCAGAAATTAAAAATGCTATGAATCAAATGCAGTCAAAACTAGACGCTCTGACGGCCAGGGTAAATGAGAAAGAAGAACGAATTAGTGAATTGGAGGATGGGATGGTAGAAGAGAAAGTTAAAAAAGAAACTTGGCTCAAAAAAATCCAATCTCAAGAATGTGGATTATGGGAGATTACTGACTCAATGAAATGTTCCAATGTCGGAATCATCGGCATCCCTGAGGGGGTGGAGAAAGAGAGAGGTCTAGAAGAGATATTTGAACAAATTGTAGCTGAGAACTTCCCTAATCTGGCAAAGGAAACAAGCATTCATGTCCAGGAGGCAGAGAGGACCCCACCCAAGATCGATAAGAACAGGACTACACTACGTCACGTCATAGTGCAATTCTCAAATATTAGATCCAAGGATACAGTATTGAAAGTGGCCAGGGGGAAGAAAATCCTTACGTACAGAGGGAAAAATATCAGAATAACGTCAGAACTGTCTACAGAGACCTGGCAGGCTTGGAAGGGTTGGCAGGGTATTTTCAAAGCTCTATCTGAGAAGAACATGTAGCCAAGGATCTTTTATCCAGCAAGGCTGTCATTCAGAATTGATGGAGAGATAAGGACCTTCCAGGATTGGCAGAAACTGAATGAATTCATAACCAACAAAACAGCCCTACAGGAGATATTAAGGGGGAGTTCTATAAAAGTAAAAAGGCCCCAAGAGTGATACAGAACAGAAATTTACAATCTATAGAAACAAAGACTTCACAGGCAACATGACATCATTAAAATCATATCTCTCAATAATCACTCTCAATGTGAATGGCCTAAATGCTCCCATAAAGTGCCACAGGGTTGCAGATTGGATAAAAAGACATGACCCATCCATTTGCTGTCTACAAGAGACTCATTTTTTAAAAATAATTTTTATTTTGTTATATTAGTCACCATACATTACATCCCCAGTTTTTGATGTGGTGTTCCATGATTCATTATTTGCATATAACACCCAGTGCACCATGCATTATGTGCCCTCCTTAATACCCATCACCGGCCTATCCCATTCCCCTACCCCCTCCCCTCTGAAGCCTTCAGTATGTTTCCCAGGGTCCACAGTCTCTCATGGTCCACTCCCCCTTCTGTTTACCCTCCTTCATTATTCCCTTCCTTCTCCTACCAATCTTCCTACTTCTTATGTTCCATAAATGAGTGAAACCATATGATACTTGTCTTTCTCTGCTTGACTTATTTCACTTAGCAAAATCTCCTCCAGTCTCATCCATGTTGCTGCAAATGTTGGGTAATCGTTCTTTCTGATGGCTGAGTAATATTCCATTGTATCTATGGACCACATCTTCTTAATCCAGTCATCTGTTGATGGGCATCTCAGCTCCTTCCACAATTTCGCTATTGTGGACAATGCTGCTATGAACATTGGAGTGCATATGGCCCTTCTCTTCACTACGTCTGTATCTTTGGGGTAAATACCCAGTAGTGCAATGGCTGGATCATAGGGTAGCTCAATTTTTAACTTTGTAAGGGACCTCCACACTGTTTTCAAACGTGGCTGTACCAACTCGTATTCCCACCAACAGTGTAAGAGGGATCCCCTTTCTCCACATCCTCTCCAACATTTGTTGTTTCCTGCCTTGTCCATTTTTGCCATTCTAACTGGTGTAAGGTGGTATCTTAGTGTGGTTTTGATTTGAATTTCCCTGATGGCTAATGATTTTGAACATTTTTTCATGTGTCTGTTAGCCATTTGTATGTCTTCATTGGAAAAGTGTCTGTTCATATCTTCTGCCCATTTTTTGATTTGATTATTTGTTTCGCGTGTATTGAGTTTGAGAAACAAACAAGAGTCCAGGGCTGGGTGGCCTCCCAGCAGAATTCTACCAAAGATTTAAAGAAGAATTAATACTTATTCTACTGAAACCGTTCCAAAAAAATAGAAATGGAAGGAAAACTTTCAAACTCATTTTATGAGGCCAAGGTTACCTTGATCCCAAAACTGGACAAAGACCCCACTAAAAAGGAGAATTACAGGTGAATATCCCTGATGAACATAGATGCAAAAATTCTCAACAAGATACTAGATAATCAGCTCTAACAGTGTTTAAAAGGATTGGGGGGGGGTAAACAGAAGGGGGAATGAAACATGAGAGACTGTGGACTCTGGGAAACAAACTGTTTATTAAAAAAATAAAAGGATTATTTCTCATCACCAAATGTGATTTATTCTTGGTTTGCAGGTGTGTTTCAACATCCACAAATCCATCAATGCGATACACCAATTATTAAAAAAAAAAGATAAGAACCATATGATCCTCTCAATAGATGCAGAAAAAGCATTTGACAAAATAGAGCATCCTTTCCTGAAAAAACCTTCCATAAAGTCAGGATAGAGGGAACATACCTCAACATCATAAAGGCCATATATGAAAAACACACAGTTAATATCATCCTTAACAGGGAAAAGCTGAGAACTTTTCACCTAAGGTCGGGAACATGACAATGATGTCCACTTTCATCACTGTTGCTTAACCTAGTACTGGAAGTCCAAGCCTCAGCAATCAGACAACAAAAAGAAATAAAATGCTTCCAAATCATCAAAGAAGTCAAACTTTCACTCTTCACAGACAATGTGATACCCTATGTAGAAAACCTGAAGGACTCCACAAAAAAATTGCTAGAACTGATACATGAATTCAGCAGAGTCTCAGGGCATAAAATCAATGCAAAGAATGTTGCATTTCTTTTTTTATTATTATGATATGTTACCATACAGTACATCATTAGCTTTTGATGTAGTGTTTCATGATTCATTGTTTGTGTATAACACCCATTGCTCCATGCAATACGTGCCCTACACTCACAGTGAAACAGCAGAAAGAGAAATCAAAGAATTGATCCCATTTACAATTGCACCAAAACCCATAAGATACCCAGGAATAAACCTAACCAAAGGTAAAAGATCTGTACTCTAAGAACTATAGAAACTTATAAAAGAAATTGAGGAAGACACAAAGAAATGGAAAAGCATTCTATGCTCATAGATTGGAGGAACAAATATTATTAAAATGTCTGTGCTACCCAAAGCAATCTATACAGTCAATTCAATACCTATCAAAATACCACCATCATTTTTCACAGAGGTGGAAAACACAATCCTAAAATTTGATTTAACCAAAAAAGACCCCCAATAGCCAAAGTAATGTTGAAAAAGAAAACCAAAGCTGGAGGTATCACAATTCCAAACTTCAAGCTGTATTACAAAGAGGCAATCATCAAGACAGTGTGGTATTGGCACAAAAACAGACACATAAATCAATGGAAAAGAATGGTGAATCTAGAAACTCTATGGTCAACTAATCTTCAACAAAGCAAGAAAGAATATTCAATGGAAAAAAGACAGTTCTTCAATAAATGGTGTTGGGAAAATTGGACAGTCACATGCAGAAGAATGAAACTGGACCACTTTCTTACACCATACACAAAAATAAATTTAAAATGGATGAAAGACCTAAATGTGAAACATGAATCCATCAAAATGCAAGAGAAGAACACAGGCAGCAACCTCTTTGACCTCAGTTGCAGCAACCTCTTGCTAGACACATCTCCAGAGGCAAGGGAAACAAAAGCAAAAATGAACTATTGGGCCTTCAAGAGGATAATAAGATTTTGCACAGCAAAGGAAATAATCAACAAAACTAAAAGGTAACCTACAGAATGGGAGAAGATATTCGCAAATGACATATCAGATAAAGGGCTATTATCCAAGATCTATAAAGAACTTATTGAACTCAACACCCAAAAAACAAAGAAAAAAACCAGTCAAGAAATGCGCAGAAAATATGAACAGACATTTCTCCAAAGAAAACATACAAATGGCTGACAGACACACGAAAAATCCTCAACATCACTGGGCATCAGGGAAATACAAATCAAAACCACAATGAGATACCACCTCACACAATTGAGAATGGCTTAAAATTAACAACTCAGGAAGCAACAGATGTTGGTGAGCATGTGGAGAAAGGAGAACCCTCCTACACTATTGATGGGAATGCAAACTGGCGCAGCCATTCTGGGAAACAGTATGGAGGTTCCTCAAAAAGTTAAAAATAGAACTACCTTATGACCCAGCAATTGCACTACTAGGTACTTACCCAAAAGATATAAACATAGTGATTCGAAGGGGCACCTGCACCCCAATGTTTATAGCAGCAATGACCACAATAGCCAAACTATGGAAAGAGCCCAGATGTCCATCCACGAATGGATGGATAAAGAAGAAGTGGTATATATACACAATGGAATATTAGTCAGCCATCAAAAAAATGAAATGAAAGAATGAAATCTTTTTTTCTAGATTCTGGGAAGCAAATTTTGACATCAGCTACCTCTGCCCCATCCCAGAGTGTTTGGATTGGAGTCTAGAAAGGAGGTAACCTTCTAACCTACTCTGCTGTCCCCATCAACCCGTGTCTGATTGGAGTCCATGGTTCCTTAACACTCCCTCCTCTCCAGGGTTTTTGGGAGCATTAAATGAGACTTTGCCTATACAGAGATGGGAGCTCCTTGAATGGTGGAGCCATGCTGCAGATTCCTCTCGAAATTTACCTTTGAAAGGGATTTTTTTTTTGAGTCTAGATTCATCTGTCCACAGTTGCTGGCTAGTTTTTCAAAAGCCTAATATCCCCAAATCATTGAGCCTGGACTCCATTGCTCCCCTGCCCCAGTAGCCAGCCATATGACATCCCCGATTCCCCACATACACCACCCCACTTCTTTTGGAGCCATACCTCCACCTGTTGGGCCTAATGTCCATTTGCCTCCTTGCCTTTTCTCCACCATTCCTTCTGTTTTGAGCCAGAGCCCCCACCCTACCCCCAAGCCCAATCTTCCCCATCCTTTAAGGTCCAGTGCTAGTCCCACCTCCTCCAGGAAATCTGTGCTGACAAAAGTCATAGATTCTCAGACATCAGAGCTCTAACTGCCCACGCATTGCTCAACCTTCATTGATTGCCCCTCCTTTGGATTCCTGCAGCACTTAGGGTCCATGCCAGACAATTTAGTACTTAATTACAGACTGTTGTCAATTGTGCCTTTTTTCCTGTGCATTAGAGGGTTATCCCCAACTCTATCAAAAGCTTTTAGAGGACAGATAGAAGAAAAGACACCAACATTTCTTCCTGACTTTGATATAGAAATATATATGACTTTTTTGGCATCTATAGAGTTGAAAATGAAACTTTTTGTTGTGCTGTCATCCAACCACCCAACTCCCAGACCTAATTATTATTCTAAAGATTCTTTCTTTTCCCAAATCTTATTGTGAGCCTCCTCTTATGGCACAGAGAAGTGGAAAGGAGCAATCAGCCCAGCCTGTCAAGAAAAAGGTGTACGTTCCAAGATACTCAGCAACTTCACCTCCAGGACTTTCCTTATCCCATCTGACTCTGGACCCTGGCCAGATTATTCAAACATCTGCATTTTCCTGTGAAAGGCGGGCCCACACAGGCTAGGGCTTCTTAATACTAGGGCCAGAGGTGGAGCCAACTGTCCTGGATGAATGGCTGCCACACATGGGAATGTGGATTTTCAGGCTACCTGTAGAAAGGATTGCTGTAATAGGGTAGTGCTTGCTCCAGTCTGCATGAGACAAGTTATTGTGATCTGATGGAAGGTCTGCCCAGTGAGCTTTTTATAAACACAAGTTTGGGCATAGACTGTCTCCATATTACCCATTCACGATGTTTGTTCTTCAGTGACACTTCAGTCTGCTTTCCCAAACTACCTCTGCTGAGTCAGTGATCTAAGGCAACAAAGAAAGGCAAGTGTAGCAACAAGTCAGCTGGCCATGTACTTGTTTAAACACATTCATTGAACATTTATTATGTGTCATGTCTATGCTGCATGCTGGGGTCACAAAGAAGAGAAAGAGAGGGTCTTCGTGTTCCAAAAAGCTAATGGTCTTCTGGGAAATGAGATCCATATAGCCAACTAAATTTCATGATTGGGGAGCCACTGGGGCTGTGGCAAGCTGTGCAAACAACCTAGCTTCCCAAATCAAAGTAATCTCTTTCAGTTTTGACAAATCATTCTCTCCTAACTACCCATCCTCTGCCCCTGCTCCATTGTACTACTTTCTCCACTGCAGCTACCAGGGGAGCTCCAGATTGAGAGAAATTAATTTGACAGAGAAGCAGAGAGACACTTTCTAGGAAGAAAATAGAGGATGGGGGTGTTGGGGGTCATGATATTGCTAAGAGATTTGTTATCCCCCTGGAAGCACCACTTAGGGCTCCAAAGCATTAGCTGAGGGAGACCCTTGAGATCTGAGTACCAGCTGCCTTGACCCTCGGAGGCACTTACACAATGGGATCTATAATTATTGCCCTACTGTGTTGCTTGAATTTGAATAGTCCCCACAGACTCTACACAGGGCAAACTGTTGATAGCCATGGTCTGGTGGAAAGAAGCCTGGACTTGGGGTCAGGAATTTGCATTGTAATTTTGGCTGAACTACTTTATTAGCTCTGTGACCTTAGGTAGTTTATTTATTTTCCTGACCTCTGCTTCCTCATCTGCCAAGTGAGGTTAATGATAGTATTTTGTCAGGATCAAATGAGATCATATGTTTTAAAATTCTTCCACGGAGCCTGACATACTATGTGCAATCTACAAAGGGTTACTGGCTGGTGTTATGAAAAACCATCCTCCTCAGCAGCAGTAGCACCAGAAGCAGCAGCAGCAGCAGCAGCAGCATCTTTGTACCAATTCCTTTCCCTCCACGTGTCTGGCCTATTTCCATCTCGGCTAGCTGAGTCCCTGAGCAAGTGGGCAGCAGACAACCTGACAGTATGGACAGAGATGTCATCAGGTGGGTCCAGGCAACTTCCTAGCAAAGGACTGACAGGTGCTGCCAGGGAGATGGTTTCTGGAGTGGGTGTGGGGGAAAGAGCTGAGTTCATGTGCTCAGATTACTGCCTCCCTCTGAGGAGGTTAACTTGTACCTTTCATCTGATGAGTGTGTTAAAGCAGTAATGAGTTCAGTGCAGTACTTTTTCTGGGAATTAATGACTGGGGAGATAGTATGGTCCTTTCTGTGGCTATTAGTGCTGGGCTATTACTGATTCCAAGAAGGACTACATTAGTGCTCTGGTGAGAGTATGGGCCCAATGTTTTCCTAGACTGGCTGATTGCCTGCGGGGATGCACTTGATTTTTTGAACCTCAATATCCTCCCCATTAGCCATTCAGCTGCTTATGTCATTTTATCTCAGTTCCATCTTGTGCTGATAATGTTTGAATGTTTGGGCAGATTTTAAGTAATGGGATGGCCAATGTTGGCCCTCAAATTACAGAGTATTTTTTTAAGTGGGAGGCACTTAGCTTGAACATAAAATATCATCTGGGAGAGAATGGATAATGACTTTTTGTTGCCTTTGGTTACCTCTCTCCAACCTAAGAGGCTGGGAGTCACCAGGTCAGGGTTCTGGTATTCAGGAAGCTAGCAACAAGATTCTTGCATCTCTCTCTCTCTCTCTCTCTCTCTCTCTCTCTCTCTCTCTCTCTCTCTTATGGTAATAACATTGAGCAGGAAAGCTATCCTATCAACAAAATTTTTAAGTGCAAAACACTGTATTGTTAACTATAGGTACTTTGTTGTGCAGGAGGTCTCTAGAAACTATTCATTTTGTATTCATTTCTTAATAACTTTATAGTCATTGAGCAACAATTCCCCAGTTCCCCCTTCCCTCAGTTCTGGCAACCACCATTCTATTCTCTGCTTCTATGAGTTGAACTATTTTACATTCCTCATATAAGTGGAATCATGTAGCATTTGTCCTCCTGTGACTGGCTTTTTTCATTTAGCGTAATGTCTTACAGACTCATCCATGTTGTTGCAAATGACAGAATTTCTCTATTTTTTAAGGCTGAAAAATATTCCACTATATGTATATACCATATTTTCTTTCTTCATTCAGCTGTCAATGGACATTTAGGTTGTTTCCATATCTTGGCTATTTTGAATAATGTGGCTATGAACACAGAAGTGAAGATATCTCTTAAAGAAACTGATTTCAATTCTTTTAGGTAATATACAGAAGTAGGACTGCTGGATCGTATGGTAGTACTATCACAGATGTATGCTGTATGCTTATTTCCAAACTCGTTAAGATACGTACATTAATTGTGTGCAATATTTTGTGTATCATTTGTAACTCAGGAAAGCTTTTATTTATTATTATTATTATTATTATTATTATTATTATTATTATTATGTTCAGTTAGCTCTGGACTCTGGGAAGCATTTTTTTTTTAAAGACTCTTCCTTCACAGTTCTGCCACAGAACTCTGTCTGCAGCTCTGGACAGCTAGCTGCCTACTTTGTACGTGTCCCCAGAGGTTCCTTTGGCTTACTCTCCCTCACAGGGGCATCAAAGTACCACCTGGCAGTTCCTCAAGATATTAAAAATAGAACCATCATATGATCCAGCAATTTCACTTCTGAGTATTTATCTGAAGAAAATGAAAACGCTAATTTGAAAAGATATACAAGCCCGTGTGTTCACAGCAACATTATTTACAATAGCCAACATTTTTTTTTTTACTTTTTATTTTGCTATATTGGTCACCATACAGTACATCCCCAGTTTTTGATGCAATGTTCCATGATTCATTATTTGCATATAACACCCAGTGCACCATGCAATATGTGCCCTCCTTGATACCCATCACCGGCCTATCCCATTCCCCCACCCCCTCCCCTCTGAAGCCCTCAGTTTGTTTCCCAGAGTCCACAGTCTCTCATGGTTCATTCCTCCTTCTGCTTACCCCCCCTTCATTCTTCCCTTCCTTCTCCAACTGATCTTCCTAGTTCTTATGTTCCATAAATGAGTGAAACCATATGATAATTGTCTTTCTCTGCTTGACTTATTTTGCTTAGCATTATCTCCTCCAGTCCCGTCCATGTTGCTGCAAATGTTGGGTAATCGTTCTTTCTGATGGCTGAGTAATATTCCATTGTATCTATGGACCACATCTTCTTAATCCAATCATCTGTTGAAGGGCATCTCGACTCCTTCCACGATTTCGCTACTGTGGACAATGCTGCTATGAACATTGGGGTGCATGTGGCCCTTCTCTTCACTACATCTGTATCTTTGGGGTAAATACCCAGTAGTGCAGTTGTTGGATCATAGGGTAGCTCAATTTTTAACTTTGTAAGGGACCTCCACACTGTTTTCCAAAGTGGCTGTACCAACTTGCATTCCCACCAACAGTGTAAGAGGGATCCCCTTTCTCCACATCCTCTCCAACATTTGTTGTTTCTTGCCTTGTCAAATTTTGCCATTCTAACTGGTGTAACGTGGTATCTCAAGGTGGTTTTGATTTGAATTTCCCTGATGGCTAATGATGTTGAACACATTTCCATATGTCTGTTAGCCATTTGTATGTCTTCATTGGAAAAGTGTCTGTTCATATCTTCTGCCCACTTTTTGATTTGATTATTTTATTCCTGTGTATTGAGTTTGAGAAGGTATCCAAATCGGCAAAGAAGAAGTCAAACTGTCCTTCTTTGCAGATGACATGATACTCTATATGGAAAACCCAAAAGACTCCACCCCCAAACTACTAGAAGTTATAGACCAAATTTTATTTTTCTACTATAATTTAGCTTTACTTCTTTGAGAGCTTTGTATAATAAGTCTACAGTATGTACTCTTTCATGTAAGGCTTCTTTCACTCAGCATTCTATTTTTGAGGTGAATTCGAGCCATTGCATATATCAGCAATTCATCCCTTTTTATCTCTGAGTAAAAACAATTATTTGACTATAACATTGCTTTTTAATCCATTATTCTGTTGAAGATCACCTGGGTTGTTTTCAGTTTTTAGCAATTATGAATAGAAATGCTATTAACAATTTTATACAAGTCTTTGAATAAACAAATACTTTCAATTTTCTTTGGTAGATTCCAAGAAGCTGAATTGTGGAGTCACTAGGCAGGTGTTATATTTAGTCTTGCAAGAAGTTGTTCTATCTTTTTCCAAAATACTTGTACAATTTTGCATTCCGAACAACAATGTATGATATTTCTGGTTGTTCCACATCATCTCCAGCATTTGGTGGTATATCAGTCTTTCCAGGTTAGGCATTCTGGTGGGTGGGTTTCTCATTGTAGTTTTAACTTGCACTTGCCTAATTACAGATGTTGAACACTTTTGCATGTGACTTTTGGCCACTCAAATATCTTCCTTTCTGAAGCAAGAACTCAAATATTTTGTTCTTCATGCAATCAGGTTGCTTGTCTTATAAGTGAGTTGTAGGATAATTTTAATTTTAATTTTTATTTAAATTCAACTTAATTAAGAAACAGTGTACTATTAGTTTCAGGGGGTAGAATTTAGTGATTAGGATCTATATTCTGGAAACTACAAATCACTCTTTTTTTTTAAAGATTTTATTTATTTATTTGACAGAGATAGAGACAGCCAGCGAGAGAGGGAACACAAGCAGGGGGAGTGGGAGAGGAAGAAGCAGGCTCACAGCAGAGAAGCCTGATGTGGGGCTCAATCCCATAACGCCGGGATCACGCCCTGAGCCGAAGGCAGACGCTTAACCGCTGTGCCACCTTGGCGCCCCTATAAATCACTCTTGAAAGACATTGAAGAAGACACAAAAAGATGGGAAAATATTCCATGCTCATGGATCGGAAGAATAAACATAGTTAAAATGTCTCTGCTACCCAGAGCAATCTACACTTTCAATGCCATCCCAATCAAAATACCAATGACATTTTTCAAAGAACTGGAACAAACAGCTTTTAAATTTGTGTGGAACCAGAAAAGGCCCCGAATCACCAAGGAATTGTTGAAAAGGAAACACAAAGCTGGGGGCATCACGTTGCCGGATTTCAAGCTATACTACAAAGCTGTGATCACAAAGACAGCATGGTACTGGCACAAAAACAGACACATAGACCAATGGAACAGAATAGCGAACCCAGAAATGGACCCTCGGCTCTTTGGGCAGCTAATCTTTGACAAAGCAGGAAAAAGCATCCAGTGGAAAAAAGACAGTCTCTTCAATAAATGGTTCTGGGAAAATTGGGACAGCTATATGCAAAAGAATGAAACTTGACCACTCTCTCACACCATACACAAAAATAAACTCCAAATGGATGAAAGACCTCGATGTGAGACAGGAATCCATCAAAATCCTAGAGGAGAACATAGGCTGCAACCTCTTTGACATTGGCCACAGCAAATTTTTTCATAACACATCTCCAAAGGCAAGAGGAACAAAAGAAAAAAATGAACTTATGGGACTTCTACAAGATAAAAATCTTCTGCACAGCCAAGGACACAGTCAAAAAAACTAAGAGGCAGTCCATGGAATGGGAGAAGATATTTGCAAATGACACTACAGTTAAAAGATTAGTATCCAAGATCTACAAAGAACTTCTCAAACTCAATACATGTGAAACAAATAATCAAATCAAAAAGTGGGCAGAAGATATGAACAGACACTTTTCCAATGAAGACATACAAATGGTTAACAGACACATGAGAAAATGTTTAAAATCATTAGCCATCAGGGAAATTCGAATCAAAACCACCTTGAGATACCACGTTACACCAGTTAGAATGGCAAAATTTGACAAGGCAAGAAACAACAAATGTTGGAGAGGATGTGGAGAAAGGGGATCCCTCTTACACTGTTGGTGGGAATGCAAGTTGGTACAGCCACTTTGGAAAACAGTGTGGAGGTCCCTTACAAAGTTAAAAATTGAGCTACCCTATGATCCAGCCATTGCACTACTGGGTATTTACCCCAAAGATACAGACGTAGTGAAGAGAAGGGCCAACTGCACCCCAATGTTCATAGCAGCATTATCCACAGTAGCGAAATCGTGGAAGGAGTCGAGATGCCCTTCAACAGATGACTGGATTAAGAAGATGTGGTCCATAGATACAATGGAATATTACTCAGCCATCAGAAAGAATGATTACCCAACATTTGCAGCAACATGGACGGGAGTGGAGGAGATAATGCTAAGCGAAATAAGTCAAGCAGAGAAAGACAATTGCCATATTGTTTCACTCATTTATGGAACATAAGAAGTAGGAAGATTGGTAGGAGAAGGAAGGGAAGAATGAAGGGGGGGGTAAAGAGAAGGGGAATGAACCATGAGATAATATGGACTCTGGGAAACAAACTGATGCTCAGAGGAGTGGGGGAATGGGATAGGCCAGTGATGGGTATTAAGGAGGGCGCATATTGCATGGTGCACTGGGTGTTATATGCAAGTAATGAATCATGGAACTTTACATAAAAAACTAGGGATGTACTGTATGGTGACTAACATAATATAATAAAAAATATTATTAAAAAAGAAAAGAAAAATAAAATTTGGGTAGATAGTTTAGGGATTAACTGGGAGGAACCTTGAGGGAACTTTCTGGGAAGATGATGATATTCTGTATTTTGATACTCATTTATGTTGTTTAGGTGTATTCATTTGTTAAAACTCAGAGAATAAATACTTAAGATTTGAGCATTCCATTTCATATAAATTTATATAAAAATAAAAAGTTATGAAATACCACCAAATTTTAGTTGATATGGCTGCTAAAGTATTCAGTGAAAAGTGTCTTGATGTCTCTAATTGATTTTGCAATATACCAAAAAGAACATGGATTGATTAATGGGTTGACGGATGGATAGATGGATCAATAGGTATGATAAGATAAAGCAATAGTAAAGTCACAATGATAAAAATTAGGTGGTTGTAATATGTGTGCTCATTGTGAAATTATTTTTATTTTCCTGTGAACTTTTAAAAATCCACACTAAAATGTTGTAAAAGAGGCCAATAATGGAGATGTCATGAGATGTTAAGAAACAACCCATAAAAAGGCAAGAAAGTAGGTTTACGGTAAGAAAAAACATATGGGACAAATAGAAAACAGATAACAATACGGTATACTTAAACATAATCATATTGGAATGCCTGGGTGGCTCAGTCAGTTAAGCGTCTGTCTTTGGCTCAGGTCATGATCTTGGGGATCCTAGGATCAAGCCCAGTGTCTGACTCCCTGCTCAGTGGGGACCCTGCTTCTTCCTCTGCCCATCCCCCTGCTCGTGCTCTCTTTCTCTCTCTCAGATATGTAAATAAAATCTTTTAAAAACCATAATCATATCAATAATGCTTTGAATGTAAATAGTTGAAAAACTGCATGTAAAAGTAAGAAATTGTAAGAGTAGATAAATATGAAAGACCCAACTTTTTGGTATTTATAAGGAACACAGTTTAAATGTAAAGACACAGATTGGTTGAATGTAAGAGGGCAGAAAAAGATAAACCACGCAACTGCTAAACATAAAAAAGCTGGTGTGGCTATATTGCTACCAGACAAAGTAGGTTTAAATATAAGAAGAATTTCCACAAAAAAAGGGATACGCGCAACAATAACACTGTCAATTAATCAAGAAGACATAATAATCCAAAATGTGTTTGCTTCTAGGATAGATCCACCAACAACTGGAGAAGATACTTTTCTCAAGCACACATTGTATGTTTGCTAAGAAAGACCATGTACCAGGACATATGCAAATCAAGCCCAAATAAATTTCACAATATGTTCTCTGACCACAACAGAATTAAACAAAAAAATCAAGAACAGAAAAAGTTTTAAGTAATCCATGGGACAATGAAAAATTACATAAATTATAAAATATTTTACATTAAATAGTAACAAATACAGCATATCAAAAATGTGGGATGCGGTTAAAGCAGCGATGATAGAGAAATGCATAGCTTTAAATACTTATATTAGCAAAGAAGAAACGTCTAAAATCTGTATTTTAACTTTTACTTTAAGAAGACAAGAGGAAGGGTGACTGGGTGGCTCAGTCAGTTAAGCATCTCCCTTCAGCTCAGGTCATGATCTTGGGGTCCTGGGATAGAGTCCTGCATCAGGCTCCCTGCCCAGTGGTGAGTCTGCTTCTCCCTCTTCCTCTTGTTCTGTGATCTCTCTTGTTCTTGCTCTCTCTTAAATAAATAAATAAAATATTAAGAAAAAAGAAGAGAAGAGGAAGGAGGAGGAGGAGTGGAGAGTATTTGAAACACAGAGTATATATAGATACAAGGAAGGAAATACTAAAGATAACAATGAAAATCAATGAATTAGAACATGGACACAAAACAGAAAAAAAATCCAATGAAACTAAAAGATGGCTATTTAAAAGATCAATACAATTGACAATCCTCTACCTAGACTGATAAAAAAAAATGAGATAAGACCTAAATTAGCAATATCAGAATGAAAAAGCTTACTACTACAGATCCTACAAATATAGAAGGATAGTAAGAGAAAATTATGAACAATTTTATGTCCATAAATTCAACAACTCAAACAAAATCTTTGACAGATACATATTACCAAAAAAGTAACAAAAGGCATTAAAAATATGCATAACCTTGTGTTAATTAAATGAATTAAGTTCATAACTAAAAGCCTTCCTACTAAGAAAACCCCTAGCTCAGAGGTTTCATTAGTGAATTCTATAAAATATTCAAAGAAGAAATAATGCAAAAATCTTTAACAAAATATTAAGGCAAATATGGCACTATATTTAAAAATATGATATATAATGTCCAAGCAGGGCTCATCTAGGAATACAAGGTTGGCTTAATATTTTATTATCAATCCATGTGATTCACCATATAACTGGAGTAAAAAAGAAAAACATACAATCATCTAAATGCAGAAAATTAATTTGAAACAATTTAAAACTCATTCATGATAAAAAGAAAAAACTCTCAGGTAACTAGGAATAGAAGGGAACTTCCTCACTATGATAATAAGAATCTACAAAAAATACACAACTGATGTCACTCTTGATGATGGAAGACCAAATGCTTTCCCCCTAACATCAAAAACAACACAAGAGTGTCCCTTGCTCCTTCTATTTAACATTGAATTGGAAATTCTAGGCAATGCAATAAAACTAAAAAAAAAAAAAGATATAAGGCACACAGATTTGAAAGGAAGATGTAAACCACTGCTTATTCATAGATGACATCATCATGTATATAAAAAATCCTAGGAAATCCTCAAAAAAGCTACCAAAATAAGGGAATTCAGTAAGGTTCAGAGAGCACAAGATCATATATAAAAATCGATTGTGTTTTTATACACAAGCAAGAAACGATTAGAGGCTGACCTTACAAAAACATGCATATACAATAGTGTCCCAAACCATAAATACTCAGGGGAAAGATTTAACAAAATATATATAAGTTCTATACACTGAAAACCAAACAAGCAAACAAAAAACTAAAAAAGAAAAAAAAAAAAACCACCCCACCACTGAGAGAAATTAAGGAAAATCTAAATAAGTGGAAAGATATGCTGTGTTTGTGAATTGGAAAGCTCAATATTGTTAAGATGGCAAGTATCCATCACCTCATACAGTTACCTTTTTTAAAAGTTAATATCTACCCTCTTAATAGATTTTAGGTATTTAGTACAGTATTGTTGTCTATAGTCACTATGCTATATGTTAGATCTCCAGAACTTATTGATCCTATATAACTAAAAGTTTGTACCATTTGAACAACATCTCCCCATTTCCCCATCCTCCCAATCCCTGGTAACAACCATTCTATTCCCTGGTTCTATGAGTCTGACTATTTTAGATTCCACATATAAATGAGATCATACAGTATTTGTTTTTCTGTAATTCCGCTTACTTCACTTAGCATAATGTCCTCTAGGTTCAACCATGTTGTCACAAATGGCAGAATTTCATCCTTCTTTTAAGACTGAATAATATCTCATTGTATTTATATACCACATTTTTTATCCACTAATTCATCAGTGGACATTTCAGTTGTTTCTGTGTCTTGGTTATTGTGAATTGCTGCAATAAACATAGGAATATAGGTATCTCTTTGAGCTCTTGATATCAATTGTTTGTATAAATATCTAGACATGGGATTGCAAGGTCATATGGCAGTTCTATTTTTAATTTTTTGAGGCATTTCCATACTGTTTTGCATAATACTTGCATGGATTTACATCCCCATCAACAATGTCACAGGGTTCCTTTTTCTCCACATCCTCATCAACACTTATCTTTTGTGCTTTTTTTAAAGATTTGTTTCTTTATTTTGGAGAGAGAGAGAGAGAGAAAGCATGAGTGGGACAGGCAAAAGGAGAGGCAGAGGGAGAGAATCCTCAAGCAGACCCCATGCTGAACGTGAAGCAAAGCTGGATGCAAAGCTGGATCTCAAGACTCTTAGACCATGACCTGACCTGAAACTGAGTCTGATGCTCAACCAACTCTTCCCCAGGCGCCCCTATCTTTTGTTTTTTTAAAGAAGCCACCCTAACAAGTGTGAGATGATATCTTATTGTGGTTTTGATTTGCATTTCCCTGATGATTAGTGATGTTGAGCCCTTTTTCATATATCTGTTGGCCATTTGTATGTTGTCATTTGAGAAATGTCTATTCAGGTCCTCTGCCCATTTTTAAATTACTTAATTAATTTTTTGCTATTGAGTTGTAGGAGTTCCTTATATATTTTGGATATTAACCCCTTATCAGATATACGGTTTGTGAATATTTTCTCCCATTTTGTAGGTCACCTTTTTATTTTGTTGTTTCATTTGCTGTGCAGACACTTTTTAGTTTGATGTATTTCCACTTGTTTATTTTGCTTTTATTTCCTGTGCTTTTGGTGCCATACCAAAAAAAAAAAAAAAAAACAAAAACAAAAAAACAAAAAAACATTGCCCAGACTAATGCCAAGGAGATTTTTCTCTATGTGTTCTTCTAGGAGCTTTACAGTTTCAGGTCTTATATTTAAGATTTCAATCCATCTTGAGTTGAGTTGATGAGTATGTTAATTAGCTTGATTGTAGTGGTTATTTCACAATGTATACATATTTCAAATCATCAAGTTGTATGCCTTAAACACATACAATTCAAAAATAGAAGGCAATTGTTACCAAATTGGTCTGTAAATTCAATGAAATCCCAAATTTTTAGCATGGCATTTTTGTGGAAATTGACAAGTATAATCTAAAACGTATGTAGAAATGCAAAATATTTTGAATATCTAAAACAATTTTGAAAAAGAAGAGCAAAGTTGGAAGACTTAAACTATCTAATTTTAATCTTACTAGAGAGCTACAATAATCAGTTTAGTGTGGACTAGTGAAAGGATAGATGCCCTTTCCAGGTGTGCCACCTTCCTAGCATTTTCATGTATTCATCAATCAGGATATTCTCCAATCCTCATTTTTGGTTGTTTGTTTGGTTTTGTTTTTATGGAGGATTCATTATGTAAGCATGATTAATTAAATCATTGACAAGTTGGTGAACCTCCAGCCCCTCTTCCCTCCCAAAAGGTCAGGGGGTAGGCCAAAAGTTCCAACCTTCTTTATTTTTTTAAAGATTTTATTTATTTATTTGTGAGAGAGAGAGCATGTGTGCACAAGTGGGGAAGGGGGCAAAGGGAGAGGGAGAAGCAGACTCCCTGCTGAGCTGGGAGCCCAACCTGGGACTGGATCTCAGAACCCTGAGATCATGACCTGAGCTGAAGGCAGATGCTTAACCCACTGAGCCACCCAGGAACCCCTTCAACCTTCTAATCACATGGTTGATTCCCCTGGCAAACAGACCCCATCCTTCGGAGCTCTCAAAAACGCATGTCCTTAACATAAACTCAGATATGTTGAAAGGGGCTTGTTATGAATAACAAAAGACAGTTTTATTTCTTTTGTCACTTAGAAAATTCCAAGTTTTAGAAATACTGTGCCAGGAATAGAAATGAAGACCAAGTATATAGTTCTTTTTTTTTTTTTTTTAAGATTTATTTATTTACATTAGAAAGAGAGGGCAGGGAGAGGGAGGGCAGAGGGAGAGAATCTTCAAGCAGACTCCCAGCTGAGCACAGAGCCAGGTGCCACAAATCATAAAAACTCATAATTTGGGCTTTATCAAAATTGAAACTCTAGACTCCATAAAAGACATTGTTTAGAAAATGAAAAGACAACTATAGAGTGAGAGGAGATATTCACAGCACATACATTTGATGCAGAACTTGTATCCAGAGACTATAAAGAACTCTTATAATTCAGTAATATTAAGAAAAACAATCTAATTATGAATGGGCAAAAGATTTGAAAAGCTCACTTCACAAAAGAAGATATATGAATAATCTATAAGTACTTGAAAAGATGCTCAATGTCATTAGTCATTAGGAAAATGCAAATTAAACTAATAAGATACCACTACACACCTAAAAGACTTTAAAAAAAGGACTGAAAATACTAAGTATTTTCAGAACACACCAAGTACTATTGAGAATGTGGACCAACTAGTACTTTCATGCATTGCAAGTGGAAATGTATATGACACTTTGGAAAATAGTTCGACACTTTCTCAGAATATTTAGCATACATTTATCATATGAGTTGGCAATTTTACTTGTAGATGTTTACCAAAGAGAAATCAAAACATATGCCCACAAAATGTTCATATCAGTTTTATTCACAAGAACTGAAAAAAAGAAACAACTCACATGTCTGATAACAAGTCAAGAGATTTGTTAAAAATTAGTACATTCATATACATGCTAGGTGAGCCAGAAATTCCAGTTCTTTTATTCAAGAAAAATGAAAACATACTGTTTCCACAGTGGCTGCAGTAATTTGCATTCCCACCAACAGTACACAAATGTTCCCTTTCCCTCACATCCTTATCAGCACTTGTTATTTCTTTTTAAAAAAATTTTAGCCATCTGACAGGTATAAGGTGATATCTCATTGTGGTTTTGATTTGCATTTCCCTGGTGATGAGTGATGTTGGGCATCTTTTCATGTGTCTGTTGGCCATCTGCATGTCTTCTTTGGAGAAATGTCTGTTCAGGTCCTCTGCCCATTTTTTAAAAAAATCAAATTATTATTATTTTTTTGTATTTACCCAAAGAAAATGAAAGCACTATTTCAAAAAGATATATGCACCCTTATGTTTATTGTAGTATTATTTACAATAGCTAAGATATGGAAGCAATCCAAGTATTCATCCATAGATAAATAGGTAAAATGTGACACACACACACACACACACACACACACACACACACACACACACAGGAATATTACTCAGCCATAAAAAGTAATGAGATCTTGCCATTTGCAACAACATGGGTGAATCTAGAGGGTATAATGATAAGTGAAATAAGTTGGTCAGAGAAAGACACATATGATTTCACTCATATGTGGAATTTAAGAAACAAAACAAATGAACAAAGAAAGAAAAAAAAGGGGACAAAAAAACCAGACTCTCAAATACAGAGAACAAATTGGTGGTTGCCAGAGGGGAGTTGGTGGAGAATGGGTGAAATATATAAAGAGGATCAAGGGTATACTTATCTTGATGAGCACTGAGTAATACATAGAATTATTGAATCATTATATTGTACACCTCAAACTAGTATAACACTATATGTTAATTACACTTCAATTTAAGAAAAAGAAATGAAAACATAAGTCTACACAAAAACTTGTTTGTAAATGTTCGTAGAAGTAATATTTATAAAAGCAAACACTGGAGGTAATTAGCTGCCCATCATTTGGTACATGAACAACATTTGGCATATCTATAATATGCAATACTACTCCGCAATATAAAGAAATGGACTACTGATACCAGTAAAACTGGATCAATCAACATGCTGGGTGAAAGAAGCCAAGCACAAGACTACTTACTCTATGATTCCATTTTTGTGAAATTCTGGGAAAATCATAACTGCTTTATAGTTGCAGAAAGGAGATAAATTGTTGCCAAGGGTCAGTGTGCATGAGAGATTTATTCTAAAGAGGCAGGAAGGAACTTTCTGGATTGATGGGAATGTTATGTATCTTAATTTTTGTGGTGGTTATAGTCATGTATGAATTTGTTAGACCTCACCAAACTGTGCACCTAAAGTGAGTGTATTTTATGTAAATTATTACTCAATACAACTGATTAAAAAATCTGGGTGATGTAGCTAAAGCAGTGCTTAGAATGAAATAAACAACTTCAAGTTCTTACATTACAGAGTGGGTGGAAAAATTCAAACACTTTGTAAACTGGTACTAATATAATGTCATTGACAACCTAATAAGGTGGGTAATATCGTTCCCATTTTACAGAGTAAAAAACTGAAGCAAGATGTCAGCTTATCATTTGGCTCATAGCAATAGCTTGACGAACGTGTTGAAATGTCTTGCCCAATCACAAAGCCAGTCACTTGCTCAGTGTGCAAATTTAGGGCTCTAGCTTTAGTTTCTGGACTCCTGGCCCAGTGCTCCTTCCACTGTGTGGTGATGAAGGGGTGCAAGAGTTTTCAAGTACAATAAATGTATCATGGTGGGTCCAATACCATTTCTGAGCAGTGTTGGTTCTGTCTGTAGATATAGTGTGCCTCATTGACAGGGAAATCCTGAGGCAAACAGGGACTCTTCTCCAATATGTGGATGTCCTTTCCACCTTTTCTCACCTTACACTTTTGAATCTTTTTCTTAGTAGGCCCAGTCTCACTCTGCAAGGCCAAAGCATGCAGTTCCATCTAAAAAGAGAGGCAAGAGAGTAATGGGCATGCTCTAGGAGGCCTGAGAGAGGAGACTGGACTGCAGAATCCCTCTGCCCTACAGTGACAGAGGAAAGGGAGAGAGTCCAGGAATGGGGGCAGGGCTGGAGTACTGAAATTCCCAGCAGTTGCAGGATCCCAAGGCTGTAGACAGTCTGTCACAGCCTATGCTTCCCCCTCAGTCACAGCCCCAGAACTGGTGAAACACACACCTTCTGTGCATATTCTTTCCTTGAATAAGTGAAATGCTTTTCCCTTCACAGCCTTAGCACATAACCCCTTTGCCTGGAACGCTCTTCTCCCAACTCCTCACATGGCTAATTCCCATCCTTTGTGTCTCAGCTAAAATGTCACTTCACTGGGGGGACTTCTCGACCATGAGACTACACATTTAACCACTCCTTTCTCCCTTTATTCTCTGTCACAGCATAGTTCTCCTCATAGCGCTTAGCATGCTATGGAAGTACTCCCCACTGTACTGCCTGCTCCATGAGGGCAGGGGCATCATCTTTCTTATTGACGACTATGACTTCAGAGCCTAGCAGAGTGCTGGCACAGAATAGGTACACAGTCACTACTTGTGGAATGAATGTCTTGAACTATTGAAGGAACACAGAGGTCATGGGGGTTACAGACCCCTGTGATATGATAAGGCCACTAAGGCAAAGCGGTTAGCAGTAACCACTTCTTCTAATTCCATGGTCTCCCCTCTCCCCAGCCCAAGAAGAAAAGACACTGAGCAAACTTGCCTGTTTGGGGGGCTTCACTATGGCTGCCTCTTCCCTAGGAATTATTACTCTCTGTACAGCTGTTTCTATCCTTTGTCCAGAACGTATTACCAATCCACTTTCAGAAGTGGTCATGGGGGGAGTATAATATGGTGGGTATAATATGGGGAAAACAGGCTTCAGGGTTCCATCCTAGCCCCTGCACACTTATCATATTGACTGCTCCCCAGGCTTGCAGGGATAGAGCTGAGGGATATATTCAGCTCTCTTTAGGGTCTGTGAAAGCTGGAGTTGTGTGGTCCACTGTGCTCAAGTGGCCTGTGGATTAATACGCAGACAGCAGTTCAGTGATGGTGGTAGAGAAGAGGTGGCAATAGAGTGGAGCCCAGGCAGTTAGCCCTGTGGGAAGCCAGTGACTGAAAGGACAGGTGAGGGAAGCAGTGGGGAAGGCCAGAGCCCAGGAGCTGTTGACCAGCTGTTCAGGAGGCTAGAGATTATTTTGGTGCCTATTGCTGACTGTTCTCAGACTGAGATTCAGTGTGGACAGCAGAGCTGATGCAGTCCTGCCCTTCCGCATTAAATTTACAGGATTACAAAGGCTGGGCAAGTGAGGTATCCTTTTTTTTTTTTAAAGATTTTATTTATTTATTTGACAGAGATAGAGACAGCCAGAGAGAGAGGGAACACAAGCAGGGGGAGTGGGAGAGGAAAAAGTGGGCTCATAGGGGAGGAGCCTGATGTGGGGCTCAATCCCATAATGCTGGGATCATGCCCTGAGCTGAAGGCAGACGCTTAACCGCTGTGCCACCCAGGCGCCCCACAAGTGAGGTATCCTTAACCACAGTCAGATGGAAAAGCTTTTCAGAGAGCTAGGAGGCATCAGTAGCTTGAGCTGGTTGCCCAAGTATATAGTGTGTGACTTCCAAAGCCAAACCCAAACTGTTCCCAAATCTGGGCAAGCCTGCTGAGCTTCCAACTTGGATGGGGCTCTCAGTCATTAAGAAGTGCCTTGGGACATCCTCACTGTATATGTTCAGTTGATCTTTGAATTGAACTGAACTCTTCTGGGGCAGAGGCTGAGCCTGGGGCAGTTATTCTGTACAGGGAAGTCCTGTATAAAGCCACTTTAGTAAGGCCAATGACAGGACATCCCACGATTCAGCCTGTTCCACCTGTGAACCTGTTGCATTCTTGTGACTACCCCAAGCCTGGAATGCAGCCAGGGCATGTCTGTGACCATTTCCCCTGGTGAGGAGACCAAATCACAGTGGTGAGGAATTGACCCTGGCCAATGAAATAAAGTACATCAGACCAAGTCAGAACTCAAGCCCAAGCCTCCAAGGGCCTGGGCTAAGCTCTGCCTCATGCCCTTTGTTGCCTTTGCCTTGTGGAGACAACTGGGTGTCTGCCTTGTGCAGACACCTTTCTGAACCTCATTTTATCATCTTGACCTGGGTCAGGAAGTCTCAAACAGGAGCCCTAGAGGCTTCCAGAGGTGGAGATTGCATGTGGGAGGGAAGGAAAGGTAAAAATGGCTAAAGCAGGCAGGGAACTGGATGTCCCATTCCACTTGTACCTGTTCTACATTTTGGGTCTTCCATTTACAGAGTAAGAATTCTGCTGGACTGCCTAGGTGGCTCAGTCGGTTAAGCATTTGGCTCTTGATTTCGGCTCAGGTCATGATCTTTGCATTATGAGATCAAGCCCTGCTTCTGGTTCCACACTCAGTGGGGAGTTTTGCTGGAGATTCTCTCCTTCTGCCCCTCCCCCCAGTCATGCTCCCCCCCCCTTTCTCAAATAAATAAGTTGTTTTTTAAAAAGAAATAGAATCCTGCCACTAAATAAAGTTGGAAAGTCTTGGGGCTGGGTATCTTGCCTCATATTTCCTTGATTTTCACAGCCCTCAGATCACAAAGAATTATCCTTTCTGTCTCTTGTTCCTTCTTCCTGTGACCCCTCCCATGATTCCCCCTTCCTCTCACTTACCCAATCCCTCACTCCTTGGAGACCATTCCTTTTACTGGGACCCTGGCCTAAATCCTTGTGATGGGACACTCTTGCCTGGTTTAGGGAAACAATGCTGAGCATGTGGGGCCTGAGGCCCACCAACCAAGAAAACAGTCTTGAGAACTGAGGGGGCAGGTAGACTCTTTGTCTCCATTCTGGGGACTGCAGTCAGTGAAATGGATGGCAGCAACCAATAGCCAACTTGGAGAGAATAAACGCTCCCTTTTCCAAAACTCAGTGGTCCTGTGGGGAGCAGAGAATGTTCACCAACCCCCAAATTCTATTCAAAGCATTCAAACCAATGAGTACTTATTGGGCTTTTACTTTACACCAGACCTGGTGCTGAGCATTCCAATGCTACAAGGAGTCATCCGTGAGTTGCTAGGCTCTCCTAGCCTTTCAAGGGAGCTGGACATGTGCACTAATACAAAAGGGAAATCTAACACATGCCCAGTCTCTGACTTTCTGTGTATTGAATATGAATCATGTCATATACCCTTTCCAAACTGAAGCCCAGAAAGAAATAAGGAGGTTTGAGTACTCAGGAGCAGGAATTGTAGAATCTCTGTGGCTTCATCATGACCCTATGGGTTGGAGGTGGGAGCTTCCAGTCCACCAGGGCTCCTCAGCATCTTGTGTCAGGTCAGAATCTATCTTATTAATGCTTTCCCCATAGGTAGCCAGAGCAGTGCCCAGCTGCTAGAACCTCACTGCTTCCAGCTTAGCAACATGTGGTCTTCTCTAATTAACAATTGAAAGACAAGATTGTTATAGGGAGAGAGGGAATGCTTTAATTTCAGGCTCTTCCAAAAGGATCCAGAATTGACTGACATTTTAAAGAAGACCACCTTTTGAAAAACAGGGTTTTTATTCTGTTTTGCAATCCTTAGAATTCCAGAGAAGCCAAGAATGAATGCTTACATAGTCTCAGCTATTACCAGTACTGGCCCAGATCAAGGTGTGTCACAAAATTATTCAAGGATGGTCAGAAGGCTATTTATTGAGCACTATCTGGAAGCTTATCCTGGCATTTGGGCAGACGCTTTGGACAACAGGAGGCCCAGTGAGAAGGTGAAGGTCTTCTCTAGTTTCCTTTCTTCTGTTCTTACAGCACTGACAGGCTGGGAGAAGAAAAAGTGGCATGGGGAGCTGAAAATCCAGCAGATAAGAAGAAGGGGCAGGGGGGAGTGAGGAATAGTGGAAGGGGCCTATACTTTGAAATCAGATCACCTAAGGCCCAATTAAACCACTGATTAGCTGTGAACCTTGGGAAAAATCACTTCCCATACTATCCTCATTTATAAAATGGAACTAATGATATTATCTCCTGCATAGGGTTATTGTGAGAATTTAAGATATAATTCACAGGAAGTCTGAAGCAAGGTAGACCTCTAAAAATAAGAACTGTTGGCAAAAGTAGTACTGTCATCCCACTATCATCACCAACATTATCTTGATCAACAATCTGGATCCTTTGGGGGACCTAGAGCAGATGACAATAAGCATGCTTAAGGCTTGAAGCATATGATTTAATTGTCTTTCTTGATATGGGTGATCTGAGAGGTTGAAGAAGTTTGGGACAGGCCTAAGTAAAGGAACCTTTAGAGAAATCCAAGATGCCTTTGGAGTAATTTTTAAATAAAAAGAAACTCCTGGCCTTCTTCTAGAATAGGTATGGTACCCATGTATTGTAATGGTCAGAGTGACCTTGCCAGTATCTTTGTGGCTCCCTGGACCTGATACTCTTCCATGCTGGCCTTGGGTGCATTCCACTTCCTGACACTTCTTGCTGCAGGGTCCATTTCCTGATAGCTCAGTGGAAGAAGGAGCGGCAAAGTACCCTATTCTCAGGCTTTCACACTGGCTTCTTGGCTGTAGCTCATTGAGAATGCTGACTGTGGATGATGCTGTGTTCCACTTATGCTGGAACATGCTGCCCTTTGCAATGCTCAAGTGCCCACTCTATGTGTTTGAACTGATATAGCCTTGTGTTTTTCAAATGACAGATTTTAGGGTGTGTAGGAGGGTGGCATTTCAAGGACAGATCAGCAGATGAGAATCCCACAACCCATTTGCTCCTTTTATGGTCTTGCTGAACCATGCTCTTCCAAGACTGCAGCAATACCAGGAACTCTCTGGGCTGACATTCTGTTCCCATTTCAAAGGGCTGGTAAAGCTAGCTTTTTGTCTGAAAGCTAACCATGTTTCTTGGAATGAAGTTGGAACTGTTATTTTTTTCCCATTTTACGGATGAGCTAGCAGAGTCAGAGAAGTGAAGTGAACTCACATAAGGTTACAAGCTAGTAAGAGAAGTGTAAAAGTGTGATATCAAGGGGCCCAGGAGGCTCTGAATATTGATAGACTTGCAGCAATCAGACAAATGGCACCAAAAGTTATCTGCTACTGTTGATTCTCTCTATATTATTTTGTGTGGTAAAATGCACATGATATCAAATTCATCATTTTAACCATTGTAAAGATTGTATTTCAGTGGCATTTAGTACATTCATAATATTGTGTAACCATCAACACTATAGTCACAACACTTTTATCACTCCCAAAGGAAACCCTGTGCTCATTAAGCAGTCACTCCCTATTGTCCTTATTCCATAGTCCTAGACAACCACTAATCTGCTTTTTGTCTCTATGGATTTGCTTATTATTGATATTTCCTACAAATTAGATTATACAATATGTGGTCTTTTATGTCTTGTTTCTTTCTCTTAGCATAACGTTTTCATGATTCATCCGTCTAGTAGCATCTAGTAGCATGTATCAATACTTTATTCATTTTTATGGCTGAATAATATTCTATTGGATGGATAGACCTCTTGTTTATCCATTCATCAGTTAATGGACATTTGTTTTTCCCCCATCATTTGGCTATTGTGAATAGTGTATTTTTAATAGGAAAATTAATCAGACTTTTAATGCATACTTTTTATTGTGCAATATATTGATGGGTCATAAATAGGAGGTCAGAAAAAAATAACTCAGAGGCAAGTCAAGTTTACAATATGTATCCACACTGAACTTTGTTACAGAGTGCTGAGCTAAGTACCTTATACTCTGTGTACCAGGGAATCTTGGGCAGAGCAGCAATGGCATGCATTTATGAAGCCATTCATCCAAGAAACATTTATTGAAAATCTCCTGTGTGCCAGGCACTGAAGAAGAGCAGTTGAACAAAACAAAAATCTCTGTTTTCATAGACATCACAATCTCATGAAGGAGAGAGACAGATAAACAGGCATTGGCAATAGAGTGTGATAAGTGCTATGTTAAAGCTAAGGAGCACAAAGGACATCTGACCTAATCTTGTGGAATCAGGAACACCCTGAAAGATCTAAGAGCTGACAGGTGAGAAGAACAGTGAAAGAATGTTTTACACAGGGACACCTGGTGGCTCAGTGGTTTAAGCATCTGCCTTTGGTTCAGGTCATGGTTCCAGGGTCCTGGGATCAAGTCTCACATCTGACTTCTTGCTCAGCGGGGAGCCTGCTTCTCCCTAGGCCTGCCCCTCCCCCTGCTTGTGCTCTCTCTCTCTCTCTGTCTGACAAATAAATAAATAAATAAAATCTTTAAAAAAAAGGATGTTTTATGCAGAGGGAAGAGCGTATACTAAGAGTGATATAAGAAAGAACTGGAATAACCAATGCGGGAACCATTGAAGAATATAAAAGAAATAAATGTCATGATAAAATTTGTATTTTGGAAATATCATTCTGGATGCAGAATGGTTAATAAATTTGAGTGGAGTTAAAGGTTAATAAAGAGAAACTAGTTAGGATCAATTATGGAAATATAGGCAAACAATAATATTGGTTGGGACTACATGGTAGGGGTTGAGATGAACATAGAGGACAGTTTTAAGATTTATGTAGGAAGTGGACTTAACAAGATATGATAACATTTTCCTTATTTGAATTCTGTGATACCTCATTTTCCTGATCTTTCTCCCACCTCATTTTCTATTCTTTCTCAGTTTCCATTGCTAGATCTTGCTTCTGTACCCAAACTCATCTTTGGTGTTACCCAGGCACCACAGTACTTAGTCTCTTCTCTCCTCTCCTCTCCTCTCCTCTCCTCTCCTCTTCTCTCCTCTCCTCTCCTCTCCTCTCCTCTCCTCTCCTTTTCTCCCCTCCCCTCTCTTCCCCTCCTCTCCTTCTTTCCACCCCTCCCCTTCTTTTCCTTTTCCTCTGTATAATTTACCTCTTGGTAATCTTCCCAAGTCTTTAATTCTTTTTAAGATTTATTTATTTATTTATTTGACAGAGAGAGAGAGAGAGAGAGAGCACAAGCAGGGGGAGCAGCAGGCAGAGGCAGAGGGAGAAGCAGGCTCCCTGCTGAGCAGAGAGCCTGATGTGGGACTCCATCCCAGGACCCCGGGATCATGACCTGAGTCGAAGGCAGACACTTAACTGACTGAGCCACTCAAGTGTCCCGATCTTACCAAGTCTTACAGCTTTTAATATTGTATGTATGCTTATGGCTCCCAAAAACAGACCTCAAGCCTCTACCCTAAAATCCAGACTCATATATTCCACTGCCAACTTGACATCTCTACTTGATTATCAAATAGTACTTCTTTCTTTTTTCAAGTTCTAGCCAGAGCAATTAGATAGACAGAGACAGGCAGACAGACAGATAAATAAATAAATGGCATCCACATTGGAAAAGAAGTAAAACTATTTCTATTCACAGTTAACGTGATTTTATAGATAGAAAATCCCAAAGAATCCACAAGAACACTATTAGAGCTAATAAAGAAATTCAGTGAAGTTATAGGGTACAAAATCAACACACAGAAACTGATTGTTTTCTATATACCAGTAATGAACAATTCGAAAAGGAAATTAAGAAAGCATTTACATGAATAAAATACTAGGAATAAATTTAACCAAGGATGTGAACTACTTGTATACTGAAAGCTGCAAAACATTGCTGAAAGAAATTAAAGAAAACCTAAATAAATAGAAAGACATTCTGTGTTAATGGATAGGAAGACTTAATATTGTTGAGATATCAATACTACCTAAAGCAACCTACAGATTCAACAATATTTTTATCAAAATTCCAACATTCTTTTTTGAAGAAATAGAAAAGTTGGATTCTTAACTTCATATTTGGAATTGCAAGGGACCACAAATAGTCAAAACAATATCGAAAAGGAAAACAAAGATAGGGAATCACACTTCTTTAACTTCAAAGCTTACTACAAGCAGCAGTATTCAAAATAGTGTAATATTGGCATAAGGATAAATATATAGACCAATGAAATAGAATTGAGGTCCTAAGCCCACACATCTACCAGTTGTTTTTTTGGCAAGGGTGCCAAGTCCACTTAATGGTGAAAGAGTAGTGTCTTCAACAAACATTGCAGAAAGAGGTGCAGACAATTGGATTTTCATGGGTGAAAGACTGAATCTGGATCCCTATGTCACACCTTAAACCAAAATTAACTCAAAATGGATCAATGATTTGAATATAATAGAGAAATCATAAAAATCTAAGAAGAAAATATAAAGGTGAATCTTCCAGGTCTCAGATTTAGCAATGGATACTTATATGCAACACAAAAAGTACAAGCAACAACAATAACAAGAATAGATAAATTGAACATCAAAATTAGATTTTTTTATGCATCAATTTACATTATTATGAAAAGGGAAAGACTACTGACAGAATGATAGAAAATATTTGCAAACCATACATTTGATGAGGGTTTTATATCTCTAACATATAAAGCACCCTTACAACTCAAAAACACAAGGACAAAAACCCATTTAAAAAATGGATAAAGGACTCAAATAGACATTTCTTCAAAGTAGATATACAAAGGGCTAGTAAGCACATGAAAAGATGCCTGATGTCTTTAGTCATTAAGGAAATGCAAAACAAGTGAGATACCACTTTATGCCTACTAGAATGGCTATAATTTTTTTTAAAAAGGAAAATAAGTGTTGGTGAGGATATGGAAAGATTGGAACACTGGTGCATTGCTGGTGGGAATGTAATTTGGTGTGGCTGCTATATAAAACATTTTGGTAGTTCTTAAAAAGCTAAAGATATGATTATCATATGACCTAGAAATTCCACTCCTAGATATATATCCAAGAATTGAAAACAGGAACTCAGATAGAGTACTCCAATGTTCACCCACAGAATTATTCACAGTAGCCATAATTTGTAAACAACCTAAATATCTATCAATAGATGAATGTATTATGTAAAATGTGGTATATACATACCACAGTCACTCTTCAGTCATAAAAATGAATGATATTCTGATAATGCTGCAGTATGGATAAAACTTGAAAATGTGCTAAGTGAAGTAAGTCAGACACAAATGGACACATATATGATTCCATTTATATGAAATATATAAAATAGAACAGGCAAATTCATACAGACAGGTATTAGATTAGAGGTTAGCGAGCAGGGGCTGGAAGGAGGGAAGAATAGGAAGTTATTGCTTAATGGTTACTGTTTCTGTTTGGGGTGATGAAAAAGTTTGGGAAATAGTGGTAATAATTTCACAACATTGTAAATATAATTAATGCCAGTGAATTGTACACTTAAAAGTGGTTAAAATGGCAAATTTCATGTTACACAGATCTTACCACCAAAAAAAAAATAGTAAAAAAACACATTAAATAAATCTGTATCAGTCCTGTCCACTTGTCTCCACCTCCACTATCCTCGCATAGATAACTGTTTTATAGTTTTCAGAGTTTATTTTATGCTAATTTTGTTAAATTTATTTCTATTTAATTTTTTTGATGACATTGTAAATGAAATTTGTTTTCTTAATTTTGTTTTGGGGTTTTGGAGCATAATAGTGAAATAAACACTGGTCAATCAGCCACTCAGACCAAGAACAAGAGCTAGGAAAGGAGTAATGCTCCAAAATATTCATTTATTTTCTGTATGTATCAAACATTTTCAAAAAATATAATAACTGGGAATAATAAAGTATCCAGAAAAAAAGAAGGAACCTCAAAGAGAGGAGCAGTGGTGCCTACGTACAGGCAAAGTCAGGCCAGGGGTGAGGGGTCCCAGGGATCGTCGGCACTCCATGGAGATGGAGGAAAATATCTTTGGCATTAAGGCTATCTTACCAGTTGGGCATTCCTGGAGTGTAGGTTGAAACTTCCAAGTGTTCAGCATCCAGAATGTGCCCATACAGACAGAAGAGTTCAGATCCACTTGGAACCCTAGTTCTGGAAGTAGAGTGGGAGAAGTGCTTGTTCAGATCCCTAAGATAAGAGCCAAGATTTTACTCCACAAATTGTAAAGCCGTGTGTCTACACAAATGCTTAGGAGTCTGTGCTGTGTTTCCCTCAACTTCACCCCAGCCCGAGGCTGCTTGGGGTCAGTACTACTCCCCTGCATTTGCCCATGATTGTATTGGCTAATCCAGAGAGTTCTGCTCTGCAGAGCCTTCAGGTTTGTATAGGAAACTTGTGGCCCTGAACAAAACAGACACTTTCACAGCCATTTAGAACCAATTGATTATGATTAAAGCCTCAGTGGGTAGTGCAGGGCCCTGAAGATGGAGGCCTGTCACTTCTGATTGTGTTCTTAGTCCATCATCTCTTGATGACCCTTTGGCATGCTGGTGCGAAGAAGAAGCATGGAACCCTGCTTTGATTCCTCAGTGACTACTGGGATGTCCTGGGCCTTCATGCATGTCAATGAGAGGGGCAACTCTCCCTTTCCAGATGCAGCCATAGTTCTGACTGTCTGTCCTTCCTCTCTATTCCCTGTAAATCAATCCTTATTAATACTTGCCCACACAACCACAACAGCCTCCAAACCAGTCTCCCTGCCTCCACTCTTCCCCTTTCAGTATACTTTCTGCGCAACAGCTAGGGTGAACTTGTACAAATGAAAAGTGACTGTGTCATTGGCCTGCTGAAGGTACACCTTGAAAATAAAGTCGGAGTTGCTTAGATTCCCAGAAAGCCTTCCAGGAGATTTTGTTTTAAAGTGATTGGCCTTTGCTTTGTTGCAGGGTTACTGAGTTTTAGACTTAAGTGCTATTCCAGCATCATCTAGTCCAGACAGCAACAGCACAAGGCATTTCTATTTAGTGCTAAGCACTCTACATATATTATCTCCTTTAATTCTCATAGCAGGAAAGCACTGCTGATATTTCTACTTTATAGATGGAAAACTGGTCTCAGAAAAAACTATGTTATTTGCCAAAGTTTATCCAGGTAGAAGGGACAAAGCCTGAATTTGAACCCTGACCTGTTTCTTAATCACTGGCATCATGCTGTGGGAAGTCTCCATGTGTGGGACTCCCCGAAGTCTATCAAATTGTTGACCTTCAGTGACAGGTTGCTCACCAGCTCAAGCATCCTGTTCCAGTGGGATGTATTCGGCCATTAGCTCTTGCTTTGACTCAGCTGAAATCTGTCTTCCTGGCCTCTGCTCTGCCTGGTAGAGGCTATTAGAACAAGTCTTAGGTAACTGCCCCAGTACTGACCTGCCAGGACTGGCAGCCAGTGATGAAGTCTCCTTCTCACTCTATTCCCCCAAAGCCTTCTGGGGCCCTCAGCCCTTTGGTCAATCTCCTCTGAAGTGCTCAACCTGTTAGAACTCATCCCCACAGCCCAGAGAGAGCTTTTCGGAATCAAATTTATTTTGTGCTTAACAGCTTTGATACCATACAAATGTAGGTTCAAACCTCCACTAGATCCCTTATTAGCTCTGTGACACTGGCCAGGTTACCTAACCTCCACAAGCTTCAGTTTCTGGATGTGTAATATGGGGATAATAACAGTACCTTCCTCATAAGATTGTTGTGAGAATGAAATTAATTTATGTAAAGCACTTAAAATATTCCCTGGCACATAATAAACACTTAAGAAAACTGTTTGCTGCACTGCACATTTCCCTGGATTCACTTGGAAACAGATGTTTCCTTTTATTTAGAAAAAACTATTGAAGTATAGCTTACATGCAGTAAAGTCTGCAAACATTAAGTGAATGTAAATGAATGTCTACATATTTATAAATGTGTATAATCAGAACTGAGCTCAAGAAATGGAACGTGTTTCTTACCCTCTTCCCCCATGCCCCTTCCCATTCAATACCGCATCCTTAGCTGTAGTCAATAATCTTACTTCTATTGCTATAGATTAGATTTGTCTCATTTAGGGTTTCATATAGATGGAATCATGCAGTATGTATTTTTATCTGGCTTCTTTCATGAAGCATAATATTTTTGAGGTCCATCCATGTTGTAGGGTATATCAGTGATCCATTTCTTTTTATTCCATTGCACTACATTTTGTTTATCCATTCAGCTGTTGATGGGCATTTGGGTTTTTCCAGTCTGGGGCTAATATAAATAATGTTATTGCGAATACTTGAGTACAAGTCTTTGTGTGGACATAAGTTTTTATTTCATTTGAGTAAATACCTAAGAGTAGAATTGCTGGGTCATATAGTAAGTCTATATTTAACTTTAAAGGAAACTGTTGAACTGTTTTCCAGAACTGTTTGTTCTATTTTACATTCCCACCATCAATATATGAGGGTTCCAGTTTCTTCTTATGATCGCCAATAGCTGTTCTCGTTAGTCTTTTTAATAGGTCTTTAGTACCCATTCTAGTGGGTGCATAGCAACAGGAATTTACTAAATGACTATTCTGTGCTCAGTCCTGACATAAGCTTTGTATGTGATGTGTATTAGACACAGTAGGTGCAAAAATTACAATTATGAGCATACCTTATGTTTAGTATCATTACTACACAGACATCAGAACATAACAGCACGGTGAAGTAAGCATCTCAAGGATTGTTATGATATTGTACAGATGAGGAAACTGCAGCATTTTCCACTCATTAAACAGTGAAACTCTGCTATGTGCCACATATCAGGTTAAACTCTGGGAGATTGATGAGCTAGCCAAATACTTCTGCCTGCTACATTGAGGGTTCCAGTCCAGAGGGGAGGATGGCTTCAGGGTAAACACTCAGTCACACAAACAAGACACAAAATCCAAATGAGACTTGAGGACAGGCTAACCTGGACCCCAGCCCTCAAAGAGCTTGCCTTCTTTGGGATTCATCCTACTCTAGGTTTGAGGGTCCATTTTGCAGAGAATATATTTTTCAAGCTGGGGTAATGATGCTGTCATAGCAAGAATGAGGTCAGGACCAGAAGAGCACAAGGCTCTTCTGGGCTGGCACATAGCAGATAACCAGCAAGTAACACTGTAGTTGTTAGGTATAGACTTCTTGGCCATTCTGGTATCACTCAGACTCATTCGACAATCACTGGGGGTGACCCACACCATGAATGGGTAGAAAAATTATCATTTGTAATAGGGAGAATCTGCTCTAGGACTTTCCATTGAGGGATTCTATTTGGGGATACTCACTGTTGTCTCTGTCCAAGGTCTCTTAGAATCACTTGATGCTCTGTCCCAATGGCCACCCCAAACTGATTTTCATGCATTTTTATACTGGGGGCAATTGATCTAGTAGTTTTTAAGCTATGCATAAATGGTTACACAGGCAGAAACCAGATTGGCAATATATATGAAAGAGCAGAGTAGGACAACACATGCCTCCTCCCACACATATACACCACTCCCCCTGTTTGTTCCTTTGGATAGCATGCTAGGGAGATGGGGAACACTTCCCAAGGGGTCTTTCCTGTCATTTCCTCAGGAGAAGTAAGGCATATGTTGTTTTTCTGAAGAGCTGCTTCTTGGAGAGTTTTGCTTTTAAGTAATTATGTATCAATGGCAGATTCATCAATCTATAATATATCACTTAATGACAAGCAATTTGTTGTTCCAGCACAAACCACAGCAGTCTTAATAAACCTGTTCTCCTCTCTTGCCATTCTTCAAAGGGTGGCTGACACTAGCCATGCTAAAAGTGAGCATGGCCCTGGGGTAGAAATGGGACAGAGAGTGCTATTTAAATTGTACTGGTGACCCTATGGCATACTAACCATCCAGGAGGCTATGTTGGAGGGATTGTCAGCCTGTGCCCATCCCCTGATGTAAGACCCACATGGGGTAGTCTAACAACTGTAAACAACATTCTCTTCCCAAGGGATTCATGTGAGCCCTGTTCCTGTTTTACAAAGTTGTTTTAGCTATTCCAAGTTGTATCTATTTCCATGTTAATTTTAACATTGATTGACTACTTCTACAAAATATTCCTTTTATTATTTTTGTATTTTTAATTGAAGTATAATTAACATATAGTGTTATATTAGTTTCAGGTGTACAACATAATGATTCAACAATTCTATACATTACATTAAGTACTTATCACAATGAATGTAATCACCATCTGTCACCAAATTTTGTTAAAACATTACTGACTATATTCGCTATGCTGCACTTTTCATTTCTGTGACTTTTTTATTTTATAACTGACAGTTTGTGATTCTGATTAGAATTGCATTGAATCTATAGAACAATTTGAGGAGAATTAACATGTTAACAATATAGTCTTCTGACCAAAGAACATACTATATCTTTCCATTTATCTTGGTCTTCTTTCATTTTCTCAGCAATGTTTTGTAATTTTCAGTGTTTAAATATTTTATGGGGGGTGCCTGGGTGGCACAGTCATTAAGCATCTGCCTTCGGCTCAGGGCATGATCCCAGCATTCTGGGATCGAGCCCCACATCAGGCTTCTCCACTAGGAGCCTGCTTCTTCCTCTCCCACTCCCCCTGCTTGTGTTCCCTCTCTCGCTGGCTGTCTCTCTCTGTCAAATAAATAAAATCAATTAATTAATTAATTAATTAATTAATGTTTTATGGCTTTTTCCAGATTTATCTCTAAGTATTCCATAGTTTTTGAAGCTATTATAAATACTATTATTTTTTTACTTCAAATTGTTTCTTGACAGTATATAGACCTGACAGTATATTAATCTTATATTCTGCAAACTAGCTGTATGAATATTTCCTATGACTGCTATAACAAATTATCACCAAACTGGTAGCTTAAAACTACACAAATTTGTTATTGTACAATTCTAAAAATTAGAAGTCCAAAATAAGCTTCAGTGGGCTAAAATCAAGGTGTCATTGGAGCTGTGCTCCTTCTGAAGGCTTTGGAGGAGAATCTGATTTCTCTTCTTTTCTAGCATCTAGAGGCTGTCTGTATTCCTTGGTTCGTTGCCCCATTTTCCCTCTTCAAAGCCAGCAGAATCTCTCTCTTTCTCTCACTCTGCCCACTTTCTTTCCTTATTAAAAGTACACTTGTAATTGTATTGGGCCTACCCTGATAATCCAGAATGATATTTCCGTATCAAGATCTTCAACTTAATCACATCTATAAGTCCCTTTCGCCATATAAGGTAACATATTCACAGGTTCCAGGGATTCAGACTTGAATGTCTTTGGGAGACTATTATTCTGACGACAACACTTACCAAGTCACTTAGTTTTAGAGTTTTTTTTTTTTTTTAGATTCAGTCAGATTTTCTATGTAGATATTCATACCATCTGCAAATAGTTTTATTATTTTCTTTTCCAAACTCCACGCTTATTTTTTTGCTTTTGTCCTTTTTCTTTCTTCCTTCCTTCCTTCCTTTCCTTCCTTCCTTCCTTCCTTCCTTCCTTCCTTCCTTCCTTCCTTCCTTTCCTTCCTTTCCTTCCTTCCTTCCTTTCCTTCCTTCCTTCCTTCCTTCCTTCCTTCCTTCCTTCCTTCCTTCCTTCCTTCCTTCCTTTTCTTCCTTCCTTCCTTCCTTCCTTCCTTCCTTCCTTCCTTCCTTCCTTTCCTTCTTTCCTTCCTTCCTTTCCTTCCTTCCTTCCTTCCTTCCTTCCTTCCTTCCTTCCTTCCTTCCTTTTCTTCCTTCCTTCCTTCCTTCCTTTCCTTCCTTCCTTCCTTCCTTCCTTCCTTCCTTCCTTCCTTCCCTCCCTCCGTCCTTCCCCCTCCTTTCTTCTTTTCACCTTTTGAATGATTAAGTTTTTATATCACTTCATCTTTGAATGCTGTTTTTCCTGGGTAGGGAGTTTTGGGTTGACAGTTTCTTTTTCTTTCAATACTTTAAAAATGTTCAACTACTATTTACATGTTTCCATTTGCATGTTTCCAAAAGAAATCTCATGTTAACTTTGTCCCTTTACATGTAATGTGTCTGTATTTTTTCTGTCTCCTTTTAAGATTTTCTCATTATCACTAGTTTTCAGAATTTGTTTATGATGTGCCTCAGTGTAGTTTTCTTCATGTTTCTTGTGGTTAGTGTTTGCTGTTCCTTTCAGTTTATACTTCTCATCAAATTTGGGGAAAAAATAGCCATTCCTATAAACATTCTATTTAAAAATTTTTTATTATGTTATGTTAGTCGCCATACAGTACATCCTTACTTTTTGATGTAGTGTTCCATGATTCATTGTTTGCATATAGCACCTAGTGCTCCATGCAATATGTGCCCTCCTTAATACCCATCACTGGCCTATCCCAATCCTCCACCCCCTCCCCTCACCTCTGAAGCCCTCAGTTTGTTTCCCAGAGTCCATAGTCTCTCATGATTCATTCCCCCCTCCGTTTGTCCCCCCTTCATTCTTCCCTTCCTTCTCCTACCGATCTCCCTGCTATTTCTTATACTCCATAAATGAATGAAACCATATAATAATTGTCATTCTCTGCCTGACTTATTTCACTTAGCATTATTTCCTCCAGTGCCGTCCATGTTGCAGCAAATGTTGAGAACTCGTTCTTTCTGATAGCTGAGTAATATTCCATTGTATATATGGACCACAACTTCTTAATCCAGTCATCTGTTGAAGGGCATCTCGGCTCCTTCCACGATTTAGCTATTGTGGACAATGCTGGTATGAACACTGGGGTGCATATGGCCCTTCTCTTCACTACGTCTGTATCTTTGAGGTAAATACCCAGTAGTGCAATTGCTGGGTCATAGGGTAGCTCTATTTTTAACTTTTTGAGTGACCTCCAAACTGTTTTCCAAAGTGTCTGTACCAACTTGCATTCCCACCAACAGTATAAGAAGGTTCCCCTTTCTCTACATCCTCTCCAACATTTGTTGTTTCCTGCCTTGTCAATTTTTGCCATTCTAACTGGTATAAGGTGATATCTCAAGGTGGTTTTGATTTGAATTTCCCTGATGGCTAATGATGTTGAACATTTTTTCATGTGTCTGCTAGCCATTTGTATGTCTTCATTGGAAAAGTGTCTCTTCATATCTTCTGCCCATTTTTTGATTTGATTATTTGTTTCTCATGTATTGAGTTTGAGAAGTTCTTTGTAGATCTTGGATACTAGTCTTTTATTTGTAGTGTCATTTGCAAATATCTTCCCCCATTCCATGGGCTGCCTCTTAGTTTTTTTGACTGTTTCCTTGGCTGTTAAGAAGCTTTTTATCTTGAAGAAGTCCACAAGTTCACTTTTTCTTTTGTTTTTCTTGCCTTTGGAGATGTGTCCTGAAAAAATTTGCTGTGGCTGATGTCAAAGAGGTTACAGCCTATGTTCTCCTCCATGATTTTGATGGATTCCTGTCTCACATTGAGGTCTTTCATCCATTTGGAGTTTATCTTTGTGTATGGTGTGAGAGAATGGTCAAGTTTCATTCTTTTGTATATAGCTGTCCAATTTTCCCAGCACCATTTATTGAAGAGACTGTCTTTTTTCCACTGGTTGTTTTTTCCTGCTTTGTCAAAGATTAGTTGCCCAAAGAGCCGAGGGTTCATTTCTGGGGTCTCTATTCTGTTCCATGTGTCTGTTTTTCTGCCAGTACCATGCTGTCTTTGTGATCACAGCTTTGTAGTATAGCTTAAAATCAGACAATGTGATGCCCCAAGCTTTGTTTTTCCTTTTCAACATTTCCTTGGTGATTCGGGGCCTTTTCTGGTTCCACACAAATTTAAGGGCTGTTTGTTCCAGTTCTTTGAAAAATGTCATTGGTATTTTGATCAGGATGGCGTTGAAAGTGTAGATAAGATCAATAAGCCACTGGCCAGACTTATTCAAAATAATAGAGAAAGGACCCAAATTAATAAAATTATGAATGAAAAGGGAGAGATCACGATCAACACCAATGAAATAGGAAGGAGATCATTAGAAACTATTATCAACAACTACATGCCAATAAATTAAACAACCTGGAAGAAATGGATGCCTTCCTGGAAACCTATAAACTACCAGACTGAAAAAGGAAGAAATTGATTATTTAAACAGATCGATTAATTATGAAGAGTTTGAAGCAGTGATCAAAAGCCTCCCCAAAAACAAGAGTCCAGGGCCTGATGGATTCCCCGGGGAATTCTACCACACATTCAAAGACGAAATAATACCTATTCTCCTGAAGCTGTTTCAAAAAAGAGAAACAGAAGGAAAACTACCAAACTCATTCTATGAAGCCAGTATTGCCTTGATCCCCAAACCAGGCAAAGACCCCATGAAAAAGGAGAATCACAGACCGATATCCCCGATGAATATGGACACCAAAATTCTCAACAAGGTCCTAGCTAATAGGATCGAACAGTACATTATAAAGATTATCCATCACGACCAAGTGAGATTCATCCCTGGGATTCAAGGGTGGTTCAACATTCGCAAATCGATCAGTGTGATCGATCACATCAACAGGAAACGAGCCAAGAACAATATGATCCTCTCAATTGTTGCAGAAAAAGCATTTGACAAAATACAGCATCCTTTCCTGATTAAAACCCTTCAGAGTGAAGGATAGAGGGTACATTCCTCAATTTCATGAAAACCATCTATGAAAAGCCTATAGCGAATATCATCCTCAAAGGGGAAAAGCTGAAAGCCTTTTTCTTAAGATCAGGAACACAGCAAGGATGCCCACTCTCGCCATTGTTATTCAACATAGTACTAGAAGTCCTTGCAACAGCAATCAGACAACAAAAAGGGATAAAATGTACCCAAATCGGCAAAGAAGAAGTCAAACTGTCTCTCTTCGCAAATGACATGATACTCTATATGGAAAACCCAAAAGACTCCACCCCCAAACTACTAGAACTTATAGAGCAATTCAGTAATGTGGTGGGATACAAAATCAATGCTCAGAAATCAGTTGCATTTCTATACACGAACAATGAGACTGAAGAAAGAGAAATTAGGGAATCCATTCCATTTACAATAGCACCAAAAATCATACCATATCTCGGAATTAACTTAACCAGCGAGGTAAAGGTCTATATTCTAGAAACTACAGATCACTCTTTCAAGACATTGAAGAAGACACAAAAAGATGGAAAAACATTCCATGCTCATGGATTGGAAGAATAAACATAGTTAAAATGTCTATGCTACCCAGAGAAATCCTATAAATATTCTTGAACTATGTTATGGAATGCAGTTAATTAGAAATAGTTTTATCCTTTTGGATTCACTTTGGGTCTTGCTTTTTTTGAGGGCGGGGTGGTGTAAGGCATTGCTCAGACTAGAACTGGTGGCAGTAGGTCCTATACCAATTTCTGTGTGAGTGCTATGTTCCTCACTCTCATCCTTTCTTTCCCTAGCTTCTAGTAGTTTTCTCACATGCATGAGCTGATCAGTACTCAGCTGAATACTTGAGGCGGACCCTCTGCAGATCTCTGGAATTCATTATCTGTATATCTTTCTTGTCTCCAATATTCTGCATTTGAACTCCAGGTGCCATCTTCTTCCCAGACTCTCCACTCCATCCCTTCAACTCAGGGACACTGTCAGGCTCTGCCTGGGTTCTCCCTCCTTGCATCATAGCTTGGAAACTCTTTCAAGCCAGTAAGCTGGGACAATCATATTACTCACCATCTTTGTTTCCCATTTCTCTGGGATTGCTGTGTTTTGTTGGCCAATGTCCAGTGTCTTGAAAACTTGTTTCATATATTTTTGTTTGCTCAGGCAGGAGGATAAATCCAGTTCTTCCTACATCATCTTTACCAGAAGTGGAAGTCTCAATTTTATTTAAAATTAAAATTGCATTTAAAAATAAAAGAAGGAAGGAAGCATACAAAAATATCTAGCACCTGACAAGGTAAAATTCAAAATGTCTGGTTCCATGCAAGCATTAGGAAGCATGCAATGAACCAGCAAAATCTAAACAACAAAGAGAGAAATTAATAAGTTGAAACAAACCCAGAACTGACACAGATGTCAGAATTAGCAGACAAGAACATTAAAACCATGATAATTGTGTTAAGTAGAGACATGGAAGATATAAAAGGAGAGAAAGCAAACTTCTACAGAAAAAGACTACAATGTAATGAGATAAAAAAAAATGCACTGGATGAAATTAACTAACAGAAGATTACATACTGCAAAAATATATATGTTACTGACCTTGAAGACATAACAATGGAAACAATCCAAGATGGAAAGCCTAGAAAAAAGGGAATTTTATGAAAAAAAATAAGAGCATTACTGAGTTGTAGAACAATTTCAAGTGGCCTAATAAGCATATATTTAGACTCTCTGAAAAAGAAGGGGCAGAAAAATTATGTGACAAAAAATGGCCATTTTTTTTCAAATTTGATGAGATCTATAGACCGAAAGGAAAAGCAAACACCAACCACAAGAAACATGAAGAAAACTACACTGAGGCACCTCATAAACAAATTCTGAAAACTAGTGATAATGAGAAAATCTTAAAAGGAGACAGAAAAAAAACAGACATTACATGTAAAGGGACAAAGTTAACATGAGATTTCTTTTGGAAACATGCAAATGGAAACATGTAAACAGTAGGTAAACATTTTTAAAGTATTGAAAGAAAAAGAAACTGTCAACCCAAAACTCCCTACTCAGGAAAAACAGCATTCAAAAATGAAGTGTTATAAAGACTTTTTCAGTCATACACAAGGTGAAAGAAGAAAGGAGGGGAAAGGAAGGAAGGAGGGAAAAAAAGGAAGGAAGGAAAAAAAGGAAGGAAAGAAGGGAGGGAGGGAAGGGAGGGAGGGAGGGAGGAAGGAAGGGAGGAAGAAAGAAAGGACAAAAGCAAAGGTAAATTTACATTTAAGTAACCACATAGCTATTTTGAGTAGTGAAGTTGTAGAGGATTACAGAAGTTCAGTACTGCTGAAATAAAGAAAGCAAGGAGCATATCACCAAATGAAGCTGGTTCAACCAGGTTTTCTGTTTTAGATTCAAGTTATTTGCCAACCCACTTTCCTTAGCCCCACCTTCCTTCCAGACAAGAAGTCATTTTCTCAATGAAAAGTCCCTTTGCCACTGCTATTGCCTTATCACCTCGCACAGTCAGATGTTTCAGTCACCACCCAACCCCCTCAGGATGAAGGTATAATGGTATACCTCCATTGAATCCACTGTGATGCTATCCAGTTCTGCCTTAACTGGACCCAATACAAGCTTCTAGACTGATAAAGTGCCTTATGGAACATGGCATCTTACTTTCACAAGTGAGGGATGCTTGAGGGGTCAGATAACACAACCTGCAGCTGCAGGCAAGGTAACAGCTTCTCAGTTGGATTTTCAACAATAGCTACAGGAGATAGGATGAGCTATTTTGAGGCAAAGTGGCTGAATTTCTTTTGAAACAGTGGCCAGTTTCATAATTTACCACTTGCTATTTGCTTTCACTCCTTTCTTACCTCACTTCATTTTTCTTTCACTCCTACTGTCTTGGGACTGAATTTCTAAATAAAACCTTAGGATGCAAACTTTGCCTCAGGCTATGTTTTTAGGCAATCCTGTGTAAGCTTGTTTTGTAGGTCATGGCCAGAATTTAGGACCTCAGGGCCCTGGAGAACCCCTGAAGTGTGTTAGGCAGGGAAGTGATAAGTGTGCACATTAGAAACTGCACACTGGCTGCTGAGAGGAGTATGGGTTTGAGGGGATAAGAGTAGAGTCACTAAGGCCAATTAGGGGACTTTGTTATAATTTAAGCCAGAGTTGATGTCTACTTGAAATAGGGTGGTAATAATGAAGTAAGGGGGAAGCTGATATTCTGGAGAGAGATTTGGAGGGAGAACCAAAAGTGACTGATGATAGGGTAAGTGAGAAATAGGAGGATGGGTGAGGAGTGATAAAGGGATCATAAGTTACTGGCTTTTATAACTGGGTGAATGCTATTGTTATTCTCTGATATGAGGGAGACTATGGATTTAGAAAGAGATGAATTTGAGTTTGGATTAGTTGAAGATACTATTGGCCACACAATAGGATAGATTTAACTCTGCCTTCATGGGAATGAGCATATGTTCCTCTAGTTTCCCAGTTATTATATTTGGTGTGTGTGTGTGTGTATGAGGGAAGGGCACTGGAAAGGAAAGAGTAGATTGTTCATCTTGTTAAAGATGTGGAAACTGGGACCTTAGCTGCACAAATGACTAACCCACAAACACATGGCAAAGTTGTGACTCAAACACCAGTCTCAACGCCCTGGGTAAGTAGTGGAGGCAGGGGAAGCATTTGCTGATCTTGGAGCTCCTGGGTTGAAAACCACTGTGACCTCACTGTCCTTTCTGTGGCTTACTCATTGACCATCTCCCTGCAGTTGCTAGGGACATGACCTGAGTCTCTCGGTCTTTTGGTTTTGTCCAGTAACAAAGCAGACATCAGGTCTCTGAGACTGGAAACATGGAAACATGTTTTCTTATGGTTTACTTTGCTTTCTGTCCCATAACTCACCTAGATGCTTGCAGACATTTGAAAGATACTACAGCTCTTTAGACAACAAGGGACCCTGAAACCCTCAGCAGGAAGTAGAGACCCAGCTGTGGTTGCTCTGGCCCCCTTAATGTGGCAATCTGAACTGTGCAACCCTTATGTCACCACCACAGGATCACCAAGAAGCAACAAGCAGCCAAAAACACCTAGAGTTCTCTGCCTCATTTAATTGGGCTTCAGCTCAGCAATGTTCTCCCCCTCCCAAGGAGTCCCAAGGCTCAGCCTATTCATCAGGCTCCTGTCTGGAGCTTTGAGGATTTAGGTTTAATTCTGAGGCCAAGTCTCATTCCTGACATAAAGCTTGGGGCTTTCAAGCCCTCACTGCAGGCAGCTATGAGGCAAGTCTAAGTTATTACTCAAGCCAAATCTTTAAAGATCCGGAAATTGAAGCTATTTGTACCCCTGACAGGCATAGCTCTTTGGTCTGGAAGAATCCCAGCCGTATCTTGAACAGATGAATAATTCTCTGCCTACACTTCAGCTTCATCTGTAGGCCAACTACCTGTGTAAATAGACTGACTGAGATGTGGCAAACTATCTTGCACATTTATGTGGCTTCCAGGCCTCCACCTGCCTACTTGTTAGTCTCATATTATAGGAACTGGTCCCAAGTTGAAACAACCCAAGATAAAAAGACATGGTCTTGGTTTCTATCTAGTGGATTTTGGTTAGCTTAAATGCCAGAAGCATTTTAAGAGTGTCTAATGCTCTACTGGATACAGTGCAATAGGTCACACCTGATTTTTGCCCTGTTGATGTTCATAATTTTGAGATGCAGGTAGACCCATGTCCAGATAATCACTATATAAGTAAATTAGTAAAAGGTCCTCTGAGCTAAAGAGAACCTCAGTAATAGCTGGAAAACTGACATGCATGCTATTATTCTTGTGAATGCAGAGTTAAATCCACCTTGATACACGGTGACTGTGGGGCAGCCTGGGGCACAGCTGCCAAGAGAGAAAGGGCTAAGTGAAATCTTCAGATTCTAATCTGGCCTGCTGCTGGTGTGAGCTCAGGAGGGGTTTGGGCTTCAACCTCTTTAAGCTCCGAACCTGACCCTAGTCCTGATCCTGGCTCTTTTGAGGAGAAACAAGTTAAACAGCCTCAACAAATAAAAACAACAATTTTGTTTATTTTCTTGTTGACAAAACACCCCAAAGTACTAATATAAGCTTTAGAGCTTTTAGAGGCCTTTGGGGGCAATTACCAGGACTCAGGAATGAAAAGATTGAATCCCTTTTACTGGGATTAAATGTTTTCCCCCAGATTTTTGTAGAACTGTTAATGGGTTGATAAGAACTCCCCAAGGGACTTTTCCTGTGGAAGGCCTATAGGCCAGTCCATCCGAGCTTTCTTGGAGTGGGGATGGAGGTGGGTAGCATGTGTGGTAAAGAGGATTAGAAAACCCCTAACTCCTGGCATTTTGGCATCTCAGATATAGAATGAGCAGGCCCTCAGATTCCACCTTTTCTATCACCCCAACTATACCAATAAGGGCTTTAAAGCTCAGATATGAGGCAGGAACTGGTCCAGAACAACACAGGCAATCACGACAAAATCAGGTATGACCCTGGCTTAGTGTTCTTACCACAACCCTATCTGGGTTGAGTCTTCCATTACACCCATCCCATTTGGGTTGGTTCAGAAGTAGCAGCTGTGAGGTCTGGATGCCAAGCTTTATCCCTACCAGCCCTGGTTCTGTGGGTAGTGGGGACTGGGAAAGAAGCCTGGGAAGTCCTTTGTTGGGAATACTTCAACAGGGAATTAGGGCCCCCGGGCCTCAGCAGATAAGAACCTGTCCCCCAAGGGGCCACTCAGAGCACCTCTTCCGAGTAGGAGACATTGCCAGGGGCTATTCTTGGGTATAGATGATTAGCATGCAGCTCAATGTACTATTTCATTAACCACCCTTGACACTCAACAGAAGACCTGTTTCAAACAAGTTTTCTCTCTTTTTTTTCCAGCCTCTGTACCCATTAACTACTAATTTTTCCTTTGTTCTGTTTTTGTTTTTGTTTTTTGTCATGGAAAATTTCAAAGTCAGCTGCTATTTCTCCATAATGGGGAGCCTTGAAAGAAGGTTGAGGAGCATTGAAAGAAGGTTTCTTTCAGTATGAGAGGGTTGTGATGGCAGTGGGAGGGGACAGTGCCACAGACAAGTCTATTTTTCCATCTGCAGCCAGGCCAGGGTGCTCCTTACTTGTCCCTCACCCGCCTATGTATATATTTTTTTAAATTATTTATTTAGACTCAATTTAGTTAACATACAGTGTATTATCAGTTTCAGGGGTAGAATTTAGTGATTCATTAGTTGCATATAACACCCAGGGTTCATTACATCAAATATCTTCCTATGCATATTGATGGATGCTATCTCTTCACCTTTTGCCTGGTTCCTTCAAGTTAATCTGGACCTGAGGACTTGCACCACTTCTCAGGTATCTTCCCAGAAGCATTAATCAAGTCCTAAATGCTTGGAAGAAACCAAAGCATGACCTCTTTCTACTAGTCCCTAAAGGGAAATGGAGAGTTGGGGTAGCAGTAGTGGGCAAGGGCAGGACACCTATGACTTTGGCAGTACCTTACTAGGTGATTTTAGCACCATCTATTTTTAGGGAGCAGATAAATTTGGGGAGTTAGCTAGTAGGTAGAGATCTTTAGGATAGACTAAGGGTGGGTCAGGTCAAGGGAGCAGACCCAGACAGACAGTGACTGACAATAAGGATCATGAAAGGAACAACCTGAAAACCTGCTTCTAACATGCCTGGACAGCACTTCTAAAAGTTTCCATTGAAGTCTGGAGCACATGGATGACATCCAAAATGCCTACTTCTGAGTTGGCACCAAGCAAATGAACATAGAATGAATGATTCCAGATGGATGGAACAGAGTTCATGGACAATCATTTTCATTTAATTTTCTCTAATTCTGGGGTGTGTGGGTGGCTCAGTTAGTTAAGCATCCGCCTTTAGCTCAGGCCATGATTCCAGGGTCCTGGGATCCTTCCCCATTTGGGCTCTCTGCTCAGCAGAGATTCTGCTTCTCCTTCTCCCTCTGCCCCTTCCCCTGCTCATTCTCTCTCTCTCTCTCAAATAAATAAATAAATACAATCTTTAAAAAATTAATTTTCTCCAATTCATTCTTTCAGGTATTACCACTGTATTTCATTTCATGTATTAATTTTGGTATTGGAGCTCTGGTTTATAAGCACTTAACAGTGTCTGGGACATAGTAAGTAGTCAATATATATTACCTGCTATTATTATAAATCAGTATTTTAAGTCTTGTTAATAGCCTGCAGGTGTTTTTGGTCTCTGACTTGATATTCTCTGGGAGGAAAAGTTCCCAGAAGACCTGGGACTACAGGCTGCTTAGTTTCTTGGATGGCCTCAGTCCAATCAGTACCCAATCCTAGGAACACTTAGCTTGCCCAAATTTTGACAACTCAATCCCAAACATACAGAAGCTGAGAGAAGAAGCAGGAAGCCCAATACACAGTGGCAATATGGACACAGCACAGGGCACTGCCTTGACAAGCACAAAACTTATTAAACCCAGTAACCAGGGCAGCATAAAAAAAAGGATCTTCAGAGGGGCAGGAACTCATCCAGGGTCCCACAGCAAAGCATGACAGAGTAGGGGTAGAAGCAAGGGCTTCCTCCTAGACAACATCAGGTAGCCTCTCTGCTGCTTAGCTCCATAATCTTGGAAGTCATATTTAGGGATTTTTTGGGAAGAGAAGATGTCATCTTCACTGTCTTCTTTCACTCCTCAATAAATAAAAGACCTTGGGGAAAAAGAGGAGCATTAGAAAAATAAAAGCATCTCTCTATATTGTAAGAGCCTTCTCCCAGCTGCTCAGCCACTCACAATATGGCTAATGCAGGGCTAAGGTCTGACTACGTCCCATTCACCTCTCTCTGGGAAGCATAGTACATAGAGGGCTTTCCTCTAAACCTGGGCTGCCTGCTTCCACTCCTGCCCCTTATAATCTAGTTTCCACAGAGCATCTAAAGTGATCTTTAAAAACAGAAGTCGCATCACATCCCTTCCTTGCCTAAAGTCCTGCAATGGTCCCCATCTCATTCAGAGTAAGCACAGAAGTTTTTATGGTGGCTCAAAAGGCCCTGTATGCTCTGAACCCTGCTGTCTTGCTGCCCCTCTCTCCTCCCACTTCCCTCTTGATACATTGCCCTCCTGCAGTGATATGAGTGAAAAATAAAACTTAGGTGTTTTAAGCCACTGACATTTTCTTTTCTTCAAAAAATTAAAAATAAAACTACCCAATGATCCAGCAAGCCATTCAGATTTTTAAAAAAGATTTTATTTATTTATTTGAGAGAGGGAAGAGGAAGATGGACAAGCCGACTTCGGGCAGAGTGCAAAGCCCAATGTGGGGCTCAGTCTCAGGGCCCTGAGATTATGACCTGAGCCTAAACCAAGAGCTGGATGCTTAACTGACTGAGCCACCCAGGCACCCCAGCCATTCAGATTTTGAAGTTGTTTGTTGCTTCAGCAAAACCTAACGTATCCTGACTAATACAATCTTCAAGCCAAGTCATTAAAAGTTGCATGGATGCTTTGGAAATTGCAAGCAGAATACTTTCCTCAGTCATTTTAAGGCATTCCTAGTAGCATAGCTGGAGGTCAGACCCTATACTCACTGGCACATTAATGTCAAATGCAGCATACAATTTTCCCAATTTTCCCAAATGCACTACTGGCATTTTGGGTGGAAGGATTCTTTGTTGTGTGGGCCTACTCTTTATACATCAGGGTGTTTAGCCCCCCCCCCCAAATTCAAGCTGTGTCCCCTCAGGCATTGTGACAACCAAAACCACCCTACCATCTTCAAATGCGTCTTAGGGGCTGTATCATCTCCAGGTGAGAACCCCTCGGGTAGGTGCTTGCAGGCAATTCCATTATGGCAGTTACCCAACCCCTAAGGTGAATTTCTCTGCCACAAAGGCTCTGAAGATACCCATGACCAGACAATGTGAAGACAGTGAACAGGCTGGTAAGGACTATTTATTATCCCAACTTAATGAATGAAAATACTGAGGTTTCAGAGATGAAGTGACTTATCCAAGGTCATAGAGCTAATGCATGGACTCAAGTCTGGTTTGCAGTTCACACTGTACCCCCTGTCATGATATGCACGGCTAGTACCCCAGGACAGGTTACTACGAAAGTGCAAGCAGCCCTGCTGGATGTGAAGTCCGAGTGGTAAAGATTAACACCTGAGTGAGGATTGAAAACTCAAATTTCAGCTTGATTCTCCAGCCCAGAGCCAAAACCTGGCAGACAGGAGCAAGTTGAGAATACACCTACAACCCAATGAAGCCAGTTCTTCCTTCTACACTCACTGAAAGTGTCAATTACCCAGGGTTGGTTGTGGGGAGGGGCTCCTTTTTCCTCTTCAACCAGATTAAGTCCCCTGTTCCACTGTTATACATCCCATAGCAAACTGTACTTCCCCTCCATAACTCTCATCACATTTGCAGTTACTTTTCACTGTCAATTATACCCCCGACACACACATATACACATACACATGAAGAAGTGGGGCCTGTAAGAGCAGAGACCTGATGTGTCCTATTCACTTACATATCCCCACTTCTGACAGTGTTTGGCACATAGTAAGCACTTGTGGTAGTCATTAACATAGTTCACCAGCTATTTCTGTCTCTCTGTCTTTGGGACACATGGTAGGATTGCATTTCTTTGCCCTTTAGCAGTTGAGTGTGACTATGTGATTAGTTCTAACCAATGACATTTTTTAAATTGAAATATAGCTAACTTTACAAAGCCTTATTGTAAAGATAACAGGAAAAAATTAATAAAGGACATCAGCAAGTTCACTAGATACACGTTCTATAAAAAAAATAAATTGCATTCCATATACCAGAAATAAATATTTAAGACATATGGTTAAGTAAAACATGCCATTTAAAATAGCAAAAAATATGAAGAATTAGAAGTAAATCCAACAAAACATGTCAGTGACCTTAGAATGTTCATATTAACTCATAATAAACTTGCTTATGTTAAGACTTATAATATATATTTCATAATTATATAGTTATCTCCTAATTGTTTGCTTTGCTCAAGACTGGTTGTCTATCCAAATAACACTTTCTTCACATCAGGGATTGTGCCTTTTACCTGTCACACTATACTGTTCTGTAATGTACAATGCTAAGGTATAAAATGAATTGTTATTATGAGAAGTTTCAAGTACGTTAATCCAATTGAGTTTGTGTATATGTGGGGGAAAAAAACGGAACAAAAATAAACCATCCAATATTTTGGGCACAAAAAAATGAAGTACAGGTAACATGCAATGTTATGTTATTTTCAGATGTATAACTTATTGATTCAACAATTCTATACATTGCCCAGTACTCACTACAATAAATGTAGTTACCATCTGTCACCATACAAGGTTAATACAATATTATTGACTTTATTTCCAATGCTGTACTTTTCATCTCTGTGACTTATTATTTCATAACTGGAAATTTGTACCTCTTCATCCCCTTTATCTATTTTACCCACTTCCCCACCCTCCTGCCCTCTGGCAACCACGAGTTTGTTCTTTGTATTTTAGAGTCCATTTTTTTTGTTTGTTCATTTGTTTCATTTTTTAGATTCCACATATAAATGAGATCATATGGTATTTGTCCTTCTCTCTCTGACTTATCTCATGCATGATGCCCTCTAGATCCATCCATGTCACAAATGACAAGATCTCATTCTTCTTAATGGCTGAGTAATATTCCATTGTGTGTGTGTGTGTGTGTATATATATATGCATATATATATATGCATACCACATCTTCTTTATCCATTCATCTTTTGATAGCCACTTGGGTTGCTTCTATATCTGGGATGATCAGTGAGTTTTGAGTGGAAGTTGCATGTGTCACTTCCAGTGCAAAGCATCTACGTCCACTGTGAAATGCTCTGGAGTTCTTTCTCCCTCTGCTGCAGGGACCAGCGGCATTCAAGTTGATGGCTAATATATTAGCCTGTGTTCTAAATGGAGACATGGAGCAGGGTTAGGGCCTTCGGTGAATATGTAGTGTGAATGCGAAATAAATATTTGTTTAAAATAAGCCACTAAGATTGTGGGGGCATTATTTGTTTGTTACTGCAATATTATTTGGAATAACCTGACTGATATAGTACTCAATAGATATTCATTGAAAGAATGAATATCTCCAGATTGACTTGACTGTGAAGGCCAAAATCGATAAGACCACAGAACATTTGAAAATGCTAAAAGGTCTTTTATCCATTGAATATTTTTTCCTGCTTTGTCAAAGATTAGTTGATCATAGAGTTGAGGGTCCATTTCTGTGTTTCCATTCTGTTCCATTGATCTATGTGTTTGTTTTTGTGCCAGTACCATGTGTCTTGGTGATCACAGCTTTGTAGTATAGCTTGAAGTCAGGTAACGTGATGCCCCCAGCTTTGTTTTTCTTTTTCATCATTCCCTTGGTAATTCAAGGTCTTTCTGGTTCCATACAAATTTTAGGATTGTTTGTTCCAGTTCTTTGAAAAATGCCAATGGTATTTTAATAAGGATGGTATTGAAAGTGTAAATTGCTCTGGGCAGGATAGACATTTTAACAATGTCTATTCTGCCAATCCATGGGCACAGAATATTTTTCCATCTTTTTGTGTCTTCCTCAATTTCTTTCATAAGTGTTCTGGAGTTTCTAGAGTATAGATCCTTTACCTCATTAGTTAGGTTTACTCCTAGGTATCTTATGGTTTTTTGTTTGTTTTTGTTTTGTTTTGTTTTTGCTATTGTGAGTGGAATTGATTCCTTAATTTCTCTTTCTACAGTTACATTGTTAGTGTATAGAAAAGCAACTGTGCATTGATTTTCTATCCTGCCACATAGCTGAATTGCTATATGAGTTCTAGTAATTTGGGGGTGAAGTCTTTTGGGTTTTCCACAGAAAGTATCATGTCATCTACAAAGAGGGAGAGTTTGACTTCTTCTTTACCAATTTGGATGCCTATCATTTCTTTTTGTTGTCTGATTGCTGAGGCTAGGACTTCTAGCACTATGCTGAACAATAGTGGTGAGAGTGGGCATCCCTGTCATGTTCCTGATCTTAAGAGAAAAGCTCTCAGCTTTTCCCCATTGAGAATGATATTCACTGTGGGCTTTTCATAGATGGTTTTTATGATATTGAGGGATGCTCCCTCTATCCGTATAGTCTGAAGTATTTTAATCAGGAATGGATGTTGTATTTTGTCAAATGCCTTTTCTGCGTCAATTGAGAGGATCGTATGGTTCTTGTCTTTTCTTTTATTGATGTGCTCTACCACATTGATTGATTTGTGAATGTTGAACCACCCTCGCATCCCAGGCATAAAACTCACTTGGTTGTGCTGAATAATCCTTTTAATGTACTGTTGGATCTTATTCTCTAGGATTTTGTTGAGTATTTTGGCATCCATGTTCATCAGGGATATTGGTCTGTAATTCTCCTTTTTGATGGGGTCTTTGCCTAGTTTTGGGATCAGGGTAATGCTGGCTTCATAGAAAGAGTTTGGAAGTTTTCTTTCTGTTTCTGTTTTTTGGAACAGCTTCAGTAGAATAGGTATTATTTCTTCTTTAAATGTTTGGTAGAATTCCTCTGGGAAGCCATCAGGCTGTGGACTTTTGTTTTTTGGGAGGCTTTTGATTACTGCTTCAATTTCACTAATGGTTATTGGTCTTTTCAGATTATCTATTTCTTCCTGTTTCAATCTTGGTAGTTTGTAAGTTTCTAGGAAGGCATCCATTTCTTTCACATTGCTTAATTTGTTGGCATATAGTTGCTGGTAATAATTTACCCCAAAGATACAGATATACTGAAAAGAAGGGGCACGTGCACCCCAATATTCATAGCAGCAATGTCCACAATAGCCAAACTGTGGAAGGAGCTGAGATGCCCTTCAACAGATGAATGGATAAAGAAGATGTGGTCCATATATACAATGGAATATTACTCAGCCATCAGAAAGGATGAATACCCAACATTTGCATCAACATGGATGGAACTGGAGGGGATCATGCTAAGTGAAATAAGTCAAGCAGAGAAAGACAATTATCATATGGTTTCAGTTATATGTGGAACATAAGGAATAGCAGGGAGGACATTAGGAGAAGGAAGGGAAAAATGAAAGGGTTGAAATCATAGGGGGAGATGAACCATGAGAGACTATGGACTCCAGGAAACAAACTGAGGGTTTCAGAGGGGAGGAAGGTGAGGGTTTGGGTTAGCCTGGTAATGGGTATTAAGGAGGGCATGTATTGCATGGAGCACTGGGTATTATATGCAAACAATGAATCACGGAACACTACATAAAAATAATAATAATAATAAACAACTTCATTAAATGAAAAAAAAAAGAAAATGCTAAAAGGTCCAGATAACCTTCTGGAAAGAAATAGAAAGTAAGTAAAATAGCAAATTACACATGAAAGGATATAGGCTATTTCTAGAAGGAAAATTTAATGAGATTGCTAATGCTAGTTCTACTGGGATCAAACTCAGGAGTAACAGAAATGGAGAATGATCCAGAAAGTTTAGTGCATTTCTATGCCCTGGTTAAAGGGCAATATAGAAAGTATGTTGGTGGCAATGGCTAGAAGCCAGGCAATTACTTCATAGCCTGAGTGATGTAACATACACCTGTATATAAAGGTGACTCTGTGGCTGAGACCTGTTTCTTCTCTTACTAAAAACTGATGTCTCTGAAATCCTTCAATATATAGTTCCTTATTTTATACTTGGCACAAAAGTGGCCTTAAGGCAAGGTGGAGCTGGAATATTGAGCTGGGATTAGAAGTAGCCTGGACATCTAAGGGTCTTGGCTAGAAAGGTGGTCCAGGGAGAGGGGCGAAGAAAAAGGTTTTAGACTGGGTAGAGACTGAGTAGTCAGACATAGTTGGGCAGGTGTACCTGCAGGTCAGGTCTTCCTTTTCTTTTTTATTTTTTAATGATTTTTTATTAAATTATGTTAGTCACCATACAGTACATCCCCGGTTTCCGATGTAAGGCTTGATGATTCATTAGTTGTGTATAACACCCAGCGCACCATGCAATACGTGCCCTCCTTACTACCCATCACTGGTCTATCCCATTCCCCCACCCCCCTCCCCTCTGAGGCCCTCAGTTTGTTTCTCATAGTCCATAGTCTCTCATGTTTCATTCCCCCTTCTGATTACCCCCCCTTTCTTTATCCCTTTCTTCTCCTACCGATCTTCCTAGTTTTTATGTTCCATAGATGAGAGAAATCATATGATAGCTGTCTTTCTCTGCTTGACTTATTTCACTTAGCATTATCTCCTCCAGTGCCGTCCATGTTGTAGCAAATGTTGAGAACTCGTTCTTTCTGATAGCTGAGTAATATTCCATTGTATATATGGACCACAACTTCTTAATCCAGTCATCTGTTGAAGGGCATCTCGGCTCCTTCCACGATTTAGCTATTGTGGACATTGCTGCTATGAACATTGGGGTGCATATGGCCCTTCTCTTCACTACGTCTGTATCTTTGGGGTAAATACCCAGTAGTGCAATGGCTGGATCATAGGGTAGCTCAATTTTTAACTTTTTAAGGGACCTCCATACTGTTTTCCAGAGTGGCTGTACCAACTTGCATTCCCACCAACAATGTAGGAGGGATCCCCTTTCTCCACATCCTCTCCAACAATTGTTGTTTCTTGCCTTGTCTATTTTTGCCATTCTAACTGGCGTAAGGTGGTATTTCGGTGTGGTTTTGATTTGAATTTCCCTGATGGCTAATGATTTTGAACATTTTTTCATGTGTCTGTTAGCCATTTGTATGTCTTCATTGGAAAAGTGTCTGTTCATATCTTCTGCCCATTTTTTGATTTGTTTATTTGTTTCTCGTGTATTGAGTTTGAGAAGTTCTTTGTAGATCTTGGATACCAGTCCTTTATTTGACAAAATACAGGTCTTCCTTTTCAACATCTCTTTGAATAATAAAAATAATAGCAATAGGCCAAATTTTTGGCACACTAAGAATCAGCCTGTTTTCTAAGTGCTTTACATGCATTATATCATTTATTCCTTATAATGCCATTAGGTAGGGTGCTATTATGATTCCCATTTTATGCATAAAGAAACTGAGGCCCAGATGGGTTAAGCAACTTGCCCCAAGTCACAGAACTGAGATGGTAAGGCTGGTATATTGTCCCCTGGAAATCTAGTCCAGAAACCATACATCTAAACCACACATTGGTGTTTAGGACTATGATGAAAAAGTGTTCGAGAAAGTGGTGTGAATGTGCAAGCAAAGAGTGGGACAGTTATAGCAAGAGGTCAAAGGATGATACATTTTTTTAATGTGTGTGCTAACCCACCAACCAAAAGCCCAGCTCTGCCTCCCGATCCCTGTCATTTACCCACTCCTGCCTTTAGGCTTTCTTTTAATGATTTTAGCACATTGTTTTTAGGTTTAGTTCCTACAAGACTCCAGGGTTCTAGCCCCATTAAACATTGAGCAAGAGACATTGCTCAGATGAGAGCTATTAAGGATGAGGCAAAAAAAGGGGGGGCTCATGCATTTTGATCATGAATGGATAATGAAATTATATAATTACCCTCCCACATGTGGTGATTCACTGTCAAAGCAGGTCGTGGGCCATACCAGTTGGTCTTGGGGATAAGTTTGGAGTGGGCAGGTGGAAGCTTTCTGTAGCAAGTTCACAAGTCAGTGAGCAATACTTGTAAAAAGGGAAGGGCTTCCTGCACATTCCTCAGGCTCTTAGTTTGCTTTTAGATGGGACCAATAAGGGAAAAACTCATGGACTCTACACCTTTAATTCGTTTGTCTCCTGGTGTGCTGCGAAGAGCAGCCTAGGGTCAAAAGTTAATAGCCAATTAGACAGTAGAAAATTCAAGACCAGAAAAAGTCTTTGCGTCAGTTGAGGATGGACACAGGGCTGCTGCTAGCTCTTGGTGTAAGAATAGAATTGCCAGGCAGTGGGGTAAAGATAAAAAGGGACCAGAATTTTCAAAACCCTGATGAGTGAAGCTTTTCATTTAATAGGGATAAGCAGCAACCATTAGCTGTATGTGTCATTCTTCACATCATTGCGTTTCCAAGGCAACTAGATTACCAGGGAGACTTGGGGAGTGTGTATTGCTCTAAATTGTGTCATTAGAAGTGGCTCCTGCCCTAGCATAGCCTTTGAAACCATATAGAATATGAACTGTGCTTGTGTTTTCCTGGATAACTTTGGTCCAGGTCTGTGTTCTCTAGTGCTCTGACTCAAATGGTTGGTCAGGAAAAAATCATCCTGGGCAATGGTGTCCCCTTACTTATAGCTGCAACTTGTATTGACATTAGAGGTTGCTATTTTGGCTAAGATTGACCTCCAGTACTGGTGCAGAACCAGGAAGAAGAGTAAAATGAGGTGAGAAGAGAGTAAATGATTCTACATGTCTGGCCATCCTTTCCCTCCCCTCTCTCCTCATCCAAGTATAGGCCTAGAAGAATAATTGCTGTTGTTGGTTGCCTGACTGCCAGTAAGGATAGATATAGAGAATTTCTGCCTGTCTCACTCCTTTGGACTATCTCTTGCAACACTAGTAACCCCTCCTGAGCACTAGAGGAAGTAGGCAGAGGCAATAGCACATTAGACAGAATGCACCAAGCATGTGAAGGCCCAGATTCCAGAAATAGAATATGAAGGAAATCTAATATGGCAAGAGAGTAGAATGTAAGCAAGGAGACAGGTGTGAGAAGAAGCTGGAGAGGCAGGTATTGGAAGAAGTCATTGAAGGCTTAAAGTATAAGAGAAAAATGATCTGATTTGTTCTTTAAAAATATCACCTTTGCTAGGTAAAAAATGGACTGTAGAAGTAGAAAAGTGAAAGCAGAGATATCAATTAGAAACCATTCACAGAAGTCTAGGCAAGAGATAATGGCAACCTAGAATGAGGTGGTATCAGTGGGCATGGTGAGTAGTGGGTAGATCAGACAGATGATTAAAAGGGCAACTGATGGAACTTGGAGATCTATTACATGCAGTAAGTGAGGGAAAGAATGGAGTCTAAAATAACTGCCAGGTTTCTGGCTTGAGAAACTGGGTAAAATGTGATGCAGGAGAAAACCTGGAAAGGGGGTTGCTGGATTGTTTGGGATATTGGGAATTTATTTACAACTAATCCAAATCCTTCATGTTTGCTGTATCATCAACAATGAGCTTGTGTTCAGTGTCCATGTAAAATAACTTTCTAAAGTCACTTTGAATCATTTCCTCTGGGTCTATTCTTACTAGAAATAGCAATTTTTGTTTTTTCAAATGGAGGCCACCTTATCTAAAGATTGTTCCTAAGTTCTCATTGTGCATTCCTTTATGAGAAATGCAGATGTTCTTTCTAACCCATAGTTTATAATATCTTTATCACTAAATCTACAGGAACCACAATTGCTCATTCTGGAGGTAAATTGACTTTGATTTATCATCCCATTCCTTTAACCATTCAGTTAACATTTATTGAGGACCTGCTTTCTATCAAAGATCTCTGCTGGGCATTGGGGATGTGGAAGGATAATATGAGCTATTACAACTACCCATTCATCCATCCATCTTCTCTTTCTTCAGTCATCCCTATTCCTCCATTCCATTATATTCTATTGCCTAGATCTGCCAAGAAAGAGAAGTTGTACCTCACTTGCAGAACCGGGTAAGGAATAGGGCAAGGAGAAATTGGATAGTGAAGCAGGGAGATGGAAGAGAAGCTAAATAAAATCAACTGTTTAATAGAGCCATGAGCCAAGGGGTTCACTTAACTCCAGTGACCACATAACATCTCATGTTTGGACCACTGTGACAGCCACTTCACATTCACCCCTGGCCCTTCCAATCAGTTCTCTCTAGAGCAGCCAGGGGAATCTTTTAAAATAGCTAAACTAGCTCGCCCCTCCCCAACCCCCATGCTTGAAAACCTCCCGTCTTTTCTCATCACACCTCAAATAAAATCCACATCAAATCTACATACCTTGCTATGGTCTTGCAGAGCCCTGCCTGCCTCTACAGTCTCACTGGGTGACTTTACTGAAGGCTTCAGGCCTTCTTACTGTTCTTTTAAGAAGCTCAGCTTTCCCTCAATGTTTGTCCATGCTGGCCTCTCCCTGGAATCTATTCTTGATCTTTACAGGGCCAGCTCTTTCTCATCATGTAGGTCTCAGCTCAGATGCTACCTCCCTAGGGAGTCCTCCTATGATCACATAATTTGTTTATTATACGAGTCCTCTAACAGAAAGCCCAGGAGGGTAGGATGATGTCTCTTCTTTTCACTGATGTATCCCATGTTCCTTCACAGGACCTGACCCAAAGTAGGTGCTCAATACATATTTGTTAAAAGAATGAAAGAGTGAATGAATAGACCCTCATGTTTCCCCCTGGGAGGTAACTGTTAGGCACCTCCACTTCAGTGATGTGTGGACAAAGGAAGTGAAACTACTTGCCCAAGATTGGGACCCAGATACAAAGGCTGCTCAGGCCCATAGTTCTAATGGTAAGCAGGAGCTCTGCGTCTACAGTCTCTCAGGCTTGACAGAAAACTTTTAGTCAGGCTCCACCAAATTTCCTTCTTTCACCCTCCTTCTGCCAGCTCTGTTATTCCCCCAAGAGGCATAGGAGTTAGTAACTAAATTCCATAGGCCCCCATGCATGAATCACCCAAGCCCAGTAATGAATCCAGAGGATGCTATTCAGCATCCTCAGAGTTGTTTAGGGTGAGAGATTGGAAGCAGCAGCTCATTACATACCTGCTCACTTTTTCTGTGCATGTGGGAAAGCTTCATTAGGCCCAAAGAAATTGTTCAACAGTGGAAGACTTAATCAAGTCAGTTATTTAGCTCCACGCAGCCAGGGGGTAAAAAAAAAAAGGGTGTGTGACCAAATGCAACTAAATCCAATAAAATTAGATCCTAAGTGAAGGCAGAGTCTTTCATCCTGTGAGTAATTTTATTGTGGGGGCTAAACTGAATGTCAATGGATAAATACTCAGAGCTCATGGCTGTGGCCATTTGGGTCAGCTCACCACCACACCTGTAACTCATACACTCACACTCCAGGTGGTAGAATTCACCAGAACAGGGCCTAATTATGAGCTTAAAAGGCCTTAAGCTAGGAGGAAAGGATTATGCCACCCTCCCATGTGCAATTACAAAACCATAAAATGAGTGTAAGAATGTTCTACATAGTTCTGGTTTTGCTCATGGTGATAGCTACCGAGTGCCTCCACCCCGCCACCACTGCCAATGAGCCTCTTGCGCTGGTTAGGGAGCAGAGGGCCCAGTCAATGCTGGGTGGAAAGCCTGAGATTGTGCCACCTGACTCCAGAAGTGAAATTCAAACCGCCTGTCAGACTGCACTGTGCAGGCACCTACTTTTGTATTAAATGTCTTTTGTTTCCTTTTCTTTTTTGTTTGCTTTTTCTTCCTTCCTTCCTCCCTCCTATCCTTCCTTCCCCCCTTCCTTTTTTCCTTCCCCCTGCTATTCTTCTCTGCTAAACCAGAGAAGCCTAGCAGGTCTGGGCCCCCTCATGGTACAGATGGAACCTGCCTGTGCTGTGGAGGGACATGGTAGAAAATGGAGGCTGGCCACAGAAGTTGGTTAAAGGCCTGATTATATATGGTCTTCAAAAAAAACGGGGGGGGGGTCAATTTATTTCAATTACATAAAGCTCATGTACTCTCACAGCAAATTAGACCCAAAGTTGTAGCCTGGAGCCTTGGGACTGGTGTTGATACACAAATAAGACTCGTTTGTAATTAGCACATGACTTTGGTATAAATGGTAGCTCTTGCAATGCTTTGCCCCTTAGTAGTCTCCTCCTCTCTTTTACCCCTTTTCTCCCAGGGTAGGCCCAGTCCAGTACAGGAGGAATGAGCATTTGTGGAGGATGGAATCAATGGGCAGTTACTGTTATTCTGAGATACCTGCTTATCTAACCTGCCTGTCTGAGCTTTTGTCTAGCTGGTAAGTGTAAACACGCAAAAAAACAAAACAAAACAAAACAAAAACAACAACAAAAAAACAACCTTTGCCAGCCAATTTCTTTTCTTTTTTTTTTTTAAAGATTTTATTTATTTATTTGACAGAGAGAGACAGCCAGCAAGAGAGGGAACATAAGCAGAGGGAGTGGGAGAGGAAGAAGCAGGCTCCCAGCGGAGAAGCCTGATGTGGGGCTCGATCCCAGAACTCCAGGATCATGCCCTGAGCTGAAGGCAGACACCTAATGACTGCACCACCCAGGCGCCCTATGCCAGCCAATTTCTTAGCAGAGTAGAAAAAGCCTTTGTGACATTGTATTTCACTCACAACCCATCTGTTCCCCCAGGACTCTCATCATTGCCCAAACATGCTCTGCATTTCTAGGCCTTTGAACAAAGTTTTCCCTTTGCTGGGAATGTCTCTTCATCTCTTCATCTGATGCCCTCCAACTCAGGTTTCAGCATCCATCTTAATGTCATGTCATCTGTGGAACCCTTCCTGAAAACCCTGGCAGATTTAGTCCCTTCTCTGTGTTACCCCAATCCTCTGTCCATCTCTCTGTATTATCATTGCCTGTTCTTTTGCAGGGAGGAACCATGTCTCGTTTCTTTATGTATCCCCATTTTTTCCTTCTTGCTTCCTATCCCCAAACCCAGTGATTGGTTCTTGAGAGATTTGGAGTTAATGCTCACTGAAAAGGGGGAAAGTGGTGAGTGAGGGAACATCTTTTTTGGGGAAAGCTCAGCAGAGAGCCTCACTGCTCAAAGTGTGGCTCCCAGACCAGCAGAATCAGGACACCTGGGAGCATCTCAGGCCTCACTCCAGCCGTACTGAATCAGAATCTTCATTGAACAAGACACCCAAGTATTTCTTATGATGATTATAGTTTGAGAAGTATTGTAAGAGTTGACAGAAGAAGACTGAAAAACAACCCCAGTACATTAATGATCTTCTGTCTGTCACAGGAACAAGCTAAGTCAGAACAGGTTCAAATGCTCACAAACAAATGGGATGCTGAGATTGTTCAGAGCAGCCTAGGAGAGCAGCTGTCTGACTGTGATGCTCCATGATCCACAGACTCCTCTAGATCATGTTGATCATAGCAGGGACCAAGCAGAAGGTGTCATAGCTGTGAGGTTCCACAGCCAGTGTGCAGCCAGACAGCTTCAGAGCTGGCTCCTTTACTGAACCTGGCCAGCTCATGCCCCAGGCTAGTTTGCTCCAGCACCATGCTAGCATGTCTCAGCTCCTTTCATTTGAACCTCCAGCGACATCTTTGGTCCAGTCTTGTTCCAGTCATTAAGAGTACAAATCATTTCCACTGAAACCTCAGGTTCCTGTTAATTTGGCCAATTTCCTTTATTATTATTGTTGTTGTTGTTATTTTAGATAACAGAGCCAATTTTATCCCAATTAATGCCATTGCACATTTAAAAGAAAAAAAGTGCTCCATAGTGGTCCTGTCTCTTTCTAAGGAAATGAAAAGGTTATTATGTTCCAAATCACACACATCTCTCAGCTGGTCCAGAAGACAAAAAGTCTTCTTTCTAATAAGTCATTTGTGACACCTTTTTCATTTACAAGTGTTTTTTCCATATAATTCTCTTGGCTTCTAAGTTTATACCCTTTCCTCATCTCAAAAAGTTAGAACTTTCTAAGTTCACTTACATACTCCCTGCTGCCAAATTTTACCTCAGGCAGGACTTTAGGGAACTGTGAGCCAATGCAAATGGCAAAGAGATATGGAACATCATCTGAAAGCTCAGATGCCAAAACCCTAGATAAATTATCACCAACACTCAGATCACATTCCCAGTCCTTCAAAATCTTTTGTACCTTCATTCCCAATGTACTTTCTCCTTGACCTCAGATAGATGTCCAGCCCCTGTGTGCATCTGTTTGTTCTCAGTCCAGCAGCCTCCTCCAAGGATCTCTTTCTTCCCTGCCAAGCCAAGCCCCCATACATGGTGGATCACTGGAACAATTCTGTGCCCAGTACTCTTGGTTCCTTTGCATTCATCTCTTTCCCTCAATCCTGGATGGACTAATAATCCACGATCCAACTTCTTTGCTTTTAGACCTAGCTCTGAGTCCAGCTAGAAAAAAATCATACAACCATGATTAGCTTCATTATAAATCAGGGTCTGTCTCAGTTGAGCAATCATTGCTGCCAGGCAGTCCATTATCATGGTTATACTGAGCTTTGCCCCCATTTTTTTTTAATCCATCAGATGAGGCAGACCATTAGACTGTGAGTGAGAGGCAACCTCAAAAAGGCCATGGATGCCTCCTAAGAATCTGGCCAGAAAAACTTTTTGAATGTTTACCTTTACCAGCCACTACCCTAAAACTTTTGTGCTATTTTCAACCTTCCTAATAGTCATTCTTCTTGCTTATAGGAAGCAACCTTGCTTTTACTTCCCTGACAAAATTGAGGCCATCAAAAATTACATCTTTCAACTTCCTGACCCTTTCCCTTATTGATTTATGATAGTTTTCTCTTCTTTGACCACTTTATCTCCAGCCCAGAGATGACTCTTTTCTTCTATTCAAAGGTAAATACTTCTCCCTACTCACATTGCTAAATCCTTACTCCTTCCTGTTACCTCATCACTCTTTCCCTTTCTTTTCTGCTCCTTCCTGTTCCCTTTCTCTAATATCTTCCTTTCCTGGGGCATGGATGTTGCCAGCCTATCTCCTAAGAGATATTCTGCAAATATATCATATAAGAAAGGGAAAGCTTCCACCCTCAATCAAGACATTTTATAGTCCCATTCCAGGTCTAGCCTCATCCCAACACTGTAAGAACTGGCATTATGTTTCTGGGAGAGATGGAGAAATCAGCTATTAGAGTGACCTTTATATTTACATTGGATATGTGATTCATGGGAAGTCTCCTCTATCTTCTTGACGATTCTCGACAATTTGTGGCACTCTTCCCAGAAGTACTGAAGGGCCAGGACTTTACTAGACACCTTTGCACCCAAGATGTCTCTTGGGTCCTCCTCTCTTCTCCAGAATCACTATCAATTCATTTTAAAAATATTAATTGAGCAGCTACTTCATACCAGGCAGAGTTCTAAGTACTGGAGATTTGGGAGTGGAAAAAAAATGGCAAAAACTCTGTACTGTATGGTGACTAACATATCATAAAAAAAAAAAAAACTCTGTCCTCATAGAGCTTACCTTCTAGGAGTGTCAGAAAATCCAGTTTATACTCCTCCTCACAGTAAAGTGTACTTGAAAGACTTATTTCCTTGTGCTGTTATCTACTTTATCACTTCATATTATCTCCTCAATTCTCTCTAATCAAATTTTTATCTCCACAAATCCTCTAAAATGGCTCTTGTGACGATCACAAATGACAAATATGTTGCCTAATCCAAGTCACATTTCTTCCCTTATCTTTTTTGACCCCTCTGCAGTGTTCAATACCCATATGTACTTTTTCCCTCCTGAAACACTTTCTTCTGTTAGCTTCTATGATACTGTACTCTGTTGGTTGTTCTCTTGGCCTCTGAGTGTTGGAGTATCCCAGGCTTCAGTCCATGAACCTCCTTACTTTTCTCTCTGTTCTTGCAACTACCTAAGTGTCCATCCATTCCGATGTCCAATCCATTCTAATCCATTTAATGGATTCCAACGTTGCTCCATTTCAATGGCCTTAAACGCCATCTATAAAACTACAACTCCCAAATATCTATTTCCAGGTCAAAACTCTCCAGACTCAAACAGCATGGAGGTTCCTAAAGACATTAAAAATTGAGTTACCCTACAACCCAGGAATTGCACTAGTAGGTATTTACCCCAAAGATACAGATGTAGTGAAAAGAAGGGGCACATGCACCCCAATGTTCATAGCAGCAATGTCCACCATAGACAAACTGTGGAAGGAGCCCAGATGTCCTTCAAAAGATGAGTGGATAAAAAAGATGTGGTTCATATATATAATGAAGTATTACTCAGCCATCAGAAAGGATGAACACTTACCATTTGCATCGACATGGATGGAACTGGAGGGGATTATGCTAAGTGAAATAAGTCAAACAAAGACAATTATCATATGGTTTCACTCATATGTGGAACATAAGGAATAGTGTGGAGGACCATAGGGGAGGGGAGGGAAAACTGAATGGGAAGAAATCAGAGAGGGAGACGAACCATGAGAGACTCTGGACTCCAGGAAACAAACTGAGGGTTACAGAAGGGAGGGGGTGGGAGATGGGGTAACTGGGTGATGGGTATTAAGGAGGGCACGTGTTGTGATGAGCACTGGGTGTTATACACAACTAATGAATCGTCGAACACTACATCAAAAACTAATGATGTACACTATATGTTGGCTAACTGAACGTAAAAAAACCCTAATGATGTACTATATGTTGGCTAACTGACCATAAAAAACAAAATAAAACAAAACAAAAACAGACTCAAACTTCCAACTGCCTTCCCAAAATTTCCCCTTAGATATCCTGCTCAAATTTCAAATTGAACACATCTGTATTAGATACCAGTTAATTGACTTTCTAGTATCCAGTCCCTTCCTCCTTCGTCTCAATAGCTTCCTTACCTCCTATGATTTTCTAAGGATATCTGTATGCTTCTGGGAAACCTAATTCCACCTCCCCAGATCTAGATGAAAAGTGCATGACCTAATGTAAGTCAGTCAACACACCCCATTCTCTAGGGCACAGTGATTGCTTCCAGGGCAGCTGTGTGACCCAGGCTAATCCAATTGTAGTAGATTTCAGAACTTTTTCCTGCCTGGGAATTTCATATATGTTCTTCCTTACTCTGCAGATGTGATATGTGGAAATGAGGCTTACAAGTACTATAGCAATTTTGCTACCATGAGATAAATCAGACTGGTGCCCAGAGAAAGAAAGTGCCAAAAGAGTAAGAACAACTGAGCCAGAGCTCTGATCAAATCATGCTTGGCACCTTGCTGCTGTGGACTTTTTTTCACTTTCATGAGCCATTACAGTTCCTTTACTAATGAGGTAATTTTGATTTGGGTTTCATGCCACCTGTAGTCAAAATCATTTGTTATACTGCCCAAAGCAGAACACTCAATTCCCTTCCTCCCAGACCTACTATTCCTGAAATCTTTCGCATCTAAGTGAGCTAACTGTTCAAGCCAAATGTTCAAGTGCCATCCTTGATTCTTCTCTTTTCTTCCTTCCATATACCTTTTATCATCATGCCTCTTGATTTCCCAGCCACTACATTTGTTCTCCTATACCACTGCAACACCACCCTGTTTCATTGTCTTCTTGTTACCACTACTTCCCCCTTTCAATGCATTCTCCACACAGCAGAGTGAAATTTTAAAACAAATTCAGGTTGGGGCACCTGGGTGGCTCCATCGGTTAAGTGTCTGCCTTTGGGTCATGATCTCAGGGTCCTGGGATTGAGCCCTGTGTAGGGCTCCCTGCTCAGTGGGAAGTCTGCTTCTCCTTCTGCCTCCCCCTGCACCGCTCATGCTTGTTCTCTCTCTCCCTCTCTCAAATAAATAAATAAAATCTTTTAAAAAAACATAATCAGTTCATATCACTCTCCTGTTGAAATCTTTCAGTGGCTTCCCGTCACACTCAGAATAAAACCCATACTCTTCACTATAATGTAAAAGGTCCTACATGATCTGGCACTTGTTTATCTCTCCATTTGCATTTCTTACCACTCTCCTGGTTTACTTCATTCCAGAGACATTGACCTTCTTGTACCTTGCTTTCAACCTCAAGGCCTTTGCACTTACTGTCCTCTTTCTTTTTCTTTCTTTTCTTTTCCTTCCTTTCTTCTTTTCTTTTTCTTTTCTACTGTCCACTTTATTTAATCACTTTCCCCCAAGAACTTGTATGGCTGCTTGCTTTTCATCATTTAAGTCTGAGCTCAAATACTTACGCTCATAAGGCCTTCCCTGACCATCTTATACAAATTAACTAGCATTCTTTCTACCATCCAAACACTATCCCATCCCTCTGTTTTATTTTGAAAAGATGTCATAATTATCTAAAATTATTTTACTTATTGACTTATTTATCTTCTATCTCTCTTCACTAAGTTTTTATATTTCATGGTGGTAGAAGTTAATTAAGCCTATCTTCTTCACAACTGAATTACCAGAACCCAGTAGGTTATCCATAAATGGTTACTGGATGAATGAGTAAATATTCAAATGACATAGACCTGGCATATTAATCAAAGGAAAGCCAAAAGCAAAAGGGTTTCAGATAATCACAAGTTTAGTAAGTATAATAATGTAGGAGTTTTAGAGAATAGAAAAAAAATACTAATCAAAGAAACTATAACTCCAGGACACCCTCCACCCAACATATATACTTAAGCCATGAATCCAGGGAAACCTTTTCTGATTCTGACAGAAGGCTCTGTTAAAGCACTTACTGCTAGGATGTTGTTGAGGATAGTCTCATTATGGTCCATATTGTCCCTTCCATGAGGACCACCCCCAGAAGCAATTCCTTTCTCATATCATTGGAAATAGTTTGACTTCTATGAGCAAGTTTGTTTGTTTTTTTTATCTTTTGAATCCCAAGAATCACAAAATGGAAAAATTTTCTCCTAGCACTGGCTGCTAAAAGATCTCAAGCTTAACTGAAAGTTCAGGATCCCACAGTATGCATTGTATGTACAAACTTACTCTTGGCTCCATCTTTTTTTATTAATTTGTATTTTCCCTTAGCCTTCATACCCCAATCTCTTAAAAATCCAATTATATTCTGTTTTTGAAAATTTTCCTATTTCCATTTTTGAGAAAGGGGAAGTATAAAAAGAAAGAAGCTTACAGGTACATTATGGTCATCTGTTTTGGGGATAAGAATCTTTTGAGAATGTAGCAAGTACACGAATCAGGAGCTTCTAATCCCTTGCTCTATATTTATCAGAGGATTTTGAAGGCTTTATTATTCACCAATGCTGCTTTTGAGAGCTCACTTTCCTTTCTGTGAGAATCAAATTTGAAACTGAACCAGCAGCTAAGGGATATTTCTAGCTTGCTGCCCTGGCCCCCATCTTGTTTGGTCCACCAAACACTGGCAACAGTCCTCTCTTCAATCCATCTTACCATTAGACAAAAAAACAAGATAAGGGCTCCATCATGTAGACAGCAAGGACCTATTAAAGTTTTTAGGCAAAGTTAGTCTAAGACATATTACTTTGGGTTCAATATTTGATGCAAGTTAGAGAGGAATAAGGCTAGAATCAAGATGATTTACTAAAAATCTGTTAAAATAAGCTAGGTTAGAAGTAATAAGTGCTGTGTCAGTCAGGGTCCAATCTAAAAAACAAGCCACTCTAATTTTTTGCAAGAGGAAAAATGTAATACAGGGAGCTGGTTATATACAACATGGAATTACTGAGGAGTCAGACTGTGTAATATGAAGCAACCCAGAGATAAGCAACTGCGGGGAACTTCTACCACACCTAGGCTAGAAGGACAAAGAGTAGAGCTAGGGTATACAGAGTCCTGAGGCACCTGATATAAACTGGAATCACAGACAGTCTATTAGTGGGGGATGGAGTCACAGAGGAGATAGATGTGGCTCAAGGCAGAGAGAGAGGAACTCATTCTCTCATCTTCCTTCTTTCATCCTCTCATTCTCAGTCTCCCTCCATGAGGTACAAGAGCCAAGGAAATTCGGCCTGAAAAACAGAGTGGAGCAGAAGTGTCATGAATGGATCTCAGAGAAAATGGACCAGCATAAGGGCCCACGTACCAAAATGGCTTCATTGGAGATAGAGAGGAGAGGGTAGAGTCAGAAACCATCTAAGATTAAAATTGACAGTAGTATTGATCATTGATTTCCATCCTGATGATGGCTGGAATAACCATTGTGCTCTTATACAGGATGTGAGGCTGTTTGGGGCCCTGTAGAAATTAAGATGCCTGTTAGGCCTCCAGGTGGATAAGCCTGGGAGACAAACACATACTCATCTCTAAAGGTCAGAAGAGAGGTCAAACTGGAGACAGGGAATGGATGATAATAGGCAGAAAGTACATGGTGACAGAAATGAAAGGTTGGGAAGGCCTTGGGCACAGTCTGGAAGAGCATCTGCACTTAGTATTTAGATGGAGAGAACAGAGAGATAAGCCAGTGATGGGAAGAAAGCCAGGAGAAAGTATGTGAGAGCAAAGGAGAGGAAGGCTCTAGGTCTTCTGTCCCAATGACTTTGGACAAACCCAACCCTCTCTTCTCCTGAATTCCCTTCCTCCCTCCCATAGCCTCTGTTTGGATCTACTCTAACAATGTGGGGCATTGCAAAGCCTTAAGTTTGAGAGTTTGCAAGCCCTGCTGTCACCATTGGTAGTGCCATGTGATATAACCTGAGTGCTTCCTCTCTTCTGTGCCAAACACTGTGCTGGGTGACACTGAGGCCACTAAGAGGCTCAGAAGCAGTCATGGCCCTCTGAGATCCTACCCTGTTGTCTAAGTGAAGTACCCACATGCACAGAGCCACTCTTATGCAGAAGCATACTCTATGGAGCCAGAGAATGAGAAGATGGATGTTTGAGTCCTGAGAGGAAGCTAAAGAAGGGCAGGTGTCCTTTAGGAGGTGAATGTCAGCTGGGGCTAAAGAAAGATGAATCTGAGAGAGGAGGGCAAGAGTGTTAGGAATAAAACCTTAGAGGCATGGAGAACGGGAGCAATAGGGCCCAAGCTGGAAATGGAACAAATTATTCAAGCTAGGGATAGTGGGAAGCCAGGAAAGTGAGATAGAAGATTCTGAGGGTAGTAAGCAAACTGACCTGACCCTCTAACATTATGGCTCTCACTCCTCACCATTGGCCTGGTTTCTTGAGCACTTCCACATGCATTCTTATACTAGAGCTACATGCAACCTTAAGGCCCTACCACAATAAGTAAAGCAACCCTCAACTGCTTTCCACCATATTTCCTATTGAATCTTCTTTGTAGAAATTAGAGATTAGCAGGTTTGACATAACCTAATCTGGTCATTTGTTAATGTATTCTAACTTCCCTCCTTCAATAGACTGGAAGCTCCCTGAGGCTCTGTTTGGCTGTACCTGTAGTGCCTAGCACAATATTGCACAAAATTGGTGCCCAGTAAACATTTGTTGACTGACTAAAAGCTAGAAGGGGTTAAAGAGGGAGTCTTGAGAAATTTAAAAATACATTAAATTGAATGAAAATAAAAATACACATTCAACATTTGTGGGATTCAGCTAAAGTGGTCCTTGAGGGAAGTTTATAGCATATTTAAATGCTTATACTAGAAAAGAAGAAAGATCTAAAATCAGTAATCTAAATGGCCATGTTAGGAAACTAAAGGAAGAACAAATTAAATTTAAAGAAAGTTGAAGAGAGGAAATAATACAAGCTACAGGAGAAATCAATAAATTAAAATAAATCTAAGTTCGATGAAAGAGATCAATTCATGGAAAGATACAAACTACCAAAACTCACACAAGGAGAAATAGATGACCTCACTGGCCATCTATTAAATTGATACACAGGCATAGTGCAAATTTCCAGCAAAAATTTTTGTGGTCACAGATGAATTTATTCTAAAATGAGGGTAAGGGGTGAAGAATGGGCAAAATGGGTGAAGCGAAGTGGAACATACAAGCTTCCAGTTATGGAATAAATAAGGTCACAAGAATAAAAGACATAGCATAAAGAATACAGTCAATGAGATTATAATAGTATTGTATGGTGACAAATGGTAGCTACACTTGTGCTGAGCATAGCACAATATTTAAACTTGCCAAATCACCGTGTTGTACAACTGAAAGTAATGTAACACTGTGTGTAAACTGCACTCAAATAAAAATTAATAAAATAGGGGGCACCTGGGTGGCACAGTCGTTAAGCATCTGCCTTCGGCTCAGGGCGTGATCCTGGCGTTCTGGGATTGAGCCCCACATCGGGCTCCTCCTCTGGGAGCCTGTTCCTTCCTCTCCCACTCCCCCTGCTTGTGTTCCCTCTCTCACTGGCTGTCTCTCTCTCTGTCAAATAAATAAATAAAATATTTTAAAAAATTAATAAAATAAAATTTATCTGGATAGAAAAAGGAACTAGAATAACTAAAACATTTTTGAAAGAGAATTAATTGCAACGGATGTGTCTGACCTACTTCAAAACTTACTATATAGCTACAGTAATCAAGATTATGGTAGACATATAGATCAATGGAATAAAAAAACCCAGAAACAGAACATACAAATACTCCCAGCTGACTTTTAATAAAGATACAAAGCAATTCAGTGGAGGAAAAACAGCCTATTTAACAAATGGTGCTGAGCAATTGGACATTTATAGGCCAAAACAAACAAAAAACCAACTAAACAAAAAGTTGATTTCATCCTTACTCCTTACAAAAAATTAACATAAGAAATAATGGACTTAATTGTAAAACATAAAGCTATAAAACTTTTAGGAATAAAACATAGAAAATCTTTAGGAATTAAGGCTAGGCAAAGAGTTCTTAAACCTTGACACCAAAAGCATGATCCATAAAAGTAAAAAAAATTAACAAACCATCAGTATTAAAAAATGTTTGTTCTATAAAAGACTCTGTTAAGAGGTTGAAAACACAAAATAGAGACTGAGAGAAAGTATTTGCAAATCAAGCATCCAATAAAGCACAAGCATCTAGGATATGTAATGTACTCTCAAAACTCAACAGAAAAAACAACAACAGCAACAACAAAAACCCCCAAACCCAGACAATACGACTAGAAGATGGATAAAAGACATGAGTGGACATTTCACTGAAGAGGATGTACAGAAAGGTGGCAAATATACACATGAAAAGGTGTTCAGCATTAGTAGCCATTAGGGAAAATCAAAATCAAAGCCACAATGAGATATCACTGTACACCTATTAGAATGGCTAAAATAAAAAATGGTGAGGATGTGGAGAAATTGCATCACTCATACATTGCTGGTGGGGATATAAAATGGTACAATCACTCTGGAAAACAGTTTGGCAGTTTCTTATAAAACTCAACATGCAAGAATAGCCCAAGATGGCAGAGGAGTAGGAGACGTTAGTTTTGTCTGGTCCAGGAATTCAGCTAGATAGCTATCAAATCATTCTGAACACCTGCAAACTCAACTGGGGGTCTAAGAAAAGAATTGCTGCAATTCTACAAATAGAAAAGTGACCACTTTCTGCAAGAATGACAAGACAGAAAAAACTCACTTCAGAAAAGAGAACAAGAGGCAGTATTGACTGCCAGGGACATAATCAGTATGGATATGATTAAGATATTGGAAATAGAGTTCAGAATAACGATTATAAAGATACTAGCTGGGCTTGAAAAAAAGCATAGAGGACACTAGAGAATCCCTTTCTGGAGAAACAAAAGAACTAAAATCTAATCAAGTTGAAATTGAAAAGGCTATTAATGAGATGCAATAAAAAATGGAGGCTCTAACTGCTAGGATAAATGAGGCAGAAGAGAGAATTAGTGATATAGGAGACCAAATGATGGAGAATAAAGAAGCTGAGAAAAAGAGAGATAAACAAGTACTGGATCACAAGGGGAGAATTCAAGAGCCAAATGATACCATTAAGTGAAACAATAGTACAATAATTGGGATTCCAGAAGAGAAAAGAAAGAGATAAGCAGAAGGCATATTGGAGCAAATTATAGCTGAGAACTTCCCTAATCTGGGGAAGGAAATAGGCATTCAAGTCCAGGAGGCACAAAGAATTCCCCTCAAAATCAATAAAAATAGGTCAACACCACGACATATAATAGTGAAGCTTGCAAATCTCAGAGACAAAGAGAAAATCCTGACAGCAGCTCAGGACAAGAGGTCGGTGACCCACAAGGGTAGAAGCATTGGACTGGCAGACCTATCCACAAACACCTGGCAGGCCAGAAAGTACTGGCATGATATATTCAGGGTGGTAAATGAGAAAAATATGCAGCCAAGAATACTTTATACAGCAAGACTGTCATTCAAAAAAGAAGGAGAGATAAAAAGCTTCCAGGACTAACAGAAATTAAAAGAATTTGTGATCACTAAACCAGCCTTGTAAGAAATATTAAAGGGGATCTTTTAAAGGAGAGAGCCCCAAAGTAACATAGACCAGAAAGGAACAGAGACAATATACAGAAACAGTGGCTTTACAGGTAATACAATGGCACTAAATTCAAATCTTTCGATAATTACTCTGTGAATGGGCTAAATGCCCCAATCAAAAGACACAGGGTATCATATTGGATAAAAATGAAAGACCCATTGATATGCTGTCTGCAAGAGACTCATTTTAGACCCAAAGACACCACCAGATTGAAAGTGAGGGGGTGAAAACCCATTTATCATGCTAATAGACATCAAAAGAAAGCTGTGGTAGCAATCCTTATATCAGACAAATTAGATTTTAAACCAAAGACTATATTAAGAGATGAAGAAGGACACTATATAATAATTAAAGGATCTATCCAACAAGAAGATCTAACAATTGTAAATATTTATGCCCCTACCTTGGGAGCAGCTAATTATATAAACCATTAATAACAAAATTAAAGAAACACATTGATAATAATACAATAATAGTAAGAGACTTTAACACCCCACTCATTGCAATGGACAGATCATCTAAGCAGATGATTGACAAGGAAATAAAGGCTTTGAATAACACACTGGACCAGTTGGACTTAACACATATATTCAGAGAATTTCATCCTAAAGCAAGAAAATACACATTCTTCTCGAGTGTGCATGAAACATATTCTGGAATAGATCACATACTGGGTCACAAATCAGGTCTCAAACAGTACCAAAAGATTGGGGTCATTCCCTGTATACTTTCAGACCATAGTACTTTGAAACTTGAACTCAATCACAAGAGGAAATCGGGAAAGAACTAAAAAAACATAGAGGTTAAAGAGCACCTACTAAAGAATGAATTAGTCAACCAGGAAATTAAAGAAGAATTTTAAAAAATCATGGAAACAAATGAAAATGAAAACACAACTGTTCAAAACCTTTGGGATACAGCAAAGGCAGTCTGAAGAGGGAAGTATATAGCAATACAAGCCTTTCTCAAGAAACAAGAAAGGTCTCAAACATACAACCTAACCTTACACCTAAAGGACCTATAGAAAGAACAGCAAATAAATCCTAAACCCAGCAGGAGAAGAGAATTAATAAAGATTAGAGCAGATACCAATGAGATAGAAACCAAAAGAACAGTAGACCAGATCAACAAAACCAGGAGCTGGTTCTTTGAAAGAATTAATAAGATTGATAACCCCCTGGCCAGACTTATCATCAAAAAGAAAAGAGAAAGGACCCAAATAAATAAAATCATGAATGAAAGATAACAATCAACACACAGAAATACAATTATAAGAACATATTATGAGCAACCATATGCCAACAAATTAGGCAATCTGTAAGAAATGGATGCATTCTGAGAGATGTATAAACTACCAAAACTGAAATAGGAAGAAATAGAAAACCTGAACAGACCCATCACCAGTAAGGAAATTGAATCAGTAATCAAAAATCTTCCAACTAACAAGAGTCCAGGGCTGGATGGCTTCCCAGGGGAATTCTACCAAACATTTAAAGAAAAATTAATACCTATTCTTCTGAAGCTGTTTCAAAAAATAGAAATGGAAGGAAAACTTCCAAACTCATTCCATGAGGCCAGCACTACCTTGATCCCAAAACCAGACAAAGACCTCACCAAAAGCGAGAATTACAGACCAATATCCTTAATGAACATGGATATAAAAATCCTCACCAAGATCCTAGCCAATAAGATCCAACAGTATATTAAAAGGATTATTCACAACGACCAAGTGGGATTTATTCCTGGGCTGCCAGAGTGGTTAGACATCCTCAAATCAATAAACGTGATATACTACATTAATAAAAGAAAGGATAAGAACCATATGATCTTCTCCATTGATGCAGAAAAAGCATTTAACAAAGTACAGCACCCTTTCTTGATTAAAACTCTTCACAGTGTGGGGATAGAGGAAACATACTTCAATATCATAAAAGCCATCTAAAAAACCCACAGCAAATATCATTCTCAATGGGGAAAAACTGAATGTTTTTCCCCTAAGTTCAGGAACATGACCCGCATGTCCACTATCACTACCGTTGTTCAACATAATACTAGAAGTCCTAGCCTCAGCAATCAGAAACAAAAGGAAATAAAAGGCATTCAAATAGGCAAGGAAGAAGTCAAACTCTCACTCTTTTCAGATAACATGTTATTCTATGTGGAAAACCCAAAAGACTCCACTCCAAAATCACTATAATTCATACAGGAATTCAGCAAAGTGGCAGGATATAAAGTCAATGCACAGAAATCAGTTGCTTTTCTATACACTAACAATGAGACAGAAGAAAGAGAAATTAAGGAGTTGATCCCATTTACAATTGCACCAAAAATCATAAGATACATAGGACTAAACCTAATCAAAAGGGGAAAGGATCTGTACTCAGAAAACTATAGAACATTCATGAAAGAAATTGAAGAAGACACAAACAAATGGAAAAATGTTCCATGCTCATGGATTGGAAGAACAAATACTGTTAAAATGTCTATGCTACCTGAAACAATCTATACATTCAATTAAATCCCTATCAAAATACTATCAACTTTTTTTTTCACAGAGCTGGAACAAATAATCCTAAAATTTGTATGGAAGCAGAGAAGACCCTGAATAGCCAAAAGAATGTTGAAAAAGTAGACCAAAGCGGGTGGCATCATAATTCCTGACTTCAAGCTCTATTACAAAGCTGTAATCATCAAGACAGTATGGTACTGGCACAAAAACAGACACCTAGATCAATAGAACAGAATAGAGAACTCAGAAATAGACCCTCGGCTCTATGGTCAACTAATCTTTGACAAAGCAGGAAAGAATATCCAATGGAAAAAAAGACAGTCTCTTCAACAAATGGTGTTTGGAAAATTGGACAACATGCAGAAGAATGATACTGGACCATTTTCTTACACCATACACAAAAATAGACTCAAAATGGATGAAAGACCTAAATGTGAGACAGGAATCCATCAAAATCCTAGAGGAAAACACAGGCAGCAACCTCTTTGACCTCAGCCACAACAACCTCTTGCTAGACACATCTCCAACGGCAAGGGAAACAAAAGCAAAAATGAATTATTGGGACTTCATAAAGATAATAAGTTTTTGCACAGCAAAGGAAATAATCAACAAAACTAAAAGGCAACCTACAGAATGGGGGAAGATATTCACAAATGACATATCAGATGGGCTAGTGTTCAAGATCTATGAAGAACTTATCAAATTCAACACCCAAAAAACAAAAAAATCCAGGCAAGAAATGGTCAGAAGACATGAACAGACATTTCTCCAAAGAAGACATACCAATGGCCAACAGATACATGAAAAAATGCTCAACATCACTGGACATCAGAGAAATACAAATCAAAACCACAATGACATACCACCTCACACCTGTCAGAATGGCTAAAATTAACAACTCAGGAGGCAAGGATGCAGAGAAAGGAGAACTCTCTTAACTGTTGGTGGGAATGCAAATGGTGTAGACACTCTGGAAAACAGTATGGAAGTTCCTCAAGAAGTTAAGAATAGAGCTACCCTATGACCCAGCAGTTGTGTACTAGGTCTCCATTCAAAGGATACAAACATAGTGACTTGAAGGGGCACATGCACCCCAATTTTTATAGCAGCAATGCTCACAATAGCCAAACTATGGAAAGAGCCCAGATATCCATCGATAGATGAATAAATAAAGAAGTTGTGTGTGTGTGTGTATATATACACACACACACAATGGAATACTATTCAGCCATCATATGTTAAAATCCTGCCATTTGCAATGACGTGGATGGAACTAGAAGGTATTATGTTAAGCAAAATAAGTCAATTAGAGAAAGACAATTATCATATGATCTCACTCATATGTGGAATTTTAGAAACAAAACAGAGGACCATAGGGGAAGGGAGGGGAAAATAAGACAAGATGAAATCAGAGAGGGAAACAAACCATAATAGACTCTTAACCACAGGAAACAAACAGGGTTGATGGAAGGGGGGGTGGGGGGATGGGGTAACTGGGTGATGGACATTAAGGAGGTCATTTGATGTAATGAGCACTGGGTGTTATATAAGACTGATGAATCACTGAGCTCTGCCTCTAAAACTAATAATACACTATATGTTAATTAATTGAATTTAAATAAAAAATAGAAAAAAAAACTAAATATGCAACTACCATATGACTGATACATTCCTGAGCATTTGTCCTGAGAAGAGAAAACTTATTTTCACCTGGAGTCTGTACCTATATATCCAGAACAGTTTTATTCATAATAGCCAAACAGAAACATTTTGATACCTTTCAAATAGGATAATGGTCAAACAAACTGTGGTACATACACATACTATGGAATACTACTCAGCAATAAAAAGGCATGAACTATTGATAGATACAACAATGACCTGGATAAATCTGCAGAGAATAATGCTGATTGGAAAAAGCCAATCCCCACAGCTTATGTACAATTCAATTTATATAATATTCTTGAAGTGGCAATAATACAGAAATGGAGAACAGAGGACTGGTTACCAGAGGTTAAAGAGGGAATGGAGATAGGAGGAAAGTGGATGTGTCCATAAGTGGACAATATGAGGGATTCTTGAAATGATGGAAATGTTCTGTTTCTTGACTGTATTCATGTCAATATCCCAGTTGTGATATTATACTACTACAATTCATAATAAGTTATCACTAGTGGAACTGGCTAAAGGGTACAAATAATCTCTTTTTATTATTTATGACTACATGTGAGTCTACAATTATCTCAAAATTAAAAGTTTAATTTAAAAAGTTGTCTGCAGTTTATTGCCTGCACTGGGTGTGAACCACTCCCATTGCCCTGCCTTTGGGAGGCTACTACTCTACTTCAAGTGTCTTAACAAAAAATGACCTAATTGGTATTGCATCTGGGTGTCCAAAGACTACGATTTTAGTGCTGGGGAGTACTATCATTGATTTTCAGTAGTATAAGATTTTTCATTATTTTGAGGACCTTCAGTTGCTAACAGCATAGGGTGGAATGCAAAAAAAAAAAAAAAACACCAAAAAAACCAAAAATACGACTGTGACGTAAGTGACCTAGAGATGATGTATTTGTCTGCCTTTTTGGGGGTTCACTGCCACCCACTATATCATTCCATATATAAATTCTTGCAATCTATGCCTTGACATTGTGTCCTGCTCCCCCAAAACACACACAGACAGAAGCAACAAGCCATTTTCCTCCTTGCCCATGGGATAAAGTATAATCTTTTATGTTGTTCTTATTTTTTTTTCAGTGATCAGACGTCACCCAGTCCTTATCATTCACATATGGCTTACTGTGGACTTTCTGGTCTGACCCCCAATCCTGTAGGACCCCCACCTTTCTCCCTTCTTATACATCTGCTTATTTCCTTCTTTCCTTCCTTCCTTCCCACATTCAGAGGATTCATGAATACAGATACGCTTGCATGTGCACGTGTGTGCATGCGCACGAGCACACACACACCTTTTCACAATTTGTTGATTTTAATAATCACTATTGGCATACCCTGTAGATATAATGTTTGGATTCTAAACCACTGGGCATTTCTCGGGGGCCAGACCTCAGAGACTTCACAGATAGCTCTGAGGTCTCTGTCCTTGCTCTGAAGTTACTGCCATGCAAGAACAGGGTAGGAGTCTTGGGGAGGTGTTAAGGAGGAAGAGGAAGAAGAGCTTGGGTGTGGTCTTATGACCTTGACACTGTCTCTGGACCTGAGTTGGAGGGCATCTTCCTCTTCTTCCTTTTGATGCTTGGGATTGGTTGTTCTATAACTTTGCCAGGTATTTGTGGTCTCCTGGTCACCTTTGCCTTGTCAAAATTTCCCAGTGGTCTACCCAGGGCTCCGGACCTGCCTATATATACCTCCTTCTAGGACACCCAGGAGCCATACTCAGGCTTTGATCGGTCAGCAAGCCTGTCCTCTGGCCAATGGTTGACCTGGGGGAGGGCCTTAGACATTGCCAAGAACCATCCTGACCTGTCCTTGGGTAGGGGGTGGTGCTGGGGAGGCCAAGATGCAGCTTAGACCTAACAAAGCACCATCCTGCGTGGTGGGGGTGGAGGGGTGAGTTTGAGGAGGTCGAGATGTTTTGGTTGGAGAAAAGTGACATTTCTTTAGTACCTGTAAAGAACCATCTCAAACTGACTGACATCTGGTCCTCACTACCCCATGTAAAATTCTGGTGGGTCACATGGCAGGGAGAGTGTTTCCAACAAACCTTTCCCCAAGGCCACCCATTTTAGTGGTTCATTGTGTTCTCTCCCACCCTTCATTCACCATTGAGTAGTTTTTGTATGTCTTACCTAAAATCCCTCCAAGGTAATGTGGTTGTATTTAAGTTTCTGTGGAGATGTAAATCATCCCACTTCATTTCTAAAATTTCTCTTATGACCTCTATATGAAAACCACTCACTTATTGGATACCACCAGGGAAATTTTCTATTTCACGTCCTTTTCCCAGTGTCCATGTAGCTTTCCTCAGTTTTCTGTTTTCCAGGTTGAAATAACTGCCTTCAGGCTGTCTTCAGTGAATAGATTTGTTCAACTGGGTATCTTAGGCTTGTTGCAAATCTGAGGGAGTTGTGTTCATTTCCGTAGGAATGGTACCTAGACTTGGGTTTTAACAGTGTAGAATAAATGTGGTGGGTATTTGCATGCTGAAAGTCTGGCTTGATATTTGCATGTAGGAAACTACACTCCCCCACCCTCCATCTCTCCAGGGAATTCAGGCAGTGAGAGCCTCGTTGTGAGGCACACAGACTCAGCAGGGTGTAGGGGGCAAGGCCCCAACCCTGCCTGCCAGAGTCCGGGTGAGGAGACCAGGGAGGATGGAGGGACCCTGGCCCTGCCCGCTCCCCTCTCCTCCCCCACCTACCCCCCGCCAGAACCCATCTCCACCCGACGTGCTCTCCGCCCTAGGAGACCCCTTCCTATGGGGTCCAGAAGTGACGAGCTCCGACTTCCACCTCGGAGGTCTGAGAGAGGCCATGACCTCCTCGTGTGGGAGGCGGGATCTCGGCAGGTAGACCCACCCGTGAGGGAGAACAGAGAGGATGGTGGGGTGCTCCCAGAAGCCAGATCGCCCCTGCCAGCAGCCTCGAGAGACTCCGGGAAGGGGCGGCAGCTTTCAGCTGAGCCCCTCCCGCCAGGGCCCAGGACAGTGGACACGGGTCCCCAGAGGGACGGGCCCAGGCCCTCCCTGGAGCAGGTGTCGGGACCTGAGGGAGAACTGTGGGGCCCACCCTCCCCTGCTGAGGTCCAGGCACTCAGTTCCTGGCGTGGCCCGGCCCTGGGGGGCCCCAGGGAGGGTGGCCACATAGGGCCTCTGGTGAAATGCGCCTCGGGGATCTGAGGGAGCTTAGGACCTTGGTCAGTGGGGAAGGATGCAGGGTCGGGAAGGGGCAGGGGCAGAGGCAGGCCCAGGGAGTCCAGGTGGGGACTGGGTGGGGACGGATCGGGGGCAGGACTGACGGACTCAGAAGCCCGGGACAGTGGGGACCTCACCGAGGTTGGGCCCTAGAGTCAGTCCGGGAAGGCCCCTGGGTGGGATGGGGACACGTGGCCAGTGGGAAGAGACTGGTACATCCGGGTCTCCCGAGAGACTGGGGGCCTTGGCAGAAGGAGCAGGGCATCCCTCAGGTGGGCAGAGGGGAGGGCCCAGGTCCTGTTGGGCGTCGTGATGAGGATGCAGAGGGAGGACTGCAGGAATCTCGACCCCAGCACAGAGTCAGTCAGGGAAGGTCCATGGGGGGCAGGGAGATGAGAACACGTGGTGAGTCAGCACTTCCGCATATGGGTCTCAGAGACACTGGTGGCCTTGGTGGAAGGAGCAGGGCCTCCCTCAGGTGGGCAGAGGGGAGGGCCCGGGTCCTGCTGGGTTTCATGGTGAGGATGCAGAGGGAGGACTGCCGGACGCTGGACCCCAGCACAGAGTCAGTCAGGGAAGGTCCACGGGAAGGGTGGGAGATGGGAACACGTGGTGAGTCAGGACTTTCGCATCCCCAGTCTCAGAGACACTAGGGGCCTTGGCAGAAAGAGCAGGGCCTTCCTCAGGTGTGCAGAGATGAGGCCCCAGGCAGTAATCCGAATCAAGGTATGAACTGAGGGAGGACAGAGGAGACTTCACAGGGGTGGACCCTAGTGTCAGTCCAGGAGGGCCCCTGGGGGGTGATGGGGACCCGTAGGGCATCCAGACTTTGGTTTCTAGGTCTTAGAAAGTCAGGAGGCCTGGTGTAAGGAGCAGGGCTTCAGGTGTGCAGAGGGGAGGGCCCAGGTCCTGCTGGGATGCATGTTGAAGATGCAGTGGAAAGACTGAGGGATGCTGGACTCCAGAACAGAGTCAATCCGGGAAGGCCCTGGGGAGGGGTGAAGAAACGGACGCCAGGGGAGTCTAGATTTCCACATCTGGGTCTTAGAGAGCCAGGAGGCCTGGTGTAAGGAGCAAGGCAACAGGTTGGCAGAGAAGAGGGCCCACGGTCTACTGGGGGTCAAGGGAAGGACACACAGGGAGGACTAAGGGACCTGGGCCCCTGAACAGAGATGACCACACAGAATCCTGAGGCTGCTGTCATCCCTGGGAGGTCCCAGTGTGGGTTGATGGCATGTGGTGGGTCCTGACCTCTGAGTCCAGGTCTCAGAGAGACTGGGGGCCTTGGCTGAAGGAGCAGGCACTCAGGTGGGCAGAGGGAAGGGCCCAGGTCCTGCCAGGAGTCAAGGTGAAGACCCCGAGGTAGGACTTGGGGGACCCTGGACCCCAGAATAGAGGGGACTCTTAGAATGGTGTCCCAGCCATCAGGCCCAGTAGGTCCCAGGCAAGGGTGGGGGAGGGGTTGCGAATGTGTTAACTGACATCCTGTTTAGACATCTGAGGGAGCTGAGGATTCAGCACAGAGGGCTGTACTGGGGTAGGCAGATAGAAAAGGCCCAGGATTTGTCAGAAGTCAGAATAAGGACCATGATAAAGGACTTGGTAAGTCCATGTAAGAATACATGAAATCCCAGCCCTCCCTGTCCCTTCTGTCAGCCTTTGGAGGACCTGAAGTTGTATGGCTGCATGTGGTGCTCCCTCATTTCCATCTGTGGTTTCACATAAATGTGAGACTTTCATTTAAGGAGAGTGCCCTCAGATAAACAGAGGGAAGCCCTGCTAGGCAACAACGTAAGGATTGAGTGCACACACACACCCCCACCAGTCCCAGGACAGATGGACTCAATGGTATTTAGCTACCCCTTGCTGTTCCCCCTGGAAAACCTTTGCAGATATGTCCAGATATGGTTTCCCCTCACTTCCTTCTGTTCAGTATCAGAGGTCTTGTTCTGAGAACTTTGTCTCAGGCCAGCAGAGGGGTGAGGTTCGCATCCTGCCAGGGGAAAGGTGAGTCTCCTGAGTAAGCATGGAGGGGACTGTCCAGCCTGGATCTGTGGGGACCTCACAGAGTCTGGCCCAGCCCTCCTGTCAGCACTTGGGGTCCAGGGCTGTGCTTGTCTGTGCCTTCATGTGCCCTTTCCCTCCCTCTTACAGGGGACCTAGGAACTGGGAGGTAAGGCCTTGGTGTGAGGCATGCCTCCTCAGATCACAGAGCCAAAGAGGCCCAGGCAAGTGCCAGGAATCAAAGTGAGGTGATGCTCTGAATATGAAGCTAGAGGTTTCCCCATCCCAGAACAGAGGGGACCCTACAGCACCCAAGCCTCCTCAAATCCAGTGTTAGCCCCAGAACCTCAGACCCTGCTGGCTGCACCCTGAGGAACTGGCTAACTTCTTTCTTCAGATTCTTAAGGGACAGGCCACCCAAGAGGAGCGACCCCTGTGAGGCTCCAGAGCACCCCTAAAGTGGAGACTCCTTAGATACTTTTGTAAGAGTCACCAAGAGTGTGTTTCTCAGCTGAGACCCCTCACGCTCCCTCTCCCATCACCCATCTCCTGTCCATACTCTTGTCAACAGGAGTAATCATGATTCCCACTCCAAAGTGTTGGTGTTACATGCTTGAAGAGCACCTTTAGTCCCAAAATAGGGCACAGGTCCTCTTGGGTGCACAGGTTCCTGAGGCTAAGGAAAATGCCACCTTCCTCTGGTCTTGTTCCTCCCCTTCCTCTTCCTCTTCTTCCTCCTCATCCTCCTCTTCCTATTCCTCCTCTTTCTCTTCTTCATCTTCTACCCCCTTCTTCTCCTGTTATTTTCTGAATTTTCTGATTTCAGGTACCATGAAGGAGGTTTCTGCTGCTTCTGGATCACTAAGTCTTCTCCAGGGTCCTCAGAAAACCTGCTTCTCCCCCACTGCCATGGCAGTCACTCCATCAGTCAAATCCAATCAGGGCTCCAGAAGCCAAGAAGAGGAGGGGCCAAACACTTTGCAGGCCCTGCCAGAAACTGGGACCTTGCTTGGAGATGCCATAGGTGATAAGGTGGCTGATCTGGTGGCATTCCTGCTTCTCAAGTATAGAAAAAAGGAGCTGACCACACAGACAGAAATGCTGAAAATTGTCAGCAAAGATTACCAGGACCACTTCCCTGTGATCTTCAGCCAAGCCTCTGAGTGCATGTAGCTGGTCTTTGGTGCTGACATGAGGGAAGTGGACCCCAGTGACCACTCCTACATCTTAGTTACCACCGTGTGCCTCACCTGTGATAGGATGCTGAGTGGTGAGCAGAGTGTGCCCAAGAGTGTCCTACTGATAAATATCCTTGGTGTGATCTTTATGGATGGCAGTCGTGCCCTGAGGAGGAGGTGTGGGAAGTGCTGAGTGTGATAGGAGTGTATGCTGGTAGGGAGCACTTCATCTATAGGGAGCCCAGGGAGCTCCTCACCAAAGTCTGGGTGCAGGAAGAGTACCTGGAGTACCGGCCAGTGCCCAACAGTGATCCTGTATGCTACGGGTTCCTGTGGGGTCCCAGGGCCCACGCCAAAACCAGCAAGATGAAAATCTTGGGAGTTTTTGGTCAAGGTCAGTGATACCATCCCCAGTGCCTTTCCTGTCTGGTATGAGGAAGCCTTGAGAGATGAGGAAGAGGGATCCCAAGCCAGAGTTGCAGCCAGGACTGTAGTGGGGGTGCAAGGACCAGAACCAGTTTCAGGGCCATATCCAGCAGCTTCTCTTGCCCCAAGTGAAGTTTGAGGCAGATTTTTCACTGTGTTTGAAGAAAGCAGTCACTGGTATAAGTGGTGGAGAGGCAGAATTGGGCTTAGGAGGGTGGAATGTATAACATCTTTGTGTGCCTGTTCTATAAGAATGATTTGGAACTTTTCTCCCTTTTGGTATTTTTCAAATGTTGTCCCTATTAATGAAAGATTCAATTAACTCCAAGTACTAAATTTATAAATGACGTTAGTCACAAATATATTGCTACTCATTTGGTTTAATAAGTGAGTATCTTGTGTGTCGTGTGTTTTATACTTACACTTATTTATACTGCTTTTGTCTTTAATCTTCATACTAGCTTTATAAGTGATTAATCCACTACCTTTACCATATATTTACTTTTACCAGTGAGATTTATACTTTCATATGTTTTATTGTTACTAATTAGTGTGCTTTCTTTTCAGCTTAAAGAAGTCCCTTTGACATTTCTTGTAAGGCCAGTTTAGTAGTGATGAACTACTTTAGCTTTTGCTTGTCTGGAAAACTATCTTTCCTTTAATTCTGAATAACAGTTTTGCCAGGTAGCGTATTTTTGGTTGGAAGGTTGTTTTTCTTTTTTTCTTTCAACACTTTTGAGTATATTGTGCCTCTCTCTTCTGGCCTGCAAAATTTCTGCTGAAAAATCTGTTGATAGTGTAATGGGGGTTCCTTGTAAGTAACAAGTTGTTTTTCCCTTGCTGATTTAAAGATACTGTGTTTTGCTGTTTTGTAAAAAAAATTGGAAACCTTCCATCCCACATTGACATCTGGAACAAGATAACATAGCATTGAAAAGGAAGTTTCCTTCTGGGTGGCTCTGTTGGTTAAGCGTCAGACTCCTGACTTCAGCTCAGGTCATGATCTCAGGGTTGTGAGATCAAGCCCTGCATCAGGCTCGTGCTGGGCATGGATCCTGATTAATATTCTCTCTCTCCTTCTCCTCTCCCCTTACCCCTCTAAAAAAAGAAATAGAAAAAAGTAAGAAAAAAAAAAGAATTATTGCTTTCTGTTCTCCCTTTTGGTATGTCATTCTATAAAACTAAAAGATATATTTATCATGGTGAGCATGGAGTAATGTATAGAATTGGGTTTTTTGAAAAATTTTTATTTAAATTCCCATTAACATACAGTGTAATTTCAGGTGTACAATTTAGTGATTCAACACTTTCATACAACACCTGGTGCTCATTACAACAAGTGCACTCCTTAATCCCCATCACCTTTTTCACCCATTCTCCTGCACACCTCCCCTCCAGCAACCCTTAGTTTGTTCTCTATAGTTAAGAATCTCTTTCTTGGTTTGCCTTTCTCTCTTTTTCATTTGCTTGTCTATTTTGTTTCTTGAATTCTACGTATGAGTGAAATTATATGGTATTTGTCTTTCCCTGACTGACTTATTTTACTTAGCATGTTACACTCTAGTTACATCCATGTCATTGCAAATGGCAAGATTTTATTCTTTTTGATGGATGAGTAATATTACATTTGCATATGTGTGTGTGTGTGTGTGTGTGTGTGTGTGTGTGTAGCACAACTTCTTCATCCATTTATCAGTCGATGGACATTTGGCTGCTTCCATAATTTGGCTATTGTAGATACTGCTCTTATAAACATAGGACTGCAATATTATTATTATTATTATTGTATTCTTATATATAGTTAATACCTAGTAGTGCAATTGCTAGCTCATAGGGTAGTTCCACTGTGGAAAACAGTATGGATGTTCTGCAAAATGTTAAAAAAAAAAGTTAAAAATAGAATTGGTGAGTCAGTACTGTTGTACACCTGAAACTAATATTACATTATATGTTAATTATACTTTAATTTAAAAAGATCTATACCTGGATATGCTTGGCATATTCAAAAATATATCAGATATTAAATCTTATTAAATAAAACCTCAGCTCACGGGTTCTTTTATTCCCCAATCATTAATTAGGCATTGACTCTTTAGAAGGTCTTGTGTAGATAGTGAGGACATTAACATGTGCAAGCACCCCCCATCCATAGAACCATAGAGTCTAAGAGCAGCAATCATATCAGGATGATGGTGAGATACTCTCTAAGTCCTAAATGAGAAGTAAAGAACGGATGAGAAGGGGGGGGTGTCTACAAGTAACAGCCAAGTGTACATGTCCTGACAAGGCACTTTAGAAATATGGGAAACTGTGATTCCTTCTGTAGGAGTTGATTATAGGGAAGCTGAGGGGAGGTAGCAACCAGATCACAGACAGTGTGTCTAAGGAGTGAAAGAGAAGCCTGGAATAGAAAACTGCACTTAAGAGGGTTTTTTCTTCTTTTTTGAATAGTTAATAAACCAGAAAAGAATCTCTACCTGAGATAGATAAGGAGAACTGCACTCTCGTCCCAATGCCATTGAACACAGTGCACAGACTAGGTGTTTTATATCCATCATCTGCAAGAATTTCTGGAGAAATACAGGGATATTCGTTTGAGTGGGCGCCCCGAAGACTCTAGACTGATACTCTTGTTCCTGAGCATGGAAAGCCAGATAAAAGACATTTTAATTTGGTTATCTTGAGTGTAATTTGGACAGCTGTAAGTAAGCAAAGTCTAGGTTTTGGTGAGGGAGAAATGAATGAAAAGAGTGGTTTGGGTGGAAGAGCAGCCAGGAGGGAGGGAAGGAGCTGGTCTTTGACTCAAATTCTAGGAGTTTTGTGTTGTATCCGGCTGGGACAACTGCCTCACACCTGCTTTCCACACATATTCTCATATATCCCATATATATCCTCTGATTTAGAAAATGGATTGAGTTTTACTTACGAAGCACCCTCTTTGGCTGATTAGCTATTCCATGGCCTATTGAGCTGCACATTCTCTAACATGACCTGGATAACAAAAAATATCCCAGAGGAGAGAGTGGAAGGCTCTGGGATCAAAACAACATTCGAAATCACTGCCATTCGTCAAAGTTCCAGTTTATGCCGGGCACCGTGCAAGGTGCTTTCGATACATTACATGCATTCCTGCAGTCCTACAAGACGGGGCTTATCAAACCCACTCGCCTCACAGACGAAGAACCTGAGGCTCACGGGGCTTGGTCATTTTCCCAGGATCACATGGCTAGTGAGTGACAGGGCAGAGACTAGAACCCTGGTCTGAATTCATCTAGAGCGCATGCTGTTCCCGCCCACCCCAGCCTGTGGCCAACCTTCTGAGTCGTACATCATTCCTGAGGACAGCATGGAGTCTCCCAGGTGACAAAAAGAAGGATGCTGTGGCTAAGGTACTAAAACCCGGGCTAAGGAAGGAAGGTGACAATGAGAATCAAACAGGATTTGGGTACTGTCTGTGGGCTTTATTAACCTAGAGTTCTTCTGCCTGAGCCCCAGAGTTCCAAGGCAAATCTGACCTCAGAAACTCCTCCCAGCAATAAAGTCAGTCGTCATAACAAATTGAAGTAGTTGCATTTGGTTGAGCACCTACTGGGTAGCGATACTTGGGAGAAACTTTAATGTTCATCCATAGCGTGTCTTGCTTTCCTTCCAGGACACAGGGGACACTACACTGCCAGTCCGCTTGTAGTTAGGGAGGGTTGCGTGATGGCCCTTTGCCGTAGAGATGTGAGCAGAAGCATTGTTTCTCACATCCAGGCATCTGAGAGCCAGTATGTCAGCTCCATGCTACCTCCCTTGATTCACCAGCAAACATGGTGACCCTGTGTTGAGATAGGGGAGCCACAAGATGAAAGTGTCCTGGACCCAAGGCCTAGGAAAAGCCCAGGGCCCCTGCCAAACTATATCAGAATTTATGTGCACAAAAATTTATGTGCACTTTTGTCGTGTTAACCCTTCAAATGTCTGGGTTTGTCTGTTGCATCAGTTAGCAGTTACTTTCACACGGCTGCTTTTCTGTTGTTAGGCTTATCCAGAAATTTTACTTATGAAAGTAGTAGTTCGTATCTTCCTATTGCAAAAAACTTCTTCTTTTTTTGTTATAATAATATTTTTATTATATTATGTTAGTCACCATACAGTACATCCCTGGCTTTTGATGTAAAGTTCCATGATTCGTTAGTTGCGTATAACACCCAGTGCACCATGCAATACGTGCCCTCCTTACTACCCATCACCAGCCTATCCCATTCCCCCACCCCCCTCCCCTCTGAGGCCCTCAGTTTGTTTCTCAGAGTCCATAGTCTCTCATGCTTCATTCCCCCTTCTGATTACCCCCCCCTTTCTTTAGCCCTTTCTTCTCCTACCGCTCTTCCTAGTTCTTATGTTCCATAGATGAGAGAAACCATATGATAATTGTCTTTCTCTTGCAAAAAACTTCTAAAAATACAGATCAATCACAATATCCCCTTTTCAAAGTTCCTCCACAATTCAGCCTCCTCCTCCTCAGAAGTCACCATGACTAACAATCTAGCATGTGTTATTTTATTTTAATTTTTTAATTGATTTTTCTTTCTTTGAGAAAGAGTGTGTGAGTGGAGAGAGGGGCAAAGGGGGAAGGAGAGAGACTCTCAGGACCCTGAGATCATGACCTGAGCCGAAATCAAGAGTTGGACGCTTAACCGGCTGAGCCACCCAGGCACCCCTAGTGTGTGTTATTTTAAAGATGACTATGTGTTTTTCAGAGGTCTGCTCTAAGAATATATTGTTTTTATTCAACATAAGAGGTAATACTATGCATATTGATCTGCCGCTAGCTTTTGTCACTTAATAAAATGGATGCAGGATCTTCCCATGACAGCACATATAGATCTACCTCACTTTTGAAACTACTCCCTGGAATGTTAAAGTTTGTATATACCATAATTAATCACGTAATTTTTTTCTCCTGGTGGAAACATAGGTTGTTTTCCCTTTGTCATATGATTCATAAGATGAAAACAACATCTTTGAATATGAATCCTTGGGTAGACATGAATGTTTTCTAATAATATATTCATACTAACATAGACATTGGGTTAGAGTGGAAGGGGTGTGAATAGTGTAACATTTCATAAATACATCTGAAATTTTATTCAAAAAGTGGTATGCCAGTTTGCATTCTCATAAAAATTGGAAATGATTTAAGATTCTGCAATATCAACAAGACATTTCCCCCTTTATGTTGAGAAAGAAGGATTTGGCCAGAATGACCAGCAGCCAGGGGAGGAGACCAGCCAGGACACCCTCAGTAGTGAGGGGCATTGAGAGCATCCCGGGGAAAGTGATGGCCAGAGCCCATGAGAGAAATCAAGTACAAAACCAAGTCCAGAGAGCCCCAGGCAGACTGGCAGTCAGGGCTCTGAATCGCGAGTTCAGCTACAGGGGAAAGGGACCAAAAGGAGAGAAGGTGGAGAGGCAGGGGAATTCAGGAGAAAAAAACATGGATGGGCTGGGGAAGTCTCTGAATCATTATCACCAGCTGAAAGTTGCAGGGTGGTCTGACAGGGCAGGTCTGTTGGATGAAGGGATCAGCAGCTTGCCAGACACCCCACTACCATAGAGTCCCCCTACCTCTGTCAGGAAGAGTATGCCTGGCTCCCTGCACCTGAGCTCAGGTGAGCGACATCTCTTGACTACTCTAGTGGTCCAGGGCATCCTTGCCAGGGTCCCAGGGCTGGAAGCTGTCATGGTGCCTGCTGGAGGTGGGGCCTTCCCCCCTGGCTGCAGTGCGACCCCACACAGTGGGTGGGGCTATGTGAGTAAGGGGTGAGTGACTGAGGAAGGACAGCTGAGATAGGCCAGGAATACCCAGGAGCAGTGGAAGGGAGCATGCAGCTAGCGGCAAGGAGGGTGAAATCAGAAGGAGAAAGCCCTGGGACTAATCACCTCAGACTCTGCAGATAAAGGGCTGGGCGTGGACATGTTTGAAAGCTGTCCAAATGGTGTGCCTGGCTCAGACTGCCTTCCAGAGCTGCTGAGGTCGTGGCATAGCAGGGGTGGCTGTCCTGTCCTGTGGCTATGATGGCTGGTCTGTGTTGCCGCCAGTTTGCAGGGTGGGTGGAAAACCTGTGGAGATGGCTTTTTCTTACTCAACTGATAAGAAAGTGGGGGCTCCGGTGCAGGACAAGGAGCGTGAATGGGCTGGGGAAATCTCCTGATAGTCCGACCATGTTTCCTAGGGAGGAAGCACCATGGACCATCCTGTTGAGAGCACCCCCACCTCCAAGATGGTGTTTGGACCTGGGGAGGAGAAGTCCATGGTGACACCCTTAGTAATAGTTTCCCATGGGAATTCTGAAGTTACATGAGCAGTTGGAGAACTGTGGGTTCCATCCATGGAGGTGCAAGGCCCAGGCAGGGGGCAGGCTCCACATTTTGAATCAGTGAATGGCACCCTCCAGCAACTTGATTTATATATACATATGTACATGTAATTTTTAAAGGAAACATGGAAAAATTCCTCTGATAGGTGGATTTCTGGTTGAATACAGGCATATATATGCCATTTTGGGTTACTCTTTAATACTCTGCTCCTGGCATCCTTGTTAAGGCTGAACATGTATCTACCAGTACTCAACACTTACTTCCTCTAACCTTGTTTCAGGCAGCTGGCACCTCTGTAGTAAGTAAAGTTACTCATGACAAACAGAGCAAGCAGCTGGCGGCAATTTTGGGCCCCAGAAGCTAGGATTCCATGAATCCATCCTGTACGTCTTGTATCTAACTGGAAAATCTTTATGATGCATTCTGCATCTAACTGGTAGACTGTCAACAAATTTTAGAGGTGAAACCTGTTACTCCAGCTGAAGCCTTGCACAAGATCCACTCCATGCAACCTGAGCAAGCCAGAGTAGTCTGGTGGAAATGAGGACTGTGAACCCAATCCCATCCACTCAGCACCCTTTCTTCACCCTTGGGGCAGTGGGTCCCAACAGCCGGACATAGAGCCCTAGGCTTCCCTGCACTTGCCCAAGCACAGCTGGGAACGTTCTGTGCTAGAAGACTATTTCTCAGGCATGGACTTCCTTATGTTCCTGCACAGGTGTATAGATGTGGACTCTGTTCTGTCCAGTACTCTGAAGGCTAGTTTTGCTGCCTGGCTTTCCAGCACTGCCAACAACTTGTGGCCCCCCAACCTCTGCATACCCAGTACACTTTACCATCCCCTATCTTGTTTCCCTAAGTCCTCATTGCCCACCACCCCTGAACTATAAGGCACACACCATCCTCCTACTTACCTTTGTTTCTCTATTCTCAGCACAGGACCAGCTATTCTCCCTCCAGCCCCGCCCCCCGCCCTGGATTTTGCACAGTCTCCTCTCTCCTGCTAACACCAATCCCTGTCTCTATCTTCCCAGACCTGGGTCTGCTTCAAACTCTTCTCTGGAAAAGGGGTCCCTCCTTTGACCTGGTAGCCTCTCAGCCCTGAGTAGGTCCTCTCTATCTTTCCACTGGTGCTTCCTTCTTTTGAAATTATTCTTAAATCGTGTTCAAATATTCTTTATAAGAATGGGGACTTTGGTTCATTTTGCTTTCACCTGTTGCCTCTGCTTACAACAGGGCACACAGTCCCCTTGACTGATTTTCAGATTCCCTAATCTCAACCAAAATGTGGTAGGATGAGTAATAACCCTCCTAAAGATATCCATGTGTTAACTCCTTGAATCTCTGGATATTATGTTTATGATAAAAGGCACTTTGCAAAAGTGATTAAATTAAGGATAATGAGATACTGAAATTATTCTGGATTATATACAACGGCCCTACATGTAATCACCAGAACCCGTCTTAGAGGGAAACAGAGGGATATTTGCAAAAGACAGAAGAGAAGAAGGTTTGATCACAAAAATAAAGTTTGAGGGGCGCCTGGGTGGCACAGCGGTTAAGCGTCTGCCTTTGGCTCAGGGCGTGATCCCGGCGTTATGGGATCGAGCCCCACATCAGGCTCCTCTGCTATGAGCCTGCTTCTTCCTCTCCCACTCCCCCTGCTTGTGTTCCCTCTCTCGCTGGCTGTCTCTATCTCTGTCGAATAAATAAATAAAATCTTAAAAAAAAAATAAAGTTTGAAACATTGGAGTGATGTGGCTGCAAGCCAAGAAAGGCTGGCAGTTTTAGGAGCTGCAAAGAACTAGTTCTGCAGATTTTAGTAAAAACTCATTTTGATTTCTAACGTATAGATCTTTCAGAGTATAAACTTGTGTAATTTTAAAGCATGATAACTTTGTTAATTTTTTACGGTGGCAACTGGAAATAAATACAATCTATTATAGCTTGTGTACCTTAATCTCCTTTAAGAACGTAGTTGAAGTGATTCCTATAAGAGTTAGCTCGGTATAACACCCAGTGCTCAGTGGAATAATGGGTGTTATACGCAAATAATGAATCATGGACCACACACAGACACACAGACGCACACACAGACACACACACACACACACACACACACACACACACACACACAAGCCAAGAGGGACATGTGGTCAATAGAACAAAAATCAGGGTAGTTAATAAGAGAAGGAGAAATGTGCACAGATACATTTCATACTATCTATTTTCTTTTAGGTTTATAGGTAATATTCCTCCCTGAATTAGGATTCTGTAATGTATAACAAAGATATAGCCAAGAAGAAAATAAATTTAGACCAGATAATACTACCTAAAAAAAAAAAAAGAGTTAGCTGGGACATAGTTAAATTGCTTGAAAACAGTATGATCTTTTTGAGTCTTGTTTTAAGATTTTTTTAGGTGAGATGAGAGAGCAGTGTTTAATCTATGGTCAAGAATTCTTCATTACTAAGGAAAAACCTTCTGAGTACTTCAACCAATGCACTATGAATGATAAAATTTTTCACTCTTGGGAACGAGAACTATACCCAGCCCTATGTGAGCTTAGGACGTCTCCCTCTGCACCTTTTCTCTCTCCAATATTCTGTTGAACAAGCTCTAGACACCTTAGCCTCCATGTCTCCCAGGTACATCTTAACAGAAGGAGACAATCTGGCTCACCCACTGTTCATTGTGGCCTGCAGTTTCTCTCTAGGATGTAAGCTGGGAGCAATTGTAGGGCTTGCTTTAATTTTTTTTTCTTTTTTTTAAATTATGATATGTTAGTCACCATACAGTACATCATTAGCTTTTGATGTAGTGTTCCATGATTCATTGTTTGTGTATAACACCCAGTGCTCCATGCAATACATACCCTCCTTGGTACCCTTCAATGGGCTCATTTGTCAGAAATCACTATCCCTTTTTGCCTAATTCTAATGAATTTAAAAATTTTTTAAATATACATGTATACATATATATACATGTATGTATACATATATATGTATTTGTATACATATATATTAAAGATTTTATTTATTTGAGAGAGACAAGGAGAGAGAGAGAGAGAGAGAGCATGAGCAGGTGGGAGGGACAGAGGGAAAGGGAGAAAGAGACTCCCTGCTGATCCGGGAGCCTGACACAGGGCTCCATCTCAGGATTCTGGGATCGTGACCTGAGCCGAATGCAGATGCTTAACTGACTGAGCCACCCAGGTGCCCCTATATATAAGTCTATATATTTAGTTGTTTTAGTAGGTGTGTATATTTGGTCCCTGTTACTTCATATTGGCCAGAAGCAGAAGTCCTATGCTCCAAATTTAAAACCTAAATTATCTATGCATAACAAATGTCCAAACATTTCAAATTTATTCAAATTAAATAGGTGTTGTTAAGGAGTGCACTTGTGATGAGCACCAGATGCTGTATGAAAGTGTTGAATCACTATATTGTACACCAGAATCTAATATTACACTATATGTTAACTAACTGGAATGAAAGTGAAAACAACAACAAAAAGAATTAGTATTTCCGAAAAGTGGGTGTGAAGATAGAGATAAAAAGAGAAGGACCAATTGAATACTCAGTTAGAGTATTTAGAGTGCCACATCTGCTCTTTACCTCAGCTTGGTGGATGGTTGCCACCCCAAAAGAACTCTGAAGTTTTATTCTCTGGAGAGGTCTCTGAGCTGCAGGATGCCAAGTACAAACCCTAACCGTAACCCTGACCCTAAACCTACCCCTAGCCAGTAACTACTAAACTCTACCCCTAGTCTAAGCTCTTGCCCTGAACCTAACCTCTGGTAAAGGTCTCTGAATGGTACATTCCCTCACCCTAACCCTAACCCTAGCTCTAAATCTAATCCTAACCCAAATCCAAACCCTAACCCTAATCCCTAACCACTAACCCCTCAAACCAACCAAGACCATAACCATAACCCTAAAACTAAATTTATCCCTCCACAGAGGTTTCTGAACTGCAGTATAATAAGCACACACACTTACCCTGAACCTAACCCTAACCCAACTCTTATTCTAGCCCTGAACTGAATCCAAATCCTAGATCTAAAGAAAAAAGTGATTTGGTATATATATACAATGGATCATTACCCATTAAGAAATAATGAAATCTTGACATTTGCAATGACATGGACGGACTAGAGAGTATTATTCTAAGTGAAAACCTAGTACTAACCCAAACACTCACCCCTAACCACTAACCCCTAACCCTAGCCATAACTCTAACCCTAAACTTAACCCTCTGCTGTGGTCTCTGAATTGCCGGATAATAGGCACATACACTCACCCTGGCCTTAACCCTAAGTCTAACCTTTCTCTCTCTGTGTTTGTATGTGTATATATACATATATCTATATATAACCATTATATATCTATACAATGGAATATTAGTCATAAAAGACCATTTTATATATAAAATGGAATATTAGTCATAAAAAAGAATGAAATCTTGTAATTTGCAATGACATGGATGGAACTAGAGAGTATAATGCTAAGTGAAATGAGTCAGTCTGAGATAGACAAGTACCACGATTTCACTCATAAATAGAATTTAAGAAACAAATCAAATGAACGTGGGGTCAGGAAACAGAGACCAACCAAGAAACAGACTCTTATCTGTAGAGAACAAACTGATGGTTACCAGAGGGAAAGTGGTGGGGGGAGTGGGTGAGATAGGTGATAGGGATTAAGGAGTGCGCTTGTTGTGATGAGCAGCAGGTGATGTATGTAAGTGTTGAATCACTATATTGTACACCTGAAACTAATATTCAACTGTATGTTAACTAACTGGAATTTAAATAAAAACTTACAAAAAATAAAACCAGAATTGAAAAACTGTGGGACACACACACACACTCACACAAACACACACACACACATTCATGTAGATAAACACAACCAGGAGAGCAAACAGCAAAATAGCAACAATTGTTTTTCTCTTGCTAGTGGAAATATAATTTATTTAGTTATTCTTTCAATATTTTATAATCCCTTCTGAAACACATATAAATTTCCTTCATAGTTATAAAATATTATAAATATTTTTAATGTGACTTAGACTACCAAAAATAAACATGCATTCTCTATATGGTTAGTTTCCAATATTGATTAACCTCTCACTAGATTCTACTCAGCCTCCAGTGTGCTTACCATTTGTGTAACTAGAAAGAAACAAAAAACTTTGAAATCCAACTAGTTGGCTACGTGGAGTCACACAACTTTCAGACTTTCAAAAACAGTGCCACTGATAAGAATCTACCTTATTTATGAAGCCCTCCCTCCTTACAAAGTATTAACTAATATTTTAAAGGGAAAATTATATTTATATTTAAACCATATTCCATATGACACAATTAGATCCAATATTTACATAAAGGGCTGTACATAGTAGGCAAGAGTAATTGTAATGATTACAATCATTATTACACGTTATTTATATGTCTCTTTTCCAAGTTCATTAACAAACCAATACAATTATTTTTTTTAAATGTGCTTCAAAAACACTGCCATTAATTCCCAGTACTGCCTGAAAACATACTTTGATTTAAACATTCCTTGATTTTCATAAGAACAATGCAAGATTTTCATGAGTATGATCAGCAATTTCCTTCATAGACAATTGTACAACACATAGTTTCGTAAGTTAACAAGTGATTATCTTTCACAAAGTAAATGCCATGTAAAAATTACCATGTAATTCATAATTCTGTTAAAATTTCATCTGTACTGTAGGTGTTATGTGCTTTTCCTTTTTCAGAAGAACTACACATCTTTTTTTCTCCTGTGAGTACTTTAATTTTTGTTTCATAGCCTTTTTTGGGCAAAACTCATAAGCCCCTGAGTTATACCAAATTATTTTGACTCAAAAGGTTTCTATAGATTATCAGTTATAAAATACATACACATAATTTATTTCTTTGCAATGGAACAATGTTTTTATTTTTCTAATTTTAAAATATAGATTTACATTCCCAAAAAAAGGATAAAATGAAATAAGTAAGCACTAGTATTTTTGCTAATATACTTTTCTTGCCAACACCATTTTATATTCAATCAGAATTTTCCCCTTGCAAAAAAAAAATAGATATGTTTATATATATTTTAATTTTTAAAAAAGATTTTATTTATTTATTTGACAGAGAGAAACAGCGAGAGAGGGAACACAAGCGAGGGGAGTGGGAGAGGGAGAAGCAGGCTTCCTGTCAAGCAGTGAGTCCAATGCAGGGCTCAATCCCAGGACCCTAAGATCATGACCTGAGCTGAAAGCAGACGCTTAACGGCTGAGCCACCCAGGTGCCCCCCCAATTCTTTATTTTTCCACATTCTCACTTTGTTTTCTTATATGCATTTGCTCTATATCTAAGAGATTTGCTGGTTACTCCACACTTTTAAACAATTACATACTACTATTAGGCCATAATATATTTACTGATTTTATGTGTTCCATCATTTTCATCCTTTCTCAAAACTCCTGCATCATATATACCTTGCTCTTTATGTATAGTTTTCTATACTTCTTAAAATTTTAAATTCCAGTAGAGTTAACACAGTGTTGTATTAGTTTCAGGTGTATAGTGATCCGACACTTACATACATTAGTTTCTTATACTTTTAACTGTATCCAAAGCCATTGCTTATAAAAACACTCTTTTGAAAATTCCTCAGGCTGACATCAAATATTTCAGCTTCTCTGATCTTTTCAAAGAATTAGGGTTTTTTTTTCATTATTCATTGTTTTTCTTATTTTAATTTCATTAATTTCTGTTTTTATCTATATTATTGCCATCCTTTTCTTGCCTTGGATAACTTTCTTTTCTTTTTATATTGTCTTATGGTGGAAGCTTAGATTTTTTAACCTGAGTTCTTTTTTTCTTATGTAAGTATTCATTGGCATAAATTCCTCTGTAAAGCATGACTCTGACTGAATCCCATAAATTCTGACATATTTTTGTTTTTATTAAATTGAAAGTATTTTCTAATTTCACTTTATAATTTCTTTTGATACATGACTTAGTAAATATGTGTTGTGTAGTTTCTAAATAATTGGAGATTTTGCAGATACCTCTTTTGTTATATTCTTTAGTTTAATTCCATTATGGTTAAGGAAAGATTAAGTTGGTTAATAGTGTTATTAGGTTTCTTCTGTACTTACAGATATCTTGTTTATCTTCTACTATCATTTACTCAGAAAGGAGTATTTAATCTCCAAATATAGTTGTAGATGTGACTATTTCTCCTTTCAGGCTTATCGGTTTTTATTTCATGTATTTTGAAGCTCTACTCTAGGTGTATATACATTAGCATTGTTAGGTCTTAATGAATCAACTCTTCCATCATTATGTAATGTTTTTATTTATCCACATTAATTTTCCTCCTTATGAAGACCAATATTTCTGGTATCAATATAGTTATTCCAGCTTTCTAGTTTTTCAAATTATTAAATGGAATTTTTTTCCTTTTCCTTTTGGTATACTGTTCTAAAGGCTTTAACTTACATACAGATTTGTGTAACCACAGCCACAATCAGGATATAGAACTGTCTCATTACCCCCTCCAAAAACAAATTCCACGTGTTACTCATTTATAGTCATAACCTCCCCTCACACTTAGTCTTGATAACAACTCATCTGTTCTCCATCACCATACTTTTGTCTTTTCAAGAAAGTCATATAAATGAAATAATGGAGAATGTAATTTGTTAAAAGTAGTTTCTTTCACTCAGCAAGTTGCATTTGTGTTTCATCCATGCTGTTGTGTGTATCACTAGATCATTCCATTTAATTGCTGAGTAGTAACCAGTTGTATGGGAGCACCACAGTTTGTTTACCCATTCATCCATAAAAGGACATTTGGATAAATATGAATAGATTTTGGCAAATATGAATAGAGCTGCTATAAACATTCATGTGTAGGTTTTTGTGTGAACTTAAGATTTTATTTTTCCCAGGAGTGGCATTGCTGACTCATGGTGTCTGTATGCTTAGAAGAAATTACCAAATCATTTTCCATCCTGGTTGTACCATTTTACATTCCCACCAGTAATGTATGAAAGTTCCAGTTGTTTTTCATCCTTGCCTGCATTTAGTAATGTTTTTTTAAAATTAAAAACATTTTTGTTTTAATTTTAACCTTTCTCAAATGTGTGTTGTGGTATCACATCATGGTTTAATTTGCATTTCTCTATGGCTAATGATGTAGGACACTTTATATGTGCTTATGAGCCATCCCCACATTCACTTTGGTGGAGTATTTATTGACATCTTTTGCCTTTCCTAAAATTGTGCTCTTTCTTTTCTAATATTGGAGTTTTGAGAGCTCTTTATATATTCTGCACATAAGATCTTTGTTGGATATATGATTTGCAAATATTTTCTCCCTGGTTCTAGCATGACTTTTTATTCTTTTTCTTCAAGCAAATATTTTTAATTTTGAATTATCTAATGTATCATTTTTTCCCTTTATGGATCATGCTTTTGGTGTCATGTTTAAGACCTCTTTGCCTAACTCCAGGTCAGGAAGATTTGACTCTACATTTTCTTTTAAACATTTTATAGTTTTTCATTTAACATTTAGATCTCAATTTTGGTATGGAGTGTGATGTTTATATAAGATTCACTTTTTAACATATGGATGTTTAATTGTTCCAATACTATTTATTGAAAAGGCCAACATTTTTCAAATGAATTATCTTAGTTCTTTGTAAAAACTCCAGGGCCATTTTTGTATGTATTAATTTCTGGACACTCTATTTCGTTTCATTGATCTATGTGTCTATCAATACCACATGGTCTTGATTACTATAGTTTTATAGTTAGTCTTAAAATCACCTAGTGTGGTTCTTCAAAGATTGTTTTAATTTTATTTTTTTAATTTTTTTGTTTTTTTATTATGTTAAGTTAGCCACTATAGAGTGCATTTTATTTTTATAATTTTTATTTTGTTATATTAGTCACCATACAGTACATCCAAAGTTTTTGATGAATTGTTCCATGATTCATTATTTGCATATAACACCCAGTGCACCATGCAATATGTGCCCTCCTTAATCCCCATCACCGGCCTATCCTATTGCCCCACCCCCTCCCCTCTGAAGCCCTCAGTTTGTTTCTCAGAGTCCATAGTCTCTCATGCTTCATTTCCCCTTCTGATTACCCCCCTTTCTTTATACCTTTCTTCTCCTACTGATCTTCCTAGTTCTTATGTTCCATAGATGAGTGAAACAATATGATGATTGTCTTCCTCTGCTTCACTTATTTCACTTAGCATAATCTCCTCCAGTCCGGTCCATGTTGCTGCCAATGTTGTGTAATTGTTCTTACAGATGGCTGAGTAATATTCCATTGTATATATGGACCACATCTTCTTAATCCAGTCTTCTGTTGAAGGGCATCTCAGCTCCTTCCACGGTTTGGCTATTGTGGACAATGCTACTATGAACATTGGGGTGCATATGGCCCTTCTCTTCACTACGTCTGTATCTTTGGGGTAAATACCCAGTAGTGTAATTGCTGGATCATAGGGTAGCTCAATTTTTAACTTTTTAAGGGATCTCCACACTGTTTTCCAGAGTGGCTGCATCAACCTGCATTCCCACCAACAGTGTAAGAGGGATCCCCTTTCTCCACATCCTCTCCAACATTTGTTGTTTCCTGCCTTGTCCATTTTTGCCATTCTAACTGGTGTAAGGTGGTATCTCAAGGTGGTTTTGATTTGAATTTCCCTGATGGCTAATGATTTTGAACATTTTTTCATGTGTCTGTTAGCCATTTGTATGTCTTCATTGGAAAAGTGTCTGTTCATATCTTCTGCAAATTTTTTGATTTGTTTATTTGTTTCTCGTGTATTGAGTTTGAGAAGTTCTTTGTAGATCTGGGATACTAGTTTTTCATCTATAGTGTCATTTGCAAATATCTTCTCCCATTCTGTGGGCTGCCTCTTAGTTTTTTTGACTGTTTCCTTGGCTGTGCAGAAGCTTTGTATCTTGATGAAGTCCCACAAGTTCATTTTTTCTTTTGTTTCTCTTGCCTTTGGAGATGTGTCATGAAAAAAGTTGCTGTGGCCAAGGTCAAAGAGGTTGCAGCCTATGTTCTCCTCTAGGATTTTGATGGATTCCTGTCTCACATTGAGGTCTTTCATCCGTTTAGAGTTTATCTTTGTGTATGGTGTGAGAGAGTGGTCAAGTTTCATTCTTTTGCATATAGCTGTCCCAAATTTCCCAGCACCATTTATTGAAGAGACTGTCTTTTTTCCACTGGGTGTTTTTTCCTGCGTTGTCAAAGATTAGCTGCCCAAAGAGCCGAGGGTCCATTTCTGGGTTCGCTATTCTGTTCCCTTGTTCTCTGTGTCTGTTTTTGTGCCAGTACCATGCTGTCTTTGTGATCACAGCTTTGTAGTATAGCATGAAATCCGGCAATGTGATTCCCCAGCTTTGTGCTTCCTTTTCAACAATTCCTTGGTGATTCGGGGCCTTTTCTGGTTCCAGACAACTTTAAGGGCTGTTTGTTCCAGTTCTTTGAAAAATGTCATTGGTATTTTGATCGGGATAGCATTGAAAGTGTAGATTGCTCTGGGTAGCAGAGACATTTTAACTATGCTTATTCTTCCAATCCGTGACCATGGAATGTTTTTCCATCTTTTTGTATCTTCATTGTCTTTCAAGAGTGATTTGTAGTTTCTAAAATAGAGATCCTTTACGTCTCTGGTTAAGTTAATTCCGAGATAATGTATGATTTTTGGTGCTATTGTAAATGGAATGGATTCCCTAATTTCTCTTTCTTCAGTCTCATTGATCATGTATAGAAATGCAACTGATTTCTGAGCACCGATTTTGTATCCCGCCACATTACTGAATTGCTCTATAAGTTCTAGTAGTTTGGGGGTGGAGTCTTTTGGGTTTTCTATATAGAGTATCATGTCATCTGTGAAGAGAGACAGTTTGACTTCTTCTTTGCCAATTTGGATACTTTTTATCGTTTTTGTTGTCTAAGCGCTGTTGCAAGGACTTCTAGTACCATGTTGAATAATAGTGGTGAGAGTGGGCATCCTTGCTGTGTTCCTGATCTTAAGGAAAAGGCTTTCAGCTTTTCCCCGTTAAGAATAATATTGGCTGTAGGCTTTTCATAGATGGTTTTTATGAAATTGAGGAATGTACCCTCTATACCTACACTCTGAAGGATTTTAATCAGGAAAGGATGCTATATTTTGTCAAATGCTTTTTTTGCATCAATTGAGAGGATCATATGGTTCTTCACTCATTTCTTGTTGATGGGATCTATCACACTGATCAATTTGCGAATGTTGAACCACCCTTGCATCCCAGGGATGAAGACCATTTGGTCTTGATGGATAGTCCTTTTAATGTACTGTTGGATCCTATTAGCTAGGATCTTGTTGAGAATTTTGGCGTCCATATTCATCTGGGATATCAGTCTGTGATTCTCCTTTTTCATGGGGTCTTTGCCTGGTTTGGGGATCAAGGTAACACTGGCCTCATAGAATGAGTTTGGTAGTTTTCCTTCTGTTTCTCTTTTTTGAAACAGCTTCAGGAGAATAGGTATTATTTCGTCTTTGAATGTTTGGTAGAATTCCCTGGGGAATCCGTCAGGCCCTGGACTCTTGTTTTTGGGGAGGCTTTTGATCACTGCTTCAAACTCTTCGTAATTAATAGGTCTGTTTAAATAATCAATTCCTTCCTTTTTCAGTCTGGTAGTTTATAGGTTTCCAGGAAGGTATCCATCTCTTCCAGGTTGTTTAATTTATTGCCATAAAGCTGTTGATAAAAGTTTCTAATGATTCTTCTTATTTCATTGGTGTTGGTGGTGATCTCTCCCCTTTCACTCATAATTTTATTAATTTGGGTCCTTTCTCTATTATTTTGAATAAGTCTGGCCAGTGGCTTATCAATCTTATTTATTTGTTCAAAGAACCAGCTTCTAGTTCTGTTCATCTGCTCTACTGTGCTCCTGGTTTCTAATTCATTGATCTCTGCTCTAATCTTGATCAACTGCTTTCTCGTGCGTGGGTTAGGCCTGTTTTTCTGTTTCAGCTCCAGCTTCTTGAGGTGAGAATATAAAAACTGCATTTTAGATTTTTCTATTCTTTTGAGTGAGGCTTGGATGGTTATGTATTTTCCCCTTAGGACCATCTTTGCAGTGTCCCATAGGTTTTAGACTGATGTGTTTTCATTCTTGTTGGTCTCCAGAAATTGTTTAAACTGATTTTTAATTTCCTGGTTTACCCAATCATTCTTGAGCAGGATGGTTCTTAGTTTCCAAGTGTTTGAGTTTCTTCCAAATTTTTCTTGTGATTGAGTTCCAGTTTCAAAAGCATTGTGGTCTGAGAATATGCAGGGAATAATCTCAGCCTTTTGGTGTCAGTTGAGACCTGTTTTGTGACCCAGTATATGGTCTATTCAGGAGAAAGTTCCATGCGCATTCGAAAAGAATGAGTATTCTGTTGTTCTGGGGTGTAATGTACTGTATATATCTATGAGGTCCATCTGTTCCAGTATGGCATTCAAAGCTCTTGTTTCTTTGTTGATTTTCTGCTTAGGTGATCTGTCTATTGCTGAGAGTAGAGTGTTGAGGTCCCCTACTATTAAGGTATTATTATCTATATGTCTCTTTATTCTGGTTAAGAGTTGGCTTGTGTATATAGCTGCTCCCCTCTTGGGGGCATAGATATTTATAACTGTCATATCCACTCGTTGGATACATCCTGTAAGAATAATATATGTCCTTCTGTATCTCTAACTACAGTCTTTAGTTTAAAATCTAATCTGTCTGATAGGAGAATTGCTACCCCAGCTTTTTCTTGAGGTTTATTGGCATGAAAAATGGTTTTCCATCCCTTCGCATTCAGTCTGGATGTATCTTTAGGTTCAAAATGAGTCTCTTGTAGACGGCAAATGGATGGTCATGTCTTTTTATCCAATCTGCAACCCTGTGGCACTTTATGGGAGCATTTAGGCCATTCACATTGAGAGTGATTATTGAGAGATATGATTTTAATGATGTCATGTTGCCTGTGAAGTCTTTGTTTCTATAGATTGTAAATTTCTGTTCTGTATCACTCTTGGGGCCTTTTTACTTTTATAGAACCCCCCCTTAATATCTCATGTAGGGCTGTTTTGTTGGTTATGAATTCCTTCAGTTTCTGCCGACCCTGGAAGGTCCTTATCTCTGCATCAATTCTGAGTGATAGTCTTGCTGGATAAAGGATCCTTGGCTGCATGTTCTTCTCAGATAGAGCTTTGAAAATACCCTGCCAACCTTTCTTAGCCTGCCAGGTCTCTTTAGATAGGTCTGACGTTATTCTTATATTTTTCCCTCTGTACGTAAGGATTTTTTTCCCCCTGGCCACTTTCAATACTGTATCATTGGATCTAATATTTGCGAAATGCACTATGATGTGACGTGGTGTAGGTTTGCTCTCATTGACCTTGGGAGGGGTCCTCTGCCTTTTGGACATGAATGCTTGTTTCCTTTGCCAGATTAGGGAAGTTCTCAGCTACAATTTGTTCAAATATCTCTTCTAGACCTCTCACTTTCTCCACCCCCTCGGGGATGCCAATGATTCTGACATTGGAACATTTCGTTGAGTCAGAAATCTCCCGTAATCTACATTCTTGAGATTAGATTTTTTTGAGCCAAGTTTCTTTTTTAACTTTCTCTTCTACCATCCCATCCTCCAATTCACTAATTCGTTCTTCTGCCTCATTTACCCTGGCCATCAGAGCATCTAGTTTAGACTGCATTTGATTCATAGCATTTTTAATTTCTGCCAGATTCACTCTCATTTCTGCCCTTAGAGATTCTATATTTTCATTAATATTTTCTTCAAGCCTACCATCATCTTGACCATTGTTACTCTGAACTCCATTTCTGACAATTTGGTTATATCCATATCCATCATCTGTCAGAGGCCACAGTCTCTGTCTCCTTTCTTTGCTGAGGGTTTCTCCTCCTCGTCATTCTGATGAGGAGAGGTTGCAGGGATGCCCAGAGCCCAAATTATTGACCAGGATCCAGGCAGTGTGCACTTGTTTTATAGGGACCTTAGGGATGTGGGTTTCTTTATTTTTCAGCCTGCCTTCTGGGGGAGGGGCCTGCCACGCTGATACTCAGGCAACCCTGTTTGGGTAGAGTCGCCCTGTCCCCTGTGAGGGGGGATGGCGATGGGGGTATTTCTGGGCTTTTGTTCTCTGGCAGCTTTCCCTGGCAGTTTTCTGTGACTCTTCTGAGAGTCAGAGCAGCAGTGGCCGTATCCTAGCCTCTGTCTCAGAACAGAGAGATCGCAGTCTGCTCTCCACTGAGCTCTCTTGGCCACTTTAACTCTGTTTTTGTCAGTGCTGCTAAAAACCCTGCAGCGTCCCGGGTTGTGAGTCCCACAGCCACTCTCCCAGCCCTCACTTCCAGGGCTGGCATGCCTCTGTCCTTTGTGCTTCTAACACCGCCAGCCACCCCCGGCTCCCACTTGCGCTCCCGAGCTCCCTGTTTCAGTGTGGTTCGCACGCCCTCCGGAGCGCCTGTTTTCAGTGTGGTCACGCATGCGCTCCCAAGCTCCCGGTATCAGTCTGGTTCTAGTGAGCGCTCTGGAGCTCCAGTTTTCAGTCTGGTCGCATGCGCGTTCCCAGGCTCACAGTCTCAGTCTGCTCTCTCGTGGGTGCCAGTCTGTGACTCCGGCCCGCTCCTCAGTGCAAGTGGCTACTTCTTCCAGTTGCCCGAGTGCAGTGGTTCCCTTCCCTTTCCGTTTATCTTCTGATATCTGTGAGCAGATTCATGGCTCCCCGCTTCGTACCTCAATATTCAGTGCTGGAGATGTTCATTTGTAGAGATCCCGATGTATCGTCCTGTGTCTCAGGCTGATTCCGTGGGTTTTCAGGATGGTCTGGTAGATATCCAGCTTGACTCAGTGGACCACCTGAGAAAGGGTGTCCAACTCCTCCGCCCTCTTTTCTGCTCCTTGCAGAAAGTGGTCGATTTTCTGTTCATAGAGTTTCTGCTACTCTTTTCTTCATTCTCCAGTTGCACTCATAGGTATTCGGAATAGTTTGGTAGCTCTCTAGCTGAATTCCTGGGACCAGATGAACTTTAGGTCTCCTGCTTCTCCGCCATCTTGGAACTGCCCACACCATTCGTTTTTGATGTAGTGTTCAATGATTCATTAGTTGCATATAACACCTAGTGCTCATCACAACGAGTGCCTTCCTTGTTTTACTTTTTAAAAATGTATCCCTTCTAAAAGGAGGGAGAGGAAATTTAATAAATTTCTCTTGATTTTAAAACATTCATGGAAAATTCATTGGTTTTCTTTTAAACTATGTAGTACTAGATTCATAATTGTTGGTTGTTACAAATATTATAGGATTTCTTGGTAGAAAGTATTTTCTGACACAGTGGATTCTCATCGAATACATCAACTAACTTTCTATTCAGATCAATGTTAATATTCCATGAAAATGAAGTATAATTGAAAGAGTCTACTGCTTTAAAAGGAAATAAGCTTTTCTATTTTTTTTTAAAGATTTTATTTCTTTATTTGAGAGAGGGTGTAGAGAAAGAGAGAGAGCATGAGCAGGGTGAAGGGATAGAGGGAGAGGGAGAAGCAGACGCCCCTCTGAGCAGGGAGACTGACATGGGGCTCTGGGCTCCATCCCAGGACCATGGGATCCTGACCTGAGCTGAAGGCAGATGCTTAACCTACTGAGCCACGCAGGCAACCCAGGAAATAACTTCTTCTAAACACTGACACAATTGTATCTGTTTAAAAGATTTTTATAATGGAATAAACTTATGTATCTTGATTTTGGAAAAAATAAAATAAATAAAAAAATAAAAATTAAAAATAAAAATTAGCCCTTCTAGTTCTTTTGCTCTTTGATAAACTTTTTGAATCAGCTTGCCTATATCTATAAAAACTTCTGCAGGGATTTTGATTGCCATTGCTTTGACTCTATAAATCATTTTGGGGAGAATAGACCACTTCATTATGTTGAACCTTTCAGTTCATGTTTCCTCCATTTATTCAGTTCTTTGATTTCTGCCATCAGCATTTTGTAGTTTTCAGCATATAGATACCAGCTTTGGTTAAATTTATACACAAGTATTTCATTTATTTAAGCTATTGAAAATGATATTTAAAAAATTTTGTGTTCCAGTGTTTATTATTATATGGAAATATGATTTATGTTTGTGTGTTGACCTTCTATCCTAATATTTTGCCAAGCTCACTTGTTAGTTCTAGGAGTTTTTAATAGTTTCCTTGAAATTTTTTACGTAGACAATTGTGTCTTCTGAGAATAAGGACACTGTCATTCCATTCCACCCTGTATACCTCTTATTTATGTTTCTTGCTTTATTCCACAGGTAAGAATTTGACACAATCTTAAATAGGAACAGTGAGAGTAGACATCCTTGCCTTGTTCTTGATCCTAGGAAGAAGACATCCAGTCTCTTACTGTAAAGTTTGATATTAGCTGTAGGTTTTTTGTAGATGTCCTTTATCAAGTTGAGTACGCTCCTTTTTATTTTTTGTTTTCTGAGCATTTTTATTATAAACGGATATTGTGTGTTATTTTGAAATATTTTTTCTGCTTCATTTGAGATGATTATAAAATTATTTACTCTGTTAATATGGTTATTCACACTGATTAATTATGATACTGAACCAGCCTTACATTTCCCAGATAAATCCCACTTAGTTGTTGTGCATTATTATTTTCATATATTGCTGGACTCTATTTGCTATTATTTCACTGAAGCTCATTTCATCTGGTTCATTAGGGATATTGATCTGTACTTTTCTTCTTCTTAAGCTATTTTATCTTGGTTTTAATATAAAGGTAATGCTAACTTTATAAAATGAGTTGCAAAAATCTTCCTCCTGTTCTATTTTCTGGAAGAGATTTTATAGAATTGGTGGTAACCCTTCAACACTTCGGGAGAAATTACCAGAGAAACCATCTGGATCTAGGCATTTCTTTTTCAGACTGTTTTAAGGTATTCCATCAATTTATGTAATAGTGTATATTACTATTCAGGGTATCCATTTTATCTGGGATGAGTTTTGACGGTTCCTGATTTTTAAGGAATTGTTCGGTTTCATCTAAGTTTTTGGATTAGTTTACCTAAATTTTTCTTAGTATTTTTCTATCTTTCAAGAGTCTGCAGGGTTTGTAGTAGTATCCCTTGTTTCATTCCTGATAGTAGCCACTTATGTCTTCTTTCTCTTTTGCTTTGTCTATCTAGTTTTATGAATTTTATGAGTTTTATGAATTTTCTTGATCTTTCCAAAGAAACAGGCTTTGATTTCCTTTACTTATTTTTTAAAATTTCATCAATTTCTTGCCTTTTATTTCCTTTCTTCTTGTTTTTCTTTTCTTTTTTCCCAGTTAAGGTGGAAGCTTAGATGATTGAAATGAGCTCTTTCTTCTTTCTTAATCTAAGCATCTAATGCTATCATTTCCCCCTTTAAATACTCCTTTAGCTGCATTCCACAAGTTAAGATATGTTGCACTTATTTTAATTCACTTAAGTGCATTTTTATTTTCTTAAGACTTTCTCTTTGACCCATTAATTAAGAATGTGTTGTTTAATTTCCAAGTGTTGTGATATTTTTCCCATTGTATTTGTTATTGTTTGATTTCTAATTTGATTCCATTATGTTCAGATAATATACTCTTCATGGGTTCAAGTTTTGAAAATTTGTTGATGCCTGTTTTATGACCAAGAATATTGTCTGTTTTAGTGAATATTCCATATGTGCTTGAAAAATATGTATTTTGCTATTAATGGGTAAAGTGATATTTGTTCCATACGTACTTGATTCCTGCATGAGTAGCTGGAGTTGAACTGAGGACTTGATACACCACCTGATGGAATTCCTTTCTCACATTACCTCTTCTCAGCAATCTCCACCACACTCTGGCCCTTAAGGGACTCCCTTTTGGTCCTCCAGCTAGAAAGTAGGTCTGTAGTCTAGCCACTCTGCTGTGCACTTCCCTTGAATGGTTCCTCCTCAATGGCTATGTTGTGGGAAAATAAAAAAAAAAAAAAACAGAAAAAGGGACTCTTCCACATCACACTTTTTGGATCAACATTCTTGTTAGAGAGATGAATTCTCCTCTGAGAGTTTTAGGTGCCTACACAGCTTTTGCTGATGCTCCCACCACAAGATGATAGCTGACTAATACTCCAGTTTTATTTATTTTTGAGTTTTATATAAATGGAATCATATAGTATATAGTCTTTTATGTCTGGCTTCCTTAATGCAGTGTTATGTTTGTGAGATTCATCCATGTTGTTGATTTAGCATTAGTTTATTCATTCCCATTGTTTAGTTTTCTATTGTATAAATAACCACAATTTAAAAAATTCATTTTACTAGTTACAGGTATTTTGAAGTTTTTCTAGTTTAGGGCATTATGGATGATTCTACCATTAAAATTATTAAAAATGTCCCAGAGTAATTTCTGGGATATAGTATGAACATGTCTTCAAATCTAGTAAGTAATGCCCTAATATATTCCCAAGAGATTATAGCAATCTATACTCCTACTAGCACTGTTTAGATCTTACTGGTGCTCTACATCTTTATCAACACTTATTTTTGACAATTACTCTATCAATCCTGGTTGGAATGCTGTATCTACTAACTTATAGTGGTTTAAATCTGTATTCCTGCATTTGTTCAATAGGTTGACCACCATTTTATATGCTTATTGTCAATTTGTACATCTTCTCTTATGAGGAGTCTGTTCTAGTCTCTTGCACATTTTAATATTATATCTTTTCAGTGTATGAAGTTCTAAAATTTCATTAAATATTGTAGAATCTAGGTGGTGGGTATATGTGCATTCATTATATAATTCTTTCAATTTTTTGTGTATTTGAAAATTTTTATAATGAAATGTTGAAAAAAATCTCCATTATCACCCACCACTCTATGTTGGTACATAATACTGTAATGGAGAAAGTCAGACGCAAGAATAAAATTCTTCCTTCAGAGGTAAAATAAAATTAACCACCCTACCTCACAGACACAGTTATTATTACTCCTACACAGATCAAGCAGTGAAGATATATGATTTTCCAAAACCTTACAAGAGGCACATCATCCCAAGTAATACAGAAGATAATTACAGTATAGGTTTCTAGTATTCCAATTTTCCCCCTGCAAGGAGGACCTCACTGAATTTCAGCTCAAAAGCCACTTCTAGAAACTCATTGTGAGGGCCTATCCCTTAGGGGCACTCTTAATACAAGAGTTGTATCAGGTAGCGCCCAGCCTAGGAAACAGAGAGAGGGATTAAATACAGAAAATTGTTAGATAGCTAATGAACAAATGGAATGCGGCAACTCAGTGAAGAAGAGTAGAGGATCTCTAACACCTCCAGGTCTGGAGAGACAATGGAGAAAGTGATAAAACCTGAGAAAACTAGAAGCTGGTGTCATCCATTAAGAATCACAGTTGCAGGGGGGACTGGGTGGTGCAGTAGGTTAAGCATCCAAGTCTTGGTTTCGGCTCAGGTCCTGATCTCAGGGTCATGGGATCAAGCCCCATGTTGGAGCCCCATGGGCATGGAGCCGTGGAATGGAGCTCCATTGAGCATGGAGCTTCCTTAAAAATTCTCTCTCCCTCTGTCCCTAACCACCCCCTCTCTAAAATAAGTAAATAAACCTAAAAAAAAAAAGTAGAGGCAGTCTAGTTGGACCTTGGACCTGGGACCCAGAGGGAATTGAGCAACTGTCTGATAGACTGTTCAAAGCTAAGTGAGAAAGGAAGGAGTGTCCTGGTTTCTCCCCTTCTCTTACATACCAGTCTTACACATCACAACCTCTTGTTGACTCAACCTATACGAAAGTCAGTTATCAAGGTAAGCTGAGAAATATGGTTCCCTGAAATGCAGAGCAGTGCATACAAAAAGGCCAGGGAAAGCATATGAAAACAAAGAGGCTGATGATTGGCACAGGGAGAGTTCTCTCTTTTTTCTTCTTCTTCTTTTTTTTTTCTGAAAGTTCTTGTTTAAGATTGATTTTTTTTTATTCCTTAAATATTTAGAAAAAATTTGCTGATGAAGATATCTGAGTCTGAGTTCTTTCTGAGAAAATTTTTAATTACTGATTAAATGTCCTTAATACTTATATACTATTGAGATTTACAAATTCCTCATAATGTAAATTTTGGTGAGCTGTTATCAGGATTTTGACAATTTTATCTAAAATTACAAGTTTAAGAAGCTGGTTCTTTGACAGAATCAATAAAACTGAGAGACCACTGGCCACACTTATCCAAAAGAAAAGAGAAAGGACCCAGATTATTAAAATTATGAATGAAAAAGGAGAGGTCACGACCAACACCATTGAAACTGGAAGGATTATTAGAAATTTTTATCAACAGCTATATGCCAATAAACTAAGCAATCTGGGAGAGATGGAATCCTTCCTGGAAACCTATAAACTACCAAGATTGAAACCGGAAGAAATTGATTCCTTAAACAGGCCAATTAATTATGAAGAAATTGAGTCAGTGATAAACAACCTTCCAAATGACAAAACTCCAGGCCTGGACAGTTTTCCTGGGGAATTCTACCAAACATTCAAAGAAGAAATAATACCTATTCTCCTAAAGCTATTTCAAAAAATAGAAACAGAAGGAAAGCTACCAAACTCATTCTATGAGGCCAATATTACCTTGATCCCCAAACCAGGCAAAGACCCCCTCAAAAAGGAGAATTACAGACCGATTTCCCTAATGAATATGGACACCAAAATCCTCAACAAGATACTTGCTAATAGAATCCAACAGTACATTAAAAGGATTATCCACCACGATCAAGTGGGATTCATACCTGGGATGCAAGCGTGGTTCAATATTCGCAAATCAATCAGCGTGATACATCATATCAACAAGAAAAGACTCAGGAACCATATGATCCTCTCAATCGATGCCAAAAAAGCATTTGACAAAATACAGCATCCTTTCCTGATTAAAACCCTTCAGAGTGTAGGAATAGAAGGTACATTTCTCAATCTCATAAAAGCCATCTATGAAAAGCCTACTGCAAATATTATTCTCAATGGGGAAAAGCTAGAAGCCTTTCCCTTAAGATCAGGAACTCGACAAGGATGCCCACTCTCGCCACTATTATTCAACATAGTACTAGAAGTCCTTGCAACAGCAATCAGACGACAAAAAGGGATCAAATGTATTCAAATTGGCAAAGAAGAAGTCAAAATGTCTCTCTTCGCAGATGACATGATACTTTATATGGAAAACCCAAAAGAAGCCACTCCCAAACTATTAGAAGTTATAGAGCAATTCAGTAATGTGGCGGGATACAAAATCAATGCTCAGAAATCAGTTGCATTTCTGTACACCAATAACGAGACCGAAGAAAGAGAAATTAGGGAATCCATCCCATTTACAATAGCACCAAAAACCATACGTTACCTTGGAATTAACTTAACCAGAGACGTAAAGGACCTATATTCTAGAAACTATAAATCACTCTTGAAAGACATTGAGGAAGACATAAAAAGATGGAAAGATATTCCATGCTCATGGATCGGAAGAATTAACATAGTTAAAATGTCCATGCTACCCAGAGCAATCGACACTTTCAATGCTATCCTGATCAAAATACCGAGGACATTTTTCAAAGAACTGGAACAAATAGTCCTTAAATTTGTATGGAAACAGAAAAGGCCCCGAATCTCCAAGGAACTGTTGAAAAGGAAAAACAAAGCTGGGGGCATCACAATGCCGGATTTCGAGCTGTACTACAAAGCTGTGATCACAAAGACAGCATGGTACTGGTACAAAAACAGACACATAGACCAATGGAACAGAATAGAGAACCCAGAAATGGACCCTCGGCTCTTTGGGCAACTAATATTTGATAAAGCAGGAAAAAACATCCGGTGGGAAAAAGACAGTCTCTTCACTAAATGGTGCTGGGAAAATTGGACAGCTACATGCAAAAGAATGAAACTTGACCACTATCTCACACCATACACAAAAATAAACTCCAAATGGATGAAAGACCTCGATGTGAGACAGGAATCCATCAAAATTCTAGAGGAGAACATAGGCAGCAACCTATACGACATCGGCCAAAGCAACCTTTTTCATGACACATCCCCAAAGGCAAGAGAAACAAAAGATAAAATGAATTTATGGGACTTCATCAAGATTAAAAGTTTCTGCACAGCCAAGGAAACAGTCAGAAAAACTAAGAGGCAGCCCACGGAATGGGAGAAGATATTTGCAAATGACACTACAGATAAAGGACTGGTATCCAAGATCTACAAAGAACTTCTCAAACTCAATACACGAGAAACAAATAAACAAATCAAAAAATGGACAGAAGATATGAACAGACAGTTTACCAATGAGGACATACAAATGGCTAACAGACACATGAAAAAATGTTCAAAATCATTAGCCATCAAGGAAATTCAAATCAAAACCACACCGAGATACCACCTTACGCCAGTTAGAATGGCAAAAATAGACAAGGCAAGAGACAACAATTGTTGGAGAGGATGTGGAGAAAGGGGATCCCTCCTCCATTGTTGGTGGGAATGCAAGTTGGTCCAGCCACTCTGGAAAACAGTGTGGAGGTCCCTTAAAAAGTTAAAAATTGAGCTACCCTATGATCCAGCCATTGCACTACTGGGTGTTTACCCCAAAGATACAGACGTAGTGAAGAGAAGGGCCATACGCACCCCAATGTTCATAGCAGCAGTGTCCACAATAGCTAAATCATGGATGGAGCCGAGATGCCCTTCAACAGATGACTGGATTAAGAAGTTGTAGTCCATATATACAATGGAATATTACTCAGCTATCAGAAAGAACGAGTTCTCAACATTTGCTACAACATGGACGGCACTGGAGGAGATAATGCTAAGTGAAATAAGTCAAGCAGAGAAAGACAACTATCATATGATTTCTCTCATCTATGGAACATAAGAACTAGGATGATCGGTAGGGGAAGAAAAGTATAAAGAAAGGGGGGGTAATCAGAAGGGGGAATGAAACATGAGAGACTATGGACTATGAGAAACAAACTGAGGACCTCAGTGGGGAGAGGGTGGGGGAATGGGATAGACCGGTGATGGGTAGTAAGGAGGGCACGTATTGCATGGTGCACTGGGTGTTATACACAACTAATGAATCATCGAGCCTTACATCGGAAACCAGGGATGTACTGTATGGTGACTAACATAATATAATAAAAAATCATTAAAAAAATAAAACAAAACAAAAACTGTAATAAGAAAAAAAAATAAAAAATAAAATTACAAGTTTATTAGCAAAGTTGTTTTTTTTTTAAATTTCAAGTTTTAATTCAAATTCTAGTTAGTTAACATATATGGTAAAATTGGTTTCAGGTGTAAAATTTAGTGATTCATCCTTACATATAACACGCAGTGCTCATCACGAGTAGCCTCTTTAATACACATCACCCATCTAGCCCATCCCCTGCCCACCTCCTTCCATCAACCTTTGGTTTCTTCTCTATAGTTAAGAGTCACTTATGGTTTCCTTCCCTCTCTCCCTCGTTTTGTTTCCCTTCCCCTATGTTCATCTGTTTTGCTTCTTAAATTCCACATATGAGTGAAATCATATGGTATTTGTCTTTCACTGGCTGACTTATTTTGCTTACCATAATACACTCTAGTTTTATCCATGTTGTTGCAAATGGCATGATTTCATTCTTTTCGATGGCTGAATAATATTCCATTGTATATATGTACCACATCTTCTTTATCCATTCATCAGTCAATGGACATTTGGGCTCTTCCCACAATTTGGCTGTTGTAGATAATGCTGCTATAAACATTGGGGTGCATGTACCCCTTCAAATCAGTATATTTGTATCCTTTGGGTAAATACCTAGTAGTGTAGTTGCTGGGTTGTGGGGTAGTTCAATTTTTAACTTTTTGAGGAACCGCCATACTGTTTTCCAGAATGGCTGCACCAGTGTGCATTCCCACCAACAGCATAAGAGGATTCCCCTTTCTCTGTATCCTCACCAACATCTGTTGTTTCCTGTGTTGTTACTTTTATCCATTCTGACAGGTAGTGAGGTGGTATCTCATCGTGGTTTTGATTTCTATTTCCCTGATCATGAGTGATGTTGAACATCTTTTCATGTGTCTGTTAGCCATATGGATGTCTTCTTTGGAAAAATGTCTGTTCATATCTTCTGCCCATTTCTTAACTGGATTATTTATTTTTGGGGTGTTGAGTTTGATAAGTTCTTTATAGATTTTGGATAGTAACCCTTTATCTGATATGTCATTTGCAAATATCTTCTCCCATTCTGTAGGTTGTCTTTTAGTTGTGTTTATTGTTTCCTTCATTGTGCAGAAGATTTAATCTTGATGAAGTCCCAATAGTTCAGTTTTGCTTTTGTTTCCCTTGCCTCCAGTGACATGTCTAGTAAGAAGTTGCTATGGCTGAGGTCAAAGCAATTGCTGCCTGTGCTCTTCTCTAGGATGTTGATGGTTTCACATTTAGCAAAAGTTGTTTCTACTATCTTTCATGATTTTTTAATTTTCTCCTTTTATCATACTTGATATCAATTATTAGTACCTTCTTTGATTTTTTCTTAATATGACTTACTAGGATTTTATCAATTTAAAAAATATATTTTGTCCAATTATTTATTTAATTTATTTTTAAAGAAATCTGCACACTCAAGGTGGGGCTTGGACTCACAACCCTGAGCTCTACTGACAGCCAGCCAGGCACCCCTAGAATTTCATCAATTTTTTTAAAGAACCAACTCAGCTTTCTTCTCTCTATGCTATGCTTATTTTCTATTTCATTAATTTATGCTCTTATTATTTGTTCAATCCTTTTTGTTTTTATTGGGTTTAATTTTCTATTGTTTCTTTAATTCCTTAAGATGAATGCTTAGCTAATTGAGGTTCTGCTTCCCTTCTTTTCTTATATATATCTTCCTTGACTTACAATGGGTTATGTCCTGATAAACCCATCGTAAGTTGAAAATATTATAAATGCATTTAATACATCTAACCTACTAAACATGATAACTTAGTCTAGCTTTTCTTAAACATGCTTACAACACTTACATGAGCCTACAGTTGGGCAAATTAACTCACACAAAGCATATTTGGTAATAAAGTGTTGAATAGCTCATGTAATGTGTTGACTACTGTACTGAAAGTAAAAAAAAAAAAAAGGAATGGTTGCATGGGGACAGAATGATTGTACGTGTAAGGGTTGTTTACCCTTATGATTGCATGGCTGACCAGGAGCCGCAGCTTGCTGCTGATGCCCAGAATCAGGAGAGAGTTATATGTGCCCATGCACATATAACTGCATGTTATATGTAAGTGAGAGACAGCAATCAAAATATATTGCTAGCCAGGAAAAAGATAAAAATTCAGAATTCCAAGTATAGTTTCTCCTGATTGAGAATCACTTTCATACTATTGTAAAGTTGAAAAATCATAAATAGAACAATGGTAAGCCAGGGACTGGCTATATATACATTTCACCTATGAATTTTTCCTTTACAAATGACTTTTTTTCTACATCTCACAGACGTTCATATGTAGTATTTTCATTTTCTTTCCACTTAAAATATTATTTAATTTCCATTGCAATATATTCTTTGACCTATGAGGTATTTTTTTTTAAGATTTTATTTATTTATTTGACAGAGATAGAGACAGCCAGCGAGAGAGGGAACACAAGCAGGGGGAGTGGGAGAGGAAGAAGCAGGCTCATAGCGGAGGAGCCTGATGTGGGGCTCGATCCCATAACGCCGGGATCACGCCCTGAGCCGAAGGCAGACGCTTAACCGCTGTGCCACCCAGGCGCCCCACCTATGAGGTATTTAGAAATGCATTTCTTAATCTCCAAACCCGTGGGTATTTTCCAGTTGTCTTTTTTCTAGCTTAATTTTGTTGTAAATATGACTCTGAGAGACAACACATATAACAGACAACATACTTTATATGATTTCCATCCTTTGAAATATGAGGTTTGCCATATGATCCAGCATGTAGACAACTTTGTAAATGATCCATGATCACTTGAAAAGGATGTGAGTTCTGCTTTTGTTGTATACAGTGTTCTATAAATATCCACTAAATTGAGTTCACTATTTGTGTTGGTCAAATATTCTGTGTTTACTAATTTTTTTGTCTACTTGATCTTTTAATATGGAGAGAGGTGTGAAAAAAACCTTATACTATGATTATCAATTTGTCTATCTCCATTTTTAGTCTTACTGATTTTTATTTTATATCTTATATTTTTATATGATATTATTATATAAACATAAAATTTGAGAAGTTATAGCTTCTTTGTGTCTTTAAAATTTAGCATTAATAACTGTCCTCTTTATTTTTAGTAATGCTTTTCACTATGAAGTCAACTTTGAAATTAATATAGCTATGCTGACTTCCTTTTGATTTGTGGCTTTTTGGTTTTTTTTTTAACTTTTTTTCAGTCTTTTTCAATGTATTGAGACTTTTTGGACTAACATATGGTCTGTCCTGAAGAATGTTGGTTTTTTTTTATTATGTTACATTAGTCACCATACAGTACATCCCCGGTTTCCGATGTAAGGCTCGATGATTCATTAGTTGTGTATAACACCCAGTGCACCATGCAATACGTGCCCTCCTTACTACCCATCACCAGTCTATCCCAATCCCCCACCCCCTCCCCTCTGAAGCCCTCAGTTTGTTTCTCATAGTCCATAGTCTCCCATGCTTCACTCCCCCTTCTGATTATCCCCCTTTCTTTATCCCTTTCTTCCCCTACCAATCTTCTTATTTCTTATGTTCCATAAATGAGTGAAACCATATGATAATTGTCTATCTCTGCTTGACTTATTTCACTTAGCATAATCTCCTCCAGTCCCGTCCATGTTGCTGCAAATGATTTGTGGCTTTTATATCATACTTTCTCATCCTTTTACTCTCTGCTTTCCTGTATCCTTATATGTTATATGTGTCTCTTATAAATAGCATCTTATTCTTTCACAGTTAATGTAACTACTTAAATATTTGGGCTTAAATCAATCATCTTACTTTTTGTTTTATTTTTGTCTCACACATTCTATGTTATTTCCCCCTCTTTCCTTGTATTCTTTTTGGTTTGGTTAGGTTTTTTTCCTCCTGATTTTTCTCTCAAGTAACTTGGAAGCTATGCATTCTTGTTCTATTGTTTTTGTGGTTATCCAAAATATTCCTCTGTACTTGTTATCTTAACAAATGCTTGTATAAATTAGTAATTATACCATTTTCCCTAATAATGCAAGGGACTTAGTATATATTAACTTTGTTTAACTCTTCCTACTTCCGAGTATTTGTTGCTGTTTATTTTAATTATATATTTTTATTATACACACATATACATATAAACACATATATGAGTATCCATGAATAATTATATTGTTTTACACAGTCGATATTTATTTAAATTTACCAATAAAGTATTTACCATTTCCTTTGCTTTTTGTTGCTCCTTGTATCTTTGGACTTCCAACTGGAATCATTCTCCTTCTTATTTTTTAAAGATTTTATTTATTTATTTGACACAGAAATAGAGAGAGCACAAGCAGGGGGAGCATCAGGCAGAAGGAGAGGGAGAAGCAGGTTCCCCGCTGCACAAAGAGCCCAATGCAGGGCTCAGTCCCAGAACCCTGGGATCATGACCTGAGCCAAAGGCAGCAGCTTAACTGACTGTGCCACCCAGGAGCCCCAGAATCATTTTCCTTCTGCTGGAAAAACCCATTTTGGTATTGCCTTTAGGAAAGATCTGATGGTGATAAATTTGCTTGGTTTTTGTTTGTCTGAAAACATCCTTATTTCACCCTTTTTAAAAAAGATTTTATTTATTTGAGAGAGCGCATGCATAAGAGAGAGCACAAGTGGGTGGGGAGGAGCAGAGGGAGAGGGAGAAGCAAACTCCCCACTGAGCAGGGAGCCTCACACGGGGCTGAATCACCTGAAGCTGAAGGCAGGTGATTAACTGACGGAGTCACCCAGGCACCTCTTACCTTCATTCTTGAAGTGTATGTTTTCTGGATATAGAATTCTAAATTGGAAACTATGTTTCTTCTGTGTTTTGCAAATACCATACCATTATATTGTGCTTTCCACAGTTTCTGTTGAGAATTTAGTTGTCAGTCTAATTATTGCTCTTTTGAAGTGTGGTAGACTGAACAATGCCCCCCACATAATATCCTTGTCCTAATCCCTATAACTTCATTTTGCTACTTTCTGTGGCAATTTAAATATCTTGAAATGGGAGGTTATCCTCAATTATACAGGTGTGCCCTAAGTGTAATCACAAGTGTCTATATAAGAAAATAGCAGAGAGAGATTTGACAGAGACAGAAGGGAAGAGGGCAATGTGACTACAGAGGCAGAGATTGGAATGATGCAGCTACAAACTAAGGAATGCTGGCTGTCACAAGAAGCTAGAAGAAGCAAGTAACAGATTCTCGCCTAGAGCACCTAGATGTGCTGATGCCTAGATTTTGGCCTAGTGTTAACTCATTTCAGACTAATGATCTCCAGAACTGTGAAAGAATACATTTCTGTTGCTTTAAGCCATCAATTTTGTGGTAATTTGTCACAGCAGCCATGGGAAATTAATATCCGAGGGTAATTTGTTTTCTTATTTCAGCCTTCTATGTCACCTGATATAGGGACCAGAGAAATAATCCTGGGGTGGGATGTTTTGTTCCCAGAACCCAAAGAGGCTTACCAGATACACTACTTCCTTCTTTGTGGTGGAAGATTCAAGACACGATTTGTCTTATATTTTGGAGGTGGAATCCTGATATGCCCCTGACTACTGGACTCCTAAAAACTTCACTGAATTGATAACTTCCTGAATCTTCACAGGGTTTATCTCCTACCCTCTGGAACATGTTGTGTCTTACAGAAGCCTTTTACTCATCCTCTCCAATCAGCATGATGGTGTCAGTGTAATGAGTATGACTGATGTTCTGCATAATATCCTGACAGTCTGGATCTTTTCTGACTATATTATGACTGAGGGTATGATAATTAACAAAGCTCTGAGGAAAACTATAAATAAATGTTCTTATTCTGTCTATTGTTCTTAAATCTCTCTTCTAATTGGAATGGAAAAGCACACATTTGCCAAATCAATTACTGTATACCATGTACCTGAGACTTTGTTAACCTACTCTAGCAACAATATAGCACAGCAGCTCTAATCCAAGCTATTACTTGCTGAAACCTGTGGTAATATATAGTCATTATTCAGGATCCATCCAGTTTCTTCAGGGGCCAGTCTGGCAAATTAAATGGAGACATAAGGGGTCTTGCTTGAGTTCTATAAGGGTGGCACTAATTTCTGTTATCTGGTTTGTGATATTGTTTCTGCTTTACTCTCTTGGCTGGAAAAGGGCATTTTTAGAGATTTCCATTTGGCCTCCCCCACTGTGACAGCTCTTATAACACAGATCATGGACTCAGTGTAGAGGTTACTCCAACTTCCAGGTATATCGAACTCAATTGTGCACATACAAGACTGGGAAGATTGCCACTGAATGGGTCTGTGGATCTGGTCACCCCACTGTGAACCTCTAGCTAGGATTCAGTTTATTACTTGGTCTCCATAAGTACTCAACTCTAACAGAGAAGTCTAATGATGGTCTTCCAGTATCAAAATTAATTCAGACCTATGTCCAATTGTCCTTGAGATGTCTTGGTATCCCCCTCTCTCCCAAGTCTACAGTCATCTGAATAAATGTCTGGACAATCCTTTGAGAAAGGAATGAGGATATAATCACAGTTATAAGGATCTCTCTATAGGTCATCAATACAACTTAGTCGTAACTGGCCAACTCCACTCTCTTTGTATAAACTGTTTCTGCTATAGCTTTCAGGTGCCTGAATCAGCAAACAGGGTTCCCTTCACTAGCATATTTTCCCAGGTAACCACCAGTGAATTAGGATTGGGCTGCCACATTATGCCACATGCTATCTGTGCTTCATATACCACTCAGAATGGGTTGCTCCTTGCCAGCCAGATGGTGAGTGAGCCCATCTCAGAACCCCATCTTACTGTGTGCTTTCTTATATTATTCATGGTTTCAATTGTATCAGTTTAGGTCTTCTGGGAAACAGATGCTGAGATGGGATTAGAAGAGTAAGAGGTTAATTTGGGGAAATGTTTGTGAAAGATAAAGGAAGAAGGAGCAGGAATAGACTGAACAAACTTTTAGATGGGAATGAGGTCTGACACCTGAAAGGAGAGGGAGAAACAAGGAGGAATAGGAGGAAGATCCTCAGACTGCAAAGCAGGTTTGGTGAAGTCTCAGCCAGGTTTATGGGAAGCTCTGGTATGGATTGCTTGTTGGAGGAGTCCCTCTGCATTTGGCAGAAGTGTCCATATTCTAGTACCCTCCTGTGCTCAGTCTTTGGCTGGGAGCAGTCTAGGGACAGTATGACTTCGAACGAAGCATACTTATGCTGAAATTCATTTGGTGCTGATCTAAAATTCAAATTTAACTGGATGTCATGAATTTTTATTTACTATATTTGTCAAACCTATCATAGTGGCAAGGTTGAGGTTATACGTGGGCACAACAGCATGGTCACCTACTCACTAAGGCTGTTTTAGCTATTGACCTTGCCCATGACAGAGACCAGTAGTGAGTCTCCAATATATCACCATTCTTGAAGGAAACCAAAAAGTGACTTGGGGGCAAGCTGACAACATTGAGCCTCTTCAAAACTGTGTGGGGGCAATGATTCATTTTGATTGTAATCAACACAATTTTTGAATATGAGTTTCCCTTTCTTTCCTGGAGGGCCTCAGCCAGCACCACTATTTAAGAGCATAGCCTGTTGATCTACTGAGACAGGATTTTTATCTAAAACACTGGATTGGACCCAGAGATCCACTTTCTGGTGAAAGGAGTCCAACACTGAGCACATGGCCTGGGATTCTATTCTATACTGCACCACTGAAAAGGTGCTGGCCAGACAGAGTGATGAAATGGTGTGTTGAAGGCACAGCTGAAGTGCCAGTTTGGAGATGATACCATGAGAGGATGGGCCATCATCCATGAGAAAGCATTATATATCTTAAATCAATGACATCCTAAATCAATGTTATATGGAAGACTATACAAGTTTGAGAATGGGAGTAGGAATTGTTTTGTTTGTCATTACTCCCAGTGACACACTTGGGGGAATTTGTGCTTCCCATATTCATAATTCTGTCTTCTTCAGGTTTGGAGTTCTTGACTCTAAGATTGCAAGTGTCTTCACTAGGAGACACACAGGAGCCCCATTAAATTTTAATCTCTGGTTGCTGCCTGATTACTTTTAGAACCAGCCAAAGAAAACAAGTCAGCAGCATGATAGGGGAAATTGACTCTAATTATTAGAAGATGGGTATTGTTATACAGTGGGGTCAAGCAAGAATAGATTTGGTGTCTAGGTGACCTACTTAGGTATCCCTTGGAAATGACAAGTCTTCCAGCCATGGTCTGAGAAAGGAATGATGTCCAGAGTCTCAGACCCTTCAAAGATGAAGTTTTTAGTCACTGAACCAGATAAGATACAAAGATCAGCAGAGATACTAGCTGAGAGTAAGAGTGAATCTAGAATGGACAGGGATGATGAATATCAGTTAAGACCCTGAAACCAGCTCCAGTGGCAGGTGTTATAGTGTCTTTCACTGATACTATAAGTTTTCCTCAGGAAAAGAAGCTCAATATAACCATAGGATAATTGCTGCAGAATTTATCTATAGGAAGCAAATGAGCCTGCACAAGGTGAGGAATGAACTATAGTAGGTGCTGCCAACACCTTCTACATCCCTGCTCCTTTGGCACAGAAGCTCTTGTTTCTCCAGCTGCTGAGATTGTTGGAGGCTGACAGGCTTCAAGTGAGTCCTTCTTGAGACATATTTGAGTTTATGTACTTCCAAGTTTATGCTTACATCCAACAACTGATTGGTCAGTCAAAAAGTATAAAGGCCCAGCCCCATTGCCCTGATTTACAACAATTTGGAAGGCCCATCCCAACTCCAGAGCTTCCCATGTATTCAGCCGAGACCCTTATTATTGCAAACCAACCTCTTCTCTGCCCAGCCTTGCTCCCTTCACTCCCCTCAGTGGGTATTGACCTTAAAACCACTCCCTAAGACAAACCATAAGAGACTCTTAATCTTAGGAAACAAACTGAGGGTTGCTGGAGGGGATGAGAGTGAGGGAATGGGATAACTGTGTGATGGACATTGGGGAGGGTATGTGTTGTAATGAGCACTGAGTATTATATAAGATATTATATAAGGGGAAGGGAGGGAAAACTAAATGGGAAGAAATCAGAGAGGGAGACAAATCATGAGAGACTCTGGACTCTGGGAAACAAACTGAGGGTTACAGAAGGGAGGCGAGTGGGGGGATGGGATGACCGGGTGATGGGTATTAAAGAGTGCACGTGCTGGGTTGAGCACTGAGTGTTATATGCAGCTAATGAATCATTGAACACTACAACAAAAACTTATAATGTATTATATGTTGGCTAACTGAACATAATAAGAAAAGAAAAGGAAAAAAAAAAAAGACTGATCGATCACCGACCTGTACCCCTGAAACAAATAATACATTATATGCCAATTAAAACAACTTTTTAAAATAAATAAATAAAAACTCCCTAATCAACCTCCTGCGTGTTAATCTTAGTCCTGGAGACTGCTTCCCAGAACTAACAAGTAACAGTGCGTTTTTGCTTTTGCTTTAGTTATTGCTATTTCTTAGTATGAGACGATTTTTCAATATTTTCTTTTATAGTTTCTGGTGTTTTATATTATGCTTAGGAAGGCCTTTTCCATCCCAATACTATAAACATACTCACACATACTATCTTATGGTTTCCTTAAAAAGTTTTTAAATTTTTAATTTATCTGTAATTTTCACATAGAGACTCAGTTTTATTTATTGTTTTTTAAAGGAATCTCCTTACACTATTGATTTTAAAAATTCCTATCTTCCCAAATCTTTTATAAGGTGGGTTTTTATCCTTTTTTCAATATCTAAGTTTCAATACTTAACTCATGTTTCATGTATTGTGTTTAGTACTGGAAATGCTTAAATTATGAATTTTTTCTGTGTGCAATGTTGGCTACATCCCACGTGTTTTACTATGTAAAATTTTTTTTCATTAATTTTATTTTTTAGATATTATGCACCCAATTTCAAGTTATTTTTTGAAGAATTACTTGTATGAGCTTTTAAAAATTTATAAATGGTAGGAATTTTATTATTTCTTAGTTCTATTGTATGTGAGTTAAGGAATCTGTTTTGCACTATTTCTATTTCAAAAACATAACCTGACTACTTTTTTCTTTTTCTGAATCTTCCTAAGCAAGTGAAATTGAGGAACTATTTTCCTTGTTCTAAATTGTTACTTGTACTTTGTCATGGGTTAGGGCATCAGGAAATTCACCGTAAAAGCATGTGGATTTCTTACAGGGAAAGTGTTTGAGCATCATTTCAGCATCATTACAGCAAAAACATTTGCTGTGCACATGTCATTTTTGTCTCCTCCTTGGTTCTTGTTATTGTTTCTGAGTCCCCTTAGAGTTGGATGTGTCATAGGATGCCAGGGCCAATACTCCCCCAATATACCTTTAGAGAGTTTTCATTTGAAAGGTGCATTACTCCCAGCCAAAACAAGTAATTAGGATTCCTGGGGTCTGGTTCCACTCCACTATCTGCTTGTGTGACAGTAGATATTCCTCTCTGGGCCTCAGCATCTCCATTTTTACATGGTGGCAGTGGGGGAGGAGTGTTCTGAGTCTGATAATCTCCAGGAAACTTCTAGCTTTCTGACTAGGTGAGGTTAGAATGATGGACAAAGCAAAAATGACATGATGGGGAGCAGGGGCATAGAAGCAAGTAAGGGAATCAGTAAAAGGGGGCCACCCACTTGGTCACTCTCTTCCCTTGTTTTCCACTGACAGAGGGTACATGGTACATGCTTGGTAGTTCTGGGAGTCATGGATGGGAGAGGGGAAGAGACATAATTGGGTCATTGATTTTAAGATTTAAATCCTGAACTGAGAACAAACTTGGATGCTTAAGAAACCAGCCACACCTTCCATGCTTTGATGATATATTTATTGATACATTTCCCCTTTTCAGTTGATGGTGACAAAAAGCAGATGTATCTCCCTACCCTACCCACCCCCCAGTAAAATACAGACACAGATTTCATTCAGCATATACAAGCATTGGGGCGTGTCCAAATTCACCTCACTGGGTTACCAGAGCCAGGAGAGGTTCAGTCTTGGGGGCACAGGAATTGAGCAGACCAATGCTAAAGAGAGGCTCCCGCTCTGGGCCTTGCCACTGGGGTGCCTGCTGAGGCTATATAATCAAATCATGGTGAACAGAGCTGCCTAGCCCTGTCATGTGGTCTAGAAGGTGACAGTGGGCTCCTGAGTAGTTTCCAGTGAGATCCACAGTCCCATAGAAATCTGTGCCTCAGGGTTCTCATCTGCAAAATGGGGATAAGAATCCTGCCCTGAATATATCACAGGGCTATGATGAGGTTCAAAATAGAAATAATTTGTCAAAAGTGCTTTGTAAAAGGTAAAGTGCTATACAAATTTAAGGGAATTCAATTAATTGATTGTGATTGTGATTGCCCCAGGATAAGAGTGGACTGGCTCATGGTTGCAGGGGCCAAGGACGTGGCAAAACTTTTACGTTGTGCCTTTAGAGGGCACCAATCTGTGCCAGTAATGCCTACTATAAAGCAAAGTTCTCTTAGTTTCTTGGCCCCAAGAAGTCACCATGGCCTAGCACCTGGGTTGGGGCTAGGAAAGCCACTGGAGAAGTTACAGAAAACGTCACAGGGGTCAAGAAGGGGTAAGAAGGTGGCATATAAAGCAGGGAGTCATTACTATTATCACACACAAAAATAGATACCCAATGGATGCAAGGCATTGAATTTGTAGTGCAGATGAGGGGTGGAGGTGGGGTTGGGGGAGAAGGAGGTGGCACAGCAGCAGAGGGAGATACTATCCCAAAGAGGATCAATTGCTGGCTCCCTTCCTCCTAAAAATATAATACCAGTGTCTATCTGCAGGGGAAGGGAGGGCAGGAAGACAAAACCAAGAATAATCTGATCTAAGGACTAGGGTCCCCTTCCTCTTTACACTGCTGCCCAGCATTTTAAGGAGGTGTCAGGAACAGGCAAGCAGCTGGTCTATGCACTTTGAGGCTGAGGCCAGAGCTGGGCCTGGAGCACCACAAAGGCAGTATTGTTTCTGGAAAAAGGCAGTGGGTATCTGCACTGGGAGATAGCTAACCTACTCACACATGGGCACTGTCTTAGGGAGCTAGTCACTGACAGCCTGTGATATTTAAGCCTGAGCATCATTAATGCCCCTTGAGGAATAGAGAGGTGGGCGATTTTACTTGAAATGGACTTGCCATGGAGAGTCATTGAATGGGCCAGGGCCAGGTAAGGGAGAGGACCCGCAAAGAGCAATTCTCTGCAGGCTTATATTTGGGGCATGGGGGAGGAAAGACACTCTCTTGTTGCTCCTGCTGCTGCTGCTGCTGCTGCTGCTGCTGCTGCTGCTTTCCCCGGACTCCCTTGACAAGGGCTGTGGGACCTCCTGGGGAACTGGGGAGGCTGCCCCCAGAGTACCGGGTGGCACCTACAGGTTAAGGCAAACAAGCCAGTAGAGCACATTGAAGAAGAAGAAGGTCACTGGGAAAACAACTCGTGAGTAGTTATCCAGGCGGTAGATGTGGATGAAGAGGCGGCCCTGCTGCCAGATACTGCCCTCACAACTGGGGACCATGCAGAAGTACTTCTTGCCCCACTTGCAGCAACCGCCAAGGCTCTGGATGGTACCTCGGCCAAGAGACTGCTGGGCAGGGCAAGACGGGCCCTCCTCTCCATCACTCTCCTCAGAGTCCTCGATCTGGCACACAAAAGCTTCTGGATGCTGGTGGGCACGGGGAGGGGTAAGGGCACGGGTACGAATATAGGGCTGAAACAGACAAGGGAAGAAGTGGAACAAAGTCAAACAAAGATGAATCAAGTCTAGGTGCTCTCCCAGGTTTTCTGGAGGTTCTGTCTTTGGCACACTGTTTCCAGGATGACATCAAAAAGTTTATTCAACTCCCCCACCAACCTCAGGTTCCCCACCTCCATCACTTGGTGAACTGGCCATCTTTGTGCCATGAGTCCTAGCCCCCTCACTTGCATGCCGCCACACTCCAAAAGCTTGCCACCACTCCCATACCCAGGTCATACATGGCGAAGTTTTGGAGAAGCACAGGGTTTCGTCCAGTTGTAGGTCAGAAAGTTGAGCACAGCAAACTCCATCAGAGCACAGAAGCAAAAGACGAAGCAGATGGCAATATAGAAATCCAAGGCTGTGATATAGGAGACACGTGGGAAATTCTTTCGGGAAAAGGTGCCCAATGTGGTCATGGTGAGTACAGAGGTTATTCCTGTGAAAGCACAGTAATGGAGGTGGGCTCAGCTACCAATCCGTATATTACACTGCTGAAAGGACCCTCGAGAAGGCAATTCTGTGTCCATTTGTATGTATTACCCACTTACCTAAAGAGGTTCTGGCTGGGGCAGAGTCTTTCTTGATCCAAAAGGAAACCCAGGAGAGCATTGTGGTCACAGAAGAAGGGACATAGTTTTGAAAGGCTACAAAGCCAAACCGCCTGCTCACATTGAAAAAAAGTGTCACTACCATGAAATCACCTGGAAGACATAAAAAATACCACTTCATTACAGCACTGACATGAGGGTCTCCCCCAGACAGGACATGCATGTTAAGGGTCATGGGATCCACACCATAGTCCTAAGTTACAGGCACATTATTCCAATGCCACATACAGAGAATCAGAAGAAAAGCAGAGAGGAGACTCATTGCAAGACCTGTGGTCAGTTAAGAGTTAAGCCAAGGCCAGAAACTTCATTGCCTTTTTCAGCCCACTGCCCAACACCCAGTGTGTCTTTCCAGGATGGCAGAAGTGTCAGACGAAAGTGAAAAAATCAGTTAGCTCTCTAGTTATCAGGACCACACAGCTAATGTCCAGATGGCTGACTGAGACCTCACATCCATTAAGGTGCCATATCTAGTCTGCAGAATCATAGCCTAACACATGTACTACTGGCCTTTACAACGTATACTCTCAGGGAATGAGCCCAGGGTGGCCTGTGCTGTGGTGGGGAAAGCACAGAATCCATTTGGCCTCCTTCCTATTCATTTGTATGTTGGTAAAATGTCTTAGTTAGCACTGTCGTATCAAAGGCCAAAAGAAATCACTTGCCCATCCCATACCTCTGGTGGTTCCCTATTCCACTACAGCTACAGAATCAAATGCAACTCTAATCTGACACTAAAGGTCCACCATGACCTGGCTCTGACATCTTACACACACACATGTGTGTGCACACACACCTTCCTGTAAGCTAATCCCATATACTCTCAGATTCTCTGAGATAGCTGGCATATTTGCACCAATATCCAAACCCTAGACTACCTGTTCTTAGTCTATTACCTTAATCCAAACTGAGTATTTCAAGAAAATAGAATTAGCTGAAAGTGAAAATTGGGGGATCATGTCCTTGATGTTGGCACTTCCCCTACACAGTGATGACTCTTATAGTACCTAATGACAACCTACATCTCTAGTTGGCATCTTCCATTATACCCTTCATGCTGCCTTATATTTTGACACACTCATCCCAAACACTCTACATTCTCATCATGACCCCAGAAATTCTGGGGGCTTTCCTGAGCCCAGAACCTCCCATTTCATTTTCAACATCACATAGGGTTTGTGATAGCTCAAGTTCTGTCTCCTTAGTGAAGCTAAGTTCCAAACTTCTACCTAAGTGGTGCTGTAAAATTCCTTAGCTTTGAGTTAGGTGGGCTTTTTAATCCCTTCAGGGTTTAAATCTCTCCTGTAAGCCCTGCGGCTTGCCTCTTGCCCATCCAAGCCCAGCATGGTCTGGAACCTAGCAGATGCTCAGTGACTCTTGCTACTCTCTGGCAACAGCTTGGTAAAGCAGACCAGAACACTAGCATGTCCACGTGTCCTCCTATTTTGGAAAGTAGATCAACTGCATAGCAGGTCTGGGTATGTTGGAGCTAAATGAGAAGAGCAGCCTTTCCTACTCAGCTTGGCAGCACTGACACTTAAAGGGCAAGAGTTCTCTGGAAAAAGGTAAGGACATGGCTTGGGGTCAGTAGAATACCTGTATTCAGAGTAGTAGCTTTGGGGATAGAACTCCTCCCCCAGGGCTGCTGCAGAAACCACTCACACTTGCCTACTGGCCAGAATGTACTTACCCAGTTCTTAGTTCTCTTGCCCTGGGGTCTTGACTACAATTTAAGATACCTCTATTTAGCTACAACAACTCCCTGCAAATACATATTCTTGTTGCAAGATTTATTATCCTATCCGCTTCTCCTATATTTATCTTATTTATTCCAGCCAAAGAATGACCTTCTCTACTTGTCAAGATACAGAAATTGGGGGACACCTGGGTGGCTCAGTCGTTAAGCATCTGCCTTCGGCTCAGGGGGTGATCCCAGAGTCCTGGGATCGAGCCCCACATTGGGCTCCCTGCACCACTGGGAGCCTGCTTCTTCCTCTCCCACTCCCCCTGCTTGTGTTCCCTCTCTCGCTGGCTGTCTCTCTCTCTGTCAAATAAATAAATAAAATCTTTAAAAAAAAGATACAGAAATTTTTTTCTGAAAGCTGAGGGAAGGATACTAACACATTTCTTATTTCTGAGGAATAAAGGAGCATGGGTAAGGGAAAAAGGTATCTGGGGCTAAGGAGCCAAAGCCAAAGCCGAACAAAACAACCCCCCCCCCCAAATTAAAGATGCTTCTCTTCTCTCATTTGGCCAGACCAGAGTTGGTCCCTGCACTGTCAGAGGAACATAATTTAATAGACTGTGTCCAGAGACCTGGGACTAGAAGAATGAGTGGGCCCAAAGCTGTAAAAAACAAAGGAAGGAAAAGAAACTAGACTGTGAGTCTGTAAAAGATTGTGACCCTGCTCTGAGACCATAACACCGGGCCTTTAATCTTGACCCTGTGGAGGAGTGACCGGGCTTACCATAAATTCAGTAGTTCTAGGGAAAAATAATCAGGTCCAATGGGTAGGAGTTCCAGAAACTCCAATTTTAGATGAACAGGGAGTTTTCTGAGGGACAGAGTTGTCCAGAGATGGAAGAAACTCCCTTGCAAGAAAGTGAAGTCTTAATCATGGGTAAGATTCATTCCATCAGAGTCTCGATAGCCACCAGTGAAAGATAACTCACTCACTGGGGGCAAGGTTGCACTCTCTGAAAAGACTTCTGAAGCAGAGATTCTCTGATTCAAGGCCCAAGGTGACCAAAACAGCAAGCTACCACCACATTCTGAACCCTTAGGAGCTGGTACATAAATCTGCTTTGTATAGAAAGAACTGCCCAGAGACTGATGGGAAGAGTTTGGGACCAGCCTCAAAGAGAACTATGATACTGAAGAAAGCATAATTCAAGAACAACTAGCCTCTAGCAGAAGAGAAAGAAGCCCTTCTCCTTTTACCCCAAGAACCTTCCTCTCTCCCAAGGAGGGCTGGTGCTTACCTATTGTCATTGCTTTTGTGATGATGCTGGCTCTGAGGCTTTGTAGTCACTAGGGCACCATTTTGAAACAATGCATAACCATCTACTAAACGGAACCACTAGTGACTTGAAAGCCCCTGGGCCTTGTCTCTTCTGCTGCTTTTGATGATGGTTCCCCACCTGTTTGGGAAAACTGAGGTGCAGAAAGGCCCATGGTTAGCTGGCAGAAGAGCAAGGATCCCAAGTCAAAGGTAGTACAACTGCTTACCCAGAGACTCTGAGAAAAAGAAAAGCATTTGTAAAATAGCCCTCTGTCCCTGCCTAGCACTGTGCAAGCAAAGCTCTAGCCAGATGAACACGAGCTATTCCTCACCCAGTGACCAACTCAATTAAGTGCAGCAAAAGCAGGTTTTCTGCCTAGCCACACAGAAGCAAAGCAAGACTCCTTCTACGGCAAATGACTGGTTGGGTGGGTGACTGGCTTCATCTGCATTCTGGAAACGATGAGGGCAGTGCCTCCTCTGCCTTGACTTGGTCAGTACGTGTGAAGAAGGTTTCCAGGGCTGCTCTGGGAGCAATCCTGGGGAGGTCCCTTAGCTTCTTATTGAGATGACCTAGGAACACAAGCAAAGACACTCATATCTGATTGGAAGCTGACATTGAAAAGATCCAGGACCCTCCCCTTTAGTCCTTGTTAGGGACTAACTCAGAAACCAATTGATCGCCATGTCCATGTTGAATCCGCCATGAAGGCTTTGACAGGAATCTGTGCTTGTCAGAGCTGCTTCTTTAAAATAAATGTTGATGCAGTAGTAATTATAATTGCTGAAACTTCCCCCATACTATCTCAGCCCTCACCTAGCTGACATTAGAACTCTAGCTTCCACTTTCCATTAGGACCAACTTTGTTTCCCACTCAACTGGCTTGAATTGATTTTAGTTATGGAGAACTCACATGAGCTCCAGTCCCCAAAGTCATCCAAACAGGCTGGTTGTAACAAAGACTGAGAAACTGAAGGGTCTGCATGACAAAGCTAGTTGCAAATCCTGACAGCAATAAAACTTTAACTACTTACCTACCCTCTCAGGGACTTGGCAAAACACTTACTTCTTTGCGGATGAGACTGAGATGTGTCACAAAGTCTCAGTTTCCTCTGCAAACAGTTGTAAGTGCTTCGCATTTACAAGACAGGAGTCATGTTCTACAATATTTCCATGGGACGATTACATACATTTATACGTATGGATAGCCACCTCCAGTCATCCTTTACCACCCTTCTGGGCCTCTGCCTAGCCCTGGTTTCAAAGGCACACGTACCAGCTGGGGTTGAGATAGTTTCAGTAGTGTTGGTCACTCCTGTAAAATCAAATTGAAAGAGCTTCCAGGAATTCTTCTCATTGATTTCAAGCTTGAAATCTTCCCATTGGTAGATCATCTCACTCTCAGGATAGGAAACTGTAAAGCAACATGGGAAGGAGGGTCATGTGAGACTGGGAAGCCCAGCTGTCTCCACCAGCATGGAGTCTGAGCAATGCCTTAGAGTCCTGACTCCGGCCTCACCAGCTGTGGGACCTTGACTCTCTTACCTCATTGTTGAAGTCCATTCAATACGTGCATTTACTGAGCATTCCTTAGTACCAGACTCTGTGCTGGAAATATAAAGATGAGCAAGGCAGAAGCCTTGCCCTCAAACATTCACATTTTATTGAGTAAGATAGTAAGTATACACCTGTAATTGTTGGAATTGCTGAGAAACCTCCACCCATGGGACAGTGGAAAAACAGAAGAGGGAAAGACCACTTGGGGATGCAACCAACAAAGATTTCATAGAGCAGGTAACATTTCTAATAAATCTTAAAAGCTAAGTAAAATATTTTCTGTATGGGTGAGGCTGAAAGGGTGAGGAGGGTGTTTTATGTATAGAAAGGTGAAAATGCCTGATGGATTATGGAAATGCCAAAAGTTCAGGATAGCTAGCTCACGGAGGCTGGGTGAAGCATACAGGAACTGATAACAGGGGCCAGTTAATGAAGTACCTTGAGGGTCATTCTAAGGAATTTGGAATTGATCCATGACAGTTCAGGGAGGATTGGAAACTAAGACATGACCTGGTTTAGATGATGTTTCAATTAGGTCACCTTTGTCATTATATGAAGATGGCTTGTTGACAGGGAGACCAGTTTTGGGAGGCCAGTGCAGGAATCTGGGCACAATAAAATGAATGAAGGCAGGAATCAAAGCTGTGGCAGTGAGAATGCAGAGAAATAGGATCAATAGAGACTCAGGAGGGAATACCAACAATGTGTTGATTGATTAGATGTAGGAGGTGATGGAGAAAGAAGCATCAAAGTTCTTGGCTTGGACAACTGAGTGACTGATGGTGCCTTTCAATGAGACAAATGTGAACACAGAAGCAAACATTTGTTTTGGGGGTAGAGGTTGGGAGGAGACAATGTATTTAGTTCTGGACATGTTCAGTTTTAAAGTGAAAATGTTGTGAAAGTCCAAGTGGAAGACGGCAAAGGCCTAAGCCAAGGTACTGCCAGTAGAGATGGAGAGGAGCAGACGTACTTTAATCACACTTCAGAGATGGGCGACTGACTTGAGATGGAGTGGAAGGAAGAGGGAAGAACCCAACACGAGGTCCAGGTGAAGCAACACAGTATTGCCAGCAGGAAACAAGCTGAGGAGACTCTGGGCAAATCTGGCACGATCTTAGGAGAAAAGCAGAGGCAGAAAAATGTAAAGGGCGAGGATGAGAAAAAAGAAGGGGCTCAGCATGACTCTGGGGCCCCAGAGACCTAAGAAGGTACTCACAGCTAGAGAAAGACAGAGGGCAAGAGTGAGAATCCATTGGAAATTTGAGCATGTGGAGTAAACATCCAGCATCAATGGTCATCCTGGAAGGGAGAAAGGAGCCTCATTAGGCTGGCCCTGAGCACATAGGTATCCACCCACCTTGGGCCTGGGGACCACCACCAATGAGTGGTAATAGTAGGATTTGAAACAAAGAGCTCAAAGGAGAGACAAAAAGAGAGGAAGAACAGCTTGAAAGTATCTGGCTACTTTGTGTTCCATCATCAGAGAAATATGTGGACCAATTTAGATGGGCTTTTGTTTCTTGCCCATCCCAGCTTTCAGGACTTGCCAACATTCTCCCAGTCTCTACTACCTTCCCAGCTCATGCCACCGATACACAACCTTCCCCTGCCAGACATTCAAATGTCCAGCCTGCTCTTAGGTATCTTTCCAACCACTGTGTTGCTGCTCTGCCTGGACAATTCCACCACCGTGGACGTATCTTTACATCTAGTGCCCGCTTGGGATGGAACTGTCCAGGCAATGCAGTCATACTATAGTGGGGGGGGAACCTGTGGACTGGGAGCCAAGTAACTGGGTCCCAGTCACATCTCTGCCATGCACTTGGTGTGTGGCTTTAGGTAATCTTTCTACTTTGAGGCCTAGTGTCTGTGTCTATACATGAGGGGGTTGAGCTCAAGGTCTAGCAAAGCTGGAAAGGCCCTTAGAAGTATCATTCAGGATGAAACCTATACCCATGGTTCTTTGGTGAAAAGAGTCACAAGAGGTAATATTCCAGAGGCTTGACATACCTAATCGTGTACAACACCTTGCCATCCTTGTGGATGCGAACCATCTGGTTGGGCATGGTGATCACATGCTCTTGAGTCCTCTTGGAATTCCTAAAAAACGTGTCTGGGATCCATAGCTCGCTCACCATGTTGCCATTCAGAACAAAACTCTCAAAGCTGCCATTGTAACGGAGGCGTTCATCATACCAGGTCTGGCAGAAGGTGATGTCAATGGTGTATTCCTGGTGGAATTGATAGAAAAGCACATACCTAGAGCTGTACAGGCAAAGATTATTCTCATGCCATCCTGTGAAGGGCCTATCAAGCAGATAGGAACCAACTTAGGTTTGCACAGAGGAAAACAGCATGAATTAGGCTGTAGGAGTTTTCTATTTCCAGGTATTCCCAAAAGAAAGGAATATTCCCAGATAAACAACAATCAGGGAAGACATATTTCATCTAGAAAGAGACAGGCAATGGTGGCTTAATTGCACAGGCTGAGCTCATCACATCACCACTGCCTTATAGGATTATGGGATTACTCCAGCCAGGTTAACACCCTCTCAGCCCCCACATTTCCATAACAAACCAAAGATCTCAACTCAAATTCATCTTAAGCATTTACAAATACACACATACCTTTGGTTGTATATGGTGAAGTTTCCCCTTTCAGCTTTTATTTGGGGAGCACAAATGTTAACTAACCTCAGTCCTTCATTCTCCAGAGTTATATTTTAAAATGAAGTGCTTTGAGTCATAAGAGAAGCATGTATTTAGTCTCATGCTTTTTGAATAATTGTTTTGTTTTTCCTTTTAAACAAGGGCACCTAACCTCTGAATGTGTGTGTGTGTGTGTGTGTGTGTGTGTGTGTATGCATAGCTATACCTGTGATTATCTGGTCTCCAGATGACATTATCTATTCCATAAACTGTCTGTTAAACATCGAGAAGGATGTTTAATAGGAAGAAGTATGAGAAGCTAGAGATTTGCACTACTGGTATTGAAGGGTAAAAAACAGACTGCAATAGAATTGCAAGCAGCGTGAAGAGTAAGTGCCAGAAGTAGGCCAAGAGGGAACCTTGAGGGCTAGCCCAACCTCCTTTACTTTAGAGGCAGGGCAACTGAGGCTCAGAGAGAAAACGGCCTGTCCAAACTCGCACAAAGAGCTAATGGCAGCATATTGGCTCTGATGAGCAATGCACCATTACCATGACCTTGCCCTGGGATGGCCTTCACTGATTCCCCTCTCTACTGCTTATTTCACCTGCACCAACAATCCCTTTGGATACAAAGGTCCAATTTCCCCCTGTAGAATCCCTAGGTCTTTCTCCTGAGTTATCCTGCATCAAACAATGAACACCAACCAGAAACCCACAGCTTGGAGGCCAGTTGAGCTCTCAGGTTAAAGGTCAAAATAATCCCAGTTTGGCTTTGCTGCCTAGGCCAAGAGGGGTTGAGAGCCATTGCCAAATTGCTGGGAGCCAGCCTCTGAGAAGGTTTCCTGGAGTAGTCCAGAGAAGCAGACAGGATGGATTGTGGAGGGAAGACTTCCCCTCGCTACCAAGCAGTTCACATGGCCATAGTCTTCCCTCCACAGTCCATGCATGCTGTGCTCTTGCTCTGTGTTATAGTGCTTCAAATGAGCATTTAATTTCTGTTTAACAAGATACCAATTGTAAGTTCATTACACAGCAACTGATAACTAACAGTTCAATTTTTCCCCAGTTTGACAAAGGAGCTTGGGTTGTACATCTTTTTTTAGCTCAGCTGAAACTCTAGAAATTCAGTGTCAAGGAATTGGCTTAATTAGGATTGCTTGCAACAATTATCACAGCAACTGTTATTAGCAACTGTTGATGCTGTGATGGGCAGTCATTCCCAGACTGGTCACTGCCTTCTAAGCTCAGGCTAGGTGTTCCAAAAATTTAACCAGGAAACTGGTAGAAACATTTGATTTAAATCTCCAAGCTATGGGCTCAGGTTTCTCTCCCTAAGAACTAATCCTATGCTCTATGCAGCATCTGATTAACTGAGGGGTGTGCGAACTCCCTTCAAACAACCACACCCCTTCTGTAACAAAATGCTTGCTCTGAGGATGCCAGTGGCAGCATTGCCTGACATACGAGCTGTCATGAAGATCTAAGGAATGCTCTGTTCATTGGCTGTGTGAGAGACATACACTCCCTCCTTACCAAATACAAAACTCCACAGTGTCACCAGGGAAAAGTAGACTATACAAGAACTGAGAACTCCCACAGTTTTAAAGAACTATTTGGAATTATGTGAAAGACCAGACCTCCTGGGGGAAATTTAATGCCACATGAGTATTTGGCATCTTCTAAAGGCACTTGGCCTAGGCTAAAGCAGCACTTTATCGGCCAAAGAAAATCAAGTTGTTGGCTCCTCTTTAGACCAGTTCTGTGTTGCATGTCAGGTTCAGTGACTGCTAAGTTATTAGACTGTATCCCTTAGGCTTGTTAGGTATGGGGGGGGGGGCGGAGTGAGTTCTACACAAGATCTTTCATAATTAATTTGCTCAGTTAACATATACTGAGTCCTTGACACCAAGGAAACCATAATCAGGAGAGCAAGGCAGATAAAGAGAAGAGCAGGTAAACAACTATGATATAAACTAGAAAACTCTGAATCCTAAAGGCAGGAGTGTGGTGTGAGTATAAAGGGAGCAATTAATAGCTGTGGAGGTCAGAGAAGATGCCATTAGAGATAGACCCTGAAGGATAAGGCTTCAGGCAAGTAGAAAATTGGAGCAATGGCATTCCAAACAGGAAATAGTTTGAACAAAGACTCAAAGGTACAAGGTGATTTGGTAACACCCATATGCTAATGTGACTAGAGCACGTGGTCTCTAACCGGGTGGGGGGGAAAAAAAATAAAACCCGAGCTCTGGGTTGGCTCCAGCCATGGAGGGGAGCTAGAGTGTGGTACTGAACTCCATGCTTTAAGCCAGGTCAGAACTACAGGAGGCACGTCACACAGGAGGCCAGGTCAGTAGGCAGACTGGGGTAGGCAGAGACCTCGAATTTTGCATACTTTAAGGAGAGATGATAGAGGCTAACTGAGGACAGTCCTAACACTAGAATGATAGTACTGGAAAAGGAAAGAGAAATGAGAGAAGCAGTCTTACAACAAAAGTTAGTTAACTATAGACTTAAATCTATAAAAATCACTATCAGGAAAAAGAGCCATTCCATTGTGGTGTTTAAAGTTGCTTTATTATTTTTATTTTGAATGAAAGACTAGAAGATATGGTCAGGATTCTGAAGGTCCTCTTCAGTCAGCAAGGGACTTACCTTTTCCCACCTTCGAGAGTCAGTGTTGGTTACAATATTCCCTCTCCAAAACAAAACCAAAACCAAAACCACAAAACTCTTATAGAGACACAGAGCAGAAAAAACAAGTGTGTGAAAGGCCCCGTGGGTCAGCTCTGTGGGTTACGAGGCACTGTAATCAAAAATCAGTACTCACCATGTCCAGGATAGAAATAGGACCAAGGGTGTTGACAGAGAGCTCAACAGTGACCACAGTGGGCTTTTCTGTAAAGGAAGCAGAAGTTGCAGAGGTTAAGTGTCAAATAGGGGCAGGGACAGGGGAAGGCATGGTCAGAGGGGAGAACAGGGAGATGGGTGAGGACTAGAGACATGGTTTCAACATTCAGTTCTATTTCCTTCTTTGTTCTTTCATGGCAAGATCCAATTCACGGACTGTTAAGAGCTGGACATACCTTAAAGGTCAGTCATCTAGTCTACTCATCTTATTTTATAGTTGGAAAAACTGAGGGTGAGAAAAGAAAAAAGTCTAGACCAATGTCAAGAGCACTGCTGAGACTAGCGTTGATATCTCTTACCTGACAGTTCAGCAACAGACGTACCAGCCCATGTACATGACACCCTCACCTATACCCCACACCCATTATCCACACCTATGCCCTCAAACTCCTGCTCCAGGAGGGGAAGAACTGTTCTGCTACTCACCACCTATGCCAGGGCGCAGTTTGTGGTCATAGTTACTCAGGATACTGTTCAGGATGTGAGTGGCTGCTGGCAGTTTCCCAAGTCTGGGATGGGGACCAATAAGGGCAGGCTTTGTTTCTTCAGAGAGGAGCTTCTTTTCAAGAGCCTGGGGCTGGGGCCCATAGACATCATCATGGGCAGAGGGTCCATTTTCTGATTCAACATGAGGTTCTTCGCTCCTAGAACAAAAAAACAACCAAACAAACAAAAAAATGAAACTCTGTTCTCCACTCTGTAGGGGCCCCAGCTGAGACCTCTGGGACAGAAGCAAACCAAAATAAGTCTGCATCCCAAGGCATCAAGAATGACTGGTAACAGCAAATTTTGAACCAGTAACAGATTATATTTATTAATTTCTTCTAAATCTTGCTGCTCTTTGGGGACTTTCCATACTATTCTTCCTTCATGGTAATTTTTAGTTTAAAAATATCCCAATAACAAAACCAAGCTCTGAGCACTGAGAAAAGACAGGAGTCCTTTACTCAGAGACTGTCATCCAGGAGAGATGGCCGAATGGAGTCCAGCCTGAGTGCCACAGCCATGTACCACAGCCCAAAAATAAGAATTAAATTAAATAAAACAAAAAAAATTCAATTAAAAAGCCATCTGGCAATGCATGAAACTCACTGATGATGCTAGAAGTTAGGGTCCTGGTACTTCTACTGGGAAGCAGTGAGGAAGTGGGTTTCAGGGGACTCCTGAGATTCTGGTCATGTTCTAGTCCCTGATGTGGGTGTACTGAGACCAGTGTGGTCATTTTCTGACAGTTCATCAACTACACACTAATGATTTGAGTACTTTTCTGATCTATGTTCTAATTCAATAAAAAAAGTGTTTTGGAAAAAAAATGCTAAAAAAATCTGCTAATATATGGATCTTATTTGGATCCTGATTTTAAAAGGCAAATTAAAACACAACACAAAACAAAACATTTATGACACAATAGCAGAGATTTGAACACTGACTGGATAGTTTCTTCAGTATGACAAAATTATTCTAAAAATTTTTGGTGTAATAGTGGTGTTTTATTATGTGTTTGGAGTCCTTATAACTAGAGATGCATAGTAAAATAATTGCATATGAAATGATAGGATGTCTGAGATTTGCTTTAGAATAATTTAAGATGAAATGGAGAGTGAGTGGGGGATAGAGAAATTAAGTGTGGCCATGAATTCATAATTAATAAGGCTGGTGATGGTTACATGGGGCTTCACTCGATTGTTCCCCCTACTTTTCTATATCTTTGAAAAAAATTATAATTAAAAGCTTTTCAAAAAGCCTTCAGCAAAATTAATCTATGATGTTGTAAAGCAGGAGAGTGGTTTCCTTTGGGTAGGAGAGTGTACCGGGAGGGGGCATGTGGTGAAGCTTTTCGGGGCTAGGTGGAGAGGACCAGCAACATAAGTATGGCTTCTGTGGAGCAGATGAGGGGCCTGACAACTTGTGCAGCAAAACACATTTTCCTGCAGTATTTCAAGCTCTTAGAATTGCCTAACCGGCAATCAGATGTGCCAGATTTATGCTATTTCTCATGTCTAAAGTGGCTAATTCCCACTGTGGACGAGGGAAGACCTGGGCTTAAGAAAAAGCGGTTTCCATTTTCAAATAACACATGCAGAAATGTCCTCCCTCCCTGAGGCATTCCCCTCCCACCCACCCAGGGCCTCTGACTGTTGGAGGGGCAGAAGGAGAATCAATCCAGCCTAAGACCCTGCAAAATGAGTGACATGGCTAGGAGCATGGCACAATCAGAACTGGCACTGCCAGCCAAGACCACCCAAATATCTGAAGCCAACAACAAGAGCCCCAAGGTTCAAGAGGCAAGCAAACAAGCAAAAGCCCGGGGACCACTGAAGCCCCCCTGCTCCCAAACTATGTCTGTGATGAAAATGGATATCAGAAGGTCTTGAGGTTGCTGTAATTCTACAATCAGCCTTTGCCAGTAAAATACAAATAAAACAAACACACTCATCCTGGGATCCTTGAGGTTAAGGAGCTGCTGACACTGCATACTTTTCCTCAGCCAGCCATTAAGCTCCCTTTCAAGGCTAGAAATAATAAAAACTTGAAAAACACTCATGTACTGAACTAGTGGAATCTTTCCATGGGGTCTTTTCATGCACCCACATCCCTCCATATGCAATGGTCCAAGATGGAGATGAAGCTCCAGACTCCCTCCCACTACTGAAGATGCTCTTTCAACTAACTGTGGGGGAGGGAAGGAGAGGAGGAGGGGACTGGCAATGCTCTAGGAGGGGGGCCACTGGTTTTTTTTTTCCCCCAAATCAGCCCTCTTTTTCACCTTACAGATCAAGAAACTGAATCCCACCTGGGGGAAGGGTTGTGCCCAAAGTCACCACCATTTGAGGCTGAGTCTGGACCAGAGCAAGGTTTCCTGGTTCGATGTGGTCCTTGCCAACACACCCCAAACCCACCTCCAGCTCTTTGATGACATCATGGGTTGCCATGTTGACAATGTCTGAACACCAGTTACAGCGGCCCTTCCCTTCCCCCACCCGCCGGACTGGAAGGGTAGTTTCCAAGTCAACAGCCCCTCTTCCCAACTGTTTTTTTCTTTTCCTGGTCCTCCCCCTTCCTTCTGCCCCCCACTCCCAGACCCCTCTTTTGCCCCAGCCAGTAACTATGCCAGCTCTCCCAAACAGTTCAATTCATATCTGGAGGGATGTGGATGACTGGAAATTCCTTGCACGCATTCGGAAATATTTGCCAAGCCAACCCCCACACCCCAGGGCACCAGCAGGGAGCCAGCAGGGAGCCCCACAGCCCCTCCTCTGAGGAACTAAAGCATTCTGGGGTGAGGAGAGAAGCCATCTCCCCTCTCTCCAAAACAGATAGCAAGACAGGAGCCCAGTGCCATGGAGACTTCTGGAATGGAAACCGTCTCAAAAATATGAAGCAGTCATCTTTTACTATAAAAAGTCAGAAGTGCAGGGAACAACCTTCCTAGCAAAGTCTCAGGGCCAGAAGAAAGTGTGAGGGAAGCTGGCTGCTTAAGGGAAACCTTTGGGAAAAGGGGATGGGGATTGAAATCCGAGACCCAAACCTCAGACCTCAGAGAATAACATTCTTGGCCTCGGGCTCAGGTCAGCCCAAGACCCAGCAGGGTGTCCGGTGGAGGAGGGGATTGAAGGAGGAAAGGGGAGGCTGGCAGCAGAGAGGGGTGGGGGTGGATAACTGGGGCGGGAATCCTTGGACTAAATTGGGACTGGTGCCTGGGACTGGCACCAAAAGAAGCGGCGGGAAGGGAAGCAAGTAAAGTCAGAGTTACCTGGCACAGTGCCTGGTAGTTAGTAGGCGCTCATAAAAAGAAATTTGAATGAGAGGACAGACAAGCCTACACTCCAGCATTTAGGCGCAGTTTCGCTCCCCAAGCCCGAGCGCCTTTCTGGGCGCCACCTTCCCAAAGTCTCCCCCAGTCCTCAGAAGCACGAGCCCGCGCTGGTCGGTTACCCCGCGGGCCACTCGCCTCTTCCCACGGAAGACCCAGAGAGGGAGAAGCATGCTCGTGCCCCCGGCCGTCGCCGTGGTTTTGGAGAGCAGGAGTCTGGGGACCGGAGCAGCAAGGGAACAGGCGTCCCGCCTTCCTTCATAGGCGCCCCTTCAGGGGTCTGGGGTCCCCATCCTAGAGGGAGCGGGTTGGAGGCTGGCAGCGCGTCGCCGGGACCCGGGAACCGGCTAGCCCGCGCAGAGGCTGGGAAAAGGTGGGCGCGGCGCTTGAGGAACGCGGGGGCGCGGGGGTCCGGGGAGCTGGCTTAGCTCCAGGGGAGAGGGAGCTGGGTCCAGAGGGCTCCTGGGTCTCGGGATGGAGACTCACCTAGATGGGAGGACTATGGACATGCCCAGGAGGATCAGGAGAACTTTGGTTAACATCGTGGTGGGGACCGGCGCGACCACCTGTGCGGAGGTCGCTGCGCACGGTCTGGCCGCACCGCGCGCGGTGTGCAGGGTTTTGTTGGGCTCCAACTTCCACTCCTCCCACTCGCCCCGCCCCGCCCCCCCCACCTTGGCCCCGCCCCCTGAGCCCCGATGGAAATCTCCGAGGACGTGTTCGCTGCTGCTGCGGAGAGTAGGGTGGATAGGCTCCGGCGGGCGGAAGGAAGGAGGAGGGAGAAGAGGAGGGAGCCCTGTCGCCAAGGCCCCCCGCCCCCCGCTGCCAAGACTGCAGCGCTGCCAGACTGCTAGGGGCGGGGGACTGGGGAAGGGAGGAAGAGGCGAGCTGGCTGCGCGGGCCCCAGGCAGGGGAAACCGGAGGCCCGCAGCTGCGGCTGGAAGGGCGGCCCCAGACTGGGCTGGGCTAGATGGGGTACTGGGTGGGCTCCTGCCTCCTTATAGAACCCCTCCAGTCCGCTAGCGCGCCGCGGGATCGAACTGTGGCTTCCAGCCCTGGGCTCCCTCCCCTATCACCTGTTGCTTCCCCAGGTCTCCTGGCCTCTGAGATTTCCCCTACCTTCACTCCAGACCTTCAGTCCTTCAGAGTACATCTCTTGGCATCCGAAGGAAGCTGGATAACTGAGTACCTTCCTTGGCACAGGGGAAGAAGAGAGACTTGGGGGGTGTCTCCCCAGCAAGCTCTGACCTGAGCTACTACACAGGCCAGTTTCTCAGGTATTTGGGGGCAGGAGAGGACCCACCGACAGAGGACCAGGCCTAGGCATTCACTGGAGCACTTTCCCTGAAGCCCAGAGAGGTAACGACTGACTCAGTGTGGGTCCAGTTTAGCCCTGGGGCTTGGGTCTGAGAGGGACCATGTGGGACCTCCGAAACCTCCTTTCCAGGGCTGGCTGGCCAAATCTTTCTGGAGACTTGGCTTTCAGTCATGCCAGAAGTAGAAGTGAGAAAGCACTGGGGGTGGGGATGAGGGTGGGGGCCAGTGTCCCCATTCAGTGGGGATAGTGAAGAGTCTCAAGCATCCTTGCACTTCCTCTTTGTCACCCAGACCCTTGTGATTCACTTGAGAGGGGAAAGGATTGCAGAGATTTGCCTGTCAAGCTGATGCCAAACATTAGCAGCATCCTCACCTGTTGCTCCAGAAGGGGCTGTGTGCATCTTAGCTAGCAGGAGGCTCCTTGGAGAGCCTTTGCTGTACCAAGCTAACCTAATACACCCTTTCTACCACCCTACCCCTATCCCATCACTCTGCTTTGTCATCTCCACAACACTGCCCACTAACTGATGACATTCTTGGGCATTTCTTTGTGAGCTTGTTTATAGTGGGTTTCCCCTCCCTGGAGTAAGCTCAGTGACAGAAACCAAGCCAAAACAAACAAACAAACAAACAAACAAACAAACATGTCCGTCTGGTTTTCCACCATATTTCTGAAACCTAGATGAGTTCTGGGCACAAAGTAAGCACTCAACAAATATTTGTTTCTGGCCTGCATGCAGCTGTGTGTGTCCCTGTGCCACCGAGTTTACTGGGACCTAGCCTTCCTTCAGCCTCTGTGCAAGGGAGAAGAAAAGACTGCAGGACACATTCAGCCCTCTTGAGTGCACGCTTCCTAGCCCTGCGGCAGGGTAAACTTCATGGGCTTGTGACCTGTGCAGAAGGGCCCCACCTTGTTTAACACTTTGCTGTCCTCCTCTTGAAATTCTTAATTTTTGAACACGTGCCCCTGCATTTTTATTTTTCCCTCGGCCCTGTAAATTATGTAGCCACTCTTGCCCTAGGGAGATATGCTGCAGAGCAGGACCAGGCAAACGCAGGGCATTCCCAAGCTCACTAAAAGGAGAAAGCTGCCCACCATCTGCATGCCTTCCTGTCCAGCACCAGAGTGGTGCAAAGTGGCCTTGGACTTGAGGTGTCTTATATGGATGTCGCTTCCTCCACTGGCATTGGAGTTCCAAGAGATGGAGGTTTGACTGATTTCCCTGTACTCGCCTGGGTTCAACGCAGTGCTTAGTGACCAGCATTAGTTACATTTGCTGAATGAGTGACTGAGTTCCAGGCAGCCAAAAGAGGCAAGTGGTTACAGCTTCCTAGTCAGAGGACCCGCCTGGGGCACCTTTCTCTTAAGGGTGGAGATAAATCACATTTTGCCATCTTCCTTACCCACCTCTTCCAATAGGATAGCTGCAAGGACCTGTGGAAACTCATGAGCCTTCTAAAAGGCAGGGCCTGATTACTGTGTTGCAGTTCTCCAAGTACTTCCTGGGCGCTTGTCTATGCCAGGCCATGGACATGGCAATGGAGGGATATACAGTAAAGTCTTGGACATAGTCTTGGCTCTCACATATGTGGCTCAAGAGAGGAGCAGGGACTTCTGTCAGAAATTACTAGCACAAGGTAAGAAGTCATGAGTGCCTTGGAGTTCCCAGGAAGACCAGGTCTCCCTCTGGCTGGGCAGTTCTGGAAACTGTAGGCAGGAGGAGGAGCCTATGCTTTACACAGACTTGAAACTTATAGCAATAGATGGGCCTTACCAGCAGAGGTGCAGAGATGGGCATTCCAAGCATAGAACCAGCCAAAGTATTGAAATCAAAAATGTGTGTGCTTGATAGAAAACAAGGAAGAGTTTGCAGGGAGCATTTGCATGAAGAGGCACTGTGGGAGATAAAGCTGGAGTGGCAGGCTGGACAGGCTAGTTCTAGGCCTTGAATGCTGAGCCAAGAACCTATACTTTATCTTGTAGGCAAAGGGGAAGTTACAGAAGATATTCAAACAAGTGCATTGCATGTCAGAACTGTTCTTCAAGGAGACCTTTCTGATAGGTCAGGCAAGAGTGTTTACAGGAAGGACAGGCTGGAGTCCTTTTTCTCCCAGAAAAGGAGTTGTATGGATCTGAATGAGAGCAGAGCCACCAGGATGATTAGAAGGGTGCCAGCAACATGGAGGAGGTTTAACTGACACAATTGACATCTACTTGGAGTGGGGGAGGAGGAAAAGGGTATCAGATTGCTAGAGAAGATGCAGGGTCTTCTCCAGGTGACCAGAGTGGTAGAACAGTAATAGAGAAGGTGGAAGGGGGAGAGCTTTTAGTCACAGTAATGAGAATAGTCCCTTTCATTTTGTGTTTCACTTTCTAATGTCCCAAGAACCTTCATATTTATTGTCTAGGTGTGTGTATGTGTGTGTGTCTCCCCACTTTTCTATCCTGGGCTGATTACTTCAAATACATCTCTCTACAACTTGATATTCAAGCTGGATATAAACAAAAAAGTTAATATATCAGCTTCATTTTCATAACTAAACCAAGTTACCCATTGACCAGAATAGCTGTGAGCAACCCCTTTGTCAGTTGTGAATGATCACATTTAATAACCAATACCAAACCACCATGTGTCATGCTATACATGTGGTTTAGGTGTAAAACCAGAGTGGCTGGTAATAAAGTCTGTGTGTTCCTGTCTAGCTTGGCCCAAACTGTAACACATGCACAATGTGTTTTTCCTATTAGACCAAGGGAAAAAGACTAGTCCCAAAAAGTTATGCAAGATTCTTAACTAGTTAAGTATCTGAGCTTACAGCAAGACCAAGATGCCTGGGACACTGGGGTAGGCAATCTAGAAGAAGAATTCTCTATAGGGCTAAGCTGGGAGCTAAAATGGAAGGGAGGGGCAAGTAGATCAGCTTCAGAGCAGATAGACAGACAGTGGAGGTAGAGGCAGCACAGGGCAGTGATTAGGTCCCTGTGCCCCTGTACCCCAGTATAGGTGGGACTGGGTTTGAATTTCAGATCCTCTCTAGTAGACGCTAGCTGAATGAAAAAAACTTATGTGCCATTCTCACCATTACTGATAAATTACTGAAAAATAGCAGTGCAGGAACACCTGGTATCACTGAGGTCTTGAAAGAATTCAAGGAAGAATCTGACCAGGGAGCAAGTGCCCAGCCCCAGATATGCATGGTAGAGCAAGGCTCCTATTTCAAGAAGGTGATAATGGACTGGACGAAACAGGTTCTAGACCTTGGGGAATTGGACTACTGAGTGAGCACCCTAAGCTGGTGGTACTCAGGTCCAGTCTACAAGGGAGGAGAAGCATGGCTGGGGATGGATATAGAAAGTCCCAGTACATGGGTGTTATTTAAAGCCATGAGACTAGGGGCACCTGGGTGGCTCGGTCATTAAGCATCTGCCTTTGGCTCAGGGCGTGATCCTGCGATCCTGCGATCCTGGGATCGAGTGCTGCATTGGGCTCCTCTGCTGGGAGCCTGCTTCTTCCTCTCCCACTCCCCCTGCTTGTGTTCCCTCTCTCGCTGGCTGTCTCTCTGTAAAATAAATAAATAAAATCTTTAAAAAAATAAAGCCATGGGTCTAGATACAGTCACCCAAGGAGAAAGAAGATGGCATAAGCCTGAGTCCTGAGAGACCTGTCACAGTAGCCAACAGAAGGAGAATTTCTATTAGGATGACAGGTTCAACAACGTTCTAGTGAGACAAAGATTGAATGATGCCCGTTGGGTTTATCAATATGGAAGTCATTGGCAAGCTTGACACAAGCTGTTGTAGTGGAGCATTGGGGTGGGGGCCAGTTCACAGAGGGTTGAGGAGTGCAGGAAATGGGCAGTGAATGAAGGGAGAATATGAACACAGTTTATCTGAGAAATCTGGCTGGAAAGCAGGGAGAGCTATCACTGTCTCCCAGACCAAAAATGAAGATAGAGCTTAATGAAGGGGCCATATCTGATTCTTCTTTGGGTCCCTAGGGCCTGGACCAAGGCCTTGGAGAATAAGAGAAAGAGGTTCAAGGAAGGAGCTAAAGTGTCTTCTGTGAGAAGTGAATGTGTGAAGGGAGGATGTGAGGTCAGAAAACATAGACAACTTCTCAAGAAGTTTACAATGAAGGAGGACAGAGTGTAACAGCTAGAGGGAAGCAAATATTTGGAAAATTCTGATTTTTGTGTCTTAAAGATGAATGAGACATGTTTATATGCAACAAGGAAGAAGCCAATTTAGGGGAAGAAGGAAGGGGGGAAGTCCTTAAGTAGGTAGTTGGGTACAGTCAGAGCCTAGTGTGCAGAACTGGTCTACTAGTCAAGGGTGAATACCTCTTCCTCAGAGGAGGGGGGGAGGAAAGGAAAGGAGGAGAAAGACAGGCTCATTCACTTATTCAACCAACACTTGTTACCATGCACCAGGCACTGTCTTAGAAGCTGAAGAAGTGAGAAAAATAAAAATTCCTGCTCTTGTGGGGCACACATTCCAAGGGAGGAGTTTGACCATAAAAAAATAAATATAATAGGAAAATTTGTAGCACTTTAGAGGGTAATAAATGGTTTGGAGAAAAATTTAGCAGAGTAAGTTAAGTAGGATTCAGGCTGCTGGGGAAAGTAGGTTACAATTTTACATAGGATGGACAGGGAGAGCATCCCTAAGAAGGTACCGCTGGGCTATGCAAATGTCTGAAAGAAAAGTGTTTTAGTACAAAGGAATAAACAATAAAAATTACTTAAGAACAGAGCATTTTTGGCATGTTCCAGGAATAGTAAGAAAGCCAGTTCATCTGGAGTAGAGTGAACAAGGAGGAGTTAGTGAGAGATGAGGTCAGAGAGATAATGGGTGGGGCTGGCAAAACATATAGTGTCACTGAAAGAACATTAACTTTTACTCTGCTTAAAAACGGAAGTCATTGGGAGAGTTATGAGCAAAGGAGTGACATACTATAGCATAGAGATGACATTTAAAGCCATGGGACTAGATGAGATGAACATGGGAGTGAGTGTAGCTAGAGAAGTGAACCGAGGACAGTAAGAGACTGGGGAGAAGATAAGGAGCCAGGCAAAAAGACTGAGGAATGTAACCAGTGAGGTGAGAGAATAATCAAGAATGAGGCATCATTGAAGTCAAGAAGGAGGGAGGAATTCAATTGTTAACTGCTGCTGGAAAGTCAAGTGGGATAAGACTAAGACTTGATCATTGTGATTAGCGTGTATAAGTCATAGTGATCTTGACAAAAGAAGTTGGTATGGTGTGCGCATTGAAAATAAGGAGCATAGACAATTCCTTGGGGAGTTTCATTGCAGAGGACAACAGCCAAATGGGACAGTTGTTGGAGAAAGAAGGAGGCTCAAGAGGTTATATGGGACAAGTGACAGCATGTGTATAAGCTGATGGGAATGCCCAAGTGTAGAGTGAAAACTTTATGCTACATAAGAGTGAGGGTGAGGATGATATCATTAAATGAGCAAGAGGGGACAAGATGTAATGGTTTGGAAGCAGCATTGTAGAAGGTGACAACCCTACCTGAGACCCTAAGGGACATGAAGTACAGGAAAATAAACCCTTTCAGATGGCCCCCAGAGCTGGTGGCCTATTGCAGTGTATTGACTGGATTAATGACTGGGTGTGTGAATGAAAGGCCTGCAGGGCAAGCCATGTCCTCCAGGTGGAGAGGAGCTAGAGTTGTATTTGGATAAAGAGGTGGGAAGGTAGAGGCCTCTGTCTCATAGAGCAAGGTGCTAGTGGGCTAGTGAGAGGCTTTGAAGATATAGGGGATGCCAGAGTGGTCAGGTTCTGATTAAAGTTGCAGAAGCACAGAGCAGTGCAGGGATGGGCGTGCTATATAGAGAGCAATGAGCACAGAGACTTACAGAAACTGGTGTGTGGAAAGTGGTGGGTCTTCTTGGAGTTTGAGGAAGATGATTACGTGTACCCTTATCCCTTCCCCTCCAATTTCATTGTAATTTAAAAATAAGATACAGGGGTCAGACAGATACAGAAAAATAATTCCCCACATCCCAAGCAGAGGCTTTAAATTGGCTTCCACAAATGCCATCTTAACCCTCACCCCTGCCTCAAATTAAACTTAACTACCTTTCCTAAGGACAGTAAGCTTCAAAAGACAGATGGCCTTCCTGTGTATCTCAGAAGTCTGGCACAGAAGAACCAAGGATCACTGTGTTTTCCTTTGCTCTGTCTTACCAATCAGGTAGGCCCCTACTTCTCCTTAAGGAGGAGTAAGAGAAGTAGCAGAATGTTTCTCACACAGCACAGGCAACTGAAGTTTCCTGTTATATGGACAAAGTGAAGACATTAAATAGAGAAATCATTTCACTTACAATCTCCAGGTTTTTATTCCTTTTAACCACTTAAGCTTAATGATTAAGTCTAAGATTAACCATAGGTTGAGCTATGACTCTCATGTTTGTAGCAGGGGTTGGGGGGATGGGATGTCATATCAAAAAGCCCCTTGTTACAGAGAGTCCTGTTCTCCCTTTCATGAAACCCTTCCCCCATTACCAACTCCTGCCCTCTTTGTGTAACCTCCTTCTTTGTGTAGGGAGGGGCTAACATTTTGAGCTCCCCTCTCCTTTCTCACAGATGCTGTTCTGGGTGCTGGGGATACAGTGACAAGCCAGACTAAGTTCCTGCCTTCATGAAGCTTACATTCTTATGCAAGGAATTGGCAATACTCAGATAAGGAAGTAAATCTGATAATTTCCCATACAAAATACCATGGGACCATTAAAAGTGGTAATGTAGCCAAGAATAATTGCAGGAGAAGGACAGTGGCCTGTCAATGTGGTCAGGGTGCAAAAGATTTCCTGGGCTCCTTCTGGACCTTCTGGGTAGCTTGGACACTCAGGGCAATCAACTCTGAAACCAGTTTTCCCATCTCTAATTCCAATGTGGAGTAAAGGGAGCATGAGGAAGGTAAAATGACAAGGCTATTAATACATGAGAGCCTGCCAAGCCATTATCGTTTATTTCAAGTGGTGGTAAAAGCAGATGACTCATCCTTCAGAGCTGCAGGACTGTGCACCAAACAGTCTGAATGGTTTACTGGCTTGCCTATTTTCCCAAGCCTGAAGTTCAGGGGATAGAGCTTCTGAGCACCAATAGCCCTGAGGTGCTGCATTTCTTCACCCCAGCTCTAGAAAGACTTTCCCAACAGTCAAAGGTCCCGAGGGAACAAACAGATTCTTCAATGATGACTGGGAGCAGGGTGGTTTCCTGGTGGGGATGAAGCTAGGCAGCTAGATGGAAGAGTCTGTGTTTTACTTGCCCTCCCTCAGCAGACACACTTCCTTGCCTTGTAGGTTAAGGAAGAAAGGAAGGAGTTTTGTTGTAATTCCCAAGAGAGGCTCCTTTTCTCTAGTGCTCTGGGCAAATTTAATCTATTTCATGAAAGACATTTCTCCTCCCAAGGTTTTGGAAAACTGATTCGCAAGTTCATAATGCTTGCTGAGATCAGCTGCCAATCATTTGTAGCAGTTGGGAGTGTTGAGCTTGGTTAAGTGCTCTAAGAGACTCCCTGTATGGAAGCTCTGCCATTGAATCTACAATGTGAAGAAGCCTGTTCTACAAAAATGATTGGTTCCAACAGACTGGGAGGTGAATTCACCAAAGAAGTATGTAGTTTTAATGTAAAAAGGTTTTTGTAAAGAGCAGGTGTTCTTTCTTTTCTAATGCATCATCAATAATATCACTGGTTGGGCCTCAGTTCCAAAATTATTAGGGCTGGTGCTCTTGTATGAAATAGAAAGAGCTCCATGGTGGGCCAAATAAATTTGAGACTTCCTATTTCTATGGGAAATTTTGACAGGAGAAAAAAATAGAGAATATGTTTTCATCTCTAAGGGCCTAGTATGATGGGCTGTAAAAAGAATCAGGATTTGGAAGGGACTATAAAAGATTTGATGAAGCTGGTACTAACTTCCTCCTGAAATAGGAATCTCTTTTATAGTCTCCCCTTACAAGTGGGTCATTCAACCTTAGATTGAACCAAGGATAGGTTGTCCACTACTCATAGGGCATCTTGTATCACTTTTAGACTAGCTGTACAGCAAAATGTCCTTTGACATAAGGAAAGAATTACCTGAGGGAAGGTAGAGAGGCCAGTAAGACTCCTTGCTTTTCAGCTCTAAGTTGGCCAGAACAAAACATTTAAACTGGAAATTAGAGAGCCCATCCCTAATACTCCTTTGCCCTGCCCACATAGGCAGGCATGGTTTGAGCTCCCCCTCTATAGGTATGCACTCTGTGACATTCAGTAATCATTTTCACACACAGAAAAATAAGTAGGTGACACATTATCCTAATGCTTCTGATACTATATGGACCAAAGATTAGCCAAGAATATAGAGACATCACACTCATCTGGATGTCCCAAAGTTGACACTAAAGCTTCTGCCATTTCTTTATGGGCAAGCCCTTAGGACTTTACTCAGAGCCTGCTTACTTAGTCTACACAGTTCTAAATATCCTGTGGAAGTCTGGTTACCCAACCCACTGCAACTTAATAGCACAATTAGAAGGGACCAGGGCTTATTCACCTGATAATCCAGACTGCAAATAGTTTTTAGTTTTGTCATAATCAATGGAATTAACCATAGAATTTTCAGTGTGTTCTTGGGGAAATTACTTTCCCTCTCTGAGCCTGTTTTTATTTTTGTTTGTTTGCTTGATTGATGTGAGAGAGATGATAACTCCCATGCATACTTTACAGGCTTGTGTTATTGCTTGAGTCAGCTATTGTGTTGGAACATTTACAGTGCTTTTAGGTGCAAGTAATGAAAAACCCTTACTTAGCTTGACTCAGACAACAAAAACATTTATAAGGAATTCCAGAGGTACATGGGCTGTTAAGTTGCTTTATTCAGCTGCTCAACAATGTCTTTGAGGATCTCACATATAACACAGTAGAGTTGGCTCTTTTCTTTAGTGGCAGAACTTGAACTAGAACAAGAACTGAACTTAAAGGCAGCTGACAGTTAACCCAGAGCCCTGTCCAGTGCTCATGCTGTCTTAGGATTTTGGATATTCCATAGTTAGCAATTGCCTTCCATGTGAGGCTGTGTTGGGGGGAAAAGCACTGGAAGTTGAAGAAAGCTATAGCAGGGGAGCTTTTGATGTCAATTGGTTGTAAAGTTGCATAACTCCAAGAAGGATCTAATTCTATGATAAGGTTCAAAGTATATCAGAATAACTAGAATGATCAGTAGGGGAAGAAAGGGATAAAGAAAGGGGGGGTAATCAGAAGGGGGAATGAAACATGAGAGACTATGGACTATGAGAAACAAACTGAGGGCTACAGAGGGGAGAGGGGTGGGGGAATGGGATAGGCCGGTGATGGGTAGTAAGGAGGGCACATATTGCATGGTGCACTGGGTGTTATACACAACTAATGAATCATCGAGCCTTACATCGAAAACCGGGGATGTACTGTATGGTGACTAACATAATATAATAAAAAATCATTATAAAAAAAATCAATTTCTTACACCATACACAGAAATAAATTCAAAGTGAATTAAATATCTAAATGTGAGCCCTAAAACCATAAACATCCTAGAAGAGAATGTAGGCAGTAACTTTTTTAACATCACTGTAGCAACTTCTTTCTTGATATGAATCTAGAAAGCAAGGGAAACAAAAGCAAAAATAAACCACAAGGACAACATAAAATTAAACACTTTTGCAGAGTGAAGGAAACAACAAAACTAAAGGTAACATACAGAATGGGAGAAAATATTTGTAAAGACATATCTGATAAAGGGCTATTACCCAAAATATATAAAAAAACCCCATAAAACTCAACACTCAAAAGCCAAATAATCCAATTGAAAAATGGTCAGAAGATATGAATAGGCCTTTTTCCAAAGAAGACATACAGATGGCCAGGAGACATATGAAAAGATGCTCACCATCACTTATCATCAGGGAAATGCAAATCAAAACTATAATGAGATAACACCTTACAACTGTCAGAATGGCTAAAATCAACAACACAAGAAACAACAGATGTTGGTGAGGATGGTGGAGAAAGGGGAACCCTCTTGCACTGTTGTGGGAATTCAAACTGATGCAGCCACTCTGGAAAACAGTATGGAGGTTCCTTAAAAGTTAAAAATACAGCTACTCTATGACCCAGCAACTGTACTACTAGGTATTTACTTAGAATACAAAAAACTAATTCAAAGGGATACATGCACCCTGATGTTTATAGCATCATTATCAATAATAGCCAAACTATAGAAAGAGCCCAAGTCTCCATGGACTGATGAATGGATAAAGAAGATGTGGTATATGCATACAATGGAATATTACTCAGCCACAAAAAATGAAATATTGCCATTTGCAATGACATGGTTTGAGCTAGAGAGTATTATGCTAAGCAAAATAAGTTAGACAGAGAAAGACAAATACCATATGATTTCACTCATGTGTGGAATTTAATAAATGAAAAAAAAAACAAGCAAAGGGAAGCAAAAAGACAGAGGCAAACCAAGAAACAGACTCTTAAGTATAAAGAACAAACTGATGGTTAGCAGAGGGGATGTGGGTAGGGGGATGGGTTAAATAGAGGATGGGTATTGGGAAGTGCACTTGTGATGAACACTGTCTGATACATGGAAGTATTGAATCATTACATTGTACACCTGAAATTAATATTACACTGTATGCTAACTAACTTGAATTTAAATAAAAACTTTAAAACAAAAAATAAATAAATAAATAAATAAATATTTCATCTAAAAAAAAAAACTATATCAGAATAGAAAAGGGTCATGAAGGTTAGAAAGACATGGTCTGTTTAGGATGCTCTGATTAGGAGTGGGGAGAACACTGGGTACATAGAGGGATAGGATGGGAAGTGCAGCTGGCATGTATCTCTAGCGCCAAGGTGCTAAGACTGGGTTATTTCTTTTAAGGAAAGCCCTGTGATGGAAGATAAAAGTTTTGGTAGTTTGGAGTATGTTGACTCTGAGGTGTCTGTGGGATAACCAAGTAGAAAGTTACAGGGGGCAGTTGAATATATAAAGCTGGAGCTTAGTACAGAGGTCTAGGTTAGAGACTGACCTATTAATACTATGAACGATATTGTATAACACTTCGTGTTTTCAAAAACATCTTCATCTTCATTATTTGATCCTTACCCCAATTCTATGAGATAGACATTATTTTTCCCCTCTTCCCAGCTGAGGCAACTGAGTCCCAGAGAAATTAGGTGACTTGTGTAAGAGCATACAGCCAGAAAGTAACAGAGCTGGGACTAGAATGAGGGTCCCTTATACAGAATGCCACACATTTCCTGCTGTTGTTCAAATAGCAAAGTCAGCTGCACAGAGATAGTGGGAGAAGCCATGGGAATTGACATCCCTCAGAAAGCTTATGAAAAGTAAGAACAGAGTTAGGCAGAACATGGAACCCTGTAGTTTTCATAGAAGTAAACATGAGCTGCCTGCAGACTGGCCTACAGAATTCTGATCAATGTGATGTTATGATTTCCCTTGCCTTTGAACCTAACTGGGTTTCTGGCCCTGGGGATGCTGCAACTTTGCTTTTTCCAGCTTTCCTCCCAAATCTACTCTAACCTCCTCCTCCCTGTGCTTCTATTGAAGTTACTCAGTTTGTATTTTGGATCTTGGCTCTGTTAACTGTATCTTGAGGTTCTGAACCCTGGCTGCATCCCTAGATTATTGACTCACTGGACCCACCCTGGGCCTCCCTGTTTGGGTCTTGGACTCTGTCCAGGGCTTAGGCTGGCTGGGCTTCAGGTTCTGGGTGTCAATACCCAGGGACTGTTGTAGGGAAGCAATGAATTCAGACACGTTTCTTCATCCCTTCTCTGGCCTGCTTTCTTGCCAAGTAGGTCATGGAGAATGACTATGATTTGCTTGATTGGCAAACCCCAGTGAAGGGTCACATGGCATGTTAGATAGACATGAGGTCTTTATAAACTGGTGGGCAATTTTCCAGATGGTCCTCGTGGGAAGGCAGTGAGGAAAATCCAAAAGGCAACATCAAATTGAGGGTGAGTTGGAGGAAGGAGGGTGCCAAGAGAGACAATGGAAGCTCTGGTTCAAGTCTTCAGGAAAACTGAAGGCAACGTATTCCCATCCTCAGATCAGGAGAAAGTGAGCAGCAGAGCTGTGTTGAGAACAACCATACTTCTTATATCACATTTCCTAGCCTGGGGAGTGAGGAATGTACATGAAGGAGTCTAAAGGAAGTTTACCACTTTCAACATCAAGGGTTTTGAAAATAGCCATTTAAACCACGTATTAGGAAGAAAAACTCCACATCTTGCAGGTATGGCACATTTTTCTACCTTAGCAAAATGAAGCACACCAGACATATGCAACCTCTTCTTAATTATTCTTGGTTCTTATTGTGAACTTCGTGTCCTATTCTTGGCTATGACAATTGTTTTCTTTGTTGCTACTTAGATGTAGTCACTACTCTTATGGAAAATGGCCCCGAATGGAGGTGCTTTTTGAGTCAGTGTATCTCTTTTTACAGGGTTTCTTCTTTGACTTCACTATGAATCTGTCAATTACCACTTCTCATGATTGTCAACAAGTCTTCTTCTTTAATGAAATCACTTTTTCTTGCCATTTCTCATTTGCGTTGGCATTGGAATTTGGATATATATGTTTCATAGAACCTTATGTAAACTTAAGTTTCTGGATACTGTCCCCCACCTCCATAAAAAAAGTGTGAAGCATGGGCTTCATGATTGTGATTTCAGTTGCTCTGAGGCTTTCCTTCCCCCCAACTCAGTTGTATTCTCATATATTAGAGATTCTTTTACAGGCTGGGGATATAGAAGTACAAAACAGAAAATGTCCCTGGCCTCATGAAGATTGCATTTCATGGGAGGAGACGTTTTAAAAATGTGATATATTAGAAAATGGAAAATGCTATGAAGGGAAATAAAGCAGTAGAGGGAATAATGTAGTGTTGAGGGTATAGTTCATTATTTTATAGGATACTGTGATTTATAAGGGGATCAAATGGAAGGAGTGAGCCACATGGATGTCTGAGAGGAAAACATTCCAGGCAGAAGGAACAGGAATACAAGGCCCTGAGGTGGGTGGGTGGGTGAGTGCCTGATATGTTGGAGAAATTGCAGTGGGCCTGGTGTGACTTAAAGGAGTGCAGGCAAAGGGGAAAGTGGTAGAGGGATAAAATCAGGGAATTGCCAGGGGCTGGATCCTGAACCATTAAAAGGACACTACTTTTCACCCTGAAATGGGGGATCATTAGATTTTGAACAGAGGAATGGTATTATGATCTGAATTGTATCCCTCTCAATTCAACCTTGAAGTTCTCACCCCTAGTACCACAGAATGTGGCTATTTTTGGAGCTAGGGTCTTTAAAGAGGTAATTAAGGTAAATGAGGTCATTAGTGCGGTGCCCTAATCCAATATGACTGATGTCCTTATAAGAAGAGGAGATTAAGACACAGACATGTACAGAGGGAAGACTGTGAGAAGACACAGAGAGAAGATGGCCATCTGTAAGTCAAGTTTAGAGTTTTCAGAATACCCGGCTGATACTTCGATCTGAGACTTATAGCTTCCAAAACTATGAGGAAATAAATCTGTTGTTGAAACCCCCCAGTCTGTGATACTTCATTATCAGTTCTAGGGAACTCATATAAGTGACATGATTGACTTAAAGTTTAAAAATAGCACCCTGGTCCCTGTGTAAAGAAGGAATGATTGAAGAACAAGGGTGGCCATGTAAGTGGCCTGTGGATATGAATATTGATAAGCATAGTGAATGTTGTTCAGAAGTGTGTATTGGGCCCAGAGTTGAAGGGATAAATGAACAAAGGCTTTAACAGAGCAGAATGGAGAGCATACCAAAGAGTACAAGTGACATGTGCAAAATGATTGAGAACCTGTTCTAAGCAATAGTACAAAGGACAGAAAACATCTTGGTTTGGTTTTGCCCAGGAATTCCCACTGGGAATACACACCATTAAACTGCCAAGGTAAAGAAAGTTCCAATCTTGCGTGGCTTTGACCATTTTCTGGGAGGAGGGGGCAGTAGACAAGCAGCAATGGAGGTAAACAGCTAAGAATCATATAACAGATGATTATTAGAAAGGAGGAAAGATGGAACATAAGGTAGCAAAATATTACAGGTTCTTGGAGTCGGAAGATCAGGGTTTTGACCACACATTTACCACTTGTGGGGCAGATAACTTCTTTGAGCCTTGCTTTATTTCTCTTTCCACTGGAGCCCCAAATCACACCTTGCCTGCTTCACAGTGCTATTGGGAAGGTCAAGTGTGCTACAGACTGAGAAAGTGCTTGCTGAGTTAAACAATACAGAGATTCTTTAGGTACAAAAAAAAAAGTAAAGGTTTCAATGCAGCTTCTGGGTATGGAAGAAGCAATGTACTTCTGGGTGTGGAAGAAGCAAGGAGAAATGGGTGTGGTCAAGACTGCTAGCTGTGCACTTAAATCTAGTTACATTTTCTTCTATAATAATAAAATTGTGGCTGGGCACATTGCTTCCCAGCTAGACCACATTTCCAAAAATCTCCTGAAGTCAGATTCTGTCATGTGACTATATTATCCCTAATGGAATGTATGTACCTTAAGACCACAGTGTATTTTTTCCTTGTCCTCTTCCCACTTCCCACCAGCTGGACCCATTTATGGTGGTTACCCACATTTAATTAGGTCAATTATATCAGTGTCCTAATGGATAGCCAAGTAACAATTTGGAAGGAACCTGGGCTCATAAATGACTTCAAAGGGGCAGAACCACTTGCCAACCAGCATCCTTCACATCAGGACTGTTAAATTAGAAACTACTTTGTTATCTCAGCCATCCTATTGGTAGGTTTCTGTTAGGACAACTAAACTTTACCTTAACTAAAGTGGAATTGTATCTTGAAATGCAAAATATTATTGTATTGTTATTACAAGAAAAACGTAGCAGATAGGTGTGTGGAGGGGGACAAATATATTGATACTATAAAGTTGAAAGCTGGTGACTTCTTTCATGCCGTGGTAAAGCATAGTAAAACTGTCACCTAAACTAACTTGAAATTCAGTCTAATGCTTGCTAAGAGTCTAGCAGTAGAAAAAGTCATTGAGAAGAGTCAGAATGTTTATGTTGGCTTCTCCTTGATGCTTTTAGAAAAGTATTAAAAACAAGTGATCTTACCATTTGTGACAACATGGATGGACCTAGAGGGTATTATGCTAAGTCAAATAAGTCAGAGAAATATAAATACCTTATTAATTCACTCGTAAGTATAATTTAAATCAAAACAAAACAAAACAAAACTGAAACAAACTCATAGATACAGAGAACAAACTGATGGTTACAAGAGGCGAAGGGGATAGGAGGATGGATGAAATAGGTACAGGGGATTAAAAGGTACAAACTTCCAGTTATAGAATAAATAAGACATGGAAATGTAATATATGGCATAGGGAATGTAGTCAATAATATTTATTTGTCTATGACAATCACCAGCAGGAACCTCGCAAAGTCTGAAGCCTGAAAACTCATCAACTGTGATTCTTGAATGGGATATATGACAAAGATCATGCTGGTGACTCAGGAATATATGGTGAGCAGTTCTGAATAGTTTCACCTATGGCTGAAGCCAGGTAAACAGATTGTTTAGCAATCAATCAGACTATTTCTTTGTGATTAATAGTGCAGCTTGCTTATTCCCAGCTATAAGCAGGATGATCCACCCAACTCCTGCAGGAACAGGTATACTCTTTAGTAAGACTATCAACAGAGCTAAGTATTAGAGAGAAATAAACCCAAAGGCAAATGAAATTTCATGTGTAGCTGACAGATGAAGCAGGTCTTGAACTTCATGGCCATCAGAACCTCTTGATGGACTTGTTAAAATTTAGATTCCTAGGTCCTTCCCTGGATTTTGTTGCTGGTGGCTCATGGGAGGATTGCATGTTGATAATTGTTCTCAATTACCCAGAAACTCACTTGAGCCAGGATCAAGTGAGCTGGAAGATTTTTCTTTCGATCTTTAAATGTATCCAGTTAGTTTTTCACCAGTGTGCTACCTGAACCTGTGAAAAATCAATTTCTAAAATATCTCCTGGCCACACATTTATTTGATTCTCATGTTAGCTCTGAGGTAGAGCTGGCATGCTAGAATGAGTATCCCATTTTACAGATGTTGGAATTGATAATCAGTGAAGGAAAGTGACTTACCCAAGGTTTCATTGCCAGAGTTGTCAAGCTGTGATTCAAACCATAATCTTTAGATTCTAACTCGGGGAGTGTTCTTCTTCCCCAGCCTGTAATCTGTTCAACCAAGAGACATTGAGCTTCTGATTTTATTTAATTGTAACAGGTCTTTCAGAGGCTTTGGCGTTTATTCTAACCCCTTAAATACATAAAAAGTACCTTTGAAGTTAAACTCAGAGGTGCTTTTGGCAGTGAACTGTGGAGCAGAGGCCAAATCTCAGGAAAATGGTCCTTTGTCAGTAGGCTGCCATTTTCCCTTTTATAACCTGATGCCCAATCCAGGGCTCTGCCATCCTCCATCAGGTGTCTGGAGCCCCAGTAAGTCTGACCTCCCTGAACAGGATGCCATCTCCCACACCTCTCCTTCCTTCTCTCCATCAGAGCATACTATCCTGGGCTGCATTCCTTACCCCAGAATTACCAGGTCTAATGGTGCAATCTAGTTTACTGTGGTCAGGGAAAATGAGGAGGTTTGGCTTAAAGCTCAGGCTCGTCCTTAAGGAGGGTCTTTTTTCCCACCCTGCAGAGCCAGGGACTCTGCCTGCCAGTCATCTTTCTCAAACTTACAATCCAAGTCTATATGTTAAGATATTGGCCCCAAAGGCTTCAGAGTAGGATCCCCCTCCACATATCCCTTCTCCCAGCTCTGGGGGATTAAAGGCTTTTTTTGTCTATTCCCACGCAGAATATCCAATTCACTTATGGGGAAAGACTTTGAAGCTTGTTTGGAGCCACTAGGTAACTGCACAGAAGTCCAATTAATGTCACACCCTTCAGGTCTGAGAAAATAGTTTGCCATTTGACCTCTTTCACATTTTCCTCTCCAAGAAAGGTCCTATCAGCCTAAAGATCCTTTCTTTATTCAACAAATTTTTATTGGGACTCTGCTATGTCTCAAGCACTGTAACAAGCTCTGGCAACACAACAATAGACAAAACAAAAATTGAACCTTACAATTTAACAAGGGTATATTGAGAATGGATGAAACACATATGATATGTAAAGCACGTATGTTTTACCTTATGTAAAGGTAAAAAGGTAAAAAGAAAAAGGTAAGAAAAGGAGAAGGGAAAAGTGTATGGTGAGTGTTAGGTCTGTGCACACGCGCTCAATTTTAAATAGTGCATCAGTGAAGGTCTCATTTAGAAGATAACATTTGGTAAAGACCCAGAAGAGATGAGGGATGAGCCATGTTGTGGATATTTGGAAAAACAGCATTTCAAACAGAGGAAAGAGTGAGTGCAAAGTCCCTGAAGTGAGAGCATTTTTGGCGTGTTTCAAGGAAAAGCAAGGGGGCCAAGTGCAGTGAAAGTGGAGTGAGCAAGACCAAGAATATTAAGAGTTGAAGTCAGAGAGGTTGGAGAAGGAAAAGGGAAGCAGATCACTAGGGACTTTTAGGCTTTGGGGATTATTTTAGCTTTTACCATGAGATGAAATGGGGAGCCATTGTATGACAGGAGAAAATCAGGATGTGGCTTAGGTATTTTTAAAATCTGCTTAATTGCAGCATTTTTTTTACATATAATAAAATGCACCCAGTTCAATTGTATTAGAGTTGCATGAGATTTTTAAAAATATACTTAGTTGTGTAATCATCAGCATAATCAGGAAACAGAATATTTGTATTACCCTAAGAAGCTCCTGAATTCTCCCACAACTACCACTCTTGCCTCTCATCCCAGGCAATGCCACTTACTTAATTTCAATCACAGTGCATAAGCTTTGCCTATTCTGGAATTCACATATGGGGAATCATACTGCAATGGATTGCTTTATGAATGCCTTCTTTTGCTAAATATTATGTCTGTAAAATTCATCCATGTTATGTGTAGTAGTTCATTCAGTTTTAATATGGAGTAGTATTCCACTGCATAGACATACCAGTTTGTTTATGCACTCACTTATTGATAGATATTCATATAATTTTCAGTTCGGGGAAAACATGAATAAATATGTTATGCAAATTTGGGTACAAACTTTTGTGTGGATGTATATTTTCAATTCTCTTAGGTAAAAAACATACAGCAAAGTAAACACTTTTATACAACCATCTAGACTCTACCATTGTTTTATATTTGTTTTACCACAGCTATCCATCCTTCTTTTGAACTATTTATTTTATTTTTTGTGTGCACTTCAATAAATTAGAGACAACAGTTATTTCCCTCACAAATATTTCATTAGGCATTTCATTAATGAGAGTTCAATATTTGTTTACAGTTTTTTCATTCCATTTAAAATTTACATACAATGAAATGCACAAATCTAAAGATACCACCTAAGTTTTTTTAAATAATAATATTTTTATTATATTATGTTAGTCACCATACAGTACATCCCTAGTTTTTGATGCAATGTTCCATGATTCATTATTTGTGTATAACACCCAGTGCACCATGCAATACGTGCCCTCCTTAATACCCATCACCAGCCTATCCCATTACCCTCCCTGAAGTCCTCAGTTTGTTTCCCAGAGTCCACAGTATCTCATGGTTCATTCCCCCTTCTGTTTACTCCCCCTTTCTTCTTCCCTTTCTTCTCTTACAGATGTTCCTAGTTCTTATGTTCCATAAATGAGTGAAACCATATGATAATTGTCTTTCTCTGCTTGACTTATTTCACTTAGCATTATCTCCTCCAGTCCCGTCCATGTTGCAGCAAATATTGAGAAATCGTTCTTTCTGATGGCTGAGTAATATTCCATTGTATATATGGAGCACATCTTCTTAATCCAGTCTTCTGCTGAAGGGCATCTCGGCTCCTTCCACAATTTAGCTATTGTGGACAATACTGCTATGAACATTGGGGTGTTCTCTTCACTATGTCTGTATCTTTGGGGTAAATACCCAGTAGTGCAATACTGCTATGAACATTGGGGTGTTCTCTTCACTATGTCTGTATCTTTGGGGTAAATACCCAGTAGTGCAATGGCTGGGTCATAGGGTAGCTCAATTTTTAACTTTTTAAGGGGCCTCCACACTGTTTTCCAAAGTGGCTGTACCAACTTGCATTCCCACCAACAGTGTAAAAGGGATCCCCTTTCTCCACATCCTTTCCAACATTTGTTGTTTCCTGCCTTGTCCATTTTTGCCATTCTAACTGGCGTAAGGTGGTATCTCAGTGTGGTTTTGATTTGAATTTCCCTGATGGCTAATGATTTTGACCATTTTTTCATGTGTCTGTTAGCCATTTGTATGTCTTCATTGGAAAAGTGTCTGTTCATATCTTCTGCCCACTTTTTGATTTGTTTATTTGTTTCTTGTGTATAGAGTTTGAGAAGTTCTTTGTAGATCTTGGATACCAGTCTTTTATCTGTAGTGTCATTTGCAAATATCTTCTCCCATTCCGTGGGCTGCCTCTTCATTTTTTTAACTGTTTCCTTGGCTGTGCAGAAGCTTTTTATCCAAACTGGAACAAACAGCCCTTAAATTTGTGTGGAAAAAGAAAAGGCCCCGAATCTCCAAGGAATTGTTGAAAAGGAAACACAAAGCTGGGGCATCACATTGCCGGGTTTCAAGCTGTGATCACAACGACAGCATGGTACTGGCATAAAAACAGACACATAGACCAACGGAACAGAATAGCGAACCTGGAAATGGACCCTCAGCTCTTTGGGCAACTAATCTTTGACAAAGCAGGAAAAAACATCCAGTGGAAAAAAGACAGTCTCTTCAATAAATGGTGCTGGGAAAATTGGACAGCTACATGCAAAAGAATGAAACTTGACCACTATCTCACACCATACACAAAAATAAACTCCAAATGGATGAAAGACCTCGATGTGAGACAGGAATCCATCAAAATCCTAGAGGAGAACATAGGCTGCAACCTCTTTGACCTTGGCCACAGCAACTTTTTTCATGACACATCTCCAAAGGCAAGAGAAACAAAAGAAAAAATGAACTTGTGGGACCACCTAAGTTTTGACAAATGCCTACGTCTGAGTAAACCAAACCCCTAGAAAGATGTAAACCATTACCGTTACCGTATCACCTCACGTTCCTTCCCGGTCACTCCTTGTTCATACCATCCTGTGGAAGCAACTACTGTTCCAGCATCTTTTCAGGATGACTGCTTTGTTATAGAACTTCATATAAATGAAATCATACAATATTTACTCCATTTTGAAACTCTTCTTTTGCTCAAGTTGAGACTAATTTTATTGCTGAGTAGTCTTCCACATATTGTGTTTTGTTTATTCATTCTCCTATCGATGAACATTTGTTTCCTAGTTCAGGTTTTGACTATTATGAATAAAGCTCCTATGAGTATTCTGGAACAAGTCTTTTTGTGGGTGTGTTTCATTTCTTTTGAATATTTAGGAGTAGAAGAGCTGGGTCATATAGTAGGTGTATGTTCAGTTATAAGAAACTTCTAGAACTTTTTCCAAAGTGGTCGTAGCATTTTACATTCCAACCAACAATGTACAATTGCACCAGATTTCCCCTAGCCTTTCAAAATTTTAGCCATTCTAGTGTGTGTGTGTGTGTGTAGTGGCGTTTTCTCTTGGCTTAATTTTGCATTTCTCTGGTAACTGCTGATGTTGAATACTTTTTAATGCATTTTTAAGAAATTTATTTATTTTTGCTTAAGAAGTGTGTGTTCAAATATTTTGTCCCCTTTTAAAGTGGGTATTTTTTTGGTTCTTTTTCTTATTGATCTGTAGGTTTTTTTTTTTTTTTCAATATATACCCTGAATAACATTCTTTTGTCAGATATATGTTTGGGAATACTTTCTTCCAGTCTGTGACTTGCCATTAATTTTTATTAATAATGTCTTAATTATGAGCAGAAGTTTTAAAGTCTGTTTTATTAATTTTTTCATTTATGGTTATTGCTTTCTTTAGCCTAAGGAATCTTTGCCTGCCCCAGTTCTTAAAGACATTCTCCTTTAAATTTTTTCTTTAAAAGTTTTAGATTTTTAGCTTTTACATTTAGATCTATGATCCATCTTGAATTAATTTTTGTTTATGGTATGTGAGAGGGGTTGAGGTTAATTTTTTCTGTATAGATATCCAATTTTTCCAGTATCATTTGTTCAAGTCTCATTACCCACTAGGATTGCTTTGAAGCTCTGTGGAAAATCAAATGACTTTTTAAGTGTGCACCTATTTTTGGACTGTGAATTCTGTTTTATTGATCTCTGTGTCAGTCCTTATGACATTTCTACACTCTCTTGATTACTATAGGTTTATAGTAGGTCTTCAAATCTGGTAGTTAGAGATCTCTAACTTTGTTCTTATTTGTGAGGCTTTTAATTTTGATGAAGCTCAAGTTATGATTTTTCTCTTTTTATGGTTAGTGTTTCTTTGAGTCCTGGCTAAGATAATCTTTGCCTACTCTGTCTATGAGAATTTTCTCCAAAGTTTTCATCTAGAAGTTTTGTAGTTTTATTTATTTATTTTTAAAGTTTTTATTTAAATTCCAGTTAACACACAATGTAATGTTAGTTTCAAGTGTACAATATAGTGATTCAACAGTTCCATACAGTAGTAATGGAGTGCATATACCTCATGGAGCTTCTCCAGGACTCTATAAACACATGGCAAAACATGAGCCTGGTGGGCTCCACTCGTCCCAAAGCTCAGGAGGAAATGACCACCAAAATCAAACCTCACACAGGAAGACACTGGATTTGGGCTCATTCCTGAGGAGGGGAGTGGAGTAGGGCTGAAGCCCATTTTGCTACCATTTTGGCAGCAAAACGGAGCCTTTAAATTAAATGTTTTATTATTTTCCTGGTTAAAAAATCTGTGTTTATTGTATAAAATTTATAACATATCAAAAAGTATGGAGAAAAGGAATACAATTATCACAATACCACCACTCAGAGAAAAACACTGTTTCATTTTAGGCTTTTTCTTTCTGGAATTTTCTTACATATGCATACATATTTTTATGAAAAAGTGAAATCAGACTATATATAAATGTGCATCTTGAGTTTTTCACTTCACCTTTTATGGTGACTAATTAGAAAATCAGCACATGACAGTTATTTAAGTTTTGAAAAGTATACTAATATTGAAGGTGAAAATAACAACTACTCTAACGTCCCCATCCAAAGATAACCACTGTCAGTGGCCAGTTTTAAGTGGCTGAAACTTCTTGTGTCTGGTTTGTTTTTAGATAATCAAATTCAGTAGTATTCAGCCTTTTTCCTGTCCCACAGCAACAAGGGAATATAAAGCACTCCCCTGCATGGTTTATAATGTCTTCTCTCTAATCTGGTTCTAACTTCATGTTTAACAGACAAAAAGACCTGAAATCCAGGAAAGTTAGTTTCTTGCCCATGAGAATTCAGCCTACTACCCAGGTTTCCTATTTCCTGAAACACAGGCTCATGTTGCTACATCTGGCTACTTCCTCCTCTGTAAATTAAGCAATCTCCATTGTCATCCCCCACCAATACTGCCAATGCCTGAGTGCCTTGACTTTAAGCAAGTCAAATCAGCCTAAGGTGGTAGAATGAAGGGCAGCTGCTAGGGAACATGTGGGGTAACAGAAAAAGTTTGCTTTTTTGATTGCAGCAATCTTATTTGATTGAAAGGAGGCCCTGAGGTCTTTCAGTGAAGAGAGAAGATGGCTCATTTATTTGTTCAATTATTCATTTGTTTGTTTATGGTGGGAGAAGAACAATAGTTATTTTAAGAGCTGGCTGCAGTTTCAGTGTATTGGCCCTGAAGGAAAGTTGAATTTTATTAGAAAAAATCTTTTGTTTATAAAAATCTTCTTATTAGGGTTACATGGCCTTGAGAACCAGAACCAGTGGACAAAGTGGAGGTGGAAGGGGCAAGATCAACAAGAATTAAATTCCTCAGTATAATAAAATAACAGGTGTTTTTCCCTTTATTTTAATGAGCCAGGAAGAATGGAGTTTGGAAACTAGAACTGATAGGGAACATTGGAAGGAGGAGGAAGAATTTCAAGAAGTAGCAGACGGGGTCATTAAGGGTGAGGGTGACAGTGTTACTGTGATACTGTACACTGTGCATTCCCTGGGGCTACAAAACAGTCAGGTCTCATATTAAATTCTAGCTTGTTATTGTGCTAGGTTTATATCTCTACTATCCATCCCTGCCAAGAATTCTTCATCATCATTGCCATCACCATATTTATTGAGCATATACTGCATGCAAGCACTGTGATGTTTAATGTGTATTATATCGTTTAATCCTCACAACCACTCCATGAAGTAAAGGTTATCAGCATTCTCATTTTTTAGATGAAGAACCAAGTCTAAAGTGGCTAAATAACTTGTTCAAAGTTCCATCTAAGGGATTTAGTTAAGACATAAGTCTAGGTCCAGGCTCTAAAACAGTAATCTTCACACTTCTATGATTGCCCATCTTATAAAACATCTATCCCCAATATATGAATATTTGTTTATAGCTTATATATACAATGCACTGGACAATCTCTTTATTATAAATATATTATACATCTATATTATAAAACAGTTAAATCCAGAGTTTTAAGGAGGATAATACAAATATAGCTAAATAATACTCATAAATATCTTATAAATTCTGACAGCTTTACCCTGAAATTTGCTATTTTCTCAAGGCGTAGAATACACTTAATAGCAAAGTTCATCATTAACAATAATAATGAAATATCACATTTCATATTGTCTTGATAATTTCAAGTTTTTGCCATTTTTTTGTCACACATGATTAGCTTGTCATGTAGCTTATAAAGGATTTATTCCCAGATTAGTTGAAGTGTCAGTGGTGCCATTTTCTTATCATTCATTTATGCTTATACATACTGTTAATGTTATCTTCAGTCTGCTGTTTCTTTTCAGAAAACTTTTAAAAGCTCTTATCTGTTTTGTGAGGGTGTGTTGAGTTAAAATTGGATGGTGTCATTTTTTTGTTTGTTTATTTTTTAAATTATTTTTCTATTATGTTAGTCACCATACAGCACTTCATTAGTTTTTGATTTAGTGTCCATGATTCATTGGGATGATCATTTTGATTTTAGTCATCCTGGTGTGTGTGATTTTGTATCTCATTGTGGTTTTGATTTGCATTTCTCTAAAACCTAATGATGTTGAGCATTTTTTTCATGTGCTTTTTGGTCACTTGCATATCATCTTTGGTAAAATGTTCACTTAGACCCTTTGCTCATTTTTTAGTTAGGTCATTTATCTTTTTTGAGTTGTAAGAGTTCTTTTTATTCTCTAGATACAAGTCCCATATCAGATATATACTTTGCAAATATTTTTTCTCATTTTCTGTGTTACAGAGGGTGTGAGGAAATTGGAATCTTTATACATTGCTGATGGGATTATAAAATGGTGCAGCCACTTTGGAAAACAGTTTTACAGTTAATTAAAAAGCTAAACATAGTTTGCATATGACCCAGCAATTCCACTACTAGGTTTTTACCCAAAAGAAATGAAAACATACATCTACACAAAAACTTGTGCATAAATGTTCATAATAGTGTTACTCATAATGGCTAAACAGTGAAAACAACCTAAATGTCTATCAACAGATGAATAGATAAACAAAATGGGCTCTATCCATACAATCTATTCTCATTTGGGCATAAAAAGGAATGAAGTACTGATACATACTACAATATGGATGAACCTTGAAAACATTATACTAAGTGAAAGAAGCTAGGCATGAAAGGACATATATTGTGTGATTCTGTCTATATAAAATACCCCAAAGAGGCAAATCCATAGAAACAGAAAGTAGTTTAGTAGTTGTCTACAGTTGAGGGGGCAGTTGAGGGGAAATGAAGAGTGACTGCTAATGGGCATGGAGTTTCTATCTGGGGTCATGAAAATGTTCTGGAATTAGATGGTGGCGATGGTAGCAGAACTTGGTGAATATAGTAAAACCCACTAACTTTTATACTAAGTGAATTATACTTTAATAAAACTATCATGAAATAAATTGGTTGATGTCTATAAATCCATATTACTTAGCACACATGACTTGCTCAAAATGCTGACAGTCATGAGCGTCCTACTATAAATGCTAGAACACTGTGCATCTTTCCTCTTACCTCAGGGTACCTCTTCCATAGCACAGGACTCAGGACTATCTGTCACATGAATGGGCAAAATGAGATGAGAACAATAGATTAACGTGCATACTCCATAATGGGAAGATAAATTTCTGTCTCACTTTTTACATTCAAAGACAGAGAAACAAGTTGTAGTGTTTTCTTTCTCATATCACAATGAATCACTCCCATACACCTCATATTGGAGACTGCTGTTCTAAACCACCTTGCTCAGGATGTGTCCTGAATTTGCTTCCAGTAAAAGTCAGTTACACATGGGGCACCTGGGTGGCTCAGTGGATTAAGCATCTGACTTTGGCTCAGGTCATGATCTCAGGGTCATAGGATTGAACCCTGCATGGGGCTCCCTGCTCAATGGGGACTCTGCTTCTCCCTCTCCCTCTGCCCCTCCTCCAACTCATGGTCTCTCTCTTGCTCTCTCTCTCCTAAATAAATAAATAAAATCTTTTAAAAAGTCAGTTACACACATATGTTTTTTTTTTTTTTAGAAGCAGGCTCCCAGTGGAGGAGCCTGATGTGGGGCTCGATTCCAGAATGCCGGGATTACGCCCTGAGCCGAAGGCAGACACTTAACAACTGAGCCACCCAGGTGCTCCAGTTACACACATATCCTGATCAAGTCAACAAAGTCCCAGCTCTGCTAGTACTCAAATTCCAGACAAGTGGTAGCAGTTGAACATACAAGATAGAGAAAGAATAATTGATAGGGTAAGACTGAGAAATTGGGCCCAACTGTGAATCAAAGCAAGGGTAGGGGATTTGACCAAAACAGAAGGGTGATCACCTTCTCTAACATAAATGAATGACACAGGTAAAGATTGGTGCTGGTAGAGGTAGTTTTGTAGATTTAATACACATGGTGATGAGGGAGCAGAAGGCTGGCTGAAGACAAAGCATAAACTGACACCCTGTGACCTTCCCCCAGCCCCTATTCTTGGGTGGGACATGTGTGACATTCTTCCAGGAAGCCCCCAACCATCTTCATGCTAATGCCTTGCTAGAGGGAAAAACAACCGTAACTTGACAATGGCAAGGCCTCAGGTATCCTGTGGGTCTTCTTTAACATATGAAAATATTCTCTCAACCTCCCTTTTTCTTTACCCCCCCCATCCCCATAGTGTATCATCAGCCACCCCTCACAACCCCGGTGCAGCAGCTCTTTCTGCCCACGGGTCCTGTCCCTGTGCTTTAATAAGCTACCATTTTGCACCAAAGATGTCTCAAGAATTCTTTCTTGGTCATCGGCTCCAGACTCCACCCCACTGAACCTCACCTATATTCCAAAGCCGCATCACATGGCATAGGTAAGTTTCCTTCTGTTGATTTTTATCTTGTGTATGCGTGTGAACCAGGGAGTTCTATGCTGACAGGGGGAGGGAGTAAAGGGAGAAGTTAGAATTTTAAAGCTAGTAAATAGGATTTGAAATAGTTATTGTGGATGAATGGTTGGGGGGGGGGCGAAGTTGACCTGTGGTAGAACTGCCAGGCAGTGTTGGAGAACTGTTTGAAGTTGATAATTATGCATTTAGAATGAAATCAGCCTTCCCTAAGTGCAGCTTTCTCCAGCATTATTCAAGTGCTGAGACTCAGGCACAGAGAAAGCAGATTGTTCACTTTATGCAGAGTTGGAGTTATACAAAAATGAGAGGCAAGAGAGTTTAGGCGAGGCGTTGGCAAGGATGCAACTGAATTGGTAAGCAATTTTACCCAAATAGGATAAAGGGTCAGGCAAAAGAAGAAAAAGAAAAAAAAAAAAAGAAAAGGGAAAGGGATAGAAGATTGGGAGAGACCAAAAAAAGTCAATACTTGGTGAGCCCCTAGATGTTGAAGAATAGTCATGCTGGAGAGTAGAGCAAGCAATTCAGGAGAGGAGTTTGTGGTCAGAGAATAGAATACTTGAAATACTGGTTCTGGAGGTGAAACAAAGCAGGAAATACTAAGGTCTATGGTGTGACAATGGGAGTGGGTGGCTAAGATCAAATGAGGAGAGGGTCTTTGGAAACAAGGATGTTAAGGAATTCAGAACCTGGGGAGTTGGAGGAATTAACCACATACATTGATGCTGAAGTCATCCATGATGGCAGAACTTAGGGTGCAAAGTAACATGGTGAGCCAGGTGTCAAGTTCTCAGTGAGTGGCTAGCAGATCCGTAAATTAAAAAAGCAGGGAAAGAGGGAATGTTGGATATCTAAATAACACAGGACTTAAATAAATGAAATTTTCTTTTTTGTTTTTGTTTTATTTGTTTTAAAAGAAGGTAGAAGAGTCATCATCTGGAACAAAAAGGACACCAGTGCTATTTCTAGACTCTGAGAAATAGGAGATATGAGAAAATAAACAATCTCAGCTTGTCTTTAAGTATTCTTAGAGAAAGCCTGAAAGCCATACTGACATTGGAGGGAGGAACAACAAAGAAGAGGCAGGAAAACTAACAATTAGTCATGAGAATGCAAAAAGGATAATAAATTATGAATATTCTGAGCAGGAACAAGTGTCATACCTCCAGAACTTCTGTACTGCAGTCAATGGATATCATATACTGTAGGCCATACATTACAGGTTTTATTCACTGCCCTAAGTGTAGTGTAGAAATCATCACCACTATAAAGATAAATAAGTAAAGCCTAGAGAGGAAAACAGACTTGTCCAACACTCCTCAGAGAGTCAGTGTCATATTCACAAGATGTTTTTCCATACTGAGCCACCTCCCTTGTGTCCTTTCCAGTGGTGCTTGAAGGGTGTTATAAGAGTTAGTCACCATTTTCATTTATTTTCTGGCAAGGGGGTTGTGTTATGCTCTGTGGCTCCTTTATTTTACTCTCCAAGAGCAGGCTTCTTGGAATGAACCACCTTCTAGTTCAGTTCATTTGACTTTGACCTACAAAGTAGAGAGAGCCAAGATTCAGGAAAACCTTGGGACCTTCCATATGCCTGGTTTATTCTTGTAAGACATCCATGAAAGTTTTAAAACATGGGTGCAAATTCTTTACACTCCTTTCCTTGAGGGGTGAGGCCTATATATCTCGGTTCCATTTGAATCTGAATGGGCTTAGGACTTCTAAAATCAGTAGAGTAGTGAGGAAATGATGGTATATCCCTCCTGATGCTGGGTTATAAAAGGCCATGCATATTCTACCTGGATCATTGAAACACCAGCTCTTAGAGCCTTGAGCTGCCATCCAAGAATTCTAGTCACCCTGGGATCACCATGCTGGTATGGACATGTGTAGGTGCTCTGGTTAACAGTCCTAGCTGAGCCTAGCATTCCAGCCATCTCTGTCAAGGTGTCAGATATATGAGTGAAGCTGTGGTGGCTTCACCCGAGTAGTCCATCCTCCAGCTGAATATAGCTGAGTGATCTTTGTTGAGGCCATATGGACAGAAGAAGCACCCAGATCAACCTTGCCTGGATTCCTAACCCATGCAAATGTGAGATATAATAATAAAATGTCTATTGTTTTAAACCATTAAGTTTTGAGATAGTTTGTTGTGCAGGAACACAGGACCAGAAGAGACAGTGAACATATTGCCCACGTAGGTTTCCAGAATGTATTCTGGATAGGTAGGAGGACTTGATGGAGAAAGCCCCATTCTCTAAAGGGAAAGGAGCTTAGGTAGGGAGAAGTGGATATATGGTGAGATGAGGCTCACCTGGTAGTCTATTTACAGGAGTAACAGAGCATCTGTGTACAGATGAGTATGAAGAGATGAAGAAGTGGATTCCTCAGCGAAAAGCTCCTTCCTTCTTCAGACAATGTCCCTTTTTTGTCACGTGGTTTACAGAGTTCAACTTGGCTAGAGAATTTGGCTGCTCAGAGCTGATAGGTCAGAGCAAGTGGGCAGCTGTGGAAATATGCCACCATGTAACACCAGCTGGTTAGAAGTATGAAATGGCCCTTCACATATGTCCCCATTTGGTGAGTCTGGAATTAGTCCTGAAGCTTGAACATATGGGCCTGAAAATCCCAGCTTGGAGGTTATGAGCTCAGAGAGCAGTGAAATTCAGAGAAACAGAGACAGAGACAAACAGAAAGAGAGAAAGAGAGATGGATAATGGGAGAGAGACTCCTACTACACTGTAACAATTGCTCAAATAGGCTCAGTCCCCCAAGTCAGTCTCTCAGGCCTGGGGACGTGGTTAATAATTTGACATGAATTCTCTCTGACTCCTCCCAATAATCCCCACCTCTACCGTGGGATGCAATGAGGAACCTTCTGCTTAACTCCCAAAATGTGGCAGCCTGTACATTCTGAACAAGTTGGGATCTTGGTTTTCCATCTGTAAAATGTGGGGGTTTTGGCTGACTGGTATCTCAGGGTTTCTGCTGCCCTAATTCTATAAGTGGTAGCTGGAACTGACACAGAGTCTGTGACCTCTCTTTCTGAAGAGGTTCTGGCTCCTAGCAACCCCATGGAACTGGGCAGTGGCAGGTTTCCAAGGACAGATCAGGACTTCTGTACTTGGCCAGGCCAGGGGGCCAATTAACAGTAGGTTAATCACAGTCCAAAATGCCTAATCTACTTATTTACCGAGTCTTTATTTGATGAGGCCAATTAATAGCTTTTGGATGGATTTTTAATCCCCTTGAGGTATCCATGATGTGAAGGTGACAATGTACAATTAACAAGGCAACAGGTGATAAACAGCAGTGACCTTACAAGGAGAAGAAAGTCCTGTCCCAGCCCCCAATGTTCTATATATGGAGAAAGCATTTTGAGAAAATCAGAACTGGGGATAGAGGGGTTGCCAAGAGAAAGACATTGTAAATCTCATTGTGACTGATGCAGTTTTAAAAAACCCAAACTTTTGTCATCTTTGTGGCATTACCAGAAAGAGAGTATCCAGATCAAGTAACTATCAGGTGTAGCCCTTTGTGTGAGAAGTAGACTCCTCTACTGTCTCTCAGAGAGGCCCAGAAGCCAATCTGGTGTGTGTTGTGGTGGGGGAGTCATAAAGGCAGGGATCAGCATTGTTGGAAAGAAATATATATCAATCTGAGCTCTTCAGTGGAGGAAAGCATTCATTCAATCCATTGAGCAGAGACCCTGCATGCCAAAGAGGTGTGTATCCTAAACTCTCAATGCCCCTTCAGAGTGCTGGATTCCATGTTTGTGAAACTTCCCTTATTTGTAAATGAAGGCTAGGACGCGAAATGGCCTGTACTGTGGCCCAGTGGAAGGAGAATGAGATCTTGCCTCTGAAAACTCACCTCATCTTTTTGGTAGAATGGCTCTGATATCAACTCGTAGCTCACAGGGATTGGTGCCAAGGCAGCACAAGTTCTGGGAGCACCAAGAACTCATTTAGGAAGTGAAGCAAGGAGACATCTGAGTCATCCCCAGTTCTGGAGCTCAGGATGCTCATGGCTTAGATTTTCTTCTCTTCCTCTGGACTTCACTAGAAGCAGTAGGCTGGTAGTTCTGTTGATTGCAATAAGTCAGCCCTGTAGTCTGAAAGCATTGCATGTATGAGATAGCAGGTGTCAAATCAATTCTAGGAGCAGAGTAGCTTAGTAGCTTTCCTGTAGAAAGGCTATTTACCAGGCAAAGCACCATGAGGCCACTCAACCGGGGGAGACCCAGCTTGCATTTTGCCAACAACCACACATCTGTACCTTAATCCATCATGGCGCCTGAGGCCAAATGATTACATATCTGCCTCACGCTGTATCCCAAGTGGGGACCTATGCTGCTTAAGGATTTGTCCTTTGCAGCAATTTGCTCCCAGATATTAATGAAAAAGTAGTTTCTGGATTTTCAAAAGGAAACAGCATTGTTTGAGAAACTCAACAAATTCTTGATGGAGGAATGCTTGATTTGCAGGGCAGGTCGCATTATCAAGTGCTTGTGGATCCCCTAGGGATCTTGTCAAAATGCAGATTCTGATTCAGAGGATCTGGGGGCAGGCCTGAGATACTGCATTTCCAACATGCTCCCAGAGGTTGCTTCTGCTGCTGGTTCCTGGCTGCAGCTGGAATAGCAGAGACTGAACAAAGCACTCAACCCCACCCTAAATGGGCCAGGCAGGGCAGCTGCCTGGTGCCTGATGGGGAATGCCCAGGTGGGAGTGCCATCCTTAGGCACCAGGTAAATAAAAATGGTCACAATAATGATCACAATACTAGGCTCACAGCTGGGATTCCTAGAGCCTGATCTAAAGCGCCTCTCTTTCCTTATGGAGCTCTGGATTAGAGATGCAGATATGTGAGTCAGGTGGGTGAAAATGGAAGTAACAGCTCTGTGATGGATAGAGCTTGGATGAGAGGTCTTGGTTTAGATGGGTGGTCACTGTGGGTTTGCCAATCTCTCCTCTACTTCTGCAGATAGGCCCACCCAGGCATTAGCACAGCTGTCCAATCCCCTGCTTTCTCCTGAGGGCTAGGCCTCTTTCTGACAGAGACAAGATCATATAAGCTTACCTGCATCCTGAAATGGAGAAGGAGGAGGGGAGAAAGAATGTGCTCAGCTTTTTCTCTTAAGCCCGCCATCCTTGGGGAAGAGAATATAGGGCAGGCATGGGTGAGCTAAAAGTGCCCTCTGAGAGATCTCATTTGAGCTGTAAACAGGTCTGTAAGGTGAGGCCCAGAAGGCTGAGTGTCTGATCTCCTGGGTGCTAAGCTTGAGAAACCTCCTTTACTTAGCTCTTCACACTTCAGTCCTGCTGGCTATAGGTGGCTATAGCCAAATTCACCACCATTTGCTGGTCCACTGTACAGTCTCTTCCAAGATTACTGGATCTATTTCAAAATCTAGTCAGCCGCTCTGAGACCTTGGCCCTCCTGCAAATTCTTTTACCATAGGACTGTGGGGACCTGTCCTGAATCATGGGCTTTGCTTGGGAAATGGGTGTTGCATGAAATTGGCAGTACATGGAATATTCTCTGAAATAAAACTTCAAGACCAAATGACTTTACGTGTGATTCCTTCCACATGTTAAATAATGAAAAGAGAATGACAGAGTAGGGAGTTCCACGGATCCATCCCCTCCACTGAAGCAACCATTAATCTAACAAAAACATTCAAAATAAACTTTTTTTGGAATTCTAGAATCTAATCAAAGACAAAACAACAACCAGGAGAGTGTTAAATAGTGTGCTAAATTTTGGTAAAAAAACATTATAGGATTTTTGTTTACCCTGTCCTGCTCAGAAGGAGCTGTGGGGATGGTGGTACACATTCATAATGCCAGAGGGGGCAATGTAGACCTTATTCTCAAATAACTGTGGTTGGGTTTTTTTTTTTCCCTGTCTGGTGGCTCCCTAAGGGATTGATTCAGAAACTTGCCCTTGGCTTCCCCTCTGCAGAACTCTCTCATGAATGGAGCAGCCTCCTAGGCAGCATTTTTGGAAAACATGTAAAGGCATATACTATCCACAGCTGCTTGTGGCAAGAGACAACAGATGGGACAAGTAGCAGAAAAGGTGAAAGCCTAGGAACAAAGAGGCTGGATAGGAGATACATAGGGAAATAAGGGCTTTAAAAAGTGTCATATATGTCCCATAATCCAGAAAAACATGCTCATGCCCAGGGATATGTATTTCATGCTCAGAAAAGACTGGAGACAGTCCAAATTTTCACTTATAACTGATCTTCAGGCTCCATACAAGCAGGAAATGAAGGCTAAGGCAGAACTGTAGCACCTGGCTAAGCATTGAAAGTGTCCTAACTCAGCCAATCTGCAAAGACAAACAACTACATCCCATAAGAAACAAAAACTCTGGGGAATGCAAGAGAATGTGATTTTTAGAGTGACCATGTTACAATATTTAAAATGTCTAGTTTTTTTTCTTTTTTAGTTTCAGTGGTAGAGCTTAGTGATTCATCAGTTGCATGTAACACCCAGTGCTCATTATATCATGTGCCCGCCTTAATGCCCATCAGTTAGTTACTCCATCCCCCCATCCACTTCCCCTCCAGCATCCCTGTTTCCTATAGTTAAGATTCTTTTTTTTTTTTAAGATTTTATTTATTTTTTTTGACAGAAAGAGAGACAGCCAGCAAGAGAGGGAACACCAGCACGGGGAGTGGGAAAGGAAGAAGCAGGCTCCCAGCAGAGCAGGGAGCCCGATGCGGGGCTTGATCCCAAGACCCTGGGATCACGCTCTGAGCTGAAGGCAGACACTTAACTGACTGAGCCACCCAGGTGCCCCTAGTTAAGAGTTTCCTATGGTTTGTCTCCCTTTCTGATTTCATCTTATTTTATAAAAAGTGTCCCATTTTGGGGTGCCTGGGTGGCTCAGTCAGTTAAGCATCTGTCTTCAGCTCAAGTTATGATCCTAGGGTCCTGGGATCCAGCCCCACATAGGGCTCTCTTCTCAGCAGGGAACCTGCTTCTCCTTCCTCTCTGTCAAACAAATAAAATCTTTTTAAAAAGTCCAATTTTAAATAAAAATTATGAGGCATGCAAAGAAACAAGAAAGTATGGGACATTCTTTTATGTGAAAAAATAAATTAATTAATAGTAACTGTCCCTGAGGAAATCCAGACATTAGACTTACTGGACAGAAATTTTATTTTATTTATTTTATTTTATTATTATTTTTTGTTTCTTTTTTTAATCATTTAATTAACATATAGTATATTATTAATTTCAGAGGTAAAATTTAGTGATTTATCAGTTGCATATAACACCCAGTGCTCATTATATCAAGTGCCCTCCTTAATGCCCATCACCCAGTTACCCCATTCCCCCACCTACATCCCCTCCAGCAACCCTCAGTTTGTTTCCTATAGTTAAGACTCTCTTATAGTTTTTCTCCCTCTCTGATTTCATCTTATTTTATTTTTCCTTCCCTTCCCCTATATTCATCTGCTTTGTTTCTTAAATTCCACATATGAGTGATATCATATGATATTTGTCTTTCTCTGACTTATTTTGCTTAGCATAATACCCTCTATCTCCATCCACATCATTGCAAATGGCAAGATTTCATTCTTCTTGATTGCTGAGTAATATTCCATTATATATATACACCACATCTCCTTTATCCATTCATCTGTCAATGGGCATATGGGCTCTTTCCATGGTTTGGCTGTTGCGGATTGCTGCTATAAACACTGGGGTGCATTTGCCCCTTAGAATCACTATGTTTTGTATCATTTGGATAAATACCTACCTACTGAGGTAGGGCAATTGCTGGGTCATGGGGTAGTTCTATTTTTAACTTTTTGAGGAACCTCCAAACTGTTTTCCATTTGGATAAATACCTACCTACTGAGGTAGGGCAATTGCTGGGTCATGGGGTAGTTCTATTTTTAACTTTTTGAGGAACCTCCAAACTGTTTTCCCAGAGTGGTTATACCAGTTTGCATTCTCACTGACACTGTAAGAGGGTTCCCCCTTCTCTGCATCCTTGCCAACATCTGTTGTTTCCTGAGATGTTAATTTTAGCCATTCTGACTGGTATGAGGTGGTATCTCATTGTGGTTTTGACTTGTATTTCCCTGATGTCGAGTGATGTTGAGCATTTTTTCACATGTCTGTTGGCCAATTGTATGTCTTCTTTGGAGAAATGTCTGTTCATGACTAGATACAAATTTTAAATCAACTGTCTTAATTATGTTCAAAGAGCTAAAGGAAACCATGGGCAAAGAACTAAAAGGAAACCAGGAGAATGATGTGTCACCAAATGGAGAATATGAATGAAGAGAGAAATTATAAATTATAAAAGGAACAAAATAGAGATTCTGAAACTGAAGGTATAATAACCAAAATGAAAACTTCACTAGAGGCTTTCAACAGGAAATTTGAACAGACAGAAGACTCAGTAAACTTAAACATAAGTCAATTGAAATTATCCTGAAGAAATGGGGGGGGAGAATGAAGAAGAATAAACAATGTACAGGACCTATGGGACACCATCAAGTGTAATAACACATGTATATGGAAGTTCCAGAAGGAGAGGAAAGAGAGAAAGAGAAAGAAAATTTGAAGATATAATGGTCAAAAATTTCCAAATTTGATGAAATACATGAATGTACACATCTAAGAAGCTCAGTGAACTCCAAGATAAAGTCAGAGATCCACATTAAGAAACATTATAATCAAACTTCAAAGATCCACATTGAGAAACATTATAATCAAACTGTCCAAAACCAATAACAAAGAGAGAATCTTGACCACAACAGAAGAGAAGGGAATTGTCACATATAAGAAATCATCAAGATTAACAGCTGATTTCTTATCATAAATCATGGAGGCCAGAAAACTATAAGATGACATATTTAAAGTCCTGAAAGAAAAAAAAAGAACCATTAACTAAGAATCCCATTTCTTTAAAAAAAATGAAGGAGAAATTATTACATTTCCAGATTAAAAAAAAAGAAAGAAAAAGTGACAGAGTGTATCTCTAGTAGATCTGCCCTATAAGAAGTGTTAAAGGGAGTCCTTCAGGTTGAAATAAAAGGAAACTATATGGTTATTCAAAGTCATATGAAGAAATAAAGAACTCTAGTAAAGGTAATTACATAGGGGTATATATATGTAAACACAGATTTTTGTATATTTGATTTGCTAATCCTCCTTTTTTTCCTCCCATGTAATTAAAAAGACAAATGCATAAAAGAAGCTTAATAAATCTATGTTAACTGGGCACACAATGTATAAAGACATAATTTGTGATTATAACAGTATAAAAAGGGGCACTGAGCTATATAGGAGCTGAGTTTTTGTATGCTATTGAAGGTAAGTTGCTATCAATTCAAAGTAGATTGTTATAAATTTAGAATATTAATTGTAACCACTAAGAATACTCTTTAAATATACACACAAAAGGAAATAAAATCAATTCAACATATTGCAGTGTTTCGGAGGTAATAAAGGAATAGTAGTAATGAAAGAGTTGATAAAAAAAAAGATACAAGACATATAGAAAACAAATAGCAAAATGGCAGAAGTAAGTCCTTCTTAATATAAATGGATTAAATGATCCAATTAAAAGGCAGTGATATGAAGAATTCTTCAAGACATTTAAAGAAGAATTAAAACCAATCTTTCCCAAGCTCTCTCCAAAAATAGAAGAGGATGAAATACTTTTAAACTTATCCTGTGAAGGGAGCATCAGCCTAATACCAAAACCAAATAATGACACTACAAGAAAATTACAGGTCAATATCCCTTATGAATATAGATGCAAAATTCCTCAACAAAATGCTAGCAAACTGAATCCAGAAGCATATGAAAGGGATTATACACAATGACCAAGTGTGGTTCAATATACAAGTCTCAATTAATGTAACATACTACATGCATAAAATAAAGCGGGGAAATGATTACCTCAATTGATGCTGAAGTAGCATTTGAAAAAATCCAATAACTTTTCATGATAAAGATATTTAGTAAATTAGGAATAGAAGGAAACATCTTCAACATGATAAAGGGCATTTATGAAAACCTAAAACATAACATCACACTCAATAATAAAAAACTGAAGGCTTTTCCTCTAAAATCAGGAAAAGGACAGAGGTGCCCACAATTACCACTGCAATTCAACATTGTAGTAAAAATCCTAGTCAGAGCAATTTGGGAAGAAAAAGAAATGAGAGACATCCAAATGATAAAGAAAGAATTAAAACTCTCTATTCACAGATGATATGATCTCATATATAGAATATCCTTAAAAACTTACAAAAAAGGCTATTAGAGCTAATATGTTAAATCTTCAAAGTTGCAGGGTACCAGATAGACTTGCAAAAATAAGCTGTATATCTACACATTACCAATGAACAATCTAAAAAAGTAACTTAAGAATACAATTCCAAAAAATAATAAAATTCCATTTTTAATAGCATGAAGATAAAATAGGAGTAAACTTAAACATAGAGGTGCAAGATTTGTATACTAAAAACTACAGAACACCGTTGAAAGAAATTAAAGATGACCCAAAAAAATGGAAATAAATCTCAGGTTCATGGATTGGAAAACTTAATACTGCTAAGATGGAAATACTCCCCAAGGTTATCGGTAGATTCAGTGCAAAATTCTAATGGCCTCTTTTTGCAGAAATGGAAAAGTTGATCCTAAAATTCATATGAAATTGCAAGAGACCCTGAATAGCCAAGCAATATTGAAAAAAAGAACAAAGTTAGGGGATTTACTCTTCCCATTTTGAAAAGTTATTATAAAACAATAGCAATCAAAACAATCTGCTATGGGCATAAGGATAGATATATAGATCAATGAACTAGAATTGAGAGTCCAAAAATAAATCTGTTTGCCTATGCTCAATGGATTTTCAACAATGGTTCCAAGATCAATTCAATGGAGAGAATAATAATCTTAACAAATAATGCTGGGACAATTGGATAACCACAAGCAAAAGAATAAAGTGGGACTCTATCTCAAACCATATATGAAGATTAACTCAAAATGGATCAAAGACTTAAATGCAATGGATAAATCTATAAAACTCTTAGAAAACATAGAGGTATATATTTATGATTTTGGATTTGGCAATAGTTTTTTTGAAGACACCAAAAGCAAAAGCTACAAAAGAAAAAAAAACAGATAAATTGTACTTCATAAAAACTTAAATTTTGTGCATGAAGACACTATCAAGGAGTGGAAAATATCTACAGGATGGTAAAAAAATACTTACAAAGACTATATAAAGAACTATTAAAACTCAACAACAAAAACAATTCTATGAGAAATGGCTAAAGGATTTGAAAATATCTTTTCCCAAGGAAAATATACAAGTGACCAACAAGCACATGAAAATATGTTCAATATCAGTCATTAGGGAAATGCAAACCAAAGCCACTTTACATCCACTAGGATGGCTATAATCTAAAACACTCAAAATAACAAGCACTAGTGAGGATATGGAGAAATTGGAGCCCTTATACATTGCTGTGGGAATGCAATATGTCGTGGACATTTTGGTAAACAGTTTGGCAATTCCTTAAAAACTTAAACATAGAATTATCACATGACCCCAACAATTCCACTCCTGTATATATGCCCCAAATAATTAAGAGCAGATGTCCATACAAAAAATTGTACATGAATGTTTATAGCAGCATTATTCATAATGGCCAACAGGTGGAAAAGACCCAAATGTTTATTAACAGATGAATGGATTAAAAAAAGTGATATGTCCATACAATGGAATACTATTAAGCCATAAAAAGGAATGAAGTATTAGTACATTCAACAACATGAATGAAACTTGAAAACATTATACTAAAAAAGATACCCACAAAAGGCCAAATATATGATTCTGTTTGTATTAAATGCCCTGAATAGACACATCCATACAGGCAGAAAGATCTTGTTTGCCAGGAGCTGGGGGGATAAGTTAATAGGGAGACACTGATTTGTGGATATGAAGTTTCCTTTTGTGGTGATGAAAATGTTCTGGAACTAGATTGACTGATGGTTACACAAAATTGTGAAAGCACTAAATGTCACTGAATCGTACACTCTAAATGGTTAAAATGGTAAATTTAATATATGTATTTTAAAATTTTAAAAAAGAATGAAGCAACACCAATCTTATACAAATTCTTCTAAAGAATAGAAACAGAGGCACCATTTTCTAACTTATTTTATGAAACTAGAAAAGCATTAGATGAGGTTGGGTGAGTTCAGGGTGGTATGGCAGTCTATTCACAGAGATCCTTAAAAGCAGAAGCCCCACCTCCCCCTGCCCCACAGCTGTGGTCAAAGGGAGACGTGACTATGGAAGAATGCTCAGAGGGATGCAACATTATTGATTTGGAAGATGGAGAAAGGGGCCACAAGCCAAAGAATGCGGGTGGCCTCTGGAAGATGGAAGAGGCAAGGACATGGATTCTCCCCTTGAGCCCCTGCAAAGGAATGCAGCCATTGATAGCACCTTGGTTTTACTCCAGTGAGGCCCATGTTGGACTTTGGACACACGGAACTATAAGTCAATAAATTTTCATTGTTTAAGCCAAAAAAAAAAAAAGAAAGAAACTAGAAAAGCATTTGTATAAAAATCTGACAAGAACACTATAAGAAAGAAAAATTATAGGCTTATCTCCCTCATAGATATAGATAAGAAATCCAAAACAAAGTATTTTCAAATTGAATATAGAAAAATACAAAAAAAGAGAGTATAGAGTAAGGTTTATTCTAGGAATGCAATGTTTGTTTAGTATTTGGAAAAAAATGAAAAGATACATGAAATCAAATTACAGTTGATTTTCTTATTATTGAGTTTTGAAGTTTCTTTATATATTCTGGATACAAGTCCCTTATCAAATATGTAATGTGCAAATAGTTTTTCCAAATTAGTGACTTGTCTTTTCATTCTCTTAACAATGTCCTTCAAAGAGCAGAAATTCTAAATTTTGATTAATTCATTGGTTTATCACATTTTCTGTTATGGTTCTTACTTTTTGTGTTCTATCTAAGAAATATTTGTCTAGCCCGAGGTTTCAAAGATTTTCACCTATGTTTTTGTTCTAAGTTTTACAACTCTTGTTTTAATATATAAATCCATGTAACAAAGCAAATTAATTTTGTATATGGTATGAGACAATGATAAAAGGTTTTTTAATGTCCAAATCTATCAGCTCTATTAGCTGAAAACACTACCTTTCTTCATTGAATTTCCTTTAATTTTTGTCAGTAATCAATTTACCATAAACTTGTGGGTCTTTGTTACCTCTATTTGGCTCATTTTCTGTTTGTCTATGCTTTTGCCAATACCACAGAATCTTGTGGGTCATTTTGGATATTGGAAGTAACATGTTCCTCATTTGGGTGTGGTACTCTGGCTCATTTACTGAGTGACCTTAAAAGCTGTTAGTTTTAAGTGGGGCTTAGAACAAGAGAAGGCTCTGCAACACATCTAAGCTGTTATGCAACTGCTTGATCTGCCACCTGGGCCATATGATCTACATGAAGTATCAGTGGCAGATAGACATGTTGTTTGAAGCCTTCGGCAGGCCTCTATAAGTGAGTCACAGTACAGACCTTTAGAATTTTGGAGCAAGGCCCTGCCATCATCCACAAATAACTACCCTCTGTTTGAGAAATAGCTCTTGGTTTCTGGGCCTCAGTAGATTGAATGATCAACTATGGACCATCAAGTTACCATGTGACTTGAACTGCCCATCATGAACTGAGTGTTATCTAATACACCAAGCCATAACATTGGACATGCACGGCAATAATCTATCACCAAATAGAAGTGGTATATATGTGATCACCCCAGACAGGCCCTGGAGACACAAGTAAGTTACATGAAGAAGTGGTTTAAATGTCCATGGTCTCCACTCTTACTGTGCTGCCTTCTCTCTCCCAGCCTGCATTTATGACCTCATGAGGAGTTCCCTATGATCCGTTGACAGAGGAAGAGAAGCCTTGAGCCTGTTTTAATGGTTCTGCATGGCATGCAGGCACCACCTGAAAGTGTACAGTTCTAACACTACAGCCCCACTCTGGGGCATCCCTGAAGGAAGGTGGTGAAGAGAAATCCTTCCAGTGGGCAGAACATTGAGTTGTCCACTGAGTCCACTGAGTGTCCACAAACACTAAGTTGTCCACTTTGGTTGGAAGGAGAAGTAGCTAGATGTGTGATTATATACCAATCCATAGGCTGTGGCCAATGAGTTGACCAGTTGGTGAGGGACTTGGAAGGAATATAAATAGAAAATTGGTGACAAAAATATCTGAGAAAGAAGTATGTGGATAGGCCTCTCTGAATAGTGAAGATGTGAAAGCATCTATGTCCCATGTGAATGGTCACCAAAGAGTGACCTCAGCAGAGGAGGATTTAATAATCAAGTTACAGAATGACCCATTCTATGGATACCACTTACTTTCCTCAGTCACTTAAGCCGTCACCTAGTGGTCTCATGAACAAAGTGGCCATGGTGGCAGTGATGGAGTTGATGCATGGGCTCAGCAACACGGATTTCCACTCACCAAGCCTAATCTGGCTATAGCCACGACTGAGTGCCCAATCTGCCAGCAAGAGAGACCAATACTCAGCCCTCCATATGGCACCATTACCCAGGGTGAACAGCTAGCTGTATATGCTCTGAATCAGCATCCAATAAATGGTGCTGTTTCCCCGATAGCCAAGATTCCTGTGTCCAAGAATTAAGGGGAAGAAATGAGACTGGCACTACTCCTTTTTAATCCTAGTGACCCTCTAGCAAAAGTTGGGCTTCTTGTTCCTGTGACCTTATGCTCTGCTGTGCTAGAGGCCTTTAGTTCCAAAGGGAGGAAAGTCATACCTCCAACAGGAAGTACAACACTAATTCCATTGAACTGGAAGTTAGACTGCCACCTGGCCACTTTGGACTCCTCAGGCCTGTGAATCAATAGTCAAAGAAGGGAGTTCCTGTGCTGGCTGGTATGATTGATCCTGACTACCAAGGGGAAATTGGATTACTACACCACAACATAGGTGAAAAAGAGTATGTCTGTAATATAGGGGATTCCTTAGGATGTCTCTTAGTATTACCATACCCTATGATTAAGGTCAATGGAAAACTGTAACAACCCAATACAGGCAAGATTACTAATGAGGCAGACCCTTCAAGAATGAAGGTTTGGCCCATTCCAGATAAAGAATCCTGACCAGCTGAGGTATTTGCTGAAGGTAAAGGGAATACAGAATATGTAGTTGAAGAAGATAGTTGTAAATACCAACTATGACCATGTATCCAGTTATAAAAATGAAGACTAATTTTCATGAGTATTTTCTATTTATTTCCCTTTTTTGGTTGTTTTTTAATAATTTTTATTTTGTTATATTAGTCACCATACAGTACATCCCCAGATTTATTTATTTCCCTTTGAATACATTTGTGTGTGTTCTTTTTTTCTAGAGAACCCTGACTAACACATTAATAAAAATGAATAAACTAGTATTAAAAGCAAGAACAGAGAAATATATTTAGATAGAAAATACGTGCTGTGTGAGTCCATTATTATAAAGTTAAAAACATGTAAAACTATGATGTTAACAATCAGAATAGTGTTTATCTTTGTGTTGGTTGGATGGGGGAGTTATTAGAAAAGTTATTGAGGGGATTTCTGGGTTGCTAGTTATGTTCTATTTCTTGACCTGGTTTTTGTGACCCTGGTGTGATACAATTATGATACTTCTTGGATATTTATGCATATAATTTGTCTATTTTTATGTATGTATGTAATACTTCTATCAAAATATTTAAAAATGAGAGCATGAAATGATACTGAAGAAAATAAGTCATAAATATCACCCATAGCCTCATGTCCTATTTCAGAAATAAAGATTAACCGTTCATATCTGAACTTGCTATGTCATATATACTTTCTTTTGAAGATTTTTTTTCTTACTTATTTGAGAGAGAGAGTGAGCACAAAAGAGAGAGCTAGCATGAGCAGGGAGAAGGGCAGAGGGAGAGGGAGAAGCAGGCTTCCCTCTGAGCAGGGAGCCCAATGCGGGGCTCCATCCCAGGACCCCAGGATCACAGCCTGAGCTGAAGGCAGACGCTTAACCAATTGAGCCACACAGGCGCCCCTATACTTTTTATATATCAATTAATTTTATCATTTTCTCTCATTCTTGTTATGGATTACTTGCTTTTTAATATTTTCTTTTTTCTTTTTTTAATTTAAATTAAATTCTTCTTCTATACCCTGCTTTGTGATGCTGGGCCTGGGAGTTTGTTTTAGATCTACATTGCCTGCTGAATGCCTGTTAAGCTCTACCAATAGAAGATACTAGAGAGATACTAAGTTTGGAGGAAAAAGGAGAGACTGGCTTTTTCCTCTTTGCTCCTAGGGTCTTCTTGCAGTTCCTCTGGGCATCATTCAATGCTTCTTTACCTAGGCATATGAAGTTCTTTCTGATAGAAGCAAATGAATCCATCTGTAGTTTTTCTAACATTTACATAACTAGTTTCACTGAAGTCTTTTTGGAGAAATCAGATAAATAGTGTCCAGTCTAGAAGTCTAGTTGTCAGGCTTCTCTAAGCTCAGGAGAACCAACAGCATCTGAAGTTTCTTCTATCAGAAGTCTGTGTGTCAATTACACAAGACCCCTCCCCTCAGTTTCAATGTCTTTACTAAGTTTTAACAGTTCCAACCTCTCCCCTTTGTTCCACCAGCCCTGCTACTTCCTGTAGTTATTACGTCCATGATCCCTTTGAGCTTTCCCATTTTACCCTTAAATTCATGTAGTTAACAATTTTATACCTAATAAATTATTCTTTACATTAAATCCTCTCTATTCAGATTATTTGTGCTATTTCTGTCTCCTGGTTTATAAAGAAGTTGGTAATAGAAGTGGTTCCAGGAAAAACCCTTAAATCATATTTGGGGATTAGTTTGGTTGTATTTTTGGGATAGAGCATAATGCTGAACTCTGAGTCCATAGAAACTGGGATGTTAGCAATTCATGTATATCTTCTGCTGTCATTAGATTCTTGTTAACATACATGCTTTGGGAGTCCAAACTACTGCCATATTGAGTGCTATGAGAGTAATTATGATTACAAAGGCTGTAGAGTTGGGCGCACTCTTTTGAGTAAAATGGAGCTTGTGCAGAATGAAAATGACAAGATTGAGTCTATACACTTTAAACTCAAATCATAGAGAACCAGAGAGCTGCTGTGATGACCCAAAATAATTTATTTCTTGCAGCTATGGGGTCAGTATTACTGAAAATAAGGCACTAAACAAAATTATGCTGGCTATAAAATTACAAGATAAATTTAGCAGCTCATCAAAATTCAAGGATGGTGATACTTTAAAAACCTCCACTTAACTCATCTTTTTGGCTTGTGAAGAAGAAAGATAGATCTTGTAGAATAACTGTTGATGATTTTTATCTTAATCAGGTAATGATTTCAATTTTAGGCTGCTCTTGCAGATATAGTGTTTCTACTGAAGAAAATCAACATAGCTCCTGACATTTGCTATTCATCCGCTGACCTTTACAATGTTTTTTCTCCAGACTAATTTTTAAAGACCACCAGAAAAATTTGCTTTACCCAGAAGAGCACGTAGTATATCTTCACAGTCTTTCCTCAAAGAGCCATCAATTATTCTGCTCTTTTCCAAAATATAGAGCCTAGACATTTTGATTGTTTGCATATTTCATACTACACACTGGTCTACTGTATTGACAACATTATGCTGATTACAAATGATAACCAAGAAGTGCAGGGAATGGCATGTATTTTAATTGCCTTGGTAAGACATATATGAACCAGAGAGTAGAAGAGAAAAATAAAACATGAAAATTCAGGGGTCCACTACTTCAGTGAAGTTTCTGAGGGTTCAGTGGTTTGGAAAATCACTATAGTCTCACCAAAAGGAAAGATGAATCCCTGCACTTTTTACCATCTACTGAAGAGGCACAATTTGATTTTTTTTTTAATTTTCAAGACAATATATACAACATTTGAGTATACTAATTGTCCTATTTACTCAGTAATCCATAAGATTTCCAGAATTGATGAGGGCCAGAACAAGAAAAGTCTCAGCAGCAAGTGCAAGCTGCAGCAAAACAGTGCAAGTTGCTTTTTCACTTTGGCCTTATAATCCAGCGGATTCATTATCTGTGGTAAATAGAAATGCTCTATGGAACCTCTAGGAAACACCACTATGAGAATCATATACCATATCTCTAGGATTTTGGAGAAAATCTATACTCAGCTTTTGCAAAACAGCCCTGGGTTGCTTCTGAGCTTTAATATAGAATGAATACCCAATCATGGGATATCAAATGATCATGCAGCCCACTTTCTTATCATGAGCTAGTTATTATTTGACCCAGAAAGCCTTACAGCTGAACATACACAGCAGAAATTTATCATCAGGTGGAAATGATAGCTAATAGGTGAGGCAGGTCTTAAAGACACAAGTAATGTGTATGAACAGGTGACTCAGACTGACACCTGCTGCATTGACTCCTTTCATTGTATTCACATCTATGGTTTCACAGACAATCTTTTATATGAGTTGGCTGAGAAGAGATATCAGACCTATTTTATAGATTTTCTGTATGATATTCTGAAAGTGGACATCTGCTGCATTAAAGCCCCACTCATAGGTAATCCTGGAGGACAATGGTGAAGGAAAAGTCTCCCAGGGGGCAAAGTTTCAAGTTGTACATTTTGTTGTGAACTTGATCTGGAATGAAAGATGGCCAGATGTTCAAATTAACACTGACTCATAAGCATTTCTCAATGGTTTAGTTTTATGGTCAGGGACTTGGAAGGGGCGTACTTGGTAGACTGGTGACAATAAAAGAACTCTCAGAGTGGTCACAGAGCATGAAGGTATTTTTGTACGATGTGAATGCTAACTAATGGCATACATTGCAGAGGCTGCTCAGTGATTACATAGGCAAAAGGGTACATTCACAGAATGGTGACTATAGTTAATAATACTGTATTACATATTTGAAAGTTGCTAAGAGAGTAGATCTTAGAAGTTCTCATTGCAAGAACAAAATTCTGTAATGTATGTGTGGTGGATAATGGTGTGGTGGTAATAATGTATGGTACTGAATGTTAACTAGAATTATTACAGTGATCATTCTGCAATATATACAAATATTCATTCATCATGCACCTAAAACTAATATAATGTTGTATACCAATTATACATCAAAAATTTTAAATAACAAATAAAAAAGGTATTTTCTGTCAATTTCTTCCAGCATCTTTCCTGGCTTCCAAATCTTCATTCAGTAATTCCATGAACAGAGTGGCCATGGTGGCAGGGTTGGAAGTTATGCATGGGATCAACAGCTTACCTGGTTATCATTACTGTTGAGCATCTTATCTGCCAACATCAGAAAACAACACTAAGTCCCTGATATGGCAACATTTCCTTGAGAGAGGCCAGCTAGCCATCGGGTGGCAACCTGGTTATCATGGCCGTATTCTAACATGGAGGAGGAAGAGGTTCATCTCTATTGGAATAGATGTATTATAAATATGCGTTTGCCCTCCCTATCTGAAATACTTCTGCCCTTATCACAATTCAAGAGCTCATTGGTTGCCTAATCTATCATAATGTGTTCAACATGGCAATGCTTTTCACCAAAGAAATAATCTGACTGAAAAAAATGTGTAACAGTAGGCTCATGCCCATGTAACTTACTGTTCTACCACATACCTCATTACTCTGAAGTATCTGTCATAATAGAAGTAAAAGACCATACTGCTGGGCTAAAACAACCTGAAATGATGGGGTTCTGTTTTACAAGATATGGTATATGCTTTGAATTAGAGACCAATTGTCTCAGTCTGCTCATGGTGGCATAGCAAAACACCATACATTGGATAGTTTAAACAATAGAAATTTATTTCTTATGGTTCTGGAGGCTGGAATATTCAAGATCAATTTTCCAACAGGGTTTGGTTTCTGGTGAGAGCTTTCTTCCTGGCTTATAGATGGCTGCCTTCTTTTTTTTTTTTTAATGTTTTTTATTATATTATGTTAGTCACCGTACAGTACATCCCTGGTTTCTGATGTAAAGTTCGATGATTCACTAGTTGCACATAACACCCAGTACACCATGCAATACGTGCCCTCCTTACTACCCATCACCAGCCTATTCCATTCCCCCACACCCCTCCCCTCTGAAGCCCTCAGTTTGTTTCTCAGAGTCCAGTCTCTCATGCTTCATTCCCCCTTCTGATTACCCCCCCTTTCTTTATCCCTTTCTTCCCCTACCGATCTTCCTAGTTCTTATGTTCCATAGATGAAAGAAATCATATGATAATTGTCTTTCTCTGCTTGACTTATTTCACTTACCATTATCTCCTCCAGTGCCGTCCATGTTACAGCAAATGTTGAGAACTCGTTCTTTCTGATAGCTGAGTAATATTCCATTGTATATATGGGCCACACCTTCTTTTTTTTTCTTTTTAAAGATTTTTTTAAAGATTTTATTTATATGACAGAGAGAGACAGCCAGTGACAGAGGGAACACAAGCAGGGGGAGTGGGAGAGGAAGAAGCAGGCTCCCAGTGGAGGAGCCTGATGTGGGGCTCGATTCCAGAACGCTGGGATCACGCCCTGAGCCTAGGCAGATGCTTAACGACTGAGCTACCCAGGCGCCCCTGGACCACAACTTCTTAATCCAGTCATCTGTTGAATGGCATCTCGGTTCCTTCCACGATTTAGCTATTGTGGACAATGCTGCTATGAACATTGGGGTGCCTATGGCCCTTCTCTTCACTACGTCTGTATATTTGGGGTAGATACCCAGTAGTGCAATGGCTGGATCATAGGGTAGCTCAATTTTTAACCTTTTAAGGGACCTCCACACTGTTTTTGAGAGTGGCTGTACCAACTTGCATTCCCACCAACAATGGAGGAGGGATCCCCTTTCTCCACATCTTCTCCAGCAATTGTTGTTTCTTGCCTTGTCAATTTTTGCCATTCTAACTGGCATAAGGTGCTATCTCAGTGTGGTTTGGATTTGAATTTCCCTGATGGCTAATGATTTTGAACATTTTTTCATGTGTCTGTTAGCCATTTGTATGTCATCATTGGAAAAGTGTCTGTTCATATCTTCTGCCCATTTTATGATTTGTTTATTTGTTTCTTGCATATTGAGTTTAAGAAGTTCTTTGTAGATCTTGGATACCAGTCTTTTATCTGTAGTGCCATTTGCAAATATATTCCCCCATTCCGTGGGCTGCCTCTTAGTTTTTTGGACTGTGTCCTTGGCTGTGCAGAGCTTTTTATATCTTGATGAAGTCCCACAAGTTCATTTTATCTTTTGTCTCTTGCCTTTGGAGATGTGTCATGAAAAAGATTGCTTTGGCCGATGTCATAGAGGTTGCTGCCTATGTTCTCCTCTAGGATTTTGTTGGATTTCTGTCTCACATCGAGGTCTTTCATCCATTTAGAGTTTATCTTTGTGTATGGTGTGAGAGAGTGGTCAAGTTTCATTCTTTTGCATGTAGCTCTCCAATTTTCCCAGCACCATTTATTGAAGAGACTGTCTTTTTTCCACTGGATGTTTTTTCCTGCTTTATCAAAGATTAGTTGCCCAAAGAGCTGAGGGTCCATTTCTGGGTTCTCTATTCTGTTCCATTGGTCTATGTGTCTGTTTTTGTGCCAGTACCATGCTGTCTTTGTGATCACAGCTTTGTAGTACAGCTCGAAATCCGGCATTGTGATGCCCCCAGCTTTGTTTTTCCTTTTCAACAGTTCCTTGGCGATTCAGGGCCTTTTTTGGTTCCATACAATTTTAAGGACTATTTGTTCCAGTTCCTTGAAAAATGTCATCAGTATTTTGATTGGGATAGCATTGAAAATGTAGATTGCTCTGGGTAGCATGGACATTTTAACTATGTTAATTCTTCTGATCCATGGGCATGGAATATTTTTCCATCTTTTTGTGTCTTCCTCAATGTCTTTCAAGAGTGATTTATAGTTTCTAGAATATAGGTCCTTTACGTCTCTGGTTAAGTTAATTCCAAGGTAACGTATTGTTTTTGGTGCTATTGTAAATGGGATGGATTCCTTAATTTCTCTTTCTTCAGTCTCATTGTCCGTGTATAGAAATGGAACTGATTTCTGAGCATTGCTTTTGTATCCCGCCACATTGCTGAATTGCTATATAACTTCTAGTAGTTTGGGGGTGGATTCTTTTGGGTTTTCCATATAGAGTATCATGTCATCTGCGAAGAGAGACAGTTTGACTTCTTTGCCGATTTGGGTACCTTTTATCCCTTTTGTTGTCTGATTGCTGTTGCAAGGACTTCAGTACTATGTTGAATAATAGTGGCGAGAGTGGGCATCCTTGTCATGTTCCTGATCTTAAGGGAAAGGCTTCCAGCTTTTCCCCATTGAGAATGATATTTGCTGTAGGCTTTTCATAGATGGTTTTTATGAGATTGAGGAATGTACCCTCTATCCCTACACTCTGAAGGGTTTTAATCAGGAAAGGATGCTGTGTTTTGTCAAATGCTTTTTCTGCATCTATTGAGAAAATCATATGATTTCTGAATTTTTGTTTCTGGATAATATCTAAGACCCCGATCGATTTGCGAATATGGAACCACCCTTGCATCCCAGGGATGAATCCCACTTGGTCATGATGGATAATCCTTTTAATGTACAATTGGATTCTATTAGCCAGGATCTTGTTGAGGATTTTGGCATCCATATTCATTAGGGAAATCGGTCTGTAATTCTCCTTTTTGATAGGGTCTTTGCCTGGTTTGGGGATCAAGGTAATATTGGCCTCATAGAATGAGTTTAGTAGCTTTCCTTCTGTTTCAATTTTTTGAAATAGCTTTAGGCGAATAGGTATTATTTCTTCTTTGAATGTTTGGTAGAATTCCCCAGGAAAGCCATCCGGGCCTGGAGTTTTGTTTTTTGGAAGCTTGTTTATCACTGACTCAATCTCTTCATAATTAATTGGCCTGTTTAAAAAATCAATTTCTTCCTGTTTCAGTCTTGGTAGTTTATAGGTTTCCAGGAAGGCCTCCATCTCTTCCAGATTGCTTAATTTATTGGCATAAAGCTGTTGATAAAAGTTTCTAATAATCCTTCCAATTTCATTGTTGATGGTTGTGACCTCTCCTTTTTCATTCATAATTTTATTAATTTGGGTTCTTTCTTTATTCTTCTGGATAAGTCTTGCCAGCGGCCTGTCAATTTTATTGATTCTCTCAAAGAACCAGCTTCTAGTTCTGTTGATCTGCTCTACTGTACTCCTGGTTTCTAATTTGTTGATTTCTGCTCTAATCTTGGTCAACTGCTTCCTCTTGCGTGGATTAGGTCTTTCCCCTGTTGCTGTTCCAGCTTCTTGAGGTGAGAATATAAAAACTGCATTTTAGATTTTTCTATTCTTTTGAGTGAGGCTTGGATGGCTATGTATTTCCCCCTTAGGACTGCCTTGGCAGTATCCCATCGGTTTTGGACCATTGTGTTTTCATTCTCGTTGGTCTCCAAAAATTGTTTAAATTGATTTTTGATTTCCTGGTTTATCGAATCATTCCTGAGCAGGATGGTTCTTAGTCTCCAAGTGTTTGAGTTTCTTCCAAATTTTTCCTTGTGGTTGAGTTCCACTTTCAAAGCGTTGTGGTCTGAGAATATGCAGGGAATAATTTCAGTCTTTTGGTATTGGTTGAGACCTGTTTTGTGTCCCAGAACATGGTCTATTCTTGAGAATGTTCCATGGGCATTAGAATAGAATGAGTATTATTTGGTTCTGGGGTGTAGTGTTCTATATATATCTATGAGGTCCAACTTGTCGAGTATGGCATTCAAAGCCCTTGTTTCTTTGTCGATTTTTTGCCAGGGTGTTCTGTCTATTTCTGATAGTGGGGTGTTGAGGTCCCCTACTATTAACATATTTTTATCTATATGTCTCTTTATTCTGGTTAAGAGTTGGATTGTGTATCTTGCTGCTCCCCTGTTGGGGGCATATATATTTATAATTGTCATAGCCACTTGTTGGATACATCCCTTAGGAATAATATAGTGCCCTTCTGTGTCTCTAACTATAGTCTTTAGTTTAAAATCCAATCTGTCTGATATGAGAATTGCTACCCCAGCTTTCTTTTGAGGTCCATTGGCACGAAAGATGGTATTCCATCCCTTTACTTTCAGTCTGAATGTATCTTTAGGTTCAAAATGAATTTCTTGTAGACAGTAAATGGATGGGTCATGTCTTTTTATCCAATCTGCAACCTTGTGGCATTTTATGGGAGCATTTATTTAGGCCATTTACATTGAGACTGAATATTGAGAGATATGATTTTAATGATGCCATGTTGCCAGGAAAGTCTTTGTTTCTATAGATTGTGACTTTCTGTTCTGTATCACTCTTGGGGCCTTTTTACTTTTACAGAACCCCCCTTAATATCTCCTGTAGGGCTGGTTTCGTGGTTACGATATTGGTCAATGACTGGCGATTCTGGAAGTTCTTTATTTCTCCATCAATTCTGAATGACAGCCTTGCTGGATAATGGATCCTTGGCTGCACGTTTTTCTCTAAAAGAGCTTTAAAAATGGCCCCCCAACCCTTTCTCTCATTCCAGGTCTGCGTAGACAGGTCTGACGTAATTCTGATGCCTTTGCCTTGGTATGTTAGAAATTTCTTTGCCCTGGCCGCTTTCAATACTGTATCCTTGGATCTAATATTTGCAAAATGCACTATGACGTGACGTGGTGTAGGTTTGTCATGGTTGAGCTTGGGAGGGGTCCTCCCTGCCTCTTGGACATGAATGTTTGTTTCCCTTGCTAGATTAGGGAAGTTTTCAGCTACAATTTGTTCAAATATCTCTTCTAGACCTCTGTTTTTCTGCACCCCCTCAGGGATGCCGATGATTCTGACATTGGAACGTTTCATTGAGTCAGTAATGTCCCGTAACCTATATTCCTGAGCGTGGATTTTTTTGAGTCCAGATTCTATTTTAACCTTTTCTTCTACTAACCCATCCTCCAATTCACTGATACGTTCTTCTGCCTCATTCACCCTGGCCATCAGAGCCTCTAGTTTTGACTGCATTCTGGCGCATAGAATTTTTAATTTCTGCCAGGTTCGCTCTCATTTCTGCCCTTAGAGATTCTATATTCTCATTAACATTTTTGTTAATACTTTTTTTCAAGTCTACACATCATCTTGACCATTGTTACTCTGAATTCCATTTCTGATAATTTGGTTATATCCATATCCATTAGTTCTGTGGCAGAGGCCACAGATTCATTGTCTTTTCTTTGCTGGGGGGGATTTCTCCTTCTCGTCATTCTGATGAGAATAGGGTGCGGGGTTGTCCAGAGCCCAAATTATTGATCGGGACCCAGGCTGTGCGCCCTTGTTTTTTAGGGACCTTAAGGATGTGGGCTTCTTGATTTTTCAGCCTGCCTTCTGGGGGAGGGGCCTGCCACACCGATACTCATGCAACCCTGTTTGGATATAGTCTCCGTGTCCCCTGCGAGGGGGGATGGGTGTGGGCACACTGTGAGCTGGTATTTCCAGGCTTTTGTTCTCTGTCGGCTTTCTCTGGCGGTTTGCTGTGCCTCTTCTGAGAGTCAGAGCAGCAGTGGCCGAATCTCAGCCTCTGTCTCAGAACAGAGGGATCGCGGACCGTTCTCCACTGATATTCTGGCCATTTTAACTCTGTTTCTGTTGGTGCTGCTCAACCCTGCAGCATCCCGGGATGCACCCCACACCCTGCATCCCAGCCCTCACTTCCAGGGCTGGTGCGTCTCTGTCCTTTGTGTTTCTAACACCACCAGCCGCCAGCCTCCAGTTGTCCCCGTGCGCTCCCGGAGCTCCCGGTCTCAGTCTGGTTCCAATGAGCGCACCGGAGCTCTGGTTTTCAGTCTGGTGGCGTGCGTTCCTCGGCTCACGGTCTCAGTCTGCTCTCTCGTGGGTGCCAGTCCTCAAGTCCGCCCGCTCTCCCATGCAGGTGGCTACCGCTTCCCAGGGCCTGAATGCGGTGGCTCCCTCCCCCTTCCGTTTATCTTCCAATATCTGTGCGCGGTTTCATGGTTCCCTGCTTCGTACCTCAATACTCATCACTGGAAATGTTCATCTGTAGAGATCCAGATGTATCTTCCTGCATCTCAGGCTGATTCCGTGGATGTTCAGGGTGGTCTGGTACCTATCCAACTCGACTCAGGGGACCGGCTGAAAAAGGGGTCCCCTACTCTTCTGCCATCTTAACTCCTTCCAGATGGCTGCCTTCTTGCTGTGTACTCACATGTTAGAGAGAGAGAGAGGGAGGAAACTAGTGTCTTTTCTTTTATAAGGATTCCATTTTTATCAGATAGGGCTCTCATGATCTCATTTAACCTACGTCACCTCCTTAAAGGCCCTAAATCCAACACAGTCACACTGAGGGTTAGGGATTTAGCATATAAATTTTTAAGGGACATAATTCAGTCTTTAACACCAGTATATGGTACTGTCTCTCCCATAGCCAAAATGCATTGGTCTGTTCATCAAAGAATAGAAGTAAGAATGTCTTCTCTCATAATTATACCTAATAACATATTTGTGAACTTCATGCTTACTAGTGTCCACAAATCAGAGTATTTCTGGTTTGGTAGTCTTAGTTTCCAAAGGAGCAATGCTTTCATGAGGGAATACAACAATAGTTCCATTGAATACAAGGTAAGACACTACCTGACCATTTGGGGCTCTTCATTCTACTGAACCAAGAGGTAAAGAAAGGGATTATTATACAGACTGTGGTGACTGTTCCTAATTATCAAAGGGAAATTGGATTGCTGGTATACAATGAGGACACTGATCATCATGTCTGGAACCAGGGGTCTCTTCAGTACTATACTTTTATATCCAAAAACAAAAGTTAATGGAAAATTATAACAACTAAGAAAAAAAAGACAGGACCATTAAAGCTTCAGATCCTTCAGGGATGAAAGTTTGGTCTATGCTTCCAGATAAAAACCCTAACCAGTCGAAGTCATAGCTGAGGGCAAGGGAATTATGGAAAGAGAATTGGAAGAAAGAAGATATCATGACCAGATATAGAAACACAGACTATACATTCAATTTTCTTTCCTTCTCTTTTCCTTCTATTATTTAATACAAGTTTACTTGGTGGTTAAATTTAAAGTTTTATTTCTATATAAAATAATATATGAATATATTGTGACTGAATTTGAGGAGAAATTAATATATCTCAGAGATTGATCATGAAAGTAGATACAATAATTTTTGGAGATTCATTTTGAAGAGAATGTGAGAATGTCTTCTTTTATATAAAAGATGGTTGGATCTTGTCAGACACAGAGTTGTTGGTTGTTGTATTAAAGTTTAGAAGTATGGTATAGGAGTGTAAAAGGGTATGTATTGATGTTGAATGGGCAAAGGAGTACTTAGACTATGGCATATATTAAGTAATTTTCTCTCAACTCCACACCCATCCTTCTGTGCTCTGCTCTTTGATGCCGAAGCTGAGACTCTGCAAATCTGCTTTGCCAATAAGGGAGGCTCAAGGAAGAGTGCAAGTCTAGAGGAGGGTGATAATGACTTACTCCTCCTGCCTGCTTCTGGGTTTCTGCTCCTGTAAGTTTCTAAGAGTTTCAATGATTTTGATCTCTGCTCCACCAACTCTACTTCCTGAAGTCACTACCTCTATGATGGCTTAGTTTTCTTTTTATCCTTTCAGTTACCTAACTAACAAAAGTTATGCTAGTTAGCAATTCTTTATATAACATTCTCTCTGTTAAGAAAAATTAGTGTGGTTCCTGTCTACTACCTGGACACTGACTTATACATATGAGTAGTGTTGGGTGATATTTATTTTAAAAATTTGGTCCATAGATTACACTATTAGTACAGGATCCTAATGTAAGTAAGGGAGAGATGGATACCATGTAGAGATCCTCTTGGATCTGGAATTGGAATTGGAATTGGAATTGGATGCATGAACAAATAAGCCTTTAGATTTATTCTTTGTGGGATGGGGTTGAGTGTTTTTTTTTTTTTCAATTGTGAAGGTGTTAAATAACATTATTTTTAGTAGGGGAAAGAAAAGTGTGTGTGTGTGTGTGTGCTCGTGCACACACATGCATGCGTGTGTGTGTGTGTGTTGAAAGCTAGATATTAAAAAGCAAAGTGATGAACTTCAGTGGCCATTTGTCATTCATTTTGGCTGCCTAGACTCTAAGGCTAGAGATGGAAAGAATCAGTGACTGTACAGAATCCACTTGGTTGGAAGTAGTGGCAGTGGAGCTAGCTTGAACAACCTGTTTCTTGAGCCAGCAGCTGGCCTCCATGGTTTTATTTTTTTTTTAAGATTTTATTTCTTTACTTGACAGAGAGAGAGACAGCCAGCGAGAGGGGGAACACAAGCAGGGGGAGTAGGAGAGGAAGAAGCAGGCTCCCAGCAGAGGAGCCCAATATTGGCCTCCATGGTTTTAGTACCAGCATCCCATGTCCTGTATCAGTAGTGCAACTTCAGTGTTTGTGACCTGTATGACCAGATCCTATTAAATCCCTTTTCACAGTAGTCTTGAGTTCTAGCCCACCTAGGCTTAGTGACTCTTGTGAGACTGTGTCTTCCTTCTTTATTCAGATGGAGGTGTCCTTCATTTTGTTAGCTATTTCCAAGGGTATATACATAGCCCCATGCACTACTCCTATTAATAGGCTTCAGGTAAGGGTTTTTCATAGTGGGTATTTCTGATACTAAGTAAGAATTCTACTCTTGCTCCCTTAAAATACACTGTAAAATCCCCACAGTCAAGTCATATTACAATAAATGTTACAATAGTGATAGCAAAAATATACTAATGGACAGATGGTAGAGAGCATTATTAAGTCCAGCTGGATGGAGAAGGACCAGTTCCATGAATGGTGGGGAAAGGCATATTAGCTTGACCTAATGGACATATATAAAGTTTTAGCCAACAATTACAGACCACAGGTTTTCTCATCCGTAAAATATTTACACACCCAAAAAAGAGTCATGGTCTAGTCTATAAAGAAAACCTTAACAGATTTTAAAGCATTAGATATCATACAGACTGATCTTTTACCACTGCAAAATTAGATAAGAAAGTAATAACAAAAAAGATAAATGACCATGCATTTAGAAATTGTTTAAAAATGTACTTCTAAATAACTCAGGATTTTAATAGGAGATCACAATGGAAATATAATAATACCTAAAACACAATGATAGTGAAAGCAACATATATGAAGGCTTTAAGATACAACCAAGACAATATTTTTAGTTTTAGCAAAACTGTGAGGTATAATTCACATACAGTAAACTGCACATTTTTAAAGCATACAATTTTATGCCTTTGGGCATTTATATATGCCTGTGAAATCACCACCACAATCAAGATAATGAGCATATCTATCACAATCAAAAGTTTCCTTGTACCACTTCATAGCTCCTCCCTCACTCATTTCCTCCCTTTCTCTAATCCAGGCAACCCCTGATATAATTTCTACCACTATATATTAGTTTGCATTTTATAAAATTTTGTACAAATGTAGTTAGGGTCACCAACCATTTAGATTTCCCTGGAACTATGGAGTTTCCCAGCATGTCGGATTCTCATACTAACAGGTGTATAATGGTATATCATTGTAGTGCATTTTGCTTGATTGCTTTAGCATTATACTAAATCTTGAAATTAGAAAGTGTGAGTCTTCTGAATTTGTTCTTCTTCATCAAGGTTATGTTGGCTATTCCAGGTAATTTGGGTTTCCATATGAATTTTAGATTTAGTTTGTCAAGTCTGCAGAAAATGCCTGTTATTTTGATTGGGATTGCAGTGAATCTATAGAATGATTTGGGAAAATTAATATCTTAACAATATTTTGTCTTGACACTCTTCACATTTTGTCTTGAGACCCACTTTTCACCAGCAGAATGTATCTCTCCATTATTTAGGTCTTCTTTAATTTCTCTCAACAATGTTTTAGAGTTTTTAGTATACATGTCTTGCTCATACTTTGTGATTTTTCCCCAAAATATTTCATAATTTTATTTATTATAATTAATATTATCTTTGTACATTTCAATTTCTGATTGTTAATTCATAGTACATAGAAATAAAATGTATTTTTTAAATTGATCTTGTGTCTTGCAAACTTGTCAAACTTATGTGTTATTTATAGGAACAGTTTTAAAGATTTCATCAGATTATATGAGTAGATTATTATGTTTTCTGTGACTAAAGACGGTTGTATTATTTCCTTTCAAAAATGGATGCCTTTCGTTTCTTTTTCTTGCTTTTTTGGCTGTGCTAGAACCTTCAGTACAATGTTAAACAGAAGTGGTAAGAGTGGATATCCTTGCTTTTTTCCTGATCCTAGGAGGAAAACATTCAGTCTTTCACCATTAAGTATGATGTTAGTATGGGCTTTTCATAGATGGTCTTTAGCAGGTTGAGGAAGTTTCTTCTTCTATTCCTAGTTTGTAGAATGTTTTCATCATAAAAGAGTGTTAGAGTTCTCAAATATTTTTTTTCTTTTCTATTGAGAGGACCATACCACCTTTCATTTTGCCTGTTAATATGGAGACTTGACTGATTTTCAAATATTGAATTAACTTTGCATCTCTGACATAAATGAAGGCTGTTCCAAGTATATTATTATTTTGTATGTTCTTGGATTCAATTTGTTAAAACATTGTTTGAAATTGGTACACCCATGTTAATAAAGGGCATATGTCTATAGTTTCCTTTTAATGTAATGTCTTTTTCTGTTTGGGGCAAAGAGAGTTTCATAGAATGAGATGGAAAGTATTCTTTCCTCTTCAATTTTCTGTAAGAATTTTGTGAAATTGTTATTATTTCTTTAACAGCTGTTTGGTAAAATTCACCAGTAAAACCATCTGTGCCTGGAAGAGTTAAACCAGGGTTATGTATTTTGGCCAGAAGACCATAAAGGTAAAGTGCCATAGTCATCACATCCTATCAAGGGTACAAACTATCACATAATCTGTTGATATTAACTTTCGGTCACCTGGCTGAGGTAATGGTTGTCAGATTTCTCCACCATGAAATTATTCTTGTTTTCCCCTTCCCATACTTTGAAAGGAAACCACTATTCACAGCCCATACTTAAGGAATGAGGATTTATACTCCCTCTCCTTGAGGTTGAAGTATCTACAAATAGATAGGGTTATTTATTTCTTGTCCCCCACCTATTTATTTATTCAATAACTTATTTATATCAATATGGACTCATTAAAACTTATTTTATACTTTAGGTTATAAGCTAATACTAGTTTATTTTGTTGTTCAAATTGTTCTAGCTTTGGCCATTGGGAGCACTTTCAGTTGGCTACTTTGTCCCTTTGACATACTCCCATCAATGTAGATTTATTTTTAATCACTTCATCATTTTCTAGCACTACAAGATGCTCTGAATCATTGTGTATATTTCCTCTTTCAGTCCTAGAATCATTTTTCCAAGGAGCCTTGGTTAATTTATTAGAGAGTGATTTTAGAAACCTAAATTCAACTCCTTGGTGTGCTTTTTGCTACTGGGGATTCATTGCTTCTAGTTCCTCTCAGCTAACAGAACAAGGACATATATGTGTCTACTAACCTCTGTATACAAATATTTAATATATGAAACCATCTGTATTTATTTTGAGCTGAACATGAGTTCAAATTAATGTCTCTAATTCTAAATCATTACCACAAGAATCATTCTAGCCTCTTCCCTCACTTATCTATAATCTCCCACTCAATCAGTGAGGGACTTGGCTCTCTGATCTGCCAATCATTTACTTAATTGTTTAATTACAATATACATGTATAACGGTATAGAATTTCTAGCCTGTAACCCCAGGAGAAACAACTTTATCAACTAGAGTACAACACTTACATGCAGTTTCTTTTGCCTTTAATCTTACAGATACCACTCATTTCCAAAGTTATTTAATTTACTTCCCCCAAACCTCTTTACTATGATTGTTTCATACAGCTATAATACAGTTAGATTATCTTGTCACAGTATGCATTCCTTTCTGGGGTTACCTGACCACCTAAATGATTTTAAAAATTTTGCATACATTGGGGCACCTGGGTGGCTCATTTGGTTAAGTGTTTAACTCTTGGTTTTAGCTCAGGTCATGATTTCAGGGTCATGAGATTGAACCCTGAGATGAGCCCTGCATAGAGTCCTGTATTGGGCTCCAAATTCAGTGCAAAGTCTGCTTGTCCCTCTCCCTCCCCCCTCTGCCCCTTCACCTGCTAATGCATGCTCTCTTTCCTTTTCAAATAAAAAAATTGCATATGTTGCAATTCACTCTTTTTGCTGTAAAATTCTATCATACAGAAATGCGTAATGTTACATATCTAGCATTGAAGTATCATACATATTAGTTTACCACCCTAAAAATTGGCTGTGTTTCAACTAGTCGTTCTCCTTCTATACCCTAAATTCTTGGCAACTTTTTACTGCCTCTATAGTTTTGCCTTTCCCAGAAGGTTATATAATTGAGACCATACACTATGTTGCATTTGCATACTGCCTTTTTTTGCTTAACAATATGTATTAAATGTTCATCCAGATCTTTTCATAGCTGAGTAGCTAATTTATTTTTATAGCTAAATAATATTCCAATGAATGTACCATAGTTTGTTTATCCATTTACCTACTTAAGGGCATCTTGGTTGTTTCCAGCTTCTGGCTATTATGAATAAAGTTACTATACATTCATGTGCATGTTTTGTGTGAACATACATTTTTAAATCAGTTGTGGAAGCATCTAGGATCATAAGTGCTAAGTCATATATATTTAGCTTTAGAAGATTATGTTGGTTTTTTTAAGAAACTGGCAAACTGTCTTCCAAAGTGGCTTTACCATTTTACATTTTTATTTTTTTAAGATTTTATTTATTTGACAGAGAGAGACACAGTGAGAGAGGGAACACAAGCAGGGGGAGTGGGAGAGGGAGAAGCAGGCTTCCTGCCACGGAGCAGGGAGTCTGATGTGGGAGCCTGACGTGGGGCTCGATCCCAGGACCCTGGGATCATGACCCAAGCCGAAAGCAGATGCTTAAGGACTGAGCCACCCAGGTGCCCCACCATTTTACATTTTATAATCAATGAATGAAAGTTCAAGTTGCCCTGCATCTTCAAAAGTATTTACTATTATCAGTTTGGGGTTTTTAGCCATTTTACTAAGTGTGTAGAGTTAGCATATAGTTGTAATTTGCAGTTCCCTAATGACAAATGGTGTTGAGCATCTTTTCCTACGCTTTTTGGCATATGTATATCTTCTTTGGTGTGGTGTCTGTTCAAATCTTTTATCTGTTTTTAATCTGGTTGTATGTTTTGTTTTGCTTTGTGTGTGTGTTGTTGTTGTTGTTGTTGTTGTTTACTATTTCTAAGTTTTAAGAGTTCTTTTTAATATTTTGGACATGACTCTTTTATCATATATGTGTTTTTGGAAGTATTTTCTCCTAGTCTGTAGATCATATTTTCATTCTTTAAACAGTGTATTTTTGCAGAGCAGAATATTTTAATTTTAATCAAGTCCAACTTAATCTTTTCTTTCTCAGATCATGTTTTTGGTGTTGAACCTAAAAATTCATTGCCAAAGTAAAGGTTACTTCAAAGCTTATAATCATAAAATTACAATAATTAAGACAGTGTGGTTCTTGTTCAAGTACAAATAAATTGATGGAGACTGATGGATATCACAGAAACAGGCCCATATATATGTGGATGTATGTTTTATGACAAAAGTGGCATTGCTGAACAGTAAGGAATAGAGGGTTCAATCAGCAAATCTTATTGAAGAAAATGAAAAGCCATATGGAAAAAAAGAATTTGACCTTTACCTCACAACCCACACAAAAATCATTTCCAATATTGATCATAAGTCTAAATGAGAAAAGCAAATCAATAAATCTTCTGGAAGGTATTATACATGAATATTTTGTGACTTTAGGGTAGACAATGACTTAACTAACTATAAGGCACTAATAATAAATGAAAAGAATGGTAAACAGAACTGCCTTAAAATTAAGAAGTTTGGTTATTATTTTTAAAAGCACTGAAACAATGAAAAAGCAAGCCACACTGTGATGGTTTGAATGTTTCTGTCCCCCCAGAATCCATACGTTGAAACCTAATGCTCAATGTGTTGGAATTAGGAGGTGAGATGCCTTTGGAAAGTGATTAGGTTATGACAGTGGAGACTTCATGGATGGGAGTAGTGCTTTTGTAAAGAGATTCTGCAGATCTCCTTAGCCCCTTCCATCATGTGAACATAAAAGAGAAGTCTGCAACCCAGAAGGGGACTCTCACTTCACCATGCTGGCACTCTCATCTTGAACTTGGAGCCTCCAGAACTGTGATCAATAAATTTCTACTGTTTATAAGCCAACCATTCTGTGGTATTTTGTTATAGCAGCCCAAACGGACTAATACACACACTGTAATAGAAGACATTTGTAACACATAAAATAAACCAAAGCCTCCCATCTAGAATGTGTAAACAACTGTTACAAATCAATAATTAAAAGATAGCATGATATAAAAATGTTCAAGGGACTTGAAAAGAAACCTCACAAGAAAAGATATACAAACAACCAACAAGCATATAAAACAATGATCAACCTATTTGTCAAACACAGGGATGCAAATTTATGCTACCACAAGATACTACAACATACCCACCACAACTGATAAAATAATTGTATAAACCAAATGCTGGTAAGGATGTAAAATAACAGGAACCCTCAAACTTTGCCCATGGATGTATGAATTACTCTAAGCACTTGAGAAAACAACAGGTCATTATTCACTATATTTGAAGAAATGATTATACTATATCCCAGAAATTCCTGTGGGACAAGTAAATGAATTTTCATGGTAGGATTGTTCATAATGGCTCCAAACTAGAAAAACTCCAGATATGTACCACCAGTAAACTGGGTTTTAAAATTATGGATTATTCATAAAATGGAATACTATGTAGCAATAAGATGAACAAATGCATGCTAAATCACCAACATAGATGAATCTCATGGACATAAGGTTGCATTAGAGAAAGAAGCTACACACAGAGGAATATCTACTGTATGATTCCATATATATAATCTCAAAAATAAGCAAAACTAGAACACTACCCCAAAACAAAAAGGAACAGACTGCTTATACACAAAATGATATTACTGAAACATAAAAATATTATGATGAAAAAGAAGCCAAATACAAAATAATTTAAATAATTGATTCCATTTAAATAAAATTCTAGAAAAGAAAAAAACCCTAATCTATAGTACTAAAACACAGATAAGTAAGCTGCATGGGTCCAGAGGCGGCGGCAGATTGTAAAGGGACGTGAGGAAAATTCTTAAGGTAACAGAAATGTTTTGTATCTTGATCATGGTAGCAGTAACACAGGTATATACATTTGTCAAAACTCATTGAACCGTGCATATAAATTGGGTAAATTTTATTACATGTAAATTATTCTTTAATAAAGTTGGTTTTTAAAGATTTTATTTATTTATTTGAGAGAGAGAGAGAGAGAGCACATGCACGAGTAGGGGAAAGGGCAGAGGGAGAGAATCTGAAGCAGACTCTGCGCTGTGCACAGAGCCTGACACAGGGCTTGATCTCACAACCCTGAGACCATGACCTGAGCTGAAACCAAGAGTCAGATGCTTAACCAACTGATCCACCCCGACACCCCTTAATAAAGTTGATTTTTAAGCAAAAAGTCAATATAAATATTTTTTGGTGATAGAAGTCAGAATAGTGGTTATTGTTGGGGGGTTTAATGACTGACAAAACATAAGGAAGACTTCTGGGGTGTTGATAATTATTGAAATATAGTTGACACCCAATGTTATATTATTTTCAGTTGTACAACATTGATTCAACAATTCTTTTTTTTATAATAATATTTTTTTATTATGTTAGTCACCATACAGTACATTCCTGGTTTTTGATGTAAAGTTTGATGATTCATTAGTTGCGTATAACACCCAGTACATTCAACAATTCTATACCCTACTCAGTGCTTACCACAATCGGTGTAGTTACCATCTGTCACCATACAATGTTATTACACTAACACTGACTATATTCCCTATGCTGTACTTTTCATCTCTGTGACTTATTTTATAACTGGAAGTTTGCACCTCTTAACTCGCTTTACCTATTTTACTCATTCTCCCTCCCCCTCCCCCTGGCAACCACCAGTTTTTTCTTTGTATTTATGAGACTGTTTCTGTTTTTTGTTTGTTTTGTTCTTAGATTCCATATGTAAGTCATATCACATGGTATTTATCTTTCTCCAATTTATTTCATTTAGCATAATACCTTCTAGGTCCTTCCATGTTGTCACAAATAGCAAGATTTCATTCATTTTTATGGCTGAATAATATTCCAGTGTGTGTGTGTGTGTGTGTGTGTGTGTGTGTACCATATCTTTATCCATTCATTTATCAATAGACACTTAGGTTTCTTCCATATCTTGACTATTGTAAATAATCCTGCAATAAACATAGGGGTGCATGTATCTTTTCAAATCAGTGTTTTCAGTTTCCTTGGTTAAATATGCAGCAGAATTACTGGGCCATATGATATTTCTGTTTTCAATTTTTTTGAGGAAACTCCATATTGTTTTTCACAGTGGTTGTACCAATTTATATTCCTACCAACATTGCATGAGGGTTCCCTTTTCTCCACATTTTTGCCAACACTTGTTATTTCTTGTCTTTTTGATACCAGTCATGCTGACTGGTGTGAGGTGATGTTTCATTACAGTTTTGATTTGCATTTCACTGGTAATTAGTGATGTTCAGCACCTTTTCATGTGTTGTACAAATAATAAAATTTGTATGGAACCACAAAAGACCCCCCAATAGCCAAAGAAATCTTGAGAAGAGAATAAAATTGGAAGTATCCATATTCAATAAAACCAACAAAATGAGAATGCAACCTAGTGAATGGGAAAAGACATTTGCAAATGATATATCCAATAAGGGAGTGATTTTCAAAATATATAAAGAATTCATAAAACTCAACACCAAAAAACCAAAAACAAATAAATCCAATTTAAAAATAGGCAGAGGACATGAATAAACATTTTTTCCAAAAAAGACATATAGATAGCTAACATAAACTTCTTATTTGTGTTCTTCTCTATATGTATATTTCAATAAGAAATTTACATTCAGGTTGTCAATGAAAATATTAGCAAGGATGTGAAGTAAAATGAAATTTCATAAACTCAGAGTACAATATAAATGAAAACCACTTCAAAAAACAATGTAACAAGTTACATGTCTATCAACTGACTGTATAATGGATGAAGTATTTGAGGTATAGTCTTATAATAGAATACTGTACACCAATGAACCTAGAAAATTAAAGCTACATTAATAATATGGATAAATATCACAAATGTAATATTGAGTGAAAGCAGCCAGACTTAAAAAACAGTGTATACTTTATGTTTTTATGTATATAAAGGTCAAAATATAGGTCGCCCAGGGGCGCCTGGGTAGCGCAGTCGTTAAAGCGTCTGCCTTCGGCTCAGGGCGTGATACCGGCGTGCCGGGATCGAGTCCCACATCGGGCTCCTCCGCTGGGAGCCTGCTTCTTCCTCTCTCACTCGCCTGCTGTGTTCCCTCTCTCGCTGGCTGTCTCTATGTCACATAAATAAATAAAATCTTTAAAAAAAAATATATAGGTCGCCCAAATTCTGCTTCTGTTTATGAGGTAGAAAATCATAAGAGAACATTACATTCATTCAAACAATGAGAAGAATCCACATATTCTATAAAATTATAACTTTTCTCAAACCATTCAGATTTGGTGTTACAAGGTAATTGAGAGAATTAAATTCCAAAGGATGTTGATCTCCTCAAGGAGAGACAGAACACATGAATTCTTTCACATTTGGAAGAGCATAGGAGAAAGAGGCATCAAAAAATCAGGTAAGAAGAAATCAGCTAAACTTGAGATATCACAACACACATCTGAGAAAGACTAAAATTTTAAAAAATACTGACATTACTAAGTGCTACCAAGGATGAAGAAAAACTTGAACTTTCATATGTAAGTAGTGGAAATACAAAATGATACAGCCCCTGTGGAAAGTGATTTGGTAATTCCTTTTTTTTTAAAATATTTTATTTATTTATTTGACAGCGAGGAAGAGACAGCCAGCGAGAGAGGGAACACAAGCAGGGGGAGTGGGAGAAGAAGAAGCAGGCTCCCAGCTGAAGAGTCTGTTGTGGGGCTCGATCGCAGGACTCCAGGATCATGCCCTGAGCCAAGGCAGACGTTTAACGACTGAGCCACCCAGGCGCCCCTGATTTGGTAATTTCTTATAAACATACATTTACTATATGAGTCAGCAAAGCCACTCCCGGGAGAAATAAAAGTTTATGTTCATACAAAAACCTACATATGAATATTTAGATCAGTTCCATTCATATATGCCAAAACCTGGAAACAACCCAAATGTCCTTCCATGAATGAATGGGTAAACAAATTATGGTGTGTCTGTACAATGGATCACCACTGAGCAATAAAAAGGAATGAACTTTTTTTTTTAAAGATTTTATTTATTTATTTGACAGAGATAGAGACAGCCAGCGAGAGAGGGAACACAAGCAGAGGGGAGTGGGAGAGGAAGAAGCAGGCTCATAGCAGAGGAGCCTGATGTGGGGCTCAATCCCACAACGCTGGGATCACGCCCTGAGCTGAAGGCAGACGCTTAACCGCTGTGCCACCCAGGCACCCCAGGAATGAACTATTGATAACACACAACAACTAGGATGAACCTCAAAGGCATTTTCCTGAGTAAAAGTGCTTAAAAGTTACTCTAGTCTTCCATTTATATGACATTGATGAAAAGGCAAAGCTACAGCAATGCAAGACAGTTGAACCGTTGTCAAAATTAGGCATGAGAGGATGGTAAGACTATAAAGGAATAGCACATGGGAGTTTGTGTCTCTGTGTTTTTATGCATGTATTAGAAGATAGTTATGGAATTATTTTAAATCCTGATTTTGATTGTGGTTACATGAATCTATATATAGGCTTTTACTGTACACCAAAGTAAAATGATGATTTTACTATTTAACAATTTTAAAAGATTCAGAAATAAAAAAAGTTGGAATGACTACCTTGATATCAGAAAAAAATATTTCATTAGAAGAAAAATTATTATGGATAAACAGGAATATTATAGAACATTATATAAGAATTCTTCAAGAACATATAACAATTTTAAGTGTGTATATACCTAAAGACAGAGCTTCAAAATACATGAAACAAAAACTGCTAGAAAAGGACAAAGAGTCAAATCTATAATTATATTTGGAGAATGTGGCACTTCTCTCTGAGTAAATGATAGAAAAGGTGGATAGTTGAACATTACATCAAAAACTAATGATGTATTATATGTTGGCTAATTTAATTTAAACAAAAAAAAAAAATAAAGGATACTGAAGAACCCAAACAGCACTTTCAAACAACTGCATCTAATTGGCATTTGCAGAACACTCCACACAAGAGACGAACATACATTATTTTCAAGTACACATGGAATATTCACCAAGATAGTCCATAAAACAACCCTTAACAAATGTAAAAGAATTTAAATCCTGCAAAGTATTTTCTCTACTCAAAATGGAATTAAAGAATACAATAAGGGATATCTGCAAATTCCCTAAATATTTGGAGATCGAACAACACATTTTGACTAACTCATGTTTCAAGAGAAATTCTTTTTATTTTCAAATTTTTATTTAAGTTCTAGTTAGTTAGCATATAGAGTAACATTGGTTTCAGGAATAGAATTCAGTGATTAATCACTTACATATAGCACCCTGTGCTCATCATAATAAGTGCCCTCTTTAATACCCACCACCTATCTAGCCCATTACCCACCCACCTCCCTTCATCAACCCTGTTTTTTTCCTATCATTAAGTGTCTCTTATGGTTTGTTTCCCTCTCTCTCTTTTCCCCCCTCCCATACATTCATCTGTTTTGTTTCTTAAATTCTACATATGAGTGAAATCATATGGTATTTGTCTTTCTCTGACTGACTTATTTTGCTTAGCGTAATACACTCTAGCTCCATCCATGTTGTTGTAAATGTCAAGATTTCATTTTTTAAATGGCTGAGTAACATTCCATTGTATGTGTGTGTGCAAATATATATATCACATCTTCTTTATCCATTGTATTTATTCCATTATTCCATTGTGTATATATATATATATATATTCCTATATATATATATATATATATATATATATATATATATATTCCTATATATATCTATATATCTTCTTTATCCACTCATGAGTTGATGGACATTTGGGCTCTTTCCATAGTTTGGCTACTATTGATAATGCTGCTATAAACATCAGGGTGTACGCAGCCCTTCAATCTGTATTTTTGTATCCTTTAGGTAAATACCTAGTAGTGCAATTGTTGGATCATAGGATAGTTCTATTTTTAACTTTTTGAGGCACCTCCAAGCTGTTTTCTACAGTGGCTGTACCAGTTTGCATTCCCACGAATAGTGTGAGAGGGTTCCCCTTTCTCCACATCCTCTCCAATACCTGTTGTTCTTAAGAGAAATTCTTGAGAGGAATTAGAAAGCTTTCTGAAATAAATGAAAATAAAAATACCAAGTATTAGAATTTGTAGGATTTAGCTAAAGCAGTGCTTAGAAAGAAATTTGTCATTAAATGCTTATATTACAAAGCAAGATAGAATTTAAATCAATAATCTAAGCTTCCCCTTCAAGAAGCTGTAAAAAGAAAAGTAAATTAAACTCTAGGCAACAGAAAGATGGGAATTATAGAGATAAAAGCAGAAATCAATGAAATTTAAATTAGGAAAACAATAAATAATATCAAAGGGCACACAAGCTGTTTCTATGAAAAGATCAGAAAAACTGAAGTACCCAGTGATATTTGAACAGTTGTTGAAAAACAATGGTTTTGGATATAATTAAAGTATAAGAAACTGTAAATACAGAGCAAGGAATATATGATATGTGAATTTTCAGAAAGGGTAAAAATTACAGAAAATATATTGTAACATATAAGTAAATAAATGTCTTATGATCTAGTAGTCATGTGTAATTGTTTAAAAGTTTGGAATAGGGGCGCCTGGGTAGCACACTCATTAAGCGTCTGCCTTCGGCTCAGGGCGTGATCCCGGCGTTCTGGGATCCAGCCCCACATCAGGCTCCTCCGCTAGGAGCCTGCTTCTTCCTCTCCCACTCCCCCTGCTGTGTTCCCTCTCTCGCTGGCTGTCTCTCTGTCACATAAATAAAATCTTTAAAAAAAAGTTTGGAATAGCTAACAATGCATTTAGATCTACAGCAATATAGGGGACATATAAAGGGACAAGGTGATAATATGCAAAGATAAGGAACAGTTAATATTTTGCAAGAGAAAAATCCTGGTTAATTATGAAACAGGGTTGAAAAAAGGTATTGGTAAAATACCAGTGTTTATTTCCATTTTATTCTTTTTGCAGAATGTGAACCTATATTTTTAAAAGGGAAAAATAAAAATATGTTATTCTATTGTGAGTAAATTATGTGCACAATATTTATAACTGAAAATCTATAGAAATATCATTGGATCAAAATGATTTAGTAAATATCAGGGATTGATGAGTTTTAAAAAGAACAAAGAACAAATGATACAGTAGCTAAGAAAATTCCTGAGGCACAAGAATAAATGGAATCATATCAATATCAGAGAAACCGTTCATGACTTTGTTAGGACATGATGTGAATGAAAACATCAAGATGGAAAAATTGTCAATGCAGAAAAGAAGTATGTGAGATATACCTAACAACAAAACATGTATTATGTACATTAGACAAGTATTAACAAAAATCATGAATCACAGTTCTTATTACATGGTGTTCAGTTTAAGAAAGATAAATAAGCATGTGTTAACTTAGAAGCTATGCATAGAATAATGGTCAGTTAAAGAAAATGTGGTTCACTTTTATGGAAATACTGCATAATTCTTACGAAAATCAGTGTTTTTAAAAAGTACATTCTCACTCATGACTAAGAATGAATGCCATTTAGTGACTAGAAAACATCTTAATTTTTTCTTCAAATTTTTATTAAATTCTAGTTAACGTACAATATTGATTTCAGGAGTAGAATTTAGTGATTTATCACTTAAATACAACAGTCAGTGCTCAACACAACAAATACCCTCCTTAATACCCATCACCCATCTAGCCTATCCCTGACCCACCTCCTCCATCAACCCTCAGTTTGTTCTCAATCTTTAAGAGTCTCTTAAGGTTTGTACCCCCTCTCTCTCCCCCACATATGTTCATCTGTATCGTTTCTTAAATTCTAGCTATGAGTGAAATTATATGGTATTTGTCTTTCTCTGACTGACTTACTTTGGTTAGCATAATACACTCTCGCTCCATCCACATCGTTGCAAATGGCAAGATTTCATTCTTTCTGATGGCTGAGTAATATAACATTTTGTATACATACCACATCTTCTTTATCCATTTATCAGTTGATGAATATTTGGGCTCTTTCCATAATTTATGGACATTGCTGCTATAAACATCAGTGTGCATGTAAAGCATGTACCCCCTCAAATTTGTATTTTTGTATCCTTTGGGTAAATATTAGTGCAATTGCTGCATCATAGGATAGTTCTAACTTTTTGAGGCACCTCCATGTTGTTTTCCACAGTGGCTGCACCAGTTTGCATTCCAATGAAGAGTATGAGAGGGTTCCCCTTTTTCCCCATCCTCCCCAAAATCTGTTGTTTCCTGCTTTTTTAAAATGTTTTTTTATTACATTATATTAGTTACCATACAGTACATCCCTGGTTTCTGATGCAAAGTTCGATGATTCATTAGTTGCGTATAACACCCAGTGTACCATGCAATATGTGCCCTCCTTACTACCCAACACCAGTCTATCCGCTTCCCCCACCCCCCCCGAAGCCCTCAGTTTGTTTCTCAGAGTCCATAGTCTCCCATGCTTCACTCCCCCTTCTGATTATCCCCCTTTCTTTATCCCTTTCTGCCCTACCAATCTTCCTAGTTCTTATGTTCCATAAATGAGTGAAACCATATGATAATTGTCTTTCTCTGCTTGACTTATTTCACTTAGCATTATCTCCTCCAGTGCCGTCCATGTTGCAGCAAATGTTGAGAACTCGTTTTTTCTGATAGCTGAGTAATATTCCATTGTATATATGGACCACAACTTCTTAATCCAGTCATCTGTTGAAGGGCATCTCGGCTCCTTCCACGATTTAGCTATTGTGGATAATGCTGCTATGAACATTGGGGTGCATGTGGCCCTTCTCTTCACTACGTCTGTATCTTTGGGGTAAATACCCAGTAGTGCAATGGCTGGGTCATAGGGTAGCTCAATTTTTAACTTTTTAAGGGACGTCCACACTGTTTTCCAGAGTGGCTGCACCAACCTGCATTCCCACCAACAACGTAGAAGGGATGCCCTTTCTCCACATCCTCTCCAACAATTGTTGTTTCTTGCCTTGTCAATTTTTGCCATTCTAACTGGCGTTAGGTGGTATCTTAGTGTGGTTTTGATTTGAATTTCCCTGATGGCTAATGATTTTGAACATTTTGTCATGTGTCTGTTAGCCATTTGTATGTCCTCATTGGAAAAGTGTCTGTTCATATCTTCTGCCCATTTTATGATTTATTTGTTTCTCACGTATTGAGTTTGAGAAGTTCTTTGTAGATCTTGGATACCAGTCTTTTATCTGTAGTGTCATTTGCAAATATCTTCTCCCATTCCGTGGGCTGCCTCTTAGTTTTTCTTTATTGTTTCCTTGGCTGTGCAGAAGCTTTTTATTTTGATGAAGTTGCACATATTCATTTTATCTTTTGTTTCTCTTGCCTTTGGAGATGTGTCATGAAAAAGGTTGCTGTGGCCGATGTCGTAGAGGTTGTTGCCTATGTTGTCCTCCAGGATTTTGATGGATTCCCGTCTCACATCGAGGTCTTTCATCCATTTGGAGTTTATCTTTGTGTATGGTGTGAGAGAGTGGTCAAGTTTCATTCTTTTGCATGTAGCTGTCCAATTTTCCCAGCACCATTTATTGAAGAGACTGTCTTTTTTCCACTGGATGTTTTTTCCTGCTTTATCAAAGATTAGTTGCCCAAAGAGCCGAGGGTCCATTTCTGGGTTCTCTATTCTGTTCCATTGGTCTATGTGTCTGTTTTTGTGCCAGTACCATGCTGTCTTTGTGATCACAGCTTTGTAGTACAGCTCGAAATCTGGCATTGTGATGCCCCCAGCTTTGTTTTTCCTTCTCAACAGTTCCTTGATGATTCGGGGCCTTTTCTGTTTCCATACAAATTTAAGGACTATTTGTTCCAGTTCTTTGAAAAATGTCATCGGTATTTTGATTGGGATAGCATTGAAAGTGTAGATTGCTCTGGGTAGCATGGACATTTTAACTATGTTAATTCTTCCAATCCATGAGCATGGAATATTTTTCCATCTTTTTGTGTCTTCCTCAATGTCTTTCAAGAGTGATTTATAGTTTCTAGAATATAGGTCCTTTACGTCTCTGGTTAAGTTAATTCCAAGGTAACGTATGGTTTTTGGTGCTATTGTAAATGGGATGGATTCCCTAATTTCTCTTTCTTCGATCTCGTTATTCGTGTATAGAAATGCAACTGATTTCTGAGCATTGCTTTTGTATCCCACCACATTACTGAATTGCTCTATAAGTTCTAGTAGTTTGGGGGTGGATTCTTTTGGGTTTTCCATATAGAGTATCATGTCATCTGCAAAGAGAGACAGTTTGACTTCTTCTTAACCGATTTGGATACCTTTTATACTTTTTGTTGTCTGATTGCTGTTGCAAGGACTTTTAGTACTACGTTGAATAATAGTGGCGAGAGTGGGCATCCTTGTCGTGTTCCTGATCTTAAGGGAAAGGCTTCCAGCTTTTCCCCATTGAGAATAATATTTGCAGTAGGCTTTTCATAGATGGCTTTTATGAGATTGAGAAATGTACCTTCTATTCCTACACTCTGAAGGGTTTTAATCAGAAAAGGATGCTGTGTTTTGTCAAATGCTTTTTCTGTATCTATTGAGAGAATCATATGATTTCTGAATTTTTGTTTCTGAATAAAATCTAAGACACTGATATATTTGCGAATGTTGTACCACCCCTGCATCAGGGATGAATCCCACTTGGTCATGATGGATAATCCTTTTAATGTACAGTTGGATTCTATTTGCCAGGATCTTGTTGAGGATTTTGGCGTCCATATTCATTAGGGAGATCGGTCTGTAATTCTCCTTTTTGAGGGGGTCTTTGCCTGGTTTGGGGATCAAGGTAATATTGGCCTCATACAATGAGTTTCGTAGCTTTCCTTCTGTTTCTATTTTTTGAAATAGCTTTAGGGGAATAGGTATTATTTCTTTGAATGTTTGGTAGAATTCCCCAGGAAAACTGTCCGGGCCTGGAGTTTTATTTTTTGGAAGATTGTTTATCACTGACTCAATCTCTTCATAATTAATTGGCATGTTTAAAAAATCAATTTCTTCCTGTTTCAGTCTTGGTAGTTTATAGGTTTCCAGGAAGGCCTCCATCTCTTCCAGATTGCTTAATTTATTGGCATAAAGCTGTTGATAAAAGTTTCTAATAATCCTTCCAATTTCATTGTTGTTGGTTGTGACCTCTCCTTTTTCATTCATAATTTTATTAATTTGTGTCCTTTCTCTATTCTTTTGGATAAGTCTTGCCAGCAGTCTGTCAATTTTATTAATTGTCTCAAAGAACCAGCTTCTAGTTCTGTTGATCTGTTCTACTGTACTCCTGGTTTCTAATTTGTTGATTTCTGCTCTAATCTTGGTCAACTGCTTCCTCGTGCATGGATTAGGCCTGTCCCTCTGTTGCTGTTCCAGCTTCTTGAGGTAAGAATATAAAAACTGCATTTTAGATTTTTCTATTCTTTTGAGTGAGGCTTGGATGGCTATGTATTTCCCCCTTAGGACTGCCTTGGCAGTATCCCATCGGTTTTGGACCTTTGTGTTTTCATTCTCGTTGGTCTCCATAAATTGTTTAATTTGATTTTTGATTTCCTGGTTTATCGAATCATTCCTGAGCAGGATGGTTCTTGGTCTCCAAGTGTTTGAGTTTCTTCCAATTTTTTCTTTGTGGTTGAGTTCCACTTTCAAAGCGTTGTGGTCTGAGAATGTGCAGGGAATAATTTCAGTCTTTTGGTATCAGTTGAGACCTGTTTTGTGACCCAGAACATGGTCTATTCTTGAGAATGTTCCACGGGCATTAGAATAGAATGAGTATTCTTTGGTTCTGGGGCGTAGTGTTCTATACATATCTATGAGGTCCAACTCATTGAGTAGGGCATTCAAAGCCTTTTATTCTTTCCTTAGTTTTTGCAAGGGTGTTCTGTCTATTTCTGATAGTGGGTTGTTGAGGTCCCCTACTATTAATGTATTTTTATCTATATGTCTCTTTATTCTGGTTAAGAGTTGGCTTGTGTATCTTGCTGCTCCCCTGCTGAAGGCATATATATTTATAATTGTCATCTCCACTTGCTGGATACATCCTTTAAGAATAATATAGTGCCCTTCTATGTCTCTAACTATAGTCTTTAGTTTAAAATCCAATCTATCTGATATGAGAATTGCTACCCCAGCTTTCTTTTGAGGACCATTTGCGTGATAGATGGTACTCCATCCCTTTCCTTTCAGTCTGAATGTATCTTTGGGTTCAAAATGAGTCTCTTTTAGACAGCAAATGGATGGGTTATTTCTTTTTATCCGATCAGCAACCTTGTGGCGTTTTATGGGAGCATGCTTTGTTAATTTTAGCCATTCTGACAGGTGTGAGGTGGTATCTCATTGTGGTTTTGATTGTATTTTCCTGGTGATGAGTGATGTTGAGCCTCTTTTCATGTGTTGTTAACCATATGGATGTCTTCTTTGGAAAAGTGTCTATCCATGCCTTCTGTCCATTTCTTAACTGGATTATTTGTTTTTGGAGTGGTGGGTTTGATAAGTTCTTTATAGATTTTGAATATTAACCCTTTATCAGATATGCCATTTGCAAATATCTTCTCCCATTCCATAGGCTGCCTTTTAATTTTGTTGATTGTTTCCTTTGCTGTGCAGAAGCTCTTTATTTTTATGAAGTCCCAATAGTTCATTTTTGCTCTTATTTCCCTCTCCTCAGGAGACATGTTTGATAAGAAGTTGCTGTGGCCGAGGTCAAAGACATTGCTGCCTGTGTTCTCTAGGAGTTTGATAATTTCCTGTCTCACATTTAGGTCTTTCATATATTTTGAATTTATTTTTGTGTATGGTGTAAGAAAGTGGTCCAGTTTCATTCTTCCTCTGCACGTTGCTGTCCAGTTTTCCCAACACCATTTGTTAAAGAGAATGTCCTTTTTCCATCGGGTATTCTTTCCTGCTTTGTCAAAGATTAGTTGACCACAGAGTTTGCAGGTTCATTTCTGGGTGTTCCATTCTGTTCCATTGATCTCAGTGGCTGTTTTTGTGCCAGTACCATACTATCTTGATGACTACTACTTTGTAATATAGCTTGAAGTCCGAAATTGTGATGACTGCAGCTTTGGTTTTCTTTTTCAAGATTGTGTTGGTTATTCGGGGTCTTTTGTGGTTCCATACAAATTTTAGGATTGTTTGTTCTAGCTCTGTGAAAAATGCTATTGGTATTTTGATAGGGATTGCATTAAATGAATAGATTGCTTTGGGTATTTTAACAATATTTGTTCTTCCAATCCATGAGCATAACATTTTTTCCATTTCTTTGTGTCATCTTCAAATTCTTTCATAAGCATTCTATTGTTCTCAGTTTACAGAGCTTTTACCTCTTTGGTTAAGTTTATTCCTAGGTATCTTGTTTGGGGTGCAATTGTGAATTAGATTGATTCCTTGATTACTTTTTCTGCTGCTTCTTTATTGCTATATATAAATGCAACAGATTTCTGTACATTGATTTTATATCCCATGACTTTGTGGAATTCATGTGTTAGTTATAGCAAATTTTTGGTGGAGTCATTTGGGTTTTCTGCATAGAGTATCATACGTCTTCTGCAAATAGTGAAAGTTTGTCTTCTTCCTTGCCAATTTGGATGCCCTTTCTTTCTTTCTTTCTTTCTTTCTTTCTTTCTTTTTTCTGGTTGCTGAGGCTAAGACTTCCAAAACGATGTTAAATAGTAATGGTGAGAGTGGACATCCCTATCTTGTTTCTGATCCTAAAGGAAAAGCTCTCAGTTTTTCCCCATTAAGGATGATATTAGCTGTGGGTCTTTTGTATATGGTCTTTATGATGTTGAGGTATGTTCCATGTATCCTTACTTTGTTGAGGGTTTTTATAAATAAAGGATGCAGTCATTTGTCAAATGGTTTTTCTGCATCATTGAGAGCATCATATGGTTCTTATCCTTTCTTTTATTAATGTGGTGTATTGCATTGATTGACTTGTGAATATTGAACCATTCCTGCAGCCTAGGAATAAATCCCACTTGATCTTAGTGAATAATTCTTTTAATTTACTGTTGGATTTGATTTGCTAGTAATTTGTTGAGAATTTTTGCATCCATATTCAAAAGGTTTATTGAATTGTAATTCTCCTTTTTAGTGAGGTCTTTGTCTACTTTTGTGATCAAGGTAATGCTGGCCTCACTGAAGGAGTTTGGAAGCTTTCCTTCCATTTCTATTTTTTGGAACAGTTTGAGAAGGATAGGTATTAACTCTTTTTTAAATGTCTGGTAAAATTTCCCTGGGAAGCCATCTAGTGCTGGACTTTTGTTTGTTGGGAGGTTTTTGATTATTGATTCAATTTCTTTGCTGGTTATGGGTCTTTTAAAATTTTCTATTTCTTCCTGTTTCAGTTTTGGTAGTTTATATGTTTCTAGAGTTTATCCATTTTTTCCAGATTGCCCAGTTTTTTGGCATATAATTTTTCATAATATTCACTTATTATTTTTTTAGATTTTTAAAAAATATTTTATTTATTTGAGAGAGAGTGTGTGTGTGTGTGTGTGTGAGAGAGAGAGAGAGGGAGAGAGAATCTGAAGCAGACTCGACACTGAGCACAGAGCCTGACATGGGGCTCAATCCCACAACTGCAAGATCAGGATCTGAGCTGAAACCAAGAGTCGGATGCTTAACCAACAGAGGCACCCAGGCGCCCTCTTAGGATTATTTTTATTTCTGTGGTGTTGATTGTGATCTCTCCTCTTTCATTTATGATTTTATTTATTGAGGACCTTTCTCTTTTCCTTCTGATAAGTCTAGCTAGGGGATTATCAATTTTATTAATTCTTTGAATGAACCAGTTCCTAGCTTTTTGATCTGTTCTACTGGTTTTATTTTGTTTCTATATCATTTATTTCTGCTCCAATCTTTATTATTTCCCTTCTTCTGCTGGCTATAGACTTTTTTTGCTGCTCCTTTTCCAGCTCCTTTAGGTGTAAGTTTAGGTTGTGTATTTGAGACTTTTCTTGCTTCTTGAGGTAGGCCTGTATTACAATATACTTCCCTCTTAGGACTGCCTTTGCTGCATCCCATATGTTTTAGACTATCCTGTTTTCATTTTCATTTGCTTCCATGTACTTTTTTATTTCTTCTTTATTTTCCTGGTTAACCATTCATTCTTTAGTGGGATGTTCTTTAACCTCCATATATCTGTGGTCTTTCTGAATTTTTTTCTTGTGACTGACTTCAAGTTTCATAGTGTTGTGATCTGAAAATATGCATGGTACAATCTCAATATTTTGTATTTGTTGAGGCCTGACTTATGACCCAGTATGTGATCTGCTCTGGAGAATCTTCCATGGCACTCAAGAAGAATGTGTATTTTGCTGCTTTGGGATGAAATGTTCTGAATATATCTGTAAGTCTGTCTGGTCCACTGTGTCATTCAAAGCCATTGTTTCCTTGTTGATTTTCTGCTTAGATGATCTGTCCATTGTTATAAATGGGGTGTTAAAGTCCCCTATTCTTATTGTACTATTATCAATGAGTTTCTTTGTGTTTATTATCAATTGATTTATATATTTGTGTCCTCCCATAAATATTTATAATTATTAAATCTTCTTGTTGGATAGACCCTTTAATTATGATATAATCCCTTCTTCATCTCTTATTGCAGTCTTTGTTTTTTTTCTAAGATTTTATTATTTGAGATAGAGTGAGAGAGAGAGAGCACAAGCAGGGTAGTGAGGCAGAGGGAGAGGGAGAAGCAAACTCCCCACTGAGCAAGGACCCCAATGCAGGACTCTATTCCAAGACCCTGAGATTATGACCTGAGCCAAGGCGGATGTTTACCCAACTGAGACACCCAGGCACCCACAGTCTTTGTTTTAAAATCTAGTTTGTCTGATATATCTATGGCTACTGCAGCTTTCTTTTGATGTCCATTAGCATGATAGATGATTCTCATCCCCTCACTTTCAATCTGTAGGTGTGTTAGGTCTAAAATGAGTCTCTTGTAGGCAGCATAGAGATGGATCTTGTTTTTTAAAAAATATTTTATTTATTTATTTGAGAGAGAGAAAGAGAGACAGAAATAGAGACAGAGATAGCAAGAGAGAGCATGAGCAGGGAGGAGCGGGAGAAGCAGCCTCCCAGCCAAGCAGGGAACTCAATGCAGGGCAACCTTTGACAAGGCACATATAAACAGCATTGGGTGTTATATGTCACTAATGAATTGTTGAACACTACAACAAAAACTTACAATGTACTATGCGTTGCCTAGCTGAACATAATGAAACAATAATGACACTCAATAATGCAAGTAGTTGTGATAATTCCTTCTGTCAACATTGCCTATATACAATCCTGCCCATAAGTATTAGATCTGATATCATGTCATCGAGAATATCACTTAAATATAATTTCCCTTTTAAAATATGTTATTAGTTTTTCTGGAGAAATGGTATTAGAAAACTACATAGATCCTGAACTGTGAAGCATTGTATTTGAAAGTCTGAGTGAAATTAAATGACTACACATAGCCTACTAATCAGATTTCAAGTTTTTTGTTTGTTTGTTTCTTTATAGTTACATAGATAGCAAGTGTGCCAGGGGCTGCACGGAGGTTGATTAATATTACAACAAAATATCTAGATAATGAGTGTTTATTTTTGGTAGTCTAAATCACATTTTTAATATTTACAGTATTTTGTTATTACAATGGTAATTTTTATGTGCCTTAGAAGTGTTTGAAATATTGAAAGTATAGATAAGAGAATAAAAATTGTTTGTATTTCCACAAGCAGGAGAAAAACAACGTTGCTATTCTGCTGTATATACTCCCAGTTCGTATGTATGTCTATATTAACATATATATGTGTGTCCCACAGTCTTTCAATCTGGATTTAATTTGAGTAAGTTGAAATACTGAGACATTTGTCGTATGTAGATAATTCAGGTTTTAAATCTGTATTATAGGGCTTCTGACTCTGGCCGCAATGGAGTACCAGGGACCAAATTTACACACCTACCTAAAACAACTAAAAAAGGACAAAATACTCAAAATGATCACTTTCCATTTATTGGACATTGAGCAAAGAAGAACAATGTTCTCTGAGAGATGAAAAACAAGTGAGATGAGTCCTATGATTGCCCAAGCTTATTGCATAGAGAGAGATTTCAGACCACAGTGCACAGTGTAGGAGCCTGGCTATCTCCCTGAGTTGAGGGGATGGAGCTGGTAGTAGTCTGGGAATGCCAGGTGGCTAGAACTTGAAGGATAAAATTCCAGAGAGGAGAGCTCCACAGAGAGAAATCTCTAGAGATCATGTACATCTAGGAATTATTCCTGCTGCCATTGGTCAGGGTGGAAAACCTCATAATTCATGGGACTCAGAATACACATAATTTTTTTTTGCCTTAGAAGTGAGGAAATATTAGGCATAGTCAAAAAACTGCTTTTATCTCAACTAACGAAGTTTAAAAGCAAGACCCAAAAGGAGAATACTGTTTCCAAGTAATTTAATTGTGTCCCAGAACAAAGCTCAGGAATATTTCTATATAGAAACACAAAAATATCCAGCACTTAACAAGGTAAAATTCATAATTTCTGGCATATAATTGAAATTACCAGCCATTCAAAGAAGCAAGAAAGTAAGATCAACAATGAGGAGAAAAATAAATTAAAACTGACCTAGAAATGAGACAGGTAGCAGAGTTAGTAGACAAGGACATTAAAACAGTATTACATATAAGTATGTTTTGAATGCTCAAAAGATAAGAGGAAAGGTTAAACATGTTAAATAGGGACATGGAAGGTACAAAAAAGATTCCAAATAAACTCTGAGATATGAAAGCTACAATGTTGAGTTGAAAAAATATACTGGTTTGGATTAATGCAGATGTGACATGTAAGAAGAAAAGATTAGTGAATTTCAGGATATGGCAATAAAACTTTCCAAAATGAAACACACAGAGAGAAAACAATGCTGAAAACAATGAATAGAGCATTGGTGAATTGTGAGACGACTTCAAGTGGCCTATGCACAAATATTTGGAGACCCCAAAGGAGAGGGAAAGCGGAAGATAGAAAAAAATATTTGAATGAAAAACCCTCAAATTTGATGAAAACTATAAACTGACAGATTAAAAAAGCTAAAAGAGTGCCAAGAACAGGAAAAGTGAAGAAAACCATACCAAGGCCCATAATAATCAAACTACTTAAAATTAGTACTAAAGAGAAAATCTTAAAAATACCCAGAGATAAAAGACACTTTACTACAGAGGAACAAAGCTAAGTGTATATTTCTTGTCAAAAACAATGAAAGCAAGAGGAGAGTGGAACAATGTATTTCAAGTACTAAAAATTGAACTGTCAACCTAGAATTCTATTTGAAATGAAAATATATTGCAAAAAGAAATGTGAAATAAAGCTTTTTCTGAAATACAAAACCTTAAAGAATTAATCACCAACAGACATGCACTAGAAGAAATGTTAAAGGTTTAAAAGAAATGTTAAAGTCTTCCAGTCAGACAATGAAATATACCAGATAGGAATCTAGATCTACACAAAGGAATGAAGAACACCAGGAATTTGAACTTCATGGGTAAACATAAAGATGATTTTCTTATTTATGTAAATGACTTTAAGAGATAATTGACTATTTTAACAATGATGTATAGTGGAGTTTTAACATATGTAGCAGTTAAATGTATGCCAACAGTAGAGGAAACACTAACGTGGAGAATGAAAGTATACTGTTGGTTTTGTTTTTAAAGACTTTATTTGTCAGAGAGAGGGAGAGAGAGCGAGCACACAAGGAGGAGCGGCAGGCAGAAGGAGAAGCTCCCTGCTGAGCAAGGAGCCCAATGCAGGACTTGATCCAAGGACCCTGGGATTATGACCTGACCTGAAGGCATACACCTAAGCAACTTAGCAACCCAGGCATCCCTATACTATTGTTTTTATGTGTTATTTCTGAGATCCAGTGGGTATGGCCAGCTGTATCCCTTTTGTATCCAAGGCCTTAGCACAGTGACCAGATAAGCGACATATAACAGGCATTTAAACAGAACTCACCATTTAAATGTAAACACAATGTGACTAGAAGAGCTGCTGTGAACTCCACATCCAAATTTTTCTTCTCTGTTCTCTGTTGAATAAAGAAAACTTATAGGGGGGGCAGGGGATGGGGGAATGGGATAGACTGGTGATGGGTAGTAAGGAGGGCACATATTGCATGGTGCACTGGGTGTTATACGCAACTAACGAATCATGGAACTTTATATCGGAAACCGGGGATGTACTGTATGGTGACAAACATAATATAATAAAAAAAAAAAAGAAAACTTATAGGAACCACTTTCCCTGTGTCATTAAAGGGATTAAGCTACACAGCTTTAGTAGATTTTAGTTGAGATTAGGGAATCTGAAAATCAGTCAAGGGGACTGTGTGCCCTGTTGTAAGCAGAGGCAACAGGTGAAAGCAAAATGAACCAAAGTCCCCATTCTTATAAAGAATATTTGAACACGATTTAAGAATAATTTCAAAAGAAGGAAGCACCAGTGGAAAGATAGAGAGGACCTACTCAGGGCTGAGAGGCTACCAGGTCAAAGGAGGGACCCCTTTTCCAGAGAAGAGTTTGAAGCAGACCCAGGTCTGGGAAGATAGAGACAGGGATTGGTGTTAGCAGGAGAGAGGAGACTGTGCAAAATCCAGGGCGGGGGGCGGGGCTGGAGGGAGAATAGCTGGTCCTGTGCTGAGAATAGAGAAACAAAGGTAAGTAGGAGGATGGTGTGTGCCTTTTAGTTCAGGGGTGGTGGGCAATGAGGACTTAGGGAAACAAGATAGGGGATGGTAAAGTGTACTGGGTATGCAGAGGTTGGGGGGCCACAAGTTGTTGGCAGTGCTGGAAAGCCAGGCAGCAAAACTAGCCTTCAGAGTACTGGACAGAACAGAGTCCACATCTATACACCTGTGCAGGAACATAAGGAAGTCCATGCCTGAGAAATAGTCTTCTAGCACAGAACGTTCCCAGCTGTGCTTGGGCAAGTGCGGGGAAGCCTAGGGCTCTATGTCCGGCTGTTGGGACCCACTGCCCCAAGGGTGAAGAAAGGGTGCTGAGTGGATGGGATTGGGTTCACAGTCCTCATTTCCACCAGACTACTCTGGCTTGCTCAGGTTGCATGGAGTGGATCTTGTGCAAGGCTTCAGCTGGAGTAACAGGTTTCACCTCTAAAATTTGTTGACAGTCTACCAGTTAGATGCAGAATGCATCATAAAGATTTTCCAGTTAGATACAAGACGTACAGGATGGATTCATGGAATCCTAGCTTCTGGGGCCCAAAATTGCCGCCAGCTGCTTGCTCTGTTTGTCATGAGTAACTTTACTTACTACAGAGGTGCCAGCTGCCTGAAACAAGGTTAGAGGAAGTAAGTGTTGAGTACTGGTAGATACATGTTCAGCCTTAACAAGGATGCCAGGAGCAGAGTATTAAAGAGTAACCCAAAATGGCATATATATGCCTGTATTCAACCAGAAATCCACCTATCAGAGGAATTTTTCCATGTTTCCTTTAAAAATTACATGTACATATGTATATATAAATCAAGTTGCTGGAGGGTGCCATTCACTGATTCAAAATGTGGAGCCTGCCCCCTGCCTGGGCCTTGCACCTCCATGGATGGAACCCACAGTTCTCCAACTGCTCATGTAACTTCAGAATTCCCATGGGAAACTATTACTAAGGGTGTCACCATGGACTTCTCCTCCCCAGGTCCAAACACCATCTTGGAGGTGGGGGTGCTCTCAACAGGATGGTCCATGGTGCTTCCTCCCTAGGAAACATGGTCGGACTATCAGGAGATTTCCCCAGCCCATTCACGCTCCTTGTCCTGCACCGGAGCCCCCACTTTCTTATCAGTTGAGTAAGAAAAAGCCATCTCCACAGGTTTTCCACCCACCCTGCAAACTGGCGGCAACACAGACCAGCCATCATAGCCACAGGACAGGACAGCCACCCCTGCTATGCCACGACCTCAGCAGCTCTGGAAGGCAGTCTGAGCCAGGCACACCATTTGGACAGCTTTCAAACATGTCCACGCCCAGCCCTTTATCTGCAGAGTCTGAGGTGATTAGTCCCAGGGCTTTCTCCTTCTGATTTCACCCTCCTTGCCGCTAGCTGCATGCTCCCTTCCACTGCTCCTGGGTATTCCTGGCCTATCTCAGCTGTCCTTCCTCAGTCACTCACCCCTTACTCACATAGCCCCACCCACTGTGTGGGGTCGCACTGCAGCCAGGGGGGAAGGCCCCACCTCCAGCAGGCACCATGACAGCTTCCAGCCCTGGGACCCTGGCAAGGATGCCCTGGACCACTAGAGTAGTCAAGAGATGTCGCTCACCTGAGCTCAGGTGCAGGGAGCCAGGCATACTCTTCCTGACAGAGGTAGGGGGACTCTATGGTAGTGGGGTGTCTGGCAAGCTGCTGATCCCTTCATCCAACAGACCTGCCCTGTCAGACCACCCTGCAACTTTCAGCTGGTGATAATGATTCAGAGACTTCCCCAGCCCATCCATGTTTTTTTCTCCTGAATTCCCCTGCCTCTCCACCTTCTCTCCTTTTGGTCCCTTTCCCCTGTAGCTGAACTCGCGATTCAGAGCCCTGACTGCCAGTCTGCCTGGGGCTCTCTGGACTTGGTTTTGTACTTGATTTCTCTCATGGGCTCTGGCCATCACTTTCCCCGGGATGCTCTCAATGCCCCTCACTACTGAGGGTGTCCTGGCTGGTCTCCTCCCCTGGCTGCTGGTCATTCTGGCCAAATCCTTCTTTCTCAACATAAAGGGGGAAATGTCTTGTTGATATTGCAGAATCTTAAATCATTTCCAATTTTTATGAGAATGCAAACTGGCATACCACTTTTTGAATAAAATTTCAGATGTATTTATGAAATGTTACACTATTCACACCCCTTCCACTCTAACCCAATGTCTATGTTAGTATGAATATATTATTAGAAAACATTCATGTCTACCCAAGGATTCATATTCAAAGATGTTGTTTTCATCTTATGAATCATATGACAAAGGGAAAACAACCTATGTTTCCACCAGGAGAAAAAAATTACGTGATTAATTATGGTATATACAAACTTTAACATTCCAGGGAGTAGTTTCAAAAGTGAGGTAGATCTATATGTGCTGTCATGGGAAGATCCTGCATCCATTTTATTAAGTGACAAAAGCTAGCGGCAGATCAATATGCATAGTATTACCTCTTATGTTGAATAAAAACAATATATTCTTAGAGCAGACCTCTGAAAAACACATAGTCATCTTTAAAATAACACACACTAGGGGTGCCTGGGTGGCTCAGCCGGTTAAGCGTCCAACTCTTGATTTCGGCTCAGGTCATGATCTCAGGGTCCTGAGAGTCTCTCTCCTTCCCCCTTTGCCCCTCTCTCCACTCACACACTCTTTCTCAAAGAAAGAAAAATCAATTAAAAAATTAAAATAAAATAACACATGCTAGATTGTTAGTCATGGTGACTTCTGAGGAGGAGGAGGCTGAATTGTGGAGGAACTTTGAAAAGGGGATATTGTGACTGATCTGTATTTTTAGAAGTTTTTTGCAAGAGAAAGACAATTATCATATGGTTTCTCTCATCTATGGAACATAAGAACTAGGAAGAGCGGTAGGAGAAGAAAGGGCTAAAGAAAGGGGGGGTAATCAGAAGGGGGAATGAAGCATGAGAGACTATGGACTCTGAGAAACAAACTGAGGGCCTCAGAGGGGAGGGGGGTGGGGGAATGGGATAGGCTGGTGATGGGTAGTAAGGAGGGCACGTATTGCGTGGGGCACTGGGTGTTATACGCAACTAACGAATCATGGAACTTTACATCAAAAGCCAGGGATGTACTGTATGGTGACTAACATAATAAAAATATTATTATAACAAAAAAAGAAGAAGTTTTTTGCAATAGGAAGATACGAACTACTACTTTCATAAGTAAAATTTCTGGATAAGCCTAACAACAGAAAAGCAGCCGTGTGAAAGTAACTGCTAACTGATGCAACAGACAAACCCAGACATTTGAAGGGTTAACACGACAAAAGTGCACATAAATTTTTGTGCACATAAATTCTGATATAGTTTGGCAGGGGCCCTGGGCTTTTCCTAGGCCTTGGGTCCAGGACACTTTCATCTTGTGGCTCCCCTATCTCAACACAGGGTCACCATGTTTGCTGGTGAATCAAGGGAGGTAGCATGGAGCTGACATACTGGCTCTCAGATGCCTGGATGTGAGAAACAATGCTTCTGCTCACGTCTCTACGGCAAAGGGCCATCACGCAACCCTCCCTAACTACAAGCGGACTGGCAGTGTAGTGTCCCCTGTGTCCTGGAAGGAAAGCAAGACACGCTATGGATGAACATTAAAGTTTCTCCCAAGTATCGCTACCCAGTAGGTGCTCAACCAAATGCAACTACTTCAATTTGTTATGACGACTGACTTTATTGCTGGGAGGAGTTTCTGAGGTCAGATTTGCCTTGGAACTCTGGGGCTCAGGCAGAAGAACTCTAGGTTAATAAAGCCCACAGACAGTACCCAAATCCTGTTTGATTCTCATTGTCACCTTCCTTCCTTAGCCCGGGTTTTAGTACCTTAGCCACAGCATCCTTCTTTTTGTCACCTGGGAGACTCCATGCTGTCCTCAGGAATGATGTACGACTCAGAAGGTTGGCCACAGGCTGGGGTGGGCGGGAACAGCATGCGCTCTAGATGAATTCAGACCAGGGTTCTAGTCTCTGCCCTGTCACTCACTAGCCATGTGATCCTGGGAAAATGACCAAGCCCCGTGAGCCTCAGGTTCTTCGTCTGTGAGGCGAGTGGGTTTGATAAGCCCCGTCTTGTAGGACTGCAGGAATGCATGTAATGTATCGAAAGCACCTTGCACGGTGCCCGGCATAAACTGGAACTTTGACGAATGGCAGTGATTTCGAATGTTGTTTTGATCCCAGAGCCTTCCACTCTCTCCTCTGGGATATTTTTTGTTATCCAGGTCATGTTAGAGAATGTGCAGCTCAATAGGCCATGGAATAGCTAATCAGCCAAAGAGGGTGCTTCGTAAGTAAAACTCAATCCATTTTCTAAATCAGAGGATATATATGGGATATATGAGAATATGTGTGGAAAGCAGGTGTGAGGCAGTTGTCCCAGCCGGATACAACACAAAACTCCTAGAATTTGAGTCAAAGACCAGCTCCTTCCCTCCCTCCTGGCTGCTCTTCCACCCAAACCACTCTTTTCATTCATTTCTCCCTCACCAAAACCTAGACTTTGCTTACTTACAGCTGTCCAAATTACACTCAAGATAACCAAATTAAAATGTCTTTTATCTGGCTTTCCATGCTCAGGAACAAGAGTATCAGTCTAGAGTCTTCGGGGCGCCCACTCAAACGAATATCCCTGTATTTCTCCAGAAATTCTTGCAGATGATGGATATAAAACACCTAGTCTGTACACTGTGTTTAATGGCACTGGGACGAGAGTGCAGGATAACTTCCTTTCCTGCCCCAGGAGGAGATTTCTCTCTGGTTTGTCCATGATCCAAAAGGAACTTCTCAGAGTAATTATCCATTTCAGACTTTGCTCCCACCCCTAAGGCACCCTGTCTCCAAGTAGGGCCACTGTCACCCCCCAGGTTCACGGTGATCGGCTGCACAGAAGGAGTTATGGTGACCAGACAGCCCGAGCCACCCAGGCCAGGGGCGTTTCCACTACAGTGCTTGCCCCGGGAGCACCCTTCTTCCACTGGTTCTGTACGTCTCAGGGCATCCCTCCCCACTTTCCTGCCATGAGTGCAGCTGCTAGACAGCCACCTAAGGGTGGTACATGTCCTGCTTATCCTACTGTACTCAGTGCTCACACACAGGGCCTTCCACAGTGCAGTGCTCCCAGCCAATGTCTGGAAATCAGTGAGACAGTGAGAAGGGCTCCCTATGTGCTGAGATGACGTCTCTCCTCCTTTCTTGAAGAACCAAGCCAATACAGAAGCACACATCTATGTTACTTTTCCAAAATTTCAGACAAGATGGAATAAGAAGCAAAATGAACAATCTTTTATTTCCCTATTTTCTGACCCCGTCACTTGAGTGCTCCATTCTTTCGCCTTTCCAGCAAATTTCTATGCCAATGCCCTGTAATTTCATTCCAGAACCCAAACAAGGAGGGAAGATCTCCCAGCTTATTTCCAGGACATGACAAAACTCTTAACTCTTGAACTGGCTAAGGACAAATGCTGTGGCGGGGGGGGGGGGATGTCACTCACACACTCAGCCCCCGAAGCGGATGAAATCTTCTATGCCAAGGAACCCCACTGGAGAGCTTCCTCGAGGACACCAAGCTCTGGATGTGGGAGTCATCACAGAGAACAGCCCCCTCCCGTCTCCCCCAAGGAGGCTCCTTGCCCGCTTTCTTCCCCCAACCCTCCCTGGCCCTGCACTCCTTAGAATGCCCAGGGCTGTCTCTTCACACACACACACACAAACAAACACTAACAGGAAAGAACCAGCAAGCAGCCTCACTTCCCGCCCAGCATCCCACAGGAGAAGCTGCCGGCCCCACCAAAGCCTGGAAAGGGCCTGGCCACCCCTGGGGCTCAGGCCCCCTCTTCCTCATTGCTCACAGACTCTTCACACAGGGCCAGGGAGGAAGGCTGCTGCCCACGACTGACCTGCAGCAAATACTCCAGCACTTGGAACTTGCTGGTTTCAGCATAGGCCCTGGGACCCCACAGGAACTCGTAGCGGGCAGGGTCGCTGCCGGGCACCTGCCGGTACTCCACGTACCCTTCCTGCACCCAGACATTGGTGAGGAGCTCCCTGGGCTCCCCGTAGATGACGTGCTCCCTGCCAGCATACACTCCCATGACCCCCAGCACTTCCCACACCTTCTCCTCCGGGGCACAGTCGCCCTCCAGGACGATCACCCCCAAGAGCACCACCAGGAGGCCGGTCTTGGGCATGCCCTGCTCACCACTCGGCAACCCACCGCAGGTGAGGCCCAGGACGGTGACCAGGACGTAGGAGTGGTCGCTGGGGTCCACCTCCTTCACATCCACGCCAAAGACCAGCCGCATGCACTCGGACGCTTGGCCGAAGATCACGGCGAAGGCGTCCTGGTAGTCGTTGCCGACCACTTCCAGCATCTCTGCCTGGCTGATGCGCTGCTGGGTGCGATACTTGAGCACCAGGAACGCCACCAGGTCAGCCGCCTAACCCTGGAGTGTGTCCTGGAGCAGGGGCTGGGCTTCCTCGGGCTCCTCCCAGCCGCTCGACCCCTCCTCATCTGGGCTGCTGGAGCCATGGTCAGGCTGGCCCCATGCAGTGGCTGCCAGGTCAGTGGGGGAGGGGCAGGCACTCTGAGGGCTCTGGGGAGCACTTGGGCCCCCAGCATCAGACCCCTCCTCCGGAGGGCCCAGAAACAGGGCAGAGCAGGAGATGCGAGAGGGGCTGGACTGGGAGGAGGCAGAGGCTGAGGAGGAGGGAGATGGGCCCCCCTCCTCCCCAGCCCCGGACAGCTGTGCCTCCACCAGGCTCTGGGTCGGGACTGGGTCTTCCTCCAGCTTCCAGAGCTCACTCCTCTGACCCAGGGACATGGCGTCTGTGTAGGGCTGAACCTGAAGAAAGATGTGGGATGGCTCCTCAGGGTGCAGCCCAGCCAGGAGAGGCCCGAGGTCCTAAAGCTGACAGTGGGCTGTGTCAGCTTGGGTGCTGAGGGGTCCCCTCTGTGGTGGGATGGGAGAACCCCTGGCTCCACACGCAGAGCATGGACCTCACCTCGACCACTGGCACTTGCCTGCACCTCCTCTGCCCTGACCTTAGGGAATCCTGCCTCAGACTGAGGCCTCAGCTCCCAGTTCTTTAAGCCCCTAGAGGAGGGAAGGAGGAGGCACCTCAGGGTGCAGACTGCAAGCACAGCCCCAGGCCCCCAGTGAGCACAGGAGGGCTGGGTCAGACTGAGGTCCTCACCAGTCCAGGCTGGGCGGTCCCCTCCTTGGCCTCTCAGGGGGCTGCTATTTCCCCTGCCAGGGCCTGGGCCCCACCCACCGTGGCCCTGAGGCCAAAGGCTCACAGCAAGACCATGCAGCCCTGAGACTCCACAGAAGGGGGCCCACATCTGGCCATGCCTGCCAAAGTTCTACAGGGCTCGTCACAGATCTGGAGGGATGGCCAAGCTCGGGGTTCCACATGTGCTGGGATGGGTACGCCTCTAAGGCTTCACCTTAACCCCAAGGAAGGCCTAGGAACACTCCCTGTGTTGAAGCTGAGGCCACCCTCCTGGTGCTGAGGCCTCATCTCTGGGAGACACCAGAAGGAAATGTCAGGAGAAATCAGTCGGCCCACCAATCCCCCATCTCCCCTGGGCTGACAGAAGAGGCAGGGTAGGCCTGGGCCCTAGAGATCCTGCTGTGGGAGGCATGCACTCATTTCTATTTTTTTTTTTTTAAGATTTTATGTATTTATTTGGGAGAGAGAGAGACAGCTAGCGAGAGAGGGAACACAAGCAGGGGGAGTGGGAGAGGAAGAAGCAGGCTCCCAGAGGAAGAGCCCAACGTGGGGCTCGATCCCAGAACCCCGGGATCACGCCCTGAGCCGAAGGCAGACGCTTAACGACTGAGCCACCCAGGTGCCCCACATGCCCTCATTTCTCACCTCCACCCCCACCAGGGCCAGGGCCAGGGCCAGGGCCATGGCCCCTGCCTCCCCCACTGACCAGAGTCCAGACCCTCAGGCCCAGGCCCTCCCCTCCCTGAGACCAGGGATCTGGAGACGAGGAGGGGCTCAGCCAAAGAGGCTCCACCCAGGGTTCCCAGGTAGGGCCTGGCCAGATTTCAAGGCCATCCCGTCCTTTTCCTGAGGGGTGGGTTCGGACCCAGCCACTCCTCCATCTGGGGTCCCCACATGGACTCTTGGCAGGACTAGGGACTCCTGCGTGTCTCCCAGGAGGGCTTCCTCAGATGACCTGACTGAGACCTCTCCCAGCATGGTCCTCACGTGCCTGAGAGCTGGGAGAGAAGGGTGAGGACGCAGCAATCCATGCCCTCCCCCTGCACCCCACCCAATTCACAATGAGCTGAGATTGGGGGCTGGCCCCTCTGTCCAGGGGCAGGAGTCCACTCTTTGTCCCTAAGGTGCTCACGTTTACTTTCGGCAGGTGCTGGAACTATCCCTTCTCCTAACCTCAGCATGCACCCTGCAGGCCAATGCCACCATCCCACTGAGACCCAGAGGAGAAAGTGGGGTGCTTACTTTCTTGACTCCCAGCCTGGCCTCGCAGGACTGAGCATCAGGGCAGGACTTCATTTGGGACCCCTGTGTCTGCGTGGGGGTCTGCTCAGTCCTCCCTCAGGGTCTTGGGACTCCACCCTCTGCTGACCTGAGGCCACACTCCTCAGACCAAGGCTCTCTCCTCCCTCAGACCCTGGGTGCAGAAGTCAAGAACACTTCAGCTGCTCCCCCCACTTGGGGGACATCCAAGAAGGAGTCCACGGGCAACAAAATCACTGTCTGTTTTAGGCTCTAAGGTCCTCAACGCTCACCCTGCATCCCTCGGGACTGCCCTGTGCTGTCCCCAGTCCTTTCCCCTCTGACAGCCCCACGCATCCGTGAGATCCAAGGCCAAATGTGGGGGTGCGACAGCTGCCCTATGGCCTCCCGTCGGTGACTCTGTTCTGGGGTCCAGGGTCCACGCAGTTCTCCCTGAGGGTTCTCGCCTTGACTTCGGGAGGATTTGACCTTCCCTGCTGCTGACCCCGATCTGCCTCTTACCCGAACCCCCAGACGCTCTATGACCCGGATGTGGAAGTCTGGACACGCCACTTGTCCTCTTCCCGCTCAGGGGCTTCCCAGGCCTGATCTGTTCTGGGGTTCAGGGTCGCTCATGTCCTCCCACCGGGTCCTCGCATCCAGTCCCATTAGCTCCTGCCCCTCATTTTTTAAACCATGGCCCCCGCTTCTGTCAGACCTGGATGCGGACGTCCTGACACACTGCCTGTGGACTTGGCACAAACACGCCTCACAGGGCTGACAGCAGGGGCAGGTTTCAGTGCGCTGTCCCTGTTCTGGAGTCCAGGTCCCTCCCTGAGTCCTCCCTCAGGGATCTTAGCTTGAGCCTCAGCACATCTTGTGTTCCTCTCTCTGCTGTCTCCAGGCCTGTTCCCTCAGACCAAAGCCCTCGCTGCCCTGAGAACCATGGGAAACGATCCTGGATGGCACATCAGGCAACAAAGGCCAGGGATTCCCTGAGATGGGTTCCTTCGGGTCACTTAGGCCTATCCTCTATTGCCCACCTGCACTCCCTGGATGGCCTGTGCCTTCATCCCTGCATCTGAAGGCCGCTCCTTACAACAAGCTCTCAGTGTCTCTGGGACCCAGAGCCGAAGTCAGGACACGCCTCATGTCATGCTTGTCCCACTCAAGGGCCTCCCAGGACTGATTCCCTACTGGGCCCAGGGTCCCTCTGTCCTCCCTCTGGTCCTCACCTTGACTCCCGACAGAAGCTGGGCCCTCCCAGCCTTCCGACCTGAGGCCGTGCTCCTTACCGCACGCCTCCTGACTCCTGAGACCCAGAATCGGATCTGCAGGCTCGCTATGCATCCCCATGGCCCCCAGGGATCTTCCTGGACTGACACTATGGCCCCACCCCTGGGAGATCTCCTCTGTCCTCCCTCAGAGTTCATAGCTTGACTCGGGTTACTGCCTAGGCCCTCTCCTCTGCACACCGGAGGGAGGCCCTGCTCCTTCCACCCAGGCCCCCAGGGTCTCTGACACTGCGGATGCAAAAGTCCTGACTCACCACCTCCAATCCCCCCTGCACGGACCTTCCCTCACTGCCTCTGTGCTGGGGTCCAGCGTCCTTCAGTCTTCCCTCTGCATCCTCAGCATGAAGCCCAGCAGGCCATGGGGTCTCCCCTCTGCCCACCTGAGCATTGGCTCCTTTCACCAGGTCCCCAGTCTCTCGGGAGACCCGGATGCACCAGTCCAGCCACACTGGCCTCGTTTCCCCATCGCGCCCAGGGGCCTTCCTGGACTGACACTAGGGCCTGACCTCTGTGAGTTCCCCTCTGTCCTCCCTCAGGGTTCATACCTTGACGCCCATAAGCGCCTGGGCCCTCGCCTCTAAAGACCTGAGATCTGCTCCTTACGACAGGCCCTTTATCACTCGGACACCCAGATGCAGAAGTCAAGACTCACCACGTGTTCCCATCCCGCACCAGGGGCCTTCATAGAAACCCTGTGCTAGGAACCAGGGTCTCTCAGTCCTCCCTCTGCATCCTCACATTGAAGCCCAGCAGGACCTGGGCCCTCCCCTCTGTCCACCGGATGGAAGACAGACTTCTTCCTCCGAGGCCCCCATTCTCTCAGGAGACCACGTTGCCGAAGTCCGGCCCCAGTGGCGGCGTGTTCCCATCCCGCCCGGTAGGCTCCCTAGACTGCCATCCTAGGCGGACTTCTGCCAGGGTCCCCTCTGTCCTCCGTTATGGTTCATCCCTGGTCTCCTCTCGATTCGCGCCAGGACCCTCCCCTCTGCCCACCTGAGCTTTGGCTCCCTCCATCAGGCGTTTAATCTCTCAGAGACCCGTATGCGGAAGTCCAGACTCACCACGTGTTCCCATCCGCGCCCCCCCCCCCCCCCGCGCATTGCCCCCGCCCCCGCCCGCCCATGTATCTTCTATGACTGACTCTGCTGGGGTCCAGCGACCTGCAGTCCTCCCTCTGCATCCTCACCACGATGCCCAGCAGGACCTGGGCCCTCCCTTCTGCCTACCTGAGCATCCGCTCCTTCCATCAGGCCTTTAGTCTCTCAGAGACCCGTATGTGGAACTCCTGACTCACCACGTGGACCCACCTTCCCCTCCCCCCCCCCCCCCCGGTGGACCTTCCCTGACTGCTGGTGTCTAGTGTCCCGCAGTCCTCCCTCTGTAGCCTCACCACGACGCCCAGTAGGACCTGGGTCCTCCCCTTGCCCACCTGAGGGAGTCCCTGGTCCTTCCACCAAGGCCCCCAGTCTCTCGGGAGACCTGGATGCACCAATCCCGCCCCATCGGCCATGTGTCCCTATCCCTCCCAGGGGCCTTCCCGGTCTGACCCTGGGGCCCGACCGCGCTGAGGTCCCCTCTGTCCCCGGCTTCTATGTCCGTGGGTCCTGCCCCCGATCCGTCCCCACGCGGTCCCTACCTGGACTCCCTGGGCCTGCCTCTGCCCCTGCCCCTTCCCGACCTGGCATCCTTCCGCTCTGACCAAGGTCCTAAGCTCCCTCAGACCCCCGAGGTGCATTTCACCAGACGCCCTCTGTGGCCACCCTCCCTAGGGACCCCCAGGGCCCGGCCGCGCCAGGAACCCAGTGCCTGGACCGAAGCGGGGGAGGGTGGGCCGCACAGTTCTCCCTCAGGTCCCACCACCCGCTCCAGGGAGGGCCTGGGCCCGCCCCTCTGGGGACCTGTGGCCACTGTCCTGGGCCCCGGCGGGAGGGGCGCAGCCGGACGACGCTGCCCCTGCCCGCGGTCTCTCGGGGCTACCGGCAGGGGCCACCTGGCTCCTGGGCGCCCCACCCCCACCCCCACCCCCACCCCCAGTGTGCTCCCTCACGGGTGGGTCTACCTGCACGCCTCGCCTCAGCTGACCAAGATCCCGCCTCCCTCACGCGGAGGTCGTCGCCGCTCTCAGAGCTCTGAGGCGGAAGTCGGAGCTCGTCACTTCCGGACCCCTTAGGAAGGGGTCCCCTAGGGCCGCCAGCACGTCGGGCGGCGATGGGTTCCGGCGAGGGGGTAGGTGGGGGAGGAGAGGGGAACGGGCAGGGCCGGGGTCCCCCGGTCCTCCCTGGTCTCCTTACCTGGACTCGGGCAGGCAGGGTTGGAGCCTGTCCGCCTCACAACCAGTCTCGCACCCACCCCACCACTTCCTTAACAGGGAGGCAGAGAGTGGAGTCTGGCTACTGTCACCACGCAGGTTCCTGGTGACCAGCTGCACAGAAGCCATCACGGCGCCCCTCTGGTCTCCCCAGACACCCAGGCCGGGCCAGGGGCATTTGCACTGCAGTGCTCGCCCCGGGAGCCACACCCCGTCACCCTGCTTCCCCTTCTTCTGCAGGGCTCAGGGCACCCCTCCCCACCTTCCTGCCAACACTGCGGCTGCTGGACACAGTCCCCTATGCCTGGGACGTGTCCTGCTTCTCCTGGTGTCCTCACTGCTCACCCACAGTGCCTTCCAGAGAGCAGAGCTCAGCCACTGGCTGGCAATCAAGGCGAGCAGGGCTCCCTCTGCGCTGACAGGTTTCTCCTCCTTTCTTGAAGAACCAAGCCAATGCAGGAGCACACATCTGCGTGTGCCTTTAGCATTTGCACAGTGACAGACAGCAAAGCATCAGAAGCAAGAACCAACAAACTTTCCCTTTTATTTCTCTATTTCCTGACCCCATCACTTCACTCTTCCTTTTTTCACCTTTTCAACCCATCCTTAGACCAATGCCCTGTGATTTTGGTCCAGAGCCCAAAGAAGGAGGCAAGGGGTCCCACCTGGTTTCCAGGACATGACAAAACTCTTAACTCTTGAACTGGGTAAGGACAAATGCTGTGTGGGGGGGGGGGGCGGATGTCACTCACACACTCAGCCGCCGAAGCGGATGAAACCTTCTATGCCAAGGAACCCCACTGGAGAGCTTCCTCGAGGACACCAAGCTCTGCATGTGGGAGTCATCACAGAGAACAGCCCCCTCCCATCCCCCCCACGGAGGCTCCTTGCCCAGCTTTCTTCTCCCAACCCTCCTTGGCCCTGCACTCCTTAGAAAGCCCAGGGCTGCCTCTTCACACACACACACACACACACACAGTAACAGGAAAGAACCAGCAAGCAGCCTCACTTCCCGCCCAGCATCCCGCAGGAGAATCTGTTGGCCCCACCAAAGCCTGGAAAGGGCCTGGCCACCCCTGGGGCTCAGGCCCCCTCTTCCTCATCGCTCACAGACTCTTCACACAGGGCCAGGGACGAAGGCTGCTGCCCGCGACTGACCCGCAGCAAATACTCCAGCACTTGGAACTTGCTGGTTTCAGCATAGGCCCTGGGACCCCACAGGAACTCGTAGCGGGCAGGGTCGCTGCCGGGCACCTGCCGGTACTCCACGTACCCTTCCTGCACCCAGACATTGGTGAGGAGCTCCCTGGGCTCCCCGTAGATGACGTGCTCCCTGCTGGCGTACACCCCCATGACCCCCAGCACTTCCCACACCTTCTCCTCCGGGGCACAGTCGCCCTCCAGGACGATCACCCCCAAGAGCACCACCAGGAGGCCGGTCTTGGGCATGCCCTGCTCACCGCTCGGCAGCCCACCGCAGGTGAGGCCCAGGACGGTGACCAGGACGTAGGAGTGGTCGCTGGGGTCCACCTCCTTCACATCCACGCCAAAGACCAGCCGCATGCACTCGGACGCTTGGCCGAAGATCACGGGGAAGGCGTCCTGGTAGTCGTTGCCGACCACCTCCAGCATCTCTGCCTGGCTGGTGCGCTGCTGGGTGAGATACTTGAGCCCCAGGAACGCCACCAGGTCAGCAGCCTTCCCCTGGAGTGTGTCCTGGAGCAGGGGCTGGGCTTCCTCGGGCTCCTCCCAGCCGCTCGACCCCTCCTCATCTGGGCTGCTGGAGCCATGGTGGGGCTGGCCCCATGCAGTGGCTGCCAGGCCAGTGGGGGAGGGGCAGGCACTCTGAGGGCTCTGGGGAGCACTTGGGCCCCCAGCAGCAGACCCCTCCTCCGGAGGGCCCAGAAACAGGGCAGAGCAGGAGATGCGAGAGGGGCTGGACTGGGAGGAGGCAGAGGCTGAGGAGGAGGGACATGGGCCCCCCTCCTCCCCAGCCCCGGACAGCTGTGCCTCCACCAGGCTCTGGGCCGGGACTGGGTCTTCCTCCAGCTTCCAGAGCTCACTCCTCCGACCCAGGGACATGGCGCCTGTCGGGCTGAACCTGAAGACAGAGGTGGGATGGCTCCTCAGAGTCCAGCCGGCCTGCAGAGGCCTGAGGTCCCAGAGCTGACAGTGGGCTGCTTCCTGCTTAGGAGAGGATGGGAAGGGCAAGCCCCTGGGTCCTCACCTTGACCTGTGGCACTCCCCTGCGCCTCCCCTGCTCTGTGACCTTAGGGACTCCTGCCTCAGGCAGAGACCTCGACTCTGAGTTCTTGAAGCCCCTGGAGGAGAAAGGGAGGGGCACCTCAGGGTGCAGACAGGAGGGCTGGGTCGGACTCTGTGAGGTCCCCACCAGTCCAGGCTGGGTGGTCCCCTCCTTGGCCTCTCAAGAGGCGGCTATTTCCCCTGCCAGAGCCTGGGCCCCACCCAACGTGGGACTGAGGCCAAAGGATCACAGCAAGGCCACGCAGCCCTGAGACTCCACAGAAGGTAAGCTAGGAGGCCCACATCTGGCCACAACTGCCAAAGGTCCACAGGGCTTGTCACGGATGTCCAGGGATGGCCAGGCTCGGGGTTCCATCTGTGCTGGGATGGGTGTGCCTCTTGGTCGATACCTTGACCCCACGGAAGGCCTGGGAAAACTCTCAGCCGCCCTGTGCTGAGGCCTCATCTCCGGAGGACGCCAGAGGGAAAAATCAATTAGCCCACCATTTCCTGTCTCCCCATGGCTGAGAGAAGTAGCAGGGCAAGCCTGGTCCCTAGGGATCCTGCTGTGGGAGGCATGCCCTCATTTCTCACCTCCATCCCCACCAGGGCCAGGGCCAGGGCCAAGGTCCCTGCCTCCCCCACTGACTAGAGTCCAGACCCTCAGGCCCAGGCCCAGGCCCTCCCCTCCCTGAGACCAGGGATCTGGAGAGGAGGAGGGGCTCAGCCCAACAGGCTCCACCCAGGGTTCCCAGGGTTCTCAGGTAGGGCCTGGCCAGATTTCTAGGCCATCTCCTCCTTTTCCTGAGGGGTGGGTTCGGACCCAGCCCCTCCTCTCTCAGGGGTCCCCACATGGATTCTTGGCAGTACCAGGGACTCCTGTGTGTCTCCCAGGAGGGCTTCCTCAGATGACCTGACTGAGACCTCTCCCAGCATGGTCCTCTCGTGCCTGAGAGCTGGGAGAGAAGGGTGAGGGCGCAGCAATCCACGCCCTCCCCCTGCACCCCACCCAATTCACAAGGAGCTCAGATCGGGGGTTGGTCCCTCTGTCCAGGGGCAGGAGTCCACTCTTTGTCCCTAAGGTGCTCACGTTTACTTTCGGCAGGTGCTGGAACTATCCCTTCTCCTATCCTCAGCATGCATCCTGCAGAACAACGCCACCACCCCGCGGAGACCCAGGGGAGAAAGTGGGGTGCTTACTTTTCTTGACTCCCAGCCTGGCCTCGCAGGACTGGCCACCGGGGCAGGACTTCATTTGGGACCCCTGTGTCTGCGTAGGGGTCTGCTCAGTCCTCCCTCAGAGTCTTGGGGCTCCACCCTCTGCTGACCTGAGGCCACAATCCTCAGACCAAGGCTCTCACCTCCCTCAGACCCTGGGTGCAGAAGTCAAGAACACTTCAGATGTTCCCCCCAGCTTGGGGGACATCCAAGAAGGAGCCCACGGGCAACAAAATCACTGTCTGTTTTAGGCTCTAAGGTCCTCAACGCTCACCCTGCATCCCTCGGGACTGCCCTGTGCTGTCCCCAGTCCTTTCCCCTCTGACAGCCCCACGCATCCGTGAGATCCAAGGCCAAATGTGGGGGTGCGACAGCTGCCCTATGGCCTCCCGTCGGTGACTCTGTTCTGGGGTCCAGGGTCCACGCAGTTCTCCCTGAGGGTTCTCGCCTTGACTTCGGGAGGATTTGACCTTCCCTGCTGCTGACCCTGATCTGCCTCTTACCCGAACCCCCAGACGCTCTATGACCCGGATGTGGAAGTCTGGACATGCCACTTGTCCTCTTCCCGCTCAGGGGCTTCCCAGGCCTGATGCTGTTCTGGGGTTCAGGGTCGCTCATGTCCTCCCACCGGGTCCTCGCATCCAGTCCCATTAGCCCCTGCCCCTCGTTTTTTAAACCATGGCCCCCGCTTCTGTCAGACCTGGATGCGGACGTCCTGACACACTGCCTGTGGACTTGGCACAAACACGCCTCACAGGGCTGACAGCAGGGGCAGGTTTCAGTGCGCTGTCCCTGTTCTGGAGTCCAGGTCCCTCCCTGAGTCCTCCCTCAGGGATCTTAGCTTGAGCCTCAGCACATCTTGTGTTCCTCTCTCTGCTGTCTCCAGGCCTGTTCCCTCAGACCAAAGCCCTCGCTGCCCTGAGAACCATGGGAAACGATCCTGGATGGCACATCAGGCAACAAAGGCCAGGGATTCCCTGAGATGGGTTCCTTCGGGTCACTTAGGCCTATCCTCTATTGCCCACCTGCACTCCCTGGATGGCCTGTGCCTTCATCCCTGCATCTGAAGGCCGCTCCTTACAACAAGCTCTCAGTGTCTCTGGGACCCAGAGCCGAAGTCAGGACACGCCTCATGTCATGCTTGTCCCACTCAAGGGCCTCCCAGGACTGATTCCCTACTGGGCCCAGGGTCCCTCTGTCCTCCCTCTGGTCCTCACCTTGACTCCTGACAGAACCTGGGCCCTCCCCGCCTTCTGACCTGAGGCCCTGCTCCTTACCCCAGGCCTCCTGACTCCCGAGACCCAGAATCAGATCTGCAGGCTCGCTATGCATCCCCATGGCCCCCAGGGATCTTCCTGGACTGACACTATGGCTCAACACCAGGGAGGTCTCCTCTGTCCTCCCTCAGAGTTCATAGCTTGAGTCAGGTTACTGTCTGGGCCCTCTCCTCTGCCCACCTTAGAGAAGCCCTGCTCCTTCTTCCAAGGCCCCCAGTGTTTCTTAGACCCAGATGTGGAAGTCTGGACTCACTACGTGTTTCCATCCACCCCGCTCCTGGATTGACTGGGCTAGGGTCGAAGTTTCCTCAGTCCTCCCTCTGCATCCTCACCATGAATCCCAGCAGGACCTGGGTCCTCCCTTCTACTGACCTGAGGCCCTGCCACTTACACCAGGCCTCCTGACTCTCTGAGACCCAGATGCAGAAGTCAGGACACACAGTGTGTTTTATCTCGCTGGGCCCTACAGTGGCTGACAATGTTTGAGGGTCCAGAGGTCCTTACTCTCTCTTCTGGTCCTCACCGGAATCCTAGCATGATCTGGGCCCTCCACTCTCCTGACCTGAGACCCTGCTCCTTACACCAGGCTCCCAGTGTCTCTGAGACCCAAATATGCAAGTCAGGTCTCACTGTGTGTTCCCATCCTGCCCAGGAGTCTTCCTGAACTGATGCTAGGGCCTGACCTCTGTGAGGTCCCCTCTTTCCTGAGGTCCTGAGTCCCTCAGTCCTCCTTAGTGTTTTTATTTATCTTCACCTCTGGCAGGGCCTGCAACTCCTCCCTGTGCTGACCTGAGAATGCACATCTGAGACCAAGTCAAACCTTCTTAGGAATCCCGAGGCAGAAATGAAAATATAGTGCATCAGGCAGACTGTCATGGAGCTTCCTACAGCTGGCAGCTAGAGTAGGGTTTTGTTGCTGGTGGGAGTTCCCTCCCTTGTAGAGTCGAGCACCCCCTCAATCTCCCCCTAGGGTCCTTGATTACTGACAGGACATGGGCCCTCCCCTCTGTTGATCTGAGTCCTGTTCCTTCAGATCAAGGCCTTTTCCCTCCTTGAGATCTCCCCTTTTTCCAGAAGAACTCAAAGGCCACCATATAGGGCTGTGTTTTCCTGGGGACTCCCAAGGCCAAAAGCAGGTTCAGGGTGGGGCTGAGGACCTTTCTTTTCTGAGGTCGAGGGCCCCTTTAGTCCTTTCTAAGGATTGTTTATTTGATTCCTGGCAGGTACTGGTACTCCTTTCTCTGCTGATCTGAAGACGTAGCCCTCTACCCAAGTCTCACTTTGTGAGACCTGCATCCCTCTTCCTCAGAAGGAAGGTAAGGGCTTCTACATCTCTCTCACTTGGGGCTTCCAGGGAATGACAACAGGGACAAGGTGAAGTTGGGACCCATCTCTTATGGTTTGGGAGTTCCCTTCAATGCTCCTTGAAGATCCTCACTCTGACTTCTGGAAGGGCCTTAGACTCCTTCCTCTGCTGACCTGAGTCCTTCCCCTTCTGGCCAAGGCTTTCATTGCTCTGAGGCCCTCAGGCAGAAAGGGGGGAACTCTCAGCCTGACAGTTCTGCTGGGGTTTCCCAAGCCTATCATCAGAGATGGGACTGGATTCTCTGGGTAGGGTGGACCCCAACAGTCCATACTAGCAAGTGTCCTCATCTTAGCTCTTGGCTCCTTGATTAAATGGTGGTTGGGAAATTCCCCTTTTCAGTCATCTCCACGTATTTGCTCAGCTACAACCCTTGCAGAGAATGACTCAGTGTCCCAGAATAGATGCTATTGGGCAGCTACAGCACCCATGACTCGTGGTGGAGGGTCAAAGAAGAAGCATACTTTCCTATATGTTTCTTCACCAGCCAGCCAGGCTTCAAAAACATTTTGTTCTAACAGATTTATTTTCCACATGGAAGAAACAGAGCTGCAGGATTTGGGGAGATCCTGCTGTTTTTGAGGTTATCTAACATTGCATCATTGAGTGCAGTAGTTCTCACTTTCTTAACATTCATTCCTAGTTTAAAAATATGTATTTTATATCTTTACCAAGCTTTTATTTCGAATACACATAACGTTTCATGAAAGAATACCTATCCTTACTGTGTGTAGATTGCTCTGAAACTTCCTATTCTATTTCCAGTCCGTTCTTTCTTTTTCTTATCTCATGACTTATTTATTTTATAACTGGAAGTTTGTATTTTTTAATTCCCTTCACCTATTTCACCCATCCCACCACCTCTTCCTCTCTGGCCACCACCAGTTTGTTCTTTGTATTTATGAGTCTTTCCAGTCCATTCTATTAAAATAATTTTTTGAAAGGCCAGTCCTCACTCGTCAAAAATTCAAAAATAAAAGAAGTAAAACCAATGAATTACCAAAGTTGTAATTAACAAAATTTATTGTGCACACCAAAAAAACAGTTTGTGAACTGGGAGCACTCAAACCAAACATGCAATGTGGCTCTGGGGTGTATTGTTAAAAAGCAACTTACATGGTGAGAAGACAGTGGCTGTTTATTCCTCACAGTGATAGGTTATAATATCAGAATTTTCTTAAATAATAGGGAATTGGTTAGTGATAACCTCATATCAGTTTCGGGAAACAGTTTAAGTTTTGCTTATGATTTCCAGAGGTGTAAGCAAGAAATGACCCAGGTTGTTAGTCTTGCAAAATAAGGTAAATTAAGCTTTGTTTGTATGGCTTAACTGGTTTTGTCTGTTCAGCGAATTTTCAAGGCTGGTCTCCATTTGTTTTTGATTGTTAATGCACTAAAATGGTTTCAGGTGGTCATTAGCACAGATTTTTTTTTTTGAGGGGGCCTTACTACCTTAATCATCCCACCTTTCCTTCTTCTTCTTTTTTTTTTTAATTTTATTTATTTGACAGAGAGAGACACAGCAAGAAAGGGAACACAAGCAGGGGGAGTAGGAGAGGGAGAAGCAGGTTTCCTGCTGAGTGGGGAGCAGGATGCAGGACTCGATCCCAGGACCCTGAGATCATGACCTGAGCCAAAGGTAGACGCTTAACAACTAAGCCACCCAGGTGTCCCATTCCATCTTTCCTTCTGTCCTGATATTACTCCAGGGTTACTGGCATCTATGCTCTGAGGCCCTGTCTCATATTTCCACAAGTAGAGGTGGAAGCTGAAAATCATTCCCCCTCCTATCCTATCTTTGCAGCCTACAGCACCTCCCAACTCCCCTGCTGCTCCCCATGCCCCTGACACTAGCAATCTTCAGTGTCCCTCCTGACTTTCTCAGTTTTGTTTAGATTTTTTTGATCTCCCCCGCTATAGTTATTGAGTATTGATTTTGGGAGTGGAAGTCAGCAGCTGGAACTTGATGGTTGTCTTGGCATCTACAGGTAATAATTTAAGGAGAATTCCCACCTTTATAATCTGTTACCCATTAATGAATATGTTTCAGTGCTCTATTTGGAACTTTGTTGAATTTATCAACAGATAGATTTATTTTTGTCTCCACTAATATCTAGTACATTTTTCTTAGAATTCCTTTTAGGCAATTTTTGGATTTTGTTGCCGTTTTGAATGGGATATTTTCTCTTACATGTTCTAATTAGTTATTGCCTTTATGTAGCATGGTTCTTGATTTTGTTATCATGATCTTCCATATAACATTTTCCTGAAATCTCTTACACATTTGAATATTCCATGTACATATTCCTTTAAATATATATAATATTATATATAAAAACTTTTTTTATTTTTTAGAATTTTGAGGTTTTACTTTTGTATTGATGGTAGTAACATGCTCAGTAATACAAAAATAAAATGTGAAAGTACGATTGACCCTTTTTCCAAATGGCGCCCTACTACATCTGCCAAATCATTTATTGGATGTATTTCTTTTTTTTTTAAGATTTTATTTATTTATTTGACAGAGAGAGAGACAGCCAGCGAGAGAGGGAACACAAGCAGGGGGAGTGGGAGAGGAAGAAGCAGGCTCATAGCAGAGGAGCCTGATGTGGGACTCGATCCCAGAACGCCGGGATCACGCCCTGAGCCGAAGGCAGACGCCTTCACATTCCTAGTCCTTCAGACTTAAAATCCTGGGGCTATAATTGCCTCCTCCTCTATAATTTCTCCATGTCTAATAACCAGATCTTATTATTTCTTTTGTTCTCTCTTCTGCTGGGCCATCCTGTCTATTAATGTTTTCCTGCATCACTTTATTCTATTTGCCAGCTATCTGTCTGTCTCCAATTTTTTAGTCTGGAATTAAGAAGATCCAGTCTTAGCCCCTCAAATGCCTAACAAGCCTCTTCAAAATTCCTGGCACCAAGTAGGCATGATTCCCTGCTTACCTCTGTTCCTCTCCAAATATTTATTCCTGCCTCTAAGCTTGTTTCATCTGGGATGCCCTTAATGCTTTTGTCATTAATCATCCCCAAATTTAGTAATCCCGTAAAACTATTCTAAATTCCCACTTCCTCCATGGAACTTTCCTCAATTCTTCAAAAACAGTAACAGGAAGTTCTCACTAGTGTCTTTCAACACTTAGTCAATTGGCATCTCCATATATTCTAGAATGGTACTTAATCATGAATCTTAAGTCATAATAAGAATCGATATTTGTGTAGTACTTCTGTACTAAGCACTAATCTAAATACTTCCTTTTCTTAAATTCAGTTATTCACAACAACTTCATAAAGTAGATACAATTATAATCCCTATTTTTCTCTTTTTGTCTTGAAATTTTAAGATTTTGTTTTCAAGGTTTTTTTTTTTAAATCCCAAACAGTTTAATAGCTTGTTGAAATCGGCAAGTCAAGCACCAAAGGAAAGAATTTTATCCTGAATTTATACAAGGTACAGGGCCAAATTATCAATGTTCAAGCAAGGCCATGCTGTTTTTTGTCCATGTGTTAGAAGCCAATATTATTTCGACCTTGCTACTTGAGGCATAATCAGCATCACCTGCGAGCTACTAAATCTGTACCCATATTTGTAACAGGATTCCTCTGTGATTCATATGCACATTCAAGTTTTAGAAGCACTAATTTAAGACATTTTTATTAGATTTTTAAATTTATATGAAGAAGTATGTGATAGCCATAAATAAAATTTTGGCTATAGTTTATTTTTATTTTATTTTTTAAATTTATTTTTTATTTTAGTTATTTTATTTTTATTATGTTCAATTAGCCATTGTTTCAAGTTTTTAAATTCCAGTTAATTAACAGTGTAATATTGGTTTCAGGAGTAGTATTAGAGATTCATCACTTACATATAACACCCAGTGCTTGTTACAACATGTGCCCTCCTTAATTCCCATCATGCATTTAATACTTCCTCACCATCCACCCCCCCTCCAGCAACCCTCAGTTTCTTCTTTATAATTAGAGTCTGTTTTATGGATTGCTTCTTTTTCTTTTCCCCTATGTTCATCTGTTTTTTCCCCTAAGTTCTAGTAAGAGTGAAATCATATGGTATTTCCTTTCACTGACTGACTTATTTCACTTATTACATTCTAGCTCCATCTGTGTCCTTGTAAATGTCAAGACTTCATTCTTTTTTATGCTGAGTAATATTCCATTGTGTATGAGTGTGTGTGTGTGTATGTGTATGTATATATATATATATATATATATATATATATATATATATATATATATCACAACTTCTTTATTCATTCATAAGTTTATGGACAACATTTGGGCTCTTTCCATAATTTAGCTATTGTTGATAATGCTGCCATAAACATCAGGGTGCATGTGTCACTTCGAATCAGTATTTTTGTATCCTTTGGGTAAATACCTAGTAACACAATTGCTGGATTGTAAGGTAGTTCTACTTTTAATTTTTGAGGAACCTCCATACTATTTTCTAGAGTACCTGCACCAGTTTGCATTCCCACAAACAGTGTAAGAGGGTTCCCCTTTCTCTGCATCCTCACTAACATCTGTTGTTTTCTGTGTTGTTAATTTTAAACATTCTGACTTGTATAAGGTGATATCTCATGGTAGTTTTGATTTGTATTTCCCTGATGGTCAGTGATGTGGAGCATCTTTACATGTGTCTGCTGGGCATGTATGTTTTTCATGTCTTCTGCCCATTTCTTAACTGGATTATTTGTTTTTTTTGGGTGTTGGGTTTAATAAGTTCTTTATAGATTTAGGATACTAACCGTTTATTAGGTATGTCATTTGCAAATATCTTCTCCCATTCCATAGGCTGCCTCTTAGTTTTGTTGATTGTTTCCTTTACTGTGCAAAAGATGTTTATCTTAATGAAGTCCCAATAGTTTATTTTTCCTTTTGTCTCCCTTGTCTCTGGAAACATATCTAGTAAGAAGTTGCTACAGCCATTGTCAAAGAGGCTGCTGCCTGTATTCTCCTCTAGGATTTTGATGGTTTCCTGTCTCACACTTTCATCAATTTTGAATTTACTTTTGTGTCAGGTGTAAGAAAGTGGTTCAGTTTCATTCTTTCACATGTTGCTATCCAGTTTTCCCAGCATCATTTGTTGAAGAGAGTTTTTTCCCATTGGGTATTCTTTCCTGCTTTGTTGAAGATTAGTTGACCATAGAGTTGAGGGTCTATTTTTGGGTTCTTTATTCTGTTCCGTTGATCTCTGTTTTTATGGCAGTACCATACTGTCTTGATGATTACAGCATTGTGATACAGCTTGAAGTCCAGAATTGTGATGCCTCCATCTTTGGTTTTATTTTTCAACATTCCTTTGGCTATTTGGGGCCTTTTGTAGTTCCATACAGATTTTAGGATTGTTTGTTCTAACTCTGTGAAAAATGCTGGTGGAATTTAATAGAGATTGCTTTACATGTGTAGATTGCTTTCGGTACTATAGACATTTTAACAATATTTGTTCTTCCAATCCATGAGCATGGAATTTTTTCCATTTCTCTGTGTCATTTTCAAATTCTTTCATAAGTGTTCTATAGTTTTCAGAGTACAGGTCTTTCACCTCTTTTGTTAGGTTTATTCCTAGGTATCTTATGGTTTTTGGTGCAATTATAAATGGGATCAACTCCTTGCTTTCTATTTCTGCTATTTCATTATTGGTGTATAGAAATGCAACAGATTTCTGTACATTGATTTTGTATGCTGTGACTTTGCTGAATTCGTCTATCAGTTCTAACAATTTTTTTGGTGGAGTCATTCGGGTTTTCTACATAGAGTATCATATTGCTTGCAAAGAGTGAGTTTTACTTCTTCCTTGCTGATTTGGATACCGTTTATTTCTTTTTGTTGTCTGATTGCTGAGGTCAGGACTTCTAGTACTATGTTGAACAAAAGTGGTAAGACTGGGCATCCCTGTCTTGTTTCTGATCCTAAAGGAAAAGCTCTCAGTTTTTTCCCATTGAGGATGCTATTAGCTGTGGGTCTTTTGTATATGGCCATTATGATGTTGAGGTAGGTTTCCTCTATCCCTAATTTGTTGAGAGTTTTCATCAAGAATGGATACTTTACTTTGTCGAATGGTTTTTCTGCATCTATTGAGAGGATCATATGGTCCTTTTCTTTTATTAATGTGGTATATGATGTTGATTGATTTGTGAATATTGAACCAAATTTGCAGCCCAGGAATAAATCCCACTTGATCTTAGTGGATAGTTCTTTTAATGTACTGTTTGTTGGATTTTATTTGCTTGTAATTTGTTGAAATATTTGCATTCATGTTCATCAAGGATATTGGAATGTAATTCTCTTTTTTAGTGGGGTCTGTTTGGTTTTAGAATCAAGGTAATGCTGCCCTCATTGAAAGAGTTTGGAAGTTTTCCTTCCATTTTTTATTTTTTGGAATAGTTTGACGAGAATAGGTATTGACTCTTCCTTACATGTCTGATAGAATTCCCCTGGGAAGCCATCTAGCCCTGGATTTTGTTTGTTGGGAGATTTTTGATTACTGATTCAATTTCTTTGCTGGTTATCAATCTGTTCAAGTTTTCTATTTCTTCCTGTTTCGGTTTTGGTAGTTTATATGTTTCTAGGAATTTATCCATTTCTTCCAGATTGCCCAGTTTATTGGCATGTAATTACTCATAATATTTTCTTTGTATTTCTATGGTGGTGGTGGTGATATTTTTTTCCTTTCATCTGTGATTTTTATTTGGGTCCTTTCTCTTTTTGTAAGTCTGGCTAGGAGTTTATCAGTTTTATTGATTCTTTCAAAAAACCAGCTCCTGGTTTCATTAATCTGTTCTGTTGTTTTTTAAATTTTATTTCTACATAAGTTATTTCTGCTCTGATCTTTATTTCCCTTCTTCTGCTGGCTTTAGACTTTATTTGTTATTCTTTTTCTAGCTCTTTTAGATGTAAGGTTAGGTTGTGTATTTGAGATTTTTCTTGCTTCTTGAGGTAGGCCTATATTACTATACACTTCCCTCTTAGGACCGCTTTTGCTGTATCTCAAAGGTTTTGGACTATCATGTTTTCATTTCATTTGTTTCCATGTATTTTTTAATTTCTTCTTTAATTTCCTGGTTGACCCATTCATTCTTTAGTAGAATATTCTTTAATCTCCATGTATTTGTGGTGTTTCTGAATTTTTTCTTGTGGTTGACTTCAAGTTTCATAAAGTTGTGGTCAGAAAATAGGCATGGTATAATCTCAATCTTTTTGTACTTGATGAGGCCTGATTTGTGACCCAGTATGTGGTCTATTCTGGAGAATGCCCCATGTGCACTCGAGAAGAAAGTGTATTCTGCTGCTTTGGGATGAAATGTTCTGAATATCTGTTAAGTCTGTCTGGTCCACTGTGTCATTCAAAGCCATTGTTTCCTTGTTGATTTTCTGTTTAGATGATCTGCCCATTGCTGTAAGTGGGGGTGTTCAAGTCCCCTACTATTATTGTATTATTATCTATGAGTTCCCATATGTTTGCTATTGTTTTATATATTTGGGTGCTCCCACATTGAGAGCATTAGTATTTACAATTGTCACATCTTCTTGTTGGACAGACCCTTTTATTATGATATCGTGCCCTTCTTCATCTCTTGCTACAGTCTTTGGAATAAAATCTAGTTTGTCTAATATAAGTATGGCTGCTCCAGCTTTCTTTTAACATCCATCAGCATGATAATATGGTCCTTCATCCCCTCACTTTCAATCTGCAGGTGTCTTTAGGTCTAAAATTAGTCTTTTGTAGGCAGCATATAGATGGGTCTTGTTTTTTTTTTTTCCCATTCTGATACCCTATGTCTTTTGACTGGAACAGTTAATCCATTTACATTCAAAGTGATTATTGGTAGATATGAATTTAGTACCATTGTATTACCAATAAAGTCATTGTTTCTGGAGATTTTCTCTCTTTCTTTCTAGTCTTTATCACTTTTGGTTTTACTTTCCCACTCAAAGACTCCCTTTAATATCTCTTTCAGGGCTGGTTTGGTGGTCACAAACTCCTTTAGTTTGTCTGGAAAACTCTATCTCTCCATCTATTCTGAATGACAGCCTTTCTGGATAGAATATTCTTGGCTGCAGATTTTTCCCTTTCAGCATGTTGAATATATCATGCCACTTTCTTCTGGCTTGTCAAGTTTCTGCAGAGAGATCTGTTGCTAAACTTATTTATCTTCCCTTGTAGGTTAGGGACTTTTCTCTTGCCGCTTTTAGGATTTTTTCTTTGTCTCTATATTTTGCAAATTTAACCATGCTATTTCTTAGTGTTGGTCTGCTTTTGTTGATTTTGATAGGAGTTGTCTGTGCCTCCTGGTTTTGGATGTCTGATCCTTCCCCAGATTAAGGATGTTTTTAGTTATAATTTCCTCAAATAGACTTTCTGCCCCTTTTCTCCCCTCTCTTCTTCTTTTGGGACTCTTGTGCTGTGAATGTTATTACGCTTTATGGAGTTGCTAAGTTCCTTAAGCCTACATTCATGATCCAATATTTTCCTTTCCCTCTTCTTTTCAGCTTCATTATTTTCCATAATTTTATCTTCTATATCACTGATTCATTCCTCTGCTTCTTCCATTCTTGTGGTCATTACATTCAGTCAGTTTCACAATTTGGTTATAGCATTTTTTTTCAGCTTGATTAGTTTTATGTCTTTTATCTCTGTGGTAAACGACTCCCTGGTGTTGTCTATGCTTTTCTCAAGCCCAGCTAATATCCTTATGATTGTAGTTTTAAATTCTGGATTAGGCATAATACTTGTGTCTGTTTTGATTAGATCCCTGGCCATGACCTTTTGTGGTTCTTTGGGATGAATTCCTCCGTCTTGGTATTCTGTCTAGGTCTCTGTCTTCTTCTGTTTGTTAGGGAAGCCTGTTATGTTTCCTGCTCCTGAGAGTGTTGGCTTTATTAAGAAGAGTTCATATACTGTTCAGGGCCTGGCACTTCAAGAAGTGTTTCTGGTGTATGCTGTGTGCACTTTGCTACTGTGTTTTGGCTGCTCTTTCCCTCGGGTCAGTCCTCTGCAGTTTCTCCTTGCCTGCAGTGGGGAGTTTTTGGACCTTGTCCAGAGTATGGCGAGTTTAAATGAGGTGTGTTCTTGTCTGCTTGTTAAAAGAGAGACCTGTTACTATTTCCATTAGAGCTGAAGCTTTGTAGCACTCTATGGTTAGTAGATGTGGTGTCTGCAGGGGTGGGGTTTGTACTGGTCTTCTGGGGGAGGGGCCCATTGCTCTGGTTCTCAGGCATGCTTGCCCTAGAAAAGTAGAACCTCAGAGTACAGGGTGGCAGGGCTTGATGTAAGCGGTTTAGGCCTTCACTTCTTGGTGCCGTGCTGATTAATGAAGCTAGTTCATGCTGAAGGGTACAGGAGAGAAATAGCGCCAACCCCCTCTGTCCTCCCTGGAGAGGAGTTTGTACCCACTGCTGTCCAGGAAGGTTTTACAGAAGAGCAAACAATTGCCCGTCATGTGTCCCAGGTGTCCCCTAGATCCCTGCCTTCACCTGGTCTGTATCTGGGCCATCTGCCCACCTGGCAGCACAGTGCACCTATATTTTATCCCAGTCAGGCTGGCTGAGTTTTAAAACTCCAAACTTTAGGTACCTGGTGTGGTGTAGGCCCACGCTGGTCCTTTGGCGGAAGGTCTCACCTTGCTGGGGCTGGGGCAGGTTTTTCCCAGAAGGGCAGTCACACCAAAGCATAGGAGCTTGGAGTATGGAGTAAAGTGCATCCAAAAGCTGCCCTTCTCATTTTCCCAGTCAGTGGCTTTGGGGAAGTGTTTTCTTTGTGCAGTCCCCTGTGTGCTCCTCTCTCTCTCTCTCCCTCTCCTCTCTTGTCTCTCTCTCTTCTCTCTCTTCCCTCTCTCTCCTTTTTCTGTGATCCCTTCTGTAGCACCTGCAATCCTTTTGTCCCCCAAATCATGTCTCTGTACCTCTTACCTTCCATGATGTAGCCTCTTCTCTCCCTCTAGTTGTACAGTTTGTTCTGTCAGTTCTCAGATTGATTTATTGGCTGTTCAGAATGATTTGATATTTGTCTAGCTGTGTTAGAGGGAGGAGGCATGCCTAAGGTCTTCATACCACTCCCCCATCTTAGATAAAAATATTTTATAGATAATATTGTCACCAAATATTATCTTTCTTTTCAATATTCATTTCTCTTTTTTATTTTGATATTCATATCTCTATGTGTTCCAGTGCAATTTTGAACAGTAGAGGAGAAAGAATACATTTTTTGTTCCTTGATTTAATGGGAAATGTTCTCACATTTCACATTTAAGTGTGTTTGCTATAGAATTTAGGAATTTGAAGTTCTAGTCTAGTGTTAGTTTACTTTTTTTAAACTATGAACTTGTTTTGAATTTTTTTCAGAGACATTTTATGTACCCATTGACATGATCAAGTGTTTTTTTTTTCTCATCTAATTTGTACAGGGAACTATAATTGAAAGTATTTTCTAATGTTGAATCATATTTTTATTCCTCAGGTAGAGCCTATTTGTTCATTTCATTCACTGTTATGTTGAATATGCTATTAAGTTATTTAGAATATTTGCTGCTATGTGAGTGAGCTTAGCTCAGGTGTTCCTTTCATGGGGTGATCTCATTGGTTTTTGAATGAAGGAGCACTAGCCTGGCAAAATGAGTTGAATAATTGTCCATTTTTGTATGCTTTGGAAGAGTTTACATAAAATGGTAATTTGTTGTTTCCTGACTATTTGGTAGAAATGGACTCCCAAATTGCCACATCCTGGAACATTTGATGGTGGTTTGAGTTTTTTAATATAGTTTTAGTTTGTATTGTTTGATAAAATTTTTAAGTGGTCAGTTTTACTCAGAATTTCAAATTTAATGGCATAATATTTGTAATAAAATATCTTTTATTACAGAAATTATCAAACATAAAGAACAATAAGGAGAATAGTATAATAAGCCCAGTATACCTGACACTCAGCATCAACTATCTTCAGAACAATTATACCTTCACCCTCTTCCATTTTCTTTTCTTTGGAATAATTTGAAGCATATCCAAATTACATACATGTTTCCCCTAAATATGTCATATGCATTTATAAAAGATATTTACCTTTTATAAATTATAAATTTAGTATAAATATCTTTTCTAAAAATTTAAATAATTGTTAAATGCCCAGATATTTTTCATGTTTACCTAACAAATATATACTTTAAGAAAATGGTTTCTTTGGATCAGTATCTGAATTGATCTAATCACTGCAATTGTTTCTTTTATGTCCCTTGTCTTTTTAAATATATAATTCCTTCCCTCATTAACTTCCCTTGCAATTATTATTATTATTTTTTAAAAAACAACATTTATGTTCCATTCAGTTACCCATATTATGGATTTTGCTGAATGCAATGTTTGTGGTATCCCTTAACATGTTCCTCAGACCTTACTTTTTAACCCTATAAGATAGCCCAGTTTCATTGTGGATATTTACTGCCCCAGTTCTAGAATCAGCCATCCAAAGAGCCTTAGTTTCTTTTATTGGATGTTAGTTTTTAAAAACCTAGATCTCAGTGCAATGTATGCTTGTGCTACTGGAGACTTCTTAATGATAGGCCCTCAGCTAACAGCAGTGAAATATGTGTATATTAACCCACATATATACATACATATAAATATTTATATATATAGCTATCTGTATCTATATTAAGCTGAACATGAGTTTATGCTCATACTCCCAATTCTAATCCATTATCACAAAGATCATTTTAGCTTCCTTCCCTTGCTTACCTGTAATATCCCACTCCAACAGTGAGAAACCTGGCTCTCACCATTTGCCAATCTAATTAATTATTCAATTCCAGTATACACATATAGTTCCTTTTGACTTTAGTATTACAACATTCATTTCCAAAGTTACTTAGGGTGGCAACTTTACCTTTATATCCTTTGGTGAGGTTGTTTCATACATTTTTATTGCAGTTAGAATATTTTGCCACATTCTACATTCCATTCCAGGTTTTCTGGACCTCCTAAATTATTTTTTTCATTTTCATACATTAATATTTACTCTATTGTCAAGTTGTCTTTTTTAACAAACACATACTGTCATGCATACTCCATTGCAGTATCATACAAAATAGCTTCATTGTCCTAACAAATCCCTTGCAATTAAACTATTTAAGCCTTTCCCCATATGTTTACTATCTGTATGATTTTTTCCTTTCCAGAATGTCATATAAGTATAATCAAATACTTTCTAGACTTTTCCAACTGGCCTTTTGAAAGATATTAATTGATTTAATTTATTTAGTAGATATAGTTTTATTCAGGTTATCTTTTTATCCTTGTGTGAGTTTTGTAGTTCGTGTTATTAGAAGTAATTTTATCTAATTTGCTACATTTGTGGACATGGAGTTGTCATAGTATTTCTTTAATTCCTTCATTATCCTTCTAATGTCCATGGGATCAATATTGATGACCCCTTTCTCATTTCTGATATTGGTTATTTGTGTCTTCTATTTTTTCTTGATTAGCTTTGACCAATGATTATCAATTTTGTTGATCTTTGCAAATAACTAGTTTTGATTTTGTTGATTTTTCTATATTCCTCTTTTTAATTTTATTGATTTTTGTAGAAAGTTTTCTTATTTATTTTCTTCTGCTTGCCTTAGGCTTAATTTACTCTTCTTTCTCTAGGCTCTTAAGGTGAAATTTTAGGTTTGATTATAGATCTTTTTTCTTTAAGACATTTAGTGCTATCAATTTATCCCTAAGCACTGTTCTTGCTACATTCCACAAATTTTGATAATTTGCATTTTTATTTTAACTTAATTCAAGATATTTTAAAATTTATATTGGGGCTTTCCCTGACCCAGGGGTATGTGGAAGTATATTGTTTAATTTTCAAATTAAATTACCTCTCTTCTCCTTCTGATATTCCAATTACCTAAATGTTACACCTTTTGAAATTGTCCCACAGTTCTTGGATATTCTGTTCTGGGTTTTTCTTCCCCATTTTGTTTCTTTTTTCTTTTCCTTTTTCCTTTCCTTTCCTTCTCACTTCCTACTCCCTTCCTCCTCTCTTCCCTTCCTTTTCCTTTCCTATTTATATTGGCATATATAAATAGGTCACTGATTCTTTCCTCAACCAGGTCCAGTCTGTTGATGAGCTCACCAAAAACATTCTTAATTTATTTTACAGTGTATTTTTTAAGTTCTGGCATTTCCTCTTGAATCTTTCTTAGAGTTCTCATATCTCAACTTACATCTACTTACCTGTCTTGCATATTTTCTTCTTTTCTCATCACAAAACCTTTAACATGTTGTAGTTACTTTAAAGTCCCTGTCCAGTAATTTCAACCTGTTTTTCATATCTAAGTCAGTTTCTGATACATGCTTTGTCTCTTCAGACTGTATTTATTTTGCCTTTTAGCATGTCATGCAACTTGCCAAAAAGCCAGGCATATTGGACAGTAGAAACTGAAGTAAATAGGCCTTTGTAGTGTGAGGTTTTATGTCAGTCTGACTAATATTGCAGCTGTAGCAGCTAGAGATTTATGTTTTGTATAATGTCCTTTTTTTTTTCCTCCTCTGTTGTTTGTGGGTTTCCCTAGGAACTATATCTTAAATAGATTGTATATCTTGCCATTCTTTCAGTTATAATCTACTGTTATTATAATGGAGATATATTGATGATGGTAAGTTATGGGAGAAGGCGAGTCTTCTATATTATAATCAAATCTCAGTCTTCTATATATATTTTCTTAGGCTGTGTCCTTCAGAAATTTTTCTTACCTTCCCTCTCCACTTAGATAAGGCAAACATGCTAAAGCTGGCTGGAGTAGAGTAATTGCTCTTCTGCCTATATGAGATAAGACCATCTGGTTAAGTCTTTTTTCATTGGAGAGTAATTCTTTCATATGGGGAATGCACTATGTGTACTTAGAAATGATTGTTTTACCTTTCCCACTGCCAAATACCTAAGATGATTTTTCCTCATTCCTTGTTGTGAGAATTTGATGGGGTTCTTGAAGGTGAAAATCCATGAAAGTATATATATATACATATATATATATATATATATATATATATATATATATATATATATAATGTTTTTATCCATTCATCAATCGATGCACACTTGGGCTGCTTCCGTATCTTGGCTGTTGTAAATAATGCTGCTAAAACGTAAGGGTGCATGTGTCCCTTTGAATTAGTGCTTTTGTATCCTTTTTTTATTTTTTTATTTTTTAATAATAATATTTTTTATTATATTATGTTAGTCACCATACAGTACATCCCTGGTTTTTGATATAAAGTTCCATGATTCATTAGTTGCATATAACACCCAGTGCACCATGCAATACGTGCCCTCCTTACTACCCATCACCAGCCTATCCCATTCCCCCACCCCCCTCCCCTCTGAAGCCGTCAGTTTGTTTCTCAGAGTCCATAGTCTCTCGTGGTTCATTCCCCCTTCTGATTACCCCCCCTTTCTTTATCCCTTTCTTCTCCTACTGATCTTCCTACTTCTTATGTATCCTTTTTTAAAATTTAAATTAAACTATCCAATGTATAGTACATCATTAGTTTTTGATATAGGAAACTAATGAATTGTTGAACATTATAACACCCAGTGCTCTCCTTAATGCCCATCAAACAGTTACCCCATCCCCGCACCCACCTCTCTTTCCACAACCCTCAGTTTGTTTCCTGGAGTCAAGAATCTCTCATGGTTGTCTCTCTCTCTCTGATTTCTTCCCATTCAGTTTTCCCTCCCTTCCCCTATTGTCCTCTGCACTATTCCTTATGTTCCACATATAAGTGAAACCATATGATAATTGTTTTTCTCTGATTGACTTATTTCACTTACCATAATACCCTCCAGTTCTATCCATGTCAATGGAAATGGTAGATATTCATCCTTTCTGATGGCTGAGTAATATTCCATTGTATATATGAACCACATCTTCTTTAGCCATTCATCTGTTGAAGGTTATCTGGGGTCCTTCCACAGTCTGGCTATGGTGGACATTGCTGCTATGAACATTGGGGTGCATGTATCCCTTCTTTTCAATACATCTGTATCTTTGGGGTAAATACCCAGTAGTGCAATTGCTGGGTCATAGGGTACCTCTATGTTTAATGTCTTGAGGAACTTCCATACTGTTTTCCAGACTGGCTATACCAGCTTGCATCCTCGCCAAGATTGTAAGAGGGTTCCCCTTTCTCCACATCCTCACCAACATTTGTTGCTCCCTGTCTTGTTAATTTTAGCCATTCTAACTGGTATAAGGTGGTATCTCATTGTGGTTTTGATTTGTATTTTCCTGATGGCAAGTGATGTGGAGCATTTTTTCATGTGTCTGTTAACCATTTGTATGTCTTCTTTGGAGAAGTATCTGCTCATGTCTTCTGCCCATTTCTTGACTGGATTATTTGGTTTGGGGGTGTTGAGCATGACAAGTTCTTTATAAAACTTGGATACCAGCCCTTTATCTGTAATGTCATTTGCAAATATCTTCTCCCATTCTATAGGTTGCCTTTTTAGTCTTGTTGATTTTTTCCTTGGCTGTGCAGAAGTTTTTATCTTGATGAAGTCCCAATAGTTCATTTTTGCTTTTGTTTCCCTTGCCTTTAGACGTGTGTCTTGCAGGAAGTTGCTGTGTCCCAGGTTGAAGATGTTGCTGCCTGTGTTCTCTAGGGTTTTGATGGATTCCTGTCTTGGTGTGAGAGAATGCTCCAGTTTAATTCTTCTGCATGTGGCTGTCTAATTTTTCCAACAACATTTGTTGAAGAGACTGTCTTTTTCCACTGAATATTCTTTATTGCCTTGTTGAAGGTTAGTTGACCACAGAGTTGAGTGTCCATTTACTGGTTCTCTATTCTGTTCCATTGATCTGTGTGTCTGTTTTTGTCCCAGTACCATGCTGTCTTGATGATCACAGCTTTGTAATATAGCTTGAAGTCAGGCATTGTGATGCCTCCAGCTTTGGTTTTCTTTTTAAACGTTTCTTTGGCTTTTCAGGGTCTTTTCTGGTTCCATACAAATTTTAGGGTTGTTTGTCCCAGCTCTCTGAAAAATGTCAATGATATTTTGATAGGGATTGCACTGAATATGTAAATTTCTCTGGGTAGCATAGACATTTTCACAATGTTTATTCTTCCAATCCGTGAGCATGGAATATTTTTCCATTTCTTTGTGTCTTCCTCAATTTCTTTCATAAATGTTCTGTAGTTTCTAGTGTACAGATCTTTTACCTCTTTGCTTAGGTTTATTCTTAGGTATCTTGTGGTTTTTGGTGCAATTGTAAATGGGATTAAGTGTTACTTTCTCTTTCTTCAGTCACATTGTTAGTGTATAGAAACGCAACTGATTTCTGTGCATTGATTTTCTATCCTGCCACGTTGCTGAATTGCTGTATGAGTTCTAGCAATTTGGGGGTGGTGTCTTTGGGGTTTTCCACATAAAGTATCATGTTATCTGCAAAGAGTGAGAGTTTGGGGGCACCTGGGTGGCACGTTCGTTAAGTGTCTGCCTTCGGCTCAGGGCGTGATCCCAGTGTTCTGGGATCGAGCCCCATATCAGGCTCCTCTGCTAGGAGCCTGCTTCTTCCTCTTCCACTCCCCCTGCTTGTGTTCCCTCTCTCTCACTGGCTGTCTCTGTCAAATAAATAAATAAAATCTTTTAAAAATTTTATTTAAAAAAAAGAGTAAGAGTTTGACTTCTTTGCCAATTTGAATGCCTTTTAGTTCTTCTTGTTAACTGATTGCTGAGGCTAAGACTTCTAGTACTATGTTGAACAAAAGTGGTGAGAGTGGGCATCCCTGTTGTGTTCCTGACCTTAGGAGAAAAGCTTTCAGTTTTTCTCCTTTGAGAATGATGTTAGCTGTGGGATTTTCATAGATGGATTTTATGATATTGAGATATGTTCCCTCTATCCCTAGACGTGGAAGTGTCTTAATCAAGAAAGGATGCTATATTTTGTCAAATGCTTTTTCTGCATCAATTGAGAGAATCATATGGTTCTTGTCTTTTCTTTTATTTATGTGCTCTAACACATTGATTGATTTGTGAACTTTGAACCACTCTTGCCTCCCAGGAATAAGTCCCACCTGTTTGTGGTGAATAATACTTTTAATGGACTGTTGGATCCTATTTACTAGCATCTTGGTGAGTATTTTGACATCCATGTTCATCAGGGATACTGGACCATAATTCTCCTTTTTGATGGGTTTTTGTCTGGTTTTGGGATCAAGGTAATTCTGGCCAGTTTGGAAGTTTTCCTTCCATTTCAATGTTTTGAAACAGCTTCAGTAGAATAGGTATGATTTCTGCTTTAAATGTTTCTTAGATTTCCCCTGGGAAGCCATCTGGCCCTGGACTCTTGTTTTTTGGGAGGTTTTTGATTACTGCTGTATTTCCTTGATGGTTATTGGTCTGTTCAGATTGTCTGTTTCTTCCTGTTCTAGTCTTGGTAGCTTATAAGTTTCCAGAAAGGTATCCATTTCTTCCAGATTGCCTAATTTGTTGGCATATAGTTGCTGATAATATGTTCTAACAATTGTCTCTATTTCCTTGGTATTAGTCATGATCTCCCTACTTTCATTCATGATTTTATTATTTTGGGTCCTTTCTCTTTTCTTTTGGATAAGTCTGGACAGAAGTTTATTGATTTTATTAATTCTTTCAAAGAACCAGTTTCTTGTTTCATTGATCTGTTCTACTGTTCTTCTAGTTTCTATTTCATTGATTTCTGTTCTAATCTTTATTATTTCTCTTCTTCCACTTGGTTTAAGCTTTATTTGCTATTCTTTCTCCAGGTCCTTTAGGTGTAAGGTTAGCTTGAGCATTTGGGATCTTTCTAATTTTTTGAGAGAGGCTTGGAGGGCTATGTACTTCCCTCTAAGGACCGCCTTTGCCGTATCCCATAGGTTTTGGACCAATGTGTTTTCACTTTCATTAGTTTCAATGGATTGTTTAAGTTCTTCTTTAATTTCCTGGTTGTCCCATTCATTCTTTAGCAGGGTACTCTTTAACCTTCAAGTGTTTGAGTTCCTTCCCAATTTCTTCCAGTGATTGAGTTCCAGTTTCAAAGCATTGTGGTCTGAAAATATGCAGGGAATAATCTCAATCTTTTGGAATTGGTTGAGACCTGCTTCGTGACCCAGTATGTGATCTAGTCTGGAGAATGTTCCATGTGCACTCAAGAAGAATGAGTATTCTATTGTTTTAAGATGGAGTGTTCTGAATATGTCTGTTAAATACATCTTTTCCAATGTGTCATTCAAAACCATGATTTTTTTGTTGATTTTCTGTTTAGATGATCTCTCCATTGATGTAAGAAGGATGTTAAAGTCCCCTACTTTGGTATTATTATGAATTAGTTCCTTTATGTCTGTTATTAAATGTTTTATGTCTTTGAGTGGTCATATGTTGGGTGTATAAATATTTACAATTGTTACATCTAGTTGAATTGTCCCCTTCATTATTACATAGTGTCCTTCTTTGTCTCTTTCTTTTTTAATGATTTTTTATTATATTATGTTAGTCACCATACAGTACATCCCCGGTTCCGATGTAAGGCTCGATGATGCATTAGTTGCGTATAACACCCAGTGCACCATGCAATACGTGCCCTCCTTACTACCCATCACCGGTCTATCCCATTCCCCCACCCCTCTCCCCTCTGAAGCCGTCAGTTTGTTTCTTATAGCCCATAGTCTCTCATGTTTCATTCCCCCTTCTGATTACCCCCCCTTTATCCCTTTCTTCCCCTACTGATCATCCTAGTTCTTATGTTCCATAGATGAGAGAAATCATATGATAGTTGTCTTTCTCTGCTTGACTTATTTCACTTAGCATTATCTCCTCCAGTGCCGTCCATGTTGCACCAAATGTTGAGAACTCGTTCTTTCTGATAGCTGAGTAATATTCCATTGTCTATATGGACCACAACTTCTTAATCCAGTCATCTGTTGAAGGGCATCTCGGCTCCTTCCACGATTTAGCTATTGTGGACATTGCTGCTATGAACATTGGGGTGCATATGGCCCTTCTCTTCACTACGTCTGTATCTTTGGGGTAAATACCCAGTAGTGCAATGGCTGGATCATAGGGTAGCTCAATTTTTAACTTTTTAAGGGACCTCCACACTGTTTTCCAGAGTGGCTGGACCAACTTGCATTCCCACCAACAATGTAGGAGGGATCCCCTTTCTCCACATCCTCTCCAACAATTGTTGTTTCTTGCCTTGTCTATTTTTGCCATTCTAACGGGCATAAGGTGGTATCTCAGTGTGGTTTTGATTTGAATTTCCCTGATGGCTAATGATTTTGAACATTTTGTCATGTGTCTGTTAGCCATTTGTATGTCTTCATTGGAAAAGTGTCTGTTCATATCTTCTGCCCATTTTTTGATTTGTTTATTTGTTTCTCGTGTATTGAGTTTGAGAAGTTCTTTGTAGATCTCGGATACCAGTCCTTTATCTGTAGTATCATTTGCAAATATATTCTCCCATTCCGTGGGCTGCCTCTTAGTTTTTCTGACTGTTTCCTTGGCTACGCAGAAACTTTTAATCTTGATGAAGTCCCATAAATTCATTTTATCTTTTGTTTCTCTTGCCTTTGGGAATGTGTCATGAAAAAGGTTGCTTTGGCCGATGTCGTAGAGGTTGTTGCCTATGTTCTCTTCTAGAATTTTGATGGATTCCTGTCTCACATCGAGGTCTTTCATCCATTTGGAGTTTATTTTTGTGTATGGTGTGAGATAGTGGTCGTTTCATTCTTTTGCATGTAACTCTCCAATTTTCCCAGCACCATTTATTGAAGAGACTGTCTTTTTCCACCAGATGTTTTTTCCTGCTTTATCAAATATTAGTTGCCCAAAGAGCCGAGGGTCCATTTCTGGGTTCTCTATTCTGTTCCATTGGTCTATGTGTCTGCTTTTGTGTCAGTACCATGCTGTCTTTGTGATCACAGCTTTGTAGTACAGCTCGAAATCCGGCATTGTGATGCCCCCAGCTTTGTTTTTCCTTTTCAACAGTTCCTTGGAGATTCGGGGCCTTTTCTGTTTCCATACAAATTTAAGGACTATTTGTTCCAGTTCTTTGAAAAATGTCCTCAGTATTTTGATCGGGATAGCATTGAAAGTGTCGATTGCTCTGGGTAGCATGGACATTTTAACTATGTTAATTCTTCTGATCCATGAGCATGGAATATCTTTCCATCTTTTTATGTCTTCCTCAATGTCTTTCAAGAGTGATTTATAGCTTCTAGAATATAGGTCCTTTACGTCTCTGGTTAAGTTAATTCCAAGGTAACGTATGGTTTTTGGTGCTATTGTAAATGGGATGGATTCCCTAATTTCTCTTTCTTCGGTCTCGTTATTCGTGTATAGAAATGCAACTGATTTCTGAGCATTGATTTTGTATCCCGCCACATTACTGAATTGCTCTATAACTTCTAATAGTTTGGGAGTGGCTTCTTTTGGGTTTTCCATATAGAGTATCATGTCATCTGTGAAGAGAGACATTTTGACTTCTTCTTTGCCAATTTGGATACCTTTGATCCCTTTTTGTCGTTTGATTGCTGTTGCAAGGACTTCTAGTACTATGTTGAATAATAGTGGCGAGAGTGGGCATCCTTGTCGTGTTCCTGATCTTAAGGGAAAGGCTTCCAGCTTTTCCCCATTGAGAATAATATTTGCAGTAGGCTTTTCATAGATGGCTTTTATGAGATTGAGAAATGTACCCTCTATTCCTACACTCTGAAGGGTTTTAATCAGGAAAGGATGCCGTATTTTGTCAGATGCTTTTTCGGCATCAATTGAGAGGATCATATGGTTCCTGAGTCTTTTCTTGTTGATATGATGTATCACGCTGATTGATTTGCGAATATTGAACCATGCTTGCATCCCAGGTATGAATCCCACTTGATCATGATGGATAATCCTTTTAATGTACTGTTGGATTCTATTAGCAAGTATCTTGTTGAGGATTTTGGCGTCTATATTCATTAGGGAAATCGGTCTGTAATTCTCCTTTTTGAGGGGGTCTTTGCCTGGTTTGGGGATCTATATCTCCTGTTCTTGAGGGTAATGGCCTTATAAAAGAGTTCCTTTAGTGCTCTGCTATGTGGTGTTCCCTGTTTCCCAGAGCCTGTTGCTTCCAGAGTGTCTCCAATGTGTGCTGCATGCACTCTGCTGTTGTGTCCTGGCTTCTTTAGGCCAGTTGTCTGCAGAGGCTCTCTTTGCCTCTTGTGGACAGTGTTTGTTCCCTGGCCTGAATGTGATGAGTTTTAACAAGGTGTGCTCTTCTCTGCTTATGAAATGAGACTTTTTGCCACTGCTGTAGGAACTGAGATGCAAATAGACTCCTGCATCAGAAGATATAGTATGAGCAGGGGTTTGGACCTGTCTTTAGGGGATGGGGTCTGCTTGGCTAGGACTGAGGCAAGTGTGACTGGGAGGGGTGGTTCCACCAGAGCAGGGGTGAGGTGGGGTGGGGATGGGGCAGGGTTTGGTGTAAGCAATTTAGGTAGCACGTATCAGTGCTATGCTGCTTCTTGCAGGTGGCCCTGTGCCTATGCTAAGTGATGAAGGAGGGGAATAGCACTGGGCAGTTCCTTTGTTCCTAGAAGGGTCTCTCTATGAATACTGTCTTTCTGGGATGTGTTCTGAGATGAAAGAATAACTTCCCTACTGTGTGCCTCAGGTGTTCTTCAGATTGCTGTTTCCGTGCTATATGTCCACAGATTATTTGCTGGCCTTCTCTCCAAGAGCAGCGCAATGCCCTCGAGGCTCTATACCAGCTGAGTCTGCTGACCTTTAAAACTCCAGGCTTTAAGCCCTGCTGGATGCCACAAAACTCACAAAATTTGGCCCCTCTTGCTTCTAAGCCAATTGTTATGGGGACTCATTTTCCTCATATGCTCCCCTGTGTGCCAGTCTGTCTCTTGCTCTTCTCCATAACTGCAGCTCCCTCCCCACTGCAGAGGCAGCCGTGATCTGTTTCCCAAACCACATCTCCATACTTACTACTTTCTTTGATGTGGCCTCTTCTCTACCTTTAGTTGTGGAGTTTGTTCTGCTAGTCTTCAGGTCAGTTTCTGGGGTATTTAGGATGATTTATAGTTATCTAGTTGTATTAGTGGGATGAGGTGAGCCTAGGGTCCTCCTGCTCTGCTGCCATTTTCCAACTGTGTCCAAGGACCCTTTTTTCTTCTTTTTCCTGTTCATTTTAGTTTAATTTCTCAAGACTTGCTAGAGGTTTGTCTTATTATTTTATTTTATTTTTTTTTAATTTTAACTATTTGAGAGAGACAGAGAGGGAGCAAGAGCAAGAGCAAGAGCGAGAGCAAGAGAGAGGACAGAGGGAGAGGGAGAAGCAGACTCCTTGTGGAGCAGAGAGCCCTATGTGGGGCTCAATTCCAGGACCTGGGATCATGACCCGAGGCAAAGGTAGATGCTTAACTGACTGAGCCACCCAGATGTCCCGGTTTTATTATTATTTTTTTAATGTTTTTTTATTATGTTAGTCACCATACAGTACATCCCTGGTTTCTGATGCAAAGTTCAATGATTCATTAATTGCTTATAACACCCAGTGCACCATGCAATACATGCCCTCCTTACTACCCAACACCAGTCTATCCCCTTCCCCAACCCCCTTCCCCTCTGAAGCCCTCAGTTTGTTTCTCAGAGTCCATAGTCTCTCATGCGTCATTCCCCCTTCTGATGACCCCCTCTTTCTTTATCCCTTTCTTCCCCTACCGATCTTCCTAGTTCTTATGTTCCATAGATGAGAGAAATCATATGATAATTGTCTTTCTCTGATTGACTTGTTTCACTTAGCATTATCTCCTCCAGTGCCGTCCATGTTGCAGCAAATGTTGAGAACTCGTTCTTTCTGATAGCTGAGTACTATTCCATTGTATATATGGACCACATCTTCTTAATCCAGTCATCTGTTGAAGGGCATCTCGGTTCCTTTCATGATTTAGCCAGTTTTATTATTTTAAAGAAGTACCTTAATGTTTACATTTATTTATCAAGTTTATTTTTAATTTGCTTTTGTTTGTGTATTTTCTATTTTATCAGTGTTTGATATTATCTTGATTTTTTTCTTTGTCCTGTATTCCTTTGGTTAATATTGTTTTTATTTATTCCAGCTTCTTGAATTGAATGTTTATTTTATTTAACTTCAGTGTTTTTTGTTTTCTAAATAATTTTTAATGATGCATTTAAGACTATAATTTTTTTCTGAATATTGTCACTTGCATGAATTCTATAAGTATTTACATGAAGTAATTTCTTTATCTTTCATACACATCCGGATATTTTAGTTTTATTTCCTCTTTACTCAAGAGTTATTTAAAAGTATAGTGATATTTTCTAGGTGCTTTTTTCATTTATCATATATCTATCTATCGATCATCTATCATCTATCAAATTTATCCATCCATCCATCCATCCATCATCAGTTACTTCTCTATCATCCATCCATCTATCTCACTATTATATCCTATGTTTGCTTATCTTTGCTGTCCATTATGGTACAAGAATATGGCTTATATGTTTCTATTTGGGAAAGTGGAGGAAGTTTTAGTTTGCTAGTGCATGATCAACTTTTACAAATGTCCCATGAACATTGAAAAAAAAATTTTGTAATTTGAGTACAAAGCTCTATATATTTATGTATATTTAAATACCTATCATCTATTATCTATTATCTATCTATGGTAAGACCAAGCTCCTGTAACAAAGATAACCTGAAACAATATGACTTAAGGAAAATTGCCATTAATTTCTCTTTTATACAATTCCTAATTGATGTAACCTAGGTTTGAAGACAGCTTTTCTTCACTGCTTATTCTGGGACCCACAAACCTTCCATTTTGCTGCTTTACTATCCCTTGAACGTTGTTCTTATTTATAAGATTTGAGCTGGGGCTCAAGCACATATTTATTCCAGGCATTAGGAATGAGAAAGAGGATGTCCAATGGAAGTTTTTTTTTTATTAATTTCATTAACTTAGGCAGAATTTGTACACATCACGACTGCTTATGTGACATATGAAAGAACTTAGCCACATGGCCTCATTTGGTGAAAGGAAGGCTGGATATAGGAGACTAAATGGATAGCAAAGTATAACAGTCTTCACAACATGTATTTGAATTTTTATGCTTTTGTACATACGTGAATTCAGTTTTAAATATTTATCAAATCTTATATATTTGTATTATTAATTTTATCTCTTTAACCTGTTCATTTCTGAAAAAGAATTGTTAAAATTTCCCATTCTAATTGTGCATATGTCCATTTTTTCTTGTATTACTGATATTTTTTTGCTTGTACATATTTAAATGATTTTTAAATGAAAAAATATTAAAGATTATAAAAAATATACATTTTTAATATGTTTAATGCATTTTATCTTGACATTTTCTCTGTATGATGATAATACTGTCCCTACTTTTTCCTTTGTTTTGGCATTTGCCGTGAGTATACTTTCCAGCTGTTTATTTTCCTACTTTCTTATTTTGTTTTAGCAATGTCATAGGAATGATGTATAATTAGATTTCTTTTTAAAATAAGTATGCATATTTTTTTTCTTTTAATAGGATAAGTTTAGTCAACTTACCTATATTTAAATCACACATATATTTAAATGCAGTTTTTATAACAGCTTTATTGAGATCTAATACTTTTAAAATTCACAACACATACAATTCACCTATGTATAATTCCATGATTTTAGTATATTCAAATTGTATAATCATCACCAAAGTCAGTCAACTTTAGCACATTTCTATCACCCTAAAAGAAATTCCATACACTTCATTACTCCCCAGTGTGTCCCATTTTGCTAAATATAGAAAACCATTCATCTATGTTCTGTCACTATGGATTTGCCTACTTTGGACATTTCTGTGAGTTGAATCATATAATACACAATATTTTACGACTAGCTTCTTCCATGTAGCATAATATTTACAAGGTTCTCCCATTTAAAAATTTTTTTTAATTTTTAAAAAGATTTTATTTATTTACTTATTTTTTAATTTTTGAGAGAGAGAGATAGCAAGAGGGAGCATGAGCAGGGAGGAGAGGGAGAAGCAGGCTCACTGTGAGCAGGTAGCCCAACCCAGGGCTCGATCCCAGGACCCTGGGATTATGACCTGAGCTGAAGGCAGATTTTTAACTGACTGAGCCACCCAGGCAGGCCAGTTCACCCATGTTTTAAAATGCATCAGTACTTCATTCCTTTTTAAGACTGAATAATACTCTATTGTATGAATATACCACATATTCTAAATCTACTCATCCATTGATGGACATTTGGATTGTTTTTACTTTTGGCTGTTATAAATAATGCCACTATAAATATCCATGTACAAGTTGCTTATTCATATGTTTTTACTTCTCTTGGGCATATACCTAGGAGTAGCATTTTTGAGTCAAATAACAACTCTATGTTTAACTTTTTGAGGAAGTGCCAAACTGTTTTCCAAAGTAGTTGTACCATTTTACATTCCCACTAGCAGTGTATAAAAGTTCCAGTTACTGCACATACTCACCAACACTTGTTACTATTTGTCATTTTGATTATAGCCACCCTACTGAGTGTTAAGTGGTATCTCCTTGTGGTTTCAATTTGCATTTCCCTTATGACTATCTTTATAATAAGCATCTTTCAGGTGCTTTTTGGCCATTTGTATATCTTCTTTGGAAAAACACCTGTTTAGAGCCTTTCCTCATTTTTAAATTGAGTTGCTTATCTTCTTGTGGTTAAGTTGTGAGTGTTTGTCATGTATTCTAGAAACATAATATCATACACGTGATGTGCAAATATTTGTTCCCATTCTGTACTTGTCTTTTCACTTGCTTGATACTGTCATTTTGAAGTGCAAAAAATTTTAATATTGAGAAAATCTGATTTTTCTACTTTTTCTTCTGTTGCTTGTGTTTTTGGTGCCCTATCAAAGAGAACATTGTCAAATCCAAGAACATGAAGATTTACCCTTATGTTTTCTTTTAAGAATTTTATAGGTTTAGCTCTTATATGTAGGTTTTTGTTCCATTTTAAGGTAATTTTTGTATATAGAATGAGGCAGTGGTCCAACTTCATTATTATTATTATTATTATTTTGCATGTGGCTATCCAGTTCTCCCAGGACCACTTATTGAAAAGACTGTTCTTCTCTCATTGATTTATCTTGGTACTCTTGTCAAAATTCAAATGAACATAGATGTATAAGTGTGTTTCTGGACTCTTCTATTCCATTGATACCACACTGTTTCTATGACTGTAGATTTGTAGTACATTTTAAAATTGGGAAATATGAGTCTTCCAACTTCATTCTTCTTTTTCAAGATTATTTTGGTTATTTGGGGTTCCTTACATTTCCATACAAATTTTAGGAAGGGAAAAAAATTTTTAAAGATTTTATTTATTTATTTGACAGACAGAGAGACAGCCAGCGAGAGAGGGAACACAAGCAGGGGGAGTGGGAGAGGAAGAAGCAGGCTCCCAGCGGAGGAGCCTGATGCGGGGCTCGATCCCAGAATGCCGGGATCACGCCCTGAGCTGAAGGCAGATGCTTAACGACCAAGCCACCCAGGCACCCCTAGGAAGGGAAATTTTACACTTTACATTTCTGCAAAAAAAAAAAAAAAAAAGCAATTGGAATATCAATAAGGAATATATTGAATCTGTAGCTTAATTCATGTTGCACTGCCATACTTACACTATTAAGTCTCCCAATCCATGAACACAGTATGTCTTTCCATTTATTTAAATCTTTTTTTATTTTCTTTCAGTGATGCTGTATAGTTTTCAGTGTACAACTATTACATCTCTTGTTTAGTTTATATTTGTAATGGATCTACAGTATCCACTTACTTGCTTTTCATCACAACCTCCATTGCTTTTGAGAGCACCTTTAGGCTTGGACTTCTCCTTTATCTGTATCAAATGAGGTCAAAAGAAGTCAGTTGTTTTAGAAAGAGCTTCAGAGATCTCTGTTTTTATGGACTGCCTCTTCATTGCCAAAATCTTTGAGCCATGGCTCTGGAGCTAGAAGCAGGGACAATGGACTACTTATTTATTAGTAACACCCCTGCTTTATTAGCTTGGTGAATGACATGGAGGGGAACTGGTCAGTAGCCTCAGATATTTTTGGCTTGTCTCTCCTGGAATGGTAACTCTGCCAGGGAGAGGTAAATTGGAGTCCCAGTATTCACAGTATACTATTCCCGTGGTAAAATCTCTGTTACACAACTAGGGGCTGGATGGAAGAAGGGAGCCTCCACTTCTCAGCCTCACTCTCCTGGAACTTAGCCTCTGCAACAGGTAGCTTGGGATGGGATGAGAAATGCTGATTCCCATCCTTCCCAGAAAAATACCAAAGCCCTTAACTGGGAGCTGGGTGGAGAGGGAGCCCTATGTTCTTGGCTGCACCTATCTGGAGTGCAGTTTCCTTCACACTCTTCTGGGAGGGATGTGGAAGGGAGTGGGTCATGGCTCATGTGGTCAATGCCATAAACCCTTGGTTTATGAGTCAGTAAATTTGTTTGAATAAGTGTTTCTTCATTTCTATATGTCCATAGGACCATTTCCAAATATTTTAAATGATTGTTTTAAAATTAATTTCCACAAATTTCACTGGAGAGTAAATTCATGGAGCTCTTCATGTTGTCAGTGCAAGAAATGAACTCTCTTGATACAATTTTTGTTACTTGGTTTTAATTTTTGTGTTTATCTTGGTTTCCATGTAATTTCTGTATTTTCTTCTTACCTCATTTTTGTTAGATGAATAACATTGTATTTCTCCCCTTTACCATAATCTGCTCTTTTGTAAGTTCTACTTTTTATTTCTATCCTGCAAGTTGTTGCCTTCAAATTTCTAGCAAATACATTTAAATTTACAATCTCCATCAATAAAAATATTAATCAAATTTTAGCTTCTCTCCCAAATAAGACTTTTGTAAGCTTTTGTTTATTTTCTGCCTCTCCCATATTATCCAGGTTTCATTGATATCAACTGAATTTTTATTTCAAATCATTTTTAGTAGAATGTCTCTTCTATTTTATAAATCATTATGTAAAAAGTATTAATTTTATAGCTTTCTTATTAATAACCATTGTGAACTGCAAGTTTTATTTTTTTGCCTACCACTGTTTCCTATATTTTGTCTCCCTTTTGCTTGAATTCTATTTTCTTTTTGCCAGAGTATGTTTCAGAATAATTATTTCAGTGATACTGAATGGCTTGTGAGTTTCTTGAGTCTTTGTATGGCTGAGGCAGCCCTTATTTTGCCATCATACTTGATTGATAATTTTCTAGGGAATTCTAGTTTAAAAATCCTCTTCCCTTGACATTTTATAGACCTTACTCCACTGGTTCTAACATCTTGCATTGAGGATGAGAAGTCTGAAATGACTTGGATTACCATTTTTGTAGGTAACTTCTTCTTTGTAGAAAATTAGTGTTTCCCCTTTATCAATGGAATTTGAAAAATGATCTAGGATATGTCTAGCTTTCTTGTGATGAGTCATTAATGCCATCATCCATATGTTTCTGGTTCTCCTTCTGGGCACATGGTAAATTGTATTTCCCACATGCTATGAAGTTATCTGTGCCCATGCGACACATATTGGCTAAGATTTGAGAAGAAATGACATATCCCTTCCATGAGAAAATTTAAGAGCAGTACACAGTTTGCCATATTTTCTTCTGTCTGCAATAGTAACTGTGGAAACTCATATTGATCTAAAGCCTCTGTAAGCCTGGTCTCAGTAACTACAATGAACAAAACCCTCTGGCTGCCCAATATTGAACAAGCAGTATGAGGAAGAAATAAATCTTTTATTGTTTCAAGCCACTGATATTTTTGGATTGTTTATTTTTAATGCATAATCTAGCTTATTCAGACTGAAACAGGACAGTATTACCATAACAAAAAAATAATAATAAATAGCATTGGCTGAGGTACCAGATAGTGGATACAAAATAAACTGTTATCGGGGGCTAGAAGAATGGTGATCCATGTTTTGTAGTGATGAAATATTTGCTGAAACTGTTGCCTGCATTAATTTGTAAGGCACATAATTTACCTAATGAATGTCTAGCTCTAAGGGAAGAGATTATAATACAGAATGTTGGCACTGTGTGTTAGTCATTGTTCACCACATTTGACAAGTTATTATAAGAAAGTGCTGAGGTCAGAAGAGAACTGGCTGTTGTGCAAGCAGTGTGATAAAAAGAAACATAGAGTCCAGAAATGTGAGGACTTGTGTGATGGGAAGAGGCAATTGCTTCTAGCTTCAGTGAGTAAAAGGTAAAACAAGGAAAGTTTTTTGGTGACAAAAGTTTCTTAAAACAGCCTTATAGCAGGATTAAATAAAGTGCATGGTCATTTGACCATTGTAAAAATGTCTGAATGGACTGTGTTATCTCAAAGGAAAGATCAAATTAGGGCTTTTGCCACAAGAAAAACTTTTCTGTTGGACAAATGTTTGAGGGAAAATAAACTTAAGGTCTAGCTCCAATAAAAGCCTGGTAGTCTCCAAATACTCACAACTAAGTTATGAGAGACATGACTATGAGAAAGCAAATAAATATAGCAAATATGCAAAGTGTGTGTAGTAATGAATTGTGGGTATGGTCATTGACATTTGGAGCTAAATCAAACCAAATAGATAAGAAGCTGAAATAAATTACTGTGACTGTTTAAGACTTAAAATGACCCTTGGGTTCCAAATCTACTATAAACAGGATGTAGGTTATGAGTTGTTCAGCCCCCAAGGAATATATATTTTCCAATGCTCATTCCAGATGTGGTCGAGGAGGGTGACACAAAAGAAAGAAACCCTCTGAAGGCAGAAACAAGGTTCATAGAGAAAAATTGACCAGGGATCTCTTCCCAGGGAGCAGAATCAGGGCTTCATTAAGGAACATTCTCACTTCCTACACGGGGAACTCTTTCTGTATCTGTCTAATGGGATTTAAGAGTTGCTATTAACCAGTGATTGTGTTGTGATTCCTACTCTTCTCTCCAAAAGGGATTGTTTATTGTGGGTGTCTTTCCCTAGTTCACCACTGAATGTTGAGTATGAGGGGGCAGACAACTTTTCTTCTTAGTTCATAGTTCTCTGGACTAAGAGGGGACACTTAAAGCATGGATTTAAAAAAAATACTCTCTAAACACTATCCAAAGAGCCTAGATTTTGAGAGTGAAAGAGTGATTGAATAAGACTTTGCAATTCCTCTCTTGAGGAGGGGTAAATATGTTCTGCATGTGAAGAAAGGGGAGTAGACAAAGTATTCAGTGACAAGAAAGGAAGACTGGAGTAGTTTTAGTGCTATCTACCAAATATTCCTATTCTCTTCTCAGGCACGTGGTAGGTAGAATTGCTCTTTCCCACCCCTTGAAGTTAGATGTAGTCATGTGATTTTCTTTGCCTAGGAAATGTGAATCAAAGTTAAATGTTTTACCCAAAGACAAGTTTTAAGAACCACAGTTTTCCACATTGTTTCACCCTATGTGATCATGGAACTGTGTTATGACAAAGTCTCTATCAGTGTAGGTCCCTGAGTGGTTACAATGATGAGTCCTTGTGTCCTGCATGGACACATAGTTTGAGAAGGAAATAAACCTTTTTTGGGTTAAGCTATTTGGTTGAGATAGTTTACTACCACAACATAACAGAGCCTAGCCTCACTAATGCAGTTGGTCTTTTGTTTTCTCTTCAATGCTCTTCCTATTTCAGCTGCCCTATGTCCCCTTTGGGTGGTGAATCTACCCATTTCTGAGTCTACAGGTAAGCATGGTTTTCCTTAGTGGCAGTCAGGAACATGTTAAACAATCAAGGAAGTAAGGTGCCACAATTATTTGTCCAAGGCAATCCACAAAAGCAATGAGGAGAATGATATCACCCATCTTCCATCTCTGGGATTTCCTCCTGTGCAGCAAAGCAATAGGTAGAAAGCATGACATAATATGACTGCACACAAAGGAGGCTGGGAATATGGCAGAGTAAGTGGACCCTAAGCTCACTTTGTCTCATGGATACAACTAGATAACAGTCACATCAGCATAAATAATCTGGAAAACAACCCAAAGTCTGGTAGAAAAAAACTTCACAACTAGAGAAGAGTACATATCGAAGAGGGTAGGAAGTGTGGAGATGCAGTGGGGAATGAAACAAATTGCGGTGGTCCACAGAGGGAGGCAGAGAGCTGTGGGTGTGGGGAGGGGAGAGAAACAGACTATCACACTGGGGAGCCCCCACGGGGAAGATGAATCCCCATGATATTTGGCTTTGAAAGCGAGAAGGACTGAATTTCATGAGTTCTTACAACCAGCAGGACTTAGAGCCTGGAATTTTAAAAATCAGCAGGCTCCTTCTGGGAGAGCCTAGAGGATGATAAAAAGCTGAGTTCCCACCCTTAAAGAGACAGCATGACAAACAGCCCATAGAGTTATAGCACAGAAGCAGCAGTTTGAAAAGTGCCTGGGACATACAGGAGGAAGAGTAGTTTACTCATCTTGGAGTGTGTCTTTGAGGGTCAGGGATCCCTGAAGGACTTCTCCAGAAACAAAGGAGCTGGAAGGTGCCATCTCCCTCCCTTGCCCCCCTCAGCATAAACAGCCACCTGCAAAATCACCGTGGGGCTGATACTCACTACTTAACATGCTTCACCAAATCCCACCATGCCCTGTGCCTTGGTGGATCACTCCTTCACAGTGATGCTTGCATCAGTCCTGGCACTGCAGGTCCCCTCCCCAAGAAAACCAGCACAAACCTTGCCAACACTATCTCCCAACCTGTGCATTTTGTGGAGTCTTTGTCCCCGTGGTGGCAGCAGCAGTGTCAGTGGGTGCTGTGGAAGCTTGAGGTACACCTTGTTAAAATTACATGCCCTGAACACTTTGCTCACTTTGTGGCTCTCCTATGCTGGCCCTGGTCCCAGAAATGGCAGTAACAGGTCTCATTTGCAAGCAGACCAGCATGCACTTTCATAAAACTGTACCCCACTCCAGCTGGGGACCAAACACTATCCACAATAGTAAAGAGAGCCTCTGCAGATGACTGGAAGTGAAGGAAAAAGCAGCCAGAACACAACATCATGGTTCACACAACACGCATAGAAGACACCCCCTGAAGTCCTAGGTCCTGGTGTAAAGGGGACACTGCACTGCATGGCAAGCTCTACCAGACCTCTTCTTCATAAGGCTGTTACTTTCAAGAGCAGGAGACATAGCTGACTTTCCTAACACAGAGAGTTAGATAAAATGAGGAGACAGAGGAATATTTCCCAAATGAAAGAACAGGACAAAACCACATCAAGAGACCTAAGTGAAACAGATAAAAGTAATATGCCTGATAGGGAATTTTTTTTTAAAGATTTTATTTATTTATGTGACAGAGAGACAGCCAGCAAGAGAGGGAACACAGCAGGGGGAGTGGGAGAGGAAGAAGCAGGCTCATAGCGGAGGAGCCCGATGTGGGACTCGATCCCAGTACGCCGGGATCACGCCCTGAGCCGAAGGCAGACGCTTTAACAACTGCGCTACCCAGGCGCCCCGGGAATTTATTTTTTTATTTTAATGTTTTTTTATTATATTATGTTAGTCACCATACAGTACATCCCTGGTTTCTGATGTAAAGTTCGATGATTCATTAGTTGCGTATAACACCCAGTGCACCATGCAATATGTGCCCTCCTTACTACCCATCACTGGTCTATCCCATTCCCCCACCCCTCTCCCCTCTGAAGCCCTCAGTTTGTTTCTCAACTGATAGGGAATTTAAAGTAATGATCATAAAGATAGTCACTGGACTTGAGAAAACCACAGAAACATCAGAGAGATCTTTAACAAACATAAAAGAAGAACCAATCAGAGATGAAGAACACAATAAGTGAAATTTAAAATGCACTAGATGGAATAAATAGCAAGTTTGAGGAAGCAGAGGAGAGAGTGATCAGGAAGATGGAGTAATCAAGCTGAGCAGGTGAGGGGAAAAAAAGAAATGTTGCAAAGTAAGACTAGACTTAGGGAAGTCAGGGACTCTATCAAGCATAATAGTATTCACAGTGTAGGTATCACAGAAAGGGGGGCAGAAAATTTCTTTGAAGAAATAAAGCTGAAAACTTCCCTAATCCAGGGAAGGAAACAGATATACAGATCCAGGAGGCACAGAGAGTCCCCAATAATAACAACTCAAGAAGGTCCTTTCCAAAACACATAGTACTTAAATGGCAAAAAAGTATAGTGATAGAGAATTTTAAAAGGAGAACAAACAATTGTAAATAGCTTTGATTCCTTAATGTCTCTTTCTGTTATTTCATTATTGGTATATAGAAATGCAACAGATTTCTGTACATTGATTTTTGTATCCTATGATTTTACTGAATTTGTCTATCAGTTCTAGCAGTTTTTCAATGGAGTCTTTTGGGCTTACTATATAGAGTACCATGTCATTTGCAAATAGTAAAAGTTTAACTTCTTTCTTGTTGATTTGGATGCCCTTTATTTCTTTTTGTTAACATAGGACTTCCAGCACTATGTTAAATAACGGTGGTGAGAGTGGACATACCTGTCTTGTTCCTGACCCTAGAGGAAACACTCTCAGTTTTTCCCCTTTGAGAATGAATATTAGCTGTGGGTTTTTCATATATGGCCTTTATTATGTTGAGGTATGCCCCCTTTAAATCTACTTTGTTCAAGATTTTTATCATGGGGGCGCCTGGGTGGCACAGCTGTTAAGCGTCTGCCTTCTGCTCAGGGTGTGATCCCGGCGTTATGGAATCGAGCCCCACATCAGGCTCCTCTGCTATGAGCCTGCTTCTTCCTCTCCCACTCCCCCTGCTTGTGTTCCCTCTCTCGCTGGCTGTCTCTCTCTCTGTCAAATAAATAAATAAAATCTTTAAAAAAAGATTTTTATCATGAATGGATATTGTACTTTGTCAAATGCTTTTTCTGCATCTGTTGAAATAATCACATGGTTCATATCCTTTCTTTTAATGTGGTGTATCACGATGATTGACTTGTGAATATTGAACAACTCTTGCAACCCAGGAATAAATCCCACTTGATTGTGGTGAATGATTTTTTAAATGTATTGTTGGATTTGGTTTGCTAGTATTTTATTGAGAATTTTTACATCCATGTTCATTGGGTATATTGGCCTGTAGTCCTCTTTTTTTAGTGGGGACTTTATCTGGTTTGGGCATTAGGCTTCACTAAATGAATTTGGAAGTTTTCCTACCCTTTATATTTTTTGGAATAGTTTCAGAATAAGAGATATTAACTCTTCTTTAAATGTTTGGTAGAACTTGACTGTGAAGCCATCTGGTCCTGGACTTTTGTTTATTGGGTGTTCTTTGATTACTGATTCAATTTCTCTGCTAGCTATCTGTCTGTTCAAGTATTTGATTTCTTCCTGTTTCAGTTTTGGTAATTTATATGTTTCTAGGAATTTATCCATTACTTCCAGTTTGTCCAATTTGTTGGCATATAGTTTTTCATAATGTTTTGTTATACTTGTTTGTATTTCTGTGGTATTGTTGTTATTTTTCCTCTTTCATTTGTGATTTTATTTGGGTCCTTTCTCTTTTCTTTTTGATAAGTCTGGCTAGAGGTTTATCAATTTTTTAAATTTTTTCAAAGAATCAACTCCTAGTTTCATCTGTTCTATTGTTTTTTTCTTAGTTTCTATATCATTTGTTTCTACTCTGATCATTATTTCCTTCCTTCCGCTGGCTTTAGGCTTCATGTGTTGTTCTTTCCCTAGCACCTTTAAGATGTAAGGTTAGGTTGTGTATTTGAGACCTTTCTTGGCCTGTATTGCTATAAACTTCCCTCTTACAACTGCTTTTGCTGCATCCCAAAGATTTTGGGTCATCGTGTTTTCATTTTCATTTCTCTCCATGTATTTTTTAAATTTCTTCATGACTCATTTTTTGTTTGTTTAGTAGCATGTTATTTAACTGCCATGTGTTTGTGCTCTTTCCAAGATTTTCTTCTGTTTGATTTCTACTTTCATACCACTGTAGTCAGAAAAGATGCATAGGATGACTCCAATCTTTTTGAATTTGTTGAGACTTGTTTTGTGACCTAATATGTGACTTATTCTGGAGAGTGTTCCATGCGCACTTGAAAATAATGTACATTCTGCTGTTTTATCAAAACAACGTGCTATATCAATCAGTAATAGAATAGATAAAAACCATATGATCATTTCAATAGAGACAGAAAGACATTTGATAAAGTATAATATCTATTCATGATCAAAGCCCTGAACAAAGTAGGTTTAGAGGGAACACACTCCCCCATAATAAAGGCCTTACTATGAAACACCCACAGTGAACATCATACTAAATGGGGAAAAACTAAGAGCCTTTCCCCTAATGTCAGGAACAAGACAAGGATATCCCTTATCATCACTTTTATTCAACATAATACCGATATTCTAGCCACAGCTATCAAACAACAAAAAGAAATAATGGCATCCAAATTGGTAAGGAAGAAGTCAAGCTTTCACTATTTGCAGATGACACATTACATGTAAAATACATTAAAGACTCCACTAAAAAAACTATTAGAACTGATAAATGAATTCAATAAAGTTGCAGGATGCAAAATTGATGTACAAAAATCTGTTGCATTTCTATGCACTAACAATGAAACAGCAGAAAGAGAAATTAAGAAAACAATCCCATTTACAATTGCATCAAAAATAATAATACCTAGGACTATAAACCTAACCAAAGGGGTAAAGACCTGTACTCTAAAAACTATAAAACACTGATGAAAGAAATTCAAGATGACACAAGAAATGGAAAGACATGTCATACTCTTGGATTGGAATAATAAAGAGTGTTAAAATATCTGTGCTACCTAAAGCAATCTACACATTTCATGTAATCCCTATCAAAATACCACCAACATTTTTCACAGAGCTAGAACAATCCTAAAATTTGTATGGAACCACAAAAGACCCCAAATAGCCAAAGCAATCTTGAAAAAGAAAAAAAAAACCTTGAAGTATCACAATTCTAGACTTCAAGTTATATTACAAAGCTGTGGTAATTAAAACAGTATGCTACTGGCACAAAAAATAGATAAATAGACCAATAGAACAGAATAGAAAGTCTAGAAATAAACCAAAAATTATATAAATTAATTTTTGACAAAGGCAAGAATATGCAATGGGAAAAAGATAATCTCTTCAACAAATGGTGTTGGGAAAACTGGGCAACAACATGCAAAAGAAGAAAACTGAACCATTTTCTTCACCATACACAAAAATAAATTCAAAATGGATTAAGCACACAAATGTGAGACCTGAAACCATAAAAATCCGAGAAGAGAGCACAGTCAGTAATTTCTCTGACATTGGTCATAACAACATCCTTCTAGATATGTCTCCTGAGGCAAGGGGGAAAAAAGCAAAAGTAAACTATTGAGACTACATGAAAATTAAAAGATTTTGTCCAGCAAAGTAAAAAACCACCAAACTAAAAGGCAACCTATGGGATGGGAGAAGATATTTGCAAATGACATAGCTGGTAAAGGGTTCATATCCAAAATACACGAAGAATTTTTGTAAGTCAACACCAAAAAAATCCAGTTAAAAATTAGGCAGAAGACATGAATAGACATTTCTTCAAGGAAGACCTACAGGTGGGGGGATGGGTGAAATAGGTGATGGGGATTAAAGATTACAGTTATCATGATGAGTACTGTGTAACGTAGAGAATTGTTGAATCATTGTGTTGTACACCTGAAACTAATATAACACTGTATGCTAACTATCCTGGAATTTAAAAACTTAGTTAAATAAGAGTTAAAGTATAGGAAAATAGACTCCACCTCTTGGATGGAGAATATACAGAGTTACATTGCAAAAACTTGGATACAGGGAGGATTGGAGTATTGTGGTGATTTTGTTATCTATCTACCACCATTACTTAGTTTGATATTTTGTAGTTCTAGTTAAAGTATATTACCCTGGGAAAATTAAAAGTCATTTTGGTTTATAATGAGCAATTTTTTAGTTCTTTCCAGAAAGTATGAGAACTCTAGTTAAGAAGGGATGTTTATTTTCTCCTTTGGATTACATTGAAAATGTGGAGCTATATAATGGGGAAATTACTGTTAAACAAGATATAATTTATAGTGTTCTGATTTTTGCTCTAAATCACCTCTACCAAGAAATATGCAGTATAGGTTATCAGAAAAGTCTATCTCTACTAGTATCATTGGTGATGTACATATTTGAAGTTTTAAGCTATCGTAGAAACATTGATTCATTCTGGTTAAAGCTTGAGATGTGAAATGGAAGTACCTGGATGTCAATACTCACTCTGTTCCTTGTGGAAAATTACACAGTTAAAAGATTTATGATACTGGATAAATGTCTAACCTCTAAGCCCCAGTTTCTTTATAAAATGGGGGTAATAATTGTACTAATCTCTTTGGGTTGTTTTGGGACTTAAATAAGATAATGAATACAAAGTTCTCAAGATAGTACCTGGCAAATAGTGGTGTTCAGCAATAATAGCTCTTTCTGTTATTATCACTACCATAATGCAACTGAAGTGTAATAGTTTGACTTCTTTGTGAATCCAGATATATGTGAAATTCAAAACAAACATTAGGGCTTTAACAGGGTAGGGCAGATTGAATACATATATTTACTGCCATTTCTCTAACAAAAAAAAATGAGTATTGACAGGAATAAAAGAGGCATTATTTTGGAAAGTAAGAAGCAGATGGAAAAGTGAAAGAAATAGTTTCATGAAATTGGTGTTGGCAATGATTTCTTGGATTGACACCAAAAAAACAGGCAATTAAAGCAAAACTAAACAAGTGGGACTACACCCAACTAAAACGTTTCTGCACAGAAAATAATTAACATAGTGAAAATGCAACCTATGGAATGGGAGAAAATAGTTGCAAATCATAGAACTGTTAAAGGGTTAATATCTGAAACATATAAGGAACTCCTACAGCTCAGTAGGAAAAACAAAATAACCAATAACCTGATTTTAAAAAGGGCAAAGAACTTTAATAGACATTTTCCAAAGAAGATATACAAATGACCAACAGATATATCAAAATATTCTCAATATAAGTAATCATGAGCAATCAAAACAACAATGAGGTATTAACTCACACCTGTTAGGATGGTCATTATAAAAAATAATAAGTGTTGGATAGGATGTGGAGAAATTGAAACCCTTGCATATTGCTGATAGGAATGCAAAATGTTCAGTCACTATGGAAAACAGTATGGAGATTCCTCAAAAAATTAAAAATAGAACTACCATGTGTGATCCAACAATCCTATTTCTGAGTATTTATCCAAGAAAGTTGAAAGCAGGATCTTGAAGAGATATTTGCACTCTCATGTTCATTGAAGCATTTATAGTAGCCAAGATAATAAAACAATCTAAATGTTCATTCATGGATGAATGGATAAAGAAAATGTGTATATACATTCAGCAATATGCAAGAGCATTGAATAACCTGGGAGATACCATGTTCAATGAAATAGGCCAGTCACAGAAAGACAAATACTACATGATTCCACTTATATATGATGTGATGGTTAATTTTATGCATCGATTTGACAGGGCCAAGGGATGCCCAGATGGTTGATAAAACATTTCTGGGTGTATTTGTGAGGATGTTTTTGGAATATATTAACATTTGATTCAGTAAACTGAGTAAGGAGATACACCCTTACCAATGTGTGTGGGCATCATTCAATCCTTTAAGGGCCTGAATAGAATAAAAAGGCAAAGGAAAGATGAAGTCACTCTCTTCTTGAGCTAGCATGTCCATCTTTTCCTGCTCTTAGACATCAGAGCTCCAGGTTTGGGCCTTCAGGTTCTAGACTTAAATAGCAGCCCCCTGATTCTCAGACCTTTGGAATTGGTCTGATTTATACCACTGACTTTCCTGGCTCTACAGTTTGCAGATGGCAAATCATGATACTTTTCAACCTCCATAACTGTGTTTGCCAATTTCTATAATAAGTCTATGTATGTATGTATGTATGTATGTATCTATCTATCTATCTATCTATCATCTATCTATCTATCTATCTATCTATCTATCTATCTATCTATTATCTATCTATCATCTATCTATCTATATCATCTATTCCTTTATATATCTCCTATTGGTTCTATGTCTCTGGAGCACCCTAGTTAATTCATATGATGTACCTAAAATAGAGTATAATGTGGTTGCCAGGAGCTGGGAAAAGGGAGAAATGGGGTTCCTATTCAATGTATAAAATTTCAGTCATGCAAGATGAATACGTTCTAGAGATCTGCTGTACAACATTGTGCCTATAGGGAACAATAAACTCTATTGTACACTTAAAATTTTGTTAAAAATAGCTATCATGTTAGAAGTTCTTACTACAGGGGCGCCTGGGTGGCTCAGTCGTTAAGCGTCTGCCTTCGGCTCAGGGCGTGATCCTGGCGTTCTGGGATCGAGCCCCACATCGGGCTCCTCCTCTGGGAGCCTGTTCCTTCCTCTCCCACTCCCCCTGCTTGTGTTCCCTCTCTCACTGGCTGTCTCTCTCTCTGTCAAATAAATAAATAAAATCTTTAAAAAAAAAAAAGAAGTTCTTACTACAACAACAATAAAAAGTAAATAACTGCCTTCAAGCCCAGAGAAGGCCTAGGAGCAGGCAAATTAGAAATTAGACACATAGGCTCTTTCTGAAAGTACTAATGTACACAGGACAAATTTTTTAAAAATACAGCTAGCCAATAGATACGTGAAAATATGCTCAACATCATTCATTACCAGAGAAATGTAAATCAAAACCACAATGAGATATCATCTCATACCTGTCAGAATGGCTAACATCAAAAACTCCAGAAACAAATGTTGACAAGGATGTGAAGAAAAAGGAAACTTCTTGCACTGTTGATGGCAATGCAAACTGGTAAAGACACTGTGGAAAACAGTATGGAGGTTCCTCAAAAAATTAAAAATAGAACTACCCTACAATCCAGTAATCCTGCTAAATACAAAAATACAAAAACACGAATTCAAAGGGATACTGGCATCCCATGTTTATTGCAGCATTATTTACAATAGCCAAGATATGGAAGCAACCCAATTGTCCATCAATAAATGAATGAATAAAGAAGATGTGGTATACACACACACACACACACATACACACACACACACACACACACACACACACATATCCAGGCACAGTGAAATATTATTCCACCATAAAAATAATGAAATCTTGTCATTTGCAACATGGATGGATCTAGAGAGTATAATACTAAGTGAAATAAGCCAGTCAGAGAAAGAAAAATGCCATATGATTTTACTCATATGTGGAATTTAAGAAACAGAACAAAGGAACAAAGGGTGAAAAAGACAAGCCAATAAACAGATGCTTAACTATAGAGAAGAATGTGATGGTTACAAGAGGGGAGGTGAGTGGGGGGGATGGGTGAAATAGGTGAATGGGATTAGAGTACACTTATCTTGATGAGCACTGAGTAATGTATAGAATTGTTGAATCACTATATTGTACACCTGAAACTAATATAACACTGTTAATTAATAAATTTAAATTTTAAAATGAAAAATAAAAGATGTTTCAACAATAAAAAATGGATGCATAAACATCTGATCTACTTATACTCACTGCAACCCTGCAACCACGTTAATGAGAGATGAAGAAGGTCCAGAGTTTGTAGGCTGTTAAATTTTAATTTCCCTATTTATTAATATTATTCTGAATGCACATATGAGATTTCTGGAGCAGAGTAGATTAATCATTATTTACTTTTCAAGCACATAATACATTTGTAGTTCTCCTGTGCCCTGATTGCTTATACTTGGGATGACAGGATGAGAGTTGGATGTCACTCTGCACAAACAGAATTTATATTGCAGGCAAGGGGTGCTGAAGAAGTGAATCTGGGCATTTATATAGAAGAGAGAGGGGCTGTCCCTTTGGGAAGGAGGGAGAAAAACCTTTGCTTCTTGGAAAGGATCTGGTGTTCTTACTCTAATCTTTTAGAATCTAAATAAATCTTTCTAGGGGAAAGATAAGACCATTGTCTCCAGTTTTACAATCCAGGAATGAAATGTATGGCATCTGATGATAAATCTCTCTGGAGTTCTCTCACTATTTATACAGTTGTAAATTACCTTCCATGGATTCCTTTTTATCCCAGGTTCCAAGTTCCAGTAAGATTTGCTCAGCAGGCCCTAGCTGTGCAGAAACATGAACTATTTTCTCTGTGGGTTCACACAGGTTTGGTAAATCCTTTTTACTTAGCCTAAGAGTATATTCATGTGATCTTATCCTATCTCCACTACACAATTCCCTCCAAACCTCTTGCCCTGATCTTCCTTTAAGGGGAAGCTAGATAGATCATGTGATTTTCTTTTCCTAATTGCTGGTGATTTTACTTCCACATAGCTCTTCCCACTGCAATATAATTCATATAAAGAAGTAGCCTAAAATCAGAACACCTGGCAGTGATATTTGTATAGTTAAGTCTCCCTGGGATGTTCAAGTTGAATTCCGGTTGTGTTTTTGGTCACTGGAATAAGTTAATAAGCAGGCTTCAGTGTATCCTTATCTGTTTTCTCTAGATCTTTCTTGATCTACTAACTTGGTGCATTCTAGTTTTGTTAACCAAACCTTCCCCATTTCCCTCCTCAAATAGATAGATTTTCCATAGATCAACACTATCTAATTAGGTGGACACTTTCTAAGGACTAAAGTCTTTCTCTAATTCAAGGAAATTTTACTTCACTATTCAGTTCACTATTTCATTCTCTCAATTCTTTCTGTTCTCTTCTTCTGGAACTCCTGTTAAATAGACACTTGTTTTTTTAAGATCTGTCCTCCTAGTCTCCTACCTTTTCTACCATAATCTTCCTATCCTTTTCTTTAGCACTGTATCTGGGGAAAATGACACCAATTAATTTTCCAATTCACTAATTTATGATGCATATATTACATTTCTGCTATTTAATCATTCTACTGGCATTTTGACAATGATTATTAGTTCAAAATAACTGCTTTCTCTGATTATTTTTTTCCAAAGCTGACTGTTCTTGTTTAGTGAATGTGCTACCCTCTTATATTTTTAGAGAATGATCATGACGTCTATTAAGTTCTGTTTGTTTTCTTTACTTAGTGTCTTGCATTCATGTGGTTGGTTTTCCTCAAATATTTAGTGATCCTTGTTTGTTCATATAAATGGGGGTCTAACTCTGTGATTTTCAACCATGTTTGCTCATTAGAATTGCCTTTGGATCTTTTAAAAAACCTGATATGCAGACCATACCATAGACCAATTAAATAAGACTTATCTGGTGGTCGTATCCAAGCACTTGATTTTTTTTTACTACTTTTTGGGGGTGTTGAGGAAACAGAAGGCAAGCTGAGGACAAAGCAGAAACTGACACCCCACAACCCCCCCACCCATGGGATATATGTGACATTCCTCAGGCACTCCTGGCTAGAAAAAGAAATAGTTAACCTATAGAGACCACAATCCTGCAAGACTTGAGTCTCCCTCAGTTTACATATGTCTTAGCAGTCTACAAGAACAAAGCATTTCTATCAATAACCTAGCTTCCAAAAGGGAAAGCAAATACAATTAAATGTCCTTATAATCTGAAGCCTCCAGGAAGGTCCCAACCATCTTCATGTTAATACCTTACTAGAGGGGTAAACAACCTTAACTTGGCAATGGAAAGGCCTCGGGTATCCTTTGAGTCTTATTTAACATATGAAAATACTTTCTCAACTTCCCTTTTTCCTTATCTCCCCCAACCCCATAGTATATAATCAGCCATGCCTCACAACCTGGGGCAGCAGCTCTTTCTGTCCAGGGGTCCTGTCCCTGTGCTTTAATAAACGATTTTGTACCAAAGACCTCTCAAGAATTCTTTCTTGGTCATCAGCTCTGGGCTCCACTCCACTGAACCTCACCTATATTCCACAACCTCATCAGGGGTATAGTTTACACACAGTATAATGCAAAAGTTGTTAGTGTAGCTCAGTAGATCTTTATCTGAATGATATACACATTCATACATAATACATAATGACTGAGATAAAGATACAGACCAAACGTTGGCAAACATTTTTGGAAAGGGCCAAATGTCCAGCCACTCTTTGTCACAACTACTCAACTCTTGTAGTTGAAAAGCAGCCATGGACAATATGTGAATAAATAAGCATGTCTGACCCCTTATATACACCATTTCTAGAACTCCAGAACACTCTTTTTTGTCCCTTTCAGTTAATATCTTCCCAAAGGTAACCACTATTCAGTGTTGGTATTTAAAGCTATCCAAGTGATTACAATAAGCAGAGGAAGTAGAGAATCACTGATCTAGACTGATCAATATTAATAGCTGTGTGTATTACCACAGAATAAATAAAATTCCCTATTACCTATGCACTGATTTAGGATTCTGATTATACAATATTGACTATGTTGGAATTGGGGGCAAGCATTAGAGGGGCTCTATATCCCTTGTGCACATTGAAGATACCTGCAGAGCTACCACAGCAGACTCACAGTTTAACTGAAGAAAATAGCACAATCAGCTGCTTTGAGAGCAGATTATCAGTGTGTAGGTTTTGTAGCCTCCTTGGGAGCTTTCCAGGTATAATCCGAAACTGCTCCCCAAACTTGGAGGTCAGAGAAAGACCAAAGAAGGAGGCAGGCCCCTCCAGATTGGTAGATGGCAGTTTTATTAATAAGCAAAGGGAGCTTACATACTAGGCTCATGTTGGGCAGGAGCAAAATGAGTAGATCTCCATACCCATCTGTCAAATCTTAAAAGTTTATATAGAGGCCTCAATTAGATTCAGTCACATATATGGTGCATGTGTCATCAACACCACATCACTCTCTCAAGGCTGTGTCCTTCAGGCAACCTCTGGGAGTGGGTACGGAAGTGGAATCCACGTTCCAAAGACAGGGGAGCACGTGAAGAGCCTCTGATCACCTGAGTTCAGCTCATGGGTCAACTGAGTGTCACATCATTTTGATGATGTTCCCTAACACTCCACCCCTCGTGAGGTCTCTTACAAACTCACAGCCACCTCCCCATCTGTTGACTCTGCCACAGTACCTGGCCCATATCTTCTAGAGTCACAGACATATCTAACTCAAATGGTAGCCCTACTTGAGAGATGCCCAGAGCTTTAATCTGCTTTGCTAGTATTTTTACCTTCTTAAAGACAGGTTGCTGCTCTGATTCCTTTCACATGTGCCCTGTCTTTACCAGGTGGTATAAGGGATGGAGGCACTGTGCCAGGTGGGGAGTAAAAGTCCTCCGAAAGCCCAAATCCCTACAAAGGCCTGTGGCTTTTTCACATTCTTAGGGGTTCGATAATCTTGCTCTTTATCAATCATAGCTTTTGGGACAACATGAGTGTTACCCACCCAGAAGACTCCCAAAACCTAATGGTGGTGCCTGGGCCTTGAATTTTCTGTAGGTTCACTGCTCATCCTCTCCCTCACAGATGCTCTAGTGAAGCCTGAAGGGTATCCTACAGCAGAGGCAAATCTTCACATGTTAACATATATCATCAGGTAATGGACCCATTTTATTAAGGTAAGGGGAAATAGGGACAGGTCTTGGGTTATCATCCCATGACCTATATGAGGCTGTGCAGGTAGCCTTGGGGGAGCACTTGAAATGTTCATCATTATACCTCTCACATGAAGGCAAATTGATCTTAGTTATAAGAAACTTATACTTATGAAAGTGTTTTCCATGAATCTCTTGAAAATGAAGCACTTTTACAGGAACACTGTTTGACAGAGAATCTGAGTAAAACTATAACTGTCTGCAAATGACAAAAGACTTGAAAATGGCCATAGTTAAAGATATGATGAGATTTCATTATAATGCAATTGACAAAGGAACTTGGTTATTTCTGTGACATACATTTTAAAATTATGACTGGTACCATTATATCAGAACATATCAGATTTTTAAGAATTTCATACAAATATAGGCTAAAGACAGTTTAACATCACTTCTTATTTGACAATGCTTCTCATTTTAACATAGGCAAAAACTTAAACAAAATACAACATTCAACATATGAAAAAAGTTACCTAGTTGTAAAAAAACTTAACTCTTTTAATCAAAGACCTGATAAAAACAAAACACAGAATCTTTGTTTTCTAGGCAGATTACATTAAAGGTAAAGAAAAAAACTTAGTTTACAATTTCTTATTAAGAGCAGAACAATAATCTAAGAAAATTTAGTCCTTTCTAACACAGACAAAACCAAATTTTAATTTTACACCAGTGTATGCTTAATATTAAAACGCCCCCTTTTTTTCTTTTTAACTTACATAAATTCAGTCCAATCTTAGTTTCACTGCATATGAAATTCTTAATAATTCTTTTTTTATTATAATATTTTTTATTATATTATGTTAGTCACCATACAGTACATCCCTGGTTATTGATGTAAAATTCCATGATTCATTAGTTGCATATAACACCCTGTGCACCATGCAATACGTGCCCTCCTTACTACCCATCACCAGCCTATCGCATTCTCCAACCCCCTCCCCTCTGAAGCCCTCAGTTTGTTTCTCAGAGTCCATAGTCTCTCATGCTTCATTCCCCCTTCTGATTACCCCCCCATTCTTTATCCCTTTCTTCTCCTACCGATCTTCCTATTTCTTATGTTCCATAGATGAGAGAAACCATATGATAATTGTCTTTCTCTGCTTGACTTATTTCACTTAGCATTATCTCCTCCAGTGCTGTCCATGTTGCAGCAAATGTTGAGAAATCGTTCTTTCTGATGGCTGAGTACTATTCCATTGTATATATGGACCACATCTTAATCCAGTCACCTGTTGAAGGGCATCTCAGCTCCTTCCACAATTTAGCTATTGTGAACAAAGCTGCTACGAACATTGGATGCATATGGCCCTTCTCTTCACTACCTCTGTATCTTTGGGGTAAATACCCAGTAGTGAAATTGCTGGATCATAGGTTAGCTCAATTTTTAACTTTTTAAGGGACCTCCACACTGTTTTCCAGAGTGGCTATACCAACTTGCATTCCCACCAACAATGTAGGAGGGATCCCCTTTCTCCACATCCTGTCCAACAATTGTTGTTTCTTGCCTTGGCAATTTTTGCCATTCTAGCTGGCGTAAGGTGGTATCTCTGTGTGGTTTTGATTTGAATTTCCCTGATGGCTAATGATTTTGAAGATTCTTTCATGTGTCTGTTAGCCATTCATATGTCTTTGTTGGAAAAGTGTCTATTCATATCTTCTGCCCATTTTATGATTTGTTTATTTGTTTCTCATGGATTGAGTTTGAGAAGTTCTTTGTAGATCTTGGATACCAGTCTTTTATCTGTAGCATCATTTGCAAATATATTCTCCCATTCCGTGGGCTGCCTCTTAGTTTTTTGGATTGTTTCCTTGGCTGTGCAGAGCTTTTTATATCTTGATGAAGTCCCACAAGTTCATTTTATCTTTTGTTTCTCTTGCCTTTGGAGATGTGTCATGAAAAAGGTTGCTGTGGCCGATGTCGTAGAGGTTGTTGCCTATGTTGTCCTCCAGGATTTTGATGGATTCCTGTCTCACATCGAGGTCTTTCATCCATTTGGAGTTTATCTTTGTGTATGGTGTGAGAGAGTGGTCAAGTTTCATTCTTTTGCATGTAGCTGTCCAATTTTCCCAGCACCCATTTACTGAAGAGACTGTCTTTTTTCCACTGGATGTATTTTTCCTGCTTTATCGAAGATTATTTGCCCAAAGAGCTGAGGGTCCATTTCTAGGTTCTCTATTCTGTTCCATTGGTCTATGTGTCTGTTTTTGTGCCAATACCATGCTGTCTTTGTGATCACAGCTTTGTAGTACAGCTCGAAATCCGGCATTGTGATGCCCCCAGCTTTGTTTTTCCTTTTCAACACTTCCTTGGCGATTTGGGGCCTTTTCTGGTTCCATACAAATTTAAGGACTATTTGTTGCAGTTCTTTGAAAAATGTCATCAGTATTTTGATCGGAATAGCATTGAAAGTGTCGATTGCTCTGGGTAGCATGGACATTTTAACTATGTTAATTCTTCCAATCCATGAGCATGGAATATTTTTCCATCTTTTTGTGTCTTCCTCAATGTCTTTCAAGAGTGATTTGTAGTTTCTAGAATATAGATCCTTTACGCCTCTGGTTACGTTAATTCCAAGATAACGTATATTTTTTGGTGCTATTGTAAATGGAATGGATTCCCTAATTTCTCTTTCTTCAGTCTCATTGTTCGTGTATAGAAATGCAACTGATTTCTGAGCATTGCTTTTGTATCCCACCACATTACTGAATTGCTCTATAACTTCTAGTATTCTGGGGGTGGATTCTCTTGGGGTTTCCATATAGAGTATCATGTCATCTGCAAAGAGAGACAGTTTGACTTCTTCTTTGCCGATTTGGGTACCTTTTATCCCTTTTGGTTGTCTGATTGCTGTTGCAAGGACTTTTAGTACTATGTTGAATAATAGTGGCGAGAGTGGGCATACTTGTCATGTTCCTGATCGTAAGGGAAAGGCTTCCAGCTTTTCCCCATTGAGAATGATATTTGCTGTAGGCTTTTCATAGATGGTTTTTATGAGATTGAGGAATGTACCCTCTATCCCTACACTCTGAAGGGTTTTAATCAGGAAAGGATGCTGTATTTTGTCAAATGCTTTTTCTGCATCTATTGAGAGGATCATATGATTTTTGGCTTTTTTCTTGTTGATATAATCTATCACACTGATGTTGAACCACCCTTGCATTCCAGGGATGAATCCCACTTGGTCATGATGGATAATCCTTTTAATGTACTGTTGGATCCTCATATCTCTCAATAATCACTCTCAATGTAAATGGCCTAAATTCTCCCATAAAACACCACATGGTTGCAGATTGGATAAAAAGATATGACCCATCCATTTGCTGTCTACAAGAGGCTCATTTTGAACCTAAAGATACATCCAGAGTAAAAGTAAAGGGATGGAATATCATCTTTCATGCCTTTGGACCTCAAAAGAAAGCTTGGGTAGCAATTCTCATGTCAGACAGATTGGATTTTAAACTAAAGACTGTAGTTAGAGATACAGAAGGGCACTATATTATTCTTAAAGGATGTATCCAACAAGTGGCTATGACAATTATAAATATCTATGCCCCCAACAGGGGATCAGCAAGATACACAAGCCAACTCTTAACCAGAATAAGAGACATGTAGATAAAAATACGCTAATAGCAGGGGACCTCAACACTCCACTATCAGCAATAGATAGATCACCTAAGCAGAAAATCAGCAAAGAAACAAGAGCTTTGAATGCCGTACTAGAAGAGTTGGACCTCATAGATATAGATAGAACACTACACCCCAGAACAAAAGAATACTCATTCTATTCTAATGCACATGGAACATTCTCAAGAATAGACCATGCTCTGGGTCACAAAACAGGTCTCAGCCTATACCAAAAGACTGAAATTATTCCCTGCATATTCTCAGACCACAATGCTTTGAAATTAGAACTCAATCACAAGGAAAAATTTGGAAGAATCTCAAACACTTGGAGACTAAGAACCATCCTGCTCAAAAATGATTCGGTAAACCAGGAAATCAAAAATCAATTTAAACAATTTATGGAGACCAATGAGAATGAAAACACAACGGTCCAAAACCTATGGGACACTGCAAAGGTGGTCCTAAGGGGACCGCCTCACTCAAAAGAATTCTTTTGAGCCTTTTTGAGCCTCACTCAAAAGAATAGAAAAATGTAAAATGCAGTTTTTATATTCTCACCTCAAGAAGCTGGAGCTGAAACAGAAGAACAGGCCTAATCCACGTATGAGAAAGAAGTTGATCAAGATTAGAGCAGAGATCAATGAATTAGAAACCAGGAGCATAGTAGAGGAGATCAACAGAACTAGAAGCTGGTTCTTTGAAGGAATAAATAAAATAGAAAAGCCACTGACAAGACTAATCCAAAAGAATAGAGAAAGGACCCAAATTAATAAAATTATGAATGAAAAGGGAGAGGTCACAACCAACACCAATGAAATAGGAAGGATTATTAGAAACTTTTATCAACAGCTTTATGCCAATAAATTATGCAACCTGGGAGAGATGGAGGCCTTCCTGGAAACCTATAAACTACCAAGACTGAAGCAGGAAGAAATTGATTTTTTAAACAGACCAATTAATTATGAAGAGATTGAAACGGTGATTAAAAACCTTCCAAAAAACAAAACTCCAGGGCCTGATGGAATCCCCGGGGAATTCTACCAAACATTCAAAGAAGAAATAATACCTATTCTCCTAAAGCTATTTCAAAAAATAGAAACAGAAGGAAAACTACCAAACTCATTCTATGAGGCCAATATTACCTCGATCCCCAAACCAGGCAAAGACTCCATCAAAAAGGAGAATTACAGACCGATTTCCCTGATGAATATGGATGCTTAATATTTCTTTTCCACAAACCTTCAACTTCTGTACCCATTTAGCTTTCATTCTAAAACTCTAGCTATGAATCAGGTACCCACCCACATGGCTAAAGCTTTTTGCTGATATTTGTGATCTTATAATGGCTGTGGACTAGATTCTGGGCAAGGCAACTTCTAATAGCATCTTTTAAAAAGCCCCCCTCCTTTTTTTTTTTTAGTCTCTGTAGGCAACATCATTTTGGTTATCTCTGGGGTGTTTACATTTCACAGACATGATAGGATGTACAATTTCAAGGGACAAAGAAAGAATGCAAGTTTTCTTCTAGAATTTTTGGGGTAATGGCTATTTAAAAATTTCCTTTGTATTAGGGTCAGAAGGCATGGGACATTTTGTCTATTCATTAATTACCACAACATCCTCTTTTTCATTTTCATCACCTCTCAAGGATTTTACTTATTAGCATCCTAATAAGGCTTTGTCACAACTGCTGATATTTTTTTTTAATTTTATTTAAATTCCGGTTAGTTAACATACAGTGTAATACTAGTTTCAGGTGTACAACTTAGTGATTCAACAATTCCATACAACACCTGTAGCTCATCAGGACAAGTGCAGACCTTAATCCCCTTCACCTATTTAACCAATTCCCCCTTCCCTCTGGTAACCATCAGTGTGTTCTCTATAGTTGAGTCTGATTCTTGATTTGTCTCTCTTTTTCCCCCCTATGGTCCTTTGTTTTATTACTTAAATTCCATGTATGAGTGAAATCATATGATATTTGTCTTTCTCTGACTGACTTATTTCACTTAGCATAATATTCTCTAGCTCCATCCACATCATTGTAAATGGCAAGATTTCCTTCTTTTTTATGGCTAAGTATTGTCTACAATAACCAGATTATGGAAAGAGCCCAAATGTCCATCGACTGATGAATGGATAATGAAGATGTGGTATGTGTGTATATATATAGGGGAGGGGTGAGGAACCTCTGATCAACCACGTTCAGCTCACGGGTCAACTCTAGGTATATATATATATATATATATATATATATATATATATATATTTATGTATATATACACACACACACATACAATGGAATATTACTCAGCCATAATAACTACTGAGCTCTTAATTTGAGGTGTGTGGAGAACAAGACTTCTGTGGGTAAAGGGAACAATAAGAACAGGAACATGCATATGTGGTGAAAGCTGTATTCCTTATGGAAAGCCAACCCTTCCCTCATCATTCCATGCTGAAAACAGCAATGATGGTGGATAAGATAGTTAGGCCTACTAGGGTCGGTTCTCCCATCTCCTGCAGCCCCCTAGTTAATGCTTCACTAGGATCCATACTAATAGTCATATACACAGTTCCTTGCTGCCCTTCATGTGATTGCTTTCTTGAGTTGTTTTTTCTTTGCTTCCACATACTTTACATTCTATGATAATAAAACTGAGAGTCCATTGGGACTCGGGGCTCTCATCCCCATGCCTATACTTCTTGGAAGTCCCTGGTGGTACAGCCCCTTTGGGCCTCTCTTTGTTCTAAGTTATTGGACTCAGAGTAATTATTTTGTCTCTCAATGAATACACTACACGACAAAGGTGTCTTAGGCCTTCCTAGCTTTGCAGAATGGCACATTAAGGCCTCTAACATATTATCCTACTTTCGCACCTTGTCTACCAGCCCCCAAACTAGCAAAGTAGTGGACATATGCACATCCTTCTCTAATCTCAGCTCTTTTTCTAACTTCTCGACCTCAGCTTTAGCCTGTAGTAAGGCATCAGTGGCCAGCTGAAGTACAGGAGAGGGAGCCCACTGTGACAACCATGCACTGCCCTTTTCTGCTGCAGTGTCCTCTGCACAGTTCCTCTAACAAGTGCACTGGACTGGCTGGCATTTTCAGGGCATCTCCATACTCATGCAGTGTTCCAAATTTGACATATGGGCCACCCCTCCCTACACTGAGGTGGCTGGCCAACTCAGAATTTCCCCTGCAGATGTCTCATTTTCAAGGCCCTTTGCTTTAGTCTCCTGGTTGGCTTGTCTATTGTTGGTTTGCAACCTCCTCACTTCCCAAGTATAATCTGAAACTAGCTCCTGTACTCAGAGGGCAGGGAGAGACCAAAGGAAAAGGCAGGCCACTCCAGGTTAGTAGGTGGCAGTTTTAATAAGCAAAGGGAACTTATATACAGGGTTTGTGTTAGGCAGTAGTGAGATGAATGGATCTCCACACTTGTGTGCCAAATCTTAAAAGTTTATATAGAGGCCCTAACTAGATTTAGCCACATACACTCTTTAGGTGTTCTCAACACCACATTACTATGTCAAGGCTATGTTCATGGAGCAGACTCTGGGAGTGGGAATGTCAAGTGGAACCCACATTCCAAGGACAGGGGAGGGGTGAGGAACCTCTGATCAACCAGGTTCAGCTCACGGGTCAACTGTAGGTATCTTTTCAATGACTTCCCCAAACACAATGAAGCTAATCTTTAGGTCTTCCTGAGTTCAGAGGTCTCTTTCTTACCAGTATGAGACTTTAGTTTACTCTGTTCTGTTAAGATTCATCATTATATTTATCCAATTTGAATTCTAGCTTCCAAAATTTGCTCCATGTTCTAGACTACTTATGGCACTCTTCAAGGCTTTCTAATGCTGCTATGGGATTATTCTTAAGTTTCTCTCACAACTGCAGTGGAGTTTGGGGAAGGGAGAAGAGGTAAACATGAGTTATTAGTGAGCTATCTTGAAAGTGAAGTCCCTTAAAATGTTTTAGCAAGTGCCTGATAGACATATAAAGCTGGAAAGATTTTAACCATTCTTTACCCCATACAGATCCACTTTCAGTGACTATAGGCTCTTAAAGAAGTCTAAGAATAATAGTTTTTGTCACCCTATGATTCTGGATGACAGAAAGACAATAGAGGAAGCCAAGGGGTGGAGGACATGAATACGTCAGAGTTTGATGAATGGTATTTCAGATTCTGTCCTTCCCTCACCCTCTTCCTGTAGGAAGGAGCAGAGATAAGATTGGTATATATCATTTACTATACATTTGGCATCAAATAAAAGAAAAAAATAAAATTAAGCTACTTAAAACCAAAAGGTAATTAATCAATCACATGATAAAAAGTTAGGGTGGGCTTTAGGCTAGTTGATCCAGTGATTTACTGATGTTATCTGGGACTCAAGTTCTTTACACTGTTGTCCATAGGCTTCATATTATTGCTGGTTCCTCTTGGATTATAGGACAGTTTACTTACTTTGTCAATTGAATTCAGAAGGATCACTGGTAGAAATTCTGTCAAAAGAATGAAAAGAGCTCTCCTGGAATCCCTTAGCCAATTTTTCATTTCTCATCCCCAATTCTGAACTAATTAAGGGTAAGGGGAGATGGATTACCTTAGACAAATCAAGCCTGCATTAGGTGCTAAAAAGCATCAGATTCACTCAAGGCACATATGTTCAATGTGGAAGGAGTGGACTCATATAAACAAAATCTGCAGTTCTATTAGAAAGGAGGAAGGGAGAAATGTATGCTGGGTATTATTGGTTGAACAGAATTTTCCAGGTGATGGCAATTGAAAAGCTATGAGAAAAGGGCAGTGAGAGTAAGTGATTCAGAGGCTGGGAAAAGGTAGGTTGTTTGTGCATGTTGCTTCACCACTCTTTGCCTGTTTCCTCATCAGAAAAATGGGGACAAATATATCTACTTCATAGAGTTATGTGAGGGTTCATTCTTTCACCAAATATTTTTTTGAACATTTACTAAGCATTGGGTAATATTCTAGCAGGAACTACTGTGGTGAACAGAGCAGATTAAGTCCTTATTCTCAGAAAAGTTGCTGTTTAATGCATGCATAGGTGTATGAGTGTGTATAATTCGGGAAGAAGATAAGCATGGAAAAATCTTTATAATTTCCTCCCTCCTGAGCAGCCCCCTCCTTCTTCTCCATTTCAGGATGTAGTTAAGCTGTTATGATCTGCTCTTTGCCAGTCAGAAAGAAGCCTAGCCCTCAGGAGAAAGCAGGGTATTGACCAGCTGTGCTAATGCCTGGGCAGGCCTATCTATCTGCAGAATTAGAGGAGAGATTGGCAAACCCACAGTGACCATCCACCTAAACCAAGACCTCTAATCCAAGCTTTACCAGTCACAGAACTGTTACTTCCATCTTTACCCACCTGACTCATGTATCTGCCTCTCTAGTCCAGAACTCCATAAGGAAAGAGAAGCACTTTAGATCAGGCCCTTGGAATCCCAGCTGTGAGCCTAGTATTGTGATCATTATTGTGACCATTTTTATTTACCTGATGCCCAGGGATGGCACTCCCACCTGGGCATTATCCATCAGGCACCAGGCAGCTGCTCTGGCCTGGCCCATTTAGGGTTGGGTTTGAGTACCTTGTTCAGTCTCTGCTATTCCAGCTGCAGCCAGGAACCAGCAACAAGAAACAAGCCCTGGGAGCTTGTTGGAAATGCAGCATCTCAGGCCTGCCCCTAGATCCTCTGAATCAGAATCTGCATTTTAACAAGATCTCCAGGGGATCCACAGGTATATTACAGTGTGAGGTATACTGACTTCAAACACTTGCTTTCAGTCTGCGTGGAGGCAAGGACAGTTTGGGAAGTAAAGTTTTCACAATGATGACTAAGCTTTTGTTTTGTCCAATCCTCATGTTGTTGACCTTTAATGTTGTATTTATCATCTGCATTAACTGCATTCTGCAGTTGCTATACCAGAAAAAATTACACAGCCTAATATCATTTCTACCTATTAATGGATTTTTTTTTGTTTTTTCAATCCATATCAATAACATTTACTCTTGAAAATTCTGTTGCAATTATTTGTGTTTATAACCCTTACCAATAGTGACATCAGAATAATTAGGAAGTCAGTAAATGGAGAGATGTTTTAATGTGAAGTTTAATCTTTATGTTTCAGATTTGGAGTGATTAGGGCCTCTGCTACAAAGATTTGGGGTATGTCAAAGGCCTCCTCAGATCAGGAAGGCTTACCTTCCTATAGAATGAGACCTATGGAGAGACAACTCCAACCTCAGAAGATTCTCTAATGGGACCAAAAAGAGCAAACTCTCCCAAACCCTGAGTTCTATTCAGGCCAAGTGTCATGTGAGGGCAGGGAACAGGAGTTTTCCAGAGGGTACAGTGAGTGTCTCTTTCTTTTTCCAGAGTTCAGCCTCCGTAGACAGACTCATCAATACTCCCATGGATGTTTTGAGAAAGCTCTTGGAATAGGGTTTAGGGCGTTAGTGATCAGTTCCAAGACTAATAATGGGGGTTGAACCCCTGGAGACTCTACATACTTCTTTTAGGGTCACTTTGGGAATTTCTGAAAGCCCTTCTCTTCACCCTAGTGAGTCTAAGCATGTTTCTGAAACAGGAATCATTTTGACTGGGCCCCACATTTTTTCTAGGAGGACTCCTAGAATCTCTTAAGTTATTAATTAGTTCACACATACATTTATTCACTCATTCATTCACTCACTCATGACCTTACTCTGTGTCAAGCCTGGGGCTGAGAACTAAAGATAAAATAGTGACTTGAATTCTTTGGTTATATTTTCCTCACCTCAACACGGATTCCTTTAATATCTTAACTAAAGATTATATCTCCAGGCTCAAAGTCTTCCTCTCTACTCTAAGCTGTGATATCCTGGGTGGCTAAAATATACCTGTGGAAGATCCATCAAACACCCTTAGCCCCCTCACCAACAATGGCTTCTTCCTTCACTAGACTTCAGCTATCCATTCCATCAATTATACTTTAAATTAATCCACCATAACATTGTAAATTCAAACATCCAGTTTTCTAACCAAAACTTTTGTTAAGCCTGACTTATCTATTCCTAAAATACATGTTTTTCAAACTGTTAAAGCACATCAATCCATTCTACTTCCTACTGTCTTGTCAATACCCTCAACTCTTTTTCCTTAATATCCTCATGTCCCATTTACACAACAAGCCATTTTTCCACTGTCCTTATTCACCTAGCTTGATGAACACTGGCTGCTAGAGAAAATCTTACCAGTAGGCAAGTTGGCTTCAATGAATATTTGTAATCTCCAAAAATTCATCAGACAGGATCATCTCTACTTCCTTCTACCCCATCTAAAATTTACCTACAACTTCATTAAAAGAGATCTTCCTAAGATTACCAAGGATTTATTTGTTGCTAAATTTAATTATAACCTTTGTATGATGATTTCCAGATAAGTGTATCTGGTTTAGGTCTTTCTCCTAAACTTAGATCTGTAACATCCAACTTCTTAAACATATCTAATTGGATTTCCCCCAAACTAAACTCATCAGATTCCTCACTCTCAAAACTAAACCATAATTAACAAATGACACAGCCAGCTATTTAGATATCCAAGCTAGAAGCCCAATTTATCAAGCTATACTCCTTCCTTGTCTACAGCCCTATATTTAATCACAAACAAAATACTATCCATTCTATTTCTTAAAATTGTCTATTTGTCTTTGGCTGGGGCATTAGAGAAGCTGGCTTCCCATTTTTATTACCTTTGTCCAGAGCCTGATATATTGCTTAAATTAAACTACTTTAATGACCTCTTTGCTACCAGTCTTATTCCTCACCATTTTGTTCTATCGGCCGCAAAAAGAGCTTTTTAAATCTCACCCATCCATGCTGGTCCTAACATTCTTCAATGGGTTTTATTTGATCTTCAGTTAAAGTTCAAACTCCTTTTGGACTATATAACTCTGTATAACTGACTTCTACTTACCTTTGCATCCACATCTCTATCATGTACCCCTATATTCTGTTCTCTGCACTCCTCCCAGTACTCTCCTTTTTGAGCTAACACTTGACTACTAACAATTGCTCAACAGCTTCTTGCCCTTTTAAGCCTCTGTGCCATGGTACATGTTTTGTATACATAGAATATTTTTCCCCTGTTAATCTCACAGGGAAATGAGTGGGGGAAGAAGAGCACAAGAGACAATGAACCATAATTTGAGAAATTCAGCTGAGGTTTTATCTTGAGCTTCCAGTTTTGCAACTAGAAGAAAAGTTACATACCTAAACGGCCATGAAAGGGGAGAGAGAAAACAGGATAATCCTTTTTGATCTTTGTCTTCACTGTTGCCAGCTCCCTAAGCCTCTTCGTCCATTTTCATTTTTCCCTTTCCCTTAGATGATTGACAGCTAAATAAAATACACTTGAAAGACAATTTCAGTGGACAGCCTGGGAGGGAATACCAAATTCCTGACATACCAATGACTGGGGCATTTTTCCAAGATGATGTATTTCCACATTGCTCCTAGGTGAGGTTACACCATTCTTCTTTCTTGGTTTCAAATTGCATCCTTTACCCCTGGTCCTGAATACACTCTTCCTAGCTTGAACCTCCCTGGAAAAAAGTGAAACTTCTGCTAGCTATGAAGTGTGAGATCCACAGAGACAAAAGGTTCATTAATGCAGTAAACTTGGTCTGGTTTGCTGATTTACACACCCCATAAAAGACAATTTAAAAATTCACTCTGCACAAAAATTATTTATATTTACATCAGAGGAAAATTGTACTATACAAAAATGTTCTGATGTGGATAACTGTAATAAATTGAGCAGATGTCATAAAATGAAGCAGTTATTGGCTTCAATTTAATGTTTTCGTGGGAACCAGGGTGATGAGGCAAGGCTGTGAATGCAGGCTGGTATTTATGGCAGAAGAACCAGAACAAGTTCTCTCTTCCCTAGGAATCCCTTTCTCTGATGTGAAAAGATGTGCTTCACTTTCCTAATTGATATAATGTGACAAACTCAGGGTCTTTCCTGTACCATGAATCCTCCAAGGAGGCCCTGCTGAGACACTGCTGCCCAGGGACCATCTCTTCTTGGTCCCTGGGTCTTCTGTAAAATGGGAATCTGAGGCCCTAAGTGATTTCCTGAGAAGTGGGCATCCCTCCGGAAGCCAGAGCTCAGGAGCTGCCCCTAAACACTCACAGACAAAGCCCTAAATGTACCTGTCCCTGCTTCCATAATCCCGTAGCTGTTGGGATTTCCCTCCCTGACTGCTTACTAAAGACATCTTTCAAGTAAGTTTCACTTAGTTGTCCATCTCTCAAGGAGGGTGGACAGAATGAAAAGGACAATAATGAAGAAGGAGGCTTAGAGGGCTGGCAGCCACAGAATAAAACGTAAAAAATGATGACACTTTCCTCCCTTCCTTGCTCCCTCATCTCCCTTTCAGAGTTATCTATCTCTTACACTGTGGCTTGTAGTCTCTGTGCATCTCTCTGTCCCCACTCTTCCCAGAGGTGGAGAAACAGTGACTATTGCCTGGCACGTGCATGGACCTGGGAAGTCTAGACATAAACAGTCATGTGGGAGACAGCCAAGTAACTAGCACTAAGAACACGCTGCTGTCAAACCTAGAGCAATCAGAGCATGATGGGTGAGAGAGTTAGGAAAGGAACATCCACAGGGAGCAGGCAGATCCTTGGACATATAGACCATCAGTCCCTGTACTTTCTCCCAGTGTGACATTGCCTTCCTGGCATCACTGCCCTCCAGGTCCATAACCACTTCTATTGTTTTTACATATATTCTAAATGCTTTGGCCTCTTGCCATTTTGCCCTGGCATTTGTCAAAACCCCAACTTGTGTGGCTTCTCCTTATCCATACACATCCTTCACTAAGCCCTTCTTAGAAGAAAAGCCCAGGCAGTTGGATTCTTTCCTATTCTGTCTTAAATGTGTTCCTCGCTTGCCCATGGGCAACATTGTTGACAAAATCACTGAACTAGGACAAGATTTCTCTTTTTAAATATTTTTTTATTTAAATTCACTTTAGTTAACATATGGTATATTATTAGTTTCAGGAGTAGAATTTAGTGATTCACCAGTTACATATAACACACAGTGCTCATTACATCAAGTGCCCTCCTTAATGCCCGTCACCCAATTACCCCATCCCCCCCACCCAAACCCTCCCCAGCAACCCTGTTTGTTTCCTATAGTTAAGAGTCTCTTACAGTTTGCCTCTCTCTCTGTTTTTATCTCCTTTTATTTTTCCTTTCCTTCCCGTATGTTCATCTGTTTTGTTTCTTAAATTCCATGTATGAGTGAAAACATATGGTATTTGTCTTTCTCTTACTTATTTCACTTAGCATGATACCCTTTAGTTCCAGCCATGTCATTGCAAATGGCAAGATTTCATTCTTTTGATGGCTGAGTAATATTCCAGTGTGTGTGTGTGTGTGTGTGTGTGTGTGTGTGTGTCACTTCTTCTTTATTCATTCATCTATCGATGAATATCTGAGCTCTTTCCATAGTTAAGCTATTATGGACATTGCTGCTATAAACATTGGGGTACATGTGCCCCTTCAAATCACTATATTTGTATCCTTTGGATAAATACCTAGCACTGTAATTTCTGGGTCATAGGGTAACTCTATTTTTAACTTCTTGAGGAATCTCCATACTGTTTTCCAGAGTGGCTGCACCAGTTTGCATTCCCACCAACAGTCTAAGAGCGTTCTCCTTGCTCCGCATCCTTGCCAACATCCGTTGTTTCCTGAGTTGTTAATTTTAGCCATTCTAGCTGGTGTGAGGTGGTATCACATTGTGGTTTTGATTATTTCCCTGATACCCAGTGATGTTGAACATTTTTTTCATGTGTCTGTTGGCCATTTGTATGTCTTCTTTGGATAAATGTCTGTTTATCTCTTCTGCCCATTTCTTGATTATTTGTTTTTTGGGTGTTGAGTTTGATAAGTTCTTTATAGATCTTGGATACTATCTTTTTATCTGATATGTCATTTGTGAATATCTTCTCCCATTCTGCATGTTGCCTTTTAGTTTTATTATTTCCTTTGCTGTGCAAAAGCTTTTTTATCTTCATGAAGTCCCAAAAGTTCATTTTTGCTTATGTTTCCTTTGCCGTTGGAGATGTGTCTAGAAAGAGGTTGCTGTGTCTGAGGTCAAAGAGATTGTTGCCTGTGTTTTCCTCCAGGATTTTGGTGGATTCTTGTCTCACATTTAGGTCTTTCATCCATATTGAGTTTATCTTTGTGTATGGTGTAAGAAAATGGTCCAGCTTCATTCTTCTGCATGTGGCTCTCCAATTTTCCCAACACCATTTATTGAAGAGACTGTCTTTTTTCCATTGGATTTTCTTTCCTGCTTTGTTGATGATTAGTTGACCATAGAGTTGAGGGTCCATTTCTGGGTTCTCTATTCTGTTCTACTGGTATATGTGTCTGTTTTTGTGCCACAGGACAGGATTTTTCTAAAGGTGCAAAGCTAAGGATTAGACACCTTTGCTGCAGATGCCCCATTCTTATTGTATGCTACTAGAAAACTCCCTCTGTGCTAGTGCTGTTCAGCCTTGTCTGTTTTGTTCTCTGATGTATTCCTAGTACCTACATAGTGCTGTGTATGCACTATACACAATTGATTTCCTGCTGCCCCATGTCAGATTTTCCAACAAAACTTAAACAGGAGCCTTGTATTTGAGGGGTTTGAAATGTTTGCCCAAATTAACAAACCAGCACTGAATCTCATATTCAGCTGATGAACCTTGGTTATTTTCTAGTGATTAGAATCCTGGAAAGAAAGAAAGGTGAAGGGAGGTGTGTTGCTTTCCTATAGCTATTGTAACAAATTACCACAAACTTAGGGACTTAACACACATTTATTATTTTATAATTCTAGAGGTCAAAAGTCCAAAATGAATCTTACTGGGCTGTATCCCTTCTGGAGGCTTTAGGGAAGAATCTGTTTCCTTGCTTTTTTCTACTTCTAGAATCTGTCTTTATTCTTTGACTCCTGGTCCCTTTCCTCCATCTTCAAAACCACCAGTATTGGGCTGAGTCCTTCTCAGGCTGCCATCTCTCTAGTTTGCTGTTTGGCCTCCCTATTCCACTTTTAAGGACTCCTGTGATTACATTGGGCCCTTCCAGAAAATCTAGGATCATCTTCCTGTTTGAAGGTCAGCCGATTAACACCCTTCATTCCCTTTTACCGTGTAAGGTAATATATCTGTAATTTTGCTTCTGCTCCTGTCACCCCATGGAAAGTGATCTTGCAAGCTTCACCAAAGACTTCTTTGTCCATAAATCCAAAGGAGATTTTTCAGTCCTTGTCCTTCCTGAAGTCAGCAACAGCAGATGACAGCACTGGACATGCTCACCCCCCCATCCTTCTGGAAACACTCTCTTCCCTCCCTCTACTTCTGACCATACACCACCTCCCCCTAGTCTTTTTCATATTTGTTTGGCTGCCCATTCTCAGTCTCTGTTGCTGGCTGCTGGTCCTAGGTCCATCCATTAAGTACTACCCCTCCTCTTCAGGCTTCATCTGGACCACACTCTCTTCTTCCTCTGTCTTTCTTCTCATGGCTGGGTGTATGGACTGGAAGCAGAGGACCTCAGGAGATCCCAAGGCTTCAATCACCACCTTTACTACATTGACAAAGCCTTTATCTCTGAATGCTGTCTTGAGCTCCAGACTTCAACATCCAGTTGCCTCCAGGACACCTCCAACAAACATTCTCCATAGACATGTTCATTTTCACATATCCAGTACTGAACTTACCATCTTCCACTTAAACTTGCTCTTCCTGTCTTTCCCATATCTGGAAATGTCACCCGCAAGTCACTCAAATCAGATGCCTGCCTAGTTGTCATCTTTGATGTCTCCTCATCTTCAGGCCCCAAATCCAGTTAGTTTTTGGGTATTACTGATTTCAGCTCCTTAATCTCTCTCGGGTCCTCCCTTCTTCTCCACTTCTGGTTCTACCACTATAATTCAGAACCCATCATCTCATGAGCAGATGATTGCCCTGGATTTACTGTATCTGCGTTTGCCTTCTTATTCCATTCTCCCCATGGAGTTTGAGAATCTTGTTTAACACACAAGTCAGACCCAGTAATTTTCTTTCCACTCTACCCACTACCATCACCCCTACACCCTCCTGTTTAACATCCTGTTTAACATTAGTGTCTCTCCATGGCTTTGAGGATAAGGTCTAAAGACCTTGCCCTTCCCTTGCAGAGTCCTTTACAAATGACCTAGGCTCTGCCTCCCTCTCCAGCCTTATCTAATATCCCTCTTCCCCTTGTAGTCTACCCTCTAGCCATAATTAACCACTTTAAATTTCTTGAAATCTTCATGCTCTCAAAGGCTGTAATCTTTATACATCATATTCCTTCTGCCTGACCACTTCTTTCTGTGCCTTTTTCCTTTATCCTCACTCCATTTTGAATTAGGACCAACTAATTTAGTCCAAGTCACAGGTCAAGTGACAGTTTTTCAAGGAAGGCCTTCCCTGAGCATCTCAGGCCAGTTAAGAGCCTTGCATCTATGTTCCCCCAACTTCTAACACCCAGTGTTCTCATGTCACTTTTCCTGTTTCTCTGCCATTAGAGTGTACCTCCTTAAAGTATACCTTATGCCTGTCTTCACTGCAGAAACCCCAGAACTTTGCAGAGGCCTTGGCACTCATGACAAAAAAAGGCTTTCAATAAATATCTGCTGAGCAAATGAAGTCCTTTGCATTTGTTGAACCTAACACTAATAAAACTGGCTGGCATCTTGCAAATAACTATGCTAGTTTCTAAGGCCATGCAGAGAACATGGCCTATGGACAATATGCAAACACAACTTCTAACCTACTCCTTAGACCTTCTCCATGATCTCCAGAATGTCTGGATGCCAGGAGATACACACCCACAGCCAGGCCATGAAACAGAAGTGACTCCATATCCCCCAATCTAACCAGTCTGGCTCAACCTGCCTCAGAGAGTTATGGCAACCCCCAAGAAGCATCAGAAATTTTCCTAACTACTAATGCCACATAAATGGGGTAGAATTTTGTTCAGTGTATGGGGCCTTAAGTGGATCCTATGACTTCCCTGAACTTCAGTTTTATAATCTGTCAAATGGAGATAATAATGGCATCCATTCCAAAGGGTTATTGCTAGCACTTGGCACAGCAACTCTCACCTGGGAAGCTCTCAGTGTTAGTCTTGTTATCATGACTGTTACTTATAGCCTATTTACTTAATTTGGCCATGTGATCCTCTGTAAATCTTTCATCCTCTCAAATTATTATGGGTTAGGATTTGAGGAAAAGGGTTCTCATCACATTCATTCATTATTTAACACCCATTTCTTGAGACTTTTACTATGTTCTAGGCACTATGCTAGTAGTGTCTGTGAATGAGGAGATAGAAAGAGGGAGGTAGAAAGGATACTCAAACACCTACTATATACCAGGTATATAACACATATTATATATTTAATTACAAGTATCTTTCCTTCCTCAAAAGCAGACTTTTTTCCAAGGAAGAGATTTTGTTCTCAGAGGAAAACCAAGATGAAATTTAAAAAATCAAAATAAAGCAAGCCATAAATTACCAACCCATATTGGAAAGCAAATAATTGCATTGAAAAATGTGATAGTACCTTAAACTTTGCTATGATCTGATTACAGCTCAAGGGACAAACATGAGCATGGCAGTCAGTTTTTAGCCTTCCAGGCACCAGAACTCTGGGACCTCAGGAGCACTGGATTTCCTTCCCCTCAATGCCTACTTTGCTGCCATTTGCACCCAAAATGCACACTGCACATTTCCTTCATGTAAACAATAAAAACTGTTTCAGACTGTCTTGTACACAGACACAATTGACTTCAACTCCAATAAAATTGGCTAGAATCCTGGATTATCAGACCCAGAAGGGCCCTTAAGGATCACATAGTTCAAGGTACTCATTATACAGGGCAATATTTGAGACCCAGAAATGTAGAAGGGCCTATCCCAAGTCAGTAACAGGTTTGTTTTTTTGTTGTTGTTGTTTTGGGTTATTTGCACCAGCTTTGTTAATATATAATAGACATACATCATTATATAAGTTTAATGTGTACAGTATAATGGTTTGACTAACATGTTGTGAAATGATTACTACAATAAATTTAGTGAACGTCCATCTTTTCATATAGATACAATAAAAAGAAAAAATACTTAAGAGAACTATTAGGATTTATTCTCTTAATAACTTTCTTATATACCATACAGTAGTGTTAACTATAGTCATCATGTTGTACATGACATCCCTACTGCTTACTTATTTTATAACTGGAAGTTTGTACTTTTGAACACCTTTATCCAATTTACTATCCCCCCACCCCACCTCTGGTAAACACAAATCTAATTTATCTTTCTTTGAGATTTTCTTTGATTCCACATATAAATGAGGTCATATATTATTTGTCTTTCTTCGTCTGACTTATTTCACTTAGCATAATGCCCTCAAGGTCCATCCACGTTGTCTCAAATGGCAGTATTTCCTCATGTTTTATGGCTGGATAATATTACATTGTGTGTGTGCGCCCCCCCAAATTTTTTTTTAAAAGATTTTATTTATTTATGTGACAGAGAGACAGCCAGCGAGAGAGGGAACACAGCAGGGGAGTGGGAGAGGAAGAAGCAGGCTCCCAGCAGAGGAGCCCGATGCGGGACTCGACCCCGGAACGCCAGGATCACGCCCCGAGCCAAAGGCAGACGCTTAACGACTGCGCCACCCAGGTGCCCCCCCAAAATTTTTTAACCGTTCGTCCATTGATGGATACTTGGGTTGTTTCCATGTATTGGCAATTGTAAATAATGTTGCTATGAATGTGAGGGTGCAGATATCTTTTTGAATTAATGTTTTCATTTCTTTGGATATATTCCCAGAAGCGAAATTCTTGGATTATATGGTAGTTCTATTTTTAATTTTTTGAGGATCCTTCAGACTGTTCCATAGTGGCTGTACCAATTAGCAATCTTATTAACAGTGCACAACTGTTTCCTTTTCTCCACATCCTTGCCAGCATTTTTTATCTCTTATCTTTTTGGGATATAAAAAATTACATTTATATTTTCAATTGAAGTGTAAAATACAATGTTATATGAGTTTGAGGTATATAGTATAATGATTCAACATTCTAGACATTATTCAATGTTCATCATGATAAGTGTACTCTTAATCTCCTTTATTTTTCTTACATCCCCAACTTTCCCTCTGGCAGGCACCAATTTGTTCTCTATATTTAAAAGTCTAATTTTTGGTATCTTTTTTTCTTTGTTCATTTGTTTGTTTATTTTCATCTGAATGAAATCATATGGTATTTGTCTTTCTCTGTTTGACTTATTTCACTTAGCGTTATACCCTCTAGGTCTATTTATGTTGTTGCAAATGGCAAGATTTCATTCTTTTTTGTGGCTGAATAATATTTCATTGTAGATATATACCACCTCTTCTTTATCCATTCATTTAAGGATGAACACTTGTGTTCTTCCATATCTTGGCTATTGTAAATAATGCTGCAATTAACATAGGGGTGCATATATCTTTTTGAATTAGGGTTTTTGCTTTCTTTGGGTAAATACCCAGTAGTGGAATTACTGGAATATATGGTATTTCCAATTTTTTTTTTGAGGAAACTACATACTGTTTTCCACAGTGGTTGCATCAATTTGCATTCCTACCAACAGTTCATGAGGGTTCCTTTTCCTCCACATCCTCGCCAACTCTTATTATCTTGTCTTTTTTATTTTAGCTACTCTGACAAGTATAAGGTAATATCTCATTGTGGTTTTGATTTGCATTTCCCTGATGATTAGTGATGTTGAACATCTTTTCACGTGTCTATTGGTCAGTTGTTTGTGTTATTTGGAAATAATGCCTATTCAGGTCCTTTGCCCATTTTTTAATCAGAATATTGTTATTTTTGTGTTGCATTATATAAGTTCTTTGTATATTTTGGATATTAACCCTTTATTGGATATACAATTTGAAAATATCTTCTCCCATTCAGTAGGTTTGCCTTTTCATTTTGTTGATGGTTTTCTTCACTGTACAAAAGCTTTTTATTTTGGTGTAGTCCCAGTAGTTTATTTTTGTTTTTGTTTCTGTTTCCTAGGAGACTAGCTAGAAAAATGCTGTGACAGCCAAAGTCAAAGAAATTACTGCTTATGGTTTCTTCTAGGATTTTTATGGCCTCAGGTCTCATTTTAGGTCTTAAATTCATTTTGAGTTTTTATTTGTGTATGGTGTGAGAAAGTAGTCCAGTTTCATTCTTTTCATGTAATTGTCTAATTTTCCCAACACCATTTGTTGATGAGACTGTCTTTTCCTCATTGTGTATTCTGGCCTCCTTTGTCAAAGATTAATTGACTATATAAGCATGGGTTTATTTCTGGGCTCTCTATTCTGTCGCATTGATCTATGTATCTATTTTCATGCCAGTACCACACTGTTTTGATTACTATAATTTTGTATACCTTTTTAAAAATTTTAATTCCAGTATAGTTAAAATACAATGTTATATTAGTTTCAGGTTTACTATTGTGATACTGTGATTCAGTAATTCCATACATCAGCTAGTGCTCATCAGGAACAGTGAACTCCTTAATCCTGGTCACCTATTTCACACATTCCCCCACCCATTCCCTTCTGAAAACTATTAATTTGTTCTCCATAGTTAAGAGTCTGTTTCCTGGTTTGTCTCTCCTTCTCTCTTTATTTTCCTGTGCTCATTTTTTGTTTGTTTCTTAAATTTCACATATGAGTGAAATCATATGGTGTTTGTCTTTCTCTGTCTTATTTCACTTAGTGTTATACTGTCTAGCTCCATCCATGTCATTGCAAATGGCAAGATTTCATTCGTTTTTATGGCTGAAGAACTTTCTATTATGTATATATACCACATTGTCTTTATCTATTCATCTGTCAATGGATACTTGAGCTGCTTACATAATTTGGCTATTGTAAATAATGTTGCAATAAACATAGGGGTACACATACCCCTTTGAAATAGTGTTTTTGTTGTTTTTGGATACATACCTGGTAGTACAAATACTAGATCATAGGGCAGTTCAAGTTTTACCTTTTTGAGGAAACTCCATAGTGTTTCCCACAGTGACTACACCAATTTGCATTCCCACCAATAAGGCATGAGGGTTCGTTTTTCTCTACATCTTGGCCAACATTTGTTGTTTCTTATGTTTTTGATTTTATCCATTCTGACAGGTGTAAGGTGATATCTCATTGTAATTTTGATTTTCATTTCCCTGATGATGAGTGATGTTGAGCATCTTTTCATATGTCTGTTGGCCATCTGGTATGTCTTTGGAGAAATGTCTATTCATTTCTTCTACCTGTTTTTAGTTTATTTTTTAAATTTTATTTTAATTCCAGTATAGTTAACCTATAGTGTTATATTAGTTTCAGATGTACAATAGTGATTCAGCACTTCCATACATCTCCCAGTGCTCATCACAAGTACACTCCTTAATCCCCATCATTTATTTCACCCATCCCCCACCTACCACTTCCCCTCTGGTGACCATCAGTTTGTTCTCTATAGTTAAGAGTATGTTTCTTGATTTCTCTCTCTTTCTTGTTTTCCTTGTTTGTTTTGTTTCTTAAATTCCACGTGTGAGTGAAATCATATGGTATTTGTCTTTCTCTGACTGACTTATTTCACTTAACAGTATATCTTGAAATCTGGGAGTATGATACCTTCAGTTTTGCTATTCTTTTTTTAAGATTGCTTTGGCTATTCAGGGTCTTTTGTGGTTCCATACAAATTTTAGGGTTATTTGTGGTAGTTCTGTAAAAAATGTTGGTATTCTGATATGGATTGCATTAAATCTGTAGATTGTTTTGAGTAGTATGGACATTTTAATATTCTCCCAACCCATGAGCATGGATTATCCTTCCATTTGGTTGTGTCATCTTTAATTTTTTTAATCAATATTTTAGTTTTCAGAGTGTCAGTCTTTCACCTCCTTAGTTAAGTTTGTTTCCTAGGTTTTTTTTTTTTTTTTTGGTGCAATTGTAAATGGGATTGTTTTCTCAATTTTTCTTTCTTCTACTTCATTAAGTATAGAAATGCAACAGGTTTCTGTATATTAATTTTGTATACTGTGACTTTACTGAATTCATTTATCAGTTCTAGTATTTTTTGGGTGGAATCTTGGGGGTTTTCTATGCATAGTATCATGTCATCTGCACATAGCAAAAGTTTTGCTTCTTCCTTACCAATTTGGATGTATTTTAATTCTTTTTGTTTTCTGATTGCTGTGGCTAAGACTTCCAGTACTATGTTAAATAAAAGTGGTGAGAGTGGACATTTTTGTTTTGTTCCTGATCTTAGAAGAAAAGCTCTCAGTTCACCATTGAGTATGATGTTAGCCATGGGTTTTTCATATATGGCCTTTATTATGTTGAGGTGTGTGTTCTCTAAACTTACTTGGTTGAGTTTTCTCTTTCTATCTAGGCTGGGTGGGGAGGAGAAGAATGGTACCTGCCAGCACCTTTGTTCTTCAAGAAGTCACCTAAAGATTTCTGCCCCTCCAGAACATATTTTGAAATTAGTAAATAAATCTCCTTGATATATATCCCAGATGTATTTCAAACTGCTGCTTTTATGCTGTGTCTCAGCCAGGTTATTTGTTATGCTGGCTCTTTGAGGGTGGAGAGTCAGTTTCTTATCACCCTCCAGCTCTTGTGGAGCTAAAACCACTGTTTTTAAAGGACCTAGAGTTAATCCCCACTGATTGTAAAAACTCACAAAGTTAAGCCCTGTTAGTTTTCGAAGCCAAATGTTATGGGAACTTGTCTTCCCAGTGTGGGTCCCCTGAACCTGGGGTGCCTGGTGTGGGGTTTAATCCTCTTATTTCTCAATGCTTGTCATGTCCCACTCATTTGTGTTTAGTCTCATGGAGGGGGGTTGGCTCCCAACTGTTTCCTTGTTTCTCCTACCTTTTTTGATGTGGCCTCTAAGATTAACTGTGGAGTCTGTTTTGTCAGTCTTCGGGTCATTTAAAGAATTCGTTGTACAGATGTAGCTGTTATCTCAGTGTGTCTGTGGGATGAGATCAGGATGCTCCTACTCTGCCATTTTTCCTGTCTCATTTTTTTGATGATAGGTATTCTAACAGGCATGAAGTGATATCTCATTGTGGTTTTGATTTGCATTCCCTAATAACGAGTGATGTAGAGAATTTTTTTATATACTTGTTAGCCATTCATATATCTCCTTTGGAGAAATGTCCATTGAGGTCTTTGGCCCATTTTTTAGAAAATTTATTTATTTATTTTAGAGAGAGAGACAGAGGTGCAGGGGGAGGGGCAAAGGGAGAGGGAGAATCTTGGGCAGATTCCCCACTAAGTTTGGAACCTGAGGTGGGACTTGATCTCATGACACTGAGATCATGACCTGAGCTGAAATCAAGAGTCAGACACTTAACCGACTGAGCCACCCAGATGCCCCTTTTGCCCAATTAAAATTGGATTATTGTTATTTTGCTCTTGTATGAATTTCTTATTTTTTGGATATTAACCCCTTATCAAATATATAGTTTGCAATTTTTTTTTTACGGTTCTGTAGTTTGTCTTTTCCACCTTGGTGATGGTTTCTTTGGTTGTGCAGAAGCTTTTCAGTTTGATGTAGTCTCCCTTGTTTATTTTTGGTTATATTGCTTTTGCTTTCTTTGGTGTCATACCCAAAGAATTACCAAGACCCATGTCAAGGAGTTTTTCTCTATATTTTCTTCTAGGAGTTTCATCGTTTCAGGTCCTACATTTAAATCTTTAATCCATTTTGAGTTAATTTTTGTGAAGGGTGTGAGGTAGCAATCTTGTTTCATTCTTTTACATGTAAATATCCAATTTTCCCACACTCTTCATTGAAGAGACTGTCTTTCCTCCAGAGAGTATTCTTGGCTCCCTTCTCAAATATTAATTGATTGTAGATGCTTGGTTTTATTTTTGGGCTCTTAATTCTTTTCCGTTGGTCTATTTGTTTGTTTATGCCAGTACTGTACTGTTTTGATTACTATAGCTTTATAGTATACCATGAAATCAAATAATGTGATGCCTCCCCCTTTGTTTTTTCTCAGGCTTGCTTTGGCTCTTCAGGGTCTTTTGTGGTTCCATATAAATTTTAGGATTCTTTTTTCTTTTTTTTTTTTTAAAGATTTTATTTATTTATTTGACAGAGAGAGACAGCCAGTGAGAGAGGGAACACAAGCAGGGGGAGTGGGAGAGGAAGAAGCAGGCTCCCAGCAGAGGAGCCCGATGTGGGGCTCGATCCCATAATGCCGGGATCACACCCTGAGCTGAAGGCAGACATTTAATGACTGAGCCACCCAGGCAACCCTAGGATTCTTTTTTCTACTTCTGTTAAAAATCCCATTAGAATATTAATAATGATTGCATTGAATCTATCAATTGTTTTTGGTAGTATAAGATCTTAACAATATTGATTCTTCTAATCCATGAACATAAGATACCTTTGCATTTATTTATGTCTTTGATTTCTTTCATAAGTCTTATAGTTTTCAGAATAGTGATCTTTAACCTCCTTGGTTAAGTTTATACCTCAGTATTTTATTCTTTTTGGTGCTGTTGTAAATGATGTCATTTTTATATTTCTTTCTCAGATAATTCAGCTAATGTATAGAAACATTATTCATTTTGCATGTTAATTTTGTATCCTGCTACTTTACTGAATTAATTAGATCTAACAGGTTTTTTCTAGAGTAGGATTTTCTATATATAAAATCATGTCATCTGCAAATAGAGTCAGTTTTACTCTTTCCTTTTCAATTCTGATGCCTTTTATTTTTCTCTTGCTTGATTGTTCTGGCAAGGACTACCATACCATGTTGACTAGGAGTGGTGAGAGTGCACTCCTGGTCTCTTTCCTGATCTTAGAGGAAAAAACTTTCAATCTTTCACTATTGAGTATGACATTAGCTGTGGCTTATCATTTATGGCCTTTATTATATTGAGATGTGTTCTTTCTATACCTAATTGGTTAAGAGTTTTTATCATGAATGGCTGCTAAATTTTTTCAAATGCTTTTTCTACATCTGAGATGATAATATGATTTTTCTTTCATTTTATTAATGTTCTGTATTACATTGATTGATTTGTGTATATTGAAACATCCTAAGTGTAAATTCTATTTGATCACGATGCATGATTTTTTTAATGTGTTGCTGAATTTATTTTTCTAGTATTTTATTGAGAATTTTTGCATCTATATTCATCAGGGATATTGACCTATAGTTTTCTAGTAGTGTCATTTCATGGCTTTGGTAACAGGTAATGCTGGCCTCATAAAATAAGTTTGGGAGTGTTTCTTCTTCTTTGACTTTATGGAAGAGTTTGAGAAGGATTGGCTTTAATTTTTAAATGTCTGGGAAATTCACCAGTGAAGCCATTTGGTCCTGGGCTTATCTTCATCGAGGAATTTTTTATTACTAAGTCAATCTCCTTACTAGTAATTAGTATATTAATACATTCTGTTTCTTCCTGATTCAGTCTTTGTATGTTCCAGTATATATTCAGTAGGTTGTATGTTTCTAAGAATTTTCTACTTCCTTTAGGCTGTCCAGTTTTTTGATGCATAGTTGTTTATACTATTCTCTTAGGATTTAATGTGTTTATGTGGTATCAGTTGTAATGTCTCATTTTTCATATATAATTCTGGTGATTTGGGTCTTCTCTCTTTTTATCTTGGTTAGTCTAGCTAAAAGTTTGTCAATCTGATATTTTAAAGAACCAACTCAGTTTGGTTAATATTATCTATTGTTTTCCTGTTCTTGATTTTATTTATTTTTTTTAAGTTTTTATTTAAATTCCAGTTAACATACAGTGTAATATTAGTTTCAGGAGTACAATGTAATGATTCAACACTTCCATATAACACCTGGTGCTCATCACAATTGCACTCTTTAATTCCCATCACCTATTTAACCTATCTCCCCACTAACCTCACATCTGGTAATCAGTTTGTTCTCTATAGTTAAGAGTCTGTTTCTTGGTTTGCCTCACTCTTTCTTTTCTTTCCCTTTGCTCATTTTTTTTCATTCTTAAATTCCACATATGAGTGAAATCATATGGTATTTGTCTTTCTCTGATTGACTTATTTTGCTTAGCATTATACTATTTAGCTCCATCCATATCATTGCAAATGGCAAGATTTCATTCTTATTTTTTTTTTTTAGAAAGGGAGAGAGAGCAAGAGTGAGAGTGAGTGGGTGAAGGGGCAGATGGACAGGGAGAGACCCCAAGCAGGCTGTGCACCCAGTGTGGAGCCCAGTGCAGAGCCCAGTGAGGGCTCCATGTCACAACCCTGAGATCATGACCTGAGCTGCAACCAAGAGTTAGATGCTCAACTGACTGTGCCACCCAAGTGCCCCATACTAAACTTCCTTGAAAGATTATTTTAAAGATTTTCTCTGACATTTTACAAATCTAATTTTAAGGTTATTAGAGATTTACTAGTTTCTTTTGGTGGCGTCATATTTACCTGATTTTTCATGACTCTTGATTCCTTATATTGATATTTGCACATTTGAATAAATGGCGTCTTCTTAGGACTTTATAGGTTTGCTTTGGCAGACATAGTTCTTTGCCAGACAGCTCAGATTCAGTTTCTGGATTTATCTGCTGGTAATATCCTTGGGCAGGCAAGGCCTGCTATTAGGGTCTATTTTTGGGTGAGGTAACCATTTGAGCTCTGAGGTCAGGGGTGGGTGGTTTGCCTCAGGTTGAGACCAACTGAATAAAACTGCTGACTTTGTTCCTTACCCAAGTGAGTTTGTAGGGTGGGCTCTGTGGTTTCCTGGAATCTCTGGGCAGGGTTACTAGATGTTAGGACTGGGTACTGTATTCAGTAGCAGGTGGGGCTATGAATTAGCTTTCCTGACCTGGTGGGACAACAGGACAGGACCCAGGGCCTGCATGGCTCATTGTTTGGGGAACCAAATCAGACCAGGGTGTGCACTGAATATCCTGGTCATGTAAGGCCACTGGTTTTGCTCTGTAGATAGGGAAAGCCGTGGGCTGTGCTTTCTGTTCAAGTGCCACTGTATGTAGGGCTGTTGAATAGGTTATGCAGCTTCTGTGCTCTGGTAAGATTCCCTGATCAGGCAGGCTAAAGGCTGTATTCAGCAATAAGTAGGGCTACAGATTAGTTTCCTTTCCTAGGTGCAGTGGGAGAAGCAGCTCTAAAACCAGTAGAGCTCTTTATTTGTTGTGTGAACTCAAGCCTACCCACACCCCAAATTCCCTGGCTGAATAGGGTCTCTGGCTTTGCTCTGCAAACTATGATCTCTGTCTGCCCTTATCTCAGCTTGAGAACTGCTGGGCTGCACAGCTTTCAGGTGTTTTTAACAGCCTTTCTGGTCAAATGAGGCTCTCTACAGCAGGTAGGGCTATGTCTCAGCCCCCTTACCTGGGTTGGAGAGGGGAGTGGCTGGTCTAGGCTACTCTCAATTTCCCAAAAAGGCTTTCTGGTTGGAAGAGGCTGGGAGCTACCCTCACCCATTTCTATAACTTCACTGCCCATGCATAGCAGAGGAATCCTCCATGCCTGATATTGGCTTTGTTCTGGGGTGATCTACTCTGCCTGCTCACCTCTCGGCTCAAGCCACTGGGCTGCACAGTTCCAGAAGTTCTCACCAGTCCTTCTGGTCAGATGGGACTGGAAAGCACTTTCCACAGTGGGTGGGGCTATAATTCAGCACCTTGCCAAGGCATGGGCAAACTGAGCTCTAGGGCCAGTAAAACTCATTTAAGGATCCAAATCAGGTGGATCTGCACCCCACTGAGTTCCCAGGTCAGACTATGTCCCCAGCTTGGTGCTATAGATGAGCAGAGTCACTGGTTGGGATTACCGCCTGGGCCCTGCAGGTACAAACCCAGTCTGCTGGTTGTTACAAGCCCTTCCTTTTTCTCCTTCACAGTCAGATTCCCAGTGGTTGATTCATGCAAATTCCCCTGCAATCCTTATGGTGTGAGACCAGAGTAGGGGCTTCCACAAAGCTGGGGAGGGCTGCTTGTCCTCCCTGGGTTCTCTTTTCCCACCGAAGGAACAAGAGGCTTTGGCGAGACCTCTTTGTGTGATGATGAACTAACTTGGGGAAGGGGCAATATGCAGTCAACATGTAGCTGCTTCTCTTACCCTTCTAATGTAGACTGTCTTGGCCTCTGTGGTACAGGGAGTTGGGGCTTCAGCCTCAGTCCCATGTCCTAGGGTTCTCTCAGTGGTGTCTTGTTTGTGAATAGTTATCAGTTGTTCTTATGAGGGGGAGCAAAATCAGGAATGACTTCTCTATGTCACCATTTTGGTGACATCACTCTCAATAACAGTGTTTGGATTAGATTTATTCCCTACATATGAGCAGCAATTAATGATTCCAATGATCTTCCACGTACAGTAGTTCATTCAATCTAGTGTTCCCTGGAAGTTTTCTTATTATATTCATGTTACATAGAGGTTAAGTGACTCCCCGAGGTCCTACAAGTGAGGTCATTGTATAACCCAGATTAGAGCTCAGTATTCTTGTTTCCCAGTTCCTGTGTCTTTTTACCATTCATACTTGTTCTAACAACCACCAGCTTTCCCCATGACCATGTTGATATCTCATTCTTCTTATGGGTTTGGACAGGGACCAATCTGAAAGCCTTTCACACAGCTACATATTAATACTTATAAGAGGAGGTGGCCATCTGCCCAAGGTTCAGACTATGCTGCATCTGTCATCATGTCTCTTTCAAGGAGATTTTAGTATGGTTGTGACCTAAAGCCAAAGTTTATAGAACAAATTCCTAGCTGAGACACCATTAACTTGTGCACCAGCCTTGGGTACCAACTCCCACTGACCTTAACCTGGGAGAGACCTTCTAGTGCCATAAAAGCCTGGAAAAGTTGGTTGAAGCTCATCGTAGGAGACCAGTGCAGCATGAATGTGGCTTGAGGAAATTAGAGTCAGTATTAGCTATTCCTCACATCAGTACAGAGCGAGTTTGATGATGAATAAGACCTTGGATTTCATTGGCTGATACTACCTCTACTAGGATATCACTAGCTTTCTACTTTGCCAATAAACATTAATTAAACTTTCCTAGTTCTTCCTTGAAGAGGCAGGGAGGGGACTGGTATTATTATAGGCTAGATCTGTATTTCAGAAAAGGGTCCCAGCTTGAAGTGTATAAAGATCTTAGAGCCCTTGCCCAGCGTGACACTAGTAGGCACAAAACTCCATCTGCTGGAATGCAGAGTCCTAAGCCCCCAGCCTGGTGCAGCTTGCAAGGTTGTCCTGAGACCATGATAAAATTTAGTGGTCTGCAATGGGACCTAGCAGTGTTATTATTATCCTTCATGGACTTCTGTTCATTTCATTTGAAACTTTAATGATCTGAAAAAAAGGTCTGTAGGCTTTGGAATAGTTTGAGTAAATTTGCTTGTTGTGTAACAAGGCTGGAGAGTGGCTGTAAGCATGAGAAACTCTAAGATTCTGGGTCTGTAGGAAGTTGGCCTGGAATGGAGTCATCAACTCTAGGGACCAGCAAGTGGCTTTCCCCAAAGCAGCTCACATGTACTGCTATCATCTTTCTGGGTTTATAGAAGCCAATCTTCTGAAATCATAGGTCAGCAAGATGATGGTATGTGGCCAGGTTCTCAGGTAGATGATAGGTTATGCTCCCCACATCACCTCTTAGGTCCAGAGCCACTATACTCACCAACCATCCTAATTGGTAGAATGCTTAAACAGTTAAACAAATAAATTTGCTGTATATCTCATTATGGTCTTTTGCATTTCTGGGCCTTTGAGCATCTGTTTTGAATGTCCTTTTTTTTTTTTTCTTTTCCTGGCAAATTCTGAATCATCCTTTAAATCCCAGCTCAAAAGTTATTTTATTCAATAAGCACTTGCTGAGTTTGGGCTGTGGTTTTAGTTCTACATAGTGGTATACAGGGACAGCTCCTCCTTATAGGGCTCAGTCTAGTGGGAGATTGCAATGATAAATGTGGGGATAGTGAGAGAATTACAGAGTGGAGTGGGAGCAAGCACATAGCTGCTTTGCAATGGAGGACAAGGCATAAGAGACATGACCCTTCAGGTGCAAACTGAGGGATAAATAGGAGTCAGCCAGGTCAAGGCAAGAAAGGAAGGAACATTCTAGACTGAGGAAGCCCTGCATAAAGACCCTAAGACATAGTAGTACTTGATGTGCTATTGATATGGCTGATGCATTGTAAGTGACGCAGACATTGTGGTAAGGAGACTGATCAAGACTTTTAAGGCCAGGGTTATATTTTGGATTTTATTTTATGTGTAGAAGATGCCACTGAAGGCTATTAAACAGGCAAGTGACATGATCTGGTTTACAGTTTAAAGGGCTAGTTCTGTAGTTATCCAGGTGAGATCACAACGAAGGCTTGGACTGGAGTGCTGGTAATGGAAGTGAGGAGGCGGTGGTACAATATGAAATTTAAATTAGAGACTAGGTGCACAAGATTGTCAGATGTGCTGAATGTGGGGGTGAGAGAGAGGTGTCAGGAATCACTTCTGTGTTTTTGACTTGAGCATCTGGACAAATGTTGCTGCTTCTATTAATTGATAGAGGAATGACCCAAGAATTGCATGGGTTGAACAGTCAAGAGTTGTGCTTTGAACATATTAAATTTGATATGAAAGAACTAGACTAGAGATGTTGATTTGCCAACCAACAGCATAAAGGAGGTGTGGCGGTTTTTATACATGTCTACAAATTCTTTGGGAACTCCTCTTATTAATAGGTGAGGTCTGTGTCCCTCCTCTTGAATCTGGATTGGCCTTAATAACTCTGTTTTAACCAACAAAATGCAGCTACTTCCAAGGTCAGGACAATAAAAGCCATGTGGCCTCCATCTGTTTCTCTCAGAACATTGTTCTCCATGAAGCTTCTTCTAGAGATGTTTCATCTCAGGACCCAGCTTCCATGCTGTGAGAAGCCATAAGGAAAGGCCATGTATGGATGTTCCACTCAACAATCCAGTTGAAGCTGTCCTTCAACCATCACAGCCCAGCTGCCAGACATATGAATTAAGGACCCTACCTCCTGGTTTGGCACCCAGAACCTCCCTCATCTTCTTGATTTAGAACCCAACCTCTTCCCTGATGGACAGGACTGGAGCTGAGCAACTAATATGCCTATATCTCACCACAAAATCCCCTGTCACATGGAGCTTTGAAGTAGATTCTCCATCTCCAAATGTTCCAGTCAATTAAGTCACCCCTACTTATTTGAGTCTTCCTTTCTGAGGTCCTGGGCATTGTGGAACAGAGATGAGCCATCTCTGATGTGCCCTGTCCACATTCCTGACCCACAGAAATAATAAACAGTTGCTGTTTTATGCTATTAAATTTGGGGGTAGTTTGTTACATAACTAAAGATAACTGAAATATGCAGTCACTGAAGCTATCAAGACAGAGGAGGTCATTCAATGAGAGTGTATAAAGTGATAAGAGAAAAGCAAAAACGCTTTAGGGAACCCTAGCCTTTAAGAGATGAGAGAAGTTAAATAGGAAAATCATGACAAACAAAAAGGTAGCAGGGGGAAAAGTAGGGGTATCAGGAGACTGTGGTGTCATAGAAACCAAATAATAAAGTCATTGTCAACAGTGTCAGATGCTGCTGATAGGTCAAGTAAGATAACTGAAAAAATGCCTTTAAGTTTTAGTTAGCCAGGGCAGTGGTGACTCGGCAGGAGTAGCTTCACTGAGAGCCGGTAATAGAATTCTTTTAGAAGAGAGGAGCAGGGATGAAGAACAAAGGGAAGACTGGTCTTAGAAGGTAGGCCACTTTTTGTGACAGAAGAGAAGGGATTGATAATATGTGAAGATCCCATAATTTCTGTTGAGTTGGTCATAAGAAGTTTAGGGAGTTCCTTCTGATGGTTTCTGTTCTCCCCAAAGCTGAACCTTCGAGGGAAAAACAAAGGGGAAGGGTTTTTTTTTGTTCCCAATACGTGCTCTTGGCTTACCTGGAAGACCTCTGCCTGATGCCAGCACCCCCTTAACCTTCTCAATGTAGACCCAACTTTTCTCATGATGGGACTGGAGCTGGGCTGCTAATAATCCTATACCTCATTACACAAGACCTTGCCACATCAAGCTCAGGCCAAGGATATGGTGTGGGGCTTGAGGAGGTCACTACTAGATCTGAGTTTGGCCCCTGCATTCCCCTGTTTAGCCACCTCATTATCTTGGTGTTTAGCCAAATTCTTTTGAAGCTGCCAACCCATATGAGTTGTGTGATAGGCAACTAAAGGATGGGATTTGTGTTCCTGGGGTGGGCTAATGTAGGAGCTCCAGGATGTGGTGACATGCAGAGGTAGAGTGGGCCACTAGGGCAGCTGCTGGAAAGCATACTCTGTAGACTTGGCTCTGATCAGAATTCTATTTTACTAATTGGGAAGCTAAGTCTGAGCTCAGGGGAGGGACTTGTCCAACATCATTACACAACATCTGCGATGGAATTGAGCCCTGGCTAAAATCAGGTGTTCATTCTTCTCAGTGCTTTCCCCATGATATCAAATTGTTGGAGCTCCAGAAGCAAGGCAGAAGCAAGGCAAAACAGATCCAGGTTGCTCTCTTATGGAAAAGGGTAGGAGGCCCCAGAGGGCAGCTTGCCCAGTCAACAAGGGCTGGCACCTTTAGCCTTATTCTACTGGATGGCCACATGATTAACATTTCTAGGCAGAAGCTGTCAATACTGAAGAAAGATCCCTGCCTCCAATTCTAGGGCCTCTTTGACAGAGTTTCCCCTAATCATGCTCTTCCTTTTCCATTTTCCTTATTTGTTCCATGTTCTGAAGACTTACTGGAAGGATTCAGAGTTCCAGAAGGGCAGCTCAGACTGGGAAGCCCACTGAAGCGTTTCATAACACAGATGCATCCTAGATTGTCCAGTGGGCTATGCTTGAGACTTTCAAAGGTTCCTGGTGCTCAGTCAGGCCTTCCTCTCCTGCCCTCAGTACTTTCACATAAGGAATAGGTCATTAAATGAACCCTCCAAATTTAAAAGCACCATAGGAGCAAACAATTATTTAAATAGAAAAAAATACATTTAAAATGACTTAAAATAGAACATATTTATTAGTACCTGGATGCTTAGAGTTGCTTTAGAAGGTTACACATTACTTTTATTTCCATTAATCTCCACTGATAATGGTTTAGTTTCCTCTCCACCACCACTCTGAAGAAACCCTCCCCCACGTAGCTCTGATCTAAATTAGCATTCATTTATTTATATTTATTGAGTGCCTATTATGTGTTAGGCATTCTTCCAGCAGGTCCTAGAGCTGCTGCTATGGATAGGTCTCTGATGTTCTAAATATCATAAAATACTTGAGTCCAGAGATATCGGTCCCAGTTTGAGATACAGCTTCAAACTCTTAGGGAAGTTCAGTAATAGAAGTGCTGATGAGAATAGCTTGAGCTTTTCCCTAAGACTAGGGGAATAGCTTTCTGAGGCAAAGTGGTTTCAGAGAGTTCAAGAAAACAACCCTTAAATACTGGTATGCAGTTTTGTCAGAGAGGCTGCCATCTGTACCTTGCCTGGCTGTTCTGGGGGTATGGTTGAACTGGTCAAGGGACTGTGAGGTTATTGCAGCAGCAAGGCATCCATCAGATAACCACAGGGCTGAAATATGCAATGAGGGTCAGGTTGGCCAAGTCTCAAGAAAACTTTTTATATGATTTGAAATGCTCTCCCAAAGAGATTTCTTCCATCATCTAGGAGCCAAGTGATTTCCTTGAGCAGATCTCATGAGATTATTTCCCAGATTTTTCTTAACTCTTAGAAATAAAGGTCATCATCCATTTCCCAACACATGGATCAACCAATCAGACATCCACTCTAATAACTAGCTATTACCTAAGGGAATTATTGACTAAGAAAAATGGTAATCAATGTGACAGAGAAAACCTTTAGAATTGCAATGAGAATAACTTTCCCTATTTCCTGGGAGCAGGTGAATTTAGCCGAGGAAACAATGCAGGTGTTTCCTTCTCTGTCTTATTAGGTAATGAGACCCTTGAGTCATTCAAAGCTATGTTTTCACATGGGTTCCATTTTGGATCAACTGTAATAGGTCTCTTGCTCTGGGAATACCCTTTTTCCAGCTTATTTCAATAGTGTTAAGAAGTAGAAAGTAAGGGTGACTTGAGAGTGGGGGTGAAAGATGAGTAACCAAAAAAAGTCTCTTGGGGTGCCTCAATGGCTCAGTCAGTTGAGTGTCCAATTCTTGATTTTGGCTCAGGTCATGGTCTCAGGGTCGTGGGATCAAGCCCTACATCCCACATCAGGTTCTGCACGCTGCAGAGAGTCTGCTTGAGATTCTTTCCCTTCCCCTCTCCCTCTTCCCCTCCCCCTGCTCATGTATACTCTTTCTAAAATAGATCTAAATTTTTAAAAAAGTTCTCCAGTCTGAGTACAATTCAGAAGTTTAATAAACAGCCGCTAAACATTGCACCAAAGCATTTGGAAACACAATTTCTACAAAAAGGTGAAGGTCAGGCTTTCATTCTAAACTCCTTTAGACGATCATTAACAGCCCCACCCACCCCACCACCCCCCATCCCCACATACCCACAACACTACACTCTTCTAGTCATGAATTTTCCTACAGACATACTCTTAGAAATAAAGGGACTGGCATGCATTAGCCCAGCAATGGCAAAGAAGCAGGGGATGGGGGGAAGGATGGGTGCAGAGGCAACCAGTGGCTAATGATAGACCCCTTAGGAGCTTTGTTTAGGGAGTAGGCAGGGAGAGTCTGATTTTGGTGCCATCTGTGGCTTTACTTTGGGCTTCTGGGATATCTGGACTAGTGACTGGGACTGTCATCTTAATATCATTCCATTGAGCTGTGACAATTAGAAGTGGTCTTGGGTAACACATTGTGACTTCTTTCTACAAATCCTTTCGGTGTCCAACCAAACTGCATTCAGGAATCAGCAGGGCTGTTGAGATTGTGCTGATTCAGAGGTCAAGTGGACCTGGCTTCTCATCCTGTCTTTATTTTGGTCTTTGGAAAGGGACCCGTGATCGTTCTCTATTACAGACACTCGTAAGGTACCCCAGCAAGTCATTCCAACATTCAAGACTCAGTTTATCTACCTTATAAAAATTTAACAATTATAATATATGAAGAACAAATGAGATCAAATGGCCCTTAAGTAATATATTAACAAACTGGTAATAATGATTAACTTGACTCAAAAATGAACTAGACTCCAAATCACCCCTCTAAGAATTGGCATCAACAGAGGGCCAGAGTTCTCTGTCATAATGGGAGCAGAGTTCTTAGGCCTGGGATAGCATTTAGGGTGTGGAGGGCATGGAAGGAAGAATTGGACTTTCACCTGTCAGTGGCCCTCTCTTTTGAGCCAGACTTTAAGCTTTTACCACCCAGCCCAAATCTCTTGCCCCATCCAGTATTTGACTAGGTGTCTTGGAAGAGAGGTGACTTTCTTACCTAATTAAAAAAAATATTGTGTAGGCCTTTGATCTAGATCTTTTTGTTTCTGTTTGTCCCTTTTTAGTATAAATTACAAAAATACTTGATCCTTTTCCTGAAGAATTTGCAGGCAGTAATGAGTCCAAACCAAGCAGCGTCCAGCTGGCTACAAGGGGGGGTCAAAGGGCTTTTCTGAAGGAGAGATATATCAAAGAAGATACTATTTTCCTGAGGGGCTGAACATGGCAGAGCATCAGCCATCTTAGGGCCAGGTTGGCCTAGTTGGTCTATCTGTTTCAGCCATATATCATTGACAGTAGTGAGCCTCAACTGTCCCCACTAACCTTCAAGCCAATAAAGAGGCTGGGGCCAGGTTTAGAGGTTATCACTGGCTCCTGCCTTGGCTAGCAGTACTTTTGCATAGTGGGCCCTGCTGTAGGCAAAGGAAATAGCAGGCCAGGACCAGATGGGATAGCCTGGCCCATGAATGAATCAGAATAATCTGATCTGGACCAGTCAATAATCCTCCTTGGTCTGGACCACTCAAATAGCCAAGTTTCCCACTACAAGTACTAGAGTTTTCTGTTGTTTCTGCAGTGGGCAGAGTGCAATAAAATACATGTAATGCCCTCAGCTGGGGGAGACTGGCAGACTAAGATGAGCAACTGAACAAATGGCAGTGTTTGGCTCTGATGAGGGTACACTCAGCAATGTCAGAGGGACAAGTAATTTTTCTGTTATTATTTTTTCATTGAGATTCATAAATATGAATTGAGAGTCACAGCTTGGTTGAGAGTTAAAAAGAAGAATCCTGAAACACAGGAAGGGGAACCCTGGGGTTTGGGTGCCTGGATGCTTCCTAGGGTATACAGTGCTCTGGTTGCTGCATCACCACTATCTAGTGTTTGCGGATCATGCCCTTGATAGCTGACTCCCGGTTGACATAGGTGGCCCAGTAGACCAGATTAAAAATGGCAAAAAGCACAGGAAAGATGATGCGGGAAATTTTGTCAACCTTGCTGACACTGTTGTAGGTCTTGGTCTCAGTCGGGGTGTCCTGCACGTAGGTGGTCTTGGGCGAAGCAATAATTGTCGGGGTTGAGGAGGCGCTGGGAGCAGCACCCTTGGAGATGGTGGAGAACTCAGTGTCCTTGGCCAGATTGATGGGATAGGTGGTTCCCACGATGTTGAAGGTGGTGCTGGTTTTCTTTGTTGGGGCTGCTGGTGTTTTTTTCTAGGAGCCAGAAAAAGTAGGGGAGAAGAGGGGACAAAACAAAAGCTAATTAATTCATTACACAGAGCACCTTCAGAGGCTGTAGGGAGGAGGAGCCATGAGGGAAGTTAAGAAACAGGGGCCAGGAAGCCAATAGCACTGAGTAGCCAGGTTTGTGTCTAAGGATAATTGAAGATGAGCTTGAAAACAGAAAACTTGCATCATCTTGGTTTACTAGCTATGTGGCTTTGGCCAGGTCACTTCTCTTTGTGTTTTAGTCTCTTCATCTGTAAAATGAAAATCAAAATATTTGGCAGGGTTCTTGAGAGGATCAGATGAAAGTATGGTGGTAAGAATCACTGGAAAACTGTGAAATGTTGGTCATATGTAGGGTCTTATATATTCATGTGATTTGATCCTCACAGTAACCCTATCAAGTAGGTAGGTGAAATTACTCCCATTTGACAGATGATAAAACTCAGCCTCAGACTGAGTAGCAGAGCCCACACTAGCCACCTGGGCTCCTGACTTTTATCCAGGGCTGTACTGTGTTGCTTTCTATAGGTGCGAGGCACTTTTTGGTTACCCGAGAAATAACTCCAAAAGGCTTCAACCATCAAGTGGCACATCCCCTGTGAGGAAGAGAGCTATGTGAGTCTGAAAGTCATTTCATCTTAAAGACACAATAAATACTATGGCATGTTTACATGCATCATTACAACAGTATCTCACCCTTCATGCACCGTTAATGTGTTCAGCAAGCTAGGGGTCACACCAGGGTTTTCCACTCATACATGGCTGCAGGCAGGAGTCAAGGCCTCCCCAGGGAGCTATGCAAATGTTTCCCTCTGACACAGCAAGCCCCTGGCTGTTTCTGCCTTTGTTATGACACTGTTCTTTGTAATTCTTTTTTTTTTTTCAGAATAAAAAAATGGGAAACAAACATGTACACATGTGTGCATTTGTTCCCACATATATGATTTGTGTACACATGGACCCTCCATGAAGAAAAGAGGAAACAAAGCTCAGGTCTAGATCAGAAGAGAGAAGCCGAGATCATAGTCTATAGCATTTGTTGCCTCCCTCTGCACTCTGGCCTTTTCTTTTTTCCATCCCTTTTTGTTTCTAGGGAAAAGATGGAGATAGATGAGCTTCAGAAATGCCCAAGTGTATTTGATGAAAAGTGACAACTACTTGCATTGCCCTAATGTCACACAGCTCATTTGTTACCTTTCTCTATGTTATTTTGCTTCCCAGCATCTGTATTTTACTTTACTTCTCTGCTTACTTGTTTCCTTCCAGGGTTTCTCTATTCCCATCTTCTTTTACTGACCCCTTTCTCCTAATCTCTTTCTTTTCTTCTTTACATCAGAGTCCCTACCATTTTTATCTTTTCCCCCTTTAGACCATACTGCCATTTACCTTCCTGATCCTAGTATAACTTTGCCAAATATTTACTGAATGTCTACTGGGTCTAAACTATGCCAGGTATTTAGGGATAGGTGGGAAGGTTAAAAGATGAATCCATTTCAATCCCTGTTTTTCCAGGAGTTTACAGTCCAGTGGAGGAGAGAGCTGTAGGAACACATTAGTGCTATATAATATGATCACAGCTCTAACAGATATGAGCAAAGTATGATGGGAATTCAATAAAATGAAGGGCAAAGTACCTACAGATGTTGGAAAATGTAGCTCAGAGAAGGCAACGAAGTTTGTGAGCTGGGTCACAGAAGATAACCAGGAGCTCATCAGATGAAGATTCAGCACAAGCTAAGGGCACTGCTTATTTGGGGGGACGACAAGAAGTCTGCTGTAGCTGCATCACAGTGTACATGGCAAAGGCTTTGTATGCCATGCTCTCCTGCTCTGCCTGCCCATGCTGACTTTAGGGTTTTCAATCAGAGAGGGGGTGTGGAATAAATGAGAAAGTGTTGGTTTAAGCATATTAATCATCTCACTAATAGGACTTTTATAAAGCAATACTGTTCTTTCTCTTTAAGAATTGCAGCCACATTGCTACAAGTGGAAGGGGGACAGAGCTCTAAGGCTTCTAAGAGCCTTGTAAATGTCTTAAATACTACATGGGACTCATTTATAATTAGCAACTTCATTGTGTGAATAGAGGCCTGCTGCTAAATGCCTCTGCTATTAAATAGCACTTTACTTGTTTGCCTGCTTACTTATTAATTTGCTTAGTAATCTCTTTTTTTTGTGGATAGACAAAGAAAAAAGGAGAAAGGAAAGAACCCCACTACCTTGACTTTGCTAGAAGCTTTCACGTTATTTCATTTAGTCATCATATAAGCTGTTTATGACCAAGTCTCTGAAACAATCATTCCAAACAGCAAACACTTTCTTTAGCTTCATAAGTCCTTTGTGTTCTATAGGTGAGGAGAAGCAGCAGCTGATTTAATCTCAGATTTTTAAAGCAATAAAGGAAAATTACCTTTTAATTTCCCTTGCCCTTTCCAACATGGCACATTTTAGTCAACCATTCTAATTTTTACCTAAATGGTCAAAGAAGGAAATCAAAGCAAAACCTGTACTGTCAAGAAAACAGAAACAGGAAGCAGAGATTAACGGTTAACATTTATCCATTTCTGTATCTAGTTTTCAATACTTCCCTATGCTTTGGAATTTGATAGATACAAACTAGACTTAGTTTTGACCAAGTTGTGATTCTATTCCTTCCTCCCTAGCCAAGTGCCTGACTTAGGCATGTGATAGATGTTTACTGAATAAAAAGATGACCTTCCCTCCATTGAAGATTCTCAGTTTGTTCCTCCTTAGTCTCGACCTCTCCTATACAGAGAACATATCTCTGTAGTTCAGCTGGGAGTAATTCCCACACCACCAAACTGAAACTGACACCTCCAAATTCCTCCAAGCAGTATGACTCCCAGGATACCTTTCCTTCTTGAAAGTCACCTCATGTGGATTTTGGGATGAGGCAATGAAAACTTTTATAGACCAATGCATGCCCAACTCAAGGGTTTACCTCAGATGGCATTCCTTTCTATTGTTCTAGAAGTGCTAATTACAGGGTTATTTGGAGACCTAATGTACTTGATACTCAGTCAGGATCTCAGAGTATATGCAGATATAGCCCAGTGCCTCTGAATCCACCCCGTAACAGACATTCAACTTTCCTGAACCCCAGTTTTCATAAGTGAAGCAAAGTAATGGCATATATGCTACGCGGGATTCAAAGACAAATCAGAGAAGTGACAAAAAAAGTCCAGGACCAGATGGCTTCATGGGCAAATTCTACCAAACATTTAAAGAAGAGTTAGACCTATCCTTCTCAAATTATTTTTAAAAATTGAAGAAGAGAGAACACTTCCAAATGCACTTTATGAGGCCAGCATTACCTTGGTATCACAACCAAAGACACCATACCCACACAAATTACAGCCCAAGATCCCTGATGAACATACATGCCAAAACCCTCAACAAAATATTAGCAAATCAAATTCAACAGTACATTAATTTAAAAGATTACCATGATCAAGTGGGATTTATTCCAGTGATGCAAAGATGGTTCAAAATCCACAAATCAATGAATGGTATATACCACAATAACAAAAAAGGATAAAAATCATATGATCATTTCAATAGATGCAGAAAAAAGAAGCCTTTGATAAAATTCAACATCCATTTATGATAAAAACTCTCAACAAAGTGAGGATAGAAGAACGTTACCTCAATGTAATAAAAACCATATATGATAAGCCCACAGCTAACATACCCAAAGGTGAAAAGCTGAAAGCTTTTTCTCTAAGATCAGGAACAAGACAAGGATGTCCACTCTCACCATTTTTTTATTCAACATAGTATTACAGGTCCTAGCCACAGCATGAAAAGAAATAAATTCATAACAATTAGAAAAGAAGTAAAACTGTCATTATTTGCAGATGACATGATACTATATATAGAAAACCCTGAAGACTCTACTAAAAAACTACTAGAATACATTCAGGAAGGTTGCAGAATACAAAACTAATATGCAGAAATCACTTGCATTTCTATATACTAATAATGAGCTAACAGAGAAATTAAGAAAACCCCATATTATTTCACACTTATGTGGAATTTAAGAAACAGAACAGTTGAACATAGGGGAAAGGGAGGAAAAATAAAATAAGATGAAAACAGAGAGGGAGGCAAACCATAAGAGACCCTTAACTATAGGAAACAAACTGAGGGGAGGTGGGGGATGCGGGGAATGGGTAATTGGGTGATGGGCACTTGATGTAATGAGCACTGGGTGTTGTATGCAAACAGTGAATCACTAAATTGTACCTCTGAAACTAATAATACAGTATATGTTGATTAAATTGAATTTAAATAAAAAAATTTAAAAATGCAAAAAAAGAAAACAATTTCATTTATAGTTGCATAAAAAATAATAAAATATGGTGATGAGTAGTAAGGAGGGCACGTATTGCATGGTGCACTGGGTGTTATACGCAATTAATGAATCATCGAACTTTACATCAGAAACCAGGGATGTACTTTATGGTGACTAACATAATATAATTAAAAAAACATTAAATAAATAAATAAATAATAATAATAATAATAAAATATCCAGGAATAAATTTAACCAAGGGGGATTTATGACACTGATGAAAGAAATTGAAGACAACACAAATGGAAAAATATACTGTCTCACGGATTCTGAGAATTAACATTTTAAAAATGTCCATACTACCCAAAGAAATCTATGGATTCAGTGCAATCCCTGTCAAAATACCAATGGTGTTTTTCACAGAACTAGAACAAAAAATTATAAAATTTGTATGAAACCACCAAAAGACCCCAAATAGCTAAGCAATCTTGAGAAAGTGTAACAAAGCTGGAGGTATCATGCTCCCTGATTTCAAACTGTACTACAAAGCTATAGTCATCAAAATAGTATGGTACTGGCATGAAAATAGACACATAGACTAATAGAATAGAATGGGGGGTCCAGAAATAAACCCATGAATATATAGCTAATTAATCTATGACCAAAGGAGGTAAAAAGATCAAATGGGGGAAAGGCAGTTTCTTCAATAAATGGTGCTAGGAAAACTGAACAGCTACATGCAAAAGACAAAACTGGACCACTATTTTATACCATATACAAAAATAAACTCAAAATGCATTAAAGGCCTGAGTGGAAGACCTGAAAACATAAAACTTCTAGAAGAAAACACCGGTTCAAAAATTGGGTTGGGATTTTTTTTTTTGCCTTTTTTATTGACTAATAAAGTAATTTTATTGAGTAAATACCAGTAAGCTATTTGTCATCAGTCTTAGCAATATTTTTTTAAGACAAATCTCCTCAGGAAACGGCAACAAAAGCTAAAATAAACAAATGGGATTATACCAAATTAAAAAGCTTCTGCACAGGAAAGGAGACCATCAACAAAATGAAAAGACTACATACTAAATGGGAGTAGGTATTTGCAAGTCATACATCCACTAAGGGGTTAATATCCAAAATATATAAGGAAGTTACACAACTTAATATAAAAAAAAACCCCAACATGATTAAAAAATTGGCAGAGGATTTGAAAACATACAGATGATCAACAGACACATGAAAAGATGCTCAACATCACTAATCATCAGGGAAATGCAAATCAAAACTACAATGAGATATCACCTCACGTTGGTCAGAGTGGCTATTATCAAAAAGACAAAAAAATGTGTTGGTGAGGATGTGGAAAAAAGGGAACCTGCATATACTGTTGGTAGGAATGTAAATGGATGCAGGCACTATGGAAAACAATATGGATGTTCCTCAAAAAATTAGAAATACCATATGATCCAGTAATTCCACTACTGGGTATTTACCTAAAGAAAATGAAAACACTAACTCAAAGGGATACATAGACCCTATGTTTATTGCAGCATTTTTAACAATAGCTAAGATATGGAAGCAACCTAAGTGTCCATCAATAGATGAATGGATAAAGAAGATATGGCATATATATAAAATGGAACATTACTCACCCATAATAATTAAATCTTGTCATTTGCCACAACATGGATGGATCTAGAGGGTATAGTGCTAAGTAAAATAACTCAGAGAAAAACAAATACCATGTGATTTCACTTACATATGGAATCTAAGAAAACAAAACAGAAACGGACTCTAGATACAGGAAACCGTTGGTTACCAGAGAGGGGAAGGATTGGGGGAATAGGAAAATAGATGAAAATGATTAAGAGGTATCAACTTCCAGTTATAAAATAAATCATGGAGTTGTAACATATGGCATAAGGAATACAGTCAATAATGTTATAATAACTTTGTACAGTGAAGGTAACTATACTTATGGGGATCATTTCATAATGTATAAAATATATTAAATCATGGTACACACTTGAAACTAATAAGATATTGTATTAAGATAGTAAGATATTGAAACTAATAAGATATTGTCAATTATATTTCAATAAAAAAGGCAAATAAAAAATCCCAACCCAATTTTTGAACCGGTAAAGGACTTGAATAAACATTTCTGTAAAGATATACAAATGGCCAACAAGCATTTGAAAAGATGCTTAACAGCACTAGTCATTAGGCAAATGCAAATGAAAACCAGAATGAGAGGGGCTCCTGAGTGGCTCAATCAGTAAAGCATCTGACTTCAGCTCAGGTCATGATCTCAGAGTCCTAGGATCAAGCCCCACATTGGCATGGTGGCTCCCAGCTCAGCAGGAAGTCTGCTTCTCACTCTCTTTCCCTATCTCTCTCTCTCAAAGAAATAAATAAAATCTTTAAAAAAAAAAGAAAACCACAATGAGATACCTACCACCTCATAGTCATTAGGATGTCTACTATCAACAACAACCACAGTAAAACAGAAAATAACAAGTGTTGACAATGATGTTGAAAAATGGAGTCCTTGTGCACTGTTGGGAATGTAAAATGGTGCAGCCACTATGGAAAATGGTATGTTGGTTCCTCAAAAAATTAAAAATAGAATTAAAGTGTGATCCAGCAATTCTACTTCTGGGTGTATATTCCCCAAAATTGAAAGCAAGGTTTCAAAAAGATTTGTACACCCATGTTCATAGCAGCATAATTTCCAAGAGCCAAAAGTCAAATAGCACTTAGGTGTCCATAGAGAAAAGAACGGATAAGCAAAATGTGGTCTAACCACACAATGGAATATTATTCGGCCTTAAAAATGAAGGATATTCTGACACATGCTAGGACATGAATGAATGTTGATGACATTATGCTAAGTGGCATAAGCCAGTCACAAATGACAATTATTATATGATTCCACTTAAATAAGGTACTTAGAGTATTCAGATTCATAGAGAAAGAAAGTAGAATTGCTAAGGGGAGGGTGGAGGGAGGATGGGGATTAGTTATTTAATGGGTAGTTTCAATTTGACCTCCTTGAGAGAAGGGACCATGTTTTACTATTCACTGCTGTACCCCCAGCACCTAAAACATGACCTACCCTTTAGTAGACAGTAAATACTTAACAAATGAATAACTCTGCAGTTTCTCAAAATCCATTACTCTGTTTTCTTTGCTTTCTTAACTAGACCTGGCCAGGTGGTATATTACTGCACTCACTCCCCAGCATCATCAACCTCCTCAGTCACTCCAATCCAACTCTTTTACTTGTTTCTGAAAAAAATGTCCATAGCCATTGATGGATTGGTGGCATTTATAAGCTTATATTCTTGAATTCTTCTAGTCCTTCAATCTGTGCCTGCAATCTTCCTCTGTGTTCATAACCAATTCTGTTTTCTATTTCTTATAAAATCTATTTTAAATCTTGACAATTCCTTTTGCCTTCTCCATGAAGGATGTAAAAACCATTATATGAAATTTATTTTAACTCACGGTGTACCTTTCTACCCACCAAAACATAAACAGTATTTGAAAGCAGGTCAGGGGTAGAGAAGTATGATACATGCTAGTCAGAGAAAATCTCTCTAAGAAGGTAAGCAGAAATCTGAATAAAATGAGGAAGCAAACCATGAAAAGATCTGAAAACAAAATTTTCAAAGAGAAAGGATAGTAGTGACAAAGCACTTGCCATTGGAAGGTGAGTGACTTGTACAAAGATCATAAAGGACGTCACTGTGACCCAAGTGGAGTGAATGATAAAAAACTAAAAAAAAAAAAAAAAAAAAAAAAAAAAGAAGAAGAAGAAGAAGAAGAAGAAGAAGAATGGGTGGGATAACTGGGTGATGGGCATTAAAGAGAGCATGTTATATGATGAGCAATGGGTGATATACTCAAATAATGAATCATTGAACATTATATCAAAAACTAATGATGTACTATTCCTTGGCTAATTGAATTTCAATAATTTTTTTTAAAGAAGAACAATTGTAAAAGGTAGCATCATAGATCTGGGGACCAGATCCTATGAAGATTTGAAAGTCATGGTAAGGATTATGGATTTTGATCTAAGTGTGTTGGGAAGCCATTAAAGTATTTTGAGCAAAATTTTTCTAATTTACAATTTTAAATGATCATTCTGACTATTGGGTAGAGAATAGATGGTTAGTGGAGGAATAAAATTAAAAGACCAATCCAGTGAGGCTAGGAACAGATATGGAGACTTATGTGCAAAGGAAAAAAAATATGAAGGAAAAAAGGGAACAGGAAATCCTGATATACAGGAAATCCAAGTGAACATCTGGAGCTTCAGATATTAAAGACACCTTTAGTATAGAAGAGTGGAGATTTACGGTCTGAAAGCAATACTGGGGTTAGGAGGATGTGAACTACACTTCTAGAAAATGGGGTGAGATTAACAGCTTCTGCCAAGCAAAAAGGTAGCAGAAGGGAAGTTTCAACTGAGAAATGGGTGTCAGTTAAGACAGGAGTTATTGGAATAAAAAAATATTTTCAGTAAAAAAGCTGATAATACAGAATGGTCTATTTTCCAGTGAACAGGAATTCCTGAGACAAGTGAGGGAAAGCTTATGAGGGACGGGAGGATAAAACCTAGAAAAAAGCACAGTACAGTACAAAGATAAACAGTGAGGGGAGGATTAGGGGTTCCAGGGTGGTGCAGTTGGTTAAGCATCTGACTCCTGGTTTTGGCTCAGTTCCTGATCTCATGGCTCATGAGATAGAGCCCTGCATTGGGCTCCACATTCAGCATGAGTCTGCTTGGATATTCTCTCCCTCTGCCCCTTCCCCCACTCATTCTCTCTCTCTCTCTCAAATAAATAAATAAATCTTAAAAAAAAGAAGTGAAGGGAAGATAAATAACCACACAAGAAACAACAATTAGGACACTGACCAGGTGTCCGGGTGACACAGAGGTAAGCCTCGTGGAGCATACGACCTCACATGTCTACAATGAAGTTTATCATGAAGCTTTGATATCTGGTGGCCATTCCAAACATATTAATACCATTGGCTGACTTAACCTTTATGGTCTTCCTGGAAAAACAAAACACTAGAACAAGTATACAGGCAATCAGACTGATTCATTTCCAAAGCCCTCACCTAGTGGTGGAAACAGTAACAGTGCTTAGCAAGTGGGATAATGCAGAGCTCATTTGATAGAACTGGCCACAGGCTCAATTCTAGTTTATGATGTCAGATGTGTCATCCAAGTGAAAAACAATGACTGAGCTTGGAATGGTTGCAAATAATGTAAACTAGTTGTAAAAATCCTATATATAAAATGAGCACACAGGAGACAATAATGTTGGAAAGATGATAAAGAAAAATAGAGATAGCCACATGAGGTGAACATTAAAGCACAAAGCAGTTTGCATGAAATAAAGGAATAAGTAATGACCTGGAAGCAGCAAGGAAGGAATGGAAGGGTGGCTTCCACTTGAACTGTCAGCTAAGGAAGTAGTTTCCTCAAGAAACAGCCAAGTTAAGGTAAACAGAAAAAAAATGGAGAGAGAGTATTTTGTTTTTTTCTCTCCTATGACAGTCAGTACTTGGCCCTGTATCAGGGCTCTGTATGTATATGCATATATACCTTACTTTCCTCTTTAGACCATCAGCTTCTGAGTACTAGGGCCATGCTATGTTTAGCTCTGCATCCCACATGTATTCCAAAGATAATTGCTGTTTGTATTTGTTTCAATTGATTCATCAATGATAGAATACTATTGTTGTCAGGGTATTTATGTCTACCATAGAACAGGGCGGGAAGACTACCAGTTTATGAGTTCAACTTAACCCACAGTGAATATTATTCACCCCACAGAGAAAATACCAAGGGGTGACTCAATTTGTGGCTGTATTTACAGGAATGTCCCACAGATTTAAAAGCCATTAATAGTAATAAACTAAATTTTTCCAAGATATGGATGGAAGTTGAGTATATTCTCTAATGTAAAATATTATTCTAGGGCATTCAAATATTTTTTGAAGAAAGAAAATCTTTTTTAAAAAGATTTTATTTATTTGCCATAGGGAGAGAGCACAAGCAGGGGGAGTGTCAGGCAGAGGGAGAAGCAGGCTTCCCACTGAACAAGGAGCCCAAAGCTAGACTCAATCCCAGGACGTTGGGATCATGAACTGAGCCAAAGGCAGATGCTTAACTGACTGAGCCACCCAGGCATCCTTCAAATATTATTATAATAAGAAAAAGAGGCTAAGAATTACTTATTTCCAAATTTAGGTAAGAATTTATGACTATTTTAAAAGCAATTCCTTTTAAAAAAAATTTTTTTAGAGGGGGAGTGTCAGAGGGAGAGAAGGAAACTTAAGCAGGCTCCATGTCCAGCACAAGTCTAATGCAGGGCTCAATCTCATGACCCCTGAGATCATGACCTGAGCCAAAACCAAAAGTTAGTTGCTTAACTGACTGAGTCACCCAGGTGCCCCAAAAGCAGTTCTAAGAATAATCTTTTTTTTTTTTAACGTAGAGGCTTATTTCTTCATTTTATTTACTTTTATTTTTAATTTTAAAAAGTTTAATAAAAAACACAGTTTTTTAAAGAACTTAAAGGATTATAATGAAAACCAGAAAACCTTTACCTTAATGTACTCACCTTGTCTAACAAGCCTAAATTATTTTTAATTCTCAAGTGACATTTCTAAATTTCTAAATAATAGGCTTATAATGCTATTAGTTTCACACATAACCAATCTCTTTTGATTATTTACCTCATTAATACAACTCTTCTTCCATCCTCCTATACAATTATAACAATATTTTTAGTTCAATCAATAATCAGTGGTAACATCATTATAAATGACTATATAAATACATCTAGCCTCCTGCCGTAAACTGGACTAGTTCCTCTCCAGGTTTGCTTGCTGCATAGCTTTCATTTTAGGACTTCTGTTCACTCATTTCCTCTGTTGGATACTTTCTTTTCTGGATCCAATGTCCTTCTCTTTTACATTCTATTCTTTTGTTTTAATAGAACATATCCTCCAGTATCTTCCTAAGGTGGAGTACATGGGAAGTATCATTTCTGAGATCTTAGAGGTCTGAAAATGGCTACTGTACCTCTTCCTTTAATTGATACTTTGGCAAGGCACAGGATTCTAGGTTGAAAAACATTTGTCCCTCAGATTTATGAGATTTACTACTACTCCGCTGTCTTCCACCATCCAGTACACTTGAGAAGTCTCATGCCATTCTGTTAACCATTTCTTTGAAACAACAACAACAACAAAACAACAACACATCTTTTTCAAGAATCTTTTTAGACTATCACTTTATCTCTGGCTTTCTGAAATTTCATGATGATGCACCTTTATGTGGGCCAATGAAGTCACTTTCAATCTGGAGGCTTATGTAATTCTGTTTATAAAAATGTCTTGTATTAGTTCTTTGTTAATTTCCTTCATTCCCTTTTCTCCGTTCACTCATTCTGCAGCTTCTGAGTTGGATTTCTTCCTGGATTCATCCCCAAGTCTCTTACCTTTTCTTTTACATTCTTGTTTTTTTGTTTTGTTTTGTTTTGTTTCCATTTTGCCCTACTTATAGGGAGATTTTCCTCAGTTTATTTTCCCATCTCTCTATTAAAGTTTTTGTTTTGGCACTTCTTTTTAATTTCAAGAGCTCTTCCTTATTCTCTGATTTCTTTTTACATTAGCATCCTATTGCTTTATGGATATATTTATAAATATAAAAGTTAGAATTTTCTTTAATTCCCTAAATTATCCCTCTTTCCTCCAAGATGAGTTTTACAAAAAAATCTTTGCTTTTCTCTTTCACATTGCAAACTTCACTTTGATAATTCTTGATATGCCAATATTATTTGACAACATAAAAGATGTATGTATGCTAAGTGTATCTGAACTGAGCTTGTTGACTAGTCGATGACTTAAGATCAGTTGGAAGCAGGTAACTTTTTATGGGATACTTCAAAATGTCAGTATGTAATGGTCTTTATTCTGGAGACATTCAGCTTCTTTAGAAACTTCTGAGATTCTTCTGGAAAGAGGCTGCAGACATTTGGCTGCAGACATTTTACATGTTGGCCAGGCTCTGGGGTCTTGACTACTCTGTACACAGACTCTTAACCAATCTCCCTACTTGCTTTATTCTCTGCTATGCCAAGCACCTCAAACCCCGAGTTTCTCTAGGGTTCTTTTTTTTTTTTTAAGATTTTATTTTATTTATTCGACAGAGATAGAGACAGCCAGCGAGAGAGGGAACACAAGCAGGGGGAGTGGGAGACGGAGAAGCAGGCTCATAGTGGAAGAGCCTGATGTGGGGCTCGATCCCACAACGCCGGGATCACGCCCTGAGCCGAAGGCAGACGCTTAACCGCTGTGCCACCCAGGCGCCCCTCTAGGGTTCTGTCTTACTCCAGCTTAATAGATTAGTTCTTATTCTCTCTTTCCATATTCATTCTTCTAAAAAAAATGTATTAAAACCTCTTGTCTGACTGAAATCCCTTCTCCAGTTCTCCTGGTGCTTATTTATATGTATTTTATTTATTTACTCTTGTTCTAGTGGGATTGTCAGAGGAAGCAGTGATAAACACATGTAGTTGATCCTCAGAAGCCCAAAGTTCATCTACTTTCCAGAATGCAATTATAAGGTAGTCATTTGTCTTCATTTGTAAATGAGGTTTTGTTTCCACCTATTCATTCTTTTCCTTTCCTTTATAATCTTTTCCCTCACATTTTATCTAATCTCAAATCATAGCACAAATCAGAAATAAATTTTTAAATCATTTATTTTTAAATCCATTCTTGCTTTATAAATCAAATAAGGTTTAATATGTTTCTCTAAAGGAAGAAAAAACTAAACTGAGTTGTAATTAGATACCAATATTTTTTTCAATGCACTTCACTTTTTCTGTGGGTCAGCAGTTCTCACTGTTAGTTCCTTCACATTGTAGCAGTATAGACAAAGTATAGCACCCTCACACATTTATGTGTTCTGTAGGCTTTTTTTTTTCAAATCTCAAAATCACTTTCTTTTAGATAACTTAAATGGATTGACCATGGAGAGGGACTAAAGAAAAAGACTGATATCACCATCTTTGCAGAAGAGTTTTAGATGAATCTTTTTGTCTTTTTTTCATTTTAAGCACTCCTTGGAATTGGAGAAATGGTCATCATTTTTGACATCCAAAGTCTTTTACTAATCTATTCTAGTTCTCTCTCTGCCTTCAAACCATTCTTGTACCTCTTCCTAGCCATAATTAAAGTCCACCACATTTTTCAAAAGACATACATGACAGCCTTTCAGATATCTGAAATTAGCAATCATCATTCCCTTGAGATATGTGCCCCTTCTCCAGTATATAACCAAACTGGAACAGTATGCTTTAAATATGGCTCAAACAGTATAGAATAAAAGTGGCTCATTATCTCACTTGTTCTAGGTAATTCTTAACTCAAACTCAAATCAAATTTGGCTTTTTGAAAGTTACACCAGATGGAAGGCTTACATTAAATTTGCTTTTCCCCTATATCCCAGCATCTTATTTATAATGAGCAGTTATTATTAAGCATTCCTATCAAGAACTAATGCTTTTTTTTGGTATCTATGTATAAGAATTTGTTTGATTCAGCTAATGTTAATCTCTTGATTTCAGCCTGTTCTCTCAAACTTCAGAAATTCTTTTTGATTAATAATTCAAAAGATAATCTTCTCCAACCAACATTTGTTAATGCCAGCTTACAAATTTGAATTATCGATGACAACATTCAAAGGATGAACCCCTATGGACTATCACAGGGACGTCCATTCAGGTTGATATCCATTCATCAGTCAACTCTATTTGACTTCATTTAGTCAACCAGTGACATCAGCCTAATTGTACTATTTTTTCAACTGCTGTTTCTTCTTCATGAAGGTATAATTTTTTAAAAAGTAGTTAGATGTCTTGATAAAGTCTATGATATTCCCTGGTCTACCAGTCTAGTAAACTTTTAATACAATTTCTTAAGGTAAGTTTGGCATAATTTCTTCTTAGTGAATTCAGGCTGAATATCAGTGATTAGTGCTAATTGCTCTTAAAACATCTGTTTAATAATATATTCTTAGGGACCCTTTAGTTCAATATGTCAGAGTAAGGACATCTTTGCTTCCTTCTCCTCTTTGGAATCAAGTAAAAACTAGAAGGAAAATGGGAGAAACTCAGACTCCAGTTTTGATGAAATGTAAAAGCATTTTTAACCTTGATCCCAAAAAGTAAGGATTCCCAAAGGCAGTAAAAATTGGATTAGGGTGAAGAAGACACTGAGGATGCCTTTTATTCTGGAATTCAGGCCAAGAACAGAGTCCTAAAAGATGGGTACCATGACCTGACTGAGGAAACAAATGGCCCCCATCTTGAAACAAAATCATCTTCAGACTGGTAGTGAGAATATCCTGAAACATTGTTTGACCACCATATAGTGTCAGAGGAGGTGGAGACTAGAAAAATTAAAGGATATAATGCTACATACACACATACATGCCCATACAAACACACACAGACACCTCTGCACCATACATAGAGGACTTTCCTATGAGCAAGGAAAAATTCATGGTAGTTAGAAGCAGAATCAAAACTACAAGAAGGACTACTTCCAAGAATTTATATAGATAACAAATCATGCTCAAATTAATTAGTCTCAACTACTCACTACTATCCTACTCATTCTCTCAGCCCCTCCCCCAAAATGATACTGTCACACATAGCAGGGCTAGTAAAGAATTCCCCTAATGCAACTTTAAGTAATAATTGAAAACAAACAAATATGGTACTGATGCAAAATATGTTGCAAAAAGGGGGGAAAAGACCAATAAAGGATTGTGGAACAACATGAAAAAGCAAACATAAAACACATAAAAATAAGTCAACAAAGATCATAAAGTTAATATAAGGAGAAATAATACTACCACAAAAATGAAGGTGAATAGATACTGGTAAAAATGGTCAGAGACATGGAAAGTAGGCTTGAGAAATGAGCAAAGTGAAATGGAAAATAACAGTTAAAAATTATTAGAGAAAAGTGAAGATACGGAAGACAAAGAAAGCTCTATGATATGTATAATTTGTGCTTCTAGGAAGAGAACAGAACACAGATATGATTTAGGAAAGATTTCTTAGAGCTTTCCTAAAACACAGACAGTTGTGAATCTATAGGCTTCTTCTCAAACTATTCCAAAAAATAGAAATGGTAGGAAAACTTCCAAATTCATTCCAGGAGGCCAACATTACCCTGATTCCAAAACCAGACAAAGACCCACTAAAAAAGAGACTACAGGTCAATATCCCAGATGAACACGAATGCAAAAATTCTCAAAAAAATACGAGAAAATAAAATCCAACAGTACATTAGAAGGATCATTCACCACGATCAAGTGGGATTTATTCTGGTGCTATAAGGGTGATTTTATATTTACAAACCAATCAACATGATATAACACATAAAAAAGGATAAGAACTATATATTCCTTTCAATAGATGCAGAAAAACCATTGGACAAAGTACAACATCAATTCATGATAAAAGCTCTGAACAAAGTAGGGATAGAGGGAACATACCTCAACATTAATAAACGCCACATATGAAAAATCCACAGTGAATATCATCCTCAGTGAGGAAACTGAGAGCTTTTCCTCTATGCTCAGGAACAAGACAGGGATGTCCATTCTCACCACTGTTATTTAACATGGTACTGGAAGACCTAGCCTCAGCATTTAGACAACAAAAAGGAATGAAAGGCATCCAAATCCCGCAAAGAAGAAGTCAAAGTTTCACTATTTGCAGATGACATGATACTCAAAGACTCCACCAAAAATATTACTAGAACTGATACACAAATTCAGTAAAGATGTAGGACACAAAATCAATATATAAAATCTGTTGCACTTCTATACACCAATAATGAAGCAGCAGAAAGAGAAATCAAGGAATCAATCCCATTTGCAATTGTGTCCAAAACTGTAACATACCTAGGAATAAACCTAACCAAAGAGGTAAAAGATCTGCACTCTGAGAACTATAAAACACTGATGAAAAAAATTGAAGATGACACAAAGAAATGGAAAAACATTACATGCTCATGGATTGGAAGAACAAACCTTGTTAAAAGGTCTATACCATCCAAGGCAATTTCATTTCATGCTATCCCTATCAAAATACCAATGGTATTTTTCACAGCACTAAGACAAACCATCCTAAATTTTGTATGGAACCACAAAAGACCCTGAATAGCCAGAGCAATCTTGAAAAAGAAAAGCAAATCTAGAAGCATCACAATTCTGGATTTCAAGTTATATTACAAAGCTGTGGTGATCAAGACAGTATGGTATTGGCACAAAAACAGACACATATATCAGTGGAACAGAACAGAAAACCCAGAAATGAACCCATAATTTATGGTCAGCTAATCTTTGACAAAGCAGGAAAGACTATCCAATGGCAAAAAGAATCTCTTCAACAAATGGTATTGGGAAAATTGGACAACATATGAAGGAATGAAACTGGACCACTTTCTTACACCATACACAAAAATAAATTCAAGATGAATGAAAGGCGTAAATGTGAGACAGGAAATCATCAAACTCCTAGAGGAGAACACAGGCAGCAATGTCTTTGATCTAGGCCACAGCAACTTCTTACTAAATATATTTCCTTAGACAAGGGAAACAAAAGCAAAAATGAACTATCGGGACTTAATCAAAATCAACAGCTTCTGCACAGCAAAACAACACAACTAAAAGGCAGCCTACAGAATGGGAGAAGATATTTGCAAATGACGTATCTGATAAAGGGTTAGTATCCAAAATCTATGAAGAACTTATCAAACCCAACACCCCCAAAACAAATAATCCAGTTAAGAAATGGGCAGAAGACATGAATAGACACTTTTCCAAAGAAAACATCCAGATGGCTAACAGACACATGAAAAGATGCTCAAATGCTCAACATCACTTATCATCAAGGAAATACAATCAAAACCACAATGAGATACCACCTCACACCTGTCAGAATGGCTAAAATTAACAAAGCAGGAAACAATAGATGTTGGGGAGGATGGGGAACACTCTCACACAATTCATAGGAATGCAAACTGGTGCAGCCACTGTGGAAAAAAGCATGGAGGTACCCCAAAAAGTTAAAAATAGAACTAGCCTATGATCCAGCAATTGTACTACTAGGTATCTATGCAAAGGATACAAAAATACTGATCATAAGGGATACATGCACCCCCAATGTTTATAGCAGCAATGTCCACAATAGCCAAATTATGGAAGGAGCCCAAATGTCCATCAACTTATGAATGGATAAAGAAGTTGTATATATACATGTACATATACATTGTATATATACAATGGAATATTACTGAGCCATAGAAAATAACAAAATCTTGACATTTGCAATAATGTGGTTGCAGCTGGAGAGTATTATGCTAAGTGAAATAAGTCAATCAGAGAAAGACAATTATCATATGGTTTCACTCATATGTGGAATTTAAGAAACAAACCAGAGAATCATAGGGGAACGGAGGGAAAAATAAAATAAGACAAAATCAGAGAGGAAGACAAACCATAAGAGACTCTTAACTAAGGAAACAAACTGAGAGTTGCAGGAGGGGAGAAGGGTGGGGGGATGGGGTAACTGGTGATGAGAATTAAGGAGTGCACATGATATTAATGAGCACTGGGTGTTATATGCTACAGATGAATAACTGAACTCTATCTTAGAAACTAATGATACACTATATGTTAACTAATTGAATTTAAATAAGTTTTTAAAAAGACATTGTGATGATCTATAATGGAATATTACCGAGCCATGAAAAAGAACAAAATCTTGACATTTGCAATGATGTGGATGGAACTGGAAAGTATTATGCTAAATGAAATAAGTCAGTCAGAGAAAGACAAATACCATGATTTACCTCAAATGTGGAATGTAAGAAACAAAACAAATGAACACAGGGTGGGGAAGAGAGGTAAACCATAAAACATATTCTTAACTATAGAGAACAGACTGATGGTTACTCAGGGGAGGTGGGTAGGGGGTGGGTTAAATAGGTGATGGGTATTAAGGAGGGCACTTTTTGTGATGAGAACTGGGTGTTGTATGTAAGTGATGAATCACTAAATTATACACCAGAAACTAATATTAAACTGAAGTTAACTAACTGGAATTTAAATAAAAACTTGGGGAAAACCCCACATGGTGTCCTAGGAAAAAAATCATACAGATAGATCAAGATATCTCATTGTAAATTAACTGGAATTTGTAAATAAAAGATGCAGTTGTATGGGCTTCTGGGCCATAAAATCAAGTCCTCTATTATGTAAGAGATTCTCAGGCTGGTTTTAAATTTCTTCATAATGGGGGCACCTGGGTGGCTCAGTTGTTTAAGCATCTGGCTTCAGCTCTGGTCATGATCTCAGGGTTCTGGTATTGAGCTGTGCATCAGGCTCTGTGCTCAGTGAGGAGCCTGCTTCTCCCTCTCCCTCTCCCTCTCCCTCTGCCCCTCCCCCTGCTCATGCGCTCTCTCAAATAAATAAATAAAATCTTTTAAAACATTAATTCAAAACAACAATCAGTGAGAGAATTAAGCATAGCAACCAATGTCTACATGGACATCAGAGAGAGAATGGGACCCGTGAATTGTACAACAGCACAACTACAATTCAAGTATAAACAATTGACAGGTAATTTTATGCATGCAATATAGTAGGAAATACGGTTCCCATGAGCCTTAAAAAAATCGTCTAGGTGATAGCCTTGAGGTGACTAAGCAACGAATGGAAAAATGGGCTATCTTATCAAAACAGTCCTTTTATCCATTTAAATGTAGAACTATGACTAATTGACTATAGGAATTATGGCTATGTAAGAGCATGTAAATGCTATAAGCCTTGACAATGCAGAAATAGCTTGACAATGCAGAAATAGCATTATAACAAACAAAAGTTAGAAAACGACAAGGACAGAGAAGGTGAGAGGTAAGATAAGTATACTAATTTCCTTGTTTTGTAGCCTGTGAGGGGTCAGTAGACCTTGTTCATAAACGACAAATCAAGTATTAGATGGATCAATGTATTTTAAGGATACAAAGGTAACAACTACATTAGGTATAAAAATAAAACCAACCCAAAATTTCCTACGATAGGGTAGATATAGTTAGTAGAAATATGCTTATTTCTTCATAATTCATAGCAAGGACTTAATAAATTCTATCTAAATGATGAATATTGGCGTTCTAAGATGGCAGAGGAGCAGGAGACCTAAAGTTCATCTGGTCCCAGGAATTCAGCTAGAGAGCTACCAAACCATTCTGAATACCTATGAATGCAACTGGAGAACGAAGAAAAGAGCAGCAGAAACTCTATGAACAGAAAAGCTACCACTTTCTGCAAGGAGGTGAAAAGATGACGGAGGAGTAGGGGACCCCTTTCTCAGCTGGTCCCCTGAGTCGAGCTGGATATCTACCAGACCATCCTGAAAACCCATGGAATCAGCCTGAGACACAGGAAGATACATCTGGATCTCTACAAATGAACATTAAGCATCTCCAGTGCTGAGTATTGAGGTACAAAGCAGGGAGCCGTGAATCCACGCACAGAGATTTTAAACTAAAGACTGTACTTAGAGATACAGAAGGATACTATATTATTCTTAAAGAATGTATCCAACAAGTCATTATGACAATTATAAATATCTATGCCCCCAACAGGGGAGCAGCTAGATACACAAGCCAACTCTTAACCAGAATAAAGAGACATATAGATAATAATGCATTAATAGTAGGGAACCTCAACACTCCACGCTCAGCAATAGACAGATCACCTAAGCAGAAAATCAACAAAGAAACAAGAGCTTTGAATGACATACTGGAACAGATGGACCTCATAGATATATACAGAACACTACACCCCAGAACAAAAGAATACTCATTCTTTTTGAATGCACATGGAACTTTCTACTGAATAGACCATATTCTGGGTCACAAAACAGGTCTCAACTGATACCAAAAGACTGACATTATTCCCTGCATATTCTCAGACCACAATACTTTGAAATTGGAACTCAATCACAAGGAAAAATTTGGAAGAAACTCAAACACTTGGAGACTAAGAACTGTCCTGCTCAAGAATGATTGGGTAAACCAGGAAATTAAAAATCAGTTTAAACAACTTCTGGAGACCAATGAGAATGAAAACACATCAGTCCAAAACCTATGGGACACTGCAAAGATGGTCCTAAGGGGAAAATACATAGCCATCCAAGCCTCACTCAAAAGAATAGAAAAATCTAAAATGCAGTTTTTATATTATCACCTCAAGAAGCTGGAGCTGAAACAGAAGATCAGGCCTAACCCATGCACCAGAAAGCAGTTGATCAAGATTAGAGCAGAGATCAATGAATTAGAAACCAGGAGCACAGTAGAGCAGATCAACAGAACTAGAAACTGGTTCTTTGAAAGAATAAATAAAATAGATAAGCCACTGGCCAGACTTACTCAAAAAATAGAGAAAGGACCCAAATTAATAGAATTATGAATGAAAGGGGAGATATCACAACCAACATTAATGAAATAGGAAGGATCATTAGAAACTTTTATCAACAGCTTTATGCCAATAAATTAAACAACCTGGAAGAAATGGATGCCTTCCTGGAAACCTATAAACTACCAAGACTGAAACAGGAAGAAATTGATTATTTAAACAGACCAATTAATTATGTAGAGATTGAAGCAGTGATCAAAAACCTCCCCAAAAACAACAGTCCAGGGCCTGACGGATTCCCCAGGGAATTCTACCAAACATTCAAAGACGAAATAATACCTAGTCTCCTGAAGCTGCTTCAAAAAAGAGAAACAGAAGGATAATTACCAAACTCATTCTATGAGGCCAGTATTACCTTGATCCCCAAACCAGACAAAGACCCCGTCAAAAAGGAGAATTACACACCAATATCCCTGATGAATATGGATGCCAAAATATCAACAAGATCCTAGCTAACAGGATCCAACATTACATTAAAAGGTTTATCCATCAAGACCAAGTGGGATTCATCTCTGGGATGCAAGGGTGGTTCAACATTTGTAAATCGATCAGTGTGATAGATCGTATCAACAAGAAAAGAGTCAAGAACCATATGATCCTCTCATTTGATGCAGAAAAAGCATTTGACCAAATACAACATCATTTCCTGATTAAAACCCTTCAGAGTGTAGGGATACAGGGTACCTTCCTCAATTTCATAAAAACCATCTATGAAACGCCTACAGAAAATATCATTCAAACAGGGAAAAGCTGGAAGCCTTTTCCTTAAGATCAAGAACACGACAAGGATGCCCACTCTCGCCACTATTATTCAACATAGTACTAGAAGTCCTTGCAAAAGCAATCAGACAACAAAAAGGGATAAAAAGTATCCAAATTGGCAAAGAAGAAGTCAAACTGTCTCTCTTTGCAGATGACATGATACTCTATATAGAAAACCCAAAAGACTCCTTCCCCAAACTACTAGAACTTATAGAGCAATTCAGTAATGTGGCGGGATACAAAATCAGTGCTCAGAAATCAGTTGCATTTCTATACACGAACAATGAGACTGAAGAAAGAGAAATTACGGAATCCATTCCATTTACAATTGCACCAAAAATCATACGTTATCTTGGAATTAACTTAACCAGAGACGTAAAGGACCTATATTCTAGAAACTACAAATCACTCTTGAAAGACATTGAGGAAGACACAAAAAGATGGAAAAATATTCCATGCTCATGGATCAGAAGGATTAACATAGTTAAAATGTCCATGCTACCCAGAGCAATCTACTCTTTCAATGCTATCCCGATCAAAATACCAAGGACATTTTTCAAAGAAGTGGAACAAACAGCCCTTAAATTTCTGTGGATCCAGAAACGACCACGAATCACCAAGGATTTGTTGAAAAGGAAAAAACAAAGCTGGGGGCATCACAATGCCGGATTTCAAGTTGTACTACAAAGCTGTGATCACAAAGACAGCATGGTACTGGCACAAAAACAGACACATAGACCAATGGAACAGAATAGAGAACCCAGAAATGGACCCTCAGCTCTCTGGGCAACTAATCTTTGATAAAGCAGGAAAAAACATCCGGTGGAAAAAAGACAGTCTCTTCAATAAATGGTGCTGGGAAAATTGGACAGCTACATGCAAAAGAATGAAACTTGACCACTCTCTCACACCATACACAAAGATAAACTCCAAATGGTTGAAAGACCTCGATGTGAGACAGGAATCTATCAAAATCCTAGAGGAGAACATAGGCTGCAACCTCTTTGACATCAGCCACAGCAACTTTTTTCATGACACATCTCCAAAGGCAAGAGAAACAAAAGAAAAAATGAACTTGTGGGACTTCGTCAAGATAAAAAGCTTCTGCACAGCCAAGGAAACAGTCCAAAAAACTAAGAGGCAGCCTACGGAATGGGAGAATATATTTGCAAATGACACTACAGATAAAAGACTGGTATCCAAGGTCTACAAAGAACTTCTCAAACTCAATACATGAGAAACAAATAAACAAATCATAAAATGGGCAGAAGATATGAACAGACACTTTTCCAATGAAGACATACAAATGGCTAACAGACACATGAAAAAAAGTTCAACATCATTAGCCATCAGGGAAATTCAAATGAAAACCACACAGAGATACCACCTTATGCCAGTTAGAATGGCAAAAATGGACAAGGCAAGAAACAACAATTGTTGGAGAGGATGTGGAGAAAGGGAATCCCTCCTCCATTGTTGGTGGGAATGCAAGTTGGTACAGCCACTCTGGAAAACAGTGTGGAGGTCCCTTAAAAAGTTAAAAATAGAGCTACCCTATGATCCAGCAATTTCACTACTGGGTATTTACCCCAAAGATACAGATGTAGTGAAGAGAAGGGCCATATGCACACCAATGTTCATAGCAGCATTGTCCACAATAGCTAAATCATGGAAGGAGCCGAGATGTGGTCCATATATACATCATCAACAGATGACTGGATTTAGAAGATGTGGTCCATATATACAATGGAATATTACTCAGCCATCAGAAAGAACAATTACACAACATTTGCAGCAACATGGATGGGACTGGAGGAGATTATGCTAAGTGACATAAGTCAAGCAGAGAAAGACAATCATCATATGGTTTCACTCATTTATGGAACATAAGAAATAGGAAGATCGGTAGGAGAAGGAAGGGAAGCATGAAGCAGGGGTTAACAGAAGGGGGAATGAACCATAAGAGACTGTGGACTCTGGGAAACAAACTGAGGGCTTCAGAAGGGAGGGGGTGGGGGATTGGGATAGGCCGGTGATGGGGATTAAGGAGGGCACATATTGCATGGTGAACTGGGTGTTATATCCAAATAATGAATCATGGAACTTTGCATCAAAAACTGGGGATGTACTGTATGGTGACTAATATAACAAAATAAAAATTATAAAATAAATAAATAAATAGTGAATATCTACACTAAAATTTTGCCAACTCACCAGACCAGTCTGTATTCTATGAAATACATCTTTTCCTCCAGTTTGAAAAAAAATCTTCAGTATCTTTTCTCTTCTCCACGATTCTTCATAGTACTGGAATGGTTCTGGGACCACATCTGCCAGTTCTTTTTAGCATCTTTGGATAGTCTTCATCTAGGTCTAGAGATCTGAACTCTTTTAAAGCAGCCAAGGGCAATAATCTTGATTTCACAGTATTTATGTTATATTCCTACCAACTCTAGTTGGTTTATTGGGGTTTTTTTCCCTTCTTCCCATCTCTCCACCAATCCAACTAACATTTATTCAGCTTTTACTATGAATCAGGTGCTGTGCAAGAATACTGTCTAGTTAGAAAGATGATGCAGACAAGCCCCTGCCCTCAAGATATTCAGTCTAATGAGGAGGCAGATAAAAAACTCTAATACAAATACAACATTTTAATAGTCGGAGCCCCCTCCTCCTGCCACAAGAAAAGCTAAGACTATCTGAATGATTCTTGGAAAGGTTCTATGGAGAAAATAGTATTTAATCTGTGTCTTGAAGAATGAGTTAGGAAAGAAAAAAAAAGAAGAAGAAGAATGAGTATATCTTCACCAGGCAGGAAAAAAGAAAGGAATAGTCTAGATAGAGCATAAAAAGTTAAGCAGAGACACAAATGGAATAATGATAACTTTGTTTGAATATAGTGGGAATATACTGAAAAGTAAAGGGCAGAGTTGGCCCTAGAGATTGTGCACTTTTCTGGGTGGTTTTATAAGTGCAATGTGTTCCCCTTGCTTCTAGGAATATTATACTTAGGGTAGGTCCCTCATCACAAGACATCAACACTCCATGATACACACCCTCTTTTCTTTGCCCCCCAGCAAACACTACACATTGCCAAGAAGCACTCCAGTTGAGAATTGGATTGATGACCCCAGTGAATAGCACACAGCCTTGGCCAGTTCCCACAGGCTGCAGGCTGCCCACTCCTGGTTCCAATACAGTTCTCTCAGGGAGTGCTTCCCAGCCCCCACCTTGCTGTATCTCACCTTCATCTCCAGGGCCTCTGGCACCTTCTTGCCTTCCCAAGCCCAACTCCGCTTGGTGAAGTAGTTAACAGTGGCAAATTCAATCAGCGCAGAAAATACAAAGGCATAACAGACGGCTATGAACCAATCCATGGCCGTCGCGTATGCCACTTTAGGTAAGGAGTTTCTGGCACTGATACTCAAGGTGGTCATGGTGAGAACAGTGGTGACACCTGGGGAGAGAGAAGATGAGAACCAGTTGCCACTGGAAGACATTTAGAGCATATATGATGAGATCACCAACTTTGACTTATGAGGAGGAGCTATACCCCACTCAAAACAGCCCCTTTAAAGTAACACAGAGAATGTTAACATGGCATGGTTCTACCTGGTAATTACCCCATCCCAGTTATTACAGGAATGGGAAACTCCAGTAAAGCACATCTAAAAGTTCTCTAGCCTCTGCTTAAACATTTCCATTGAAGAACAGCTAATCTACTTCATGGTAAGAACACTTTTTAATTAGAAAACCTTACCTTCTGAGCTGAAACCTGCCTTCCTCTAACTCTTAGCCTACTGACTGATCTCAGAGTTCTTTCTCTGGCAACACAGGAAAGAAAAGCCTGCTCCCTCCTTTCCAGGACTGGCCTTCAGAGAGTTGGAGAGGGTGGCCATGATTCCTCATGAGTCTGTTAATCTCCAGAATGGACATGGCCGCTTCCTTCTTTTGTTTCTCTTCCTTCCCCATTCTGGTAGTTCTCTTCTAAACAACCCAGAATCTGAGCCCAAGACTCAGGATTTTCACTTCGCTTACTGTGGACACTATTCTCCTAATATTGCAACAAAAATTGTAAAAAATTGCACTTTAGTTGCATCACAGTCTAGGTCTTATTGAGTTTTGTGGACAACCAAAGCTATTCCCGTATCTATTTCTTGTGAGTTTTTGTCAAACCAGAGCTTGTTTTTAGATCAATTGATTCTTTTTCTTGGTGGTGTTACTACCCTAAATTTAAGACTTCCCTTTATTCACTTTTAAGTTCTATTAATTTTATTTTTCTAATCTGTATTTTAGATACACATCTGAGCTATATAGTGCTGTGGCTAACAATATAAGCTTTACAATCAGATTGAAAATAGGCTGAAATTCTGGCCATTCCACTTACTAGTAATATGCCTAGAACAGGGTGATTTACCCCACTAAGCTTGTTTATTATGTGTAAAGCGTATGATTATACCAGACTCAGAAATTTGTTGGGGGATCCAATGAGATGATGTTTATAAAGCCCATAGCACAATATATGGCACAGAGTAAACACTCTAGAAATAGTAGCTTCTATAATTAACATTACTCTTATTTTTACTGTTGTTAACAATAATATTGTCATAATTATATAATTAATTATAGTGGTATAATTATAAACACATTTTAAACAACATTATAATAATTTTATAGGAGGAGTTAAGATGGCGGAGGAGTAGGGGTCCCCTTTTTCAGCCGGTCCCCTGAGTCAAGCTGGATAGGTACCAGACCATTCTGAAAACCCACAGAATCAGCCTGAGATGCAGGAAGATACATCTGGATCTCTACAAATGAACATCTCCAGCACTGAGTATTGAGGTACGAAGCGGGGAGCCGTGAATCCATGCACAGATATCGGAAGATAAATGGAAGGAGGAGGGAGCCGCCACCTTCAGGCGCCAGGAAGCGGTAGCCACCTGCACTGGGGAGCAGGCTGACTCTCGGACTGGCACCCGTGAGAGAACAGACGGAGACCGTGAGCCAAGGAATGTGCACGACCAGTCTGAAAACCAGAGCTCCAGAGTGGGCATGAACCACACTGAAATGGAGCTCCAGAGCACGCGGGGGCAGCTGGTGGCTGGCGGTGTTAGAAACACAAAGGACAGAGATGTACTGACCATGGAAGTGAGGGCTGGGACGCCGGGTGTGGGGCAAACATCCTGGGATGCTGTAGGGATTAGCAGCACCAACAGAAACAGAGTTAAAGTGGCCAGAAGAGCTCAATGAAGAGCAGACTGTAACCTCTCCATTCTGAGACAGAGGCTGGGATTCGGCCACTGCTGCTCTCTCAGAAGAGGCACAGCAAATCGCCAGGGAAAGCCTCCAGAGAACAAAAGCCTGGAAATACCAGCTCACAGTGTGCCCATTCCCATCCCCCCTTGCAGGGGACAGGGAGACTCTACCCAAACAGGGTTGCCTGAGTATCAGTGCAGCAGGCCCCTCCCCCAGAAGGAAGGCTGAAAAATTAAGAAGCCCACATCCCTAAGGTCCCTATAAAACAAGTGTACACTGCATGGGTCCTGGGCTCTGGGCAACCCCGCAACCTCTCCTCATCAGAATGATGAGAAGGAGAAATCCCCCCCAGCAAAGAAAAGACAATGAGTCTGTGGCCTCTGCCACAGAACTAATGGATATGGATATAACCAAATTATCAGAAATGGGGTTCAGAGTAACAATGGTCAAGATGATGTGTAGACTTGAAACAAATATTAACGAAAATATTAATGAGAATATAGACTTTCTAAGGGTGGAAATGAAAGTGAATCTGGCAGAAATTAAAAATGCTATGAATCAAATGCAGTCTAAACTAGATGCTCTGATGGCCAGGGTAAATGAGGCAGAAGAATAAATCAGCGAATTAGAGGATGGGTTGGTAGAAGAAAAAGCTAAAATAGAAACTTGGCTCAAAAAAATCCAATCTCAAGAATGTAGGTTACGGGAGATTACTGACTCAATGAAACATTCCAATGTCAGAATCATTGGCATCCCCAAGGGGATGGAGAAAAACAGAGGTCTAGAAGAGATATTTGAACAAATTATAGCTGAAAACTTCCCAAATCTAGCAAAGGAAACAAGCATTCATGTCCAAGAGGCAGAGAGGACCCCTCCCAAGCTCAACCATGAAAAACCTACGCCACGTCACGTCACGTCATAATGCAATTTGCAAACATTAGATCGAAGGATACGGTATTGAAAGTGGCCAGGGCAAAGAAATTTCTCACGTACCAAGGCAAAGGTATCAGAATTACGTCAGACCTGTCTACACAGACCTGGAATGAGAGAAAAGGTTGGGGGGGGGCATTTTTAAAGCTCTTTCAGAGAAAAACATGCAGCCAAGGATCCTTTATCCAGCAAGGCTGTCATTCAGAATTGATGGAGAGATAAAGACCTTCCAGAATCACCAGTCACTGACCAATTTTGTAACCACGAAAGCAGCCCTACAGGAGATATTAAGGGTGGGGGGTCCTATAAAAGTTAAAAGGCCCCAAGAGTGATACAGAACAGAAAGTTACAATCTATAGGAACAAACACTTCACAGGCAACATGGCATCATTAAAATCATATCTTTCAATAATCACTCTCAATGTGAATGGCCTAAATGCTCCCATAAATGCCACAGGGTTGCAGATTGGATAAAAAGACATGACCCATCCATTTGCTGTCTACAAGAGGATCATTTTGAACCAAAAGATACATCCAGACTGAAAGTAAAGGAATGGAATACCATCTTTCATGCCAATGGACCTCAAAAGAAAGCTGGGGTAGCAATTCTCATATCAGAAAGATTGGATTTTAAACTAAAGACTATAGTTAGATATACAGAAGGGCACTATATTATTCTTAAAGGATGTATCCAACAAGTGGATATGACAATTATAAATATCTATACCCCCAACAGGGGAGCAGCTAGATACACAAGCCAACTCTTAACCAAAATAAAGAGACATATAGATAAAAATACGTTAACAGTAGGGGACCTCAACACTCCACTATCAGCAATAGATAGATCACCTAAGCAGAAAATCAACAAAGAAACAAGAACTTTTAATGCCATACTGGAACAGATGGACCTCATCGATATATATAGAACACTATACCCCAGAACCAAAGAATACTCATTCTGTTCTAAAGCCCATGGAACATTCTCAAGAATAGACCATGCTCTGGGTCACAAAATAGGTCTCAACTGATATCAAAAAACTGAAATTATTCCCTGCATATTCACAGACCACAATGCTTTGAAATTGGAACTCAATCACAAGGAAAAATTTGGAAGAAACTCAAACACTTGGAGACTAAGAACTGTCCTGCTCAAGAATGATGTGATAAATCAGGAAATCAAAAATCAATTTAAACAATTTATGGAGACCAACGAGAATGAAAACACAATGGTACAAAACCTATGGGACACTGCAAAGATGGTCCTAAGGGGAAAATACATAGCCATCCAAGCCTCACTCAAAATAATAGAAAAATCTAAAATGCAGTTTTTATATTCTCACCTCAAGAAGCTGGAACAGCAACAGAGGGACAGGCCTAACCCATGCACCAGAAAGCAGTTGATCAAGATTAGAGCAGAGATCAATGAATTAGAAACCAGGAGCACAGTAGAGCAGATCAACAGAATCAGAAACTGGTTCTTTGAAAGAATAAATAAAATAGATAAGCCACTGGCCAGACTTATTCAAAAGAATAGAGAAAGGACCCAAATTAATAAAATTATGAATGAAAGGGGAGAGATCACAACCAACATTAATGAAATAAGAGGGTTATTAGAAACTTTTATAAACAGCTTTATGCCAATAAATTAAACAACCTGGAAGAAATGGATGCCTTCCTGGAAACCTATAAACTACCAAGACTGAAACAGGAAGAAATTGATTTTTTAAACAGACCAATTAATTATGAAGAGATTGAAGCAGTGATCAAAAACCTTCCAAAAAACAAAACTTCAGGACCTGATGGATTCCCTGGGGAATTCTACCAAACATTCAAAGAAGAAATAATACCTAGTCTCCTGAAGCTATTTCAAAAAATATAAACAGAAGGAAAACTACCAAACTCATTCTATGAGGCCAGTATTACCTTGATCCCCAAACCAGACAAAGACCCCATCAAAAAGGAGAATTGCACACCGATATCCCTGATGAATATGGACACCATAATTCTCAACAAGATCCTAGCTAATAGGATCCCACAGTAAATAAAAGGATTATCCATCATGACCAAATGGGATTCATCCCTGGGATGTAAGCGTGGTTCAACATTCACAAATCTATCAGTGTGATAGATCATATCAACAAGAAAAAAGCCAAGAATCATATGATCCTCTCATTTGATGCAGAAAAAGCATTTGACCAAATACAACATCCTTTCCTGATTAAAACCCTTCAGAGTGTAGGGATAGAGGGTACCTTCCTCAATTTCATAAAAACCATCTATGAAACGCCTACAGAAAATATCATTCAAACAGGGAAAAGCTGGAAGCCTTTTCCTTAAGATCAAGAACACGACAAGAATGCCCACCCTCACCATTATTATTCAGCATATACTAGAAGTCCCTACAACAGGAATCAGACAACAAAAAGGGATAAAAAGTATCCAAATTGGCAAAGAAGAAGTCAAACTGTCTCTCTTTGCAGATGACATGATTCTCCATATGGAAAACCCAAAAGAATCCACTGCCAAACTACTAGAACTTATAGAGCAATTCAGTAATGTGGCGGGATACAAAATCAGTGCTCAGAAATCAGTTGCATTTCTATACACGAACAATGAGACTGAAGAAAGAGAAATTACGGAATCCATTCCATTTACAATTGCACCAAAAATCATACGTTATCTTGGAATTAACTTAACCAGAGACGTAAAGGACCTATATTCTAGAAACTACAAATCACTCTTGAAAGACATTGAGGAAGACACAAAAAGATGGAAAAATATTCCATGCTCATGGATCAGAAGGATTAACATAGTTAAAATGTCCATGCTACCCAGAGCAATCTACTCTTTCAATGCTATCCCGATCAAAATACCAAGGACATTTTTCAAAGAAGTGGAACAAACAGCCCTTAAATTTCTGTGGATCCAGAAACGACCACGAATCACCAAGGATTTGTTGAAAAGGAAAAAACAAAGCTGGGGGCATCACAATGCCGGATTTCAAGTTGTACTACAAAGCTGTGATCACAAAGACAGCATGGTACTGGCACAAAAACAGACACATAGACCAATGGAACAGAATAGAGAACCCAGAAATGGACCCTCAGCTCTCTGGGCAACTAATCTTTGATAAAGCAGGAAAAAACATCCGGTGGAAAAAAGACAGTCTCTTCAATAAATGGTGCTGGGAAAATTGGACAGCTACATGCAAAAGAATGAAACTTGACCACTCTCTCACACCATACACAAAGATAAACTCCAAATGGTTGAAAGACCTCGATGTGAGACAGGAATCTATCAAAATCCTAGAGGAGAACATAGGCTGCAACCTCTTTGACATCAGCCACAGCAACTTTTTTCATGACACATCTCCAAAGGCAAGAGAAACAAAAGAAAAAATGAACTTGTGGGACTTCGTCAAGATAAAAAGCTTCTGCACAGCCAAGGAAATAGTCAAAAAAAATAAGAGGCAGCCCACAGAATGGGAGAAGATATTTGCAAATGACACACACAGATCCAAGGTCTACAAAGAACTTCTCAAACTCAATACATGAGAAACAAATAAACAAATCATAAAATGGGCAGAAGATATGAACAGACACTTTTCCAATGAAGACATACAAATGGCTAATGGACACATGAAAAAGTGTTCAAATCATTAACCATCAGGGAAATTCAAATCCAAACCACACAGAGATACCACCTTACGCCAGGTAGAATGGCAAAAATAGACAAGGCAAGAAACAACAATTGTTGGAGAGGATGTGGAGAAAGGGGATCCCTCCTACATTTTTGGTGGGAATGCAAGTTGGCACAGCCACTCTGGAAAACAGTGTGGAGGTCCCTTCAAAAGTTAAAAATAGAGCTACCCTATGACCCAGCCATTACACTACCGGGTGTTTACCCCAAAGATACAGACGTAGTGAAGAGAAGGGCCATATGCACCCCAATGTTCATAGCAGCATTGTCCACAATAGCTAAATCGTGGAAGGAGCCGAGATGCCCTTCAACAGAAGACTGGATTAAGAAGATGTGGTCCATATATACAATGAAATATTACTCAGCTATCAAAAAGAATGATTTCTCAACATTTGCTGCAACATGGACGGCACTGGAGGAGATAATGCTAAGCAAAATACGTCAAGCAGAGAAAGACAATTTTCATATGGTTTCTCTCATCTATGGAACATAAGAAGTAGGAGGATTGGTAGGGGAAGAAAGGGATAAAGAAAGGGGGGTAATCAGAAGGGGGAGTGAAGCATGGGAGACTATGGACTCTGAGAAACAAACTGAGGGCTTCAGAGTGGAGGGGGGTGGGGGAATGGGATAGGCTGGTGATGGGTAGTAAGGAGGGCATGTTTTGCATGGTGTACTGGGTGTTATATGCAACTAATGAATCATGGAACTTTACATCAAAAACTAGGGATGTACTGATTAACATAATATAATAAAAAATATTATTATAAAAATAATTTTATAATAGTTATCAATAGTATTCTAGCCTCAAATATCTACACTAGAAATTAGAAGTCCTGAGCTCTGCCACTTACTTGTTTTGTATCTTGGGTGTGTTACTTCATCTCTCTGTGCCCCATTCTCCCCATCTATGAATATTTCCTACAGTCTCTATACCCTAGAATTTTGACAAAGCTAATTGTTGTACCCAAAGACATCTAGACTTCAGGAGGAGTGAGTAGTTAGACCCTCTTTCTTAGTGTTAGCATGCTCAAGAGGATGGTGAATGTTGGTCTCGGTCAAGTTGGGCATGGAAGAAGTTCTAATGTGGTGAGATATATCATATAGAAAAGCAAGCAGAGTGGCGGAGTTAAGCTGGCCAAGCAGTAGGGGGCCATGAACTTGCCTTGTCCTTCAAATACAACTAGACCAACATTCAACTATTTTAAACAATGAGGAAGATGTTCTTGGATGGAGAGAATGTGGCACATGTGAGGCTTATCTTGACAAAGAAATCAAAGCACACCTACATAGAGGTCCGAACACTCCCCACTACATGCAAGTAGCAACTCTGTGGAGGAAGGACCAGTTGGAAAGAGCCGGCAAAACACAACAGCAGAGTGTACACAGCATACACAAGAAACATTTCCTAAAGGTTTTGTTGCTATTGCTGTTGTTGTTATTGCTGTTTTTCTTGGTTTCTTTTCTTTTGTTTTTTTTCTATCCTCCTTTCTTTTCTGGACACAATGACTAGACAGAGAAATTACCCCAGAAGAAAGAACAGAAGGTAATACTCACTGCCAGGGATTTAATTAATAGGGATATAAGTAAAATGTCTGAAATAGAATTTAAAACGATTATAAAGATAGTAGCTGGGCTTGGAAAAAGCATAAAAGACACTAGAGAATCCGTTACTACAGAAATAAAAGAACTAAAAATCTAATGGGGTCAAAATTATAAATGCTATTACTGAGAGGCAGTCATAAATAGAGGATTTAACAGCAAGGATTAATGAGGCAGAAGAGAGAGTCAGCAGTATAAAAAACAAAATGATGGAAAATAAAGAAGTGGAAAAGAAGAAACACAAAAACTGGATCATGAAGGGAGACTTCGAGAATTCAGCAATTCCATAAAGTGAAATAATATCTGGATAATAAGGGTCCCTGAAGATGAAGAGCAGAAGAGAGGGACAGAAGGCTTATTTGAATAAACTACAGCTGAGAACTTCCCTGACCTGAGGGAGGAAACAGACTTTCAAGTCCAGGAGTCACAAAGAACCCCCACCCCAAAATCAATAAAAACACCTTGAAATATAATAGTGAAACTTCGAAATTTCAAAGAAAAAGAGAAAGTCGTGAAAGTAGCTTGGGACAAGAGGTCCTTAACATACAAGTGTAGACGACACATAAAGCTGACAGCAGACCTGTCCATAGAGACCTGGCAGGCCAGAAAGGTCAGGCATGATATATTTGATGTGCTAAATGGAAAAAATATGCAGCCAAAAATATTGTATCCAGCAAGGCTGGCAGTAAGTATAGAAGAAGAGATAGTTTCCAGTATAAACAAAAACTAAAGGAATTAGTGAACATTAACCAGCCCTGCAAGAAATATTAAAGGGGATCCTATCAGTGAAGAGAGTGCCCAAACATAACAAAGACCAGAAAGGAACAGAGACAATCTATAGGAACAGTGACCTTACAGGTAATACAATGGCACTAACTTCATTATCTTTCAGTAATTACTCTGAATGTAAATGGACTAAATGCTCCAATCAAAAGATACAGGGTATCAAAATGGATTTTAAAAAAAAGCCCCATCAATATGCTGCTTAGAAGAAAATCATTTTAGACCCAAAGATACCACCAGATTGAAAGTGAGGGGGTGGAGAACCATTTATCATGCAAATGGGCATCAAAAGAAACCTTACATCAGACAAATTAGATTTTAAACCAAAGATTGTAATAAGAGATAAGAAGGACACTATATCATAATAAAAGGGTCTTATCCAACAAGATCTAACAATTATAAATATTTATGCCCCTAACATGGAAGCAGCCAAATAAATAAATCCATTAATAACAAAATTAAAGAAACACATTGCTAATAATACAATAATAGAAGGGGAATTTTACACCCTACTGACATCAATGGACAGGTCATCTCAAATGAAGATCAACAAGGAAACAAGGGCTTTGAATGACACACTGGACCAGATGGACTTAACAGATATATTCAGAGCATTTCATCTCAAAGCAGTAGAATCCACATTCTTCTCAAGAGCACATGGAACATTCTCCAGAATAGATCACGTACTGGGTCACAAATCAGGTCTCTATCACTACAAAAATGATTGAGATTATTCTGTGCATATTTTAGACCACAGTGCTTTAAAACTTGAAGTCAACTACGATAAAAAAAATTGGAAGGACCACAAATATACAGAGGTTAAAGAACATCCTACTAAAGATTGAATGGGTCAGCCAGAAAATTAAAGAAAAAATTACTTATTTGTTTGTTTATTTATTTAAGATTTTATTTATTTATTTGACACAGAGAGAGAGAGAGAGTGAGTACAAGCAGGGAGAGCGACAGCCAGAGGGAAAGGAAAAGCCCAATGTGGGGCTCAATCCCAGGACCCTGGTATCATGACTAGAGCTGAAGGCAGATGCTTAACTGACTGAGCCACCCAGGTGCCACAAGAAGAACTAAAATATATATATATACATAGTAACAAATGAAAATGAAAATGGAAACATGAGAGTTCAGAAACTTTGGGTTGAAGCAAAGGCAGTCCTAAGAGGGAAGTATATAGCAATACAGGCCTTTCTCAAGAAACAAGAAAAGTCTCAAATACACAACCTAAAGAAGCTGGAAAGAGAATAGCAAATAAAGCCTAAATCCAGTAGTAGTACATTACTGAATATGACCCAGTCACCCATTTCTTCTTACAACCCCTTTCTCCCAAACTCTCCTAACTCTCCAAGTCTGCTGCTCTATGACCAGCAGATTCACCTATATTCTCAACCTCTTCTTCAAATGCACAACCTCTTTTGATCTTAACTAAAACCTGACTCTCATACTGAGTGTACTAGTTTCTGTTCTCAAAACATGGTTGATCATTCAGAATCAAGAACTCAACAGATAGAGGTACATATTCTCCTTGATCTCTAGTATTCCTTAGAAATTGCACTATCATAGTCTTATGGTAATCTGTGCTTCTGTGAGATTTCTACCATCTGGTAATATCCCTCTTCAGCCTTTCTCATAGGTATTGTCTATAGAATACTTCCATCAACCCAAAGTTTCCTTTGAGACCATTCCATCCCCTCCTTGTTCCCAGGTAACCACTCTTCTACTTTCTTGGTTAGATTTTTCCCCCCTAGAGTTTCATACATATTATACAGTATGTACTCATTAGTGTCTGGCTTTCCTCACTCAGCATAGTTTTCTTTAGGTTCATTCATGTTGTTGCACTTATCTTTAGTTCATTACTGTTAATTTCAGACTAACATTCCACTGCATTGATATAACAATTTGTTTATCCATTCACCTATTAATGGACATCTGGACTGTTTCCAATGTTCAACTATTATGAATAAAGCTGCTGGGAAGATTTACATCTAAGTCTTTGTATGATCATATGTTTTCATTTTCCTTAGTAAACACCTAGGGGTGGAAATACATGATTATATTATAAGCATGTGTTTAACTATAGGAGACTGCCAGTTTTCTAAAGTGTTTGTACCATTTAACATTCCCATTAGATGTATGGGTTTCAGTCAGCATGAACAATTGACTTATGAAAATTAAATATTAATTGGTACCTTAACACATTTCCTTGACAATGAAAGTCCTTGGAACATTTTATCTCCATCTCAACTTATATACACTACATTATGGTCCAGTCTTTTACTCTAAATATATTGTATGTCCAATAAGCCACTATTATCATTTTATACATTCAATAGTCATTTAGCATTTCCCATATAGTTATTATTTTCACTTTTAAAATTCATTTTAAACCTTCCTTCTCGGATAATTTTCCCTTTGCTTGAAGAACTCCCTTTAGTGAGGGTTTGATGATAATGAATTTTTAGTTTGTTTTTTGTCTGAAAGGGTACTTATTGTTTCTGTTGAAGTCAGGGTAGTCTGTTTATTATTACTTTAAAGGCAATGTACTTTTTTCTGGGCTACTTTAAAGATTCCTGGCTCTCTCTTTTTGTTTGTTTGTTTCCAAAAGTTGCACTATAATGTGTCTCTGTTTGTTTTTTAATTATCCTACTTGGGTTCATAGAGCTTTTCATAACTGTGCCTTTATGTCCTTTATCAGGCTTGGACAGGATTCAGCCACTGTCTCTTCAAAAATTGCTTCTATACCATCTCTCAGTTTTCTTCTAGGAATCGAATTACTTCTGTGATAGACCTTTTCAATAAATCATATACTGTTTCTCTCTGGGCCTCATTCTATTTCTTTTTTTTTTAAATAAAGGTTTTATTTATTTATTTGACAGAGAGAGAGGCAGTGAGAGAGGGAACACAAGCAGGGGGAGTGGGAGAGGGAGAAGCAGGCTTCCTGCTGAGCAGGGAGCCTGATGCAGGGCTCAATCCCAGAACGCTGGGATTACACCTGAGCCGAAGGCAGACACTCAACAACTGAGCCACCCAGGTGCCCCTGGGCCTCATTCTAAATATTTTTTCAGTTCACAGGTTTTCCCTTCAATTGTATCTAAACCACTGAGTTTTTATCTATATTTTCAAGTTTTAGAATTTCCACTGTGCTTACTCTCTCATGTGCTCTTTCTCTCAACACAAACACACTGTCTATGATAGAATTATCATGTTAGTTTCACCTGCTTAAACGTGTTCATCATAGCTATTTGAAAGTTTGATAACTCAAATATCTGGAGTTTTAGTAGGTCAATATTTTTTAATTGAGTTATAAATTATATACAATAAAACAGAAATTGTACATTTCAAATTGCTTGGGCAAATGTACACAGTTGTATAACTACTACCCCAATGAAGATATAGAATATTCTACCAAACCAACAAATGCCCTTATACTCATTTTCAAACAATCCACTGCCCCAGAGCTTTGGTTTCTAACACCGTAGCTTAGTTTTTTGTCTGTCTTAGAATTTCATGTAAATGAAATCATATATTATATACTATTTTGTGTCTGGCTTCTTAGTTTGACATAATTTTTTAGATTCACTTATACTGTTATGTGAATCAATGGTTGTCAATGCACTGTATGAATACACCATAATATAAACACCCATTCACTTGTTGATGTATATCTGGATATTTTCCAGTTTGGGATTTTATGAATAAAGTAATTATTCATGACCATTCTTGTATAAGCCTTTTATATATATTTTCATTTCACTTGGGTATGAAGTGAAACACCTAGATTTTAGCATTAATGTATTAACTTTATAAGAAATAGCCAAACTGTTTTTCCTATGTGGTTGTACCATTTTACATCCTCACCAGCAGTGTATGAGAATTCCATGTGTTCCTCAACTTCACAAATATTTGGAATTGTCAGTCTCTTTAATTTTAGCCACTCTAGTGTTTATAAAGTGATGTCTCCATGTAGTTTTAATTTATATTTTCCTGATATAAAATGATGTTAAATATCTTTTCATGTTCTTATGGGGCATTTACATATCAGTGAAATGTCTGTTCATGTATTTTTCCAATTTTTAAAATTAGATTCTTTGTATTTTTATCATTGAATTTAAGGATCTCTTTATATTTTTCAAATAGATGCTTTGTCAATCTGTACATATATAAAATATATTCTTCTAGTCTATTGCTTGCCTTTTTGTTCTCTTACTGTTATTCTTTGATGACTGGTAATTTTTAATCTTGATGACGTCCAATTTATTGTTTTATTCTTCACTTATTTTTTTTTGTATACTAAGGAGTTTCTGCCTTCCAAAGGTTACAAAGACATTGTCTTATATTTAGTTCTAAGAGCATGACATTTTTAGCTTCTATATTTAAGCCTATAATCAATCTCCAGTTAATTCTCTGCAATGCCACCTCTGTCATAAATCAAGTTTTTATATATGTGGGTCTATCTTTACTTTCTCTATAGTGTTTATTTTTCTTTCCTTTGTGCCTATAACATACACTGTAAATTTCTATAGCTTTTTAATCATTTTTGACATCTTGGGGGGCAAGTCTCTTCACTTTGTTCTTTTTTTTAAAAAGATTTATTTATTTATTTTAGAGAGAGAGAGAGAGAATGCAAGCAGAGAGGGGGAAGGTGGAGAATCTCCAGCAGACTCCCTATTGAGTGTGGAGCCCAACACGGGCTCACTTTCACCACCCTGAGACCATGACTTGAGCCAAAATCAAGTCAGATGCTTAACCAACTGAGCCACCCAGGTACCCCCACTTTGTTCTTATTTAGGAGGATATTGGCTATTCTTGGCTCTTTTTTCTTTTATAAAAAGTCTGCAATCATTTTTTGAATTAATGTTTTATGTTGGAGGTTCTTACATCAATGCAGTTAGTGTTAACTATGAACTCTAAACTCATGTGAACCCAAGTTTAAATTAAAAAATAAATTCTTAAGGAATCCTACATTTTACACAGAACCCAGGCCAAAACAGACATTATGCTTTATTGTCTCCTTGCACTGATTACTGTATTTTTCTTTTAAAGATTGTATTCATTTATTTGTCAGAGAGAGAGAGAGAGAGTGAACACGAGCAGGGGAAGTGGCAGGCAGCGGGAGAAGCAGGCTCCCCGTTGAGCAAAGAGCCCACTGCAGGACTCAATCCCAGGACCCTGGGATCATGGCCTGAGCCAAAGACAGATGCCTAACCGACTGAGCCACCCGGGCATCCTGATTACTGTATTTTTCTAGTGCTTTTTCTAGGGCATAATCCTTCAGTGGTATTGGATTTATGGGATGAATCCTTGTATTCATTTCCCATGGTTTATGTAAAAAATTACCACAAATTTAGTGGCTTAAAGTAACACAAATATTTTTTTCTTACACTTTTGGAGGCCAGAAGTCTGGCAGTTTTATGGGCCCCTTCCTCCTCTTTTAAACCCAACAGCATAGCATATTCAAATCTCTTCAGCTTCCTTCATCACATCGCCTTTTACTCTGTAGTCAAATACCTTTTTGCCTACCTCTTATAAGGACACTTGTGATTTATATTTATTAGCCATATAATCCAGGATAATCGCTCCATCACAAGATCCTTAGTGCACATTTGCAACACCCCTTTTGCCACATAAGGTAACATTCACAAGTTCCAGAGATCAGGACATGAATATATTTGGGAGCTATTATTTAGTCTACCACAGCCCTAGTTCTAATCCTAAACTTCACTCAGGCTCAAAGCCTTTCTTGTGTAAACTTAAAACTCAAAATCTTATTTACCAAGACTAGTAGTCCATTTTCCAGCTATAACAGTATCAGTTCATGTGATTAACACTCTAATTTTTAGTTCCCTCTTCCATTTGGGTCCCTGAGTATTTCCTTTAATTTCTAGCAGCCCACATATTTAAAAAGAATGTTTTCTATGTTTTATCTAACTTTTCTAGGATTTTGTAGAGGAAGACTTTTCAGGGTATGTAGTTTGTTATATTTTTAAGAATTGTTGACTCCTATATACATTCTGCTCCCTCCACTTCACTAGAACTGTTCAAGATCACTAACAACAAAGCATATCACCATACAGTTTCCATCTGCATCTTGCCTAAAAACACAGAATTTACACCAGATGATTATTCCCTGCTTCTTGAAACATTCTCCTCTTGATTTCCATGATATCACACCTTTCTTGTTTTTCCCCCCCTACTTTACAGGTTACTCTTGCTCTTTCTCTACTACAATTTCTTCTACCTGACCTAAAATGCTGCTTCTTTCTAAAACATCATTTACTATTTTAACTACATAGTATAGCTTCAGGATATTGGTAGGAAATATCGGCCTTCTGTGTGGGTATGTAGTATGTGCCTCACAGTTACCACTGCCATGGAGGCAGTTTAGTAGACCAAAAAGAGTGAATATTTGTCTCCTAAAATTTTTTACAGTGGGGAAAACAGGCAGAAAATGTTTTATATGTTTTAAGTCTCCCAGAGAAAAATGCTAATGATATACAAATCTCTTTTTAGACATCAGTAACTTTCTATTAAAGAAAATTTCCCTGATTGTAGGTACTATTGAAAAATCCTTCAACCTTTGTGTAGCCTTTACTGATAATTTGTACTTTCAAAAAAGCTAGAGGAGAAACAGCAATGTCAGATACAAAAAAAAAAAGGATCATAAAAAAGCACCCAATCCACTTCTCTGTTGTCAACTTAGTTTCCCACTTGTCACCTTTTCCAGCTCTGCCCACTAATTTCCTCTTTTTCACCGAAGGCTCAGTCCCTCCCCAGTTCCTGAAGCAAACCTGACTGAGAAAAGAAGCATTTTAGTAACCTTACTACTCCAACACTCTTTTCCCACCTTTTTCTTAAGAATTCAGTTGCTTGAAACACCAGGATCTGATGACTCAATTACTAATGCTGGGCCCAGGCATTGCTCGCATCCACTCTCCTTATACCTACTACGACAGTCCATCATAAGACTTTGCCAATGCCTTCATCTGCTCATTCTCCATAAAACAACACTCACCAAAGACCGTGCGGGCAGGGACAGACTCTCTGTTGAGCCAGAAAGACACTTGTGACAGAATGACAGTCATGATACATGGCAAGTAGGTCTGGATCACAAAGTAGCCAATTTTTCGCTTGAGATGGAAGTGAGTTGTCATGACGACATATTCTCCTGGAGAGAGAAAAATTAGGCAATATATAGCTGACTAAACATTGTTAAATCAAGGTGGGTCCCAATTCAGTTCACTAAGTTCTTTAATCTTATATTCAAAACAAGACATTCCAGCACCTCCCCGGTTCACATAACCAGATCTCTTTAATAATCATGAAGTAGTGCATTTTTATGCAAAAATATATGCTAACACTATACCAACACAGCTTGCTCAGAGCAATTTTGACACAGATTCATTCAAATAAATAAGTGTCTTAAATAATAATAAATAACAGTCTCATCTACAGCATTTGCTATGTGATTGGCACTCTTCTGGCACTTTAACATTTAACGTCTTAAAATACTTACTGTTTATAACAATGTTATAAGGTGGATACCACTGTTATCCTCATTTTATAGTCCAAGAAACTGAGGCAAAGAGAGATTGAGGAATTTTACAAGGTTATCCAGCTACTAAGCAGTGGAGTCTGAATTCAAGGCCACATGGGTTAGTTCCACAGCTTATGCAATTTAACCACAATGCTCTGCTGTTTGAGTGGACTCATAGAGTTAGAACCAAAAGTTCATATAGCAAAATGTGGGCTGGCCTGTATCACCCCACTCTAAAACAAGAATGAACACTTATTTAGCTCTTATTATATGCCAAACAACTTTGAGCATTTTGTCTCTGCCCTTCATCTCTCCCCCTCTCTCTCAAATAAATAAAAAAATTTAAGAAATATCTTCTGCCTAGGTTTCCTACTTTTATGGGTTGAATTGTGTCTCCCAGAAAGATATGGTGAAGTCCTAACCATGAGTGCTTCAGAATGTAACCTTCTTGAGAAAAAAAGGTTGTTGCAGGTATAATTAATTAAGATGAGGTCATACTGGAGTAAGATGGTCCCTAATCCACTATGACTGATGTTCGTACAAAAGGAAGACAGACACACACAGGGAGATATATGATCATGTGGAATATTTGATATATAAAATATATAACAAATATTCATAAATTAATTATATTTTGTATATCCGAAAGACAAAGCAAGTGGACTTTTCAAAAAATTATCAAATCAAGCATTTGTTTTAAATAACTGAATATATTTTCTTTAATCTTTTTTTCTAGCCTCTTTCTTTCAATTTCTGTTTTCCTATCTCATTTCCAAAGAAGCAAAGAGCATGCCTAAAATGAGGAGATGGTGAAGTAGGACATCCCTGGCTCAGGTATCCCATCACAAATACATGGATTAGCAACTATTTACAGACAATAATACCTTTGTGAAAATCCCAGAACCAGGGAGTAAAACTAAATCACCCTCTTGGAGCACAAAATCCAAGAAAAGCCACGTTAGAAATGTAAGAGAAGTGGCTTCACTTCACCACCTACTTCCCTCTCCCAGGCCAGCCCAATGTAGCACCTAGAGGGTTCCTCTGGGTCTATGGTTTCTCTAGTGGTAAATGGAGAGCCTAAGGCAGATATCCCGTTTCCCCCAGCATTCCAGAGCATTCCCCCCTTGCCTCATGGGGAATACTGGGGGAATCAACAGGGCTAGACCATTTGGGGTCAACTAGTAACAAAGAAGGGGTGGTGGTGAAACTTACAGCCATCTGTGCTTGGATCTCAGCGGTGATACCAGGTCCTGCTAGCAAATTTGCCAGATCAGAGTCTAGCCAGCAGTCTGTCCCCAACTGTACAGGAAACCCAACCTCTCAAAGCAGCCTGCAGCTCTGGCAAACAGATGAGTACAGGCAGAGGTACTGCCCAACAGCAGAGTTTGGACCAACAACACAACTCCAGCAGAGGCCTTACCCAATGGTGGTAGTCTAGACAAAAGGATCATCATACCGCTTGGTGTCCTGGTGCCCTCACCCAACAAAATGGAGACCTCTACAGGTGTAAAACACTCTGGCTATCCTGCCTGGGGGTCATGGTTACCCCCAACTACCAAAATGGAGACCTCCACAGGTCAAAACCCCTGGCTGTACTGCTGAGAGGGGTAAGGGGGTCATGGCACTCCAACCACCAAAATGGTGACTTCTGTGAGTTGAAACAGGCCCACTGTAATACCTGGGGATCCCTGCCCCCAAGCAGTAGAACATGCCAGGGTTAACCTGTGTTTCAAAACAGTGTGGTACCCAGCTACTGCAAGTAGCTAGTCCCGCATGCAACAGAGGCCCCCTGTGGCCCTGCTGAACAGTGGAGCATGGACCACTGAATCATGAATAGAAAATCTAAACAGATCAATATGGTGCAAGGAGATATAATCAGTAATTAGCACCTACCAACAAAGAAAAGCCCAGGACAAAATACCTTCATGGGTAACCAAACATTTAAAGAAGAATAAATGCCAGTCTTCCTTAAAATCTTCCAAAAAATTGAAAAGGAGAAAATGCTTCCAAACTCATTTTAGAAGGCTAGAATTGCCCTGACACCAAAACCAGATAGACTTAGAATTAAAGAAAATTACAGCTGACTCTTAAACAATGCTGGGGTTAGTGGCACCAAAGACCCACACAATGGAAAATCTGCCTATAACTTCTGACTCCCCCAAAACTTAACTACTAATAACCTACTGTTTACCAGAAGCCTTACCAATAACAGTGGATTAACACACATTTTGTATGTTATAAGTATCATATACTATATTCTTACAATAAAGTTAGGAAAAAGAAAATGTTATTAAGAAAATCATAAGGAAGAGAAAATACATTTATGGTACTGTATTTATTGATACTGTAAGTTTACCTCATCTATTTATAAGACAAACCATCTGTTAGTACCTACATCAATATTGTCTTATATAATACAAAACACTGTAAATGCTATACACGTTACTGACATTAGACATCAAAAATGAAAATATGTGAAAAACAAATTAATATTTATTTACAAATATAACAATTCATGCTTTGATATCAAAGAAGCAGCAATATGATTGCTTTATGGTAGCCTCGTATAATCAATATAATTGCTTCATGGTGGCTTAGCCCATAGACTGATGAATGAATCGTCATAAAATTTTTATGGCATACAGTATTACATTCATATTCATAATATGGTATTGGAAACATTGTTACTTTAAGAAAAACACTTGCCCGTTATGATAGGCTGATAAGCATTGTCTCCAATTAGAAGAGAGAATTACTGTATGGTAATGTAATTCTTTGAAAGCAAAGTTATAAAACAAAAGACATTATTAATTTTTATATTAAATATCACTCACTTTATGCCTATGTAAGGATCACATATTCACTTCCATACAAGTCTCACACATGATGTTCTTCATAATGAATATTTAGGTGGTGATGATGACACAAAAATGTCTCATACAATTCTTGTGGTACAGTTATTAGATATTCATATGAGGACACAAACACACAACAGATAATAAGTTTATTAACTGTATGCCATGATGATTATTTACTATTCATTAAGTGGAACTGAATTATCGTAAAGGTCTTCATCCTCCTTGTCTTCCGGTTGAGTGGGTGGAGGAAGAAGAGCAGGAATTGGTCTTGCTGTCTCAGGGGTGGCAGAGATAGAAGTGGTGGAGGAGATAGAGGGAGGGAGGAGAGACAGTCACACTCAGCATAACTTTACAAAAATACACCGTAATGTCTGTCTGACTTGTTTTTGCTTTCTCATTTCTCTAAAAACATTTTTATATGGCACCAATCCTTCTTCCACCACTTGGTTTAGTTTCAGTGCCCATATCATAGAAGGGTCCATGTCATAAAAAAATGTCAAAAGCTGTCTTGAATAATTCAAATCCTTCTTCTTCCATATTGTCTAATGTCAATTTGTTTTCTGGCACAACTTCTACATCTTCTTCCTCATTGTCTGGCATTGGTTCAGAAGCACTCATCTCCATCAAGTTGTCTTCTATTAATTCTTCAGATGTGGTGTCTGTTAGCTCCCGAATTTCTCCAAGATCAGTATCTTGAAACCCTTCAATCCCCACTTTTATTTTTTACCATATCACAATCTCTTTCATTATTTCTTTGGTTCTATCATACATCATGTGAAGTCATGCACAACATCTGGACACAGTTTTCTCCAGCAGGAATTTATTCAGACTTGATGGCTGTCATGGCTTGTTCTGTAACAATGATGGCATCTTAAGTGTTACAATCCCTCCAGGTTTTCATGTTGTTCTCTATATTGGGGTTCTCCTGCATAGGGTTGATGATCTTTTACATAGAGTACCATGTATAATGAAACTTAAAGGTCCTTGTGACCTCCTGATGCAGAGGCTGAATTAGAGGTGTTATGTTTGGGGGTAAGTAGACCACTTCAGTACTTTTGGTATTGAACTTATGGGTTTCTGGGTGGCCAGTTGCATTGCCCAATATCAAAAGAACTTCAAAAGGCAATCTCTTACTGACAAGATACTTCCTGACCTCAGGGACAAAATATTGATGGAACCAATCCAGAAAAAGTGTTTGCATTGTCCAGGCCTTCTTGTTGAACAACAAAAAGACTGGCAGCTGGTGTTTATCTTTTCCCTTCAAGGTTGGAGGGTTAGCAGTTTTATAGATAAGGGCAGTCCTGATCATAAACCTGACTACATTTACACACAACAGTAGAGTTAGTCTGTCCTTCCTTTCCTTAAGTCCTGGCATTCACTTCTCTTCCTTACTAATAAGTGTCTTTTGTGGCATTTTCCCCAGTATAGGGCACTTCCATCTGCATTAGAAACCTGTTCAGACAGATATCTTTTTTCCTTGATGATTTTTTAATGGTGTCTGGGAACTTATCTGCTGCCTTTTGGTTGGCAAAAGCTGTTTTTCCCCAAAGATACAGATGTAATGAAAAGAAGGGACATACACACCCCAGTGTTCATAGCAGCAATGTTCACAATAGCCAAACTGTGGAAGGAGCTGAGATGACCTTCAACAGATGAATGGATAATGAAAATGTGATCCATATATACAATGGAATATTATTCAGCCATCAGAAAGGATGAATACCCACAATTTGCATCGACATGGATGGAACCAGAGGGGATTATGCTAAGTGAAATAAGTCAAGCAGAGAAAGACAATTATCATGTGGTTTCACTCATATGTGGAACATAAGGAATAGAATGGAGGACATTAGGGGAAGGGAGGGAAAACTGAAGGGGGGGAAATCAGAGGGGGAGATGAACCTTGAGAGACTATGGAGTCTGGGAAACAATCTGAGGGTTTCAGAGGGGAGGGGGTGGAGGGATAGATTAGCTCAGTGATGGTTATTAAGGAGGGCACGTGTTGTAATGAGCACTGTCTGTTTTGCGCAAATAATGAATCATGGAACACTACATCAAAAACTAATGATGTACTATATGGTGACTAACATAATAAAAAAAGGGAAAAAAAACTCTTTCAAAAGTATCAAACCATCCTTTGCTGGTATTAAGTTCCCCAACTTTAGATTCCTTTTACTTTAAATTGTCGTATAATGACTTCACTTTTTCTTGATTCATATTAGAGTCTATATATATATATACCTTTTTTTATAGCAATCCTGCACCCACATAAAAGCTGCATTTTCAATGAAAAAATGGTATTTCACAAAAAGTACAAGGTTTTTATACCTGTAGATGTAGTTGCAGTGATAACTTCATGAATTTCCTTTTTTAATAATGGTCCTTATGCTGGATTTATTTACCTCGAAATGGTAGGAAACTTCAGCTCTAGACCTCAATCTATGGTACATATCAAGCAATTAAACTTTTTCTTATAATATCACGACTTTTCTCTGCTTCTTGGGAGCACTCCCAGAATCACTAGTGGCACTTTGTATGGTTTCCATGGCATTATTCAAGTTTCATGGTATTGCACTAAACATGATGAAAAATATGCAAGAACCATGAGAGATCACTTTTTACTGTGATACACAATTTACTGAAGAGATGAACTGCTCACAGGGAGATGATTAGCATCACACAATGTTCTAAGTAGATACTCACAATACTTGATCTCACTACAATAGCAACAGGAGGTGGCTATAAAATTCTTAATGTAGTGCAGTATGTACTGTGGTTAATTTTATGCAGTTATGATTTAAAACTACGTCTTTACATTTGTTTACATTTCTCTCAACTGTGAATGGTGCCATGGGCCATCTGTGTATACATGCATAACTTGATAAGTTTGAACTTTTTATAATAGATTTTGAATATTTTGTGCTGGTGAATAATAAAATAGACTAGTATCTACATAATTTATGCTTTCATGACATATCAAACTTATCCTATTTTTTTGATATTTCTAGGCTATGTGGTTCATCTGTGAGTTTCCTCAAATTGTTATAAATATCCAAACATTTTTCCAATGTATTTATTGAAAAACATCCACATATAAGTGGAATCATGCAGTTCAAACTTGTGTTGTTCAAAGGTCAACTGTACAGGCCAATATCCCTGAAGAATACAGGCACAGAAATTCTCAACAAATACTGACAAGCCAAATTCAACAGCGCTTTAAAAGAATGGGATGCAAGAATGGTTCAACATTTGCAATTCAAAAAATGTGATACATCACATTAATAGAATGAAAGAAAAAAATCAAATGATAATTTCAATAGATGCAAAAAAGAATTTAACAAAATTCGGCATTCATTCATGATAAAAACTCAACAAATTGGGTATAGAAGAAATATACCTCAACATAAAAAAGTCCATATATGACAGGCTTACAACTAACGTACTCAATGGTGGGTTGAAAGCTTTTCCTCCAAGATCAGGGAGAAGACATAAGTGTCCACACTCACCACTCCTTTTCAACACAATACTGAAAGTCCTTGCTGGAGCAATCAGGTAAGAAAAAGTAATAAAAGGCATCGGAATTGGAAAGGAAGAAGTAAAATTGTCTGTATTTGCAGATGACATATATATATATATATATATATATATATATATATATATATATATATAATCCTAAAGACTACACACAAACACAAAAAAACACAAAAAACAAAACCCTTTACAGCTAATCAACAAATTCAGTAAAATTGCAGGATACAAAATTAACATACGAAGTTAGTAGTGTTTCTATTTTAATTTATTTTTTTATTTTTTTAAAGGTTTTATTTATTTAGTTGAGAGATAGAAAATGAGCAAGCAAGAGGGAGAGAGAGCACAAGCAGGGAGAGGGGCAGAAAGAAAGGAAGAAGCAGACTCCCCACTGAGCAGGGAGCCCAGTGAGGGGCTCCATCCCAGGACTCCAGGATCATTACCTGAGCCAAAGACAGACACTTAACTAACTGAGCCACCCAGGATGCCCCAGTAGTGTTTCTATATACTAACAACAAACTACCTGAAAAAGAAATTTAAAAAAAAATTCCATTTATAATAGTATCAAAAATAATAAAATACTTTGGAATAAATTTAACCAAGGAGATGAAAGATCTGTATACTGAAAACTATAAGACATTGATGAAAGAAATTGAAGACACAAATAAAAGATATCCCATGTTCATAAATTAGAAGAATTTATATTGCAAAAATGTCCATATTACCCAAAGTGATATAGAGTCAATGCAACACTGATCAAAATTCCAATAGCATTTTTTCACAGAAGTAGGGAAAAACAACCTTAAAATGTTATTGAACTACAAAAGACTCTGAATAGCCAAAACAATTTTCAGAAAGCGAAACAGAAATGGAGACATCACACTTCCTGATTCAAGTTATATTACAAAGCTATAGTAATCAAAACAGTATGGTATTGGCATAAAAACAGACATGTAGATGAATGGAACATAAGAAAATACTCAGAAATAAACTCATGTATATAGTCAACTAATATTTGACAAGGATGCTAAGAATACAGAATGGGGAAAGAATAGTTTTTTCAATAAATGGTGGTGGGAAAACTGGATATCCACATGCAAAAGAATGAAAATTGACCCCTATCTTGCAAATTAACTCAAAATGAATTAAATACTTAATGTAGACCTGTTAATAAAAGCACAGGCAACAAAAGCTAAAATAAACAAATGGGACTGCATCAAACTAAAAAACATGTTCACAGCAAAGGAGACAATTAATAAAAAGAAAAGACAACCTGCAGAATGATAAAAAATGTTTGCAAACCATATGTTTGATACAGATTATACTCCAAAATATATAAAGAACTCTTACAACTCAATATCAAAAAATCAAAAACAATCCAATTAAAAATGGGACAAGGACCTGAATGGAATTTTTCTGAAGACATACAAATGGCCAACAGGTACATGAAAATGTGCTCAATGTTACTAATCATTAGGGAAACGCAAATCAAAACCACAATGAGATATCACCTCACACCTAATAGAATGGTAACCATCAAAAAGATAAGAGATAACAAGTGTTTGGAAGGATGTGGAGAAAAGGGAAACTTTGTGCATTATTGGTGGGATATAAATTGGCACAGCTACTATGGAAACTAGTATGGAGGTTTCTCAAAAAATTAGAAATACCATATGATCCAGCAATCCCACTTCTGGGTATACATCCAAAAGAAAAAATCAGTACCTAGAAGAGATATCTGCACCCCTATATTCATTGCAGCATTATTCACAATAGCCAAGACATGGAAACAACCTAATGTCCATCAATGGATGAATGAATAAATTAAATGTGATATATAGTTACACACACACACAATGGAGTATTATCTCAGCTGTAAAAAAATGAAAAAATCCTGCCATTTTTGACAACATAGATGAAACTAAAAGACATTATGCTAAGTGAAATAAGCCAAAGAAAAATACTGTGTGGTATCATTTACATGTAGAATCTAAAAAAAAGTTGTACTTATAGAAACAAAGGAGAATAATGGTTTCCAGGGGTGGAGGGGTGGGGGAAATGGGGAGATGTTGATCAAAGTGTACAAACTTCCAGCTATAGGATGAATAAATTCTGAGAATCTAATGTACGGCATGATGATTATAGTTAATGATACTATATTGTATATTGAAATTTGCAAAGAGAGTAAATTCTTAAGTGATTTCATCACCAGAATAATAATAACAACAATAATAACAACAACAAGGTGATGGATTGTGGTAATCATTTCACAACTATATATATATATATATATATATATATATATATATATATATATATATATATATATAATCACATTGTACACCTTAAATATATACAGTTTTTTCAATTATATCTCAATAAAGCTGATGGATTGTGGTAATCATTTCACGACTATATATATATATATATATAAAATCACATTGTACACCTTAAATATATACAGTTTTTTCAATTATATCTCAATAAAGCTGGGATGCCAGGGGAAGCAGAGGCAAAAAGAATTCTCCTAAGTGAGAACTGAAGCCTTTTGTTTGGTTGGGAAGATTTCCCATTTCTGCTCTTGTATTGCAGATGATCTGGGCCCAATGTAAAACAGTCAAAGAGATCATAGAAAGTCACCTTTTCACAAGCACAGGTATTCATAACCAAGATAATTACTGTGCGTGAAAATCGCAAGCAAATGTTTAGAAAGCTTAGCAAATTAATCCATTGTGTTAATTAATTGACTAGGTTCTCTTAAATATAACTCTGATATTTTGTATCTTTTTACATCCTCTTCTCTGCCAAAGTAAGAACCAAAGCTTTGATCAGATTGGAAGATTTTTTTTCCAACTTCCCCATTATATTTCCACCCTGTGTCTCAGCTTATTATTAAGCTTATTAAGTACCATCTGTGTTGTGTATGAAATATTCAAGGGTACAATATAAAACATATAATGCATATGTATTCACAAATTAGTTTTTATCTATGGATTAGAAATACAGAACAGTTCAGTAAATGCTTTACATAACTAAATATATTTTTATAAAGTGGATCATTATATTCCCCCTCTCCTTGCTGCCTCTCTTTTTGTGTCTTACTATGAAAGATGACCCTTTAAGTGGTTTGCAGAATTTTCCTCTGCCTTTGTACTTCAGCCTATTAAGTTCCATTTGTGTTAAATGTGAAATATTTGAGAATGCGATGTAAAACACATTCACAATTTAGCTAGTATCAAAGGTTGTGAAAGACACAAGATTTTTAAAATAGCTTGGCAAATTAACTCATAATACTGAGTGGATATATTTTCTTAAATTCATGTTTGTTTTTCAATTCCATTTCTCTGTTCCTTATACTTTTATCTTGCCTTTTTTATTCTTTTCATCTCCATTGCTCTGACTTGTCTTTGTGTCTCACTCTCTCATATTCTGTTTATTTATCTAGGCTACATGTCTAGAAAGATAATATATACAATGACAGTAATAAAAATGTGATTCTAACAAATGGTCAAATTTCTAGGAATGGAAAAATAAGATCATATATCCAAATCCTCCACTTAGAAAATTAATGCAATAATTTGCCAAATGAGAGAAAATGGAATGGGTACTGAAATAGGGAATGGTTTGAACAGCTAAACACAGATTTGAAGGACTTTTATTCATTTATTTAACACATATTTGAATCTGGAGCAAAGAGGAGGAGCCCTCTGCTTAGAATTACAGGCATACCTTATTTTATATACTTGATTATTTATTTATTTTACTGAAGTATAGTTAACATACAGTGTTATATTAGTTTCAAGTATACCATAGAGTGATTTGACAGTAGTATACACTACACAGTGCCCACCACGATGAGTGTAGTTACCATCTGTCACTACACAAAGTTATTACAATAATGTGAACTATATTCCCTATGCTTTATCTTTCATCCTCATTATGTATTTATTTTTATAACTAGAATTTTGTACCTCTTAATCCCTTTCATCTATTTTGCCCATCTCTCCTCTGAAACCACCAGTTTTCTGTATTTATGAGTCTTTTTCTATTTTTTGTTTGTTCTTTTGTTTTTAGATTCCACATGTAAGTGAAATCATATGGTATTTGTCTTTGTCTGACTTATTTCACTTAGCATAATGCCTTCTAGCACCATCCATGTTGTCTCAAATGGCAAGATTTCACTGTTTTTTTTATGGCTGAGTAATATTCCATTGTGTGTGTATGTGTGTGTGTGTGTGTGTGAGAGAAAGAGAGAGAGAGAGATCACATCTTCTTTATCCATTTGTCTATCTGTGGATACTTAGTTTGCTTCCATATCTTAACTATTGTAAATAATGCTGCAATGAACATAGAGGTGCATATGTCCTTTCTAACTAATGTTGTTTTCTTTGGGTAAATACCTCAATACTGGGTCTTTTACAAATTGAACGTTTGTGGCAACCATATGTCAAACAAGTCTATAGTGCCAGTTTTCCAAAAGCATTTGCTCACTTCGTGTCTCTGTGTTACATTTTGGTAAATCTTGCAATATTTCAAACTTTTTCATTATTATTATATTTATTATGGTAGTCTGTGATCACTGATTCTGACTTGCTGAAAGCTTAGGTGATGGTTAGCACTTTTTGAGAATAAGGTATTTTTAAATTAAGGTATATAAAATTTTCAACATAATGCTATTGTACACTGAATAAACTATAGTAGAGTGTAAACATAACTTTTATATGCACTGGGAAACCAAAAATTCACTTGACTCACTTTTTTGAAATACTTACTTTATTTTGTTGGTCTGAAACTGAACTGGCAGCATCTCTGAGGTATACCTGTACTTCATACTAAGGACTGAAAGCATTCAGAGAGAAAGCCACTCATATAAAACAGAACATTCATATTGTGGGTCTTTCTCTGATCTAGCATTTCATTAATATGGTGGACGCCACATGGAGGAACATATTTAGAATTCAGAAAAGAACGTTCATAATTTATAATCACATGAAAATAATACACATATATGTGAGGTAATAATATTAATATGGTTCCTAAATCAAAGGGTATCAAAGGGTGTACAGCAAAAAGTCTCCTTCCCATAGATGCGCCCAAACCACCCATCTCATTTCTCCTCCTACAGTTAACAGCCTCTTGGGGTGCCTGGGTGGCTCAGTAAGTTAAGCGTCCAACTCTTGGCTTTGGCTCAGGTCATGATCTCAAGGTCGTGGGATAGAGCACTGTGTGGGCCTTGTCCTCAACGCAGAACCTGCTTGAGATTCTCTCCCTTGGCCCCTCCCCCTGCTAACGTTCTATCTCTCTCAAAATAAATAAAATCTTTTTAAAAAAGTTTTAATTTCTACACTATTCTTTAAAAAAAACCAAAACAACAAAAACAATTAACAGCCTCTTGTGTATCATTCTAGAAATATTATCTCTATACCAGTATATATGCCTAACTGTTCAGTGTTCTGTGCTTTGCTTTTTTTCACTCAACGATATATCCTATAGATATATCCTTTGAATGATACATCAAGAACTTCCTCATTCCTTCTTATAGCTGCATAGTATTGAATGGTGTGAATGAATTTAATACATTAAATCACCTTTTTACTGATGTACATTGTATCATGTTTCTAAAACTAATTTGAGATATAATGTAATTATATCTACAATGACCCTATTTTCAAATAAGGTCACTTACAGATGTACTGTGAGTCAGGATTTCAACATATCTTCTGAGGGGACATAATTCAATCCATAACATCTGTATTGCCAATACTGAAGGGAAACTGACATGTTAATACACTGATAATGGGACCATGAATTGTTTAGCCTTCTTAAATGGCAATTTGTCAATATGTATTATAATTTTAAAAAATGTGTCTACTTTCCGAAAGAGCAATCTCAATATTCTGTCTATTCCAGGCAGATGATTACACAGGGACAAAATGTGATATAGAAAAAGAAGGTCTTCACAGTGTTGTTTATAGCATTAAAACACAGAAAATAATACTAAATAATTGGTTAAATGGACTATGATCCACATATAGGAAGCCATTAAAATGAAGATATTATTTTATTGAGTTTCACAATGAAATGCTACACTTCCCAGTGATAACAAAACTTATCATCATTGTCAAGAATTCTGTGGCCTTGAAGGAATGCTTCTTAATTTTCTGTTTAAATTAGGTGATGGGGATTAAGGAGTGCACTTGTGCTGCTGAGCATCGGTGGTTGAATGAAAGTGTTGAATCACTATATTGTACACTTGAAACTAATATTACACTGTATGTTAACTAACTGGAATTTAAATAAAAACTTAAAAGAAAAAAATAAAATAAATTTAAAGTACCTAAAACAAGTAATAATTAATGTTTATTATAATTATGTCTATTATAATTATTTAAATATTACTATTTATAACTAACTAACAAGAAGCAACAAGTATTGGCAAGGATGTGGAGCAAAAGGAACCTTTGTGTACTTTGGTTGGTGGGATATAAATTGGTGCAACCACTATGGAAAATAATATGAAGGTTCCTCAAAAATTAAAAATAGAACTACATATATCCAGCAATACCACTTCTGGGTATTTATCCAAAGAAAATGAAAACACTAACTCAAAGATATATGCATTACATCTTAATTGCAGCATTTTTACAATAGTCAAAATGATGTAGAAACAACCTAAGTGTCCATCAATGGATGAATGGATAAAGAAAATGTGCTCTGTGTGTGTGTGTGTGTATATATATATATATATATATATATATATAATACATATATATTATACACACATATATATTTTATAGACACATATATAATATATATATTTTACACACATATACCCATATATACATGTATATGCATATACATACACACATATGCAGTGGCAGTGGAATATTATTCATCCATCAAAAGAAGGAAATCTTGCTATTTGCAACAACATGGATGGACATTGAGGGTATTATGCTAAATGAAATAAATCAGACAGAGAAACACCAATATTATATGATTTCACATATATATGAAATTTTTAAAAAAGAACAAAAAACAAATAAGCAAACAAACCAAGTTCATAGATACACAGAACAGCTTGATGGTTGCCAGGAGCATGGGAGGGGCAGTGGGTAAAATGGGTGAAGGTGTCAAAAGATACAAACATCTGTTATAAAATAAATAAGTCATGGGTATGTACTGTACAGAATGGTGACTATAGTTAATAATACTGTACTGTGTATTTGAAAGTTGCTGGGAGTAGGTCTTAAAAGTTCTCAAGGAAAAAAATTGTAACTGTATATGTTGACAGATGGTAACCAGAGTTACTGTGATAATCATATATATAAATCATATAATCAATATATAAAATATTGCATCATTATGTTGTATACCTGAAACTAATATAATGTCAAGTATATCTCAATAAAAATATTAGTAACATGTATGCATTTTATTTGGATTTTCTATATTTGGTGATAAGAAATCATGCTTATAATATAAAATTAAATTAAAAACAGTATCAATGATATTTATGTAAAAAAATGCAAAGGGAACCTTCTTAAAGATTATACACCAAAATGTACAATAATCAGTTAATGGTGGGATTAAAGAATATTTTAATTTCCATATTTTGCTTTTCTGTGTATTCTATTTTTCCTATAATGAATGTGCATTGCCTGTGTGATAAAAACTAAACAAACAGTGGCTTAACCAAATGAAATGGGAGCTGGGGCTGCTTGGATAGCTACTGATGGATCTCAAAAGTTGATGCCAGGTGAGCAGTGCTGAGGAAGGACTGGGAAGCGGGGAGAGCCAACGGATACAATGGGGAATTCTCTCCCTCCCCCAGGGTAGACATCTTGGATGGGGTATGTGTGCCCTGGGCCGCTAGGGACCCTCTGTGCTGCTCTGAGCAGAGCCCTGCTACCTGCAGGCACACACATGATCTCCTCTAGGATCCTGCCCACAGCTCATGTGGAAGGGAGAATAAGCATGCATTTCAGCTATGCAATCACAGAAGGGAGGTCCTGGCTCTGGCTGCAAAGACAGCACAATGCAGATGAACCCAGGAGCAGGACAAAGGCTTCTGCTCAGAAACATGAAGGGGTACCGTAGGACAAAGGAATGCTGTGTGAACATGTGGGTGCTGAAGGCCCTGCTCCATCCCCCTGCTTGGGGAGAGCAGAACCACTGTCCAGGTGGGGAAGACTATCTCCCATATACACACACCAAGTCCAGCTGAGGTACCCTTAGCCCTACCCTTCCATGAGGCCCCAGGAAGTGGGTTTCAAGCACCCTAACAAGGGCTGTGTCCAGTCCAGGGATCAGGGCATGCAAACCAAGCAGTAGTTCTGCAACCAGTGGGTAATACTTATACCATGGTATAGATTCACTGTAAGCAAACCAAATTGGGGAGGTTAGGCAACTGGCCCTAGACCACACTTTCAATGCTTCCAGAGGATAGGAGACATAGCCAGAATCTGAGCCCCAGGAGCATAGTAGCCCACCGTGAAGACATGGAGTGTTCCTTGGAGCAAAGTAATGAGATCCAGGTTGCCTGGGCACACCCACCTAGAACACCTACCTGTACACTCTCTCCAAAACTGGACACTTGACTCCAGCAGCTAACTCACACCTGCTGGAGGGGGAGAACTCTTGGACTTGGGCCAACTATGTACATTAGTGCCTGCCCAGCTGCTCAGCCTGGTCCAGCCACTACCAACTCCATGGGCCAAACCCCAGAACCCTCTCAGAGGAGAGCAGCCCACACCCTAGTGGCTCCATATTCTTTCTACCTTTCACTTCTTACTCTGAACCAGTTGCAGTTTCTCCAATAGATTGTTTTCACATTGACACCTCAGTATTGCCTGTCTTTGTAATAGCCTTTCCCCACATCAAATTCCAAATCTCGAAATCCTATTGTCTCTGAAATCTATTTTAAATGCTTCTTTATTTAGCTACCCTCCCCTGGTCCTGGGATGGAGGGAAAACAGGGCACAGAGAAGATGATATACTATAACATCATAAGAAGTGGGAACAGTGTCCAGATAATTAAATAAAAGAACAAGAGTACCCTAATTCATTTAAAATTGTGGATTCAGATCTTTCACCAGGACAAGCGTTGAAAGTTCCTGCCCTTAACAGCAAAAAATATTGTAAGCTATGTGGGCCCCCAAGATATACTCCATTTTGCCAAATACCCTAAGATTAGTTCAGATTCAGGGTGCTTCCTTCCTCAGGCCCTTGTAACTGGTCAGTCTCTAAATAGGACTCAAGGCTACAAGTCTCTAGGTTCCATTTATCAATCCAAGGATTTAGCTATGGAGAGGACCTGGCAAGGTTTGCCAGACAGACTTGTTTTTGAGACAGGTGACTCACTTAAAAAAATAATTCCGTGGCTCATCCTTAGACCTCCTGGTTGTGCACCTGGACTCTCCTGGGTTATTAATTTGTCACTTCAGCATTGGCAGAGTTGAGCAAATGTCTTCATGAAACCTTTAGGACCAAAGTTCAGTTCTCCCACCATCATGGCTTCCCTCTACCTTATCTTCTACCACAGTCCAGCCCTAATGTCCTTGACCAGCTAACCCACTTAGACAGCAGGGCATCATAGTTAAAAACATTGGCTTGGGAGCCAATATGCCTGAATTCAGATCTTGGCTCTGATATTACATAATGTAACATAGGGCAAACTACTGAACATTTCTATGTCTCAATTTCCTAATGATAATAGTACCTACATTACAAGACTACTTTGAGGATTACATGTTTTTATAAGCACGGTATAAGACTGGTATATGATTCAAGTTAAAAAAATGTTTATTAATAAAATAAATAAATACCTGTACTAGACCGGATTATCTCTGTCCCAACAACATGGCCCAGCAGGTCATATTGATTCAGGCGGGAGCCATCCTGTGCTACTTCCACAGATTTGTTCTTCCCAAGAGTCCAGGAATAAACCACTTCAGCTGTTGTATAAGCATCTAAGGCAGAAAAGGGTGAAGAAGAAGTTGAAGGGAAGAGAAAATAATTATCCTTAATACTGAACTTGCATGAGATTGAAATACAGCTTCCTTCCCAAAAGAGTTCTGGGTATGTGTTCTGTCTTCAACTGAAGTACATTTATCCATCCACCTAGTAAACACTCATTGAATAACTTCTAGTTTATTTTCTGCTGGGTTTATGCTGGGTACACAGGAGTGAACCCAAAGTGGTCTCTTCTTTCAATGACACACAGTCTTCTGGACTGACAATAAATTGTTACACTTTTCCTTCTCTTGGAGGGTAGAGAGTAGAGGCAAGGGGAGGAATAGTTAAAATATTATCTAATGCAGATGTCATAAATTCAAATTCCTATAAGAGTGGTATCTTAAATAAGTAAATCAGGATAATCATAAAAAAAAAAACACTGTCAAAAATGTAATACAATTTTAGGGGAGGGGTTAAGATGGCGGAGGAGTAGGAGACACCTTTTTCAACCGGTCCCCTGAGTCGAGCTGGATAGGTACCAGACCAGCCTAAACAAACACAGAACCAGCCTGAGACGCAGGAAGATGCATCTGGATCTCTACAAATGAACATCTCCAGTGCTGACTATTGAGGTACGAAGCGGGGAGCCATGAAACCGTGCACAGATATCTGAAGATAAACGGAAGGGGGAGGGAGCCGCCGCGTTCGGGTGCGGGGAAGCGGTAGCCACCTGCATGGGAGCGTGGGCGGGGCTCGCAGACGGCACCCGCAAAACAGCAGACTGAGACCGTGAGCCGGGTGTGCCGCGCCACTAGGCATCTCGCAGAACACCGGAATCCCGGTGCGCTCACTGGATCCAGACTGAGACCGGGAGCTTCCGGAGCGCGCGTGGGGCGGCTAGCGGCTGGCGGCGTTAGAAATACAAAGGACAGAGACGTGCCGGCCCTGGAAGTGAGGGCAGGGACGCCGGGTGTGGGGCGCACATCCTGGGACTCTGCAGGGTTGAGCAGCAGCAACAGTAACAGAGTTAAAGTGGCCAGAACATTAGTAGAGAACAGGCCGCAATCCCTCTGTTCTGTGACAGAGGCTGAAACTCGGCCGCTGCGGCTCTGACTCTCAGAAGAGGCACATCAAACCACCAGGGAAAGCCGCCAGAGAACAAAAGCCTGGAAATACCGGCTCAGAGAGTGCCCATCCCCATCACCCCTCGCAGGGGACGCGGAGACTCTACCCAAACAGGGTTGCCTGAGTATCGGCGCGGCAGGCCCCTCCCCCAGAACACAGAAGGCAGGCTGAAAAATCAAGAAGCCCACAACCCGGGCGCCTGGGTGGCGCAGTCATTGAGCGCCTGTCTTCGGCTTAGGGCGTGATCCCGGCGTTCCGGAAAGGAGTCCCTCATCGGGCTCCTCCGCTGGGAGCCTGCTTCTTCCTCTCCCACTCCCCTGCTTCTGTTCCCTCTCTCGCTGGTTGGCTGCCACATAAATAAATAAATAAAATCTTTAAAGAAGAAGCCCACATCCCTAAGATCCCTATAAAACAAGGGGCACGGCCTGGGACCCAGTCAATAATTTGGGCTCTGGACAACCCCGCAACCTCTCCTCATCAGAATGACAAGAAGGAGAAGCCCCCCCCCCCAGCAAAGAAAAGACAGTGAGTCTGTGGCCTCTGCCACAGAAATAATGGATATGGATGTAACCAAAGTATCAGAAATGGAATTCAGAGTAACGATGGTCAAAATGATGAGTAGAATTGAAAAAACTATTAATGAAAAGGTTACTGAGAATATAGAATCCCTAAGGACAGAAATGAGAGCGAATCTGACAGAAATTAAAAATTCTGTGAACCAAATGCAGGCAAAACTAGAGGCTCTGATGGCCAGGGTCACAGAAGCAGAGGAACGGTTTAGTGAATTGGAGGATGGGTTAATAGAGGAAAAAATGAAAATAGAAGATGGTCTTAAAAAAATCCACGCCCACGAATGTAGGTTATGGGAGATTACTGACTCAATGAAACGATCCAATGTTAGAATCATCGGCATCCCCGAGGGGGTGGAGAAAAACAGAGGTCTAGAAGAGATATTTGAACAAATTGTAGCTGAAAACTTCCCTAATCTAGCGAGGGAAACAAACATTCGTGTCCAAGAGGCAGAGAGGACCCCTCCCAAGCTCAACCACGACAAACCTACGCCATTTCACGTCATAGTTACTTTGGAATTAACTTAACCAGAGACGTAAAGGACCTATATTCTAGAAACTATAAATCACTCTTGAAAGACATTGAGGAAGACATAAAAAGATGGAAAAATATTCCATGCTCATGGATCAGAAGGATTAACATAGTTAAAATGTCCATGCTACCCAGAGCAATCGACACTTTCAATGCTATCCTGATCAAAATACCGAGGACATTTTTCAAAGAACTGGAACAAATAGTCCTTAAATTTGTATGGAAACAGAAAAGGCCCCGAATCTCCAAGGAACTGTTGAAAAGGAAAAACAAAGCTGGGGGCATCACAATGCCGGATTTCGAGCTGTACTACAAAGCTGTGATCACAAAGACAGCATGGTACTGGCACAAAAACAGACACATAGACCAATGGAACAGAATAGAGAGCCCAGAAATGGACCCTTGGCTCTTTGGGCAACTAATATTTGATAAAGCAGGAAAAAACATCCGGTGGGAAAAAGACAGTCTCTTCAATAAATGGTGCTGGGAAAATTGGACAGCTACATGCAAAAGAATGAAACTTGACCACTATCTCACACCATACACAAAAATAAACTCCAAATGGATGAAAGACCTCGATGTGAGACAGGAATCCATCAAAATTCTAGAGGAGAACATAGGCAACAACCTCTACGACATCGGCCAAAGCAACCTTTTTCATGACACATCCCCAAAGCAAGAGAAACAAAAGATAAAATGAATTTATGGGACTTCATCAAGATTAAAAGTTTCTGCACAGCCAAGGAAACAGTCAGAAAAACTAAGAGGCAGCCCACGGAATGGGAGAATATATTTGCAAATGACACTACAGATAAAGGACTGGTATCCAAGATCTACAAAGAACTTCTCAAACTCAATACACGAGAAACAAATAAACAAATCAAAAAATGGGCAGAAGATATGAACAGACACTTTTCCAATGAAGACATACAAATGGCTAACAGACACATGAAAAAATGTTCAAAATCATTAGCCATCAAGGAAATTCAAATCAAAACCACACTGAGATACCACCTTACGCCAGTTAGAATGGCAAAAATGGACAAGGCAAGAGACAACAATTGTTGGAGAGGATGTGGAGAAAGGGGATCCCTCCTACATTGTTGGTGGGAATGCAAGTTGGTCCAGCCACTCTGGAAAACAGTGTGGAGGTCCCTTAAAAAGTTAAAAATTGAGCTACCCTATGATCCAGCCATTGCACTACTGGGTGTTTACCCCAAAGATACAGACGTAGTGAAGAGAAGGGCCATACGCACCCCAATGTTCATAGCAGCAATGTCCACAATAGCTAAATTGTGGAAGGAGCCGAGATGCCCTTCAACAGATGACTGGATTAAGAAGTTGTGGTCCATATATACAATGGAATATTACTCAGCTATCAGAAAGAACGAGTTCTCAACATTTGCTGCAACATGGACGGCACTGGAGGAGATAATGCTAAGTGAAATAAGTCAAGCAGAGAAAGACAACTATCATATGATTTCTCTCATCTATGGAACATAAGAACTAGGAGGATCGGTAAGGGAAGAAAGGGATAAAGAAAGGGGGTATAATCAGAAGGGGGAATGAAACATGAGAGACTATGGACTATGAGAAACAAACTGAGGGCCTCAGAGGGGAAGGGGGTGGGGGAATGGGATAGACCGGTGATGGGTAGTAAGGAGGGCACGTATTGCATGGTGCACTGGGTGTTATACACAACTAATGAATCATCAAGCCTTACATCGGAAACCGGGGATGTACTGTTTGGTGACTAACATAATATAATAAAAAATCATTAAAAAAATGTAATACAATTTTAATTATTATGGGATGAGCATATGAGATAAGGTAAAAAATTGTTGTAGAGGTATTTTAAATTAAAAATATAAAAATTTCAAAGTAAAAATAACAATAATTATTACAATTTTTCTTTTAAAAATTATTACCACTTTGATTTGCAAAACAGAAACCTGCCTCCTTTACTTCAGCACCAAGGAGTTAATGTCAGGTCTTATATTTGGAATTCCCATGTTGAGTACAGAATGTAAGCATGGATTAGTTTTAGTAGAGGTGTAGCTAAGGGAAATGGTAAGAGAATAAGGAATGATGTTGTATAGTTTAAATCAGTATCTTAAAGGAAAAGAGTTGCTTTCTTTCTAGACATGGATTTACTCTTTGTACAGTGGGTTTGGGGTGAGCAACTTTCTCACTCAGGCACCTGGGTTCATAAAGAGAAGCTGAACCATACTGTTCATCCATTTAACCCAACTTTTGAGCTGTTATTCAATTCAGTAGGAGGTCTCCAGCTCATGGTGGCAGCTTCTGTCTCTATAATATGCTCTATTTAAGCCTTTTACCACAAAACAAATAATTCCTACGGAATCTACCAGTGAACAAACATAAATTCTGTGTCTTTACAAAATTTGCAACATTGGATATACATTTCATTAAGTCTGACATTAACACTCACATATACTAATTGTGGTCTGTTCATATTATATTTCTTAGGACTTTTCTCAATATACCCAAATAAACCATTTTCTGATTTTCGTGTAATGGGCAACAGCCAAAAATTTCTTCATTCACATCAAATTTCTCATTGAAATCATGAAAAAATACATATAACTCCACAGTAATTTTTATATCTGTGCTTTCATAAGCTATAAAAGAAAATGCCACAAGAAATCCAACTTTCCATGTAATATGCCCTATATTTGGCCTCAGTCATTTATTCAACACAGATAAAAATACTTGTAGTTTGGGGCACCTGGGTGGCTCAGCTGGTTAAGCATCTATCTGCCTTCGGCTCAGGTCATGATCCCGGGGTTTGGGATCGAGCCCTGCATTGGGCTCCCTGCTCCGTCTCCCACTCCCACTCCCTCTCCCACTCCCATTGCTTGTGCTCTCTCTCTCTCTGTCAAATAAATAAATAAATAAAATCTTTTAAAAAATACTTGTAGTTCAACACACAATTTCTTCTGCAATAGACATTTTTTAAAAATAAATTTGGCATCTATAAAATATTTTGGTACCTGGGAAGGTTTGTTGCTTAAAATATAATTTCATTTCCCAGCAGCAACACTTAGTGTATGCATTTAAACACAAAACCTGTTGAACTTTCAGTCTATGTTTTAAAGCTAATTAAGACTTTCATTGTACATCTTTTTAATATATCAATTATAGTTCTTCATAACAAATTGCATAATGTTAATACCTGAAGTTTTATTTCTTCAACAAAGGTATACTTAGTATGCATAGTAAAGATGTAGAAATAGTCTTCGTTTCTATAAGGAAATGTAAACTTGCCTGGTTTTGAAACCAGTCCTCTCAGTCTTTTTTTTTTTAAGTTTTGATAACAAGAACTATGTTACTTTCCTCTTAATTCTACTAGGAGCTCTTAATTCTACTATATGTAAAACAAACATGCAGGTGAGTTGATTAATGGCAATTGACATTGCAACCTTTTTCAGGGAGAGGATAGAAAGTGATGGAGTTTTAGGGGAATGGGCAAGCATGTGCCCATTTACAAGGACAACCACTATTCAGCTGATAGTGGTCATGTGAGAATTTGAGACCAGTGTTGTCATATCTTCTGATTTCATAAAATAATAAACAAATCTGGGGTTTTATGTGACATCTCCCAAATTTCAAATCTTCGCAAATAATTTTAAAAGTTATAAACACTATATGGATCAAACAAACCACATTTGCAAACCACCAGTTTGCAACTTATGGTCTAGAGATCTTCTCTTATAGATGGCTATGGTTTTCTGTGATTCAGTCTTGGAAATAAAGCATCCTCTCCTATCTATGGGGTATCTAGGGCTCCCAACTAGAATTTTAGATCTTTATTTTTTTTAATTTAGATTCAATTAGCCAACATACAGTACATCAATAGTTTCATATGTAGTGCTCAGTAATTTATCTGTTGCGTATAATACCCAGTGCTCATCACATCATGTGCCCTCCTTAATACCCATTACCCAATTACCCCGTCCCCCTACCCACCTCCCCTCCAGCAACCCTGTTTGCTTCTAGAGTTAAGAGTCTCTTATGGTTTTTCTCCCTCTTTGACGACTTTCCATACAGTTTTCCCTCCCTTCCCCTATGATCCTCTGCTCTGTTTCTTACATTCCACATATGAGTGAAGCCATATGATAATTGTTTTTCTCTGATTGACTTATTTCACTCAGCATTATACTCTCCAGTTCCAATCACAACAATGTAAATGGTAAATATTCATCGTTTCTGATGGCTGAGTAATTAGAACTGTAGATCTTTAAACTATTATCACCAAGAAGAAAGGGAAATCCTCTCCTCAGGACTCTTCTCACTTCCTTATTTAAAATTTATTCTAAAGAGAGGAGGGACAAGATGGCAGAGGAGTGGGTGACTCTGTTTCAACCATTCCCCTGAATTTAGCTGGATATCTGCCAAGCCATTCTGAACACCCATATATCTGGATCCATAGATATCTGGATCCCTACAGGGGTGGAGGATCAGTGGTTGGGAGGTAGGAACAGCGGAGTTGTGATTCTGTGGACAGATACCAGAGGATAAACAGAAGGGGGAGGGAGTCACCAGAAGCTGGCCACTGGTAAATAATATAATACCCTAGCGCAAAAGCATCCTGCACCAGGACGCCAGTGATAGCTTGCAAAGTGGTGGTGGTGGGACGGGAAGGGCCTGATAACAGCGCTCAGACAGGATCCAGGAGCTGACCGTGGACCTGGGTCTGCTGCTGCCGCCGCTGCTGCCGCCACCCGCCACCACCAGTGCAGACTGGGACCTCTCGTGGTTTTGGAAGCACAAGGAGCAGAGACAAGCGGGGGCCTAAGTTGACTGCTGAGAGGGTCGCTGGGGGTGTGCACTGCCTGTGGGAGGCTGTGGTTTTCAGCGGTGCTTACAGAAAGGGAGACTGTGTGTTCTGGAGGGTTCAGAGAGGAGCAGACTCTGACTTCTCTTCCCTGGGGGGAGGTCTGGGTGCGAACATTTTCCTTTGCTGACAGGGGGCAGGGCAACTCCACCCAAGCAGGGTTGCCTGAAAAACAACAGGAGGCAGGTCCCTCCTCCAGAAGACAATCTGGAAGAACAAGAGGATGATAACCCTAGGGACCTCATAAAACTAAAACCCAAACACCAATGGAAAATAGTATATTGAGCTCCTGGTGTTGCCTCACAGCCCGTGTATTTCTCAGATACAACTTTTTTTAAAAATTCTTTCTCATGTTTCTTCTTAATTTTTTCTTTTTACCTATTTCTCATCTCAACTAGATGTTTAATACAACATATTCCATAGTAGCTTTTTAACTTGTACTTTTTCACATATATATATATATATATATATATAGTTTTTATATATATGTAGATACAGATATAAGCTTCAGTGTAGTCCTTTTTCCCCTTTTCAATACTACCTTTATATATATACCAGTTTTAATTTCCCTGTAACTCTTGGAAATAGTGTTCTCTAACAAAGAGAATAAAATACACCCAAGAAGAACTGAAACATCCTACCTTGCCCACATTGAGAGATTATAGACCCCCTCCCTGCACCCCCTTTTTTTTTCTTTTTAGCTTTATAAATATTATTCTTGGGTTTCATTTTGGCTTTGCTTTTTCAGTGGTGGCTTCCAACTGTTCCAAACTGTCCCAGAGTGCATCTTGCCTGGATTGTAGTTGATATTTTTGACTCTGTATATCCCCTCAACCATCCCTCAACAGAATGACTAGGAGGAGGAACTCTCGACAAAGAAACGAACCAGAGACAGTGGCCTCTCCCACAGACCTAATGGATATGGATATAAGCAAGACGTCAGAAATAGACTTCAGGGTAGCAATTATGAAGACAATAGCTAGGCTTGAGAAAACCATTAGTGGCAACATAAAATCTCTAAGGGCAGAAATGAGAGCTAACCAGGCCAAACTTGAAAGTGCTATGAATGAGATGCAGTCTAAACTGGATACTTAACAGCTAGGGTAAATGTGGCAAAAGAACAAATTACTGATGTAGAAGATAAACTGAAAGAAAGGAAGGAACAGGAGGAGGCCTGGGACAAACAGCTTAAAATCCATGAGAACAGACTTAGAGAAATAAACAATGCAATAAAATGTTCCAATGTCAGAACTACTGGGGTCCCTGAGGAGGTGGAGAGAGAGAAAGGACTAGAAGATATATTGGAGCAAATCGTAGCTGAGAACTTCCTTAATCTGGGGAATGAAACAAGCATTCATATTCTAGAGGCAGAAAGGACCCAACCCAAGATCAAGGAGAACAGACCAATGTCCCAGCATGTAATAGTAAACCTCTCAAATCTTAGAACCAAGGAAGCCATCCTGAGAGCAGCTAGGGGGAAGAGATTCCTTATGTATAGAGGGAGGAACACTAGAATAATGTCAGACCTGTTCACAGAGACCTGGCAAGCCAGAATGGGCTGGCAAGACATTCAGGGTACTAAATGAGAAGAACATGCAGTCAAGAATACTTTATCCAGCAAGGCTGTCATTCAGAATGTATGGAGAGATAAAGAGCTTCCAGGACCAGTAGAAACTGAAAGAATATGTGACCACCAAGCCAGCCCTGCAAGATATACTAAGGGGGATTCTATAAAACAAGAAAGACCACAAGAGTAATATAGACCAGAATTTACAGAGACAATCCTTATAAACAAGGACTGTACAGATGATAAGATGGCAATAAATACATATCTTCAGTAGTAACTCTCAACATGAGTGGCCTAAATGGTCCCATGAAACAGCACAGGGTTGCAGATTAGATACAAAGACAGGACCCATCCATATGCTGTCTACAAGAGACTCATTTTGAACCTAAAGACACGTCCAGACAGAAAGCAAGAGGATAGAGAAACATTTATCATGCAAGTGGATCGCAAAAGAAAGCTAGGGTAGCAATTCTTATATCAGACAAATTAGAATTTAAACCAAAGACTGTAGTAAGAGATCCAGAGGGACATTTTATCATTCTTAAAGGGTCTATCCAACAAGAAACTCTAACAATTGTAAATATCTATGCCCCCAACATGGGAGCGGCCAACTACATAAGCCAGCTGTTAACCAAAATAAAGAATCAGATCAAGAATAATACATTAATAGATTTTAACATTCCACTCTCTGCATTGGACAGATCATCTAAACAGAAGATCAACAAAGAAACAAGAGCTTTGAATGACAAATTGGACCAGATGGACTTTGTAGATATATGCAGAACATTCCACCCTAAAACAAAAGAATACTCATTCTTCTCGATTGCACACAGAACTTTCTCCAAAATAGACCATATACTGGGTCATTAATCAGGTCTTAACCAATACTGAAAGACTGACATTATTCCCTGCATGTTATCAGACCACAATGCTTTGAAACTGGAACTCAATCACAAGAAAAAATTTGGAATGAATTCAAAAACTTGGAAGTTAAAGAACATCCTGCTAAAGAATGAATGGGTCAATCAGGAATTAAAGAACTTAAACAATTCATGGAAACCAATGAGAATGAAAACATATTGGTCCAAACCTATGGGATACTGCAAAGGCGGTCCTAAGGGGGAACTACATAACCATGCAAGACTCTCTGAAAAAACTAGAAAAATCCCAAATGCACAAGCTAACCTTACACCTAAAGGACCTGGAAAAAGAACAACAAATAAAATCTAGACCAAGCAGGAGAAGAGAAGTAATAAAGATTAGCACAAAGATCAATGAAATAGAAACCAGGAAAACAGAACAGATCAAGGAAACTAGAAGCTGGTTCTTTGAAAGAATTTATGAGATTGATAAACCACTGGCCAAAGTTATCCAAAAGAAAAGAGAAAGGACCCAAAATAATAAAATCATGAATGAAAGGGGAGAGATCATGACTAACACCAAGGAAATAGAAAAAATTAATAGAAATTATTACCAGCAACTATATGCCAACAAACTAAGCAACTGGGAAGAAATGGATGCCTTCCTGGAAACTTACAAACTACCAAGATTGAAACAGGAAGAAATAGACAATCTGAATAGAGCAATAACCAGTAATGAAATTGAGGCAGTAATCAAAAACCTCCCCCCAAAAAAAGTCCACAGCCAGACGGCTTCCCAGGGAAATTCTACCAAACATTTAAAGAAGAAATAATACCTATTCTACTGAAGCTGTTCCAAAAAATAGAAAGAGAATGAAAACTTCCAAACTCCTTCTACAAGGCCAGCATTACCCTGATCCCAAAACCAGGCAAAGATCCCATCAAAAAGGAGAATTACAGACCAATATCCCTGATGAACATGGATGCCAAAATATTCAACAAGATCCTAGCTAATAGGATGGAACAGTCCATTAAAAGGATTACTCATCATGACCAAGTAGGTTTTATGCCTGGGATGCAAGGGTGGTTCAACATTTGTAAATCAATCAACATGACAGAGCACATCAATAAAAGACAAGAACCATATGATCCTTTCTATTGATGCAGAAAAAGCATTTGACAAAATACAACATCCATTCCTGATTAAAACTCTTCAGAGTATAGGGATAGAGGGAACATTCCTCAATAGCATAAAAACCATCTGTGAAAAGCCCACAGTGAATATCATTACCAATGTGGAAAAGCTGAGAGTTTTTCCCTTAAGATCAGGAACATGACAGGGATGCTCACTCTCACCACTATTGTTCAACATAGTGCTAGAAGTCCTAGCCTCAGCAATCAGGCAACAAAAAGAAATAAAAAGCATCCAAATTGGCAAAGAAGAAGTCAAACTCTCCCTCTTCACAGATGACATGATACTTTATGTGGAAAACCCAAAAGACCACCTTCAAATTACTAGAACTCATACAGCAATTCAGCAATGTGGCAGGATACAAAAGCAATGCACAGGAATCAGTTGCTTTTCTATACACTAACAATGTAACTGTAGAAAGAGAAATTAAGGAATTGATTCCATTCACAATAGCAACAAAAACCATAAGATACCTAGGAATAAACCTAACTAAAGAGGTAAAGGATCTATACTCTAGAAACTACAGAACACTGATGAAAGACATTGAAGAAGACACAAAAAGATGGAAAAACATTCCATGCTCATGGATCAGAAGAATAAACATAGTTAAAATGTCTATGCTACCCAGAGCAATCTACACTTTCAATGCCATCCTGATCAAATACCAATGACATTTTTCAAAGAGCTGGAACAAACAATCCTAAAATTTGTATGGAACCAGAAAAGACCCCAAATCACCAAGGGAATGATGAAAAAGAAAAACAAAGCTGAGGACATCATGTTGCCTGACTTCAAGCTATATGACAAAGCTGTGATCACCAAAATAGCATGGTATTGGCACAAAAACAGACACACAGACCAATGGAACAGAATAGAGACTCCAGAAATGGACCCTCAACTCTATGGTCAACTAATCTTTGACAAATCAGGAAAAATATCCATTGGAAAAAAGACAGTCTCTTCAATAAGTGGTTCTGGGAAAATTGGACAGCTACATATAGAAGAATGAAACTGTACCATTCTGTTACACCATACACAAAGATAAACTTAAAATGGATGAAAGTCTTCAATGTGAGACAGGAATCCATCAAAATCCTAGAGGAGAACATAGGCAGTAACTTCTTCAACATGGGCCACAACAACTTCTTTCAAGATATGTCTCTAAACACAAGTGAAAGGAAAACAAAAATGATCTTTTGGGACTTCATCAAAATACAAAGTTTCTGCACAGCAAAGGGAACAGTTGACAAAACTAAGAGGCAGCCCATGGAATGGGAGAAGATTTTTGCAAATGACATTACAGATAAAGGGCTGATATCCAAGATCTATAAAGAGCTTCTCAAACTTAACACTCAAAAAAACAAATAACCCAGTAAAAAATGGGCAGAAGATGTGAACAGACACTTCTCCAAAAAAGACATACAAATGGCTAACAGACACATGAAAAAATGCTCAACATCATTAGCCATTGGGGAAATACAAATCAAAACCACAGTCAGATACCACCTTATACCAATTAGAATGGCTACAATTAAGAAGACAGGAAACAACAAATGTTGGCAAGGATGTAGAGAAAGGGGTACCCTCTTATACTGTTGGTAAGAATGCAAGCTGGTACAGCCACTCTGGAAAACAATATGGAGGTTCCTCAAGAAGTTAAAAACAGAGCTACCCTACAACCTAGCAATTGCACTACTGGGTATTTACCCCAAAGATATAGCTGTAGTGAAAAGAAGGGACACATGCTCCACAATGTTCATTGCAGCAATGTCCACAATAGCCAAACTGTGGAAGGAGCTGAGATGCCTTTCAACAGATGAATGGATAAAAAAGATGTGGTACATATATACAATGGAATATTATTCAGCCATCAGAAACGATGAATACCCACCATTTGCATCAACATGGGTGGAACTGGAGGGGATTATGCTAAGTGAAGTAAGTCAAGCAGCAAAAGACAATTATCATATGGTTTCATTCATATGTGGAATATAAGCAATAGCACAGAGGACCATAGGGGAAGGTGGGAAATCTGAAGGGGGAGAAATCAGAGAGGGAGATGAACCATGGAAGACTATGGAACCTGGGAAACAAACTGAGGGTTTCACAGGGGAGGGGGTGGGGGGAGGGGGTAACAGGGTGATGGGTATTAAGGAGAGCATGTGCTGTGATGAGCACTGGCTGTTATACGTAACTAATGTATCATTGAACACTACATCAAAAACTAATGACGTATTATACAGTGGCTAACCGAACATTAAAAAAATAAAATAAAATTTATTCTAATTCTATTAAGTGAAGACTATCACAAGGTCATGTCCTCTCATTTTCCCCAGTGCCTTCCATCTTTAGTATATATATTTGGGGTTCTACTACTCCTAAACAGAAAATCACCTGTATATGTATTTTTATCTTTGCTGTTCAGGGGGTTGTATGTTTAAAGGACAATGCAGTGTTCTGCCCAATATACTCGAGAGTTTAACAATGTAAAGACTTTCGGGGAAAGTCTAGGGGATGGAAGATATTTTCCACCCCTAAGAAAGAAAAGGAATTTCTTGGTGGGTCTCTCAACTTAAGCCAAATACTTTGAGCAGGAAATCCTGAATATTAGCCCTAAAAATCCTAGCATGTCCTAGTACACATGTGACAATAAAACATGCAGCTATCAGTACCTTAGAAACTTCACTGGGCCCAGAGTGGCAACTTACTTTAAACAAAATGTAATAGCTTCATTTCTTTGACAATAATATATGGGAACAGTGGGATTTATGGGGAAAAATGTCTTCTTGTATGGTGAAGGTCAAAGCAGGAAAGGCATGAACTAAAAAAGGAAGAGAAAGAAGAAGGAGAAATAAATTAAAAAAACAAACTGAAAACTACTTGACTGTTCACAGTCTAACCCTTAAATAGTAAACAAGTTAAAGGCACCCATGTTGATGGTAAGGTGGGAGTGGCACCATTGCTTCTGCTCAGAGTGGAGTATTAGGGAAGGATTCATAAAATAGATAAGGCTTAGAAAATGAGACCACCTTTAAAAGGTGAAAGAAGGACATTCCTAGCAAAAGAACAACACAGCAAAGGCAAAAAGCATACAAGAACATCAGTATTAAGGGAATTAACGGTATCCCTGGACTTACAGGCTAGAGAAGCTGAGGTAATATTGCCCTAATTGCCCACACCAAGAAAAGAGAATTTTAGTCCATAAGCTATAAGTTGTAGATGTGCCAAAGTAGAGAGATGATATAGCAAAATGTATGCTTTCGAAGGATTGTCCTAGTTGCAGTATGGATGACCGGCTGGAAATAGTGAAGCTAAAGCTAAGGCATCAGTTAAAAGGCCATTACAATGTTCGGTGTGAGTGACCCTGAGGCCATAACATATGGTAATAGACAGTGGGCTGAACTGAGTGAGACAGAGAGGAGATTTCCAAGGTAGAACAGATTATAACTGATAGCTTTTCATGAAGGTTAAGAAAGGAAAGGAGGACATTTAAGGAAGGATTCTACATGACCCTAAGAGCGTAGCTTTTGCAAGTCATAGATAATGATGAAATTCATTTACCCATTGGGGAATAGAACTCTTCTCCTTTATGCTTTCTCTTTCTTCTCTTTCCTCCATGCCCCTTGGGCTCCTTTAACCTCTCAGCTTTCCTCCCACACCTTTCCTCCCTACCCTTTCTTCTCAGTTCCAATCATTCTATTGTCATAGAAGAGCAGGGATAGAGGGTGTGTGTTGGGGGTGGATGCTACAGAAAAGCATACCTACCAGAGGATTAGAACTATTGCACTCCCAGAATGGCCCCCTCAAGATATGTTGGACAGGCTGTGATGGCACAAACATTTCATTGCCTCTTTCTGTTATTCGAGCCTTTGTATGTGTTAGGCCCCAGGAAAATGGGAAATAAAAAAGCAATCCTGCCACATTAGCACCAATGAAAAAGCATTCTCTTCGAACTCATCTCACAGACTGCTTGCTTACTTGTTTGACTGATTCAGTCAGTCAATAAATATTAAGACATTATATTAGACAAATAAGGCACAGAGGTGGGGAGGGGTTTAATTAGATACAGTAATTAGAGAAGACCTCTTTGAGTGGATGGTTTTTAACCTGAACTTAAAAAATGAGAAAGAGCCAGAGCTTGATGCAGAATATTTCAGGTCAAAAAACAACAAACAAACAAACAAAACAGCAAGTAACAAAGGCTTCTAAGTGGGAAAGATCTGTATTGTTCTAGGAACTGGCAGAAGGCCAATGTAAAGGGAAGAGAGATAAGAGATGAATTTGAAGAGGTATGTAACAACCACAATATAGAATCTAATAAATCAAGAAAGGGAACACAAAAGAAGGTTTTAGAGAAAAACTAATCAGTTGATTATAAGTTGCCTGATACAGTTTGCTAGTATTTTGTTGAATATTTTTCTGTCTATACTCATAATAAATATTTGTCTGTGGTTTCTTGTGATTTTTGTCACTTTTTAAAATCAGAGTAATAACCTGATTGAATGAATTAAGAAATGTTACCTCCTCTTCTATATTTTACAACACTTTGTGATGACTTATTATTAATTCTTCTTTAAATATTTGGTATAATTCAATGATGAGGACATTGAGGCCTGTTTTTTTTGGGGGGGAGGGGAGTTATTACAATATTAATTTTATTTCTTTGTTATAGGCCCAACAAAAATTTCTACTTATTATTTAATTAGTTTCAGTAATTTGTCTATTTCTAGGAATTTTTCCATTTCTTCTAGGCTGTCTAATTTGTTGGCATACGGTTGCTCATAGTATTCCTGTATAATCTTATTTATCTCTGTAAGGTCAGTAGTAATGTTCCTTCCTTTACAATTTTAGTAATTTTAATTCTTTTTCTATTCTGGCTTGGTGAGTCTAGCTAAAAGTTTATCAGTTTTCTTGATCTCCCCAAAGAACCAACTTGTAGATTCTTCGATTCTCTAATGTTTCTCTATTCTCTATTTAATTTAATTTCACTCCAATATTTATTACTTTCTTCCTTCTACTTGTTTTGGGTTTAGTTGGCTCTTCTTTTTCTAGTTTCTTAAAGTAGGTCAGTTAATTAGTTTTTTATCTTTTTTAAAATATACACTTTCTATTTATAAATTTCCCTCTAAACACTGCTATAAGCTGATGCATTCCATAAATTTTGGTATATTGTGCATCATTTTCATTCATTTCAAAGTACTTTCCAATTTCCCTTGTGATATCTTCTTTGGCCCATTCTTTATTTAGGAGTGCATTCTTTATGTGGGAGTGCATGCTTCAACACATTTGTGAATTTCTCAAATTCCCTTGTTATTTATTTCTAATTTTATTCAAGTGAACACATTTTGTATTATTTTAATACTTTCAAATTTACTGAGTCTTATTTTATGGTCTAATATATGGTCAACTCAGAAAAATGTTTCATGTGGTCCTGAGAATAATGTGTATTTTGATGCTGTTGGGTAGAGTGCAGTATGTTTGTTAGATCTAGTTTGTTTAAATTTTGTACAAGTTTTTTATTACTATGTTGATGCTCTGTCTAGTGATCTGTTGAAAGCAGAGTAGTGAAATCTTTAGTTATTACTGTTGTCTATTTCTCCTTTAAATTCTTCAGTTTTGCTTAATGTATTTTGGGGTTCTGTGGTTAGGTGCATATATCTTTATAATCATGATATCTTCCTGATGGATTGACCCTTTTATTATAACAAAATCTTCAAGACTTCTACAGAATGCGGATGATGAGGATGAGAATAGGGCTCCCTGATTTTACTGAGAATAATCACTTTTCTTGAATAACACTCCTCAGATTGCTGTGAGACTTCGGTGAGAGTTTGGAGAAAGTTTATTTTGAAAATTTTTAGACATTCTCTGGTTTTATGGAAGAGATTTTCAGAAGTCCTTACTCTACCATTCTAGAATTGTTTCCTTGTTAAAGATTTTTTTCTCATTTTTGTTTTATTCATTATTTTACTTTAATTCCACTAAAGTTAACATAGTGTTATATTCATTTCAGGTGTACAATACAGGGATCCAGTAATGCCATACATCACCCAGTGCTCATCACAAATGCACTCCTTAATCCCCATCACCTATTTCACTCATCCTCCCACCCACCTCCCCTCTGGTAACCACCACTTTGTTCTCATTAGATATTATTTTAAGGCTAATTTTCACTTAAGAATTTAAGAACTTAAATTACTCTTTCCTTCTTGATATGGTTTGTTTGGCTTCCAGGACAACGTGTTTCCTTAAGTTTCTTCATAATTCACCTATCCTCTCCTCCATATTTACTGAGCTATTCTCTTCTTTGTAGCCTTTAAATATTATACCGACTCAGGAGACGGTCCTTGATACTCTTATCTATATGCAGTCATTTCCTTAGTGATCTCCCCCAGCCTTATTACTTCAAATGCCATCTATATGGATGACAGCTAAATTAAATCTCCAGTCATCTTTTCTGAACATTAGACTTATATCCCATATAATCAGCACCCAGAAGCACTCTTTATGTCCCTTTTTAAGCACAACCTCCACCACAGGTAACCACTATCTTGACTATTGTTTCTGGTGGGACTTCCTTCCTGGCATTTTTTGGAAAATTCATATATTTTTCTGAATATCAAATAAAATAATAATAGTTGAAAATGAGCAAAATGGAAAAAGTATTATAAATCTCTTGTAACAATTATAGCTTAACAATGGACATGGAGATATTACTGATTTGAAGGAACCTATTAATGTCAAGTCAAAAACAAGAGTAGGAAATGCTGGCTCGTCAAGTCAAAAGTTGTGAAGTGTTCAGATATCAGTACAGAAGTATATGATGATCTTATCAGTTGATTTTGCTTATTGTAAGAGTATGTTTGTGGCCCTGTATGCTGGTAATGGTGAGTCATTCTTATAAATTGTACGTTAATAAGACTATATGCATAATATATAATATATAAACTCTGCAAATGTTCTTTCAAGAATAAGCTTAAGAAGCAAAATAAACCCTTAAATTGGCAAGTTTGACTTCCAATTCTGTGTAGTGCTGTTTACCTTGCTAAGATATCCAAAAATGTTGTTATTCAAATACTATATAATAAGATTTCCTGGTGTTTTCCAGTTTTTTGGTATCTTTTGAGTATCTTTCCAGTTTTCGAGTATCCAGTTTTTGTTCTTTGCTACTACTTCTAAACTTACTATGTCTTATTTATTTTAAAAAGTTGGATATTCATAGCAATGAGTAAGTAACATGAAGAAGGTTGGAAATGTTTTATGAATAACATAATTTATAAAATTTTTAGGAATTCCAACTCTTATTCATGAATCCCATAGTACCACAGATTAATTTTGCCTGGTTTTGTATGTGATATAATGAAATCATGCACCACATACATTTATGTGTCTGGCTTTTGCTCAGCATTAAATCTGTTACCTCATTCATGTTGCTGAGTGTAATATACTTGTCATTGTTGTATAGTATTTCATTGTGTGAATATGTCATAGATTTTTTATCTATTCTGATGGATATTAGTTTTTAGTTTGGGTCAACAAAATTACCTCTGCTATGAACATTCATTGTATGCCTTTTGGTAGACATAAATACTGATGCATGTTTAGAAATATACTCAGGGTGGCGCCTCGGTGGCGCAGCAGTTAAGCGTCTGCCTTCGGCTCAGGGGGCGTTGTGGGATCGGGCCCCACATCAGGCTCCTCCACTATGAGCCTGCTTCTTCCTCTCGCATTCCCCCTGCTTGTGTTCCCTCTCTCGCTGGCTGTCTCTATCTCTGTCAAATAAATAAATAAAAACTTTAAAAAAAAAGAAATATACTCAGGACTAGGGGTGCCCAGGTGGTGCAGTAGGTTAAACATTGGACTCTTGGTTTTGGCTCAGCTCCTAATCTCAGGGTCATGAGATCAAGCCCCAAGGTGGGCTCCACATTCAGCGTGAAGTCTGCTTAAGACTCTATCTCCCTCTCGGAGGGGGGTGGGGGAATGGGATAGACTGGTGATGGGTAGTAAGGAGGGCATGTATTGCATGGTGCGCTGGGTGTTATACGCAACTAATGAATCATCGAGCTTTACATCGGAAACCGGGGATGTACTGTATGGTGACTAACATAATATAATAAAAAATCATTAAAAAAAAAAAGACTCTATCTCCCTCTCCTTCTGCCCCCCATCCCATTTGTCCTCTTTTTCTCAAATAAAAAAATAGATCTTTAAAAAGGAAATATATTCAGTACTAGAAATGCTAGGTTATATGATATGTATGTGTCCAGTACTAGTAGATACCACCAATTTGCCAAGACCTTTATACAATTTTATATTCCTATTAACAGTGCATGAGAGTACAGTTGTACTCCATATCCTCGCCAACATTTGATATTTTCTGTCTTTTTTCATTTTAGTTATTCTAGTGGGTATGGAGTGGTACCCTTTAGATTTTAATTTGTTTTACCCTGTTGACTAACATAATGGATCACTTTGTATATGTGTGTGATTGGGAAACACTGTTTTATGAGGTGCTTATTCAACACTGACTTTTTTTTTCTATTGAGGTTTCTGACTGCTACTTATAGATTTTTAGGGGATCTTAATATATATGGATTTGAGTCATCTGTCCTGTATATGCAATGCAAATATTTTCTCCCACCCTGTGGCTGGCCTTTTCACCACTGTCTTTTGATAAAGAGAACACATTAATTTTTTAATATATTCTAAGTCATCTTCTTTTACCTTTGTGATTAGCACTATTCTATTTTATCTTTAAGAAATCTCTACCTCTTCCAAGATCATGAAGATATTCTCTTTTTCTTCTTAAAAAAATTATTGTTTTACCTTACACCTTTTCATGTTTATATCTATTTATATCCACCTGGAATTCATTTTTCTGTATAATGAGAGATAAAAGTCAAAATTACTTTTTCTCTCTCCTTCCTCCTCTCCCTCCCTCCTCCTTTCCCCTCCCCCTCTTTTTGTTTTTGGACTTTCTGTTATGTCTCATTAGTCTATTTGTCTATCTTTCTAATAATAATACCTATAGCTTTAGAATATACACATAGCTTTAAAACTTCAAAATAAGCCTTGATATTGATATTAGATTTGATTTGATTGTAAGTTCTCCAGCTATATTTTTCTTCCTCAAGATTGCCTTATTTATTTTTGGCACTTTTATATTTCTATATAAACTTTGGAGTCAGTGTTGTTTTCTTTCTATTTATTCTTCGTGGTGTTGAATCTTTGGATTGATAACTTTAAAAATGTTTAACCTTGGGCGCCTGGGTAGTGCAGTCATTAGGCATCTGCTTTTGGTTCAGGGCATGATCCCGGCTTTCTGGGATTGAGTCCCACATTGGGCTTCTCCACTGGGAGCCTGCTTCTTCCTCTCCCACTCCCCCTGCTTGTGTTCCCTCTCTCGCTGGCTGTCTATCTCTGTGAAATAAATAAATAAATAAATAATCTTTTAAAAAAATAAAATAAATAAAAATGTTTAGCCTTTAGCTACTTAATTATTGCTTTTGCTCCTTTCTCTGTCTTTCTTCTGCAAAATTACACATTACAATTTATTTTGCTGTGTCCCTCATGTTTCTTACTCTTTTCTATATTTTTGTCTCTCTATGCTTTAGTTTTGCTATTTTCTGTTTACCCATTTTTTAAGTTCTCTAATGCCATATTCTGTGTGTTAAATCTATCCATTGGCAGGAATCCAAGATGGTGGAGGAGTAGGAGACCTTAGTTTCATCTAGTCCCAGGAATTCAGCCAGATAGCTATCAAATCATTCTGAATACCTGCAAACTTGACCAGAGATCTAAGAAAAGAATAGCTGCAACTCTACAAATAGAAAAGCGACCACCTTCTGCAAGGTAGGAGGTGTGGAGAAGTGAATCCAAGGTGATATAAGGGAAGATAAACCACTGGGGGTGGGAGCCTCCATCAGCCAGCTACCAGAAAGTGATATAGCAATGGAGCACAAAATCAGAACTTTCAGAAGTCTGCTCCAGTGAGGGACATCACTCAGGTGGCTAAGCGGGGGTGGAACCCTAGGTGGGACAGTGTGGTCTCAGGACCTTGGGGTCACAGGAAGACTGGGGGTGCCTGAGTGTGGCAGAGTTCCAAGGCATCAGAGCTGGGAAGCCAGCTCCGGGGCTGGAGATTGGGAGGCTGCCATTCTGATTCTCATCCTCTAAAGCAGTGAGGAAAGCCTTCAGGGAACAAAAGACACATAGAGCAAACCAGAGAAGATTACTTAGCCTGACTCCTGGCAAGGGTGGCCCCTGGCAAGGGTGCCCCTGGCTGGGACAAATACACTTGAGAATCAAAGCAACAGGCCCCACCCACAGAAGATCATCAAGAACATCCAGCCAAGATCAAGTTTACCAATCAATGAGAACTGCTGAACTCCAGCCCTAGGGGAATACAGCACATAGAATTCATGGCTTTTTTCCAATGATTCTTAAGCCTTTCAATTTTATTTTTTTCTTAATTATTTTCTCTTTCCTTTTGTAACCAATTTCTTATTTTATCAATTCCTTTTTAAAATCTTTTTTAATTTTCATTTTTACAGTTATATTCTACTCTGTTGTATTTAATTTTGTTTTTGTATATATATATATACATTTTTTTCTTTCTTTACAATTTTGGGACACAGTTTTTTCTAACAGACCAAAATACATCCAAAATCTAGTGTATGGCTCTGTTCTATTCACCTGTCTGATCATATTCTCTTTTATCTTTCTTTTTTTTTTCAGTTATACCTCAATAAAAATATTTATTTTTTTATTTTTTTATAATAATATTTTTTTATTATATTATGTTAGTCACCATACAGTACATCCCTGGTTTTTGATGTAAAGTTCCATGATTCATTAGTTGTGTATAACACCCAGTGCACCTTGCAATACGTGTCCTCCTTACTGTCCATCACCAGCCTATCCCATTCCCCCATCCCCCTCCCCTCTGAAGCCCTCTTCTTTTTGTTAAAGTTTTTTTTTTAATTTTTATCTTTACAGTTACACATTCTATCCTTTCAATGTATTTAATTTTATCTTTGTACATATGTAAGTTTTTCTTTCTTTACAATTTTGAGATATAGTTTCTTCTAACAAGCTGAACAAAATACAATCAGGATACAGTGTATCACTCTGTTCTCTTCACCTCCCTGTTTATATCCTTTACTTTTTTGCTGTTGTTGTAGTTATTTTTTCTCTTTTGCTTTTTCTTATCTTTTAATTTTCATTTTTACAGTTACATTCTATCCTTTCATTGTATTTGATTTTATTTTTGTACATATATGTTTTTCTTTCTTCACAATTTTGTGATCTAGTTTTCTAACAAACAGACCAAAATACACACAGGATTCAGTGTTTTGCTCTATGCTCTTCAGCTGTGTGCTTATATTCTCTTTTTTTTCCTTAAAAAAATTTTTTTTTATTTCCAGTATCTTCTGATTTGTTTAGTGTATATTTCTCTGGGGTCATCGTTGCCATTTTAGTATTTTATTCTCTCATTCATCTATTCTTCTCTGGACAAAATGACAAGATGGAAAAACTCACCACAAAACAGAGAAGAGGCAATACTGACTGCCAGGGACCTAATCAGTATGGACATAAGTAAGATGTTGGAACTAGAGCTCAGAAAAACAATTTAAAGATACTAGCTAGACCTGAAAAAAGCATAGAGAATTCCTTTCTGGAGAAATAAAAGAACTAAAATCTAACCAAGTCAAAATCAAAAAGGCTATTAATGAGATGCAATAAAAAATGGAGGCTCTAACTCCTAGGATAAATGAGGAAGAAGAGAGAATTAGTGATATAGACGACAAAATGATGGAGACTAAAGAAGCTGAGTAAAAGAGAGAACCAACTACTGGATCACAAGGGGAGAATTTGAGAGATAAGTGACACCATAAAGCAAAACAATATTATAATACTTGGATGACAGAAGACGAAAGGGGGGACACAAGGTATACTGGAGCAAATTATAGCTGAGAATTTCTCTAATCTAGGGAAGAAAGCAGGCATCCAAGTCCAGGAGGCACAGAGAATGCCCCTCAAAAATCAATAAAAATAGGTCAATACTCCAACATTTGATGGTGAAATTTGCAAATCTCGGAGACAAGGAGAAGATCCTGACCCCAGCTCGGGACAAGAGGTCTGTGACCTACAAGGGTAGAAATATTAGATTGACAGCAGACCTATCCACAGAGACCTGGCAGGCCAGAAAGGACTGGCACGATATATTCAGGGAGCTAAATGAGGAAAAATATGCTGCCAAGAATACTTTATCCAGCTAGGATGTCAATCAAAATACAGGAGTGATAAAAAGCTTCTAGGACAAACAGAAACAAAAGAACTTGTGATCACAAACCAGCCCTACAAGAAATATTAAAAAGGATCCTCTAAGCAAAGAGAGAGCCCAAAAGTAATATAGACCAGAAAGGGAGAAACAATATATAGAAACAGGGACTTTACAGGTAATACAATGGCACTAAATTCATATATTTGATTAGTTACTCTGATTGTAAATGGGCTAAATGCCCCAATCAAAAGACACGGGGTATCAGATTGGATAAAAAAGCAAAGCCAATAGATATGCTGTCTGCAAGAGACTCATTTTAGACCCAAAGACACCATCAGATTTAAGGTGAGGGGGTGGAAAACAATTTATCATGCTAATGAACATTAAAAGAAAGCTGGGGTGGCAATCCTTAGAGCTGATAAATTAGATTTTAAACCAAAGACTGTAATAAGAAAGGAGGAAGGACACTATATCATAATTAAAAGGTCTATCCAACAAGAAGATCTAACAATTGTAAATATTTATGCCCCTACCATGGGAGCAGCCAATTATATAGGCCAATTAATAACAAAATTAAAGAAACATATCGATAATAATACAATAATAGTACGGGACTTTAACACCCCACTCACTGCAATAGACAGATCATCTAAGCAGATCAATAAGGAAACAAGGTTTTGAATGACACACTGGACCACATGGACTTCACAGATATATTCAGAACACTCCACCCTAAAGCAAAAGAATGCATTCTTCTCAAGTACACATGGAACATTCTCCAAAATAGATCACATATTGGGTTACAAATCAGGTCTCAACTGGTACCAAACCACTGGGGTCGTTCCCTAACTATTTTCAGATCACAATACTTTGAAACAGGAACTCACTCACAAGAGGAAATTTGAAAAGAACTCAAATACATGGAGGCTAAAAAGCATCCTACTAAAGAATGAATGGGTCAACCAGGAAATTAAAAAAAAAAAGAATCTAAAAAAATTCATAAAAACAAATGAAAATGAAAACACAACTGTTCAAAACCTTTGGTACATAGCAAAGGTGGTCCTAAAAGGGAAGTATATAGCAATACAAGCCTTTCTCAAGAAACAAGAAGGGTCTTAAATACACAACCTAACCATAAACCTAAAGGAGCTAGAGAAAGAACAGCAAATAAAATCTAAGCCAGCAGGAGAAAAGAAATAATAAAGATTAGAGTGCAAATCAATGAAATAGAAACCAAAAGAACAGTAGAACAGATCAATGAAACTAGAAGCTGGTTTTTTGAAAGAATTAGAGAGATTGATAAACACCTAACCATAGTATTCAAAAAGAAAAGAGAGAGGACGTAAACAAATAAAATCATGAGTGAAAGAGGAGAGATCACAACCAACACCAAAAAAATTACAATTATAAGAACATATTATGAGCATCTGTATGCCAACAAATTAGGCAATCTGGAAGAAATGGATGCATTCCTGGAAACTTATAAATTACCAAAACTGAAACAGGAAGAACTAGAAAATGTGAACAGACCCATAACCAGCAAGGAAATTGAATCACTAATCAAAAATCTCCCAAAAAACAAGAGTCCAGGGCTAGATGGCATCCCAGCAGAATTCTACCAACATTTAAAAAAGAATTAATACATTTTCTTCTGAAGTTGTTTCAAAAAATAGAAATGGAAGGAAAACTTCCAAACTCATTCTATGAGGCCAGCATTACCTTGATCCCATAACCAGACAAAGACCTCACCAAAAAGGAGAGTTACAGACCAATATCCCTGATGAACATGGATGCCAAAATACTCAAAATGATCCTAGCTAATAGGATCAAACAGTACATTAAAAGCATTATTCACCATGACCAAGTAGGTTTTATGCCTGGGATGCAAGGGTGGTTCAACATTCTCAAATCAATCAGTGTGATAGAACACATTAATAAGAGAAAAGACAAGAACCATATGATCCTCTCAATTGATACAGAAAAAGCATTTGACAAAATACAGCATCCTTTCCTGATTAAAATCCTTCAGAGTGTAGGGATAGAGGGCACATTCCTCAATTTCATAAAAACCATCTATGAAAAGCCTACAGCCAATATCATTCTCAATGGGGAAAAGCTGAAAGCCTTTCCCTTAAGATCAGGAACACTATAAGGATGCCCACTCTCACCATTATTGTTCAACATAGTACTAGAACTCCTAGCAACAGCAATCAGACAACAAAAAAGAATAAAAGGTATTCAAATTGGCAAAGAGGAAGTCAAACTCTCTCTCTTCGCAGATGACATGATACTTTATATGGAAAACCCAAAAGACTCCACTCCCAAATTACTAGAACTCATACAACAATTCAGTAATGTGGCAGGATACAAAATCAATGCAGAGAAATCAGTTGCATTTCTATACACTAACAATGAGACTGAAGAAAGAGAAATTAGGGAATCAATTCCATTTACAATAGCACCAAAAACCATGAGATATCTTGGAATAAACTTAACCAGAGAGGTAAAGGATCTATACTCTAGAAACTACAGAACACTGATGAAAGACATTGAAGAAGACACAAAAAGATGGAAAAACATTCCATGCTCATGGATCAGAAGAATAAACATAGTTAAAATGTCTATGCTATCTAGAACAATCCACATTTTCAATGCCATCCCGATCAAATACCAATGACATTTTTCAAAGTGCTGGAACAAACAATGTTAAAATCTGTGTGGAACCAGAAAAGACCCCAAATCACCAAGCAAATGTTGAAAAAGAAAAACAAAGCTGGGGGCATCACGTTGCCTGATTTCAAGCTATACTACAAAGCTGTGATCACAAAGACAGCATGGTACTGGCACAAAAACAGACACAATGGAACAGAATATAGACTCCAGAAATGGACCCTCGACTGTATGGTCAACTAATCTTTGACAAAGCAGGAAAAAACATCCAGTGGAAAATAGACTGTCTCTTAAATAAATGGTGCTGGAAAAACTGGACAGCTACATGCAAAAGAATGAAACTTGACCACTCTCTCACACCATACAGAATTCTACCAACATTTAAAAAAGAATTAATACCTTTTCTTCTGAAGTTGTTTCAAAAAATAGAAATAGAAGGGAAAATTCCCAACTCTTTCCATGAGGCCAGCATCACCTTGATCCCAAAACCAGAAAAAGACCTCACCAAAAAGGGGAGTTACAGACCAATATCCCTGATGAACATGGATGCCAAAATTCTCACCAAAATACTAGCCAATAGGATCCAACAGTACATTAAAACGATTATTCCCCATGAGCAAGCGGGATTTATTCCTGGGCTGCAAGCATGGTTCAACATCCACAAATCAATCAATGTAATACACTACATAGGGGCACCTGGGTGGCTCAGTCTTTAAGCGTCTGCCTTCGGCTCAGGGCGTGATCCTGGCATTCTGGGATTGAGCCCCACTTCAGGCTCATCTGCTGGGAGCCTGCTTCTTCCTCTCCCACTCCCCCTGCTTGTGTTCTCTCTCTCCCTGGCTGTCTCTCTCTGTCAAATAAATAAATAAAAATCTTTTTTAAAAATGTAATACACTACATAAATAAAAGAAAGGATAAGAACCATATGTCCTCTCAATAGATGCTAAAAAAAAAACATTTGACAAAGTACAGCATCCTTTCTTGATTAAAACTCGTCACAGTGAAGGGATAGAGGGAACATACCTCAATATCATAAAAGCCATATAGGAAAAGCCCACAGCGAATATCATTCTCAATGCGGAAAAACTGAGAGGTTTTCTCCTAAGGTCAGGAACACAGCAGGGATGTCCCCTATCACCATTACTGTTCAACATTGTGCTAGAAGTCCTAGCCTTAGCAATCAGACAACAAAAAAATAAAAGGCATTCAAATTGACCAAGAAGGAGTCAAACTCTCCCTCTTCACAGATGACATGATACTTTATGTGGAAAACCCCAAAGACTCCACCCCAAAATTGCTAGAACTCATACAGAAATTCATTAACATGGCAGGATACAAAATCAATCCACAGAAATCAGTTGCATTTCTATACACTAACAATGTGACTGAAGAAAGAGAAAGTAAAGAATCGATTCCATTTACAATTGCACTAAAAACTGTAAGATACCTAGGAATAAACCTAACCAAAGAGGCAAAGGATCTGTACTCAGAAAACTATGGAACACTTATGAAAGAAATTGAGGAAGACACAAAGAAATGGAAAAACGTTCCATGCTCATGGGTTGGAGGAACAAATATTGTTAAAATTTCTATGCTACCTAGAGCAATCTACAAATTCAATGCAATCACTATCAAAATACCATCAGGATTTTTCACAGAGCTGGAACAAATAATCCTAAAATTTGTATGAAAAAAGACCCTGAATAGCCAAAGGAATGTTGAACAAGAAAACTAAAGCTGGAGGCATCATAACTCCAGAGTTCAAGCTCTATCACAAAGCTGTGATCATCAAGACAGTATGGTACTGGCACAAAAACAGACACATAGATCAATGGAACAGAATAGAGAACCCAGAAATGGACCCTCAACTCTTTGTCAACTAATCTTCGATAAAGCAGGGAAGAATATCCAATGGAAAAAGGACAGTCCCCTCAGTAAATGGTGTTGGGAAAATTGGACAGCCACATGCAGAAGAATGAACCTGGACCATTTCCTTATACCATACACAAAAATAGACTCAAAATGGATGAAAGACTTAAAAGTGAGGCAGGAATCCATTAAAATCCTATAGGAGAACATAGGCAGTAACATCTATGACCTCAGCTGCAGCAGCTTCCTGTTAGACACGTCTCCAAAGGCAAGGGAAACAAAGGAAAAGTGAACTATTGGGACTTCATAAAGATAAAAAGCTTTTACACAGCAAAGGAAGCAGCCAACAAAACCAAAAGACAACTGACAGAATGGGAGAAGATATTTGCAAATGACATATCAGATAAAGGGCTAATATCCAAAATCTTAAAAAACTTATCAAACTCAACACCCAAAGAACAAATAATCCAATCAAGAAATCAGTAGAAAACATGAATAGACATTTCTCCAAAGCAGACATACAAATGGGCAACAGACACATGAACAAAAATGCTCAACATCCCTTGGCATCAGGGAAATACAAATCAAAACCACAATGAGATACCACCTTACAACAGTCAAAATGGCTAAAATTAAGAAGTCAAGAAAGGACAGATGTTGGTGAGGATGCAGAGAAAGGGAAACCCTCTTACACTGTTGGTGGGAATGCAAACTGGTGTAGCCACTCTGGAAAACAGTATGGAGGTTCCTCAAGAAGTTAAAAATAGAGCTACCCTATGACCCAGCAATTTTACTACTAGGTATTTATCCAATGGATACAAACATAGTGATTTGAAGGAGTACATGTTTATAGCAGCAATGTCCACTATAGCCAAAATATGGAAAGAGCTCAGATGTCTGTCGACAGATGAATGGATAAAGAAGAAGTTGTATGTACACACACACACACACACACACACACACACACTCAGGAATATTACTCAGCCATCCAAAGAATGAAATCTTGCCATTTGCAATGACGTGGATAGAACTAGAGGGTATTATGCTAGGTGAAATAAGTCAATCAGAGAAAGACGATTATCATTTGATCTCACTCAGGTGGAATTTAAGAAACAAAACAGGGGATCATAGGGGAAGAGAGGAAAGAATAAACCAAGACGAAATCAGAGAGGGAGACAAACCATAAGAGACTCTTAATTACAGGAAACAAACAGGGTTGCTGGAGGAAAGGGAGGTGGGGGGGATGGGGGTTACTACATGATATACATTAAGGAGGGCACGTGATGTAATGAGCACGGGGTATTTTTTAAGACTGATGAATCACTGACCTCTAGTTGTGAAACCAATAATACATTATATGTTAATTAATTGAATTTGAATTTTAAAAAATGGAAAAAAAATCTATCCATTGAATTCTAAATTTTGGATATGCATTTTTCCATAAGTAATTTCTAATTTGTTTTCTTTATAGATTTCCAATTTTCTGTTGAAATTCCTTTTTTATCTCTTTTATCTATTTTATTCATCTTTTCTCTTTTTTCTTGAACATAGTTTTTAAAAGCCCTTGTCTACAAACTCTGATACCTTGGTCACCTGTAGCTCTATTTCCATATCCCATTTCTTTTTGTTTTAAAATCCTGGTTTTAGGTCATATGGTCCTGTCTATTGGTATGCTTAATGATTTTTTTTTTATTGAATTGCAGACATTGCATAACAAACTGTAGATTTTTTCAGATGATGTTGATTTCCACCAGAAGGGCTTCATTCTTTCCTTTGCTAAACAGTTAATGTAGAAGAATTATTATCTTAATCTCGTAAGGGACTGAGTTGAATTCTAGTTTTGGTTAAACTTGGTATGTCTCTGCTGTTCCCTTGTAACTAGGACATAGCTTCTCTAGAGATTTAAACTGATAGCCTGTCATGCCTTCTTTTTTATAGCATTGGGAGACTGTAGGAAGGCCAGCTTTACTTTTCAGAGGCTTTCATATTCTTTTTTAGCATTTTGACTTGTGCATATTCAAAATTTAACAATTGTATTGAGAGGGATATTAGCCAAGAGTTTGAGACCTTCTAGATCTCTATTTTTATCACTTCTGCTCTGTGTGACCATGAAAACTATTTCTTTTTTTCCCCCTATCATCTAGCAGCAGCCCTATGCTTAGGGCCAAACTTGAATTCTAAGCTGCAATCCATGGCCAGAATTGTCAAATACCACAAAGAATGAAGAAAATGCAGGTCACAAATTCATCTACGAGAGGTTCTACCCTTTCTCCAGAATTTTGTCTTTCAATCCTCATTTCCTCTACAGTTCTGGGTTTTCTAATTGTTCATAAGGGGAGCACTGTTCACACACAGACTTTTTTTCACTATTTTTGCCATTATCACTGTAATCTGAGCCATTATCATTTCTCATCTGAACTATTACAATAACCTTTTAACTGGACTTCCTCCTTCTGTTCTTCCCATATTCATATTTTTAACAGTGTATCCATAATTATTCTTCTAAAACATAAGTCAGAAAATGTAATCATTTCATTCCAAATTTTCCAACCACTTCCCATTTTCTCTCAGTAAAATTCAAAGCCCTTTAATGTCCTACAAGACTGTAGATGAACTGGCCTCTTCTTTGATCATATCCTTTTCTACTGCTTTCCTCTTTGTTGTATCCAGCCATACTGGACACTTTGATGTTCCTTGGAGAAGCCAGACACTTTTCTGACTTATCCGTGGGTGTTCCCTCTACCTGGAGCAAGTTTCCTCTAATATCTGCATTATTAACGCTTTTACCTCCCTAAAATTTCTGCTCAATTTTCACTTTTTCAAAGAGGCCTATGCTGATTTCCTTATTTTAAATTTCAATGGCAACACCTATCTTTCACCTAGACAAGACTGATTCCCCTTATTCTGCAGTACTTTTATGTCTTCCCATGGTGATTTTCACTTTACCACATACTTTATACTTTACTTTCTAATCTGTTGTTTATTTTATCTTCCACCATCATTTTCTCTTCTATAATATAAGCTCCACAAAGACAGAGTCTTTGTTTTATTCATGGATGTATTACAAGCTCCTACAATAGAGCCTGGCTCATAAGAGACAATCTATAAGTATTTGACAATGATTGAAAAAAATATGTCACATGTAATTATTTAGATCTTTTCAAATGCACTTTCTGCTTCAAAATATAGAGCTAAATTTAATTTAGACACAATCAACACAGACCTTGATATATTGCTCAGATGACTCCCTATATGAAACTTACTCTAAAATTCTTAGAGTTAGAAACTCACTCAAATTCTATTCAATTTTGATTTTTCTAATTTATTTGAAAATGGGCTATGTATCTACTCATTTCTCATTGAGATTTACAGTTACTGGTAAAGGCGACACTCTGTAAAAATGAGAAAATCTCCAGAGTCTCTACCATTTACTGTAGAGAATTACATAGAACTATATGAGATGCAAATAGAATAGGCATTTCAAAAATAAAAACACATTCTCTTTTGGGAATCTTGTCTTTAGGAAGCTGCTACTATACTCTATATTAGCTCTGTCTTTTTATTCATTCATTCATTCTCAAGTTTTTATTTAAATTCTAGTTAGTTAACATACAGTGTAACATTAGTTTCAGGTGTTATAATATAGTGATTTATCACTTAAATATAACATCCAGTGTTCTCACAGTATATTAGCTCTGTCTTGCTACGTCCTCTGGACAACTTAGGAAACAGACGCTATTATTTCAATCTAATGACAGAAATTAGTCTGAAATAGTGAAATAATGTTTGCTATCTAGAAAGAAAAATTAAAAGCTAAGTCTCCTCCTCCTGACCAGTTAGTATTATTCAACCCCACCTCCCTTCCCCACTTCCATACCACCCTGAATTCAAAGCTTAAGCTTTAGAAATTACTAGGGGACACAATAGGAAATACTGTTTCTTTAGAAAGAAGATCAGGTAAACAGAAAGTAAGAAAATATTTGACAGAGAGATAGAGAGCATAAGTGGCAGAGCAGCAGGCAGAGGGAGAGGGAGAAGCAGGGAGCCCAATGGGGGCTCAATCCCAGGACCCTGGGATCATGACCTGAGCTGAAGGCAGCCACTTAACAGACTGAGCCACCCAGGTGAAACAACAAATGTTGGGGAGGATGTGGAGAAAGGGGATCCCTCTTACACTGTTGGTGGGAATGCAAGTTGGTACAGCCACTTTGGAAAACAGTGTGGGGGTCCCTTAAAAAGTTAAAAATTGAGCTACCCTGTGATCCAGCCATTGCACTACTGGGTATTTACCCCAAAGATACAGACGTAGTGAAGAGAAGGGCCATATGCATCCCAATGTTCATAGCAGCATTGTCCACAATAGTTAAATCGTGGAAGGAGCCGAGACGCCCTTCAACAGATGACTGGATTAAGAAAATGTGGTCCATATATACAATGGAATATTACTCAGCCATCAGAAAGAACGAGTTCTCAACATTTGCAGCAACATAGATGGGACTGGAGGAGGTTATGCTAAGTGAAATAAGTCAAGCAGAGAAAGACAATTATCATATAGTTTTACTCATTTGTGGAACATAAGGAATAGCAGGGAGATCATTAGGAGAAGGCAGGGGAAAATGAAGGGGGGGGTAAACAGAGGGAGGAAATGAACCACGAGAGACTATGGACTCCAGGAAACAAACTGAGGGTTTTAGAGGGGAGGGGGATGGGGGGAAAGGTCAGCCTGGTGAAGGGCACGTATTGCATTAAGCACTGGGTGTTATATGCAAACAATGAATCATGGAACACTACATCAAAAACTAATGATGTACTGTATGGTGACTAACATATCATAATAAAAAAAAGGAAGGAAGGAAGGAAGGAAGGAAGGAAGGAAGGAAGGAGAAGAAGAAAGAAAGAAGAAAGAAAGAAAGAAAGAAAGAAAGAAAGAAAGAAAGAAAGAAAGAAAGAAAATACATACAACTTCCAAACTTCAGTGGGCAAGCATGCACATCCATAGGAAAATCTTCCAAATGCATGGGGCACTCAGCATGAATTGTTAACCTAAAAGAAAGGAGAACAGAAAATTAGATTAAGCTAAAACGAATGGTGGTAAACACACAGTTGAGTGTCCATTGACCAGCAATGGGGTGTCCCTAAGAATACTGGGATTTTGTTTATACTGAGATTGAAGTCTTTATGAACCCAAGGGATGAATTAAATGAACTAGAGGGACTCTCAAAGCAACATTCAGATTTTTAGATCAGTTTTGAATCCCACCCTACCACCTTTAGAAAAACAAATATAATTATCTGCCTTAGCTGAGCTCCCTCACCCAGCCCTCCTCCTCAAAGCAGACTGAAAACATCAAGTCCTGACTCATTCACTCCTGATAGCAGTTTAATTATTAAATAATTCTCAGCAGGCTATCAAGTGAGTTAACCAATTTAAAGACTACACTGGAAAGGAGAGATGAATATCTTTATCCTGATAATGAACAGGTACAAAAGATGGCTCTGCTGCTTACAACTGCTATAGCTTTGTTGAAGGAGATGACTCTTGGAGAACACATATACATGCTTGTGTATACATGCATGCACAGGCACACACACACACACACACACACACACACACACACACACCCCTGGCCAGGAAATAAAATACAAAGGTAATGGAGGACATAAAAAACTTCAGAGGTTAAGTCTAAAGAGCTTATGCTTTCTTTATAGGAACAACATGTAGGAGAGACTGCATGGATTCCTCAATGAAAATCTGAATGAGGTATGATTTGCCATGCCCACGTATTCATTTTCCTGCATTAGTCTGCTTAAAAAATCTATTCTAAGATTTCCCTTCTGATTTCTTTAAAGAATTTTGAGCCTCAACTTCCCTTGGCCCAGGTAGTAGCCTCCTATGTAGAAATGGGACCTACACAGCAGAAATTCACAGTTCTTTGGAGCCTAGCTCTGAGGACTTATTTCTAGCTAATCAGTATATTTCCTGGTTACACTAGATTCAATCTATGCCATCCTCTTGGAGTTCTAGGGGGCCAACTGGCCAGCATCTCCAATCCTAGTTAATTGTTAAATCTGATGAATGTGTAACATTTCACAAATGATCAGAGGAGCAATACTAGATATTGTGCAAAGCAGGCTGATTAAAAGAAACATGCTCAGGTGTGTATTAGCAAGAACTCTAGACTAAAACGCAGAAACCAAGTGCATGCTCTTCAACAAATACTTATCCATCTCTTATTTTTAGTTCTCCCATCTAAACAGTAAGAGGAACTAAGATGGCAAGTGTCCTTGCAGATCCAACTAATCCCTTCAATATTTATTAAAGTTTCCATGTGTCTTAGACAAAAGCTTAATTCTCAAGTCAGCCTGCAATATCCCACCAATCCACCTTTTATCTTAAGGCATAAAGGGGGTTCCATAATTCAAAGAATTTGACAGACAAAAAATGTATTTCACTGAGAAACCTGTTCCTTGTGTTGGATACTTAAAAGATTCCATGAGAGTTTGATAAAGAAAATTGTGTTCCTTCTTTCCACTTATATTAGTGTTTCCAAGACACTGACTTTTATGAGTAATGCCAAAGGGAAATTACTTTATGTCTACCCAGCAGTCCTGGGGACATGGCAAATAAGACCACAACAAATAGATTATCGAAGCAAGATGCAAAGGGCACTGATTTCTGATTAAGAGCAGAACTGATTTATATAACTTCTCTGTCTTCCTTCCCATATACTTCTTGCCCATCCTATCTAGGCACAGAGCAGAGAGAAGAAAGCACATGTTGGTAAGGGCAGGGTACTTCATAAGCCAGATTATGCTGTGCTCTTTTCATTGGTTTTTAAACACATCCTAATGCTGTCTGACATCCCATGGCATACTGTCTTCCCTTCTTCCTTTCTTCCTTCTCTTTACCTTGCTACAACTTTCAAGACCCCTTCAAGTTTTTCTGCAGCAGAAAGCAGCCTGACTATACTTAGGGTAATATCTTCATCACTACAATCTATGTCACAAACAAATCCATCCCCTCCAAAACTTTCCTTCCATCCTCCTCCTCCTCTTTCCCCTCCTCCTCCTCTTCCTCTGCCTCCTCCTCTTATTATTATTATTGTTATTGTTTTCTGTGACAAGAATACTTTTTTTTAGAGATTTTATTTATTTATTGGACAGAGAGAGATACAGTAAGAGAGGGAACACCAGCAGGGGGAGTGGGAGAGGAAGAAGCAGGCTTCCCACTGAGCAGGGAACCTGATACGGGGCTCAATCCCAGGACCCTCAGATCATGACCTGAGCCAAAAGGCACCTGCTTAATGACTGAGCCACTCAGATGCCCCTGTGATAATTTAAGTATACCATAGAGTATTGTTAATTGAGAAAAGGACCAGAATAGACATTACTCCAAAGAAAACATACAAATGCACACAGGTATATGACAAGGTCCTCAACATCACTAATAATCAGGGAAATGCAAATGAAAACCACAATGAGATATTACCTCATACCTGTTAGATAGGCTATTATCAAAAAGACAAGAGATAACAAGTATTGATGAGGATATGGAGAAAAGGCAACCCTGTGCACTGTTGGTAGGAATGTAAATTGGTGCAGTACCTCTAGAAAACAGTATGGAATTTCTTCAAAAAATTAAAAATAGAGCTACCATAGGATCCAGCAATCCTACTTTTGGGACATCCAATGTTACTGAAATCAGGATTTCAAAGAGATATCTGCACTCCCATTTGTAGCATTATCCACAATAGCCAAGACATGGAAGCAATCTAAGTATACATCAATAGGTGGATAAGAAAATGTATATACATAGAATGGAATATTACTCAGCCTTAACAAAAGAAAGAAATCCTGCCATTTTCAACCACATTGATGAATCTAGAGGATACCATGCTAAGTGAAATAAACCAGACAGAGAAAGACAAATACTATATGACCTCCCTTAAATGTGGGATCTAAAATAGTCAAACTCATAGAAGCAGAGAGTAAAATGGTGGTTGCTGGGGGCTGGAGGGGAGAGAATAGGGAGGTATTAGTGAAAGGGTACTAAGTTTCAGTTTTGCAAGACGAACAAGTCCTAGAGATCTATTGTACAGCAAATGGTCTTAATGAGCTTTTCAGAAAAGGTCAGAGACCCATCAAAATGTAACATTCAGATCATAAGGACTCAGTTCCATTCCATGGTTTGGCCTGCTTTGATTCTTATGCAAAAATGAGACAGGAAGTAAGCAGCAATCCAGGAAATCCCTTTCTTTGGAGGTAAAAGATACAGATAGAAAGGAAGCTTTTTTTAGCCCTGTATGTGTGCATACATGTTTGCACACGCACACACACCCTCCCCTCCATTACTGCTCTCATTTCACTGTGTTTTGCAGCATCCTGGCTCCCTTGTTACCCTACCATTTGCTGTTCAAAAGTTGGTTTCTATTCTACCACAGTAAAAAGTTCAAGTTTTATTACTGCCCTGGCCCCCTAACTGGTCTCTCTGCTGTCACCCTTTGCCTTTATAGTATATTCTCTACACAATAGCCTTCTAACACTTCTTCATCTTTTTTTAAAGATTTTATTTATTTATTTATTTGACAGAGAGTACGTATGCATGCACAAGCAGGTGGAGCAGCAGGCAGAGGGAGAGGAAGAAGCAGGCTCCCCACTGAGCAAGGACCCCTCAACACAGGACTCAATCCCAGGACCCTGGGATCATGACCCGAGCCAAAGGCAGACGCTTAACCGACTGAGCCACCTAAGTACCCCTAATGCTTCTTCATCTTATACAGACTAAAATCCAAAGTCCTTGCCATGGCTAATAGGGTCTTATATGATCTTGTCTTCTGTTCTTCTCTGGCTTATCGCCTACAATGCCCTCCCTTGTTCATTTTGTCCCAGTCACACTGGCTTCCTTCCTGCCCTTTCAACATGCCAGGCTCTCTTACAGCCTGGCTCTTGCACTTGTTATGCCCTCACACCTCTTTCAAGTCTTCGCTTAATTATTATCTTCTAAATGAGGCCCGCCCTGACTTGCACTCAGTTTATTATCTACACTAGGTTAGTAAACCTTACCATGCTCTTTCTTTTCCCACAGCACCTAACATATAACATGCTATAACATTTATTTTTTTCTATTTATCATTTTTTTCTCCTTACTATAAGATTATGGATTTTTGCCTTGTTTTCTCTTTGATGTGTGCCAGGAGCCTAGCACATTACCTAGCACATTATAGGTTTTCAATACATATCCACTGAATGAATGAATGAATGAATGAATGAATGAAGAGGTTTCTTTCCTAAAAGCATGTGTTTCTATGGGGATTTTGCAGAAAGGAGGTGTAGACTGGGAAGACAGGGTTTAGGTAATTTTAGGGTTCCAGGCAAAAGCATCTTAATATGATTCCTTAATAGCATAATATCTCAACCTATTCTCTTCAGTGGACATATAGCCTTTATCCTGAAATTTCAGAGAAGAGCCTTATCAAAAACATCCAGTTTTATCCCCTCGGATGTTTTACATATGATGAAACAGAAGGGAAGGAAATTGTCCATATCACCAAACAAGTCTGGTCCAGAGCTGACTAAAAGTTTCCTGGTTCTTTGGTGTAGTCAACAAATATTTTTTGATCACCAACTATGTGCCAGCTATTATTCTAAGCAATGTAAGTATATTAGTAAACATACCAAGAGTGCTGCCCTCTTAGAACTTACATTTGAGTAGAGGGAAGACAAAAAAATTAAAAAGATAAATCAATCAATCCATCAATCAGTAAAAGGTAATATGCCTCAGGAAGAAAAATAATATATGAATAGAAAGTATTGGGGAGGGATTGCAATTTTTAATAGGGTGTTCAGGAAATAGCCCACTGAGCAGGTGACTTTTAAGCAGTGACCTGAAGGAAATGAGAATGAGCCTTGGAGGAAGAACATTCAAAGTAGAGGGGGTAACAAATACAAAGACCTTGAGGTAGAAGTTAGCCCAATGTATTCAAGGAAGAACAACTAGGCCACTGTGGCTATAGTGGAAAGATGAAGAAGAAAGATTAATAGAAGACAAATTTAAAGAGGAAACTATGGGCTAGATAGTACAAGGCCCTCCTAGGATATTTTGGTTTTCACCTTAAATGAAATGTGGAGGTATTGCATAATTTTGAGTAGAATGGTGATTTGATCTAACATTCTAGGATTATTCTGGCAGCTGTGTGAAGACTAAATTGAAGGGCAACAGTAGGAAGATGAAATTCAGCACCCATTCATGATTCAAAACTCTCAAAAAACTAGAAATAGAAGGGAACTTTCTCAATTGATAAAGAACACTTATGGAAAAAATCTACGTCTAGAACCATATTTTATGATAAAAGACTATTTCCTCCTAAGATCATGAACAAGATAAGGATGTCCACTCTCTCTTATTAAGCATTTTCCTGGAGATTTTAATCAGTCTAAGAAGGAAAGTAATGGGAAGTGACTGCTAATGGGTATGAAGTTTCTTTTTTAGAGCAACTAAAGTATTCTGAAATTACATATTGGTGATGGCTGCACAACCCTGTAAATATACCAGAAAACATACTTTTATACTTTAAAAGGGTGAATTATAGGACATGTGAGTCATATTTCAGTAAAGCTTTTAAATAATTTAAGCAAGCTATGGGTACCTAGGTGGCTCAATTGGTTAAGCATCTACCTTTGGTTCAGGTCATGATCTTAGGGTTCTGAGATCAAGCCCCACACTGAACCCCACACCAGCCCCGAGTCTGCTCCTCCCTGCTTCTCATGTATGTACTCTCTCTCTCAAATAAATAAATAAAATATTTTTTAAAAATTTAGGCAAGCTAAAGAAGTTAAAGACATAAAAAATAGAATGTAAAAAGCAAAACTGTCTTTAATCACAAATAACAGGTTTTAGATATTCTATGTTTATAGAAGTCCTAACATCATTAAGATTCTCTCCAAATTGATCAACAGATTAAACACATTCCTTATCAAAATCTCAGAAGCTTCTCTTTTTGTAAAAATAGAAAGCCGATCCTAAAAGTTATATAGGAATACAAAGGATCTAGAATAGGCAATACATATTTAATAAGAAAAAAACTGTCAAAACATACCAATAAGCTACAGTAATCAATACAGCATGGGTTTGGTCTAAAGACAGGCAATAGAGATTAAAGGAAAAGAATAGAAAGTCCAGAGATGTATTTACATATATATGGTTAATTGACTTTGACCAAGGTTCAAGAGAATTCAGTGCAGACAAAGTAGCATTTTCAGTAAATGGTGCTGGGAGAATATCTACGTATTGCGTGGTGCACTGGGTGTTATACGCAGCTAATGAATCATCGAACTTTACATCAAAAACCAGGGATGTACTGTATGGTGACTAACATAATATAATAAAAAATATTATTATAAAAAAATGAACATAGACTCTTATATCATAAACAAAAATCAACTCCAATGGAACGCAGGTCAAAATTTAAGAGCTAAAAGTTCTAAAAAAATTATAGGAGAAAATCTTTGTAACCTGGAGTCAGGCAAAGATTTCTCAGACCACCAAAGGTATGAGATATAAAAAAATAAAAAGAATCATAAAATGGACTTCATCAAACTTTAAACATTTTGCTCTTCCAAAGATACCATAAGAAAATAAAAAGACAGCCATAAAGCAAATAAATATATTTGTGAATCATATACTGATAAATAATCTATATTAAGAACTTATAAATAATTCTTACAACTCAAAAATGAGAAGAAAAACAGCCCAATTTGAACATGAGCAAGATATTTAAATATACATTTAATAAAAAATATTCTGTCAACTAATAAGGACATAAAAAGATAATCAACATCATCAGTCATTAGGGAAGTGCAAATTAAAATCACAGTGAGATACTGCTACATGTGTATTAGCATGGCTAAAATAAAAAAGACTGACAATATCAAGTGTTTGCAAGAATTTGGAGAAAATGGAACCTCATAAATCACTGGTGGAAATGTATAATTCTAAGGCACACTTTGGAAAAACATTTTGTCAGTTTCTTAAAAAGTTAAACATATACTTCCTATAAAAGCCTGTGGCTCTACTCTAGTTCTCTGTTATCTAAGAGAAATGAAAACATATGTCCAAAGAAAGACCTGTTCATAGCAGAATTATTTATGATAGCCAAAAGGTGGAAACAACCTAAATGTCCATGAAATAATGAATGAACAAAATGTGGTATATTCACACGATAGAATATTAGTCATCAGTGAAAAGGAATAAGGACAACAACATGGAGGCACTTGGGTGACTCAGTCAGCTGAGCGACCTACTCTTGATTTCAGTTCAGATCATGATCTTAGGGTTGAGATAGAGCCCAGCGTCAGACTCTGCACTGGGTGGGAGCCTGCTTAAAATCCTCTCTCTTCCTCTCCTTCTACCCTCCCCCTGCTCACATACTCTCGCTCACTCTCTCTCTCTAAAAACATTAAATAAATAAGGACAACAACATGGATGAATCTCAAGTAGCCAGACACGAAAGCTCACATACTGTATGTTTCCATTCACGTTAAGTGTCCAGGAAAGGCAAATCTATAGAGACAGAAGTAGATTAGTGGTTGCCTGAGGCTGGGGTTAAGAATGGATGGTGACTGCAAATTTTTGGAGAATTTTTTAGTGGTGATGGAAATATTCTAAATCTAGATTGTTGTTATAGTTGCACAGCTCTGTAAATTTACTAAAAAAATCATTGAATTGTACACTTAAAACATAAATTTTATCATATGTAAATAATACTTCAAAAAGAGCTCTTATAAAATTAAAAAATCAAGAGCGGCATTATAGCATAGCATTTAAGAGCAGGGATTCCAAAGCTAGACTACAAGATTTACAACCCGACTCTACCTCTTAGTAGCTATATGGAAGTTACTTCAGTTCTCTGTGCTTTGTTAGCTTATATTTTACAAATGCTGAGTAAAGCTCTAAAACTGCATAGTATTCAATAATTGGATTAATGTCTTTTACAATGAATCCTAACACCAGTGATTCTCAGTATCTCATCTATTTCGTATAGTACGAGCTACCCATGAATAATATAAATTTTACCATCAGCAGAAGGTATGTATCAGAATCTCAAAGTGGGAAGGAGGCATGAAATAGGAGGTAAACAACAGGCTGAATATGGTGGTTTGAAAATGTTTACTCCAATGATCAAGTATGTCATCTTATTAAGGATCCCTGCTATTGACTTACAGCCACTGAGTAAATAGTTTCTTTTCTACTCCTTTGGAATTAAGACAAATTTGTGACTTGGTTATTTGGTGCCTTATCTCATCCCCACTGGAAATATCTAGGTACATATCCAAAATGAAAACACATATCAGAGACTATTCTTATTATACTATTTGCTGATTATTTTCTATTATATCGCTGACAAAAAAGCCAGTGTTTATTTTACATTTATTATTAGTGCTTTGCATTTTTAGGATTTTTTTTGGTACATATTTGTCTCCTGAACTAGATTGAATACCACATGTAAGTCACTTGCTTTTATTTATTTTTTTTAATTTTTTTAAGATTTTATTTATTTATTTGACAGAGACAGAGACAGCCAGCGAGAGAGGGAACACAAGCAGGGGGAGTGGGAGAGGAAGAAGCAGGCTCATAGCGGAGGAGCCTGATGTGGGGCTCGATCCCATAACGCCGGGATCACGCCCTGAGCCAGGCAGACGCTTAACAACTGAGCCACCCAGGTGCCCCAGTCACTTGCTTTTAGATAGGAATGTACCCAATGCACTAACACAAGAAAAAATTTTCAACTCAGATGCTATTGCATCTACATTCTCAGTGTCCATTTGCCTTTGGCCGGAGAAAGCAATCCTCCCGGAAAATGAGTCTCTGGTCCTCATATCTTGATAACACCTCTCACTTTACTAAGCTACTTGCCCATTTCTTTATCCTTCTACTACTGCAAGGTCTAGAACACATTCTTTATCTAGAGCACTGTGGAGCTATATACATAACATTTGTACACCTCAAAATATGTATGTCATACCTCAAAGAGTTTTGAAAACTATAAAATGAATATGAATCAAAATGAATCACCTAGTTCTTAACTGCTCCACAGGAAAACATCATATTATTTCTAGATTTTTGCATATAGAATACCAATTTTTTTAATGTTTTTTTATTATATTATGTTAGTCACCATACAGTACATCCCCGGTTTCCGATGTAAAGTTCGATGATTCATTAGTTGCGTATAACACCCAGTGCACCATGCAATACATGCCCTCCTTACTACCTACCACCGGTCTATCCCATTCTCCCCACCCCCCTCCCCTCTGAGGCCCTCAGTTTGTTTCTCATAGTCCATAGTCTCTCGTGTTTCATTTCCCCTTCTGATTACCCCCCTTTCTTTTTATTTTTATTTTTTTATTTTTTTAATTTTTTTTAAAGATTTTATTTATTTATTTGACAGAGATAGAGACAGCCAGCAAGAGAGGGAACACAAGCAGGGGGAGCGGGAGAGGAAGAAGCAGGCTCATAGCGGAGGAGCCTGATGTGGGGCTCGATCCCATAATGCCGGGATCACACCCTGAGCCGAAGGCAGACGCTTAACCGCTGTGCCACCCAGGCGCCCCTGATTACCCCCCTTTCTTTATCCCTTTCTTCCCCTACCAATCTTCCTAGTTCTTATGTTCCATAGATGAGAGAAATCATATAATAATTGTCTTTCTCTGCTTGACTCATTTCACTTAGCATTATCTGCTCCAGTGCCATCCATGATGCAGCAAATGTTGAGAATTTGCTCTTTCTGATAGCTGAGTAATATTCCATTGTATATATGGACCACAACTTCTTAATCCAGTCATCTGTTGAAGGGCATCTCGGCTCCTTCCACGATTTGGCTATTGTGGACATTGCTGCTATGAACATTGGGGTGCATATGGCCCTTCTCTTCACTACATCTGTATCTTTGGGGTAAACACCCAGTAGTGCAATGGCTGGGTCATAGGGTAGCTCAATTTTTAACTTTTTAAGGGACCTCCATACTGCTTTCCAGAGTGGCTGTACCAACTTGCATTCCCACCAACAATGGAGGAGGGATCCCCTTTCTCCACATCCTCTCCAACAATTGTTGTTTCTTGCCTTGTCTATTTTTGCCATTCTAACTGGTGTAAGGTGGTATCTCAGTGTGGTTTTGATTTGAATTTCCCTGATGGCTAATGATTTTGAACATTTTTTCATGTGTCTGTTAGGCATTTGTATGTCTTCATTGGAAAAGTGTCTGTTCATATCTTCTGCCCATTTTTTGATTTCTTTATTTGTTTCTCGTGTATTGAGTTTGAGAAGTTCTTTGTAGATCTTGGATACCAGTCTTTTATCTGTAGTGTCATTTGCAAATATATTCTCCCATTCCGTAGGCTGCCTCTTAGTTTTTTTGACTGTTTCCTTGGCTGTGCAGAAGCTTTTTATCTTGATGAAGTCCGATAAGTTCATTTTATCTTTTGTTTCTCTTGCCTTTGGAGATGTGTCATGAAAAAGGTTGCTTTGGCCGACCAATTTTTTTAAAGTAGAGGCATAACATAGGAAAAAATTCTAGAGAAAAGAAGTTTCTGAACTTACTGAAGTTTTAAAGTTTAAAGATCTAAGTTTTACTGGTTATATGCACTAATTTTTCAGTGAGATGGTCAACACATTAAGAGTAATAAAGGAGAAGCTTAAATTTAGTAGAGCACAGGGTCTCGAGTTCACACTGTAGGCAACGTGTCACCTAGGCATTTTAGAAATGAAACAATCTGCTCTGAATTCTGAGAAATGTTCTTTCTAAAACCCAAAAGGTAAAAAACACTACTTCAGAAGTGGTTGAGGTGCTAGGCAGGCTCTTTCTATGACCATGGAGTAAAGGGCAGGATGTGAGATTGATGATGAAAAAGAAAGGAGAGTAAATCATTACTAGCCATTATCAGTAGAGGATGAGCCATTTCAAACATATAATCACCAAATACCCAAACCAAGCAGCACATTAGTCATAAGAATCCCAGTTGTCTGCCGGCTTACCATTAAATCCTTGAGCTATAGGCAAAAGGCTTTAGTACACTGGAAGGACTTTGGGCTTCCTAATTGGAAGACCACTAGTTTACCACTGCATTTAGCCTTTTAGGGAGCACGTACAAGTTTTAACAATTATCTCAGACATGTAGCTCCAGGCTCATTTTCTCACATTCACACTTTTCCCCACTCTCCAACCATCTGCAGATATGTGTGATTTCCCCACACAAAGCTCTCATGTTTCTGTCTTTGCACACACTTTTTTTCTGCCTGAAATGTCATTTCCCTTGATATGTGCAACAAATTTCCTTCAAGTCCTTGCTCAAATATTACCTCTTCCATGATGCTTTGTACGTGTGCTGTGGGCATAGTGAGATCTCCAGCTCACAGAAATCCCAGAGCACTTTTGGACCTTAGTTCTTAGCACTGTTGAAATAACTTTCTAGGCCCAAGATAGAGCTGCTCCTGCTTGGGGTGCCATGTCAACAAACTGAAATTTAGATGACTTCTGTGTTCCTGTAAATATTCTACTTGACCAGAGACACAGTATATCCAGTCAGCCAATCCCCAAATGCCAAGCTAACTCTAGATCTTTTCACCCCAAACAAGGTTGACTATGTGGCCCTGGCCAATCAGATATTTTCTATTTTTCTCTTCCTAGTTCTTTATTCTTTATCCTATGAAAGCTTTCTGTCTTCTGCCCCATTTTTCAGTTTTGCAAAAGGAGACTGTCCACTTCATGAAGTGAAATAAAGTTTGTTAGTATTAACTAAATTATTTTCTTTAATCATTTTTAACAGCACATAAGATTATCAGTATCTGTTTATGTGTCTGTTTTCTGAACAGAACTGTAACTTGAAAGAAGAGTCTCTATTTATCATTGTAATCCTATCCCTACTATGGTGGTTGGCCCATAGGAAACAGGCAATAAATACTTCTAGACTTAATAAATATTTCAGCAATATAGAGCAGTTATTTTCAGTCCTGATTCCCGGAAGAAGAAACTGGGGCCCAGAGAAGGGAAATGCCTTGTCAATGGTTACATGCTCATATGGACCAGAGTTGGGGCTCTTACTCAGAGCTCCTAATTCCTAAAGTTCATTTCACTACAATATACAGTCTCCACTCTGTCTAGGATTAGCATCTAAAATAGCTTCATTCTTTGGAATTAGAGGGACTCTTCTGGTGATCTGTAAATCCCCCCCACCCTTGTGTTAGAATGAGCTTTTTAAACAGACTCAATCTGTCTGGAGATCAGTTTCTTGCCTTTAAAAATAAAAGCAATTCTTGTTATTACAATGCCCTGATTCCCTCTTACAGCTGACCACTTGTGAATACATTCTTCCTGTGCTCCTTCCAACTCAATGCCAGTTCCCCTGTAAAGCCCTCCCATATCTGGACCCATGCCTCCAAGGCGTAATGAAACCTGTACTCTTTAGTTCACAGCTCTTCATTGTTTGCTTTTTTGTGAAAATTCTATTATGCCTCATAGTACAGTGAATGATGTGTCCTATCTTTCCTGCCAGGATATGAGCTCATGGAAGGTAGGAATTGCTATCACCACACAGAGTAAACCACATAATTTATGATTGACTGAGTACCTGTATTATTACTTGCTTCTCACCTCATTGTAAGCTTTCTCAGAGCCCAACATGAACCACTCTACATCTTGTATGTCCTTGCCTCTGTTCATTAGAGTGAGGCTCACTAAATACGGTTCTGTGAGTCAGAGTCAGTTTCTAACTTAATGAAAGAGGAACTGCAGGTGGAATCCCCTAGAGCAAAAGCCATTACAAAAAAGGACTGCGTGAAACAAAGCTATCAGTGTTTGTTGATTTGATTACATTAAATCCTATAGAGCTAATGTAACAACGTGGCCCAAGTGCCTTCCCTGGTTCCTGGACATTTCAGAGGCAATCTGTATAATAAAGATTCATGTGCAAGCTATTTGCATCTAAAGTAAGAAGAGACTAGCTTTACTGTTAACATTTTCACAATTTGTCTTTCGAAATCACAAGTACATAAGCAAAACTGACCCATTCATATAGTCAAAGAATAAAGGAAGGCATGAAGGTTTGAATATGACAGGAGGCTTCTTTTAATTGCTTCAAAAAATGCCACTTTCTTCTCAATGATGCAACATGGAGAAGTGAGTTATTTTCTTTAATTTTCAGCTAAATGTAGGACACTATTACTATGTAGCTTAACACAAAAAGACACTTTGCACAATGTATTCAATTTTATAAAATCCCATTGTGTTAAAGTTCTGAGTTCCAGACCTGAATTTCCAACTGCAGCTTGTCACGTAAACCTCAGACTCATTATGTTTAAACTTTATATCCCTTACATTCCTTTCTTAGAGAAAGTAGTGGGATGGAGTAGAGGAGAAACTGTTTGCTTTAACCTCTGTGTGACTTCAGTTTCTGTACCAGCTCTGCCACTTATTAGTGGTGTGACTGTGGCTCTACTGAAACTTCAGTTTACTAAATATAAAAGTGGGTGTTATTAATACAAAAACCTCCAAAGTGGACATGTGCCAGGACATGTATCAAGCAATTCATAAGGCTTATCATATTTACTCCCCACAACAGCCTTATGAGACAGGCATTGTATGATTCACCACATTTTACAGATGAAGGACCAGCAGTAGTCTTACTGCAGAACCTACCTTCTTAATCACAATGCTACATGCATTGTGTAATGCACAATCACTGCCATGAGAAATGAGATAAATACATGTGAAGCACCTAGCACATCACCTGGCATATAGAAAATCCTAAATAAGTGTAAGTTCTCTAAACACACTTTCCTCTGTATAAAATATCTGTTTCTTCTTCTACATTGCTTTTTAAAAAATAATGGCACCACAATCTTCTCAGTATCCAGGGAGAATATGTAAGGGACAGTCTCAATATGCCCTCTTCCTCATTACCCCATACCTAGTTAGACACCAAGTTCTTTTGAAAGCCTCTCCTTTCTTCTTCACTCTTACTTTTTGCTGCCTTTGCTTCATTCCTGAACAGTCTTCTCTGGACTACAAAACGGTCAACTAACTGGTATCCTTGCTTCTAAATGATTATCCAGAGTGCAACCTGAGTATATATATCTATGTCTATCCTCCTCCCTTTGGCAACCCTAAGCTTGTTTCCTATAGTTGAGAGTCTCATGATTTGTCTTTCTCTCTGTTTTCCTCTTATATTATTTTCCCTTCCCTTCCCCTATGTTCATCTATTTTGTTTCTTCAATTCTGCATATGAGTGAGATCATATGATAATTGTCTTTTTCCGATTGACTTATTTCACTTGGCATAATACGCTCTAGTTCTACCCATGCCATTACAAATGGCAAGATTTTGTTCTTTTGATGGCTGAGTAATATTCCATTGTTTGTATGTATGTATGTACACGTGTGTGTGTGTGTGTGTAAACACACACACCACTTCTTTATCCATTCATCTGTGGACAGACATCTGAGTTCTTTCTGCATTTTGGCTATAGTGGACATTGCTGCTATAAACATTGGGGTGCATGTGCCCCTTCAAATCACTATGCTTGTATCCTTTGGATAAATACCTAGTAGTGCAATTGCTGGGTCATAGGGTAGCTCTATTTTTAACTTTTTGAGGAACCTCCATACTGTTTCCAGAGTGGCTGCACCAGTTCGCATTCCCACCAACAGTGAAAGAGGCTTTCTCTTTCTCTGCATGCTTCCCAACATTTGCTGTTTCCTGAGTTGTTAATTTAGCCATTCTGACTGGTGTGAGGTAGTATCTTATTGTGGTTTTGATTTGTATTTCCCTGATGTCAAGTGATGCTGAGCAATTTTTCATGTGTCTGTTGGCCATTTGTATGTCTTCTTTGGAGAAATGTCTGTTCATGTCTTCTGACCATTTCTTGACTGGATTATTTGTTTTTTGGTGCTGAGTTGGGTAAGTTCTTTGTAGATTTTGGACACTAGTCCTTTATCTGATAAGACATTTGCAAATATCTTCTCCCATTCCGTAGGCTGACTTTTAGTTTTGTTGACTATTTCCTTTGATGTGCAAAAGCTTTTTATCCTCATAAGTCCCAATTTTGCTTTTGTGTTTCTTGACTTTGGAGATGTGTCTAGCAAGAAGTTGCTGTGGCCAAGGTCATAGAGGTTGCTGCCTGCCTTCTCTAGGATTTTGATGGTTTCCTGTCCCACATTTAAGTTTTTCATGCATTTTGAGTTTATTTTTGTGTCAGGTGTAAGAAAGTGGTCCAGTTTCATTCTTCTTTTTTTTTTTTTTAATGTTTTCTTATTATGTTAGTCACCATACAGTACATCCCCGGTTTCCGATGTAAAGTTCGATGATTCATTAGTTGCGTATAACACCCAGTGCACCATGCAATACGTGCCCTCCTTACTACCTATCACCGGTTTCATTCTTCTACATGTGGCTGTCCAATTTTCCCAACACCACTTATTGAAGAGACTGTCCTTTTCCATTGGCTATTCTTTACTGCTTTGTCAAAGATTAGAGTTGAGAGTCCATTTCTGGGTTCTCTACTCTCTTCCATTGATCGATGTGTCTGCTTTTGTGGCAGTACCATGTTGTTTTCATGATTACAGCTTTGTAACACAGCTTGAAGTCCAGAATTGTGATACCTCCAGCTCTGATTTTCTTTTTCAACATTCCTTTGGCTATTCAGGGTCTTTTCTGGTTCCATACAAATTTTAGGAATATTTATTCCAGCTCTGTGAAAAATGCTGGTGGTATTTTTGATAGAGATTGCATTGAATGTGTAGATTGCTCTGGGTAGCATAGACATTTTAATAATATTTGTTGTTGCAATCCATGAGTTTGAAACGTTTTTCCATTTCTTTGTGTCTTTCTCAATTTCTTTCAGAAGTGTTCTGTAGTTTTCAGAGTACAGAAATCTCTTTCGTTAGGTTTGTTCCTAGGCATCTATGGGTTTTGGTGCAATTGTAAATGGGATCAATTCCTTGTTTTCTCTTTCCTCTGCATCGATGTTAGTGTATAGACATGCAAGTGACTTCTGTGCTTTGATTTTATATCTTGCAACTTTGCTGATTTCCTGTATCAGTTCTAAGAATTTTTGGTGGAGTTTTTTGGGTTTTCTATATAAAGTATTTTTTCATCTGTAAAGAGTGAAAGTTTAACTTCTTTGCTGCTTTGGATGCCTTTTACTTCTTTTTGTGGTCTCATTGCTGAGGCTAGGACTTCTAGTACTATGTTGAGCAAGAGTGGTGAGAGTGGACACCCCTCTCATGTTCCTAACCTTAGGAGAAAAGCTCTTAGTTTTTCCCCATTGAGAATGATATTTGCTGTGGGTTTTTCATAGATGGCTTTTATGATGTTGAATTATATTCCCTCTATTCCTATATGGTGAAGGGTTTTTATCAAGAAGGGATGCCGTATTTTATCAAATGCTATTTCTGCATCTATTGAGAGGCTCTTATGGTTCTTATCCTTTCTTTTATTAATGTGGTGTATCACGTTGATTTATTTGCAGATGGTGAACCACCCCTGCAGCCCAGGAATAAATCCCACTTGGTCGTGGTAAATAATTCTTTTAATGTACTCTTGGATCCTATTAGCTAGTATCTTGGTGAGAATTTTTGCACCCATGTTCATCAGGGATATTGGTCTGTAATTCTTCTTTTTTGGTGGGGTCTCTGTTGGTTTGGGTATAAAGGTAATGCTGGCCTCATAGAATGAGTTGGAAGTTTTCCTTCTATTTCTATTTTCTGGAACAGTTTCAGAAGAACAGTTATAAATTCTTCTTTAAATCTTTCGTAGAATTCCCCTGGGAGGCCATCCGGTCCTGGACTCTTATTTGTTGGGAGATATTTGATTACTGATTCAATTCCTTCGCTAGTTATGGGTCTGTTCAGCTTCTCTATTTCTTCCTGTTTCAGTTTTGGTAGTTTATATGTTTCTAGGAATTCATCCATTTCTTCCAGATTGCTTAATTTGTTGGCATATAATTCCTCATTATTCTAATTGTTTGTATTTCTTTGGTGTTGGTTGTGATCACTCCTCTTCCATTCATGATTTTATTAATTTGGGTTCTTTTTCTTTTCTTTTTGAATAGTCTGGTTAGGTGTTTATCAGTCCTATTATTTTTTTTGAAGAACAAGCTCCTAGCTTTTTTATTCTGTTATATTTTTTTTAATTTCTGTATCATTGATTTGTATTTTACTCTTTATTTCACTTCTCCAGCTAGGTTTAGGCTTTATTTGCTCTTCTTTTTCCAGCTCCTATAGGTGAAAGTTTAGGTTGTGTATTTGAGACTTTTCTTGTTTCTTGAGGAAGGCCTATATCACTATATACTTCCCTCTTGGGACTGCTTTACTGCATCTTAAAGGTTTTGAACTTTCATGTTTTCATTTTCATTTGCTTCCATTTATTTTTAATTTTTCATTAATTTACTGGTTGACCCATTCATTCTTTAGTAGGATATTCTTTAACTTCCACGCATTTGTGGTTTTTCCAATTTGTCTGTGTGTGTGTGTGTGTGTGTGTGTGTGTGTGTGTGTGTGTGTGGTTGGCTTGAAGTTTTATAGTATTGTGGTCTGAAAATATGCATGTCATGAGCTCAATCTTTTTGTACCAGTTCAGACCCAATTTATGACCCAGTATGTGATTTATCTGGAAAATATTCCATGTGCACTTGAGAAGAATGTGTATTCTGCTGCTTTAGGATGAAATGCTCTGAGTATATCTTTTAAATCCATCAGGTACAGTGTGTCATTCAAAGCCCTTATTTCCTTGTTGATCTTCTGCTTAGGTGATCAATCCATTGCTGTGAGTGGGGTGTTAAAGTCCTCTACTATTATTTTATTATTATCAATGAGTTTCTTTAATTTTGTTATTAATTGGTTCATATATTTGGCTGTTCCCAAGTTAAGGGCATAAATATCTACAGTTGTTAGATCTTCTTGTTGGATAGACCCTTTTATTATGATATAGTGTCCTTTTTCATCTCTTATTGCAGTCTTTGGTTTAAAATCTAGTCTGTGTTATATAAAGATGGCTACTCTACCTTTCTTCTTTTTAAGATTTTATTTATTTATTCAAGAGAGAGAGAGATTGAGAGAGAGCACAAGTAGTTTGGGGTTGGGCAGAGAGAGAGGAGAAACAGACTCCTCACTGACAAGGGAGGCTGACAGGGGGCTTGATCCCAGAACCCTGGGATCATGACTGGAACCTAAGGCAGATGCTTAACCGTCTGAGTCACCCAGGCACCCCCCAGCTGTTTTTTGATATCCTAGCATGATAAATCGTTCTTCACCTCCTCAGTTTCAATCTGTCTTTGGGTCTAAAATGAGTCTCTTGGAAGCAGCATATTGATCAGTCTTGTTTGTTGTTGTTGTTGTTTAATCCAATCTGAAACCCTATTTCTTTTGTTTGGAGCATTTAGTCTACTTACATTCAGAGTAATTATTGAAAGATATGAAGTTAGTGCCATATCATTACCTGTAAATTTGCTGTTCTTGTAGATTGTCTGTTCCTTTCCGATCTTTGTTACTTTCAGTCTGTCTTTCCGCTCAAAGTATCTCCTTTAATATTACTTGCAGGCTGGTTTAGTGATCACAAATTCCTTTAATTTTTGTTTGTTCTGAAAAATATTTATCTCTCCATCAATTCTGAATGACAGTCTTGCTAGATAAAGTATTATTGGCTGCATATTTTTCCCATTTAGCACTTTGAATATATCATGCCAGTCCTTTCTGGCCTGCCAGGTCCATGTGGACAGGTCTGCTGCCAGCCTCATGTGTCTACCCTTGTAGGTTAAGGACTTTTTGTCCCAAGCTACCTTCAGGATTTTCTCTTTATCTTTGAAATTTTCAAGCTTCAATATTGTATGTCAAGGTGTTAATCTATTTTTGATGATTTTGCTGGGCATTCTCTGTGCCTCCTGGAATTGAATGCCTGTTTCCTTCCCCAGATTAGGGAAGTTCTCAGCTGTAATTTGTTTAAATAAACCTTCAATCCCTTTCTCCTGCTCCTCATCTTCTGGGACTCCTATAATATGGATGTAATTTCACTTTATGGAATAACTGAGTTCTCTCAGTCTCCCTTCATGATCTAATAGCTTTCTTTTCCTGTTCTTTTCAGCTTCCTTGTTTCCATCATTCTATCTTCTAGATCACTGATTCACTCTTCTGCTTTGTTCATCTTCATTTTTATGGCCTCCACTTGGGACTACATCTTGGTAATAGCATTTTTAATTTCAGCCTGAATGGATTTTAGTTCTTCTATTTCTACAGTAAAGGATTCTCTAGTGTCTTCCATGCTTTTTTCAAGCCCAGCTAGTATCTTTATAATCATTGTTTTAAATTCTAGCTCAGACATCTTACTTATAGCCATAATGATTAAATCTCTGGCAGTGAGTACTACCTCCTGTTCTTTGTTTTGTAGTGAATTTCTTCATCTCATCATTTTGTTCAGAAAAGAAAGAAAAGAAGAAAGAGAAAAAACAACAATGACAACAGAAAAAAACAAAAAGAAGAACCACACAAAACAAAACACTAGATCCTGGGTGTGTTTTGGTGTGCTTCTTTAAAGAAACTAGATCCCAAAATAAGGAAGAAAGAAAAATGTATAAATATATATTATATTTCATATATATATGATACAATGAAAGGAAACAAATTAAATATATATGTAACATATATTTATAACATATATATGTAACATACATAAAAATAAAAATTAAAAAGGAATTGAAAAAACAGAAAAATAAGTGAATAAATACTAAAAGACTAAGTAATAAAAATGCAAAGAATCCTATGTACCGTTTTCCCCAAGAGCTGAAGATTTGCATCCCTCTATGATCAGTAAACTTTGTGCCAGCCAGTTGTTTGTCCTGGTCGTCTGGGGGAAGGGCCTGTTGTACTGATTCTCAAGTGGACTTGCCCTATTGCACATGTTCCTCCCTTGCACAGAGGCAGGGCTCAGTGTAAGAGGCTCCGGATTCCACTATGTGGCGTCATTTTGCTCCTTGAAGGCTTTCAGCACTGATGGGTGGGATGAATATGGTGGTGCCCCACTCTCTAGCACCTGGAGCTGAAAGTTTATGCCCTTCACTCTTCAGTAGCCCTTACAGAGAAGCAATCAATCACTCTTATCTCCCCATTTTCCACCAGAACCTTGTGTTTACCGAGCCTGTGACTAAGTGTTTTTATATCAGGCACATGCCTGAGTTTCAAAGCTCCAAATTTTATGGACTTGTGGCACAGACCTACTCTGTTCCTTCCAGGGGAGGGACAGGGGTATTGCCATGCTTCTGCCTTTTGGAGGAACCCTCCCAGGAAATCAGTCACACAACTGTGCAGCATTTCGGTTTATGGCAACGCAGAACAGAAACCCGGCACCTATACTTGCTGTTTTCAGCCAGCTTCTATGCTCTTATTCCTGGGAACAGTGCAACACTTAGGTGCCTCCCACTCTTCTTGTGACCCCAGGGATCATGAGACCATGCTGTCACACCTGGGATTCTGCCCCGTTTCACTACCTGAGCACCTTTAAGCCAGGGATGTCCCTCCCTCCCTCCCTCCCATAGCAGACTTCTAAAAGTTCTGATTTTGTGCTCCACTGCTTTCAATACTTTGTGGTAGACTTCTTAAGTCAGCTCCCTCCCCTCCATAGCACCTTAGCTATATCACCCGATTCAAGCCAATTCAAAGCTCATTCCCCACAGACTCACTTCATTATTTCTGCTAGATGATGCCACAGCACTCTGTATTTCCCTGATCTTAGCACTTATTCTATGTTATCATTTTTAATTGTTTTCCCCACTAGAATATAAGTTATGTGAGGGCAGAGACCACAACTATTTTTGCTCACCATTTTATTCCTAGTGCCCAGAATACTGTTTGGATCTCATTAAGCCCTCTAGAAATATTTTTGGAAGAATAAATAATTGAAAGCTCTAACAAGAGACATGAATTTTCTGATTCATGATTTCAATTCATGAATACCTATCTTTGTGCATATGCTATTTTCCTCTGTCTGGAATACCCTCCTATACCTCACCTCATTCCTCATCTGTTTAACAGTTACCTATACCTCCTTCAAGATTCAAGATATAGGATGAATTGGCTCCTTTTTACAATTTTCCTTGATGCCTCCACATAATTTTGGATGTACCTTACCTTGTGATTCCATCACATTTTGTATTCCCCTCAGTTTAAGAGTTTTATGTTATTGTGCATCTATCTGTGAACAATATCTGCTTTAACATCTAGACTGTAAGGTCATTAAAAGCATGAGCTGTGTCTTGTTTATCTCTGTGTAGTTCAGCACACACCCCAAAGCCTTAAACATAATAAGCACTCATAAATGTGTTGAATGAATGATTCATGTTCATGGAATAAAATCTAGTTAAATTCAATGAGTACTTATCCATCCTACTCAAATAATCAGTGGAACTTGCTTTTACTGCATTATATATTATGCACATTTATATATAATAGGTATAAAGAAACATACAATGAATATATTTACCCATATCTTCATCAATAAATGTCATTAATAGAAATAAAGTTTCCTATATATCTGTGTCTGGAAAAAATGGAAAATACTTTTTAAACATATATATCATCCTGATCTGGGTTCATCTTCTCTGTACTGTTTTAATTTTAGTATATGTGGTGCTGAAGCAAGCAGCAGGTAATGAGATTTGGCCTGCATTTTTATGGTTGTCCTGAGGTCCCAAGATGAGGTTTCATTCTAAACTTTACTAGTTACATAGCTATGCAATCCTTGGTCAGATTTTTCTAAGAAGCTGCCCTTCTGTAGTTTTCCATGGAATCCAGATAAGATTTCCAAGGGTCACAATTATAATGTTGTAGAATAACACTTTGGGAAAAATTCTAAGTGTTTTTTTAGACCTTATCTAATTCGTAATTTTCATGTGTCTGCTAGACAGGCAACAGCCACATTATTATCAGAATGAGAAAGAAGATAATTTGTATCCTGCAAAAGGTCACTAGATGAATAAATTGTGGGGCCATAAATAGAGCCAAGCTTTATATTTTCAGTTTGAACCTAGGTCTACCTCCAGATCCACCTTCCTGGGTCCAAAGTGAATCACCTACTATGTAAGGGAACCAATGGCTTTATCATGATTCTGAACTTCTGTGCCTCCTTTATTCTGTACTTCAGAATAAACACAAGGGCATTCCACATAGTTTCCTATTTTATCAAACTCCACTTTCTTGTCCAATTCAGACTAGAATGAAGGACTCAATGGTCATCTTCTTCCCAATCATCTAACTTTGTTTTCAGTGACTAATTCTTTGGTCTGCTTCATCTTCTGTACTCCTCAATCGTCATATTTCATCATTTTTCTATCTTCTTCATATTTTAACATTCCCATCCTCCCCTCTCCTTTCTTCTTTCTTTTCTATGCCTCCTCTAAAACTCAAACTTATCATTGATCTTTTTTATTTTATTATTCACTCTCTCCACTATCCCATTCTTCTCATTCATTCTCTATTCTTTCCCCTCAGTCTCTGTGTGTTTATTTCCTTTCCTGCCCACCACTTCCTCTTCGTTTTCTTATGGTTTTTTACGCGTCCACATCTCATCATCCTCCTCCATCCCTCCAACTACCTAATTCCACAATCCTCTCCTTTGTTTATGTATACTCTGCTTCATTCTTTCAACAATTGTGTACACTCCCACCTTCTCTTCAAACTTCTTAATGTCCTTTGTTACAAGTACGTCTCCCTTATATTTCTCCACTTATGTTTTGTTCTCTTCAAATTCTCCTTCATACATTATCTATTCTACCTATCCACCTCTACTCTGTCCTATCCTCCCCATCTCCTTTTCCATTTTCATCTAACCTCATATCCTTTCATGCAGTGTGAGAAGAGGTGTCTCTCTTCCTTTATAAGCAAAACTTTCAAGGTAGTTTTTAAACCAACCTGCTTACAGTTTTCTTTGGCAACTTGATGTGGGCAAAACCCCATTTCTACTATATCTTCAATCTTCGTCTTTCTGCTATCTCACAAATAAGTGCCAGTATCTACATTCAAAAAAGCAACTATTTCTTTTTACCCCTGAATGTATCTATTATATACTCATTGCTTTCATTTTCAAACAAGCTCCCAGAAAGTATTTTCTGTGTTTACTATTTTCCTTACTTCTATGTCAACTCCTAAAAACTCACCACTCCACAAAACACTACATTGAAACAGTGTATGTGAAGAACACCAATGTCTTCCATGTTGACAAACCTAATACATTTAATTCTTTATATTACTTGATCTCTTTGTAATATCCAACAATGTTGTAAAAATGTATAAATAATGGCAAAGAGCATAAACTTGCAGCCAAACTGCCAGAGTATGAATGCTGACTCAACCATTGACTACCTAGGTGATGTTCAAATTTCTTCTTACCCACGCTTGTCTCAGTTTCTTCCTCTGAGAAGTGGGAATAATAGTACCTATCTCACAGAGTTGTTAGTTTACAAAAGTTAAGTGATAAGAATAGTGCATGGCACACTGTAAATACTATATTGATGTTAACAATTATACTTATGCTATATTGATATTATTATTGATCACTGTCAGCTTTTTTGAAACCCTTTACTCCTTTGATATATCAGTCAAAATGAGTCAGATTAGCATGCAGTAACAAAAAATCCTAAAATCTCAGCATCTTCAAACAACAAAGACTTATTTCTCACTCACACCACTTATCTATCTCAGGTTTTAGGGAGGGGCACTGTCTTCTATGGCATCTTCAATAAGGGATGCAGAATGATAGAGCCAAGGACACCTGGCATAATGCTACTCACTGTGGCCAGGGGAGAGGAACATAGAAAATTATGTATCTCCCTCCCTAAGAAATGATACATGTATCTGATGTTTGACCAGGAGCCATATAAACCAATTGCTCTGTCTCGCTTGCAAAATATACAGCTTCAAAATGTGTATTCATCTAAAATAAAGAGAAAACTGTGTTCTTAAAAAAAAGAACTGATGCGTGTTATTTCCAGTCACATCTATCCATGCCTAACTTCAAGATTCTATGGAAGTACAATACTACAACTTACCCAGAAGGACATGCATTAGAAATACTGAAGTACTGACTATCACACTTAGCTTTCAAGATACTGCACATTAGGGGTTCTACCAACACATTCCTTTCTTTTTCTTCTTGGTCTCCTTCATAGGTTCCTCTTTCTCCCCTTCTGCCATAATGATAACGAAGCTACATGATTGGATCCTTGGCATGATTTTTTTCTCACTCTGCCTGCTTTCCTGAAGGGATCACATGCATTCACATGGTTGTCCCAATATACTAACAATACCAAACTTTACACCTCTAGCTTATATCAGTCTTCTGATCTTAAGATTTTATATCCAACTGCTATTACACACTTATCCCTGGATAATCTACAATCTTTTAAGGTTTATCTTGCCCAAAATTAATCTTGCAGGTTTATCTTGTCTAAATGTCTTCTAACTTTTATATGACCTGCCCCAGTTTGTAGCACCATCACTCACCCATGTTATTTGGGTACTTACTATCTTGACTCCTGTCCCTCCTGTCATTCTAACATTGGCTGTTTATACTATTTCTTCAGTGTCTCTCACTTTCTCCATCTTAATCCCCTGCTCTGAATTAGACCTTTACCACTCCTTGCCCAGACTATTTAAGCTGTCTACTAACCAGTTTCCATAATTCCAGTTTTGTTCCTTTCAAATACATTCTTTACACAGTAACTAGAGTGCCATATATAAACTTAAAAACTGACCACCTCATTCTCTTGCTTCTGTTGAAGGTAACCATTCCATTTCCTGTAACTTCTCACTTGGTTTTCTCTGCCTAGAATGTCCTTTCTGTCTTTCCTCCACTTTACACCTACAGTTATCTTGCTACATTCTACTTAGTGAATAGTACAAAAATGAATGCTAATACTAATAATCAAGTGCTCCAACACACACATATATACACATATATATGTAAATATATAAGATCTAGGAAGAGATCAATAATATATATATGTTAATTTTATTGACCTTTTCTCCAGATTATTCTTCCCTTCTTCTCTCTACCTTCTTTTTCCCACTTCTATCCACTTTCCTTCTTTTCTCCATCATTCTCTCCTCTAGTCTCATTTCTCCTCTAGTTTCTCAGCTCCTCCTCTTTAATTCAACTTTTCTCTTAAGTATCCATTTGCTATCCATTCTTCTTTGCCTATCTTCTCATCTACCAAATTCTTTCAGGAAAAATGTCAATAAATAGCAAATTTAAGGTAATGAAGGACTAGCATATGGGCAAGGACAATTCATGTATTCAACACATATTTCAGTTTCATTGTACAAAATAAGAAAAACTCACATTTAATACAGCCACAGAATTTGCACTGAGATTTCCATTCAATAATGTTAACTCAGTTACTTAAAATTGATACTCATTAAGGTGTGAGAGAGCTTCAGGACAACTGACAGCACAGAAGCTAGCAAAAACATAATACAAGAACCAAGAAAGTTTTTTAGTGTTGGGGCAAAGAATATTATGGAACTGGAAATGTTTTTAAAATCATTCTTTTTGAAGGCAAAATTATATATAATATACATTATTATATATGTGTATATATATGTATAGGGATTATATTTATTTAGTTTAAAGATTTGTTTATTTATTTTAGAGCAAGAACACAAGAAGGGGGAAGGTGAAGAGGGAAGGGCAAAGGGAGAGGAAGAGACAGAATCTCAAGCAGATTCTGCTCTGAGCGTGGAGCCCGATGCAGGGTTTGATCTCACAACCTTGAGAGCCTGACCTGAGCCAAAACCAAGAGTTGGATGCTTAACCAACTGAGCCACCCAGGTGCCCCTGTATATAAATGATATTTAAAAGAAACATTCTGGGGTGCTTGGGTGGCTCAGTTGGTTAAGCAGCTGCCTTTGGCTCAGGTCATAATCTCAGGGTCCTGGGATTGAGCCCCGCATTGGGCTCCCTGCTCTGTGGGGAGTCTGTTTCTATCTTTCCCTCTCCCTCTGCCCCTCCCCCGCTTGTGCATTCTCTCTCTCTCTCTCTCTCAAATAAATAAAATCTTTAAAAAAGAAAAAAGAAAAAGAAAAATTCTTAGGTTATTTAGAAACCTCACATCAAACTCCCCAGCATTCCCAGGCAGTGTGGCATAAAATATGTGTTGCTGTAATTTTGTATATATTATATATGACATTGTATGCTTCAGAAAATATCCATCATTATTTCATTTGATTCTCACAATTCTACATTATAGGGAAAGTTTGTTGCTGCAGTTAAACAGCTTATTCTGACTGTCACAGTGTTCTGCCTGTGTATATAGCTGCGAGTCTTTGAATTTAAGAGTCCATGAATATGTATATACTTATGTGTTGGTCGACATGTGTCTCAGAGTATGCATACATTTATACATCATAAACATATATCTCTGTGTGTGAGAATGTTTATACATTCAACTCTATTTATTTGTATATCTACAATATATATATGTCTGTGAATGTGTGTACCTGTAAATATGTTAAGAAGTGTGTGCCTTTCTAATCTGTAAACTTAACAGAACTTTCAATAGATAGCTTAAAACATGCTGTTTTCAAGCCCTACCCCGATTATACTTTAGATGGGAGGTACTACTCTCTGACCTCATTGTGTAGAGGAGGGTTCCATTGTCCACCAGTCTGAGCAGCTTGTTAGGTGTGGTCATGTTATGGGCTACTGATTTCTTGCCATTGTGAAAGAAGGTGTCAGGGGTCCAGATCTTACTAGCCAGGAGATTGTTCAGTGGAAGGATCTTCATGGGTCCATCAAATTTCAGTCTTTCATCATGCCATGTCTGACGAAAAAATACATCAATGGTGTACTCCTAGGGACAAAAAAGAGAGAACAATGTTTGAACATAGTGCTGGTGAGGACCCATAGTGCCTTCAGCAAATATTAATCAATTTGCAATATTTCCTCCAATGCACAGAAGTAGCAGTCTATTGATAGTACTTACTGGTAAGTATGGTAAATGATTATGATTGAAAAATAAAGCCATGGTGATCAATAAATATGAAAATAATATATCTGACAAGATTTTGTTTAGGAAGGTCACTGCCAACACTGCCTGCACATCATACAAGCTGACCACAACACTGCCTTATGAAAAGGCAAGAGCTACCTTCTCTATGCAGTGGCATTTCTAATAAAAACAAACTCCTTACCTTGTCTCCTGTACTAAATGATCCCATATGAACAAAGGCCAATGTAACAGTTACCATAAAACCAAAACCTTAAATTTTAAAACACATTTCAATTGAGTCTCACAAAAATAATACATGTGATGAGCTTATATTTTATTATCTTTGATAAATAAGGAACTCTTACCTATAAATAAGAACAGACAAATAGAAAAATGGGTAAATAGCATAATAGAAAATTCATAACATAAAAATTGCTAATAAGCACACAAAAATTTTTCAAAATTGCCATTAATCTAAATATAAATTAAAATAACAATAAATGTTTCAGGTTTTGGTAACAGCTGACTAAATTGTTTGGCTATACCTTCTTGTAGCTATTAATTATAAAATTAAAACATATAGAGGGAAGGGGAGAAGAAGGGAGAAGAACCTATTTGAAAGCAATAGGGTACAACTGAAAGAAGACAAAAACTTGGAGAAAGTTTACCCTTCAAAGATGGCAGCAACAATGGGTACTCCCCCAAACCTAGAATTCCTGTGGCAGATACCACAGCTTTACTGGCTCAAGGTAGAAACTAATCTGGAAATTTAGAGGTGGTAAACCTGAAAGCAAGACAGTCACAGAAAGGATGGGACCCCAAATCAGCATATATATTCTGCCCCAAATTTTGGCTGACCATTACACTATATACACATGAGCAAGATTATGACTCTGTTAAAAAATAATGCAGGCAGAAACCATAGGGAAGTCTTCCATTAAATGACAGGTGACAAAACTGTGCTGAGTGATGTTTGTAAGCTTGGCAGAAATCAGAAAATGCATTGGCTTAATATCTCAGAGGATAGACCCAAAGGCTGGTTAAAGAGCTGAAAATTTAGAAGAAAGCCCTAGAAGCAAGAGAACCACTAAGAGGGTGAATACCCAAATCTGAGTGCAAAACTTACCCAAATCTCTGACCATTAAACTACATAAGGCACGGGGAACACTTTTAGGTATCCAGGTAAAATAAAGAAGCAGCCTAAAACTCTGTGGCTTAAAATCCCTTAATGGCTTTTAATCAGAGGTAAAATAAGTTTCAATATCCCTTTCTTACCTAGAAAGCACTTCATAAATTGACCCTTATCTTCTTCTCTGAGCTCTTCTCCAACCACTCTTCCCTCTACAAATTAGCCAGTCTGGCTTTTCTCTTTCTCTAGCATACCAAGCACAGTTCTGACTAAGGATTAGAATATTATATAAATATCATCTAAACTGGGACATATTTGAGAGTCAGAAGAGTTTTTATCAAAAATTACAACAGGACAACAGGTAAAAACCAGGACTGTGCCAGGTAAAAAGCTGGTACTGGGCTCCCACATAAAGCCAAGACCCTGAATGGCTCCGACTTCAGCAAAAGGGAGAATTGGATAAAATGAGCTAGACAAAATCAGTCTACAACATGAAAGTTCAAAAGGGAAACGTCAATCCAAGCATGGCTTCTGAATGGAGAGGGGTTTAAGGAAAGTATTTCTACTGAGATTTAGTAGCCTTAAATCTAATCTTATATGGGATTGATGTTTAAATACACAGTATCTTCCTGGTTTTGAGTTTACAAGCTGAGAAATTAACATAGGAATTTGTCTCAATGTGGGGATACCTCTATATTGACTTGCAAAAGCAAATACAAAAACACTCTGGAAGGACATGACCACAAGTAAATGCTTGATGAAAATAAGTTCACAGTCCACAAAAGAACACCTAAGGAAATGGTCATGAATGAGAGTCAGCTGATACAACATGTAACTGAATTAGACCCCTCCAAGAACTTCACATAACAGAATAATCAAATAGATAATGTAAAGGAACTATAATTAAAATGATAAAGGCATCAGAGGAGGGATTAAGAACATTGAAAATAAAAACTCAATTGATATACTACATACAAGATTACACATTAATGAAGAGAGATTAGTAAACTGGAAATACATATGAAGAAAAATTGTTCAGTGCACATTTCAGGCAGATAAATGATGAAAAGAACACACATGAAAGAGAGGTACAGTACCAGGAGGATAAAAGGAAAAAGTTCAGCATAATCTAATAAAATTCTAAAGTTAGAGAATAGAGAAAATGGGGGAGAAACAATATTTAAAGTACTAATAGATGACAGTTTCTTACAATTGTTGAAATACATGCATCCCTAGCTTTGAGAATCATAATGAGTTGCAATCTCAATATAATAAAATAGACCAAAGCCAACACATAGTGGATTTGAAGAATACCAAGAAGAGATCTTAAAAACAGCAAAATAGAAAAGGCATACTACCTACAAAGAAATAACAATTTCACTGATAGAAGACTTTGTGAAAACAATAACAGAAGCCAAAAGAATTCTATAGCCAACTAGATTATCATTTAAGAGCAAGATCAAATATAGATAATTTTAGATTAATGAAATAAGATAGCTTCATGGCTGTGTCAATCACAGCATTCAGATCTTATTCAGAAGTATTCATATCAAAGAAACATTCCTTGAACATTTTATCATAAACAGTAATTCCCCTTTCCCTTGGTACTATTTTTCTTCATGTATTATTTTGTCAGATAGCACTGACAAAATGTATTTTGATTTGGTTACTATTTCTTTAATTCCACTAGCCTGGAAGCTCTATGAGAGCAGAGGCTTTGTTTTATTTGCTATGATATCTCTAGCACCTGGCATACAGTAGCTGCTGCATAAATATTTTTTAAATTGTATTTTAATACTACTATAGTTAACATACTGTATTAGTTTCAGGTATACAATATAGTGGTTCAACAATTCCATACATACCCAGTGTTTATCATGACAAGTGCACTCAATCCCCATCACCTATTTTACCCATTCCCCACCTACCTCCCCTCAGGTAACCATCAGTTTTTTTCTCTACAGTTAAGAGCCTGTTCTTGGTTTGTCTCTCTCTCTCTTAATTCCCCTTTGCTCCTTTGTTTTGTTTCTTAAATTCTACATATGAGTGAGATTGTATGGTATTTGTCTTTCTCTGACTGACTTATTTCACTTAGCATTATACTCTTTAGCTCCATCCATGTTGTTGCAAATGGCAAGAGCTCATTCCTTTTTATGGGTGAATATTCCATTGTAGATATATAACACATCTTCCTTATCCATTCATCTATCAGTGGACACTTAAGCTGCTTCCATAATTTGGCTACTGTAAATAATGCTGTCATAAACATAGGGGTGCATGTATCACTTCAAATTAGTATTTTTGCATTTGGGGAGTAAAAACCCAGTAGTGTAATTACTGGATTATAGCATAGTTCTATTTTTAACTTTTTGAGGAACTTCTGTACTGTTTTCCATAGTGGCTTCACCAGTTTGCATTCTGACCAACAGTGCAAGAGGGTTCCTTTTTTCTCTACATCCTCACCAACACTTGTTTCTTATGTTTTTTATGATAGCCATCCTGAGAGGTGTGAAGTGATATCTCATTGTAGTTTTGATTTGCATTTCCCTGATGTGAAGTGATCTTTTCATGTATCTGTTGGCCATCTGTATGTTCTCTTTGAAGAAATGTCTGTTCATGTCTTTGGCCCATGTGTTAACTGGATTATTTGTTTTTTGGGGGTGTTGAGTTGTATCAGTTCTTTTTTTGTGTCCCCTTTTTATGTATTTTAATTAATTATTATTTTTTATTATGTTCAGTTAGCCAGCATATAGTACATTTTAGTTTTTGATGCAGTGTTCACCAATTCATTAGTTGCATATAACACCCAGTGCTCATCACAACATGTGCCCTCCTTACTACCCATCACCTGGTTGTATCAGTTCTTTATATATTTTGAACACTAAACTTTTATTGGATATGTCATATCATTTGTGAATACCTTCTCCCATTCAGTAGGTTGCCTTTTACTTTTGTTTGTTGTTTCCTTTGCTGTGCAGAAATTTTGTATTTTGGTGCAATCCTAATAGTTTATTTTTGCTTTTGTTTCCCTCGCTTCAGGACACATATCTAGAAAAATGTTGCTATGGCTGATGTCAGAGACATTACTGCCTGAGCTCCCTTCTAGGATTTTTATGGTTTCATGTCCTACATTCAGGTATTTAATCCGTTTTGAATTTATTTTTGTGCGTGGTATAAAAAAGTGGTCCAGTTTCATTCTTTTGTGTGTTGCTGTCCAGTTTTCTCAACACCATTTGTTGAAGAGACTTTTTCCCATTGGATATTCTTGCATTCTTTGTTGATTAGTTGACCATATATTTGTGGGTTTACTTCTGGGTTTTCTACTCTGTTCTATTGATCTATATGTCTATTTATGTGCCATTACCATACCGTTTTGATTACACAGCTTTGTAATGTAACTTGAAATCTCTAATTGTGATACCTCCTATTTTGCTTCTCTATCTCCATCCATGTTGTCACAAATGGCAAGAGCTCATTCTTTTTTATGGGTGACTAATATTCCATTGTCTATATATAACACATCTTCCTTATCTCCATTTGTCTATCAATGGACACTTAAGCTGCTTCCATAATTTGGCACTTGAAAGCAATTGCTTCAAAATTGCTTTGGAAATTGGTGACTTTTGTGGTTCCATATAAATGTCAGTATTGTTATAGTTCTGTGAAAAATGCTGTTGGTAGTTTGATAGGGATTGCATTAAATGTGTAGATTGTTTTGGGTAGTACAGACATTTTAACAATATTTGTTCTTCCAGTCTGTGAGCATGGAATATCTTTCCATTTCTTTGTGTTGTCTTCAATTTCTTGCATCAGTGTTTTATAGTTTTCAGAGTATATGCTATTCACCCTTTGGTTAGGTTTATTCCTAGGTGTCTTATTATTTTTGGAGCAATTGTAAATGGGATTATTTTCCTAATGTTTTTTTCTGCTATTTCATTATTAATGTATGGAAATTTAACAGATTTCTGCACACTGATTTTGTATCCTGTGGCTTTACTGAAATCATTAATCGGTTCTAGTAGGTTTTTGGTGGAATCTTTAGTGTTTTCTACATACAGTATCGTGTCATCTGCAAATAGTGAAAGCTTAACTTCTTCCTTACTGATTTGGATGCCTTTTATTTCTTTTTGTTATCTAGTTGCTGTGGCTAGGACTCCCAGTACTATATTGAATAAAAGTGGTGAGAGTGGACATCCTTGTCTTATTCCTGACCTTAGGGGAAATGCTCTCAGTTTTTCCCCATTGAGGATGATGTTAACTGTGGGTTTTTCATATGTGGCTTTTATTATGTTGAGGTATGTTCCCTCCAAACCTACTTGGTTGAGGGCTTTTATCCTGAATGAATGTTGTACTTTGTGAAATGCTTTTTCTACATCTGTTGAAATCATCATGTGGTTTTTATCCTTTCTTTTATGGATGTGATGTATCACATTAATTGATTTGTGAATACTGAACCACCCTGCATGCTGGGAATAAATTCCACTTGAATGTGATAAATGATTTTATAAAAAAAATATATATTGCTGGAATCCGGGTGCTAATATTTTATTTAGGAATTTTGCATCCATGTTCATGAGAGATATTGGCCTGTAGTTCTCTTCTTTTGTGGTGTGGTTTTGGTATCAGGGTGATACTGGCTTCATAGAATAAATTTGGAAGATTTCCTTCTATTTTTTGGAAGTGTTTGAGAAGAATAGGTTTTAACTCTTATTTAAATGTGAAACCGTCTAGTCCTGGCCTTTTGTTTGCTGGGTTCTGTGACTACTGGTTCAATTTCCTTGCTGTTAATCAGTCTGTTCAAATATTCTATTTCTTCCTGGTTCAGTTTTGGTAGATTATATATTTCTAGGAATTTATCCATTTCTTCTAGGTTGTCTAATTTGTTGGCATATAGTTTTTCACAATATTCTCTTACAATTGTTTTTATTTCTGGGATGTTAATTATTTCTCCCCTTCATTTCTGATTTTGAGTACTTCTCTCTCTTTTTGGTGAATCTGGCTAGAGGTTTATCAATTTTATTGATCTTTTCAAAGAACCAGTTCCTGGTTTCATCGATCTGTTCAATTCCTTTCCTAGTTTCTATATTATTTATTTCTGCTCTAATATTTATTATTTCACTTCTGCTGGTTTTTGGTTTTGTTTGTTGTTCTTTATCTAGCTCCTTTGGGTATAATTTTAGGTTGTTTATTTGAGATATTTCTTGCTTCTTGAGGTAGGACTGTATTGCTATAAACTTCCTTCTTAGGACTGCTTTTACTGTATTCCAAAGGTTTTGGACCATTATGTTTTCATTTTCATTTGTTTCTGTGTACTTTTTTTATTTCTTCTTTGATTTCTTATTTTGTTCATTCATTGTTTAGTAAGTAGCATGTTATTTGACCTCCATAAAGTTGTGCTTTTTTCCAGATTTTTTCTTCTGGTTGATTTCCAGTTTCATAGCATTGTGGTCAGAAAACGTGCATGGTATTACTTTGATCTTTTTGAAATTGTTGTGACTTGTTTTATGGCCTCATATGTGATCTATTCTGGAGAACATTCCATGTGCTTTTGAAAAGAATATGCATTCTGTTCTTTTAGGATAGAATGTTCTGAATAGATCTGTTAAATCCATCTTGTCCGGTGTGTCATTCAAAGCCACTGCTTCCTTGTTGATTTTCTGTTTAGATGATCTATTGATATAAGTGTGTCAAGAGTCCCTTGACTGATTTTTACAGATATGTTTACTGCTTTTGTGTTTCCTACTTTTCTTACTCCTACTTACAGTCTTTCCTTTCCTGTCAGAGTCCCCTTTATTATTTCTTGTAGGTGTGGCTTAGTTGTCATGAACTCCTTTAGTTTTTTGTTTGTCTGAGAAACTCTTTATCTCTCCTTCTATTCTGAATGATAGCCTTGCTGGATAGAGTATTCTTGGCCACAGATTTTTCCCTTTCATCCATCTGAATATATCATGCCACTTTCTTCTAGCCTGAAAAGTTTCTGCTGAAAAATCAGCTGATTTCCTTATTGGGTTTCCTTCGTATGTAACTGTTTTTTCTCTTGTAACCTTTAAAATTCTTTTTTTTTACCTTTTTTTTTTTTTTGCCATTTTATTACTATGTGTCTTTGTGTGGACCTCTTTGGGTTAAATTTGTTGGGAGAATCGCTGTGCCTCCTGAATCTGGACATCTGTTTTTGTCCCCAGATTCAGCAATTATTTCTTCAAATACATTTTCTGCCCCCTTTTCTCTCTCTTTTCCTTCTGGGATTCCTATAATATGAATGTGATTATGGTTGATAGAGTCTCTGAGTTCCCTAAATCTATGCTCATCATGCAGTTTTTGTCTCTCATCTGTTAAGCTTGATTGCTTTCTATCATTCTATCCTCCAGGTCACTGATATGTTCCTCTGCTTCCTGTAGCCTACTCTGTGTTCCATCTACTGTATTTTTAATTGCATTTATAAAGTTCTTCATCCCTGATATGTTATTTTTTATCTCTTTGTTAAGGGTCTCACTGATGTCCTCCACTCTTTTCTCAAGTCCAACGAGTATCTTTATGATCATTGCTTTAAATTCTCTATCAAGCATATTACTTACTTCAGTTTCATTTAGGTATCCTGTTGTGATTTTGTTGTGTTTATTTGAGAAAAATTCCTCTGCCTCTTCATTTTGTCTACCTCTCTGTGTCTCTTTCTGTGTGTTAGGAAAATCGGCTACATCCTTTGCTCTTGAAAGTAGTGGTTTTATAAAGAAGAGATTCTGTAGTGCCCTGCAGTGTAGTATCCCCTGTTCATCAGAACCTGACACTTCAGAGCAGCCTCCTATGTGTGTTGCTTGCATCCTGCTATTGTGTCTGTATAGCTTCCCCTTTCAGTCCAGACTTCTGCACGGACTTTCTGCCTGTTGTGGGCGTGCTTTCACTCTGTGTGTGAGACCCAGACAGACTAGCTCTGAGGCAGAGCATGACCATAGGAGGGCTCAGGGGAGAAGTGTTGGCATTAGCAAAATTTGCACTGAGCTACTAGTCTTAGGCTGATCCCTCAAATCACAGCAGTAGCCAGAGGTGTGGTGTGTAGCAGCAGAGGTAGTCAGGGGTACAAAGTGTCTGTGCATTCAGCCACTGGTCATGGCACACACATGGCATTAAAAAATTTGCATTGAGCCACTAGTCATAGGCAGGATCCCTAAGCATGGTGGCCACATGGGTGCAGCACAGGGAGGTAGAAGCAGGGCAGGGCCTGTGTGGTGTTAAAATCTATACTAAGTGCAGGGCAGAGGCCAGCAGGCTTGGAGTGGACAAGTCCTCAGGAAAACTCATGAGTGGGACACACTGTTAATATGTTAGGTAGCAAGTGTCTGTGTAGTGCCACCTCTCACAGGTGGGTCTGAGTTTATCTGGGGAGTAGGGGAAGAAAATGGCACCTGACAGCTCCTTTGTTCTCAAAGAAGTCCCCCAATACACCACACAATAGTATAATCAGATCTCCCTCCAGTTGTGCAAGCTGTCACTTCTATGTTGCTTTTCCTCAGTCTGTTGTCTCTTTAAGGACAGGGACCTGGCTACCACTCATCCTCCCAGCTTACCCAGTGCTGAGTCAGCTGACTTTTAAAGCTCCAGGTTCCAAGTCCTGCTGATTATACAAACTCATGGAATTCAGAAACTCTGGTTTTCAAGGCCAGACATTACAGGGATTCATTTTCCCTGTGTGGGCTCCCTTGTGCTTTCTCCTCTCCATGACCACAGTTCCATCTCTTCTGTGGGAAGCTCCCTACTACTGGTTCTGCCCTTCCTAACCTCTCTGACGCACTTCTTCTCTACATTTAGTTATGGAGTTTGTTCTGCCAGTCTTTGGATCACTCTCTGGTTTATTGACTTAGATGTTATCTAGTTGTAAACATGGGAAGGGGAGAGCTTAGGGTCCTCCTACTCCACCATCTTGCACCCTTCCACCAAAGAGCTTCAGAAAATATAAAATATAAATATTTTTATAAATAAATGATTGACTAAAACTTTATAAAAAGAACTATTAAAATAAGTTATTTATGTAGTTGAAAATTAAAATAGCAGGAAGATGGAAGGAGGAATAGTGAGCACAACTATTAACCAACATATGGTTAAACTAAACAAATAATGGCTCTCTACAAATAATAAGGACTATAAAAACTAGGTAGAATAAATAGCTAGAGTAAACCTAATAGAAGAAGGGAGTAGGGGTATGTTGGTTAATGCATTATTGCATTACTTGGGAGGAGAGTTGGGATATTAAACTTTAGGTCAAGTATGTATGTTAATGTTTAAACTAACCACTAAGATGCACTAGACATAAAATATAAAACAGTAGAGAAAAACAATTGGGAATATCGGAAATGCTTCAATCTATAAAAGACAAGTAAAAATAAAGCATGGAAAAACATGGGAAAAAGAATACATAAGATAGTAGAAACAAACAATATATTCTAAGGATAAATAAACAGTGTAGCCACATCCTATGTATATACAAGAGTCACACCTAAAGAAACATAAAAACACAGGTTGAAAGTAAAGTAATAGAAACATATATATGGGCAAATATTATCAAAATAATGTGGTAAAACTATAAAGTACAGAGTGGACTGTAAGACAAACATAATTTTCTTTGGGTAAACCATTATTACATTAAAAAATAAAGTATGTTCAGTGGAACAATAACAATTCTAAATTTTTATGTATAACATGGACTCAAAATACATAAGGCAAATTCAAATTACAAGGAGAATGTGACAAACCTATCGAACAATAATGAAATGAATAAACAATCAGAACAAAAATTTACATTATTAAAATATGTGAACAACCCAATTGACAAGAGAAGCTAAGGGATGTATAGATAGATAGACCTATAGATAGATAGATACATATGTATCTGTGTATATATATATAGACTTATCCACCTAACACTTAGTAAAACACATTTTTTACCAAAAATAAGTGATCATGTGCTAAGTCATAAAGCAAATCTCAGGACACAAAAGTATTTCACACCCTTCAAAACATCTTTTTCAATATGAGGCATTAAATTAGAAAATAATAACAAAGTTTTACATGTAAAAATTGAAAATCCCACTATAAAAATTTCAAGAAGCAAAGAAAAACCATAAAGGATATTAGAAAATACTTAGGACTAAACAATAGTGAAAATGCTTATAGAATGTGAAATCTTATGGTGGGACACTCAAATGGTACTTGGAAGGAAATTGATAGCTGTAAAGAAGCCTTACAGATAGACTTAAAAAAGTAAAAGTTTAAACTAATCTATCTCAAGAAACCGGAAGGACCACAGAGTACCCCAAGTAAAATAAAGAAAAAGATAATTGACTCTTATGGAGAAGGCAGGGATGCAGCAGTGGCAGGAGCATCTCTGGTCTCTGCCTCTGTTTCCCACTCTCCTTCCACCTTCAACCATCCATGGGCATCCTGGAGCCACCGTGCTGCTTCCACCCCCTCCCACTGCTCACGATATGTGTGTCGGTCCCCACACTGGTGCTCCTCCACCTGGGCCATAGATGGTGGGGATCTGATGAGCTTCTAATTAAAAAAATGAAGTATGGATGAATAGCAGAGAGAGAGGGAAGGAAGGAGGAAAGAAAAAAATGATCCAGACAGATGTAAAAATTTGTGAAACAGAAAACAAAAAATAAATAATACATATGATGAACAAAACCCAAAACAGGTTACTTTGACAACACTAACAATATAGAAACTTCTGATAAGTTTAATAAAGAAAAAGAGACAAAATGGGGAGAATAATTGGGGGTAGGAGTAGGATTAAATAAGATTTGACAAAAATTGTTAAGTTTTGAACTGGGTGATTGGTACATGAGGTTCCATTAAACTATTTTCTGTGTGTATGTGTGTGTGTGTGTGTGTGTGTGTGTGTGTGTGTATTATGTATAATTACTATCATCCTGTAGATAATAGATTATAGGGTGACAAGAGTAGAGACAGGGAAATCAGTTAGGGGTTTTTACAGTTAGATATGCTAGTGGCAATGGTGGCCTGAACTAGAGTACTAGCAGTTGAGGTAATGAGAATTGGGAACTCCTATGAACACAGATACAAAGAACCATGAATAAAATAATAGTTACACAAACCAATACATGTATTTAAAAATCATTATCAAGTTTGATTCTTTCAACGAATGTAAAAGATGACCTAACATTAGAGAAACTTATTAATGTAATTAACTGCATTAATAGATTAAAGGAGAAAAATCATGCAATAATCTTAATAGGGGACAAAAGAGAAGTTGCAAAATTTCAAATACATTTATAACACACACACACACATCTTAGAAAATTAGTAATAAAATGTAGAATAGATCTATCTATATTTATTACTGTTCACTGTCATTTGTTTGGCCTTTCTAGAAAATCTTGTAGAAACTCCCATATTATGAGTTCTCCTTTGTAAATTAGGAGTCAAAACTTAAATTACCAGTTTTTTGGAGCTAGAATCAAACTAGTGACCTAAGGAACACCAATCACACACACACACACACACACACACACACACACACCCCACAGGAAACTTCAGTTCAGAAATGTCAACATGAGGAAACAGGATCTGCATGGAGTTGCTGTGGTGGTGGTAGTGCAGGTGATGGCAAAGACACCTTGTTTTTAGTGGCTATGTTGGCCACTAAATACATAAAAGACTGCTTAACCTCAAAGGCAATCTAATATCAATTAGACACCATTTCATACTCATTAGAATGGCAAAAAAACAGTGTAACAATAGAAAGTTAGCAACAGTGCAGAGAAATGGACCTTTCATACACTGCCAGTGGGATTATAAATTGGTATAATCATCAAGAGAGTTATTTGGTCCTGTCTGAAAAAACTTAAAAATGTACAACCATTACAAATAAAAAATTTTATTTGTAGGAACACACCCTACAGAAACTCAAACACATTCTCAAGAAGATGTATACAAGAATGTTTATTACTGTCAGTTTTTTAATAGCAAAAAATTGGAAAGAGCCTAAATGCACATTGGCAAGAGAATTGGACAAATGTATACATAAAAAATATGCATACACTGTAATAGTCTATAGCAGTTAAAATAAATGAATTAGGTTAAATGCATCAAAAAGAATAGCTTCTAATACATGGCTGAAAAAAATAAATTGTAAAATAATACACAAGCTATGATGCATTTTATAGTTTGAAATATATTTATAGTTTGAAAACATGAAAACCACTGTTTATTTATTGTAATAGTTGCTATTGTATGTGATAGATGCATCTTTAGTTATAAGTCTAGAAGATGTGTAGAAATGACCCCCAAAAAAGTTAATTTATTGTTTTAATTATCTCTAATTGGGGATGGAGGTAGAGAGAAAAATGGGATCAGGTTAAAGCACACAGGGGACTTCATCTGTATCACCAAAGATTTTTTTATTAGGAAAAAAATTTGGAAAAAATTTTAAGATGTAAAAAAGCTGGGTGATGGGTACCCATTTTTTAATATGTTATTTTCTCTATAGTCAGAACTATTGGGGGAAATTACATAGTGATTATTTGCTCCATAAATATCCCATGACCTTTGGCCAAAAGCAATCAATTTTGACCTGACCATTCTAGCAATGTAAGCAATTCCTTGAAAATTGAATCCTTGTATATTCTCAAAAAAATGATGGCTTCCAAATTGACAATTAAATTTCATTGTTTTGTGATGCACTTAAGTAAAATATTCCAGATAGTAAGCCTGAATCTGCCTCCTGGGAAAGGCACTATACTAGGCAAAGATGACTTGTAGCACTTAGGGAAGAATTTCTCATTTAGTGTTAAAACCCTGAATGTCTTCAATTCTCTAACACTGTGCAGTGTTTCAAAGCAGGCTCCTAGGAAGGGACTTCAAGGCTGATTTAACTTTAGCATGTTCTGGGGCCAAGGTACTTGACAAGTACATGATAGTGAAGGCGTTGTCATTGATTATAGGCAGACCACTCACCCCTTATTTTGATCATCCAGTCCTCCCTTTGCTCTTTGCCTTCTTACCATCAGTCTGAATTTTGAAGAATTATAATCCACCTGCCCCTTTCAGTTGCGTTTAGTCCTTGAAATAGTCTTATTAACATTGTTTATGTGTCCTGCCTGTCTATTTCACATAAAAGTAGCCCAGGAGATTCTTGGTCATGGACTCCTAGGCAAAACCCCATAGACATGGACTCCTATCTATACTGCATCTGGGAATATGGTATCCTATAGAATAAGAGGAAACTGACAGCCCAAGAGTCTTTCAAAATTGGCAAAGGCTCCCCTTCATTCTGTGCCTCGGACTGCCAGTAAGTGAGGGCTTGAAGTGAACATAGCCACTTTTTCCTGTGCTAGGCAGGAAACAGGTACAACAATTTCAAGCCCACTGCCACCAGGAAGAAGGTCTCTGTGATACTTTCTTTTTAATCAATACCGTTTTTTTTCTTTATGGTCTTTGGATACTCTGGTAACTTTGCATGATTTTCACAAGCAGTAGTCAGACCCAAGTGTACAACATCTGTTACAAAGAATTGTGATTATAATATCTTTTATGAATTCATATTTCCCAAGTCTCTTTTCTTTTCTTTTTTTCATTAGGCTATATGATTAGTTCTCTTATTGTATTGCTACTTGCCTCATTACCTGGCTGTCCATTGTATACCCTAGGAAGTTTCTCTGTTGACAAGCAGCAGCTGGCATTTGTTACCTAGCAGGTACCTAAATAGTTAAAGTATTCCTGGGAAGAGAGTGAAGTTGACAATACCTACAATTGGCATTTCACGTTTCCCAGTTGTTCTCATTCTGACTCTACTAACATTACTGATCTTTGTCTTCTTTATTTTCTCACTAGTTTTATCACAATCAAATTAACACTTCTATCACCTCATAGAGTCACCTGTGTGTGTGTGTGTGTGTGTGTGTGTGTGTGTGTTTGTGTGTGTGTGGTAAGAACTTTAAGATCTACTCCTTAGAAAATACCAGCTGTCAACTTTCTACCTTCCTTTCCAATCACCGACCATATGCATAGTTTTCCATTTTGAAGCAGGTATCCCACTTTCTCTGTGTTCTGATTCAAAGGATCTTGGCAGGGACACCTGGGTGGCTCAGTCGGTTAAGCATCTGCCTTCAGCTCAGGTCCTGATCCCAGGGCCCAGGGATTGAGCCCCGCATCAGCCCCTGCTTCTCCCTGTCCCTCTGCCTGCTGCTTCCCCTGCTTGTGTTCTCTCTGTCAAATAAATAAATAAAATCTTTAAAAATAAAAAAAAAGGATGTTGGGAGACCAGGGAAAATTCCCACTTGTCAACAGCCACTGCTCACCGGTGAGGCATGGACATACCCAGTTTGAGAGAGAAGTGGCAATGAAACTGCATTTTCACTAAATCTTTTGCAGCCTTCCCTCATTGCTACCCACACCATCTTCTCATTCATGGATTGAGAAAATGGTGTAAAATATTCTAAAAATAGAAAGTCATAGAAGGTCATATGGCCTTAGATAATTCAAATTGGGATTGTATCCCTTGTTCTGTCTCTCCTGGGGGAGCATCAGTACAGATTGGTATTACTGTTAAGGAGTAGCATTTATTTTTTTGTCCATCAAGCTTTATTTGTTACAAATGGTTAACGCAAGACTTTCATTTGTGATGCCTGTAAAATCCCCATTATAATCAGTTTCCAGTTTATATCTTGTACTCTTTAACAAATTTTCTTTCTCTGACTTTTCCCTTAGAAACATCTACTATGGTTTGCTTTCATCTCTGCCCAATTCTCTATTGTTACAGCTCCTTGCATTCATAAATGGAAATGCCACCCAAACTAGTAGCCCAAAGCTTGGAGTCATCAATCACTGACTCACTAGTCTTGCTATTCTATAGAATCTCCTAAAGAAAGCTACTTTTATTCTTTGTCTGCAAGGCTTGCTATTAATATTTCATATTTCAATAAACACTTAACAAAGGACCTATTCTTTACCTTTGAAGGACTTTCAGTCAAGTGGAGGAACACAGTCATAATTTTCCCCTCAAATTTAATTTGTTCCACATCATTTATTCTTGCATTTAACAATAGTTGAGAGTCTACCAAGTGTCAAATATTGATAAGGTATTGGTGGTATGAAGATTAACAAAACAGATATGGCCCTTTATGGAGCTTTTTGTCAAACGCAGGATCTATGTCTGTGGAGGTCAGTGTTTGAGTAAGGAGTACAATGGCTGCAAAGGGTTATGGGTGATACTGGTTCAGTGCTCAAACTGGCACCACAGCTTTTCCTCTTTATGAACAAGAAACTTGTCCCTATTTTCTTAGGAATGTATTCTGGACCAAAATTCCATTTGGCTGGAAGTAAGTCAAGAACCCAGGCAGCTCTAGTTTTCATCTACTCACCCAAGCAGTCTATAGTCTCAGGAGAACCTGGGTTATTGCTTCAGCTAGTTGCTAAAGTCAAACAACTTTCTGATGTTTCACCCAAAAAGTCATCCCTGACCCAGGGCCAATTGCCACAGTATACTAAGTAGTACAAGAAGAAGAAACTTTTTAAAAACATCATTAATGTGTTTCCCAGCCAGAGCGATCATAGCTGTTCTACCTTGTAACAAGATGGAAGTACAACTAAAAATAACCTGAAATTTATTTGATGAAAGTCTGCCCTCCTATCAGGAAAGCCATTCTGTTGCTTCTACTTAAGCATGAGGGAGAAAAACAAGCAAGTAGAATATGAAACTTCAAGAGATAGAAAATCTGGATTGTTTGAAATGTCTCCAGGGCCTCTGTATACCCATGTGTGCCTACTTGGGTGGGGGAGGAGTAGGGAGAGGAGCTGGTTTGGGTAGGGGCTACATGTGTGTTTCCATAGTATTCCTGGATTTAGGTATCTGCACACGTGTGTTCATGAAGTGCCTGGGATAACATGTGGACTATTTTTATTCTATATGTATTTTCTTGTGTGCATGTATATTTGTCTGAATGTATTTGTGGATGTTGGTGCATGAGTGAGAGTAAATGAGAGTGTGGGAGTGTAAATATATGTGTTCAGAGTAGCTTCAGTCGCTTTCTTGTAAAAATCCTAATTCATCACTAGTTCCCAGCAATACAAAGAGAGAGCTGCATATCCCTGGTGAATCTGGTTATCTCCAGTGGCCTATAAGTTCTCTGAATATAGGGATTCCTACAGCCCATTAATGCAGACTTGGGCTTTTGAGGAGTACTTGTTGAATGACCAACTGACAATAGTTTTTTTTTTAATGTTTTTTTTTATTATATTATGTTAGTCACCATACAGTACATCCCTGGTTTTTGATACAAAGTTCAATGATTCATTAGTTGCATATAACACCCAGTGCACCATGCAATACGTGCCCTCCTTACTACCCATCACCAGCCTATCCCATTCCCCCACACCCCTCCCCTCTGAAGCCCTCAGTTTGTTTCTCAGAGTCCATAGTCTCTCATGCTTCATTCCCCCTTCTGATTACCCCCCTTTCTTTATCCCTTTCTTCCCCTACCAATCTTCCTAGTTCTTATGTTCCATAGATGAGAGAAACCATATGATAATTGTCTTTCTCTGCTTGACTTATTTCACTTAGCATTATCTCCTCCAGTGCCGTCCATGTTGCAGCAAATGTTGAGAATTCGTTCTTTTTGATAGCTGAGTAATATTCCATTGTATATATGGACCACAACTTCTTAATCCAGTCATCTGTTGAAGGGCATCTTGGCTCCTTCCATGATTTAGCTATTGTGGACAATGCTGCTACGAACATTGGGGTGCATTTGGCTCTTCTCTTCACTACGTCTGTATCTTTGGGGTAAACACCCAGTACTGTAATTGCTGGATCATAGGGTAGCTCAATTTTTAACTTTTTAAGGGACCTCCACATTGTTTTCCAGAGTGGCTGTACCAACTTGCATTCCCACCAACAATGGAGGAGGGATCCCCTTTCTCCACATCCTCTCCAGCAATTGTTGTTTCTTGCCTTGTCAATTTTTGCCATTCTAACTGGCGTAAGGTGGTATCTTAGTGTGGTTTTGATTTGAATTTCCCTGATGGCTAATGATTTTGAACATTTTTTCATGTGTCTGTTAGCCATTTGTATGTCTTCATTGGAAAAGTGCCTGTTCATATCTTCTGCCCATTTTTTGATTTGTTTATTTGTTTCTCGTGTATTGAGTTTGAGAAGTTCTTTGTAGATCTTGGATACCAGTCTTTTATCCGTAGTATCATTTGCAACAATAGTTTCAACACATGCGTGGATCTGAGCTGTCGGTGTTATTAGTCAACAGGTTAAGAAGGAATAATCTAGACATACAGGCTTTCCTGATGCCCCTATGAGAGACCCATCTCCTCCACCCCTCATACCTCAAACATGTCCTTTACTGAGCTCTCCCTATGTGTCAAGTATTCTATTAAGTGCCAGGGAAGGCATGAAGACTTGGTACTTGCCCTTAAGGAGTATACAGGGAGCCCATTATATCTCTGTATCCTCTTTGTTCCACACTTGAAAGACAAAGTTCAGGCCTGGCCTCACAACGACTCATGACTCCCTCTGCTGAAGACTAGCCTTCTTCTCCAACTGACCCATAGACCTTGTCTGATTGAAGGAAGAGCCATGTAAAGTCAACATACCTAAACCAACTCTTAACCTTCAGTCTTTTCCCCCTTGTAGTCCATCCTGCACAGACTGCTAGGTCATTCTAAATCATTCTAAAACAACACTTGCATATTTTTACTGCCCTATTCAAATCCACTCAATCATTCTATATTACCTACAGGCAAACTCTATCACATCCTTTTACAACTGTTGAGATTTACCCAGTAGGTTTAAAGAAGACTTGTTCCCTGCTAAGTAGTAGTCCCACTGAAGAGACACAGAAAAAAAAATCAAAGTTGTGATCATGGACATTTCATATTTTTTGGACATTTCATATTTTTAAACATTTTTTTCTGATTTTAGATTTTTCTTTTTCATACAAAGTCACTCATTCAACAAAAATTCTTTGAGCATCTATTAACTGCCAGGCATATTGAGCATATAATAGCTTCTTTGTTTTCATATGATAATTATTCAATCAAATATCTGATACTTAGTAGGTATTGATCAGGTGGTCCATTAGGATGGGATCTCCTGCCTCAACTTTCCACTACATTCTTTGCTTTGGTAGCAAGAGATAATGGAAGGAGAAGGAGAAGTCCTTGAAAATGTCTCATGAGTCCCCCCTTACTGGCTCTGCTGTGCACTGCCCTATTCCTTGACTCTTCTCTGAAGCTTTCCCCTGCTTACATTTGTAGAAGGAACAGTTTCCAAAAGTGGTTTTGACTCTTTCTCCAAATATTGTGCATCACCATGATCAGTCCATTACCCGAACAAATAGGGCCCGTTTGCAAGGAACATCTTTCTTGGATGATACCACAAGCTGCTTGACTCTCTGGGAGTCCCCACCAAAATGCTCTCCTCACATAACCTATCTTTACTAATATGTGTGTAGTACTGACAAAATGTGAAGAGAGAAGTTAGGGAAAGTTTAATTGAGGATAGGGATACAAGTTTAATTTTGAAAGATGTGTTGTGGAAAGAAGGTAAGGGTATTCCTGATGAGAATATATGCTTTATATGTGAATAGGTGGAGAGAGCAGGGAAAAAGATGAATTTGGCCAAATGTAGGATGGTGAGGGTAGGGAATTCATATGAGACAAGGATTCTCCCTAGAAAATAGCTACAAACTCCAATTTATTTTCTTTGACTTGTTGCATCATCTTTCACTTTTACCTTTGCAGGAACTATAACTTACCATGTCAGTGTCTGACACGGGGCCAAAACTTGTCACATAGATGTCAGTCTTCACTTCAGTCACTGCATCTAGGCCAAAGAAAGTAGAAAAGCAGCGTGTCATGAATGTCAGTTCCCTTAGCTCAGAGAGAGTCCAGGGCAATACTCCAAATGACAGCTAACTTGCTACTTCTGAAAAAGGATACTTCACATAGTGATAGAAAAATCTCTCTATTTCTTCAGAGAACATGCTAGGTACAGGTACAACGTTTATCCCTTTATATATCATTGAGAATGACAACAGAATCCCCAAACTCTAAAGTTTAAGAAGAGCCCTGAGAGATCACTGATATTCATATGTGCTAGACTCTCACACCAGGATTACCCTTACCTGTGGTAGGTTACAAATGTTCTAATATCCAACTTTAATACTTCCAGAAACATGGAATGATTGCTCTCCCACTCCCCTGCCCACTTAACATAGGGAGAGGTCATGTGACTAGTTTTGGTTGTGGAAGGAAGTTATATGTATCCCTCTCTAGCTGGAAAAATTAATGTCCAATACAAGACCCTTCCTGCCATGGTCATCATAGAAGCATGTTATTATAGAACTACTATAAGATTGAAACAGCCTGGAATGATGAGCCAACACATGAAGGAAAACTGCCTTGGGAAATTGCCTGGATCTACAACAGACTTTGCATGAATGAGAAATAAACTTTCATTGGTTTAAGTGACTGAGAGTTGAAGATGACTGATATCACCTGATACATTCTGTTTGCATTTATTTTTCTTTATTATACTGTTTATTTACTTGTCTGCCTCCCCCACCTTACCCAAAAGCTCCTGTATGGCAGTGCCCCTGTTTTGTTATCCTGTATTCTCAGTACACTGAAAAGGAGCCTGTTACTCAAGTGGTACTCACTGAACATTTTTGGTATGGATGGATGAATCTCATCACATATTTGCCAAGTTGGAAACTGATAGCCAGAGAAGTGAAATTATTTCATTGCTAAGCTTCTCTTTTCCTGCTTCAGTCAGCCCTGTTTACCCCAATGTAGCTCAGACTAGCCCACACACTCCAGCTTTCCTCAAATAGAACACAGGACAGCCTACTCCAGCCTAGCAAATACTTTATCATTATATTAAATTCAAATAAGTCCCACTTCAGCCCAGCATACAAAACCCCAGTAGAGTACACCAGTTGTACAGCCAATACCAATAAGCCCCACATAAGATTTGATGTACATTTATATACATCTACATATCTACAAACATTACATTTTCAGAATAATAATAATCAGCACCATAGTCAATTCATCAAAACACACAGCTTACCCCCAGGCTTAATCAGCAAATAATACGTCTTTGAAACTAGAGCTATGTTTTATTTATTTTTAAAGATTTATTTATTTTTGAGTGAGAGAGAGAGAGAGACAGTGCACATGAGCAGAAGGGTAGGGGCAAAGGGAGAGGGAGGGAGAATCCCAAGCAGACTCTGCACTGAGCTTGGAGTCCCATGCAGAGCCCAATGCAGAGCCCACCCATGTAGGGCTTGCTCTCACCAGGCTTGATCCTGTGAGGCTCAAACTTGCAGGGCTCAATCTCACAACCCTGAGATCACATCCTGAGCCAAAACCAAGAGTTGGTTGCTTAACAGACTATATCACCCTGGTGCCCCTAGAGCTGTGTTTTAAGTAGTTTGTTTTTTTGTCTAGAGCATAGACTTCCCTCAGAGCCATTTCTATACTTGAAGGAGAAGAGATAACACTTCAGGACCCAGAACATGCCTCCTGAAGACTTGTCCCTTCAGATACACTTCAAGGTTCATTGGCTAGAGAAGTATTGTCCTACCCTCAAGCACATAAAACAAATTTAACTAAGTAATGGAAGAGACCACAATTACATTTGAATCCAGTATTTTAGGCAGGACATAGTTAGATACAGAACAACTTTCTAAACCAATATAATTGTTAAATTGTAAGATAGTTAAACAGACTAAAAACAGATTACCCAGACCACAGGAAGAAAAGGAGAAAGATACTGGTGGTAAAGTTAAATTGCAGGAGACCACCAAGGGGAGAGTGGAGTCACTGTTGGTAGAAAGGGAAATAACTATAACGAAGAGCCTTGGGCTAAGATGGCAAGGCTTGGGTTCTGGATGTCTGCCCCTGACTTGCTAAATAACTTGAACAAGACTGTTTTTCTTTTAGCTTCTCTTTAGTACAATGAGGGTATGAGACCACCCAAATTCTGAAATTTTCCTTTGTACTAACTAGGAACTCTGTAAAGCCAAGCAAAAAGCAGCTGACTAAAGGTGCCCAATGATAGCAAGAAGCAAGATGCCTGAGGAATGTAGGAGGTTTTATGGAAATTTGGTGTTCCTTCTCTCTCTCAACTATTCACTTTCACTTAAAAGGTGTCCCTTAATTGCTAAGAAGGAAAAATGAGGAGAAGCCGCTTTCCCAATGAATTAGGGCTCACCCAAGCTTCAGAAATTTCCCTGGCTTTGCAGCAGGGAAACAGAATTGGGAAGTTTGATCGAGTACACTGGTGTAAAATAAAGGGGAGAGAGAGTAAGAAAGGGGGGCAGAAAGAATGAGGAGAGGAGATAATTAGAAAAGGATTGAAGGAAAAAGCAAGAAAGGATAAATGGGTAAAATACAAATAGATAAAAGTCACCCAGAAATCCTTTCTGGGTCCCAGACATAGAAGAGAGTGTCCACTCACTACTCCAGCTTCTCTGTGTGAAAGAATGATTGGGAGTTTTCTCTTTCATTTAACTCAAGGAAAAGACCAGTGAATTAGACTAGAACTGGTGAGGGCTACAATACATAGTGTAGGCCCTGTTCACAGGCTTCTCAGGAGAGACAAGTGTGAGACATGAATTAATGGAGAGATAAAAGGGCCTCACCCCCACTGTGTTTAACAATTGTTTTCAGATGTTCCTTTGTGCTTTATTTGATTTGGGGATCCAATATCCTTCCAATGTTACCCTTTGAAACCAAAGGTGAACAGAATTGTTTTCCTTTTGCAAATTTACCATGATATTGGAAGTGCTTGAAAGCTCCTGTCTTTACATGACCTTAGCCCTCAGTTGTACTCCCACTGGTGGGGAACTCATCAACCAGTCCCCATGTCATTTCTGCTTACTTTGATCTGAAAGAGTAACAATAGGCCAATCAGCAAGTGATCACTGTGTTTATACTGAATATGTTGTTCATAACAAACTGTATTTTCTAGTTTGACTTCACATAGATTCCCAAGAAATCATGATTTTTCTCCTTTGAGAAGAAACCAGAGTAGATTCCCCAATTCTCTAGCATTCCACCTTAGCCCACATAAAAACATTGGTCTTAGCACTGCCCTTTGGACTCACACAACAAAGTTTGCTTCTTAATCTTTTGAGATTTAAAGACCTTCAGAGATTGAAAGAAAGTGATAGTGGTAGCCCTAAATTTGCTCTTCTGTTCCTTTCCAGACTAAATATCCTGACTTCCTTTGACTATGTCTCCTCTCCCTTTGACACAGTTTTATGAATCCTCACTATTCCTCATTCACTTTCCTCTGGCTCAAGTCTGATTTTTTCCCCTGATACTGAAATGTTTTATGGTGAAAGTTTGTAACAATTCTATCAGAGGTTCATAAGATTAATGTTCTGAACAAAAGCCAACTATACCCCCTTTTCTCATTATAGGCCACAATGGACTCTTCAGTTCTTTCTAATGACAATCTTTGTAAGAACAGCGAGGCTTTGAGGACTGGAACCTTGGCTAGAAAAACAAAACCTTAACTTTTCTATTTTCTTACTTCCAGATCACTGGGAATCTTGGAGAACAAGCATTTATTGTTGTGCACACGTCATCTTGAAGATAGACTGGACTGGTGGAAATGTGCTCCCACGTGACTGTCTTGGTTGGTTAGCTACGTGAAGTTAGGGAGTGGGCTACAGTGAGTATGGACAGGATTTCACAGAATGAGAGCTGGTGTGCTCTTTTCTTATGTTAATAGCCTTTCCATTTGTCTTTGACAACCTTTGGCGACTAAGAGACTGTAAGTTATCAGTGACTCCACCCCCCAATAGTATTAATTACAGATAAGTTCTCCAGAAGAGTACCAAACAGGTGATTTAGGGGAGCAGAAATTACAAGAGTGTGTGTTAGCTCTAATCTAATCTCTGCAATTGACTCACACCCTCTTTTGCAGATGGGGCAAGGCTCACAGCTTTTGACATTTGGTAAGTTAGATGTCTAGCACTGTGTTTATGCTACTCCATCTATACCTGGAATGTATAGCAAATATATTTTTCTTTTTTTAAATTTAAATCAATTAGCCAAGGTATAGTAGATCATTAGTTTTTGATATAATGTTCAGTGATTCATTGGTTGAGCAAATATAATTTTTAATTGAGGCAAAATCAGTATGTAACATACTAGTTTCAGGTGTACAACATAATAATTTGATATTTGTATACCCTATGAAGTGATCACTACAATAAATCTAGTTACCATCCATCACAATACAAATGACCCCCTTCACCTTTTTCTCCCATCCCACAATTCCTTTCCCCTCTGATAACCACCAATCTATCTCTGTGTCTATGAGTATTTTTTGTATTGTTTGTTCATTTTTTCCCTAGGCTATTTTCTTCCTTTTGTTTATTTATTTTTATTATTACATTCAATTAGCCAACATATAGTACATCATTAGTTTTTGATGTAGTGCTCAACAATTCATCAGTTGCATATAACACCCAGTGTTCATTACAACACGTGTCCTCCTTAATAACCATCACCTGGTTACCCCATTCCCCCACACCCTCCCTTCTGTAACCCTCAGTTTGTTTCCAGAGTCCAGAGTCTCTCATGGTTCATCTCCCTCTCTGATTTCTTCCCATTCAGTTTTCCCTCCCTTCCCTTATGGTCCTCTGTGCTACTCCTTATGTTCCACATATGAGTGAAACCATATGATAATTGTTCATTTGTTTTGTTTTGTTTTAGAGTCCACATATAGGTGAAATCATATGGTATTTGTCTTTCTCTGTCTGCCTTATTTCATTTAGCATAATACCCTAAAGTCCCATGCATGTTGTCACAAATGGCCAAATATCCTTCTTTTTAATGGCTGAGTAGTATTTCATTGTATATATACATGTCACATTTTTTTCATCCATTCATCTATCAATGAACACTTAAGTTATTTCTTTATCTTGGCTATTCTAAATAATACTGCAATGAATGTAGGGGTGCATATATCTTTTTGAATTAGTATTTTCATTTTCATCAGATAAATATCCAGAAGTAGAATAGTTGGATCATATGGCAGATCTATTTTTTAATTTTTTGAGGAACTTTCAAAATGTTTTCCATTGTGGCTGTGCCAATTTACATTTCCGCCAACAGTGTATAAGGGTTCCCTTTTCTCCACATCCAAACATTTGTTATTTTTTTTGTCTTTTTAGTGATAGCCATTTTAACAGGAGTGAGGTGATATCTTATTGTAGTTTTGATTTTTATTTCCCTGATAATTAGTATTGTTGAACACTTTTTCATATGCCTGTTAACCATCTATATGTCTTCCTCAGAAAGTGTCTATTAAGATCCTCTGCCCATTTTTTAAAAATTTGTTTGTTTATATGTTTGCTTCTTTTGCTATTGAGCTAAATTTTTTATATATTTTGGATATTAACCCTTTATCAGATATATGATTTGTAAATATTTTCTCCCATTCAGTAGGCTGACTTTTTCATTTTGTTGATGGTTTCCTTTCCTTTGCAGACGTTTTTTAGTTTGATGTAGTCCCACTACTCTATTTTTGCTTTTGTTGCCTTTGCTTTGGCCTCAAATCCAAAGATCCAATGCCAAGACTGATGTCAAGGAGCTTACCATCTATGCTTTCTTCTAGGAGTTTTATGGTTTCAGGTCTTACATTCAAGTCTTCAATCCATTTTGAGTTGATTTTTGCGTATGGTGTTAGATAGTGGTCAAATTTTATTCTTTTGTATATGGCTGTCCAGTTTTCCCAACATCACTGATTGAAGAGATTGTCCTTTCCCCAGTGTATATTTTTGGCTCCTTTGTTGTAAACTAATTGACAATATAGGTATGGGTTCATTTCTGTGCTTTATTCTGTTCCATTAATCTAGGTGTCTGTTTTTATGCCAATATCATACTATTTTGATCACTATAGCTTTGTAGTGTAGTTGGAAATCTGGGACCATGGTACCTTTAGCTTTGCTCTTTCTCAAAATTTCTTTGGCTATTTAGGGTCTTCTGTGATTCCATACAAATTTTAGGATTTCTTGTTCTAGTTCTGTGAAAAATGCTTTTAATGTTTTGATAAAGATTACATTGATTCTATAAGTTGCTTTGGGTAATATGGACATTTTAACAATATTAATTTTTCTAATCCATGAGCAGAGACTATCTTTCCACTTATTTATGTCATCTTCAATATCTTTCATCAACATCTTATAGTTTTTAGGGTACAAGTCATTCATCTCCTTGGTTAAATTTATTACTAGGTTTCTTATTCTTTTTGATGCAATTGTAAATAAGATTGTTTTCTTAATTTTCTCTTTCTGGTGGTTTGTTATTAGTATATAGAAACACAACAGGAGGCAAGATGGCAGAAGAGTACAGGACCTCGTTTCATCTGGTCTCTTGAAATTAGCAAGATAACTCTCAAATCATTCTGAGCACTTATGATTTCAATCTGAGATATAAGAAAAGAATTGCTAGAATTCTACAAATGGAAAAGTGACCACTTTTTTGCAAGGTAGGAGGTGTGGAGAAGTGAATCTGTAGGGAGAGAGCCTCCATAAGCTTGCTACAAGAAAGTGATATAGTCCCAGAGTGCAAAATCAGAACCTTTAGAAGTCTGCTCCAGTGGGAGACATCCCTGCCTGAAAGGTGCTCAGGTGGCAAAGCAGGACAGAATGCTAGGTGGAACAGTGTGGTCTCAGGAACCCTGGGGTCACAGAAAGAATGGGGATGCTTGAGCCAGCAGAGTTCCCAAGCATTGGAGAGGGGAAACCAGTTATGGTCAATGAGCCCAGGAGGGTCTCTCAGCTCAGTTCACCATAAAGAGAACTGTAACACGATTGGGTGACCGCTCTCTGTGCCAGGGCCCTGCAAAGGGCAGAAATGCAGTGACCCTTCGCTTTCCCCTGGGAGGATTGGTGTGGGTGCACACCACAGGATTTTGCAGAGTTTGGCACACACAAAAGTGAAAATTGCTTCACCTCGAGGGTTTACTGAAGAGACAGGGCCATGATCTTTTAGCTCTAGGGCTGGAGATCGGGGCACAGCCATTTTTATTTTCATCCTCTAAAGAGGCACAGAAAGCCTTCAGGGAACAAAAGCCACATAGGAAACCAGAAGCAGTTTACACAGAGCCCAACCCCCTGGCAAGGGGCAGTGCAACTCCACCTAGGCAAAGACACCTGAGAATCAGCACAGCAGGCCCCTCCCCCAGAAAACCAGCTGGAACAACAGGCAAACACTAAGTTTACAGAGCACATAGGACTGCAAAACTCCAGTGCTAGGAGAAAATGTTATATAGAATTTGAGGTTTCTTTCTCAGGATACCTTTATCTTTCAGTTTAAAATTTTCCTTTTTTTTTCTTTTCCTCCTTTTCAATTAGTTTTTTTTATTTTATCAACTCTTTAAGTCTTCTTTTAACTTCCATTTTACATTTACATTTTGTAGATATATACTTCCATTTTACATTTACATTTTGTAGATATATATTTTTGTCTTCCTTTCACTATATTCAATTTTATTTCTGTATCTACATAAATTTTGCTTTCCTTACAATTCTGGGATTTAGTGTCTTCTAACAAACAAACCAAAATACACCCAAGACCGAATGCATCACCCTGTTTTGTTGACCTGAGAGATTATATTCTCTCTTCCCCCCTTTTTTTCTTTTACTCATCTCTTTTGGTTTCTGACCTCTTTGGATTTGTCTAGTGTGTATTTCAGTTGGGTCATGGTTTATATTTTTGATTTTGTTCTCTTGTTCATCCATTCTTCTTGGGGCAAAATGACTAGAAGGAGGAATTCACAACAAAATAAAGAAGCAGAGGTAATAATCTCTGCCACAGATCTAATTGATTCTGATATAAATAACATGTCAGAGCTGAAATTCAGGATAATGATTATAAAGTTACTAGAGAAAATTACACAAGGGAATCTTTAAGTGCAGAAATAAAATCTAATGAGGCTGAAATTTAAAATGACTTAACTGAGATGTAGTCTAAATTGGGTACTCTAACAGCTAGGGTAAATGAGACAGAAGAGAGAGTCAGTGACAAAGAAGACAAGTTGATTGAAAGGAAGTAAGCTGAGGAAAAGAGAGAAAAACTACTAATGGACCATGAGGGGAGGCTTCGAGAAATCAATGATACCATAAAGCAAAACAATATTAGAATTATCGTGGTCCCAGAGGAAGAAGAAAGAGAGAGAGAGAGAGAAGGGGAAAGAAGGTATATTTGGGCAAATCATAGCTCAGAACTTCCCTAATCTGGGGAAGGAAACATGCATTCAAGTCCAAGAGGTAGAGAGAATCCTCCCCAAAATCAATAAAAATAGATCAACAACCTGCCATGTAATCATGAAGTTTTTAAACTTCAGAGATAAAGAGAAAATCCTGAAAGCAACTCAAGACAAGAACTCCTTAACCTACCAGGGTAGGAATATTAGACTGGCAGCAGACCTATCCACAGAGACCTGGCAGGTCAAAAAGGGCTGGCATGATATATTCAGGGTACTAAATGAGAAAAACATGCAGCCAAGAATACTTTATTCAGCAAGGCTGTCATTCAGAATGGAAGGAGAGATAAAGAGCTTCCACAACAAAAAGAAACTAAAAGAATTGGTGATCACCAAACCAGCACTACAAGAAATGTTAAAGAGAATCCTTTAAATGAGGAGAGAACCCAAAAGTAACATAGACCAGAAACGAACAGAAACAATCTCCAGAAACAGGGACTTTACAGGTAATACAATCACACTAAATTCGTATCTTTCAATAGTTATTCTGAATGTAAATGGGCTAAATGCTCCAATCAAAAGACACAGGGTATCAGATTGGATAAAAAAGCAAGACCCATCCATATGCTGTCTACAAGAGACCCAATGTAGACCTAAAGACACCTCCAGATTGAAAGAGAGGGGGTGGATAACCAATTATCATGCTAATGGACCTCAAACAAAAGCTGGGGTAGCAATCCTCGTATCAGACAAATTAGATTTTAAATGAAAGACTGTAGTAAGGGATGAAGAGGGACATTATATCATACTTAAAGAGTCTATCCAACAAGAAGACCTAACAATTATAAATATTTATCATCCTAACGTGGGAGCAGCCAATTATATAAAATGATGAATAACCAAATTAAAGAAACACATTGGTAATAATACAATAATAGTAGGGGACTTCAACACCCCATTCACAGCAATGGGCAGATCATCTAAGCAGAAGATCAACAAGGAAAGAAGGGCTTTGAATGACACACTGGACCAGATGGACTTCACAGTTATGTACAGAACTTTCCATCCGAAAGCTACATAATACACATTCTTCTCGAGTACACACGGAACATTTTCCAGAACAGGTCACATACTGGGTGACAAAACAGGTCTTAACTGGTAGCAAAAGATTGGGATTATTCCCAGCGTGTTTTCAGACTACATTGCTTTGAGGCTAGAACTCAATCACAAGAGGAAATTTGGAAGGAACTCAAACACTTGCAGCTTAAAGAGCATCCTACTAACAAATGAATGGGTCAACCAGGAAATTGGAGGAGAATTTATAAAATCCATGGAAATAAAGGAAAATGAAAACACAACTGTTCAAAACCTTTGAGATACAGCAAAGGTGGTCCTAAGAAGAAATTACATAGCAAAACTAGCCTTTCTCAAAAAATTAGAAAAGTCTCAAATACACAAGCTAAACTTACACCTAAAGGAGCTAGAGAAAGAACAACAAATAAAGCCTAAACTGGAGCACCTGGATGGCTCAGTCAGTTAAGTGTCTGCCTTCGACTCAGGTCATGATCCTGGGTTCCTGGGATTGAACCCTGTGTCAGGCTCCCTGCTCAGAGGGGAGTCTGCTTCTCCCTCTCCCTCTGCTCCTCCCCTCTGACTCGTGCTCTCTCTCTCTCTCTCTCAAATAAATAAATAAAGCCTAAACCAAGCAGGAGAAGAAAAATAATAAAGATTAGAGTAGAAATCAATGAAATAGAAACCAAAAGAACAGTAAAACAGAACAACAAAACTATGAGCTGGTTCTTTGAAAGAATTAATAAGATAGATAAACCCCTAGCCAGACTTATCAAAAAGAAAAGAGAAAGGACCCAAATTAATAAAATCATGAATGAAAGGGGAGAGATCATGACCAACACCAAGGAAATGGAAACATATTATAAGCAACTATATGCCAACAAATTAGGCAATCTAGAAGAAATGGATGAATTCCTAGAAACTTATAAACTACCAAAACTGAAACAGGAAGAAAGAGGTAATCTGAACATACCAATACAGCATAAGGAAATTGAAGCAGTAATCAAAAAATCTCCCAACAAACAAGAGTCCAGGGTCGGATGGCTTCCCAGGGGAATTCTACCAAACAATTAAAGAAGAATTAATACCTAGTCTTCTGAAGCTGTTTCAAAAATAAAAGGAAAGGAACACTTCCAAACTTGTTCTATAAGGCCAGCATCACCTTAATCCCAAAACAAGACAAAGACCCCAGCAAAAAGGAACATTACAGGCCAATATCCCTAATGAACTTGGATGCCAAAATTCTCACCAAGATACTAGCCAATAGGATCAAACAGTACATTAAAAAGATTATTCGCCACGACCAACTGGGATTTATTCCTGGGCTGGAAGAGTGGTTCAACATTCACAAATCAATCAACATGATACACTGCATTAATAAAAAGAAAGGATAAGAACCATATGATCCTCTCAATTGATGCAGAAAAAGCATTAGACAAAATATAGCATCCTTTCTTGATTAAAACTCTAGAAAATATAGGGATAGAGGGAGCATATCTCAATATCATAAAAGCCATCTATGAAAAGCCCACAGAGAACATCATTCTAATTGGGGAAAAACTGAGAGCTTTTCCACTAAGGTCAGGAACATGACAAGGATGTCCACTCTCACCACTTAATGGAAATTCAGATCCAGGAGCCACAGAGATCCCCTAACAAAATCAACCCAAGGAGGTTCACACCAAGACACATTGAAATTAGAATGGCAAAAGTCACGGGGCGCCTGGGTGGATCAGTCATTAAGCGTCTGCCTTTGGCTCAGGTCATGATCCCAGGGTCCTGCGATTGAGCCCCATGTCGGGCTCCCTGATAGGCACAGAGCCTACTTCTCCCTCTCCTGCTTCCCCTGCTTGTGTTCTCTCTCGCCGCATCTCTATCAAATAAATAAGTAAAACCTTTAAGAAAAATAAAATAAAATGGCAAAAATCAGTAATAAAGAATTTTATTTCAATTTTTAATAGCAATTTTTTACTATGTTATGTTAGTCACTATACAGTACATTCTTAGTTTTTGATGTAGTGTTCCATGATTCATTATTTGCGTGTAACACCCAGAGCTCCATACAATATGTGCCCTCCTTAATACCCATCACTGGCCTATCCCAGTCCCCCACCCCCTCCCCTCTGAAGCCCTCAGTTTGTTTCCCAGAGTCCATACTCCCTCAGTGGTTCATTTCCCCCTCTGTTTTGCCCTTCCTTTTCCCCTTCCTTCTCCTAATGATCTCCCTGCTATTCCTTATGTTCCACAAATGAGTGAAACCATATGATAATTGTCTTTCTCTGCTTGACTTATTTCACTTAGCATAATCCCCTCCAGTTCCATCCACGTTCATGCAAATGTTGGGTAATCATTTCTGATGGCTGAGTAATATTCCATTGTATATATGGACCATATCTTCTTAATCCAGTCATCTGTTGAAGGGCATCTCAGCTCCTTCCACGATTTAGCTATTGTGGACAATGCTGCTATGAACATTGGGGTGCATATGGCCCTTCTCTTCACTACGTCTGTATCTTTGGGGTAAATACCCAGTAGTGCAATTGCTGGATCATAGGGTAGCTCTATTGTAAACATAGTTAAAATGTCTATGCTACCCAGAGCAATCTACACTTTCAATGTCATCCCAATCAAAATACCAATGACATTTTTCAAAGAACTGGAACAAACAGCCCTTAAATTTGTGTGGGACCAGAAAAGGCCCTGAATTGCCAAGGAATTGTTGAAAAGGAAAAACAAAGCTGGGGGCACCACGTTGCCGGATTTCAAGCTATACTACAAAGCTGTGATCACAAAGATAGCATGGTACTGGCACAAAAACAGACACATAGACCAATGGAACAGAATAGAGAACCCAGAAACGGACCCTCAGCTCTTTGGGCAACTAATCTTTGATAAAGCAGGAAAAAGCATCCTGTGGAAAAAAGACAGTCTCTTCAATAAATGGTGCTGGGAAAATTGGACAGCTATATGCAAAAGAATGAAACTTGACCTCTCTCTCACACCATACACAAAGATAAACTCCAAATGGATGAAAGACCTTGATGTGAGGCAGGAATCCATCAAAATCCTAGAGGAGAACATAGGCAGCAACCTCTTTGACATTGGCCACAGCAACTTTTTTCATGACACATTTCCAAAGCAAGAGAAACAAAAGATAAAATGAACTTGTGGGAGTTCATCAAGATAAAAAGCTTCTGCACAGCCAAGGAAGTAGTCAAAAAAACTAAGAGGCAGCCCACGGAAAGGGAGAAGATATTTACAAATGACACTACAGATAAAAGACTGGTATCCAAGATCCACAAAGAACTTCTCAAACTCAATACACGTGAAACAAATAATCAAATCAAAAAATGGGCAGAAGATATGAACAGACACTTTTCCAATGAAGACATACAAATGGCTAACAGACACATGAAAAAATGTTCAAAATCATTAGCCATCAGGGAAATTCAAATAAAAATCACATTGAGATACCACCTTACACCAGTTAGAATGGCAAAAATTGACAAGGCAGGAAACAACAAATGTTGGAGAGGATGTGGAGAAAGGGGATCCCTCTTAAACTGTTGGTGGGAATGCAAGTTGGTACAGCCACTTTGGAAAACAGTGTGGAGGTCCCTTAAAAAGAAAGAATTTTAAGAGAAGCACAAACAACAACAACAACAACAACAACAACAACAACAACCAGTTACATACAAGGGAGATCATAAGGCTATCAGAGAACTGTTCAGCAGAAACCTTTCCAGCCAGAAGGAAGTGCCATGATATATTCAAAGTGCTGAAAGGCAAAAAATTGCAGCCAAGAACTCTATTCAGGAAAACTGTCATTCAGAATACAAGAAGAGATAAAGAATTTCTGAGGCAAACAGAAGTTAAAGGAGTTCATGACCACTAAACAATCCCTACAAAAAACGTTACAGGTGACTCTTTGGGTGAAATGGAAAGACCGTAAGTAAGGGTAAGAAAAATAGGAAACACAAAAGCAGTAAAAATAAGTATCTCTGTAAAAATCAGTCAAAGGACTCACAAAAGGATTATAAAGTATGACATCATATACCTTAAATGTGGTGGTGAGAGGAGTAAGAATAAGTTCAAACTTACGTGATTATCAACATAATATAAAAAGCTATATACAGAGGATGTTATATACAAACCTAATGGTAACAACAAATTAAAAACCAGTAAAAGATATGCAAAAACAAAAGAGGAAGGAATCCAAGTATATCACTAAAGAAAATGAACTTATGGTGAGAGACGAGAACAAGTGAAGAAAGTGACAGAGAAGATACACAAAAACAAACACAAAACAAATAACAAAATGGCAGTAAAGGGGCTCCTGGGTAGCTCATCTGGTTTAGTGTCTGCCTTCAGCTCAGGTCATGATCCTGGGGTCCTGTGATCAAGCCCTGCATTGGGCTCCCTGTTCAGTGGGAGTCTGCTTCTCCCTCTCCCCCTGCTCATGTTCTTGCTCTCTCTTTCTCACTTGCTCCCCCCCTCTCAAATAAAATCTTTAATTAAAAAAACCCCAAAACCCCAAAAAAACAAAATGGCAATAAATACACACCTACCAATAATTACTTTGAATTTAAATGGATTAACTGATCCAAACAAAAGACATAGGGTAACAGAATGGATTAAAAAAAGAAGACCCATCTATATGCTACCTGTAAGAGACTCACTTGAGACCTAAGGTCACATGCAGATTGAAAGTGAATGGATAAAGAAGCATTTATCATGCAAATGTAAGTGAAAAGAAAAGCCAGGGTAGCATTCTCATATCAGACCAAATTGACTTTAAAACAGAGACTATAAGAGGAGACAAAGAAATACACTATATAATCAGTTAAGGGGACAATCCTACAAGAAGACATAACAATTGTAAATATTTATGCACCCAACATAGGAGCACCCAAGTATATAAAACAGTTAATAATAAAAAGGAACTAATCCAAATAGTAGAGGACTTTAACACCCCACTTACATCGACAGAGAGATCATCTAAACAAAAAATCAAAAGGAAACCATGGCTTTTAATGACACACGGGACCAGATGGATTTAATAGATATATTCAGTACATTCTATCCTAAAACAGCAGAATGCACATTGTTTTCAAGTGCACATGGAAGATTCTCCAGAATAGATCACATGTTAAGTCACAAAGGAAGTCTCAACAATTTCAGAAAGATCAGAGGTATACCATGTATCTTTCTGACTATAACACAAGGAAACTAGAAATCAACTATGGGAAAAAATTTGGAAAAAGCACAAATACATGGAAGTTAAAAAACATGCTACTAAACAATGAATGGGTCAACCGAGAAGTCAAAAAGGAAATAAAAAAAAAAATACCTGGAGATAAATGAAAATGAAAACACAATGGTCCAAAATCTTTGGGGGAGCGAAAACTGTTGTAAGAGGGAAGTTTGTAGCTGTAAAGGCTCACCTCAAGAAGTAGGAAAAATCTCAAATAAACAACTTAAACTTACACCTAAAGGAGCTAGAATAAGAACAAACAAAACCCAAAACCAGCAGAAGGAATGAAATGATAAAGACTAGAGCAGAAATAAATGATATAGAAATTAAAAATCTGTAGAACAGATCAATGAAACCATGAGCTGATTCTTTAAAAAGATCAGAAAATTGATAAAAACTCTATCTAGAATCACCAAAACAAAAGAGAGAACTCAAACAAATTCAGATATTAAAAAGGAGAAAAAAAAGCCAACACCACAGAAATACAAATAATTGTATTATGAAAAATTATATGTCAACAAACTTCACAACCTAGAAGAAATGGACAAATTTCTAGAAACACAATTTTCTGACACTGAATCATGAAGAAATTGAAAATCTGAATAGACTTATTGGTAATGAAATTGCATTGGTAATCAAAAAACTTCCAAAAAATAAAAGTTCAGGACTGGATGGATTCATAGGTAAATTCTACCAAATATTTAAATAAGAGTTAACACCTATTCTCAAACTTTTCCAAAAATAGAAGAGGAAGGAAAACTTCCAAACTCATTCTATGAGTCCAGCATGCCTCTGATAAAAACAAAAACAAAAACAAAAACAAACAAAAAACCCAAAAAAAAAAAAAAAACAGATGAAGAGACAACAAAAAGAATTACAGGTCAGTATCTCTGATGAACATGGGTACAAGAATCCTCAACAAAGTATTAGCAAACCAAATACAAAAAAAAAAAATCATTCACCACAATCAAGTGGGATTTATTCCTGGGATAGAAGGGTGATTCAATATTTTCAAATCAATCTACATGATATATCACATGAACAAGAGAAAGGATAAAAAGTATGTGATCATTTCAATAGATACAGGAAAAACATTTCATAAAGTACAACATCCATTCATTAAAAAACCCTCAACAAAGTAGGTTTAGAGGGAACATACCTCAACAGAACAAAGGCCATATATGAAAAACCTGCAGCCAACATCATCCTCAGTGGGGAAAAACTAAGAGCTTTCCCCCTAAGGTCAGGAAGAAGAAAAGGATGTCCACCCTCACCATTTTTATTCAGTAGAGTACAGGAAGTCCTGGCCACAGCAATCAGACAACAACAACAAAAAGTCATATCTTCTGCCCATTTATTAACTGAATTATTTGTTTTTTGGGTGTTGAGTTTGAGAAGTTCTTTATAGATCTTGGATACCAGCCCTTTATTTGTAGTGTCATTTGCAAATATCTTCTCTCATTCAATGGGTTGCCTCTTATTTTTTTGACTGTTTCCTTTGCTGTGAAAAAGCTTTTTGTCTTGATGAAGTCCCAATAGTTCATTCTTGCTTTTGTTTCCCTTGCTTTTGAAGACGTGACTTGAGAGAAGTCACTGTGGCCAATATCGAAGAGGTTACTGCCTATGTTCTCCTCTAGGATTTTGATAGATTCCTCCTCACATTGAGGTCTTTCATCCATTTTGAGTTTATCTTTGTGTATGGTATAAGAAAGTGGTCCAGTTTCATTCTTCTGCACGTGGCTGTCCAATTTTTCCAGCACCATTTATTGAAGAGACCGTCTTTTTTCCATTGGATATTCTTTCCTAATTTGTCAAAGATTAGTTGACCATAGAGTTGAGGGTCCATTTCTGAGTTTTCTATTCTGTTCCACTGATCTATGTGTCTGTTTTTGTGCCAATACCATGCTGTCTTGATGATCACAGCTGTGTAATATAGCTTGAAGTCAGGCATTGTGATATCCCCAGCTTTGGTTTTCTTTTTAAACATTCCCCTGGTGATTCGGGTTATTTTCTGATTCCATACAAATTTTAGGATTATATGTTCCAACTCTGTGAAAAATGTCAATGGTATTTTAATAGGGATTGCACTGAAAGTGTAGATTGCTCTGGGCAGCATGGACATTTTCACAATGTGTATTCTTCCAATCCATGAGCATGGAATGTTTTTCCATTTCCTTATGTCTTCCTCAATTTCTTTCATAAATGTTCTGTAGTTTCTAGTGTACAGATTTTTTACCCCTTTGCTTAGGTTTATTCTTAAGTATCTTATGTTTTTTGGTGCTATTGTAAATGGAATTGATTCCTTAATTTCTCTTTCTTCAGTCACATTGTTAGTGTATAGAAATGCAATTGATTTCTGTGCATTGATTTTGTATCATGCCACATTGATGAATTGTTGTATGAGTTCTAGTAATTTGGGTGTGGAGTCTTTTGGGTTTTCCACATAAAGTATCATGTCATCTGTGAGGAGAGAGAGTTTGACTTCTTTGCCACATTGAATGCCTTTTATTTCTTTTTGTTGTCTAGGAATTCTAGCACTAGGTTGTACAAAAGTAGTGAGAATGGGCATCCCTGTCGTGTCCCTGACCTTAAGGGAAAAGCTCTCAGTTTTTCCCCATTGACAATGAGATTCGATGTGGGCTTTTCATAGACAGCTTTTATGATGTTGCAGTATGTTCCCTCTATCCCTGTATTTTGAAGAGTTTTAACCAAGAAAGGATGCTATACTTTGTCAAATGCCTTTTCTGCATCTATTGAGAGGTTCATATCATTCTTCTTTCTTTTATTAATGTAGTGCATCACATTGATTTGTGCATGCTGAACCACACTAGCAGCCCAGGAATAATTCCCGCTTGGTCATGGTGAATAATCCTTTTAATGTATTGTTGGAGCCTATTGGCTAGTATCTTGGTGAGAATTTTGGCATCCATGTTCATCAGGGGTATTGGTTTGTAATTCTCCTTTTTGGTGGGATCTTTATCTGGTTTTGGGATCAGGGTAATGCTGGCCTCATAGAATGAGTTTGGAAGTTTTCCTTCCCTTTCTATTTTCTGAAACATTTTCAGAAGAATAGGTGTTAATTCTTCTTTAGGTATTTGGTAGAATTCCGCTGGGAAGCCATCTGGCCCTGCATTCTTGCTTCTTGGGAGATTTTTAATTACTGATTGAATTTCTTTGCTGGTTATGGGTCTGTTCAGCTTTTCTATTTCTTCCTGTTTCAGTTTTGGTAGTTTGTATGTTTCTAGGAATTCATCCATTTCTTCCAGATTGTCTAATTTATTGGCATATAATTCCTCATTATTCTCTTGTAATTGTTTGTATTTCTTTGGTGTTGGTTCTGATCTCTCCTATTTCATGATTTTATTAATTTGGGTCCTTTTCTTTTCTTTTTGAATAATCTGGTTAGGTGTTTATCAATCTTATTAATTGTTTCAAAGAACCAGCTCCTACCTTTGTTGATCTGTTCTGGTTTTTTGTTTTTGTTTTTGTTTTTTCCTGTATCATTGATTTCTATTTTACTCTTGATTTCTCTTCTCCAGCTGGGTTTAGGCTATATTTTCTGTTCTTTTTCCAGCTCCTTTAGGTATAAGTTTAGGTTGTGTATTTGAGACTTTTCTTGTTTCTTGAGGAAGGCTTATATCGCTATATACTTCCCTCTTAGGGCCAGCTTTGCTGCATCCCAAAGGTTTTGAACTTTCATTGCTTGATTTTCATTTGCTTCCATGCATTTTTTAAATTTTTCTTTAATTTCCTGGTTAACCCATTCATTCTTTTTTTTTAAGATTTTATTTATTAATTTGACAGAGAGAGACAGCCAGCAAGAGAGGGAACACAAGCAGGGGGAGTGGGAGAGGAAGAAGCAGGCTCCTAGCGGAGGAGCCTGATGTGGGGCTCGATCCCAGAACGCTGGAATCACGCCCTGAGCCAAAGGCAGATGCTTGACTGCACCACTCAGGCGCCCCCTTTCATTCTTTAGTAGGATATTCTTTAACCTCCATATACTTGTCATCCTTCCAAATTTTTTCTTGTGGTTGACTTCAAGTTTTTTAGCATTTTGGTCTGAAAATATACATGATATTATCTCAATCTTTTTGTACCAGTTGAGACCTGATTTGTGACCCAGTATGTGGTCGGTTCTGGAGAATGTTCCATGTTCACTTGAGAAGAATGTGTATTCTGCTGCTTTAGGATGAAACCCTTTGACTATATCTGTTAGGTCCATCTGGTGCAGTGTGTCATTCAAAGCCCTTGTTTCCTTTTTGATCTGCTTAGATGATCTGTCCATTACTGTGAGTAGGGTCTTAAAGTCCCCTATTATTGTATTATTATCCATTAGCTTCTTTAATTTTTTTATTAATTGGTTTATATATTTGGCTGCTCCCAAGTTAGAGGAATAAATATTAACATTTGTTAGATTTTCTTGTTTGATAGACTATTATGATATAGTGTCCTTCTTCATCTCTTATTCCATTCTTTGGTTTAAAATCTAGTTGTTTGATTTAAGGATTCCTACTCCAGCTTTCTTTTGATATCCATTGGCATGATAAATAGTTCACCCCCTCATTTTCAACCTGGAGGTGCCTTTGGGTCTAAAATGAAACTCTTGCAGACAGCATAACAATGGGTCTTTCTTTTTTATCCAATCTGATACCCCGTGTCTTTTGATTGGGGCATATAGCCCTTTACTTTCAGAATAATTATTAAAAGATACGAATTTAGTGCCATTGTATTACTTGTAAAGTCACTGTTTCTATATATTGTCTCTGTTCCTTTCTGGTCTCTGTTACTTTGGGGCTCTCTCCTCATTTAAAGGATCCCCTTTAATATTTCTTACAGGGCTGGTTTAGCAATCACAAATTCTTTTAATTTCTGTTTGTCCTGGAAGCTTTTTATCTCTCCTTCTTTTCTGAATGACAGCCTTGCTGGATACAGTATTCTGCATATTTTTTTTCATTTAGCACCCTGAATATATCATGCCTATCTTCTCCAGCCTACCAGGTCTCTGTGAATTGGTCTGCTGCCAGTCTAACATTTCTACCCCTGTAGTTTATGAACCTCTTGTACTGAGCTCCTGTCAGGATTTTCTCTTTGTCCCCGAGATTTGCAAGCTTCACTCTTATGTGTCATGGTGTTGACCTATTTTTATTGATTTTGAGGGGAATTCTCTGTGTCTCCCGGACTTGAATGCCTTTTTCCTCCCCCAGATTAGGGATATTCTCAGCTATAAGTTGTTCAAATAAAACTGCCCCTTTCTCCTGATCCTCATCTTCTAGTACTCCTATAATGCTGAGTTCCTAAGTCTACTTTTGTGATCTAATATTTTTTCCCTTTTCTTTTCAGCCTCCTTATTTTCCATCATTTTACCTTCTAGATCACTGATTTGCTCTTCTGCTTCGCATATCCTAATTTTTATGGCCTCCACTTTGAACTTCATCTTGGTAATGGTATTTTTAATTTCAGCCTTACTAGATTTTATTTCTTTTATTTCTACAGTAAGGAACTATCTAGTATCTTCTCTGAGTTTTTCAAGCCCAGTTAGTATCTTTATAATTGTTGTTTTAAATTCTAGTTCAGACATCTTACTTATATCCATATTGGTTAAAACCTTCAGTGATTACTATTTCCTGTTCTGTTTTACTGTGAATTTCTCCATCTTGTCATTTTGTCCAGAAAAGAAAAGAAGAAGGAGAAAAAACAACAAAAAGAAAAAGGAAAATAACAACAACAACAGAAAAAAAAAAAAAAGATCTGGATCCTGGATGTGTTTTGGTCTGCTTATTGATAGAAACTAGATTCCCCAAAAAGAAAGAAAAACTTTTACATATATATATATATATATACACACATATATATATATGTAATTTTACACATATATTCTATAACAGATATTTACATATATGTGTGTGTCAATATAAAACAATGAAAGTAAATAAAATATAAGGATATATACCTAAAGTATATATATAAAGTATACCTAAAAATAAAAATTAAAAAAGAATTGAAAAAACAAGAAAATCACTCAAACAAATAATAGTAAAGACTAAAGAATAAAATACAAAGAATGCTATATACTACTTTCCCTAAGGGCTGATGCTTTCCAGTACTCTCTGATCAGTAAACTTGGTATGAGCCAGTTGTTTGTGCTGGTCTTCTGGGGGAGGAACCTGTTTTGCAGATTCTCAGGTTGACTTGCCCTGGTGGAATTGGGCCTCTAGCGTGAAGAGGCAGGGCTGGGTCAAGTGGACTCCACTAGGTGGTGTTGTTTTGCTCCTGATGGCTTTCAGCATTGATGGGTGGAATAAACATGGCGGTGCCCTGCTCTCTAGCTCTAGAGCTGAAAATTTGCATCCTCCCACTCTTCAGGGAGACTTCACAGAAAAGCAGTCAATCACTCTTTTCTCCCTGGTTTCCATCAGAACTCTTTGTTCATCCAGCCTGTGACTGAGCATTTTTATTTCAGGCGCATGACTGAGTTTCAGAACTCCAAATTTTATGGACTCCTGAGGCAAAGACCATGCTGTTCCTCCTGGGGGAGGAAGGAAGGTCTTATCACACTTTTGCCTTTTACTGGACCCATCCCAGGAAAGTGGTAGCATGACTGCACAGTTTATGGCAACACGGAGCAGACTAGACTCCCTTCTCAGCTGGCTTCCCATCATATACCTGGGAACTCCGCCACAGTCAGGCATCACCCATTCTTCTTGGGACCCCAGGGGATCCTGAGACCACACTGTTACACCTGGGATTCCACCTTGCTTCACCACCTGAACACCTTTAAGCCAGGCATGTCCCCCACTGTAGTACACTTCTAAAAGTTCCAATTTTGCAGTCTGCTGCTTATAATACTTTGTGGTAGCTTCCTTAAGCAGGGTCCCTCCCCTCTGCCATATCCTCAGCTATATCACAATGCATTCAAGTCTCTGCACCTCCTACCTTCCAAAGAGTAGTCACTTTTCTACCTATAAACTTGCAGCATTTGTTTTCTCAGATTTCTGGTAGATTTCTCAGGTGTTCAGAATGATTTGATAACTATCTAGTTGTATTCAAAGGATGGGACAAACTTACAGTCCCCTTACTCTGCCATCTTAACTCCTCCCCTTCTGCCCATTTTTTAATCAAATTATTTCGAGGTTTTTGGTGTTGTTATAAGTTCTTTATGTATTTTGGATTTTAACCGTTTATTGGATATATCATTTGTGAATATTTTCTTGAACTCAGTATGTTGCCTTTTTGTTTTGTTGATGGTTTTTCTTCACTGTGTAAAAGCTTTTTATTTTGGTATAGTCCCAATAGTTTAATTTTGCTTCTGTTTCCCTTGCCTCAGGAGACATATCTAACAAAATGTATCTATGGCCAACATCACAGAAATTACTGTCTATATTTTTTTCAAGGATTTTTATGGTTTCAGGTCTCACGTTTAGGTCTTTAATCAATTTTGAATTTATTTTTGTGTATGGTCTAAGAAAATGGCTCAGTTTCATTCTTTTGCATATTGCTATTCAGTTTTCCCAGCATCATTTATCAAAGATACTATCTCTTCCCCATTGTATATTTTTGCCTCATTTGTCATAGATTAATTGACCATATAAGCATGGTTTTATTTCTGGGTTCCCTATTCTATTCCATTGATCTATGTGTCCACTTTCGTGCCAGTACGAAACCATTTTGATTACTACACCTTTGTAGTATATCATGAAATCTGGGAGTGTCATATATCCAGCTTTGTTCTTCTTTTGAAGATAGCTTTGGCTATCCAGGGTCTTTTGTGCTTCCATACACATTTTAGGATTGTTTGTTCTAGTTCTGTGAAAAATGCTGTAGGTATATTTTAGCAGGGATTGCATTGAATTTGTAGATTGCTTTGGGTCATACAGACATTTTAAAAATATTAATTCTTCCCATCCATGAGCATGTAATATCTTTTCATTTGTTTGTGTCATTTTCAATTTCTTTCGTCAGTGTTTTATAATTTTCAGAGTACAGGTATTTCACCTCCTTGGTTAAGGTCATTCTTAGGTATTTTATTCTTTTTGGTATAATTGTAAACGAACCGTTTTCTTAGTTGTGTTTTTTTTTCCTACTTCATTATTAGTGTATAGAAACGCAATTGGTCCCTGGGTATCAATTTTGTATCCTGCAACTTTCCTGAATTAATTTATTACTTCTAATAGTTGGTTTTTTGTTTAAGTTTTTTTGTTTTTTTGTTTTTGTTTTTTTGGGGGGGTGTTTCTGCTGGCACATTTCTCTTGAGATCTCATCTCTTTCAGATCTTTTTATCTCCACATTTTGTAGCTCATGAGTAGCTCACTACCTACCTAGGTCTGACATTAAGAATTCCAACCTAAATTTAAGATAATGGGTCTTTACTTTTTCCAGAGAGAAAAAAACAGGTACTCTAGAGAAAATGAAATTGGGAATGGAATATGAAATTTTAAATAGGATCACTAGAAAAAGCCTGACTGGGAAGGTGCTATTTGAGCAAGATGAGACTTGTATAATAATTCAGGTGATAAATGATGGTTGCTCAGACCAAGTTGCTAGTGATAGAGGTGGTGGAAACTGGTCAGAGTTTTTAATATTTTGATACAGAATTTATTACTAAATTGGATTTGGAAGAGAAGTCAAGTTTCCTCAGCAGCTAGAAGGTATACTGGTTATCCTCACTTTGTAGCCAAAGGAAGGACAAGGAGGCTCAGAGAGGTCAGGCAAGTGACTTTCTTGAGGTCATTCACCTAGAATGAACTGGAGTAAAGTTGCAAATTTAGATTTTCTAGCCCACCTGGAAGCCCTTGTATTAAGTTTTGAAGAAACAATAGGATCTTGAATGCTAGAGAGTTATTAGGGCATGTTGGGCTAAAGGCATAGCCTGAGTGAATCCATTTCTAGGCTTCTAAACTACTATGGCATTTCTATTAGGGAGGTTCCTATTATGAATGCTGAATCACTCAAAGCAGAGGAAGAGAAAGATTAATGACTAAAAAAGAGAGAGAAAGCAAAGGAGTTAAGCCTGAAACCAAAAGATAATAGTCCGATGAGAGACACTAACACAAACAGATCAGACAAAAGCAGTGAGAGATCACACTGAACAGAAACTAGTCAAAAAGCTGGTGCCTACTGATTTGGAACCTTGCTGTTCATAATTCAGACAGTGAACTGACAAAGACAAAGTAGTGAGGGAACAGGAACAAGAAATCCATTTGCAACTCTCTTTAAGTGAGACAGAATGAGAAGGTGATATCACAGAGGCCAAATTTTTTTTTAAAAGAAAGGAAGCACGAACTATCTTCATAAGAGCTTTGTACTCAACCAAAAAATTAAAATAAGAAGAAAAAAGAGACAAAAATCAAGGCCTGTGGGATTACAAGGAGAACCCATCAATTATTTCTTGTTTGTGGTTTTCTTATACCTCTTCTATGGGCAAAGCTCTATGCTTAGCACTGCAGGGGTATAGAGCAATTGATAGGACATGGTTTTTGTCTTAAAGTAACTTGCTGGGGAGGAAGAAGATCAAAGGAGATAGAACACAGAACCTTGTTATTGTCCACTGTGTAGCTAGCACTACTTCTCTTAGAAATCATTTCACAAATCCATTATGTTGGACTGCAAAGGTAGTACTTTGGATTGGATGACAGAAGAGACTTTCTACTCATTGATTTGCCTTTCCTTCCAGTGTGAAGTCTTCTAGATTGTTGACTATTTGTACTTAAAGCCAAAGAATTCCAGTGACAGAAAGGGAGACTGATCTGGCAAAAATCCCATTGGGAAATCACACCAGAGCTTGACTAAAACATTAATGCTAATTATGTCTATATAGCCTCATTAGAAAGGCATAACAGCTAATGTTCTGATATTCTGAAAGTTCTTCCCAGTGTCTATCCTAAATACCTCTGCTATTATTCCCTTCTGTCATTTTTTCAGAGATAATGGTGACCATCTGGGGATCCTAAACAACCACCATGACATGGAAACACTGTTTTGGTTATTTGAAAGTGAATTTTTAAGTTACTTATGTATTATTGATATCAGAAAACAAAAATGTTTGTTCTCATGTGATAAGTGGGGAAACTTTTGTGCTATAAGACAAAGTACTTATTTGATGTTATGTAATAAATCGGTGCTAAGCCAAAGACATAATTTAATCTTTGCAATCCTGAACTTAGGTATATTCCAGCTGTCTAGACCTATGCCTTCTCTAACAGTGGTTGGTAACTCTCTTTTTCTCCACACTAATAGGATCCCTGAAAAGAAATGATCTAGAGAAGAGTTACAGCAGGAAGGAGCTATATTAATAGCAAATTTGTGGTAACAGGTGGGTTTCAGATCCATTAAAAGGAAGATTGTAAAAGAGAGCTGCAGATAACTCATATCTAGAAATGGCAAGCAATTGCAAGAGCTATTATTGTAAAGGTGAGTTTAAAAAAAATGGATCTTCTGTTCATGTATCAAATTAGAGAAAGAGACTAAAATGTGGAAATACTGGTGATGGATGAGAGGGTGAAAATCCATGAATGTGTGACAATGTAGAAGATGAAGTATGACATGGAATGTACTCAGAAGATGAATCAGCTCAAAGGCAGCTTATTGGCGGGATGATCGCTAGCAAGGTTAGTTTGTAAGAAGAGTCCATGGTAGGTAGCCCTGTTATGACTACACACATGTGCAATATTTTATACATCCTGTCTTCTGTACATCTTTTCCTGGGATACTCTCTATCTTTTCTGTTTATCAAATACTTACTTTCCCTCTGACATACACATGTTTTTCCTTTTCAAAGCATTTTCTGGTTCTTCACTCCACTGGCTACACTCCTTATTGGTCTCTCAGTACCACACACATACTTCAATTGTCTTTATCACACCCTATTTTAATTTTATGTTTACAAGTATCAGCTTTGCCCACTACATTTAGCTTATTTTTTTTTAATTGAAGTATAGTTGACACACAATGTTATGTTAGGTGTACAACATAATGATTCAACAAGTCTGCATGCTATGTTATGTTCACAAGTATAGCTACCATCTGTCGCCATACAACACTATTACAATACCATTGACTATATTCTCTATTCTGTACCTTGTATCCCCGTGACTTATTCATTCCATAACTGGAAGCCTGTACGTTCCACCCTCCTTCACCCATTCTACCCCTCCCTCCACCCCCTTCCTTTCTGGCAACCATCAGTTTATCCTCCGTATTTATAGGTCTGTTTCTGCTTTTTGTTTGTTTTTTGTTGTTGTTGTTGTTGTTCATTTGTTTTATTTTTAGATTTCACAATAAGTGAAATCATATGGTACTTTTCTTTCTCTGTCTGACTTTTTAAATTTAGCATAACACCTACATTTAGCTTCTTGAGGGCAGGAATCATATATTGCTCATTTGTGTCTATCCAGTGCCCCCAAACCAGGGATCTATAAATATTGGTTGAATTACATAAATGAATGAAGCTATCAAACTGGCCATTCTCCAGAACAAGGATTTATTTTAAAAGTAAAATCTTATCATTTCCCTCTTCCTTATCATTTCTGATGACTTCAAACCATACTTTGAATAAAACTCAAGTCCTTATCATGATTTATAAGATCGCACAATTTGGTTTCTGCCTACCTCTACAGTTTCATGGTCTCCTTGGTCTCTTTTTTACTATGCTCCAGCTCCAGTAGCTCTTTTATTGTTTCTTTGTCTCTGCAATTGAGGCCTTTATGTGCCTCAGATTCCTTTTTTTTTTTTCATCTGCAATAGGATCTTTATTGTTGGAATGCACAGCTCCCAGCCCATTCATGGGTTTAGTCTTTAATTTAAGCCTTGAGCACATTATGTCCCTGTTTCATGGATGTGTCTTGTCTTTGCAATAATGCTTTAAGCTCCTTATCAAGGCAAAGAATCTGATTATATTTATATCTTCTTTTTTAAAATTGTTTTACATATGCTGCTCCCTCTATTTAAGCAATGCTGGTGAATATTCAATTATTCTTTAGGTCTTGGCTTAAATGGCACTATATCAGAGAGGTATTTCCTGATTCCTTCTCCTGAATCTGAATTTGGCTGTACTGTTATTTTATCTCACATCACAGTTTCTAATTAGAAATTGCGTGATTGTTTTTAATGTTGGTCTCTCCCCATGCACCAAATTATAAATACGAAGCAGAATTTTTTGCCATTTTATTTACTAATCCAACCTTAGCACCAACCACAATGGTTGGCACATAGCTAGTGATCAAAAGAAGTGTTTAATGAAAAGATGGATAGGCAGGCATATAAATGGGAAAATGTCAGGCATATCTGCCTTTAAGTCACCTTACAGTCAGTCATTCTTAACACTGATCAAGTAGAGCAGGAATCAAGCTTCTCAAGTCTCTTTAATCTTCAATAACTCGTTATTCTTTCCCCCCCCACACCCCCACCCTGACCAACCCGATAAAGGCTTTGACTAAAAAAAAAAGAAACAAAACAAATTTCTTCTCTGCTGCTTGATTATATATGGCTATGTCTGTTCATCTACTGAGCACCTGGTAATCATCTATTTGATCATAGATTGTTTTATTTTTGCATGTTCTAGAGTCTTCTCTAGTATTGAGGTTAAGATGTGGTTGAAAGGAATTGGAGATTTCAAGGTGGAGAATAAAAAGAAAGGAATAAACACAGGGAGATTACTTTCCTGTCACCTCTCTAGGCAGGGACTCATAAAGTTAAAAAACAGTGGTTTCCAAACTTAGCTGCATATTAGAATCACCTACAAAGCTTTTAAATCTCTTGGTGTACTGGTTCTACCCTAGGCTAGTTAAATCAAAACACCTGGGGATAGAAGCCAGGAATCAGTATTTCTGTTATGGTAAAATACAAGGAATCAGTGGGTGTTTTTTTTTTTTTAAGTTACGCAGGGGATTATAGTGTGCATCAAAATTTGGGCACCACTGGCTTGAAGGCTTCCTGGCTTCATTGTTGACTTGACACATGACTCCCTGTATTAGCCCTTAGGTATCTCCTAGGTCTAATTCCAGATCCAAACCCACTCTGTGGAGATTTATATTAAGCCCCAATTTTATTCAACCTCTTAAGCAGAGAGTCAAACCAATTAGGATTTGTAGTCTTCCTGTTGCCATATAGACCATCCCTCCTCATCAGTCAGTGATCCAGAAAATGTCCATAAGCATCTTCCCATTTTATTAGCTAGGTGTTTGTGCAAGAGAACCCTCCTCACAATTTCTAATGACAAACAGTGAGGTTTATACAAAGTACACAGACTTTCATTTCAAATACACTGACTTCCCTCTCTCTTTCCCCACCATAAATTAATTAATTAAGTTAAACAGTGTAACAATTCCTCAGAAACTTAAACATAGAATAACCTTTTGAGCCCACAATTTCACAAACCTAAGAAAATTGATAATTAGTATTCAAACAAAAGCTTGTACAAGAATGTTCATAGAGCACTATTCACAATAACAAAAAGGCAGAAGCAACCCAAATATTCATCAACAAATAAACAAATTGTATATACACATAATGGAATATTATTCAGCCAGAAAAAGGAATAATATGCTGATATATGCTACAATATGGATGTACCTCCAAAGCATTATATGAAATGAAAGCATACAGCCACAAAAGGTCACATATCATATGATTCTACCTATATGAAATATCCAGAATAAACAAATACATAGAGACAAAACACAGACTGATGGTTGCAAAAGACTGGGGTTCTATTCCTGGAACTGAGTCAACTTGGGCATGTTTCTTTTCTTTCATGAGCCTTGGTTTCACCATCTGTGACTTTGCACCCTCTCAGTGATGTTGTGAGAACAAAGTAAGACATGAAAGTAAAGACTAAATAGACATGAAAGAGTCCCACTACATGTTTACGAAGGCTAACAAGGACACTGGGAATCTCCATTTTTTCCTTCTAAATAGAGAATGAATTATTTCTTTACTAGTAGCAATTTGTAAATGAGCAAAAATTTTTGGGTATATTTTTATCTTCACATCCTTCAAAGCAACTTTCCTAATGAGAATATTGATTGTAATTTTTTTATTTTAAAAAATCAACACCAACCTTCTCTCTAAAAGGATATACGCACATGATACTATTTACATTCACACCATTATCTTTTAAGAAAGCTGAAACATATAGCTTACCTGGACATTAAATCACTACTTAGGAAAAAAAAAAAAACAGAACAAAGGAACTCCCAAGAGATCAAGGAGTCCCTCTCCTTGTTTTCGCTAAGTTTATTTCCCCTAACACAATCCAGACATCTTAGCTTTGGAAACTACCCTTTATCTCATTGAGTAATTGCCATATTTAATCTATAATATTTTATGAAAAATACTACATCTTATTCATTCTTCTATACCTCAGAGCACCTAGCAGTACATCTGGCTTATAATAGGAACTTAGTAAATGAATAAAACAAATAATCCAATCTATCAATACCCCCAGATCAGTGGTGGAAGCTATGATGCTCATCTACTCATTGGTAGAAACTGTGACAATAGAGAGGCTAGGAAATTGTCCCAAAACCATGGAAAATATTCTCACTTCAATTGTGCTGTGTTATAATCAATGCTTTGGGAAGATAGATCAAATGGTTACATAGGATAATTTCTTTATTAAAGTTAAGTCAATTCTCAGTAAAATTCCAGATCAGATTAGTACACAAAAACACCATGAATATTGGAAAAAGATAATTACTAGCAGAAACTACCATGAGTTCACTAAAAATAACTTATGCCAAGGCTATCTTTTATGGAAAATGAAATTGGCATATTGGAGAGAGGATCTGTTGGAAAGGTGTATCTGAATCTCAACAAGGCAATAACAAACTCTATAGTACATCTATAAGGCCATATAAAAAACAAGGAATCGATTGGAATATATTTATGCATATCTTTATTTGGCAAAAACATATCCAAAGATTCCATTTATCAGGTCAATTTCAAAATTTATGTAGTCTCTGATGGTTGAAACAAGATTTTGTCCTTAAATAATTCAAGAATTGTGTTTTAAAAAACACTAAATATTGACACAAAAATAAACACATAAATCAATGGAACAGAACAAAGAGCTTATAAACAAACTCATGCATACATGGTCAATTAATTATAACAAAGAAGCCAACAATATATAATGGGGAATGGATAATCTCCTCAATAAATGGTTTTGAGAATCACTGGACAACCACACGCAAAAGAATAAATCTGGACCGCATCTTACACCATACACAAAAATTGACTCAAAATGAATTAAAGATGTAAATATAAGCCCTAAAACCATAAAACTGCTACAAGAAAACATAGAGGGTAAGCTCCTTGACACTGGTCTTGGCAAAGATTCTTTTTTTGAATTTGACATCAAAAACAAAGGCAATAAAAGCAAAAATATACCCAGAGAAAATGGTGGAGTAGGAGAAAGCTAAGCTTACCTCATCCCATGGATACAGAAGATGTCAGTATCAGTGCAAATAACTCAGAAAAACAGGAAGACTGTCAAAACAGACTCTCTACAGCTAAATGTAGAGAAGAGTACACACTGAAGAGGGTAGGAAAGGAAGAGATGTGGTGGGGAGCTAAACAGACCTGCAGGACTACCCACAGGAGGGAGGGGTGCTATGGATGTAGAGAGGGGAAGAGAAACAAGCTCGCACACCAGGGGGCCCAGATGGGGAAGACAAATTCCCAATAGCATTTGGCTTTGAAAACAAGAGGGGCTGAATATTGCAAAGTTCTTAAAATCATCTTAAAACTTGGAAATTTAAAAATCAGTGGGCTTCTAGAAGAGCCAGAAGGGTGAGAGGAAACTGGAGTCCCTGCCCTTAAAGAGACATCACAGCAAACAGCCAACAACAAACAGCCCACATAGATCCAGTATAGAAGCAGAAATTTGAAAAATGAATGGGGTATACAGTAGGGAGATTTGTTTACTACTCTCAGAGCATGTGCTGGAGGGGCAGGGATTGTTAGGATACTTCTCTAGGAACAAAGGAGCTGACAGTGCCATTTCCCTCCTCTGTCTGTTTACACATTTCCCTTCTCTGCCCATAAACACACGGACAACTATATGAACCACTGCATCACCAACACTTGTTATCTAGTTCATTAATAGTGCACCATGCCCCAACATTCTCCTGCAGACATACCTCCTGTCCCAGATCATGACTCTCTGCCTCCTCCCACAGCAGACCCCCACAGACCTTGCTAACACCATCTGCCCACCCCCTTCAACTTGTTCTGCCCAAGTCCCTGGTGGCTGAAGGTCCCCTCCTGAAGGCGTAGGCCTTGCTGGCACAGTGTGCCCTGCCCTTGCATTCTCCTGCAGTTCACAGCTACTGCATTTCTAACAAATAATGCCTGGTCTTACCCAACCTAAGCCCAAGGCAGACCCAGATTCTGCCACTAACAACACAGGGACCAAACCTTGCCAAAAACAGGCAAAAAGAACCATGCAGACAACTGGACTAAAGGCAAAAGTGGCTCAGCCACAACAGGGGATATGCAACATACATAGGAGACATCCCTGAAGTGCCAAGTTCTGGTGACAGGAGAAATTGCACTGCAGGGCACTTCAGAATTTCTTTTTCATAGGCCACTACTTTCAAGAGCAGGAGACATACCTGATATTCCTAATACATAGACACAGAGAATAAGACAAAATGAGAAGACAGTGAAATATGTCTCAAATGAAAGAACAGCACAAAATCACAGCAAGAGATCTAAGCAAAACGAAGATAAGTAACATGCCTGATAAAGAATTTAAAATAATGCTCATAAAGACACTCACTGGACATGAGAAAAGAGTGGAGGACCTCAGTGAGACCCTTAACAAAGAGATAGAAAACATAAAAAGGAACCAATCAGAGATGTAGAACTCTATAAATGCAATTAAAAATACACTAGATAGAACAAAGAGTAGACAAAAGGAAGCAGAAGAATGGATCAGCAACCTGGAGGAAGAGTAATGGAAAGTAATCAAGCTGAATAGGGGAGAGAAATTAAGAAAATAATCCCATTTACAACTGCACCAAAAAGAATAAAACACCTACAAATCCACTTAACCAAGGAGATGAAATACCTGTACTCTGTAAACTATAAAACCTTTTTGAAAGAAATTGCAGACAACACAAACAAATGGAAAGATATTCTATGCTCATAAATTAGAAGAACATATATAGTTTAAATGTCCATACTCCCAAAAGCAATCTACAGATTGAATGCAATCCCTATCAAAATACCAGCAGCATTTTTCATGGAACTAGAAGAAAGAATCCTAAAATTAGTAGGGAACAACAAAAGACCCTGAGGAGCCAAAGCAATCTTGGAAAAGAACAGAACTGTAGGTATTATAATCCCAGATTTGAGATTATACTACAAACCTATAGTAATGAAAACAGTACGGTACTGGCATAAAAACAGGCACACGTATCAGTAGAACAGAATAGAGTGCTCAGAAATAAACCCACAAATTAATCTTAGACAAAGGAGGCAAGAATATCCAATGGGAAAAAGTCCCTTCAACAAATGGTGTTGGGAAAACTGGACAACTGTATGTGAAAGAATGAAACTGTACCACTTTCTTACACTATCCACAAAAATAGACTTAAAGTGGATTAAGGACCTAAATGTGAGACCTGAAACCGTAAAAATCCTAGAAGAGAGGACTGGCAATAATTTCTCTGAAATTGGCTGTAGCAACATTTTTCTCACTATGCCTTCTTTTTTAAAAATATTTTATTTCTTTATTTGAGAGAGAGAGACAAAGAGAGAACACGGGTGGGGGCAGGGTGAGAGGGACAAACAGACTCCTCCGGGGACCCCAACTTGGGACTTGATCCTGGGATCCTGAGATCATGACCTGAGCCAAAGGCAGATGCTTAACTAACTGAGCCACCCTGGTGCCCCTCTCAGTATGCCTTCTGAGGCAAGGGAGACACAAGCAAATATAAACTAGAGCGTATAATGCTAAGCAAAATAAGTCAGAGAAAGACAAATACCATATGATTTCACTCATATGTGGAACTAAAGAAACAACATGAGCAGAGAAGGGAGAGACAGAGAGAGATTGGGAGAGAGATAGAGAGAGAGAAACCAAGAAACAGACTCTTAACTATAGAGAACAAACTAATGATTACCTGAAGGTACGTGGGTAGGGGGATGGGCGAAATAGGTGAAGGGGATTAAGAGTTCGTGTATCGTGATGAGCACTGAGTAATGTACAGAATTGTTGAATCACTATATTGTACATACTAAACTAATATAACACTATGTTAACTACACTGGAATGAAAGAACAAACAAAGCTGGAGGCATCACAATACCTGAATTCAAGTTACATTACAAAGCTATAGTAATAAAAACAATATGCTACTGGCATAGGAAAAAGTATATAGATCAGTAGAACAGAATAAAGAATCAGAAAGAAATCTACATATTTATGGTCAACTGATCTTTGACAATGTTGCCAGGAACATGCAATAGGGAAAGAATATCTCTTCAATAAATGGTGCTGAGAAAACTGAATGTCCACTTGCAAAAGTATAAAAATGGGCCCCTTCCTTACACTTATCACAAAAATTAAATTGAAATGGATGGAAGATTTAAATGTAAGACTTAAAACCGTAAGAGTTCTAGAAGAAAATGTGGGGGGAAAGATCCTTGACATCGACCGAGGCAATGATTTCTTGGATAAGTCACCAAAACACAAGAAACAAGAACTAAAGGGGCGCCTGGGTGGCACAGTTGTTAAGCATCTGCCTTCAGCTCAGGGCGTGATCCCAGCATTCTGGGATCGAGCCCCACATCAGGCTCCTCCGCTGTGAGCCTGCTTCTTCCTCTCCCACTCCCCCTGCTTGTGTTCCCTCTCTCGCTGGCTGTCTCTCTCTGTCAAATAAATAAATAAAATCTTAAAAAAAAAAAAAGAAACAAGAACTAAAATAAAAAAGTGGGACTGCATTAAACTAAAAGGTTTCTGCACAGCAAAGGAAATAATAAATAAATTGAAAATATAACCCACAGAATGGGAGAAAATATTCACAAACCCGTATATTGAATAGGGGACTAACATCCAAAATATATAACAAATCCCTACAACTCAGTAACAAAAGAGAAAATAATCCACCTAAAAATGGGCAAAGGACCTGAATAGACATTTTTCTGAAGAAGACATACAAATGGCCAACAAAGCATGTGAAAAGGTGCTCAACATCCCTCGTCATCAGGGAAATACAAATCAAAAGCATAATGAGATGTAACCTCAGACCTGTAAGAATGGCTAAAATAAAAAACTCAAGAAACAACAAGTGTTGGAAAGGATCCAGCAATTGCACTACTTGGTATTTAGCCCCAAAATACACAAACACTAATTCAAAGGGATACATGTACTCCTTTGTTTATTGCAGTATCATTTACAATAGCCAAATTGTGGAAGCAGTTCAAGTATCCATCAATAGATGAATGCATAAAGAAGATGTGGGGTGTGTATACACACACACACACACACACACACACTGGAATACTATTCAGCCATTAAAGAAGAATGAAATCTTGTCATTTGCAAAAACATGGATGGCACTGGAGAATATAATGCTAAGTGAAATAAGTCAGTCACAGAAAGACAAATATATGATTTCACATATATGTGGAATTTAAGAAACAAAAAAAAATGAACAAAGGAAAAGGAGATAAAATTAAAACAGACTCTTAACTATAGAGAGAAAACAGATAGTTACCAGTGGGGAGGTGGGTAGGGGGATGGGAGATGGGGATTAAGAGTACATTTATCATGGTGAGGAGTGAGTAGTGTATAGAACTGTTGAATCACTAGGGTTCCTTGGTGGCTCAGTCAGTTAAGCATCTGACTCATGGTTTCAGCTCAGGTCATGATCTCAGTGTTGTGGGACTGAGCCCTACCTCAGGCTCCATGTCAGCATGGAGTCTACTTGGGATTCCCTCTCCCTCTGCCCCTCCCCTGTGCTCTCTCTCTCTCTCAAATAAATAAGTATATATATAAATAAAATCTTTAAGAACAAAAGAATTGTTGAATCACTATATTGCACACTTGAAACTGATATTAACACTGTATATTAACTATACTGATTTAAAATTTTAAAAATAAAAAATAAAAAAAGCAAAAACAAGCAAGTGGGACTACATCAAACTAAATAGCCTCTGCTCAGCAAAGGAAAAAATCAACAAAATGAAAGGCAATCTATGGAATAGGAGATAATATTTGTAAATCATATATATGATAAAAGGTTAATATCCAAAGTAATTCACACAACTCAATAGCAAAAAAACATACCTGTTGGTATGGCTATCATCAAAAAGATAAGAAAGAATAAATTTTGTCAAGGATATGGAGAATAGGGAACCCTCGTGCACTGTTGGTATGAATGCAAGTTGGTGTGGCCATTACAAAATACAGTATGGAGGTTTCTCAAAAAATTAAATATAGAACTACCATATGATCTAGCAATTCCACTTCTGGATGCATGTTTGAAGGGAATGAAATTAATATCTAGAAGAGATAACTGCACCTCCATGTTCACTATAGCATTATGCATAATGGCCAAGACATGGAAACAACCTGTGTCCATCAAGAGATGAATGGATAAAGAAGATGTAACACACACACACACAAACACACACACACACACACACACACACACACACACACACACACACACAGAAATACTATTCAGCCATTAAAAGAAAGGAAAACCTGACCTTTCAACAACATGGATGGATCTTAAGGGCATTATGGTAAATGAAATAAGCCAGACAGAGAAAGACAAATACTGCCTGGTATCATTTATATGTGGAATCTTAAAAAAAAAAAAAAAAGTGTCAAACTCATGGAAAAAGAGAGTAGAAAAGTAGTTGCCAGGGGCTGGGAGTGGAAGAAATAGAGGTTGGAAAAAGGGTACAAACTTTTACCTATAAGATAAAATAGTTCTGGAGATCTAATATAAAACATGGTGACTACAGTTGATAACACTGTATTGTATAATTGAAATTTGCTAAGAGAGTAGAATTAAAGTATTTTCACAGTCCCCCCAGAAAAAGAGAAATATGTGAACTAATGGATATGTTAATTAACTAGATGGGATAAATCCTTTCACAATGTATATGTATATCAAATCATTACAATGTATACTTTAAATATTTTATAATTTTGTCACTTATATCTCAATAAAGCTGGCAAAAAACTTAAAATATGTAGAAGATATGCTGATTCAAATACAGAGATGGCATTAAGCTAAAAGTGATAGTCAATAAATCAAATAACATAACTAAAACTTCAAAAGTTTTCTGTGAGTTAAAATGATTAGAGAGAAATGTATAGGATGAAATTTAATAGGGATAAATAGGAATTCCTGCATCTATGTTCAAAAATAAATACTGTAATATGTAAGATTGAGGCAATTGGCTGGCCAACAGCCATGACAGTAAGATCTGGTGGATTTTATTTGATTAAAAAGCTCAAAGTAATCCAAGAGGGTAATGTCATCACCAAATAGACTAATTATATTTTAAGCTACATTAATAAAAGTATGATACACAAAATGGGAGAATTAATAGTCCTCATTGTACTGTGAAGTAGCTAGAAAACATCTAGAGTACTGTGCTCAGTTCCAGGAAAGTATGGTTTACATTGGATATTTATACACTGAAAAGTTTCCAGAGCAGTATTTCCCAAGCTGATCTATGGATTACTTGCATGTAAGTGAGATGTTAATAGGTGTTTGGAGGTGGGGGGAAAGTCCCATGGTCACAAAAGACTACATACTAAAATTGCTTCCTACATATTCATAATTATTATTAAAACATTAAAGAATCTGTGTAGTCATACATTAAAAACCTATTTGATTTTGTAAGTTACCCAAACATTTGATAAAATAAAATCATTTTTTAAAAGACTGGATCACATTGATTTCTCATAGGATATTAATATTTAATGGAACACAGTTTGAAAAATTCTGACAGGAACAGTGATCAGGATTGTGAAAGGCCTTGAAACCACATAATATAAAGGATACTTGAAGACACTGAAGATAGAATTCCCCTAAATATCCAGAGGCACATCATGTCAAAAGGGGAATAGACTTTAGAGGGCAAAAAGAGTCAACTTTCTCAAAATAAGGAATAATTCTCTGATTAAAACTGCCCAACAATGTAAAGAACTTCCTACAGAGGTTTAAAGTGGGAATACTACCTCACTTACTAGAGATATTCAAGTAGAATCTAGATAGATAACCATTAGAGTTGCTACAAAAGGGATTACTATCCTGGAAGAGAGGTTAGTCCAGAAAAAGTTGGAAGTTCCTTCAAGAGATAACATTCTATGCCTCACTATCCAGCTTACAGACATTTCATGATTTAATAGGCATTTCAACTATGTTTTGGAAATATGGAGCGATTCAGTAATTCTCTACTGCCTTCTATCCATCCTCCTTTTGTTTGCTTAGAAAGTTTAACAGTATAAGAAAGTATAGAAACTTTTGGGGTGCCTGGGTGGCTCAGTCAGTTAAGCATCTGCCTTCAGCTCAGGGCGTGATCCCAGGGTCCTGGGATTGAGCCCCACATTGGGCTCCCTGCTCTGCTGGGAGCCTGCTTCTTCCTCTCCCACTCCCCCTGCTTGTGTTCCCTCTCTTGCTGGCTGTCTCTCTCTCTGTCAAATAAATAAATAAAATCTTTTTTAAAAAGAGCTGAAATGTAAACTCATTTACAGGTCATCAAGTAAAGGACAGGAATGGGTTTGCTCAAAATTAATAAGCCATTGGTAGAAGAACTATGGCTGTAACTGAAGTCCTCTCAGTCCAAGACTATTCCCACCATGCCAAACCCCTGAGATCCTATGACAAGGGTTTATAATAAAGTGGAGTCCTCTCAAGAAGGAACTTATGTTAGTTTTAACATAAATCTAATTAATGTTCAATAAATCTATGTTTAGTCATTAAAATCTTCATTGAGGAGTTAAGTGCCTCATCGACCAAGTTTAGACTTGGTGTGTTATACTGCCACAAATCTTCCATAATTCCATCATTATGCCCAATAACTTGCTTATAAGTTTTCTACTTAACTCCTTTTTGCTAAAAATCAAAATGCTGTAGCTATCTCCTGAACTGAAAAGCTGTCTTGATTATTTATAAGATTATATCTATCTTTCAATTTGAAAATAATTTATGTGCTGTTCCTTGCCATCTAATACTATGAACATTATTCTGTCAGATATGTTATTTATATGGCTTCTCTCTTTATAATTCATGGAGGAGAAAATGCTTACAACCATTCATTCATTCCTCTTGTCCCTTTCCCTGTGGAGAATGGAAGCTATTTCCCAAAAAGAATGTTATTTTAAAATTACCACTTGGGAAAGGTTTTACCCTTTCTGTCCATCTTGTGTTCATTATTTCAGTAAGCACCTGCCAAGCACTTTCCTTCACAGTACTTAGGTGGAAGAAAAGGAACAAAATTAACTCACTCATTGAGTTTGCCTAATGATTTATGTAATTTATTTTCTTAATCTCCTGAACAATCTGCCAAAATCCATATCTCAACCTGGTTTTTACAGATGAGAAAAAGAGGAAGGTAAGAAAGTGCTCCACACTCACATAGCTAGAACAACTGACCTCTTGTTCTGTCTGACTAAAAAGTCAATGTTCTCTGGTGAAATTCCTGTTCGAAGGGGAAGAGATCCATATCAACGCAGAGTACAGAGTACACAGAAGCCATCCTACTATGAGCATGACATAGGTCCTAGAATGTTTTTGCTTTCACCCACAAACGTTATCTTGCTTTGATGAAAGGGATGAAAGGTACAGCATAGGGTATATAGTCAATGGTATTGTAATAGTGTTGTATGGTGACAGATGGTAGCTATGCTTGTGGTGAGCATAACATAACATATACAGAAGTTGAATCGCTACATTGTATGCCTGAAACTAAGTAACACTGTGTATCAACTATACTTCAACTAAAAAAGAAAAAGGTATGTGGGAATTCACAGTGCCTGAATAGACAAAATCTGACTTGTATCGCCTCCCTGGATGAGACTAATTGAAAAGCAAAGGAGGAGTGCCCAGAACACTGGGCCTCCTCTGGTTTCGTGGCTGAAAGTGGCCAGATTCTTGCTACAGCTCAAGGTTCGCATCTAGGGAGTAAATGTTTAAATTACATTACTGTTAATTAATTACAGTCAACCATGATGTACGTTGGATTTCCAGAACTTATTCATCTTAATAGCTGGAAGTTTGTACCCTTTGACAAACATCTCTCCATTTTTCCACTCCCCCACCCAGCCCCTGGAAATTACCATTCTACTCTCTATTTCTATGTGTTTGGATTTTTTAGTTTTCACTTATAAGTGAGAACATACGGTATTTGTCTTTCTCTGATTTATTTTACTTAGCATGTCTTCTAAGATATATTTGTCTGTGTATTTACCTTATGTTTTATAATATTAAAATCATTCAGACTTTATTCTCTAACCATAATGACATTAAACTAAAAATAAGTTTCAAAATAATAAGAAAATCACAAACTCCATGTAAATTAACAATAAACTTGTAAATAATTCATGGATCAAAAAGAAATTAAAAACAGATATTGAAAAATATTTTACTTTGAATATATATAATAACAAAGATACATTTTAAAATTCATAGGGTGCAGTTAGGTTAGTGTTTAGATGAAATAAATATACAGCCTTGATATTGTATATTAGAAAAGAAAAAAACTGAAAATAAATGGGAGGAAATCAATATAATACAAAAGAAATAGAAATGAAAAAAACAATAAAGATGAAGGTAGTTCGAATATCTTGGAAGACAGATCAAAAAAAAAAAGAGGAAGACAAAAATGACCAATATTAAGAATGGAAAGTTGATTATCACTACAAGTGCTACAAAATGTTTAAAAAAAGATGACAATAAAGAGGATATTAACAGTTTCTTGGCAATAAATTTCACAACCTGTATAAAATGGATAAATTCCTTGAAAAACACTACCTACAAAAATGAGAGAAGCAGAAAATGTAATAGTCTAATGTCTAGTAATGATGTTTAATACTTGATTAAAATCCTTTTCACAAACAAAACTACTGGCTCAAATAGTTTCACCTGTGAATTTTTCTAAATTTTTAGGGAAAAGATAACACTAATCTCACATGGACTTTTTCAGAGAACAGATATGGAGGGAAAACTTTCCCGCTCTTTTTATGAGATCGGCATAAACTTATTACCAAAACTGAATGAGAACATTACAAACAAAGGAAAGTGATAGAACAATGTCTACTTAAAAAAATGCAAAACTCCAAAACAAAGTATTAGCAAATTAAAAATAGTGATATATAAAATAATAATGTACTGTGATCAAGCAGAGTTTATTCTAGGAATGCAAGGGTGGCTTATCATTCACAGTTTATTTTTTAAATTTTTTGTTTGAGTAGAGTTGACACAGAGTGCTACATGAGTATCGGGTGTAAAACAGAATAAATCAACTTCTCTATATGTGATGCTATGCTCACTACAAGAAGAGCTACTATCTGTCACCATACAACACTATTACAATATCATTGACTATCTTCCCTATGCTGTACCTTTAGTTCCCATGAATTATTCATTCCATAACTGAAAGCGTATATCTTCCACTCCCTTTCACCCATTTTCCCCTACCCATTCCCCCTCCCTTCTGGCAACCATCAGTTTGTGCTCTGTATTTATGGATTTATTTCTGCTTTTTGTTGGTTTATTCATTTATTTTTTAAGTTTCCGCATAGGAGCCAAATCATACAGTATTTGTCTTTCTCTCTGTGACTTATTCTTATTAGCATAATACCCTGCAGGTCAATCCATGTTGTTGCAAATGGTACAACCTTATCTTTTTTATGGTTGAGTAATAGTCCAGTTTGTGTGTGTGTGTGTGCCTATGCACACGTGTGTGTGTGTGCGTGTACATAAGCCATATCTTCCTTATCCATTTATCTATTAATGAACACTTAGGTTGCTTCCATATCTTGGCTATTGTAAATAATGCTACAATAAACATATCAGTGCAAATACCTTTTCAAATTAGTGTTTTCATTTTCTTTGGGTAAATACCTAGTAGCAAAATTATTGAATCATATGGTATTTCTATTTTTAATTTTTTGAGGAACTTCCATACTATTTTCTACATTGGCTGCATCCATTTACATTACCACCAACAGTATATGAGTGTTCTGTTTTCTCGACATCCTTGTCAACATTTCTTATTTCCTGTGTTTTCATTTTAGCCATTCTGATAGGCATAAGGTGGTACCTCATTGTAGTTTTGACTCGCATTTCTCTGATGATGAGTGATGTTCAGCATCTTTTCATGTGTCTGTTGGTCATCTGTATGTCTTCTTTGGAAAAAATGTTTATTCAGGTCTTTGCCCATTTTATAACCAGAGTATTTGGGTGTTTTTGTGTTTGTTTGTTTTGTCTTTTGTTTGTTTGTTTTTTTGGTTTTGAGTTGTGCAAGTTCTTTATGTATTTGGGGTATTAACCCATTACTGGATATATCATTTGCAAATATTTTCCCCCAATCAGTAGACTGCCTTTCAATTTTGTTGGTTAACTTCATTGTGCAAATCTTTTTGGTTGGTGTACTCCCAATAGTTCATTTTTGCTTTTATTTCCCTTGCCTTAGGAGACATACCTTGAAAAATGTTACAATGGCTGATGTCACAGAAATTGCTGCCTATGTCTCTTCTACCATTTTTATGGTCTCAGGTCTCATATTTAGGTTGTTAATCCAATTTGAGTTTTTGTGTGTATGGTATTAGAAAATGTTCCAGTTTCATTCTTTTGCATATAGCTCTCCACTTTTCTTAATACCATATGTTGAAGAGGCTGCTTTTTCCTCACTGTATATTCTTGCCACCTATGTAATAGATTAACTGACCATATAAACATTGTTTTATTTCTGGGCTCTCTATTCTGTTTCATTCATAGATGCACCTATTTTTGTGCCAGCACCATACTGTTTTGATTACTATAGCTTTGTAGTATATCTTTTTTCTTAAAGTGATAGAAGTTTATTAAATGAAGATACAGAAAAAGCTCTCAAGAGTGAGAGCGGTCCTGACAGGGTTGCCAATGAGGGCCTTTAGGGTTGGTCTTTTATAGAAAGCTAACCAGGGAACTTAAATCCTTTTAACATCTCTATCGATACCACCTTCAATGGCTTATTTCCTTTTTAAGGTCTGGTTATTCTTTGTTGGTCATGATTATCATAAAGACACCCACCCCACACAGCCCACCCACATGCCTAGGGCAGGGTGGCCCTCCATCTAGGCATGTGGGGGTAGTATATCTTGAAATCTGAACTGTGATACCTCCAGCTTTGTTCTCACACAAAATTGCTTTGACTATGTAGGCTTTTGTTTTTGTGGTTTCCTGCAAATTTTAGTGTTATATGCTTTAGTTCTGTGAGAAATGCTGTTGGTGTTCTAGTAGGGATTGCATTAAATCTGTAGATTGCTTTAGGTAGTATGGGTATTTTAATAACATTAACCCTTCCAATCCATGAGCACGAAATACTTCTCCATTTGTTTGTGTTGTCTTTAATTTCTTTAATCAATGTTTTATAGTTTTTAAAGTATAGGTCTTTCACCTCGTTGGTTAAATTTATTCCTATGTATTATGCTCTTTTTGGAGCAATTGTAAATGGAATTACTTTCTTAATTTCTCTTTCTGCTACTTCATTATTACTGTATAGAAACACTATTGATTCCTGGGTATCCATTTTGTATCCTGCAACTTTACCAAATTCATTTATTACTGCCGGTAGCTTTTTTGGTGGAGTGTTTACGGTTTTCCATGTATAGTATCAAGTCATCTACAAATAGTGACAGTTTAACTTTTTCTTTACCAATATGGATGCCTCTTATTTCTTTTTTCTTTTTTGTCTAATTGTTGAGGCAAGGACTTCCAGTACTATGGTAGATAAAAGTGGTAAGAGTGGACATCATTTTTTTGTTCTTTATCTTAGAGAAAAGATACTTTTCTCTAAGTATGATGAGTATTGAGTATGATGAGTATTGAGTATGATGCTAGCTGTGGGTTTTTCATAAATGGCCTTTATTATGTTGAGGTGTGTTTCCTCTAAACTTACTTTGTTGAGAGTTTTTATCATGAACAGAGGTTGAATTTTGTCAAATACTTTTTCTGCATCTCTTGAGATGATCATGTAATTTTTATCATGCCTTGTGCTGATGTGGCATATCACATTGATCGATTTGTGAATATTGAACCACACTTGCATCCCCAGAATAAATCCCACTTGTTTGTGGTAAATGATCCTTTTAATGTATTGTTGAATGTGGTTTACTAATACTTTGTTGAGAATTTTTGCATCTTTGCTCATCAGAAATATTGACCTGTAGTTTTCCTTTTTTGTGGTGTCTTTGTCTGGTTTTGGTATCAGGATAAGGTTGGCCTCATAGAAGGAATTTTAAATTTTTCCTTCCTTTTCTATTTGTGTGAGTAGTTTAAAGACAATAAGTATTAACTCTTCTTTAAATGTTTGGTAGAATTCACCTGTGAATCCATCTGGTCCTGGACTTTTATTTTTTGGTAGTTTTTGTTTACCAATTAAATTTTATTACTAGTAATTGATTTGTTCAGATTTTCTATTTCTTCCTGACTCAGTGTTGGAAGTTTATATGTTTCTAGGAATTTATCCATTTCTTCTAGGTTGTCCAACTCATTGGTATATAAGTTTCCATAGTATTCTCTTATAATCCTTTGTATTTCTGTGGGGTCAGTAGTTCTTTTTTGTTTATGATTTTATTTATTTGGGTCCTTTCTCTTTTTTTCTTGATGAGTCTGGCTAAGGGTTTATCAATTTTGCTTATCTTTTTGAAGAAAAATCTCTTGGTTTTATTGATTTTTCTATTGATTTTTTTAGTCTTGATTTCATTTATTTCTGCCCTGATCTTTATTATTTCCTTTCTTCTAATCACCTTGGGATTTGTTTGTTCTTTTTTAGTTCCTTTAGTATAAATTGAGCTTTCTCTTGTTTCTTAAGGTAGACCTATATTGCCATGTATTTCATTCTTAGAACTGATTTCACTGTGCTCCAAAGATTTTGGAATATTGCGTTTTCATTTTCATTTGTCTCTGGGTATTTTCTTAATTTTTAATTTGATTACTTCATTGACTCATTGGTTGTTTAGGATCATGTTGTTTAGCCTTCACATATTTGTGTTTTTTTCCAGGTTTTTTTTTCTTGTGATTGATTCTAGTTTCATACCATTGTGGTTGGAAAAGATGCATGGTATGATTTCAGTATTCTTAAGTTTATTGAGACTTGCTTATGACCTAATGTGTGATCTATTCTTGAGCATGTTCTATGTACCCTTGAAAAGAAAGTGTGTTTTGCTGTTTTAGATTGATGTTTTGTCTATATCTGTTATGTCCATCCATGTAATGTGTCATTCAAAGACGCCACTTCCTATTGATTTTTTGCATAGATGACCTATCCACTGACGTAAATGGATGTTGAAGTCCCCTACTATCATTGTGTTACCATCAATTTCTTTTTTTTATATTAATATTTGCTTTATGTATTTAGGTACTCCATTTTTGGGTGTATAGATATCTACAATTTTTATAACTTCATGCTGGATTGACTATTTTATCATTATGTAATGTCTTTCTTTGTCTCTTGTTACAGTCTTTGTTTTCAAGTTTGTTTTGTCTGGGGGTGCCTACGTGGCTCAGTCCATTGAGCATCTGACTCCTGATTTTAGTTCAGGTCATGATCTCACGGTTGTGAGATCGAGCCCCATGTCAAGCTCAGTACTGAGCATGGAACCTGCTTAAGACTCTCTCTCTGCCCCTCCTCCCTCTCTCTTTTTCTCTCTCCCCCTATAAAAAATAAAATAAAATCTAAAAAAAGATTTTAAAAAATAAAGTCTGCTTTGTCTGATGTAAGTATTGCTACCCAGGCTTCTTTTTTTCACCTCTGTTTGCATGGTAAATATTTTTCCATTCCTTCACTTTCAATGTGTATGTGTCTTTAGGTCTGAGGCGAGTCTCTTATAGGCAGCATATAAATGGGTCTTGTTTTATTTTTAAATCCTTTCCACCACCCTATGTCTTTTCATTGGAGCATTTAGGTCATTTATATTTAAGGTAATTATTGATAAGTATGTACTTATTGCAATTTTGTTATTTGTTTTCTGGTTGTTTTTGTAGTTCTTCTCTGTTGCTTTCTTTTTCTCTTGCTCTCCTTTGCAGTGATTGATGAGTTTCTGTAGTGTTGTGTTTGGCTTTTTTTCTCTTTATTTTCTGTGTATCTACTATAGGTTTTGGGTTTGTGGTTACCATAAGGTTCACATATAAAATCCCAAGTATATAGCAGTCTATATTAAGTTGATGGTGTTTAAGTTCAAACACATTCTTTAAAAAAAATACTTTTTTTCTTTTCTTTTTTACTCCTTTCCCCCCTCCTCCATGTTTTATGTATATGCTGTTATATTTTACATGTTTTTATTTATAATTTTCTTATATCTAATTATGGCCATTTCTTATCCACTTAAAGAAATCGCTTTAACATTTCTAGTAAGGCTGGCTGAGTTGTGATAAACTCCTTTAAATTTTGTTTGTCTGGAAAACTATGTCTCCTTCAAATCTGAATAATAACCTTGCCAGATAGAATATTCTTGGTATTAGGGGTTTTTTTTCTTTCAGCACTTTGAATACATCATGACAGTGACTCTAATTTGGGCAAGGCACTGCTGAGAGTACTGTGGCCTCAACTGTCCTTGATCTGGCTTGAGGAACAGTGGTCCATGCTGGAAAGTGTAAACTGAGGAAACTTGGGGCTGCTAAAACCCCTCCACCAAGCACTTGGTAACTAAAGTGGGGTTGTCCCTCAGAGAAAAGTATGCCATTGTTCTCACCCTCAGAGCCATGACTCAGAGATTTTTCCCTACTGATTCTTGCTTTTATATTTATTATTTATATCACTGTTGTTAGCTCTTTTTTTTTTTAGTTTCTTAAGCAAAGGCTTGGGGCATTAATTTAAGGTTGATCTTTTCTGACATAGCCATCTAGTGTTATAAGTTTTCCTCTTAGCACTGCTTTATATCACATTTTTTATTTTGTTCAATTGAAAAAAGTTTTACATTTTCTTCTGAGTTCTTTGACTCATGGTTTATTTAGGAGTGTATTTCTTAGTTCTCAAGTACATTGAGATTTTTAAAATATATTTCTATTTTTAATTTCTAATTTTATTCCATTGTGGCCAGAGAACAAATTTATATAAGGTCTTTTAATCTTTTTATGACAAAGAATATGGTCTATTTTGGTAAATGTTGTAGGTATACTTGAAAAATATGTGTATTCTGCTGCTGTTGGTTGGAGTGTTCTATAAATGCCAATCAAGTCCAAGTTGGTTGATAGTGTGGTTCCTGTTTCTGCTACCTTTACCTATTTTCTATCTACTGTTATATTGCTTATTGAGGACTGTTGAAATCACTACAGAGACAAACTTTTTCTCATTTCAGTTCTCAATCTTTGCTTCATGAGCTTAGATGCTCTGTGACCAGGTACATAAATACTTAGATTGTTATGTACTCTTAAGGAATTGACCCCTTCCTTATGAAATGGCCCTCTTTATTGCTAGCAATATTTTTTGCTCTAATATGTCCTTTTCTGATGTTAAAATAGCTGTTCCAACCTTCTTTTGATTGGTGTTGGTTGGCACGGTGCATCATTTTCCATCCTTTTATTTTTAACTTATTTACAGCTTTATATTTAAGGTGGGTTTCTCTCAGTAAGTAATTTTGCATCTTTAAAAAAATCCAATTTCGCCATCTCTGTCATTTAAAGTGGATGTTTGAATTATTTACATTTAATGTGATGATTGATATGGTTGCTATTGCTTTTCTATTTGCTTCATCTATTTTTGTTACATTTTCTTCTTTTTCTTCCTTCCTATCAATTGAGTATTTTTATTATTCTATTTTTATAACATTTCTTGCTTTATTAGCTACAATTTTTCTTTAAGTTCTACAGCATACATCTTTATCACAATCTGTCTACAAGTAATATCATATCATGTCATGTGCAGTATAAAAAATTTTCAATGGTAAATTTTCATCTTCTGACCTCTGTGCTATTGTTGTCATACATCTTCCTCATATATATATTTCAAGCCACACAATATGCTGTCATTATTTTTGCTTTAAGTAGTCATTTATCATTTACAGAGATTTGGGAAAAAATATTTTATATTTACCCATATAGTTTTTATTTGTGTTGCTCTTCCTTCCTTTGTATAGATCCATATTTCTATCTGGCATTATTTTCCTTCTGCCTGACACTCCCATTTGCATTTCTTGCAGTACATATCTGTTGGTGAATTTCTCAGCTTCTATGATCTGAAAAAGTGTTTATTGTGCCTATATTTTTTAAATATATCATCTCTGGTTACAGAATTCTAGATTGACAGGTTTTTTCCAGTACTTCAAAGCTGTTGCTAACTACATTCTTGCTTGCTTATTTCTGACAAGAAACCTGCTGTCCTTCTAAAATTTTCCCTCTGAACATAATGTTTTGTTTTACTGTTCGCTTTTAAGATTTTCTCTTTATCTGAAGGGGAGCAGAATATGTATTTAAAGAAAAAAATGATTTAAAAAATTATAAATTTGATGAAAATTATAATTTCCACAAACAAAGAAGCTCAACAAAAAAGAAACATGAATAAAATTACACAAAGGGTTATGATCAAATTGCTTAGAACTAGTGATAAAGGTAAATATGGTCCCTGTTACTCTATGTTAGGCAATAGCAAAAAGCTCCACCCATATTTTTCATGGGTACTCAAACTCTACATGTCTGCAACCAGTTAATTTTCACCTCTTTCCCTACCTTATATGTTACAACCACAACTCCAAAAGAAATAGAATAAAACCAAATAGCTGGTTCTTCTTCCAATGTTCCCTATTTTAGAAAATAGCACCAGGGAGGGAGTTTAGATGGGGGACCCTGGGCTTGATTCATTTCATGAAACACAGTCAGATCAACATCAAATCATTTTGAATACCTAGGAAATCAATCTGAGGATTAAGAGAACAATTTGCAAGAGGGAGTTAAGATGGCGGAGGAGTAGGAGACACCGTTTTCAGCCGGTCCTCCGAGTCGAGCTGGATAGGTACCAAACCAGCCTAAACAACCACGGAACCAGCCTGAGATGCAGGAAGACGCATCTGGATCTCTACAAATGAACATCTCCAGCGCTGAGTATTGAGGTACGAAGCGGGGAGCCATGAAACTGTGCACAGATATCGGAAGATAAACGGAAGGGGGAGGGAGCCGCCGTGTTCGGGTGCCGGGAAGCGGTAGCCACTTGCACGGGAGAGCGGGCGGGGCTCGCGGACGGCACCCGCAAAACAGCAGACTGAGACCATGAGCCGGGTGCGCGCGCCACCAGGCATCTCGCGGAACACCGGAATCCCGGTGCACTCACCGGATCCAGACTGAGACCGGGAGATCCGGGAGCGCGCGCGGGGCGGCTGGCGGCTGGCGGCGTTAGAAACACAAAGGACAGAGACGCGCGGGCCCCGGAAGTGAGGGCTGGGACGCCGGGTGTGGAGCGCACATCCTGGGACGCTGCAGGGTTGAGCAGCACCAACAGAAACAGAGTTTAAGTGGCCAGAACATTAGTAGAGAACGGGCCGCAATCCCTCTGTTCTGTGACAGAGGATGAAATTTGGCCGCTGCTGCTCTGACTCTCAGAAGAGGCACAGCAAACCGCCAGGGAAAGCCGCCAGAGAACAAAAGCCTGGAAATACCGGCTCAGGGAGTGCCCATCCCCATCCCCCCTCGCAGGGGACGCCGAGACTCTACCCAAACATGGCTGCCTGAGTATCGGCGCGGCAGGCCCCTCCCTCAGAACACAGAAGGCAGGCTGAAAAATCAAGCCCACAACCCGGGTGCCTGGGTGGCGCAGTCATTGAGCGCCTGCCTTCGGCTTAGGGCGTGATCCCGGCGTTCCGGAAAGGAGTCCCTCATCGGGCTCCTCCGCTGGGAGCCTGCTTCTTCCTCTCCCACTCCCCTGCTTCTGTTCCCTCTCTCGCTGGTTGGCTGCCACATAAATAAATAAATAAAATCTTTAAAGAAGAAGCCCACATCCCTAAGATCCCTATAAAACAAGGGGCACGGCCTGGGACCCAGTCAATAATTTGGGCTCTGGAAACCCCGCAACCTCTCTTCATCAGAATGACAAGAAGGAGAAGCCCCCCCAGCAAAGAAAAGACAGTGATTCTGTGGCCTCTGCCACAGAAATAATGGATATGGATGTAACCAAATTATCAGAAATGGAATTCAGAGTAACGATGGTCAAAATGATGAGTAGAATTGAAAAAACTATTAACGAAAAGGTTACTGAGAATATAGAATCCCTAAGGACAGAAATGAGAGCGAATCTGACAGAAATTAAAAATTCTATGAGCCAAATGCAGGCAAAACTAGAGGCTCTGACGGCCAGGGTCGCAGAAGCAGAGGAACGGGTTAGTGAATTGGAGGATGGGTTAATAGAGGAAAAAATGAAAATAGAAGATGGTCTTAAAAAAATCCACGCCCACGAATGTAGGTTACGGGAGATTACTGACTCAATGAAACGATCCAATGTTAGAATCATCGGCATCCCCGAGGGGGTGGAGAAAAACAGAGGTCTAGAAGAGATATTTGAACAAATTGTAGCTGAAAACTTCCCTAATCTAGCAAGGGAAACAAACATTTGTGTCCAAGAGGCAGAGAGGACCCCTCCCAAGCTCAACCATGACAAACCTACACCACGTCACGTCATAGTGCATTTCGCAAATATTAGACGCAAGGATACAGTATTGAAAGCGGCCAGGGCAAAGAAATTTCTCACGTACCAAGGCAAAAGCCTCAGAATTACGTCAGACCTGTCTACACAGACCTGGAATGAGAGAAAGGGTTGGGGGAGCATATTTAAAGCTCTTTCAGAGAAAAACATGCAGCCAAGGATCCTTTATCCAGCAAGGCTGTCATTCAGAATTGATGGAGAAATAAAGACATTTCAGAATCGCCAGTCAGTAACCAATTTCGTAACCACGAAACCAGCCCTACAGGAGATATTACAGGGGGTTCTATAAAAGTAAAAGGGCCCCAAGAGTGATACAGAACAGAGAGTCACAGCCAATACAAACAAAGACTTTACTGGCAACATGGCATCATTAAAATCATATATCTCAGTGATCAGTCTTAATGTAAATGGTTTGAACCATCCCATAAATGTCACAGGGTTGCAGATTGGATAAAAAGAAATGACCCATCCATTTGCTGTCTACAAGAGACTCATTTCGAACCCAAAGATGCATTCAGACTGAGAGTAAGGGGATGGAGTGCCATCTTTCACACAAATGGACCTCAAAAGAAAGCTGGGGTAGCAATTATCATATCAGATAAATTGGATTTTAAACTACAGACTATAGTTAGAGATGCAGAAGGGCACTATATTATTCTTAAGGGAAATATTCAACAAGTGGATATGACAATTATAAATATATATGCCCCCAACAGGGGAGCAGCAAGATACACAAGCCAACTCTTAACCAGAATAAAGAGACATATAAATAAAAATACATTAATAGTAGGGGACCTCAACACTCCACTATCAGAAATAGACAGAACACCCTGGCAAAAACTAAGCAAAGAATCAAAGGCTTTGAATGCCATACTCGACGAGTTGGACCTCATAGATATATATAGAACACTACACCCCAGAACCAAAGAATACTCATTCTATTCTAATGCCCATGGAACATTCTCAAGAATAGACCATGTTCTGGGACACAAAACAGGTCTCAACCGATACCAAAAGATTGAAATTATCCCCTGCATATTCTCAGACCACAACGCTCTGAAATTGGAACTCAACCACAAGGAAAAATTTGGAAGAAACTCAAACACTTGGAGACTAAGAACCATCCTGCTAAGGAATGACTCGATAAACCAGGAAATCAAAAATCAAATTAAACAATTTATGGAGACCAATGAGAATGAAAATACAACAGTCCCAAACCTATGGGATACTGCAAAGGCAGTCCTAAGGGGGAAATACATAGCCATCCAAGCCTCACTCAAAAGAATAGAAAAATCTAAAATGCAGTTTTTATATTCTCACCTCAAGAAGCTGGAACAGCAACAGAGGGACAGGCCTAATCCATGCACGAGGAAGCAGTTGACCAAAATTAGAGCTGAAATCAATCAAGCAGAAACCAGAAGTACAGTAGAGCAGATCAACAGGACTAGAAGCTGGTTCTTTGAGAGAATCAATAAAATTGACAGACCACTGGCAAGACTTATCCAAAAGAAAAGAGAAAGGACCCAGATTATTAAAATTATGAATGAAAAAGGAGAGGTCACGACGAACACCCTTGAAATTGGAAGGATTATTAGAAATTTTTATCAACAGCTATATGCCAATAAACTAAGCAATCTGGAAGAGATGGAATCCTTCCTGGAAACCTATAAACTACCAAGAGTGAAACCGGAAGAAATTGATTCCTTAAACAGGCCAATTAATTATGAAGAAATTGAGTCAGTGATAAACAACCTTCCAAATAACAAAACTCCAGGCCCGGACGGTTTTCCTGGGGAATTCTACCAAACATTCAAAGAAGAAATAATACCTATTCTCCTAAAGCTATTTCAAAAAATAGAAACAGAAGGAAAGCTACCAAACTCATTCTATGAGGCCAATATTACCTTGATCCCCAAACCAGGCAAAGACCCCCCTCAAAAAGGAGAATTACAGACCGATTTCCCTAATGAATATGGACGCCAAAATCCTCAACAAGATACTTGCTAATAGAATCCAACAGTACATTAAAAGGATTCTCCATCACGATCAAGTGGGATTCATACCTGGGATGCAAGCGTGGTTCAATATTCGCAAATCAATCAGCGTGATACATCATATCAACAAGAAAAGACTCAGGAACCATATGATCCTCTCAATCGATGCCGAAAAAGCATTTGACAAAATACAGCATCCTTTCCTGATTAAAACCCTTCAGAGTGTAGGAATAGAAGGTACATTTCTCAATCTCATAAAAGCCATCTATGAAAAGCCTACTGCAAATATTATTCTCAATGGGGAAAAGCTGGAAGCCTTTCCCTTAAGATCAGGAACTCGACAAGGATGCCCACTCTCGCCACTATTATTCAACATAGTACTAGAAGTCCTTGCAACAGCAATCAGACGACAAAAAGGGATCAAAGGTATTCAAATTGGCAAAGAAGAAGTCAAAATGTCTCTCTTTGCAGATGACATGATACTCTATATGGAAAACCCAAAAGAAGCCACTCCCAAACTATTAGAAGTTATAGAGCAATTCAGTAACGTGGCAGGATACAAAATAAATGCTCAGAAATCAGTTGCATTTCTACACATGAATAACGAGACCGAAGAAAGAGAAATTAGGGAATCCATCCCATTTACAATAGCACCAAAAACCATACGTTACCTTGGAATTAACTTAAGCAGAGACGTAAAGGACCTATATTCTAGAAACTATAAATCACTCTTAAAAGACATTGAGGAAGACATAAAAAGATGGAAAGATATTCCATGCTCATGGATCGGAAGAATTAACATAGTTAAAATGTCCATGCTACCCAGAGCAATCTACACTTTCAATGCTATCCCGATCAAAATACCAAGGACATTTTTCAAAGAACTGGAACAAACAGTCCTTAAATTTGTATGGAAACAGAAAAGACCCCGAATCTCCAAGGAACTGTTGAAAAGGAAAAACAAAGCTGGGGGCATCACAATGCCAGATTTCGAGCTGTACTACAAAGCTGTGATCACAAAGACAGCATGGTACTGGCACAAAAACAGACACATAGACCAATGGAACAGAATAGAGAGCCCAGAAATGGACCCTCGGCTCTTTGGGCAACTAATATTTGATAAAGCAGGAAAAAACATCCGGTGGGAAAAAGACAGTCTCTTCAATAAATGGTGCTGGGAAAATTGGACAGCTACATGCAAGAGAATGAAACTTGACCACTATCTCACACCATACACAAAAATAAACTCCAAATGGATGAAAGACCTCGATGTGAGACAGGAATCCATCAAAATTCTAGAGGAGAACATAGGCAACAACCTCTACGACATCGGCCAAAGCAACCTTTTTCATGACACATCCCCAAAGGCAAGAGAAACAAAAGATAAAATGAATTTATGGGACTTCATCAAGATTAAAAGTTTCTGCACATCCAAGGAAACAGTCAGAAAAACTAAGAGGCAGCCCACGGAATGGGAGAAGATATTTGCAAATGACACTACAGATAAAGGACTGGTATCCAAGATCTACAAAGAACTTCTCAAACTCAATACACGAGAAACAAATAAAGAAATCAAAAAATGGGCAGAAGATATGAACAGACACTTTTCCAATGAAGACATGCAAATGGCTAACACACACATGAAAAAATGTTCAAAATCATGAGCCATCAAGGAAATTCAAATCAAAACCACACTGAGATACCACCTTACGCCAGTTAGAATGGCAAAAATAGACAAGGCAAGAAACAACAATTGTTGGAGAGGATGTGGAGAAAGGGGATCCATCCTACATTGTTGGTGGGAATGCAAGTTGGTACAGCCACTCTGGAAAACAGTGTGGAGGTCCCTTAAAAAGTTAAAAATTGAGCTACCCTATGATCCAGCCATTGCACTACTGGGTATTTACCCCAAAGATACAGACGTAGTGAAGAGAAGGGCCATATGCACCCCAATGTTCATAGCAGCAATGTCCACAATAGCTAAATTGTGGAAGGAGCCGAGATGCCCTTCAACAGATGACTGCATTAAGAAGTTGTGGTCCATATATACAATGGAATATTACTCAGCTATCAGAAAGAACGAGTTCTCAACATTTGCTACAACATGGACAGCACTGGAGGAGATAATGCTAAGTGAAATAAGTCAAGCAGAGGAAGACAACTATCATATGATTTCTCTCATCTATGGAACATAAGAACTAGGATGATCGGTAGGGGAAGAAAGGGATAAAGAAAGGGGGGGTAATCAGAAGGGGGAATGAAACATGAGAGACTATGGACTATGAGAAACAAACTGAGGACTTCAGAGGGGAGGGTGGTGGGGGAATGGGATAGACCGGTGATGGGTAGTAAGGAGGGCACGTATTGCATGGTGCACTGGGTGTTATACACAACTAATGAATCATCGAGCCTTACATCGGAAACCGGGGATGTACTGTATGGTGACTAACATAATATAATAAAAAATCATTAAAAAAAAAAAAGAGAACAATTTGCACAATTAGAGGGAGAGAACATGGCAGGTAAGAGGTGCAGAGATATGAATTGGGAGAGAGAAAATTCATGGTGCTGTGGAGGAGAGGGCACAGAGAGAGGACAGAGAGAGAGAGAAAGAGGGGGAGAGAGAGCAGTGCATCAGGTCATGCAAGAAAAACACTCCCCCCAAAACAACTGAGTGGGAAATGGAGAGGAACTGACTATCACAAGTTTTTTTTTAATGATTTTTTATTATATTATGTTAGTCACCATACAGTACATCCCCGGTGACTATCACAAGTTTTAACAAACAGTGGAGCTCAACTTCTGAGGTTTTAGAAGTCCATGCTATTCGCCAGAGTCAAGCTGGGTGGGCAGCAGTGCTCTTGGTAAAAGGGAGGGCAGAGGCCCAGGAGAGGACAATGGACAGCATGGTGTAGGGATCCCCTGGGTCACACTGGGAGAGAATATTCCCATTCCTAGAGTACATTTGGAAGAGGATATATTGCCTCTCCAAGGACAAGAGACCTGCCAAGTACCATTGAATGGCTGTTCATCAGCAAGGGACAGAAGCACATGCAAAGGGCAGATAACCTGGTTGTAGCTTTTTACTGAGCTTCACCATAAACTACAAGCACCCATGTGGCCATGCAACTGCTCTTCTGGGACCAAAGAGCATGAGACGTAGTACTGTGAGGCTCTCCTATAGAGGAGAGGGGCAGGTCTACACCTTGCCAGGTCTTTTAAGATTTAAAGTTTTGAATCCCAGCCACATGCTAGAGATAAAACACAGGAGAATTGTGGAGCCAGGCATGCTGATGGCTAGGGCATAGGCAGGCTGAGGGTAAGGATCTGATGGAAGCCTGGGACAAAAGAGGGGTGATGGTTCTCTTTTCTGTGAGGGTTTCCTGAACAGTGGTGACAGCAAGCTTCCCTCCCTGGGGACGAGGGAGTGGGATGATGCCACCTTCCTCCCACACACTAGAACAGTGGGACTTCATGGAACAACACAGCACCCCCAGTTGAGGGTGAAGCGATTTACACCAAAACCCACTCCCTGCACCCTACAGGGGCATCTTTAGTAGGGCAGGTCTGTGAGCCAGTACAGCAACCCCCTACCCCAGATGACCAGCACAGCCCCCGCCCCATGCACCAAATCTACTGATCATAGAGTACTTCAAACCATCAGCTTCAGTTCTGGTGGAAATAGGACCAGGCTTTTTTTTCCCCTCATTGGAATCAGGTTTATTGTTTTTGGCTTCTTTGTTTCCTTTTCTCTTTTTCAGGAAGAGGCTTCTTTTTTCTTTTTTTTTTGGAATTGGGCTTACAGTTTTTTGTTTATCTGTTTCATTATTTTTCTTATTCTATTTCCTTTTCTCATTTTTGGATCAGGCTTTTTTTTTAACTAGGCTTATTTTAACAAACAAATCAAAGCACATCTAGTTAAAGGTCCAAACACTCCCCACTGCAAGCAAGGAAGAACTCTGCAGAGGATTGACCTGTGGGAAAGAACAGCCAAAACCCAACAGTAGAATGCACACAGCATATATCAGAAAGACTTCCTGAAGTGCCAGGCCCTGGACAGTGTATTACCCCTTATTAATATAGCAGTGTTTTCAGGAACAGGAAACATATCAAGCTTTCTATAACATGCAAAAGACAGAAACCTAGAGAAAATGACAAGACAAAGGAATTCTCCCCAAAAGAAAGATCAAGAAGAAACCAGAGCCAGGAATTTACTCAAAACAGACAGAAGCAACAATATATCTGAACAAGAATTTAGAAAAACAGTCATAAGAACACTAGCTGGGCTTGAAAAAAAAATAGCATAGAAGACACCAGAGAAACACTTCCTAGAGAGATAAAAGACTTAAAAACTAGTAATGGTGAACTAAAAAATGCTATAATTGAGAGACAAAATCAACTGGATGTAATCACAAAGAGAATGGAGGAAGCAAAGGAATGAACTGGTGATATAGAAGATAAAATTATGGAAAATACTGAAGCTGAAAAGAAGACAGAAAGAAAATTATTAGATCTCGAACATAGACTTAGGTGACACAGCAATTCCATAGAACGCACTAATATCTGGATCATAGGAGTACCAGAGGAAGAAGAGCAGGTAAAGGGGGCAGAAGGTTTATTTGAACAAAATATAACTGAAACGACACTAATCTGGGGAAAGGAACAGGCATTCATGTCCAGGAGGCACAGAGAACTCCCCTCAAAATCAACAAAAACAGGTCAACACCAAGACATATCATAGTGAAATTTGCAAAATACAAAGATAAAGAAAGAATTCTGAAAGCAGCTAGGGACAAAATGTCCTAAACCTACACGGGTAAACACATAAGGTTGGCAGCAGACCTATACACAGAAACTTGACAGGCCATGGGGCGCCTGGGTGGCTCAGTTGTTAAGTGTCAGCCTTCAGCTCAGGTCATGATCCCAGGGTCCTGGAATTGAGCCCTGCATCAGGCTCCCTGCTCGGCAGGAAGCCTGCTTCTCCCACTCCCATTCCCCCTGCTTGTGTCTCTCTCTGTCACTGTCTCTCTCTCACTGTCTCTCTCTGTCAAATAAATAAACACAATCTTAAAAAAAAAAAGAAAAGAAACTTGATAGGCCAGAAGAAAGTGCCATGGTATATTCAACATGCTAAATGGGGAAAATATGCAGCCAAGCATACTTTATCCAGCAACACTGTCATTCAGAATAGGACAGATAAAGAGTTTCTCTGACAAGCAAAAACTAAAGGAGTTTGTGAACACTAAACCAGCACTGCTAGAAATATTAAAGGGAATGTTCTGAGCAGAAAACAGAGACCAAAAGCAACAAAGTCTAGAAAGGAACAAAGATAATTGACAGGAACAATGACTTTACAGGTAATACAATGGCACTAAATTCATACCTATCAATAATTATTCTGAATGTAAATGGACTATATGCTCCAACCAAAACACAAAGCATATTAGAATGGATTAAAAAAAAAAAGACTAAAATCCAGAACACTGGAGGGAGTTAAGATGGCTGAGGAGTAGGGGACCCCTTTTTCAGTCAGTCCTGTGAGTCGAGCTGGATAGGTACCAGACCAGCCTGAACAACCATGGAATCAGCCTGAGACACAGGAAGATACTTCTGGATCTCTACAAATGAACATCTCCAGCGCTAAGTATTGAGGTATGAAGCGGGGGGCCGTGAAACCGCGCACAGATATCAGAAAATAAACAGAAGGAGGAGGGAGCTGCCGTGTTTGGGTGCCGGGAAGCAGTAGCCACCTGCACGGGGGAGTAGGCGGACATGTGGACGGCACCTGCGATAGAACAGACTGAGACTGGAGCCGGGAGCGCGCGCCATCAGACTTCTCACAGAACTCTGGTGTGCTCACTGGAACCAGACAGATCGGGAGTTCTAGGAGCACGCGGGGGTAGCTGGCGGTGTTAGAAACACAAAGGACAGAGACGCGCCGGCTGGACGCCGGGTGTGGGGCGCACATCCCGGGATGCTGCAGGGTTGAGCAGCACCAACAGTAACGGAGTTAAAGTGGCCAGAACATAGGTGGAGAATGGTCCGCAATCCCTCTGTTCTGAGACAGAGGCTGAAATTTGGCCACTGCTGCTCTGACTCTCAGAAGAGGCACAGCAAACCACCAGGGAAAGCCGCCAGAGAACAAAAGCCTGGAAATACCAGCTCACAGTGTGCCCATCCCCATCCACCCTCGCAGGGGACACGGAGACTCTACCCTAACAGGGTTGCCTGAGTATCCACATGGCAGGCCCCTCCCCCAGAAAACAGGCTGAAAAATCAAGAAGCCCACATCCCAGGGTGCCTGGGTGGCACAGTCCTTAATCGTCTGTCTTCAGCTCACGGCGTGATGCCGGCGTTCGGGAATCGAGTCCCTCATCGGGCTCCTCCACTGGGAGCCTGCTTCTTCCTCTCCCACTCCTCTGCTTGTGTTCCCTCTCTCGCTGGCTGTCTCTCTGTCACATAAATAAATGAAATATTTAAAAAAAAAAAAAAGAAGCCCACATCCCTAAGATCCCTATAAAACAAGGGCGCACGGCCTTGGTCCCGGTCAATAATTTGGGCTCTGGGCAACCCCGCAACCTCTCCTCATCAGACTGATGAGAAGGAGAAAGCCCCCCCAGCAAAGAAAAGACAATGAGTCTGTGGCCTCTGCCACAGAACTAATGGATATGGATGTAACCAAATTATCAGAAATGGAATTCAGAGTAACAATGGTCAAGATGATGTGTAGACTTGAAAAAAGTATTAACGAAAATGTTAATGAGAATACAGAATCTCTAAGGGTGGAAATGAGAGCAAGGTTGGCAGAAATTAAAAATTCTATAGGTCAAATGCAGTCACAACTAAAGGCTCTGACGGCCAGGGTGAATGAGGCAGAAGAACGAATCAGCAAATTGGAGGATGGGTAGGTAGAAGAAAAAGCTAAAATAGAATCTGGACTCAAAAAAATCCACGCTCAGGAATGTAGGTTATGAGAGATTACTGACTCAATGAAATGTTTCAATGTCAGAATCATCGGCATCCCCGAGGGGATGGAGAAAAACAGAGGTCTAGAAGAGATATTTGAACAAATTGTAGCTGAAAACTTCCCTAATCCTGCAAGGAAAACAAACATCCGTGTCCAAGAGGCAGAGAGGACCCCTTCCAAGCTCAACCACGACAAACCTATGCCACATCACATCACAGTGCAATTTGCAAATATTAGATCCAAGGATACAGTATTGAAAGCGGCCAGGGCAAAGAAATTTCTCACGTACCAAGGCAAAGGTATCAGAATTACATCAGAACTGTCTACACAGACCTGGAATGAGAGACAGGGTTGGGGGGGGGGCATTTTTAAAGCTCTTTCAGAGAAAAACATACAGCCAAGGATCCTCTATCCAGCAAGCCTGTCATTCAGAATGGATGGAGAAATAAAGACCTTCCAGAATCGCCAGTCATTGACCACTTTCGTAACCATGAAACCAGCCCTACAGGAGATATTAAGGGGGGTTCTATAAAAGTAAAAAGGCCCCAAGAGTGATACAGAACAGAAAGTCACAATCTATAGAAACAAAGACTTTACTAGCAACATGGCATCATTAAAATCATATCTATCAATAATCAGTATCAATTTAAATGGCCTAAATGCTCCCATAAAACGCCACAGGGTTGCAGATTGGATAAAAAAGATATGACCCATCCATTTGCTGTCTACAAGAGACTCATTTTGAACCTAAAGATACATTCAGACTGAAAGTAAAGGGATGGAATACCATCTTTCACACCAGTGGACCTCAAAAGAAATCTGGGGTAGCAATTCTCATATCAGACAGATTGAATTTTAAACTAAACACTACAGTTAGAGACACAGAAGGGCAGTATATTATTCTTAAAGGATGTATCCAACAAGTGGATATGACAATTATAAATATATATGCCCCCACCAGGGGAGCAGCAAGATACACAAGCCAACTCTTAACCAAAATAAAGAGACATATAGATAAAAATACGTTAATGGTGGGGGACCTCAAGACTCCACTATCAGCAATAGACAGAGCACCGGAGCAGAAAAACAACATAGAAACAACAGCTTTGAATGCCATACTCGACAAGTTGGACCTCATAGATATATATAGAACACTACACCCCAGAACCAAAGAATACTCATTCTATTCTAATGCCCATGGAACATTCTCAAGAATAGACCATGTTCTGGGACACAAAACAGGTCTCAACAGATACCAAAAGATTGAAATTATCCCCTGCATATTCTCAGACCACAACGCTCTGAAATTGGAACTCAACCACAAGGAAAAATTTGGAAGAAACTCAAACACTTGGAGACTAAGAACCATCCTGCTCAGGAATGACTCGATAAACCAGGAAATCAAAAATCAATTTAAACAATTTATGGAGACCAACGAGAATGAAAACACAATGATCCAAAACCTATGGGACACAGCAAAGGGAGTCCTAAGGGGGAAATCCATAGCCATCCAAAACTCGCTCAAAAGAATAGAAAAATCTAAAATGCAGTTTTTATATTCTCACCTCAAGAAGCTGGAACAACAACAGAGGGACAGGCCTAATCCACTCACGAGGAAGCAGTTGGCCAAGATTAGAGCAGAAATCAATGAATTAGAAACCAGAAGTACAATAGAGCAGATCAACAGGACTAGAAGCTGGTTCTTTGAAAGAATCAATAAAATTGACAAACTGCTGGCAAGACTTATCCAAAAGAATAGAAAAAGGACTCAAATTAATAAAATTATGAATGAAAAAGGAGAGGTCATGGCCAACACCAATGAAATTGGAAGGATTATTAGAAACTTTTATCAACAGCTATATACCAATAAATTAAGCAACCTGAAAGAGATGGAGGGCTTCCTGGAAACCTATAAACTACCAAGATTGAAACTGGAAGAAATTGATTTTTTAAAAAAGCCAATTAATTATGAAGAGATTGAGTCAGTGATAAACAACCTTCCAAATAACAAAACTCCAGGCCTGGATGGTTTTCCTGGGGAATTCTACCAAACATTCAAAGAAGAAATAATACCTATTCTCCTAAAGCTATTTCAAAAAATAGAAACAGAAGGAAAGCTACCAAACTCATTCTATGAGGCCAATATTACCTTGATCCCCAAACCAGGCAAAGACCCCCTCAAAAAGGAGAATTACAGACCGATTTCCCTAATGAATATGGATGCCAAAATCCTCAAGAAGATCCTGGCTAATAGAATCCAACAGTACATTAAAAGGATTATCCATCATGACCAAGTGGGATTCATACCTGGCATGTAAGCGTGGTTCAGCATTTGCAAATCGATCACCGTGATACATCATATCAACAAGAAAAGGCTCAGGAACCATATGATCCTCTCAATTGATGCAGAAAAAGCATTTGACAAAATATACCATCCTTTCCTGATTAAAACCCTTCAGAGTGTAGGAATAGAGGGTACGTTTCTCAATCTCATAAAAGCCATCTATGAAAAGCCTACTGCAAATATTATTCTCAATGGGGAAAAGCTGGAAGCCTTTCCCTTAAGATCAGGAACATGACAAGGATGCCCACTCTCGCCACTATTATTCAACATAGTACTAGAAGTCCTTGCAACAGCAATCAGACGACAAAAAGGGATCAAAGGTATTCAAATCGGCAAAGAAGAAGTCAAAATGTCTCTCTTTGCAGATGACATGATACTCTATATGGAAAACCCAAAAGAAGCCACTCCCAAACTATTAGAAGTTATAGAGCAATTCAGTAATGTGGCAGGATACAAAACCAATGCTCAGAAATCAGTTGCATTTCTATACACGAACAATGAGACTGAAGAAAGAGAAATTACGGAAGCCATTCCATTTACAACGCACCAAAAATCATACGTTATCTTGGAATTAACTTAAGCAGAGATGTTAAGGATCTATATTCTAGAAACTACAAATCACTCTTGAAAGACATTGAGGAAGACACAAAAAGATGGAAAAATATTCCATGCTCATGGATCGGAAGAATTAACATAGTTAAAATGTCCATGCTACCCGGAGCAATCCACACTTTCAATGCTATCCCGATCAAAATACAAATGACATTTTTCAAAGAACTGGAACAAACAGCCCTTAAATTTGTGTGGAACCAGAAAAGACCACGAATCACCAAGGATTTGTTGAAAAGGAAAAACAAAGCTGGGGGCATCACGTTGCCGGATTTCAAGTTGTACTACAAAGCTGTGATCACAAAGACAGCATGGTACTGGCACAAAAACAGACACATAGGCCAATGGAACAGAATAGAGAACCCAGAAATGGACCCTCAGCTCTCTGGGCAACTAATCTTTGATAAAGCAGGAAAAAACATCCAGTGGAAAAAAGACAGTCTCTTCAATAAATGGTGCTGGGGAAATTGGACAGCTACATGCAAAAGAATGAAACTTGACCACTCTCTCACACCATACACAAAGATGAACTCCAAATGGATGAAAGACCTTGATGCAAGACAGGAATCCATCAAAATCCTAGAGGAGAACATAAGCAGCAACCTCTACAACATTGGCCAAAGCAACCTTTTTCATGACACATCTCCAAAGGCAAGAGGAACAAAAGATAAAATGAACTTGTGGGAGGTCATCAAGATAAAAAGCTTATGCACAGCCAAGGAAACAGTCAAAAAAACTAAGAGGCAACCCACAGAATGGGAGAATATATTTGAAATGACACTACAGATAAAAGACTGGTATCCAAGATCTACAAAGAACTTCTCAAACTCAATACACGAGAAACAAATAAACAAATCATAAAATGGGCAGAAGATATGAACAGGCACTTTTCCAATGAAGACATACAAATGGCTAACAGACCCATGAAAAAATGTTCAAAATCATTAGCCATCAGGGAAATCCAAATCAAAACCACACTTAGATACCACCTTACGCCAGTTAGAATGGCAAAAATAGACAAGGCAAGAAACAACAATTGTTGGAGAGGATGTGGAGAAAGGGGATCCCTCCTACATTGTTGGTGGGAATGCAAGTTGGTACAGCCACTCTGGAAAACAGTGTGGAGGTCCCTCAAAAAGTTAAAAATTGAGCTACCCTATGACCCAGCCATTGCACTACTGGGTATTTACCCCAAAGATACAGACGTAGTGAAGAGAAGGGCCATATGCACCCCAATGTTCATAGCAGCAATGTCCACAATAGCTAAATCGTGGAAGGAGCCGAGATGCCCTTCAACAGATGACTGGATTAAGAAGTTGTGGTCCATACATACAATGGAATATTACTCAGCTATCAGAAAGAACGAATTCTCAACATTTGCTGCAACATGGACGGCACTGGAGGAGATAATACTAAGTGAAATAAGTCAAGCAGAGAAAGACAAATATCATATGATTTCTCTCATCTATGGAACATAAGAACTAGGAAGATTGGTAGGTGAAGAAAGGGATAAAGAAAGGGGGGTAATCAGAAGGGGGAATGAAGCATGAGAGACTATGGACTGTGACAAACAAACTGAGGGCCTCAGAGGGGAGGGGGGTGGGGGTATGGGATAGGCTGGTGATGGGTAGTAAGGAGGGCATGTATTGCATGGTGCACTGGGTGTTATATGCAACTAATGAATCATCGAACTTTACATCAGAAACTGGGGATGTACTGTATGGTGACTAACATAATATAATAAAAAAATAAATAAAAATAAAAATAAATCCAGAGCACTGACACCACCAAATGGTGGTGAGGATGTGGAGCAACAGGAACTCTCATTCATCGCTGGTAGGAATGCAAAATAGTATGGATACTTTGGAAGACAGTTTGGCAGCTTCTTACAAAATTAAACATTCTCTTGCCATCCAATCTAGCAATTGTGCTTCTTGGTATTTATTGAAAGGAGCTGAAAACTTATGTCCACACAAAAACTTGCACACGGATGTTCACAGTAACTTTATACATGTTTATGCAACCTTGGAAGCAACCAAAATGTTCTTCAGTGGGGAAATGGATAAATATACTATGGTGATCCAGATGATGGAATATTATTCAGTGCTAAAAGGCAATGAGTTACCAGGCCATGAAAAGATGTGAAGGAATCTTAAATGCATGTTACTAAGTGAAAGAAGCCAATCTGAAAAGGCTACATGCTATAGGACTCCAACCATATGACATTTTGGAAAAGGTATAACTATGGAGATGGTAAAAAGACCAGTGGTTGCCAGGGGTCAGGGGGTGGTTAGGGAGAGCTGAATAGATGGAGCACAGGGAATTTTTAAGGCAGTAAAAATACCCTGTATGATAATATAATAATGGATACATGTCATTATATTTGTCTAAACCCACAGAACGTACAGTACCCAGAGTGAATCCTAATGTCAACTACAAACTTTGGGTAATTATGATATGTCAATGTAGGTTCATCAGTTCTAACAGATGCACACTTTGGTGGGGGATATTAATAACGGAGAAGGCTATGTATGTGTCAGGGTACGGGGTATATGGGAAATCTCTGTACCTTCCCTTCATTTTCTGTGAACCTAAAACTTCCCTTAAAAAATATCTTTTAAAAAACAGTTATATAAAATATATATAATATATAATTGCAAAAAAAAAAGACCCATCTATATGCTGCCTACAAGAGATTCATTTTAGACCTAAAACACCTGCAGATTGAAAGGGAGAGGACAGAATAGTATTTATCATGCTACTGCGTGTCAAAAGAAAGCTGGAGTAGCAAACCTTATATCAGACAAACTAGATTTTAAACCAAAGACTGTAATAAGATATGAAGAAGGACACTATATCATAATAAAGGGGTCTATCCAACAAGAAGATCTAACAGTTGTAAATATTTATGCTCCCAAGTGGGGAGCACCCAAATATATAAATCAATTAATAACAAACTTAAAAAACTCATTGATAATAATACAATACAGCAGCAGAATATGAATTCTTCTTGAGTGTACATGGAACATTCTGCAGACTAGATCACATACTGGGTCACAAATCAGCCCTCAACAAGTACAAAAAGATCAAGATCATACCATCATGCATATTTTCAGACCACAACACTATGAAACTTGAAATCAACCAGAAGAAAAAACTGGGGAAGACCAAAAATACACAGGGAGGTTGAAGAACATCCTACTAAAGAATGAATGGGTCAACTAGGAAATTAAAGAGGAATTTTTAAAAAAATACATGGAAGCAAAAGAAAATGAAAACATGACAGTTTCTTCAGGATGCAGCAAAGTGGTCATAAGAGGGACGTATTTAGTGTTACAGGGCTTCCTCAAGAAACGAAAATTTCCAAATAACATAACCTAACTTTACACTTAAAGGAGCTCAGAAAGAACTATAAATAAAGCCTAAAACCAGCAGAAGAAAGGAAATACTAAAGATTAGAGCAGAAATAAATGATATATAAATAAAAAAAACAGTAGAACAGATCAATGAAACTAGGAGCTGTTTCTTCAAAAGAATTAACAAAATTGCTAGTTTTCATTGATAAACCCCTAGCCAGACTCATCAAAAGGAGAAAAGACTCAAATAAATACAATCATGAATGAAAGAGATCACAACCAACACCACAAAAATACAAACAATTATAAGAGAATATCAAGAAAAAATTATATGCCAACAAATTGGGCATTCTGGAAGAAATGGATAAATTCCTTGAAACACATAAACTACCAAAACCAGCTAAAATTAACAAGACAAGATGCAGGAAATGTTGGTGAGGATGTGGAGAAAGGGGAACTCTCCTACACTTTTGGTGGGAATGCAAGCTGGTACAGCCACTCTGGACAACAGTATGGAGATTCCTGAAGACGTTAAGAAGAGAGCTACCCTATGAGCCAGCAATTGCACTAGTAGGTATTTACCCCAAAGATACAGATGTAGTGAAACAAAGGGGCAACTGCACCCCAATGTTCATTGCAGCAAGGTCCCCAATAGCCAAACTATGGAAGGAGCCCAGATGTCCTTCAACAGGTGAATGGATAAAGAAGATGTGGTTCATATAGACAATGGAATATTACTCAGCCATCAGAAAGGATGAATACCTACCATTTACATCAACATGGGTTGAACTGGAGGGTATTATGCTAAGTGAAATAAGTCAATCAGAGAAACACAAATATCATATGGCTTCACTCATATGTGGAATATAAGGAATAATGCAGAGGATCACAGGGGAAGGAACAGAAAACTGAATGGGAAGAAATCAGAGGGAGACAAACTAGGAGAGACTCTTGACTTCGGGAAACAAACTGAGGGTTGTTAAAGGGGAGGTGGGTGGTGGATGGGGCAACTGGGTGATGGGCATTAAAGATGGCACATAATGGGATAAGCACTGGGTGCTATAAGCAACTGATGAATTATTGAACCTACATCTGAAAGTACTGATGTACTATATGTTGGCTAATTAAATTTAAACTAAAAAAAAAAAAAAACCTACCAAAAATGAAACAGGAAAAAAACAGAAAATTTGAACAGACCCATAATCAGCAAAGAAATTGAATCAGTAATCAAAAATCTCCCAACAGGGGCGCCTGGGTGGCACAGCGGTTAAGCGTCTGCCTTCGGCTCAGGGCGTGATCCCGGCATTATGGGATCGAGCCCCACATCAGGCTCCTCTGCTTTGAGCCTGCTTCTTCCTCTCCCACTCCCCCTGATGGTGTTCCCTCTCTCTCTGGCTGTCTCTATCTCTGTCAAATAAATAAATAAAATCTTTAAAAAAAAAAATCTCCCAACAAACGAGTCCAGGGCCAGATGGCTTCCCAGGGGAATTCTACCAAACATTTAAAGAAGAGTTAATACCTATTCTTCTGAAAGTTTTTCAAAAATTAGAAATGGAAGGAAAACTTCCATACTCCTTCAATGAGGCCAGCATTACTTTGACATCAAAACCAAACAAAGACCCCGCTAAAAAGGAGAATTACACGCCAATATCCCTGATGAATATGAATGCAAAAATTCTCACCAAGATACTAGCTAATCAGATCCAACAGTATATTACAAGAATTATTCACCACTATCAAGTGGGAGTTGTTCCTGGGCTGCAGGTCTGGTTCAGTATCCACAAATCAATTAACATAATACATCACATTATAAGGAAAGGACAAAAACCATATGATCTTTCCAGTAGATGCAGAAAAGGCGTTTGACAAAATACAGCATCCATTCTTGATAAAAACCCTCAACAAAGTAGGGATAGAGGGATCAGACCTCAACATCATAAAGGCCACATATAAAAGATCCATCGTTAATATCATCCTCAATGGGGAAAAACTGAGAGCCTTTCACCTATGGTCAGGAACAAGGCGAGGATATCCACTCTTACCATTACTACTTAACATAGTACTCGAAGTCTTAGCCTCAGCAATCAGACAACAAAAAGAAATAAAAGGCATCCAAATCAGCAAGGAAGAAGTCAAATTTTCACTATTTGCAGATGACATGATACTCTATGTAGAAAACCCAAAAGATTCACCAAAAAATTGCTAGAATACATGAATTCAGCAAAGTTGCAGGATATAAAATCAATGTGCAGAAATCTATTTCATTTTTATACACCAATAATGAAGCAGCAGAAAAAGAAATCAAGGAGTTGATCCCATTTGCAATGGCACCAAAAACAATAAGAAACCTAGGAATAAATCCAACCAAAGAGGTAAGAGATCTGTACACTGAAAACTATTGAATGCTTATGAAAGAAATTGAAAAGGACACAAAGAAATGGAAAAACATTCCATGCTCATGGAGTGGAAGAACATTGATAAAATGTCTACACTACCCAACGCAATCTACACATTTAACGCAATCCCTATCAAAATACCAACAGCATTTTTCACAGAGCTAAAACAAACCATCCTAAAATATGTATGGAACCATGAAAGGCCTGGAATAGCCAAAGCAATTCTGAAAAAGAAAAACAAAGCTGGAGGCATCACGATTCCGGATTTCTAGCTATATTACAAAGCTGTAGTCATCAAGATAGTATGCTACCGGCACAAAAACAGACACAGAGATCAATGGAACAGAACAGACAACCCAGAAATGGAACCGCAACTATATGGTCAACTAATCTTTGACAAAGAAGGAAAAAATATCCAATGGGAAAAAAAAAAGACAGTCTCTTCAAAAAATGGTGTTGGGAAAACTGGACAGCAACATGCAGAAGAACAAAACTGGACCACTTTCTTACACCATACACAAAAATAAATTCAAAATGGATGAAAGACCTAGATGTGAGACACGAATTCATTAAAATCCTAGAGAACACAGGCAGCAACCTCTTTGACCTTGGCTATAGCAACTTCTTACTTGACACATCACCGGAGGCAAGAGAACAAAAGCAAAAATGAACTATTGGGACTTCATCAAGATAAAAGGCTTTTCACAGTGAAGGATTCGTTTTGTAAATTAATTTCTTTGTTCTAAGGAAATGCACATTGAAGTATTTAGGGACAAAGGGGTATGATATCTGCAACTGGTTCTCAAATGGTTCACACACAAAAACATTAAATTCATACATCTCCATACTTGCTATTTCAATACAGCCCATCACATATTATAATGCATTTATCTCATTGTGATCATATTGCTGATCATACTAAACTAATGGCCAACTAAGATCTCACCTAGCCAGCAGGTTGCTCCTCTTGGGAATTTCAGGGTGGTATCTGCTCAGGGTTTTGAAAACAAAAGCATGTTTCTCAGATATGCCTGGGCCACACCTCCCATTCAGGCAGGGATTGGTATTTTGTTACCAGAAATGGGCTTGGCCAAATATTGTGGTTAATACCCATATGCATTTAGCTAAGTGAAATTCAGAATTTTCCAAAACCACACCAGAGATAATGACCATTAAAATGAAGGGTTAGAACTAATTTCTAGTGCTCAGAAGGATGAAACTTAACTTTGCACTAAACTCATTGGTCAATAGAGTGCTGAAGGTATCTTAAAAATCTTTTTAGATGACAATAGCCAAGAAAAGGATCTTAAAATAGTAACTGACCTCCAAGCCCAGGTCGTAGTCGGTTGTCATAGCCATCCAGAAGACGATCCAAAATTCTGGTGAATATAGTGATATTGTCAGTGCTGTCATCAGGAATATCTGGGGCATGCTTAGGAGACAGTCTGAGACAGAGGAATAAAAAGATATAAAAAATAATAATTCTTAAGAGGAAATAATTATATGTGTAAACACTTTAAGATTTCAATCAATAGAGTAGGCCAATTAAATAGCCCTTTATCTTAACCATTTCCTATTCATCACAATGATTATCTGTGTAAAAGGTAGATGGGGGTCACTATACTTGAGCTCTTATTCTAGCATTCTCAAGAGCTTAACCAAACGTGCTCCAGCCCCAACCCGGTAGTGAAGAAACACAAGCAGAAATTGTTAACAGAATGTGCCTGGGAACAGTACCCATCATAAAGTTATTCACCAAGATTCACCTGGGTGGCGCAGTCAGTTAAGTATCCAACTCTTGGTTTCGGCTCAGGTCATGATCTCAGGGTCATGAGATTGAGTCCCAGGTTGGGGTCCATGCTCAGCATGGAGTCTGCTTGTCTCTCTCTCCTCTGTCCCTCCCCTCCCCCTCCTAATAAATAAATCTTTAAAAGAAGTTATTCACCAAATTTTGTTGCATGAATGAACAGTCCACAAAATTAAAAAAAGAAAATCGTGTTACAAAGAATTTATCCCTCTTCTAGCCTAGAGAAGCATAGGTTCACAGAACAGAGCCAGACAGATTGTTGAAATTCATGTAGTCTCCTTACCTACCACCCTATGGAGATAGGGCAATAAAACAATAGTACTCCATTAAATGTTAAACCTACCAGGGACTCTTTAGAGATTCCCCAATTTTTCTCATTTTATAAATGGGGAAATAAGCTCAAACAGGACACCACCAAATTTGCCCACAATCATATTGCTAGTGAGAGGCAGAAATGGGACTAGAATCCAAGGTTTCTGATTTTCTATTGACCCTCAGCTACCTCCTACTTCTCTAGTTTGGATGCCTTCTGTAAGCTTTTCCACTAGGTACTTTGATAACCACCTACTCAGGTCCAGGCTGACTGATACTTTCACTTTGTGAGGAGGGGCTTGTTGTGGTTTGACAGGACTAAAAATGAAACTCTCTGGGTAGTTTAAGAAAAAAGGGGATATAAACAGATGGCTGTTGCCAAGGATCAAGAAGCATGCTGTAAAATCAATTAATGAACTAGGAGTCAGGAATCCTGGGTTCTACTGCCAACTGTATTCATAATTTGAAGTAGACCATTAAGTAAGTCACACAGTTGTATCCCCATTCTTACCTTGGACCCAGAAGGTTTCCATTAGTAGATATATTGTAACTCTTCCTAGCATCCAGTTAGTCAAGTCTATAAAAAACGTAACAGTTGAGAAGGAGTCCTAAGAGAGAGACAATATGTCTTCCCACAAATACTCATTCTTAGTGGCTACAAAGTTTCCTTTTATGAAAAAGACCCCGAGAAAAGCCTACAGAATGGAAACATCAAAATTGAATAGTTCTCACTCTAAACTGCCACTCCAGCAGATAACCTTGGAAAAGTCATTTTAGACCTCAATTTCCTTAATTCATAAACCTACTTCAATTCACTTAATCATCCAATACATCTTTATTGAGCATCAACTATGTGTCTCTAACTGTTTAGGTATTGTGATAGAGCATAAAAAAGGTAAAACAAGGTGAGTAATCTTTCCCTTGCATACAGGGTTGCTGAGAGAATCAAATGATAACATAGATATCCATGGAAGGAAAAAGGGAACTTGGCTCAAAGAGTCTAGAGACATACATTTGAATTTATTAGTGTGACCTTAGGAAAGTCATATAACACCTCTAGTAATAGCTTTCTCATCTTTAAAATTAAAATAACTTCACAGATACGTTGTATTAATATTAAATAATATATTAAAATTGTCAGGCTTAATGTTTAATATCTAGAAGTATTCAAAGTTTTTTTTTCCTTTTTTGAAATAGTACCATATGTACTTGAATGCATTATTCAAATGCAAATAGTAATAAAAAATATTGGCACCTCCATCAGCCAAAAGCCATAAAGAAAACTTTGGCCAGAGAGGCACTGGAACCAAGTGATGATTGGCTAGTTTAGTAGACAGAGCACTAGAAGTAATACAGATGCCTTACTGGGACGGGGGAAGAAAGAAGGGAACTACAGTGAAGAGCTAACAAACCGACATTAATATGTTGAAGAGATAAATACAAACACCTTTCAGGTGAAGCCCACACTTAGCTCAATCCACCAATATTTTGAATCCACCTTACATAGGCTGTGGAAAGAGAGGCTCAATTGATTTTGTGCACACCACTTACTCATTATCCCTTAACTTTCACTGTGGGGACCCTTAGCCCTGGTTAGCCTAATTCGATTTCTGGGAAATAGGTCTATAAATTGAGTGAAAAACAATTTCCTTGGTTATCGAAAGAAGATAGAAAGGAGAATCTTCACAGAGTTATAGATGAGTTATAAAGGGCTTCAGAGATTATATTTACTCCAGGTGAACTGATAGATGGGAATTCTAAATCCCCTGCACATAATTTTTAACTACCCTGAATATTAATGGGAAAACTAAAATTTGGAACTAGAATTCTTGAATATGAGGCCAATATACTATGTCACCTATTTTACTGAAATACTAACTTTCATGACAATGCATTTCCATTCCTTGCTAATGTGTTGATTACGTTAACAGCATTCTACACTAATAACTTTTAAACTTTTAAGTAAAAAAAAAAATACTACTAAATATCACTCCAAAACAACTTTCAATAGATTTCTCTGTGATTTTGCACTTGGTTACTAATCATTTTTTCTCCTAATGTGCACTAAATTATTACATGGAGAGCTGGAATGTTTAATCTAGAACCCAAGTCAGAATTCTCTTTTCAACAATTCAACTGCAACAAGCTGAAAATTCTGTAGTTTGTTCCAATCCAAAGTAGTTTGGGGGGCAACAAAGACTTATGGTATGTCAGGATTATGAAGAGCCTTAGAGATCATATAATTATTTTTTTTCCATTTTACAGATGAAACACCTATGACACTGATGAGAGAAAGAAATTGTTCAAAGCCACATGCTTATTAAGTTGATAAAATTGATGTGGCAATGCCTGTTTTGCCTCATATCTGTTATTACCAATTAAATCTAATATTAGTAATACATTATTTAAACATGAAAATAATGTTACTAATACGTTATGTGTAGGTAAGGCAGGTTTAGTCATTTTTTAGTTCTAAAGATGGAATAGTAGTAAGTCTATAGAGAATGAACAGAGTTTTAGTCCTGGCTCTGCCACTAACTGACTGTGTCACCTATTTCCTTACATGTGAAATGGGGATAATAATATCCTATCTTAGAAATTTTTGGAAGAAATAAGTAAATAAGATAACAAATATAAATTTGCTTTGTAAATGGTAAAGCTCCATATACACTGAGGGTTGTTCATTCCTTTCCCTGCCACCCCTACCAAATTCTGAAAATGTAATGAGACACCTTTGAAAGACAAGCACTTTTTATTTAGTTTTTTTTTCTGAAATTTTGTCTTGTTTTTTTTCAGTTGGAACATATTCCTCTGTCTCCTCATTTTACTTGACTTTCTGTGTTTGTGTCCATAAATTAGATGGAATAGCTACTTCTAAATTTGAAGGAATGTCCTTGGGCAGGGATGTCCCCTTTATAGACTGCATGTGCCTGATGGCTTTGGCTGGCTGGCTGGTGCTTTAGAGGGAGTGGGCTAGAGATCTCAGGGCATTCTGGGCTGGGGCCACCCTGGTAGGGCATCTGAAACTGAAGTGAGCATGAACCAGAGGGGAGTCCTGTGGCTCTTCATACAGATGGCATCCTGTCAAGAAAGCTGAAGGAGTAAGCTGGGGGGGGGGGAGTGTCTCAGGGCATTCCATACAAGGGGCATCCTGGTAAGATGGTTGGAGTTGAAGTGGGCATGGGTTTAAGTAAAATAAGTCAGACAGAGAAAGACAAGTATCATATGATTTCACTTATATATGAAATCTAACGAAAAACAAATGAACAAATGAACAAAAAACAGAACCAGAACCATAAATACAGAGAATAAACTGGTGGTTGCCAGGGTGGAAAGGGTGTGGGGATGGAAAAAAATAGGTGAAGGGGGTTAAGAGGTACATACTTGAAGTTATAAAATGAACAAGTCACAGAGATAAAAAATAAAGCATAGGGAATATAATCAATAACATTGTAATAATACTACATGGTGACAAATCGTAACTATATATCCTGGTGAGCATAGCTTAATGTATAGAACTGTCAAATCACTATGTTGTATACCTGAAACTAATATAACATCATATGCCAACTATATTTCAAATTAAAATGTATAACTAAAACTTCTTAGTGTTTTTAAAAATTTTTCTGTTCAAGGAAATATACCTCAATAAATGCATTAATATAAGAAAAGAAATACAGGCACTTCTATGCTATGGGAAAATATTAAAATCATTAAACATTCTGAGATTAAGCCCAGCATAGTGGTAGTAACAGCATTATTTCCACTACACTGAGGACCTAGGTATATTTATGTTGGGGGGAAACAGGAGAGGCACAGATGGAGCTGCTGATACAGTTCATACAACAACCCGAAGAGAAGAGAAATTTACTTCATTAAAAGGATGACATTTTCCCTAATACTGTATATCTTCCGGGGGAAAACAGATTTTTAAAAATAAAACAAATTTGAGGAGTTACAATAGTGGAGAAGTACGAACTCTAAGTTCATCTTGTCCCTGTAATTCAGCTAGATAGTTATCAAATCATTCTGAACACCTGAAAATCAATTGGAGATCTGAGAAAATAAAGGCTGCAATTCTACAAATAGAAAAGTGACCACTTTTTGCAAGGTAGGAGATGCAGAGACTTGAATCCAGAGTAATATGTTAAAGGATACAGCAGAGGGGAGGGAGCCAACTTAAGGGGGTTACTGCAAAGTATTAAAAAGAGTGCAAAATTGGAACTTTTAGAAGTCTGCTACAGTGGGGGACATCTATAGCTTAAAGGTGCTCAGGTGGTGAAGAGAGGTGGAATCCCACATATAACACTGTGGTCTCAGGAGCTCCAGGGTCACAAGAATGGAGGTGTCTGAGTGCAGCAGAGCTCCCAGGCATTGGAGTGGGAAGCCAGCTGAAAACAGTGAGTCTAGATGCTCTGTGTTGCCATAAACTGCAAACTGCTGCACAGTCATATGACCACTTTCCTGGCAGAGGCCCAGCAAAAGGCAGAAGCATGGTGAGACTCCTCTCCTTCCCCTGGAAGGAACAGCTTCAGTCCATGGCAGAGGAGTCTGGAAAATTTAGAGACTTGAAACTCAGTTGCATGGCTGAATAAAAACGCTCAGTCACAGGATGGGTGAAAGGGTTCGGACAGAAACCAAGGAGAAAAGAGTGACTGACTGCTTTTCTATGAGGGCTCACTTAAGAGTGGGGGGGGGCACATAGTTTCATCTCCCCAGCTAGACAACTGGGCCCTGCCATTTTCATTCTGCCCATCCAGGCTGAAAGCCTTCAAGGAGCAAAACAGCACCACACAGTGGTATCCAGAGCCACTTACATTGAGCCCGGCCCCCTGGCAAGGGAGGCACGGTTCCACAAATGCAAGGGCACTGAGAATCAGCACAACAGGCACCTCACCCAGAAAACCAGCAGGAACAACCGCTAGCAGCAAGTTTACTGATCACAGAGAACAACAAAGCTTCAGCTCTGGAGGAAAAAATAGCATTGTGGCATTTTTTTAATTATTCTTTTGTCTTTCACTTTTTTTCCCAGCTCTTTTCTTATTTTTTCAATTCTTTTTTTTCTTGTTTACTTTTTGTATATTATACACACACACACACACACACACACACACACACACACACACACATATATTATTTCTGGTTTCCTTTCATTGTATTTTCTTTTCTTTTCATATATGTATTTCCTATTTTGGGATCCTGTTTCTTTTAACAAGCAGACCTACATACACCCAGAATCTACTTTTATCTTTTGTTCTGTTTTGTTTCTTGCTTTTTAAAAATTTTATATTGTTTTTGTTTTCTTCTGGTTTGTTTTGTTTTGTTTTTCTCTGTTTTGTTGTCTTTTCTCTCTTTTCTATTCTTGTCTGTACAAAATGATGAGATGGAGAAATTCACCCCAAAAGAAAGAAAAGGAGGTAATACTCACTGCCAGAGATTTAATCAATACAAATATAAGTAATATGTCTGAACTAGAATTTAAAACAACAATTATAAAGATACTAACTGGGCTTGAAAAGAGCAAAGACACTAGAGAATCCCTTACTGTAGACATAAAAGAACTAAAATCTAATCAGGCAGAAATTAAAAATGCTATTACTAAGATGCAGTCCCAAGTGGAGGCTCAGAAGCAAGGACAAATAAAGCAGATGAGAGAGTCAGTGATATAGAAGATAAAATTATGGAAAATAAGGAATCTGAAGAGAGTAAGGCAACTACTAGATCACGAAGGGAGACTTCAAGAACTCAGCAAATCTGTAAAATGAAATAATATCTGGAAAATATGGATTCCAGAAGATGAAGAGAGGGAGAAGGGGGCAGAAGGCTTATTTGAACAAATTATAGCTAAGAACTTCCTTAATCTGGGGAAGGAAACTGGTATTCAAGTCCAGGAGGCACAGGGAAGCCCCCTCAAAATCAACAAAAATAGGTCAACACCTCAACATATTATACTGAAGCTTCCTAATTACAGATAGAGAGAAAATACTGAAAGCAGCTCAGAACAAGAGGTTCTTAACTTACAAGGGTAGCAACAAGGCTGGCAGCAGAACAGTCCACAGGCACCTGGCAGCCAGAAAGGACTGGCAATTATATATTCAATGTGCTAAATGGGAAAAATGTGCAGCCAAGAATACTTTATCCAGCAAGGCTGTCATTCAGAATGGGACAGATAAGGAGTTTCCAGAACAAACAAAAACTAAAGGAATTTATGAACACTACACCAGCCCTGCAAGAAATATTAAAGGGGACCCTTTGAGGAAAGAGAGAGCTCAAAAGTAACAAAGACCAGAAAGGAACAGAGATAATGTACAAGAACGTGACTTTAAAGGTAATACAATGGCACTAACTTCATATCTTTCAAAAATTACTCTGGATGTAAATGGACTAAATGCTCCAATCAAAAGACATAGGGTATCAGAATAGATTAAAAACAACAACAACAACAACAACAACAACAACAAATGATCAATATGTTGCTTACAAGAGACTCATTTTAGACCCAAAGATACCTCCAGATTGAAATGGAGGGGGTAGAGAACAATTTATCATGCTAATGGACATCAAAAGAAAGCTGGAGTAGCAATCCTTTTATCAGACAAACTCGATTTTAAATTAAAGACTATAATAAGAGATGAAGAAGGACACTATACCATAACAAAAGTAGTCTATCAAACAAGAAGATCTAACAATTGTAAATATTTATGCCCCTAACTTGGGAGCAGCCAAATATATAAACCAATTAATAACAAAATTAAAGAAACTCATTGATAATAACATAATAATAGGGGACTTTAACTCCCATTCACAGTAATAGACAGATTATCTAAGCAGAAGATTGACAATGAAACAAGGGCTTTGAATGACACACTAGATCAGATTAACTTAACAGATATATTTAGATCATTTAATTCTAAAGCAGCAGAATACACATTCTTTTCAAGTGCACATGAAACATTCTCCAGATTAGATCACATACTGGGTCACAAATGAGGTCTCAACTGGTACAAAATGTTTGAGATAGTCCATGCATAATTTCAGACCACAATACTTCAATACTTGAAGTCAACTACAAGAAAAAATTTGGAAGGACCATGAATACTTGGAGGATAAAGAGCATCCTACTAAAGAATGAATGGGTTAATCAGGAAATTAAAAATTCATTTAAAAATACATGGATGCAAGAGAAAATGAAAACACGACAGTTCAGAAACATTGGAATGCAGCAAAGGCAGTTCTAAGAGGCAAGTATATAGTGACACAGGCCTCCTTCAAGAAACAAGAAAGGTTTCAAATACACAGCCTCAACTTACACCTGAAGGAGCTGGAAAAAGAACAGCAAATAAAGCCTAAATCCAGCAGGAGAAGAGAAATAATAAAAAGTAGAGCAGAAAACAAGGATATAGAAATAAAAAAATCAGTAGAACAGATCAAAAAAGATAGGAGCTCCTTCTTTGAATTGAGAGGATTAATAAACCTCTAGCCAGACGATTCAAAAAGAAAAATAATAAAATCATGAAGAAAGAGGAGAGATCACAACCAACACCAAAGAAATACAATTATAAGAGAATATTAAGAAGAAATTATATGCCAACAAATTAGGCAACCTGGAAGAAATGGATGCATTCCTAGAAACATACAAACTACCAAAACTGAAACAGGAAGAAATAGAAAAGCTGAACAGACCCATAAGCAGCAAAGAAATTCAATCAGTAACCAAAAATTTGACAACAAACAAGAGTCCAGGGCCAGATGGTTTCCCAGCAGAATTCTACCAAGCATTTAAAGAAGCATTCTTCTGAAACTTTTCCAAAAAATAAAAATGGAAGGAAAACTTCCAAACTCACTCTATGAGGCCAGCATTACCTTGATCCCAAAACCAGAAAAAGACTTCAATAAAAAGGAGAATTACAGTCCAGTATCCCTGATGGCCATGAATGCAAAAATTCTCACCAAGATACTAGCTAATCAGTTCCAACAGTACATTAAAAGGATTATTCACCATGACCACGTAGAGAGAACACTTATGAAAGAAATTGAGGAAGACACGAAGAAATGGAAAAGCATTCCAAACTCATGGATTAAAACAACAAATATTGTCAAAATGTCTATGCTACCCAAAGCAATCTACACATTCAATGCAATCCCTATCAAAATACCATCAGCATTTTTCACAGAGCTGGAACAATCCTAAAAATCTTTACAGAACCAGAAAAGACCCTGAATAGCCAAAGCAATCATCAAAAAGAAAATCAAAGCTGGAGGCATCACAATTCTGGACTTCAAGCTGTATTACAAAGATGTAGTCATCAAAACAGTATGGTATTGACATAAAAGCAGACACATGAATCAATGGAAAAGAATAGAGAACGTAGAAATGGACCCTCAGCTCTATGTTCAACTAATCTTAGACAAAGTAGGAAAGAATATCCAATGGAAAAGACAATCTCTTCAATAAATGGTGTTGGGAAAATTACACAGCCATATGCAGAAGAATGAAACTAGACCACATTTCTCAAAATGGATGAAAGACCTAAATGTGAGACAGGAATACACCAAAATCCTAGAGGAGAACACAGGCAGCAACCTCTGTGATCTCAGCTGTAGCGACTTCTTGCTAGACATGTCTCCAGAGGCAAGGGAAACAAAAGCAAAAATGAACTATTGGGACTTCATGAGGATGAAAAGCTTTTGCACATCAAAGAAAATAGTCAAGAAAACTAAAAGGCAACCTATAGAATGGGAGAAAATATTCACAAATGACATATCAGATAAAGGGCTAGTATCCAAGATCCAAAAGAACTTATCAAACTCAACACCCAAAAAAACAAAAAATCCAGTCAAGAAATGTGCAGAAGAGGGGCGCCTGGGTGGCACAGCGGTTAAGCGTCTGCCTTCGGCTCAGGGCATGATCCCGGCGTTATGGGATTGAGCCCCACATCAGGCTCCTCTGCTGTGAGCCTGCTTCTTCCTCTCCCACTCCCCCTGCTTGTGTTCCCTCTCTCACTGGCTGTCTCTATCTCTGTCAAATAAATAAATAATATCTTAAAAAAAAAAAGAAAAGAAATGTGCAGAAGAAATGAACAGACATTTTTCCAAAGAAGACATACAAATGGCCAAAAGACACATGAAAAAAATGCTCAACATCCTGCAGCATCAGGGAAATACAAATCAAAACCGTAATGAGATACCATCTCACACCAGTCAGAATGGCTAAAATTAACAACTTAGGAAACAACACATGTTGGTGAGGATGCAGAGAAAGGGAAACCCTCTTACACTCCTGGTGGGAATGCAAACTGGTGCAGCCACTCTGGAAACCAATATGGAGGTTCCTCAAGAAGTTAAAAATAGAACTACACTATGACCCAGCAATTGCCCTACTAGGTATTTATCTGAAGGATACAAACATAGTGATTTGAAGGGGCATATGCACCCCAATGTTTATAGCAGCAATATCCACAATAGTCAAACTATGGAAAGAGCCCAGATGTCCATCAACAGATGAATGGATAAAGAAGAAGTGGTATATATATATATATATACAGTGGAATATTAGCCATCAAAAAGAATGAAATTTTGCCATTTGTAAGGATGTGGGTGGAACTAGAGGGTATTATGCTCAGTGAAACGAGTCAGTCAGAGAAAGCAAATACCGTACCATTTAACTCATGTGTGGAATTTAAACAACAAAACAGATGAACATAGAGGAAGGGAAGGAAAAAATAAAATAAGATATAAACAGAGAGGGAGGAAAATCACAAGAGATTCTTAAGTATAGGAAACAAACTGAGTGTTGTTGGAGGGGAGGTGGGTAGGGGGATGGGGTAATTGGGTGATGGGCATTCAGGAGGTCCCTTGAAGTAATGAGCACTGGGTGTTATATGGAACTGATGAATCACTAAATTCTACCTCTGAATCTAATAATACAGTATATGTTAACTAAATTGAATTTAAATAAAAAATAAAAACAAATAAAACAAATTCAAAATTACTGTGCAGAAGGTGACATCAGCAAGATAGAGGCCTGGGAGTCCCAAAACTCATCTTCTCCCAACAAAAGCAGAAGAAAACTAAGAACCATAAACAACTAGAAATTGAAGAAAACAACTCAGGGAAAACTCTAGACAACAAAGGACCAGCAAATACCCAAGGAGCCCAAATATCAAGAATGGCTACATAGAAAAGTAAAGGAAGCATATTACCTGTGTCATCTAGTCCCCTAGCCAGGAACTACTCCACATCTAGAAGAATGACCTCAGAGGAAGTTCACCACACAGAGAGGAGAGCAGGAGAACCATAGGAACACTCGCTATTGTGGATATTTGCAGCTTTTGCTATAGATGGCTCCCATAGTCTTTACTGATCCTGATCCCAGCTGATGGAATAGTACGGAGTGCCCCCCTCTGCGTCTATTCCCCAGGCTGGAGTTGTTGTCAAAGTGAGACTTACCCTCAGGGGTCCCAATTGCTGCTATGCCCTACTCTGAGAGATCTGGTATCACAATATTTCATCATATAGAAAGTGGAGATCTGGTATCACAATATCTCATCATATATGAAGGTGAAGCTACCACTGCTCTTAGCCCACCCTGGGCCACAGGTTAGGGCTTTGTCCCGACATTACCAAGGCAGCCTCCATTGCCCTAAGTCTGCCCCCTGGGTCACAAGTTGTGCTTTGACAGTCATTATTAGGGCCCTGCTGCTGCCTCCCTGATCCCTTCCCACCAGGTTCCACATCTTGGCTCTGGGTTGTCATTACAAAGTGTGCTACTGCTGCCTTGGCCAACCCCCATCTCAGGTCAAGACCCTAAACTGTCATTCCTGAGACAGGTTCTCACTTTCCTGAACCCTATCCCCTGGGTTCCTGGTCATACCTCTGACCCATCATTGCCAGGGTTGCTACTACTGCCCTGAGCCCCATTTCCCTACTCTGTGGCAGGTTGTGGCTCTGGCCAATTGTTGGGGCCGGGCTATTTCTACACTGAGCTCCAACTGCAAGTCCCAAATCAAGGTTCTGAACCATCACTGCAAGGGTGCTAGAGGTGACCTGAGCCCTACCCCTAAGCTTTCAGGTTGGGGGTATGACCCATTATAGCTAGAACCAGACTACAATTGTCCTGAGCTTCATCCCTCAGATTCTAGGTCACAGGGCTCCCAACTGGCATTGCTAGGGCTGTGCTGCCACTGTTGTGCCCAGCTCCCTGAATCCCTACATATGGCTTTAACAGACCACCACAGGTTGTACTGCTACTATCCTTTGGCTGCCCCTGGAGGCCACAGTTGAAACTTTGACCCACCATCTCCAGGTTGTGCTAGTACAGCACCCTGACCCCCAGACCCATGAGACACAGGTACTGGTTCCGTGAGATATCTACATAGGCCCACACCCTAGACACTAATGCCATAGCTCCAGCAATGTGCCTATGCCCCAGGACCCAGGTGCTATGGCAGTTCCACATGAACTAATTCGACAAACATTGGTTCCCATAGTGTTCTTTTTTTTATTATTATATTATGTTAGTCACCATACAGTACATCCCTAGTTTTTGATGTAAAGTTCCATGATTCATTACTTGCATATAACACCCAGTACACCATGCAATACGTGCCCTCCTTAATACCCATCACCAGCCTATCCCATTCCCCCAATCCCTCCCCTCTGAAGCCCTCAGTTTGTTTCCCAGAGTCCATAGTCTCTCATGGTTCATTCCCCCTTCTCTTTACCTCCCATAGTGTTCTAAGGGTTCTGAGTGTCAGGATACCCAACCAGACACTGGGAAGGATCTTCTTGGCTAGAACCTCCTCCCATTGGCATAAAAGAAGAGGGGGGAGACAGGAAGACCCCAGCAGCCTCAGCCTCTGAAGATATAAATAGCACAACTGCTACTACTTCTTCTGTTCCCTTAGCCACAGAAGACCCCTATAATCTGGCCAATGGCAACCTCAGCCAATGGAATAGTATAGAGACTGTACCACTGTGCCTTCTCAGGAACCAAAGATGCTGGATCCCACCCAGCTGGCACCCTTACGGACACGTCTAGGCAATGCTCTTACTAATGAAGCTGGTTTGAAAAGTCAGGAAGAGGTAACAACACACTCAAATCTACAGATATCAATGAAAACCCATCAAAAACATGAAAAAGCAAGTATGACACCACCAAAGGAATAAAATAATACTCTAGTAATGAGCCCAAAGAAGTGGAGATCTGTGAGTTATCTGAAAAATAATTCAAAATAATGATTTTAAGGAAGCTCAGTGGATTTGGAACACAGACAAATCAATGAACTCAGGAAAATAACACATGAACAAAATGAGAAATTCAACAAAGAACTAGAAATCATCAAAAGAACCGAACAGAAATTCTGGAGATGAATACAATGAATGAAGTAAAAAATGCAAAAGATACTTTCAACAGTAGGATCAATCAGGCTGAAGAAAGAATCTGTGAGCTTGAGAACACTTCCTTTCATATTATCCAGTCAGAAGAGAATAAAGAAATTAGAATTAAAAAGAGTGAAAAAATACATAAACTGTGGGACATAATCAAAAGAAACAATATTTGCATTATGGGAGGAGAGGTGGAAACGGACAGAAACTTTAAGGAAAAAATGGCTGAAAACTTCTCAAATCTGGGAAGAGTTATGTCCATCCAAGTACAGGAAGCTCAACGATCCTCAAACAGAATTCAACTTAAAGAGATCTTCACTGAGATGCACTATAATCAAGCTCTCAAAAATCAGTGCAAAGTGAGAATCTTGAAAGCAGCAAAAGTAAAAAGAAGCATCACATACAAGTGAACTCTGATAGGACTATAAGCAAATTTCTCAGCAGAAACCTTGTAGTCATGAGAAAGTGGAATGATATATACAAAATACTCAAAGAAAAAAACCCTGCCAAACAAGAACACAAAGCTGTCATTTAGAAATGAAAGACAGATGAAAAATGTCCCATACAAAAGCTGAAGGAATTCATAACAACTAGACCTACCCTACAATAAATCCTAAAAGAAGTCCTTCAAGATGAAAAAAAAATGTGCTAATTAGTAATATGAAAACATACAAAAGTATGAAATCACTGGTAAAGGCACATATATAGTTAATTCAAAATACTCATAATACAATGGTGGAGTATAAATCACTTTGAAATTTAACATATAGGTTAAGAGATAAAAGTGTTCGACATAGCTATAGCTACTATGTAGTACATTAATGGATACAAAACATAAAAAGAATAAAATTAGAATATCAACATAAACTGTGGGGGCAAGTAAATACATATAAGTTGATTATGTCACTGAAGTTAAGCTGTTATCTGTTTAGATAATTCATAAGATATATTTTGAAAGCCTCATGGTAACCACAGAGCAAAACCTATGATAGATACAAAAATGATGAAGAAAAAGAATCGAAGCAAACCTCTACAAAAAAATCATTAACTCACAAAAAAAAGATAGCAAAATAGGAAGAAAGAAACTAAGGAACAACAAACCAATCAGAAAGTAATTCACAAAATCATTATAGTAAGTCCTTATTTATCATTAATTACTTTAAATATAAATGGTTTAAATTGGACACAAAAAGACTGAATGGATAAAAAATGACTTATCTATATGCTGTATTCAAGAGACTCCCTTAAGCACCAAGAACACTCATAAGCTGAAAGTGAAGGGATGCAAAAAGATATTTTAAGGAAATGGAAAACAAAAGAGAACAGGAGTAGCTATACTTAGATAAGACAAAAAAGATTTTAAATAAAAAACTGTAATAATAGACAAAGTAAGTCCTTATATAATGACAAAAAGGTCAATTGGTCAGGAGTATATACAAATTATAAGCACGTATTCACTCAATATTGTAGCAGCTAAACATATTAAACAATTAACTGATCTGAAGGGAGAAATAGAAAAGCAATAATAGTAGGGGACTACAATACCCCACTTTCAGCAACGGATATATCATTCACAAAGAAAATCAATAAAAAAATAATGTATTAGAATGACACTTTAGAACAAATGTACCTAAAATACATACAGAATATTCCATCTAGAAGCAGCAGAATATACATTCTCATCAAGCTCACATGGACTATTCTCCAGAATAGATCACATGATAGGTCAGAAAATGTCTCCAAATATAAGAATATTGAAATTATACCAACTATCGTTTCTAACCACAACAGCATGAAACTAGAAATCAATAACAAGAAGAAAGATGAAAAAATCAAGTGGAGATTGAAAAACATGTTTCTGAACAACCAACGAGTCAAAGAAATAAAAAAGGAAATAAAAATATATATATTGAACCAAACAAAAATGGAAGCACTACGTATGAAAGTATATGAGATGCTTCAAAAGCAGTTCTAAAAGGAAAATTTATAGTAATAAATGCCTAGATTAAGAAACAAGAAAGATTTCAAATAAACAACCTCACTTTATACTTCAAGTAATTAGAAATAGAAGAACATATGCCCAAAGTTAGCAGAAGAAAGGAAATAACAAAGATCAGAGCAAAAACAAACTAGAGACCAGAAAACCAATAGAAAAGATCAATGAAACTAAGAGCTCATTCTTTGAAAAGATAGGTAAGATTGACAAACCTTTAACTAAGGTTTAACTAAGAAAACGAGAGAGGATTCAAATAAAATCAGAAATGAAAGATGAGAGGCAAGGAGTTAAGAATGGTGGAGGAATAGGGGGACCCTAAGCTTGTATTGTCCATCAAACAGCTAGATAGTTATTAAATCATTCGGAACACCTGAGAAATCAATCTGAGGTCTGAGAAAACAAAACTGCAAATCAACAAGTAGAAAAGCAACCACCTTTTTGAAGGTAGGAGGTATGGAGAGTTGACTTGGAGGAAATATAGCTATGAGTATGGCAGCAGGGAGGGAGCCCTCAGATGGAGGCTACTGCAAAGTATTATAAGCAGCAGAGCACAAAATCCAAACTTTTAGAAGTCCAATACTGGGGGTGTGCCTAGCTTAAAAGTGCTCAGATGGCGGAGTGGGGCAGAATCCCAGCAGTGACAGAAGGGTCTGAGGATCCCCTGGGTCACAAGAAAAATGGGTGGTGCCAACATGCTGCACTGTTACCAGGCAGAGAAGGTAAGCAGGCTGAGAGCAGAGGGTCTTTCTTGGTGGTGCTGGCTTTCTGATCTGTTTTGCTATAAACTATGAACAACTGCACAGTCATGCTACTGCTTTCCTGGTGATGAGGGAGCAGAAGGCTGGCTGAAGACAAAGCATAAGCCTTTACCCTGCAGCCTCCCCCCACACACACACACTCCTGGGTGGGATATGTGATGTTCCTCCAGGAAGTTCCCAACCATCTCAATGCTAATGCCTTGCTAGAGGGAAAAACAACATTAACTGGACAATGGCAAGGCCTCAGGTATCCTGTGAGTCTTAACATATGAAAGTACTTTCTCAACCTCCCTGTTTCCTTACCTCTCCCAACCCCATAGTATATAATTAACCACCCCTCACAACCCAGGGCAGCAGGTCTTTCTGCCCACCGGTCCTATCCCTGTGCTTTAATAAACCATCATTTTGCACCAAAGACATCTCAAGAATTCTTTCTTGGTCATCCGCTCCAGACTCCACCCCACTGAACCTCACCTATATTCCAAAACCACATCACTGGGACTAGCTGCAAACAGCAAGAGCATGACAAGACCCTTGCCCAGAGGGACACCATGGATCCACACCATGGGAGTCCCTAAAATTTGGAGTTTTGAAACTCAGTCCTGTACCTGAGATTAAAAAAAAAAAAAAAAGTTCAGACACAGGGAGGGTGAATGCAGGATTCAGACAGAAACCAGGGACACAAAGAGAGGTGACTGACTGCACTTCCGTGAGGGCTCACTGAAGAGTGGGGGTCTCGAACTTTTAGCTCTGGGACTAGAGAGCTGGGCGCCAACATATTCATCCTACCCAATAGCACTGAAAGACTTCAGGGAGCAAAACAGCACTACCTAATGAAGGTCCAACCCACTTACACCGAACCCTGCCCCCCCCCACGTTTCCTGGAGAAACATTTTCACTGAAACAAGTCAGCCTAAGAATCAGCCCAGCAGGCCCCTCCAGTAGAAGACAAGCACAAACAATTTGCTCCCATCAAGTCTACTGATCATAGAGTGCTGCCAAGATTCAGCTCTAGGGGAAATAGGATATAGCTTAGTTTTTATTTTTATTTATTATTATTATTAGTTAATTTATTTTATTTTTTCAATTCCTTTTAAATTTTATTAATTTAATACTTATTTTTATATATATTATGTATTTTTTATTTTTTAATTTTCATTTTTTTAAAATTTGGGGATCCAGATTCTTTTAAAAAGCAGACCAAAACACACCCAGGGCCTAGGGGGGGTTTTGTCTTTTGGGGTTTTTTTCCTTTGTTTTTTTGTTTTGTTTTTTGGGTTTTTTTTCTTTGTTTTTTTGTTTTGTTTTTTTTTTTTTGTTTCTTTGTTTTTTCTTTCTTCCTTTCTTTTCTGGACAAAATAATGAGACAGAAATTCACAACAAAAGAAAAAACAGGAAGTAGAACTCACCACCAGGGATTTAATCAATATAGATATAAGTAGTATGCCGGAACTAGAATTTAAAATAACAACTATAAGGATACTAGCTGGACTTGAAAAAAGCATAGAAGACACTAGAGAATCCCTTACTGCAGAGATAAAAGAACTAAAATTTAGTCAGTCTGAAATTAAAAATGCAAACCCGAATGGATACCATGACAACAAGGATGAACAAACCAGAGTAATGAATAAGTGACATAGAAGATAAAATTATGGAAAATAATGAAGGCATAGAGAAGAGGGAAAGAAAGGTATTGGATCAAGAAAAAAAAAAGATAAAGGATTCAAATAAACAAAATGACAAATGAGAGAGAAGAAATAGCAACCAACCAACAACACTGCAGAAATAAAAATAATTGTGAAAGAATATTATGAAAAATTGTATGCCAAAAAATTGGACAACCTAGAAGAAATGAATAAATTCCTAAAAAAATATATCCTAGCAAAACTTAAGCAGGAAGAAATAGAAAATTTGAACAAATTGATTACTAGCAAGGAAATTGAAACAGTCATCAAAAAAATTCCAGCAAACAAAAATCCAGGAACAGATGGCTTCACATGGGATTTCTACCAAACATTTAAGGGAGAGTTAATGCCTATTCTTCTCAAACTATTCTAAAAAACAGAGAGGAAGGAAAACTTCCAAATTCATTCTAAGAGGCCAGCATGACCCTGATTCCAAAACCAGATAAAGAAACCACATAGAAAGAAAACTGTAGGCCAAATAACTCTAATGAAATAGATGTAAAAATCCTAAACAAAATATTAGCAAACCAAATCCAACCACACATTTTAAAAAATCATTCACCATGATCACGGGATTGAGGGATGCAAGGATGGTTCAATATTTGCAACTCAACCAACATAGTACATCACATCAATAAGAGAAAGGATTAAAAACACATATAATTGTTTCAATAAAAAGAATTTGACAAAGTAAAATGTTCATTCATTATAAAAACCCTCAACAAAGTGGCTTAGAGGGAACATACCTCAACATAATAAATGTCTTATATGGAAAACCCACAGTGAATGTCATACTCATTTCCCATGGGGAAAAACTGAGAGCTTTTTCCCTAAGGTCATGAGCAAGTCAAGAATATCTATTCTCACCACGTTTATTCAACATAATACTGGAAGTCCAAGCCACAACAATCAGAAAACAAAAAGAAATAAAGGCCAGTCAAGTGGGTAAGAAAGAAAGAAAACTTTCACTATTTGCAGATGAGATGAAACTATATATAGAAAAACTGAAAGATTCCACCAAAAAACTGCTAGAACTGATAAATGATTCAGTAAAGTCTCAGGACATAAATCAACATACTGAAATCTGTTGTATTTGTATATATTAATAATGAAGCAGCAGAAAGAGAAATTAAGAAAAGAATCCATTTACAATTGCAACACAAATAATAAAATACCAGAGGAGTCCAAGATGGCAGAGGAATAGGAGACCTTAATTTTGTCTGCTCCCAGGAATTCAGCTAGATAGCTATCAAATCATTCTAAACACCTGTGAACTCAACCAGATATCAAAGAAAAGAATAGCTGCAACTCTACAAATAGAAAAGTGACCATTTTCTGCAAGGTAGGAAGTGTGGAGAAGTGGATCTGAGGCAATGTATGGGAAGATAGACCGCAGGGGAAGGGAGCCTCCGTCAATAGGGGCTGGCAAGTGATACAGCAATGGAGCACAAAATTGGAACTTCTGGAAATCTGCTCCAGAGAGGAATGTGACTAAGGTGGCTAAGTGGTGGGGGGAGTGGCACACTCACTGGGACAGTGTGATCTCAGAATTCTCAGAGTCACAGGAAGACCGGGGGTGCCTGTGGCAGAGCTCTGAGATATTGCAGCAGGGAAACCCGCTGCAAAGAGTGAGCCCAGGGTTAGGTTCTCAGCTCGAGGTTGCCATAAACCATGATCTGCAGCACTGCCAGGCCACTGCTCTTCAAGCAGGCACACAACAAGTGGCAGAACTGGGGATACTCCCCTTCCTTCCCTGGGAGGAGTGGCCTGAGAGCACACCTCAAGAGTCTGCTGGGATTGGAGACTCCAAATGGGGTTGTGTGCCTGAGACAGAAACTCTTGCTCACAGGCCAGGTGAGCACAGAGAGCAGCCAGAGACAAGGGAGGTAGGAGTGATTGACTGCCTCTCACTGAGGGCTCACAGAAGAGTGGGGCCTTGAGCTTTTGGCACTGGGGCCAGAGATTGGGAGGCCACCACTTTCATTCTCATACTCTAAACCTGCACAGAAAGCCTTCAGGGAACAAAATCCACACAGAGCAAACCTTAGCAGATTACTTAGCCTGGCTCCCTGGCAAGGGCGGTGCAATTCTGCCTGAGGCAAAGATATTTCAGAATCAATGCAACAGGCCCCTCCCCCAGAAGATGCACGAGTCTGTGGAGTTTGGTATGCACAGAGGTGGAGATGGACTGACCTGGGGGATTTGTTGAGGGGGGTGGACCACGACATTGTGGTGTTGGGCCAGAGATTCCCAAATGGCCATATTTGCTCTGACCCTCTAAAAGAAGTGGAAAGATGCCAGGGCACAAAAGCTGTGCAGATAATCAGGTCACATTAAGCCCATCCTCCTGACAAGGGTGGGACAACTCCACCCAGGAAAAGATGCCTGAGAAGCTGAGTAACAGGCCCCTCCCTCAAAAGACAGACTGGAAGAACAGGTGAATGATAAGCTTAACCTTATTTCTCACAGGACTGTAAAACTCCAGTGCTAGGAGAAAATAATATACGGAGCACCCGGTGTTCCCTCACAAATCGCTTAACTTCAGGCTAAAATTTAACATTTCTTTTTAATTTTTCTTATTCTTTCTTTTTTCTTCTTTTTAACCCTGCTCCCATTTCAAATAGATTCTTATTTCCCAACCTATGTTTTTAAGTCGCTTCTTAACTTTTATTTTTTTCACATATATGTTTTATAGATTTATGCCCCATACTAGCATGTTTCTCACTATTCAATTTTATCTTGATATATATAAGTTCTGATTTCTTTGCAACTTTGGGGTATAGTGTCTTCAAATCACAGACCAAAAATCAAGCAGGAACAAGCAGATCACCCTGCTTTGTCCACCTTAGGAGATTATAATTTCTCTCCCTGCCCCCCTCTTTCTTTCTTTCTTTTCTCTTTTCATTTTTTTAATTGTTTTGGATAATCTTTGCTTTGGTGGTGTATCTGTGGTAGCTTTCAACCGCCTCAGATTTCTTTCTAAGGTGCATTTTGCTTGGGTCATGATTGATATTTTGGACTCTGTCCATTCCTTCAACCATCCCTCGACAGAATGACTAGGAGGAGGAACTCCCAACAAAGAAAAGAACCAGAGACAATGTCCTCTGCCACAGATCTGATGGATATGGATATAAGCAAGATGTTAGAGAAAGACTTCAGGGTAGCAATCATGACATCAATCGCTAGGCTTGAAAAAGCATTACTGACAATATAGAATTTCTAAGGACAGAAATAATATCTAATCAGGCTGAACTTAAAAATGCTATGAATGAAATGCAGTCCAAACTGGATACTCAAACAGCCAGGGTAAATGAGTCAGAAGAACGAATTAGTGATCTAGAAGATAGGCTGATAGAAAGGAAGGAAGCCAAGGAGGAAAAGGATAAACAGCTAGAAGCCTAAGAGAACATACATAGATCAATGACATAATGAAACCTGCCAATATCAGAATTACTGGGATCCCTGAGGGGGTGGAGAGAGAGAAGACTGGAAACTATATTTGAGCAAATCATTGCTGATAACTTCCCTAATCTGGGGAAGGAAACAAGCATTTGTGTCTGAGAGGCAAAGAGGGCACCTCCCCAAATCAATAAAAATAGAACACCCAGACATATAATTGTGAAACTTACAAATCGTAGAGCCAAGGAAGATATTCTGAGAAGATCTAGGGGGGAAGAGATTTCTTACATATGGAGGGAGGAACATCAGAATAACATCACAACTATCCACAGAGACCTGGCAAGCCAAAAAGGGCTGGCAAGACATATTCAAGGTACTAAATGAGAAGAACATACAGCCAAGAATATTTTATCTAGCAAGGCTGTGATTCAGACAGAGAGAAAAAGATCTGCCAGGACCAGCAGAAACTGACAGAATATGTAACCACCAAGCCAGCCCTACAAGAAATATTAAGGGGGATTCTATAAAAGAATAAAGACCCCAGAAGTAATATAGACCAGAAATTAACAATCTATAGAAACAGAGACTTTACAGGCAATATGTTGAAACTAAATTCATATCTTTCAATAGTTACTCTCAACATGAATGGTCTGAAAGCTCCCATCAAGAGACACAGGGTTTCAGATTGGATAAAAAAGCAGGATCCATCCATATGCTCTCTACAAGAGACTCATTTTGAACCTAAAGGACCTCCAGATTGAAAGTGAGGGGATGGAGAAACATTTACCATGCCAATGGACCTCAAAAGAAAGCTGGCATAGCAATTCTCACATCACACAAATTAGATTTTAAACCAAAGACTGTAGTAAGAGATGTAGAGGGACACTATATCATACTTAAAGGGTCTACCCAACACAAATATCTAAAAATAGTAAATATCTATGCCTCCAAAGTGGGAGCAGCCAACTACATAAACCAACAAATAACCAAAATAAAGAATCATATCAATAATACTACATTAATAGTAGGAGATGTCAACACTCAACTCACAGCAATGGACATATCACCTAAGCAAAAGATCAACAAAGAAACAAGAGGGACACATTGGACCAATTGGACTTCATGGATATATATAGAACGTTCATCCTAAAACAACAGAATACTCATTCTTTTTGAGTGCACATGGAACTTTCTCCAGAATAGATCACGTGCTGGGCCACAAATCAGGTCACAACCAATACCAAAAGACAGATTATTCTCTGCATCTTTTCAGACTGCAATGCTTTGAAACTGGAACTCAAACAGAAGAGGAAATTTGGAAGGAACTCAAACACTTGGAGGTTAAAGAGCATCCTGCTAAAGAATGAATGGGTCAACCAGAATATAAGAATTTTAAAAATTCCTGGAAACTAATTAGAATGAAAACACATCAGTTCAAACCTCTGGGATACAGCAAAGGCAGTCCTAAGAGGGAAGTACACTGCAACAAAAGCCTCTCTCAAAAAATTAGAAAAATCCCAAATGCACAAGCTAACCTTACACCTAAAGGAGCTAGAGAAAGAACAGCAAATAAAGCCTAAACCAAGCAGGAGAAGAGAAAAAATAAAGATTAGAACAGAAATCAATGAAATAGAAACCAGAAACAGTAGAACAGATCAATGAAACTAGAAACTTGTGCCTTCAAAGAATTAATAAGATCAATAAACCTCTGGCCAAACTTATCCAAAAGAAAAGAGAAAAGAAACAAATTAATAAAATCATGAATGAAAGGGAAGAGATCACGACCAACACCAAGGAAAGACAATTTTAGAACATATTATGAGAAATTACATGCCAACAAATTGGGCAATCTGGAAGAAAAGGATGCATTCCTGGAATCTTATCAACAACCAAAACTGAAACATGAAGAAATAGAAAATATGAACAGACCAATAACCAGCAAGGAAAGTAAAGCAGTAATCAAAAACCTCCCAAAAAACATGAGTCCATGGCCAGATGGCTTCCCAGCAGAATTCTGCCAAACATTTAAAGAAATAATACCTATTCTACTGTTTCAAAAGATAGAAATGGAAGTAAAACTTCCAAACTCCTTCTATGAGGCCATGATTACCTTGATCCCAAAACCAAACAAAGACCCCACCAAAAAGGAGAATTATAGACTAATATCCCTGATGAACATGGATGCCAAAATACTCACCAAGATCCTAGCCAATAGGATCCAACAGTACATTAAAAGGGTTATTCACCACAACCAGGTGGGATTTATTCCTGGGATGCAAGAGTGGTTCAACATTTGCAAATCAATCGACATCATAGATCACATTAACAAAAGGAGAAACCAGAACCATACGATCCTCTCAACTGATGCAGAAAAAGCATTTGACAAAATACAGCACCCTTTCTTGATTAAATCTCTTCAACGTCTAGGGATAGAGGGAACATACCTCAATATCATAAAAGCCATCTATGAAAATCCCACAGCTAATATCATTCTCAATGGGGAAAAACTGAGAGCTTTTCCTCTAAGGTCAGGAACACGACAGGGATGCCCACTCTCACCACTTTTGTTCAACATAGTACTAGAAGTCCTAGCCTCAGCAATCAGACAAAAAAATTAAATAAAAGGCATTCAAATTGGCAAAGAAGTCAAACTCTCACTCTTTGCAGATGACATGGTACTTTAAGCGGAAAACCCCAAAGACGCCACCCCCAAATTGCTAGAACTCATACAGCAATTCAGCAACATGGCAGGATACAAAATCAATGCACAGAAATCAGTTGCATTTCTATACACCAACAATGTGACTGAAGAAAGAGAAATTAACACTCGATCCCATTTACAATTGCACCAAAAACCATAAGATACCTAGGAATAAGTCTAACCAAAGGGGTAAAAGATCTTTACACAGGAAACTACAGAACACTATAGAAAGACATTGAGGAAGACACAAAGAAATGGAAAAACATTCCACGCTCATGGATCGGAAGAATAAACATGGTGAAAATATCTATGCTGCCCAGAGGAGTCTACACATCCAATGCAATCCCTTACCAAAATAACATCAACATTTTTCACAGAGCTGGAACAAACAATCCTAAAATTTGTATGGAACCAGAAAAGATCCCAAATAGCCAAAGGAATGTTGAAAAAGAAAACCAAAGCTGGGACATCACAATGCCTGACTTCTAGCTATATTACAAAGCTGTCGTCATGGTACTGGTGCAAAAACAGACACATAGATCAATGGAACAGAATAGAAAGCCCAGAAATGGACCCTCAACTCTATGGTCAACTAATCTTTGGCAAATCAGGAAAGAATATCCAATGGAAAAAAGTCTGTTCAAGAAACGGTGCTGAAAAATTGGACAGCCACATGCAGAAGAATGAAATTGGACCATTCCCTCACACCATACACAAAGATAAACTCTAACTGGATGAAAGACCTAGATGTGAGGCAGGAATCCATCAAAATCCTAGATGAGAACACAGGCAGGAGGGAGTTAAGATGGCGGAGGAGTAGGGGACCCCTTTTTCAGCCGGTCCCCTGAGTCGAGCTGGATAGGTACCAGACCAGCCTAAATAACCACGGAATCAGCCTGAGACGCAGGATGATGCATCTGGAACTCTACAAATGAACATCTCCAGCGCTGAGTATTGAGGTACGAAGAGGGGAGCTGTAAACCGTGCACAGATATCGGAAGATAAACGGAAGGGGGAGGGAGCCGCTACGTTTGGGCTCCGGGAAGCGGCAGCCACCTGCACGGGGGAGCAGGCGGACTCACAGAGGGCACCCGCGAGAGAGAGGACTGAGACCGGTGAGCCGTGAACGCGCGCCACCAGGCATCTCCCGGAACACTGGAATCCCGGTGTGCTCACGGGATCCAGACTGAGACCGTGAGCTCCTGGAGCACGCGCGGGGCGGCTGGCGGCTGGCGGGCCACCTGCACCGGGGAGCGGTGGACTCACGGTCGGCACCCGCGAAACAGCAGACTGAGACCCTGAACCGGGTGCGTGCGCCACCAGGCTTCTCCCGAAACTCCGGAATCGAGGTGTGCTCACCGGGCATAGACTGAGACCGGGGAGACCCGGGAGCATGCGGGGCGGCCGGTGGCTGGCGGCATTAGAAACACAAAGGACAGAGACGTGCTGGCCCTGGAAGTGAGGGCAGGGACGCAGGGTGTGGGGCGCACATCCCGGGACGCTGCAGGGTTGAGCAGCACCAACAGTAATAGAGTTAAAGTGGCCAGAACATCAGTGGAGAACGGGCCGCAATCCCTCTGTTCTGTGACAATGCAGCCTCTGCTGCTCTGACCCTCAGAAGAGGCATAACCGGCTGCCAGGGAAAGCCGCCAGAGAACAAAAGCCTGGAAATACCGGCTCAGAGAGTGCCCATCCCCATCCTCCCTTGCAGGGGACATGGAGACTCTAACCAAACAGGGTTGCCTGAGTATCGGCGCGGCAGGGCCCTCCCCCAGAAGGCAGGCTGAAAAATCAAGAAGCCCACAACCCGAGGCGCCTGGGTGGCGCAGTCATTGAGCGCCTGTCTCCAGCTTAGGGCGTGATCCCAGCATTCCGGAAAGGAGTCCCTCATCAGGCTCCTCCGCTGGGAGCCTGCTTCTTCCTCTCTCACTCCCATGCTTCTGTTCCGTTCTTGCTGACTGTCTGTCTCCCTCTCTCAGATAAGTAAATAAATAAAATCTTTAAAGAAGAAGCCCACATCTCTAAGATCCCTATAAAACAAGGGGCACGGCCTGGGACCCAGTCAATAATTTTGGGCTCTGGACAACCCCGCAACCTCCCCTCATTAGAATGACAAGAAGGAGAAGCCCCCCCCAGCAAAGGAAAGACAGTGAGTCAGTGGCCTCTGCCACAGAAGTAACGGATATGGATGTAACCAAATTATCAGAAATGGAATTCAGAGTAACAATGGTCAAGATAATGAGTAGACTTGAAAAAAGTATTCAGGAAAATGTTACTGAGAATATAGAATCCCTAAGGGCGGAAATGAGAGCGAATTTGACAGAAATTAAAAATTCTATGAGCCAAATGCAGGCAAAACTAGAGGCTCTGACAGCCAGGGTCACAGAAGCAGAGGAAAGGGTTAGTGAATTGGAGGATGGGTTAAGAGAGGAAAAAATAAAAATAGAAGATGGTCTTAAAAAAATCCACGCCCACGAATGTTGGCTATGGGAGATTACTGATTCAACGAAACGATCCAATGTTAGAATCATCGGCATCCCCGAGGGGGTGGAGAAAAACAGAGGTCTAGAAGAGATATTTGAACAAATTGTAGCTGAAAACTTCCCTAATCTAGCGAGGGAAACAAACATTCGTGTCCAAGAGGCAGAGAGGACCCCTCCCAAGCTCAACCATGACAGACCTACACCACGTCACGTCATAGTGCAATTCGCAAATATGAGATCCAAGGATACAGTATTGAAAGCGGCCAGGGCAAAGAAATTTCTCACGTACCAAGGCAAAGGCATCAGAATTACGTCAGACCTGTCTACACAGACCTGGAATGAGAGAAAGGGTTGGGGGAGCATTTTTAAAGCTCTTTCAGAGAAAAACATGCAGCCAAGGATCCTTTATCCAGCAAGGCTGTCATTCAGAATTGATGGAGAAATAAAGACATTTCAGAATTGACAGTCACTAGCCAATTTCGTAACCACGAAACCAGCCCTACAGGAGGTATTACGGGGGGTTCTATAAAAGTAAAAAGGCCCCAAGAGTGATACAAAACAGAAAGTCACAGCCAATACAAACAAAGACGTTACTGACAACATGGCAGAATTAAAAGCATATCTCTCAGTACTCAGTCTTAACATTAATGGTTTAAATTCTTGCTTTAAACGCCACAGGGTTGCAGATTGGATAAAAAGAAATGACCCATCCATTTGCTGTCTACAAGAGACTCATATCGAACCCAAAGATGCATTCAGACTGAGAGTAAGGGGATGGAGTACCATCTTTCACGCAAATGGACCTCAAAAGAAAGCTGGGGTAGCAATTCTCATATCAGACAAACTGGATTTTAAACTAGAGACTATAGTTAGAGATGCAGAAGGGCACTATATTATTCTTAAAGGAAGTATTCAACAAGTGGATATGACAATTATAAATATATATGCCCCCAACAGGGGAGCAGCAAGATACACAAGCCAACAATTAACCAGAATAAAGAGACATATAGATAAAAATACATTAATAGTAGGGGACCTCAACACTCCACTCTCAGAAATAGACAGAACACCCTGGCAAAAACTAAGCAAAGAATCAAAGGCTTTGAATGCCATACTCGACGAGTTGGACCTCTTAGATATATATAGAACACTACACCCCAGACCCAAAGAATACTCATTCTATTCTAATGCCCATGGAACATTTTCAAGAATAGACCATGTTCTGGGACACAAAACAGGTCTCAGCCGATACCAAAAGATTGAAATTATCCCCTGCATATTCTCAGACCACAACGCTCTGAAATTGGAACTCAACCACAAGGAAAAATTTGGAAGAAACTAAAACACTTGGAGACTAAGAACCATCCTGCTCAGGAATGACTCGATAAACCAGGAAATCAAAAATCAAATTAAACAATTTATGGAGACAAATGAGAATGAAAATACAACAGTCCAAAACCTATGGGATACTGCAAAGGCAGTCCTAAGGGGGAAATACATAGCCATCCAAGCCTCACTCAAAAGAATAGAAAAATCTAAAATGCAGTTTTTATATTCTCACCTCAAGAAGCTGGAACAGCAACAGAGGGACAGGCCTAATCCACGCACGAGGAAGCAGTTGACCAAAATTAGAGCTGAAATCAATCAAGCAGAAACCAGAAGTACAGTAGAGCACATCAACAGGACTAGAAGCTGGTTCTTGGAGAGAATCAATAAAATTGACAAACCACTGGCAAGACTTATCCAAAAGAAAAGAGAAAGGACCCAGATTATTAAAATTATGAATGAAAAAGGAGAGGTCACGACGAACACATTGAAATTGGAAGGATTATTAGAAATTTTTATCAACAGCTATATGCCAATAAACTAAGCAATCTGGAAGAGATGGAATCCTTCCTGAAAACCTATAAACTACCAAGAGTGAAACCGGAAGAAATTGATTCCTTAAACAGGCCAATTAATTATGAAGAAATTGAGTCAGTGATAAACAACCTTCCAAATAACAAAACTCCAGGCCCGGACGGTTTTCCTGGGGAATTCTACCAAACATTCAAAGAAGAAATAATACCTATTCTCCTAAAGCTATTTCAAAAAATAGAAACAGAAGGAAAGCTACCAAACTCATTCTATGAGGCCAATATTACCTTGATCCCCAAACCAGGCAAGGACCCCCTCAAAAAGGAGAATTACAGACCGATTTCCCTAATGGATATGGACGCCAAAATCCTCAACAAGATACTTGCTAATAGAATCCAACAGTTCATTAAAAGGATTATCCACCACGATCAAGTGGGATTCATACCTGGGATGCAAGCGTGGTTCAATATTCGCAAATCAATCAGCGTGATACATCATATCAATAAGAAAAGACTCAAGAACCATATGATCCTCTCAATCGATGCTGAAAAAGCATTTGACAAAATACAGCATCCTTTCCTGATTAAAACCCTTCAGAGTGTAGGAATAGAAGGTACATTTCTCAATCTCATAAAAGCCATCTATGAAAAGCCTACTGCAAATATTATTCTCAATGGGGAAAAGCTAGAAGCCTTTCCCTTAAGATCAGGAACACGACAAGGATGCCCACTCTCGCCACTATTATTCAACATAGTACTAGAAGTCCTTGCAACAGCAATCAGACAACAAAAAGGGATCAAAGGTATTCAAATCGGCAAAGAAGAAGTCAAAATGTCTCTCTTCGCAGATGACATGATAGTCTATATGGAAAACCCAAAAGAAGCCACTCCCAAACTATTAGAAGTTATAGAGCAATTCAGTAACGTGGCGGGATACAAAATCAATGCTCAGAAATCAGTTGCATTTCTGTACACGAATAACGAGAATGAAGAAAGAGAAATTAGGGAATCCATCCCATTTACAATAGCACCAAAAACCATACGTTACCTTGGAATTAACTTAAGCAGAGACGTAAAGGACCTTTATTCTAGAAACTATAAATCACTCTTGAAAGACATTGAGGAAGACATAAAAAGATGGAAAGATATTCCATGCTCATGGATCGGAAGAATTAACATAGTTAAAATGTCCATGCTACCCAGAGCAATCTACATTTCAATGCTATCCCGATCAAAATACCGAGAACATTTTTCAAAGAACTGGAACAAATAGTCCTTAAATTTGTATGGAACCAGAAAAGACCCCGAATCTCCAAGGAACTGTTGAAAAGGAAAAACAAAGCTGGGGGCATCACAATGCCGGATTTTGAGCTGTACTACAAAGCTGTGATCACAAAGACAGCATGGTACTGGCACAAAAACAGACACATAGACCAATGGAACAGAATAGAGAGCCCAGAAATGGACCCTCAGCTCTTTGGGCAACTAATATTTGAAAAAGCAGGAAAAAACATCTGGTGGGAAAAAGACAGTCTCTTCAATAAATGGTGCTGGGAAAATTGGACAGCTACATGCAAAAGAATGAAACTTGACCACTATCTCACACCATACACAAAAATAAACTCCAAATGGATGAAAGACCTCGATGTGAGAAAGGAATCCATCAAAATTCTAGAGGAGAACATAGGCAGCAACCTCTACGACATCAGCCAAAGCAACCTTTTTCATGACACATCCCCAAAGGCAAGAGAAACAAAAGATAAAATGAATTTATGGGACTTCATCAAGATTAAAAGTTTCTGCACAGCCAAGGAAACAGTCAGAAAAACTAAGAGGCAGCCCACGGAATGGGAGAATATATTTGCAAATGACACTACAGATAAAGGACTGGTATCCAAGATCTACAAAGAACTTCTCAAACTCAATACACGAGAAACAAATAAACAAATCAAAAAATGGGCAGAAGATATGAACAGACACTTTTCCAATGAAGACATATAAATGGCTAACAGACACATGAAAAAATGTTCAAAATCATTAGCCATCAAGGAAATTCAAATCAAAACCACACTGAGATACCACCTTACTCCAGTTAGAATGGCAAAAATAGACAAGGCAAGAAACAACAATTGTTGGAGAGGATGTGGAGAAAGGGGATCCCTCCTCCATTGTTGGTGGGAATGCAAGTTGGTACAGCCACTCTGGAAAACAGTGTGGAGGTCCCTTAAAAAGTTAAAAATTGAGCTACCCTATGATCCAGTCATTGCACTACTGGGTGTTTACCCCAAAGATACAGACGTAGTGAAGAGAAGGGCCATATGCACCCCAATGTTCATAGCAGCAATGTCCACAATAGCCAAATCGTGGAAGGAGCCGAGATGCCCTTCAACAGATGACTGGATTAAGAAGTTGTGGTCCATATATACAATGGAATATTACTCAGCAATCAGAAAGAACGAGTTCTCAACATTTGCTACATCATGGACGGCACTGGAGGAGATAATGCTTAGTGAAATAAGTCAAGCAGAGAAAGACAACTATCATATGATTTCTCTCATCTATGGAACATAAGAACTAGAATGATCAGTAGGGGAAGAAAGGGATAAAGAAAGGGGGGGTAATCAGAAGGGGGAATGAAACATGAGAGACTATGGACTATGAGAAACAAACTGAGGGCTACAGAGGGGAGGGGGGTGGGGGAATGGGATAGACCGGTGATGGGTAGTAATGAGGGCACATATTGCATGGTGCACTGGGTGTTATACACAACTAATGAATCATCGAGCCTTACATCGAAAACCGGGGATGTACTGTATGGTGACTAACATAATATAATAAAAAATCATTATTAAAAAAAAAAAAAAAGAACACAGGCAGTAATCTCTTCCACATTGGCCACAGCAATTTCTCTCCAGACCTGTCTCTGGTGTCACCTGGGTGGCTCAGCTGGTTAAGCATCTGCCTTTGGCTCAGGTCATGATCCCAGGGTCCTGGGATCAAGTCCCACATTGGGCTCCATGCTCGGCAGGTGGAGGGTGCCTGCTTCTCCCCCTCCCTCTGCTGCTCCATTTGCTTCTGCTCTCTTGCTCTCTCTCACCCTATCTCGCAAATAAATAAATAAATAATCTTTAAAAAAAGACCTGTCTCCAAAGGCAAGGGAAACAAAAGCAAAAATGATCTATATGGACTTCATGAAGATAAAAAGCTTTTGTATGGCAAAGGAAACAGTCAACAAAACTTAGAGACAATCACAGAATGGGAGAATATATTTGCAAATAACATATCAGATAAAGGGCTTGTATCCAAGTTCTACAAAGAACTTCTCAAACACCACCCAAAAAACAAATAATCCAGTCAAGAAATGGGTAGAATACATGAACAGACACTTCTCGAAAGAAGACATAAAAATGGCCAATACACACATGAAAAAATATTCAATATCACTTGCCATCAGGGAAATACAAAGCAAAATGAGATACCACCTTACACCTGTTAGAATGGCCAAAATTAACAAGACAGGAAAGAATAAGTGTTGGCAAGGATGTGGAGAAAGGTGGACCCTTTTACACTGTTGGTGGGAATACAAGCTGGTACAGCCACTCTGGAAAACAGTATGGAGGTTCCTCAAGATGTTAAAAATAGAGCTACCCTACAACCCAGCAATTACACTACGAGTTATTTACCCCAAGATACAGATGTAGTGAAAAGAAGGGCACCCGTACCCCAATATTCATTGCAGCAAGGTCCACAATAGCCAAGCTGTGGAAGGAGCTGAGATATCCTTCAACAGAGGAATGGATAAAGAAGATGTGGTTTATATATACAATGGGATATTACTCAGGCATCAGAAAGGATGATTACCCACCATTTGCATAGACATGGATGGAACTAGAGGGGATTATGCTATGTGAAATAAGTCATTCAGAGAAAGACAATTATCATATGATTTCGCTCATATGTGGAACATAAGGAAAAGCACAGAGGACCACAGGCTAAGGGAGAGAAAACTGAATGTGAAGAAATCAGAGAGGGAGACAAACCATGAGAGACTCTGGACTCCAGGAACCAAATTGATGGTTACAGAGGGGGGTGGGATAGAGTAACTGGGTGGTTGGTATTAAGGAGGGCATGTGTGGTGATGAGCACTGGGTGTTATATGCAACTAATGAATCTTTGAACACTACATCAAAAACTAATGATATGCTAAATGTTGGCTAATTGAACATATTAAAAAGAAAAAGAAAAGAAAATAGCCTTGAGGGGAAAAAATAAAATACCTAGGAATAAACTTGATCAAAGAGCTGAACAACCTGTACTCTGAAAACTATAAAACGCTGATTATAGATATTGAAGATGACACTAAGAAATGGAAAGACATTCCATCCTCACTGGGTAGAAGAATAAATAATGTTAAAATGTCTATACTAGCAATTGCACTACTGGGTATTTATCCCAAAGATATAGATGTAGTGAAAAGGAGGGGCACATGCACCCCGATGTTCATAGCAGCAATGTCCATAATAGCCAAACTGCGGAAGGACCCCAGATGCCCTTCAACAGATGAATGGATAAAGATGTGGTTCATATATACAATGGAATATTACTCAGCCATCAGAAAGGATGAATACCTACCATTTACATCAACATGAATGGAACTGGAGGGAATTATGCTAAGTGAAATAAGTCAGTCAGAGAAAGACAATTATCATATAGTTTCACTTGTATGTGGAATATAAGGACTGGTGCAGAGGATCATAGGGGAAGGGAGGGAAAACTGAATGGGAAGAAATCAGAGAGGGAGACAAAGCATGAGAGACTCTTGACTCTGGGATAGAAACTGAGGGTTGCTAAAGGGGAGGTGGGTAGAGAGATGGGGTAACTGGGTGATGGGCATTAAGGAGGGCACATGATGGGATGAGCACTGGGTCTTTTAAGCAACTGATGAATTATTGAACACTGCATCAAAAACTAATGATGTATTATATGTTGGCTAATTGAATTTAAATTAAAAAAATGTCTATACTACCCAAAGCAATCTACACATTTTATGGCATCCCTATCAAAATAGCAACAGCATTTTTTCACAGAACTAGAACAAACAAGCCTAAAATTCATATGGAACCACAAAATACCCCAAAAGCCAATGCAATCTTGAAAAACAAAATCAGGCTTCAGGTTATACTACAAGCTATATTAATCAAAACAGTATGGTACTGGCATATAAATAGACATCCGATCAATAGAACAGAGTATAACACTCAGAAATAAATCCATAATTATATGGTCAAGTAATCTTCAACAAAGGAGGCAAGAATATTCGACGGGAAAAAGACAGTCTCTTCAAACAATGGTGTTGGAGAAACTAGACAGCTACATACAAAAGAATGAAATTAGACCCCTTTCTTACACCATACATAAAAATAAACTCAAAATGGATTAAAGACCTAAATGTGAGACCTGAAACCATAAAAATCCTAGAGGAGAACACAGGCAGTAATTTCTCTCATGTTGGCTGTAACAACATTTTTCTAGATAACGTCTCCTGTGGCAAGGGAAACAAAAGCAAAAATAAGCTGCTGATACTGCATCAAAAGCTTCTGTGCAGTGAAGGAAAGAATCAACAAAACTAAAAGACAACCTACTGAATGGGAAAAGATACTTGCAAATGACTTATTTGATAAAGTATTAGTATCTAAAATATATAAAGAACTGATACAACTCAACACCCAAAAAAATAAATAATCCAATTAAAAATAGGCTGAAGATATGAACAGACATTTCTTCAAAGAAGACTTCCAGATGGCCAATAGACACATGAAATGATACTCAACATTTCTCATCATGAAGGAGATGCAAATCAAAACTACAATGAGATATTACTTCGCACCTCTCAGAATGGCTAAAATAAAAAACTCAAGAAACAACAAGTGTTGGCTGAGATACAGAGAAAAAAGAAACCCTCGTTCATTGTTGGTGTAAATAAAAACTGGCACAGCCACTGTGGAAAACAGCATGGTGGTTCCTCAAAAAGTTAAAAATAGAACTACCCTATGATCTAGCAATTGCACTGCTGGGTATTTACCCAAAGAATATAAAGCCACTAATTCAAAGGGATACATGCACCCTGATGTTTTAGCAGCATGATTTACTGTAGCCAAACTATGGAAGCAGCCCAAGTGTCCATTGATAGATGAATGGATAAAGAAGATGTGGGGTGTGTGTGTGTGTGTATGTGTATGAATATAATTCAGCCATAAAAAGAGTAAGATCTTGACATTTGCAACAACATGGATAAAGCTAGAGAGTATAATGTTAAGCAAAATAAGTCAGTCATAAAGAGACAAATACCATATGATTTCACTAGTATGTAGAATTTAAGAAAACAAACGAGCAAAAGAAAAAAAAAGAGAGCTAAACCAAGAAACAGACTTGAACTACAGAGAACAAACTGATGGTTACTAGAGGGTAAGTGGGTGGGGGATAGATTAAACAGGTGATGAGGATTAAGGAGTGCACTTGTTGTGATGAGTACCAGGTAAATGTACAGAATTGTTGAATCACTATATGGTATATCTGAGAGTTATATAACACTGTATGTCAACTATACTGGAATTAAAATAGAAAAAAAAATCTCAAGTTTCAACAAATTGCAGTCATACTTAGTAAAAAAGATCCATTTGGCACTTACTTGCTACTTAGGTTGACCAGTTATGAAATTACTTATAGTCAACCATTTTGGCTCAGAAAATTATAGTTTCATAATGGTTCAACCTAACACTGTTCACACATATGGTTCTCATTTGCTAACAGTCAAAATACTAAACCAGGAAATAGGAATCTGAGACATATCCTTATCACTGATGGCTGAAATTGTTTCCTGCAGCTCTTTCTTAAGAATATGAGACTGGCAAAGTAGGAAGATGAGGAGTAGGGTGATCCAAGCTCACCTTGTCCTATAGATACACTAAAATAACAACTACATTTACACATCTAACTGTGAAAATGACCTGAATGCTGGCAGATTTCCATGGCTAGTTGTAGAAAGAAGGCCATATTGAAAAGGGGAGGACGGATGGAAGGTTGGAAATCAAACCCTCAGCACAACATACCACAAATGAGACAGAGATCACAAGCACAGAGAAGAAAGAGGATGAGACCTCAAATCAGACACCCCTGGCAGAGGGGACCTGCACTAGGAAGACAAGTCCCCATAATATCTGGCTTTGAAAACCAGCAGGGCTTAACTCTGGGAACTTTAAAAAATCAGCAGGGCTTAACTTTGGTACTTTAAATATTAGCAGGTTTAACTCTGGGAGAGCCAGAGGGCAAGAGAAAACTCACTCCCTGCCCTTAAAGAGCCAGTGTACTAAATAACTCAGCCCAAGACACACCACCAAATCAGCAGTTTGAATAGTGCCTGGTGAATACATGAAGGAGATATGTTGACTAACTTTAGAACATTTGTCAGAGAGGCACAGATTTTTCTGGGAATTAAAGGGCTGGAAGGCACCATTTCTTTCTCTCTCCTAGCTGAGATAGTCAGATGCTTGCTGGAGCCTATTCTAATATTCTCTGTCTACCTTGCTAGCACCATGTGCCCTGCCCTGGCATTCTTCTGCAGACCCACCCACCTGCCTCAGCAGGGGTCCCTCCAAAGCAGCTCTTGCCACACCACTCCTGACAGGCAGACCCAACTGGGACTAGCACCACTCTAACATGACTCCTGCCCTGGGGGATGGGATAATCCCAGGCACCAGTGTGCCTTCAGTTCCTGTAGCTGGGACTCTTAGCTAGCCACACAGGGAGTAAGCCTTGTCCTACAGTGTACCTACAGTATAGCAGAGAGGCTAATTGTGAACAGTCAGGCTGAATACTGGTCCCACCCACCAAAAATCGTAAAGCAGTTGCATCCAGGCATCTCAACAGCATAGAGAGCAAATGCTAAGTAGCATGTCCACAGCAGCAAAGTGGGTCACTGTAGCTGGCTGAGCTGAAGGCAATTGCAGCTCAGCCACAATAATAGGGTGCATGCAGCCCACACAGGGAACACCCCTGGAGTACCTGGTTCTGGTGACCAGGAGAGGGTGTGTTATAGGACACCATAGGACCTCAACTACACAAGGCTACTACTTTCAAGACCAGCAGATGTATCTGACCTACCTAATGCATAGAAACAAACACAGAAAGTTAGAAAAAATGAGAAGGAATATGTCCCAAATGGAAAAAGAAAATAAAATCACAGTAAAAGAGCTAAATGAAATGGAAATAAGTAATACACCTAATAAAGAGTTCAAAGTAATGATCAGAGATACTCACTGGACTTGAGAAAAGAATGGGTGTACTCAGTGAGAACTTAAACAAAGAGACAGAATATTAAAAAAAAAAAAGAACCAGTCAGAGCTGAATAATTCAGTAATTGAAATGAAAAATAGACTAGAAGGAATCACCACCAGATTAGAAGATTCAGAAGAAGAGATCAGTGAGCTGGAAGACACAGTAATGGAAAGCAACCTTGCTGAACGGCAAAAATGAAGAATAATAATAACCAATGAGATTGGATACAGGAACTCAGAGACATCATCCAGCATAACAACATTATAGGGATTGAAGATGGAAGAGAGAGAAAAGTGGGCAGAAAACTTATTTGAAGAAATAATAGCTGAAAACTTTTTTAATCTGAGGAAAGAAACAGACATCCAGATGCAGGAAGTACAGAGAGTCCCTAATAAGATGAGCCCAAGGAGGGTCATACCGAGACATATAATAATTAAAGTAGCAAAATACAATGATAAAAGGAAAATTTTAAAAACAGCAAGAAAAAAAATAAAGTTATACACAAAGGAAACCCCATAAAGACATCAGCTGATTTTTCAGCAGAAACTTTGCAGGCCAAAAGAGATATATTGATACATTCAATGTGCTAAAAGGGAAAAAAACCTAGAACCAAGAATAGTCTACCTGGCAAGATTATTGTTCAGAATAGAAAAAGAGATAAAGTTTCCCAAACAAAAGTTAAAAGAGCTCATCCCTGCTATACCAACCTTATAAGAAATGCAGAGAATTCTTTAAATGAAAATAAAAGATCATAATTAGAAGTAAGAATTCTATGAACAGAAAAAATTTCACAGTAAAAGCAAACATCTAGTAAAAGTAGTAGTAGTAGATTAATCATTTATAAAGCCAGTATGGAGGTTAAAACACAAAAGTAATAAAATCAACTATACCTACAGAAATTAGTCAAGGGATATACACAATAAAAAGGCATAAAATATATCATATACATAAAATGTGGAAGGTGTAAGTAAATAAATATGTAGTGTTTTTAGAATGTGTTTGGACTTAAGTAATCATAAACTTAATATAGACTGCTATGAAAATAATATGTTACATATGAGCCCAAGGGTAATGATAAATCAAAAATCTATAATATATACACAAAAAAGGAAAAAGAAAAAAATCCAAGCATAACAATAGAGAAAGCCACCAAACCACAAGGGAGAAGAGAAGAGAAGAAAGGAACAAATAAGAACCAGAGAACAACAAAATGGCAATAAATATGTACCTATAATTACTTTACATGTAAATGAACTGAATGATCCAATCAACAAACACAGGATGACTGAATGGATTTAAAAAAAAAAAGACCCATATATATTCTGCCTATAAGGGAATCACTTCAGATCTAAGGGTACATACAGACTGAAAGTGAAGGGAAACAAAAAGATACTCCATGCACATGGAATTGAAAAAAAAAAAAAAGACAGTGTAGCGATACTTACATCAGACAAAATAGAGTTTAAAACAAAGAGACAAACCGGGGCATTACACAATGTTAAAGAGATCAATCCAACAAGAAGATACAACAATTATAAATATCCCTGTACCAAAAATAGGAGCACCTAAATACATAAAACAAATATTAACAGACATAAAGAAGAATTTGACAGTAATATAATAGTAAGGGACCTTAACACCTGACTTATGTCAATGGATAGATCATCCATACAGAAAATCAATAAGGAAACAGTGGCTTTGAATGACACATTAAACCAGATGGACCTAACAGATATATACAGAATATTCCATCTAAAAACAACAGAAATCACATCAAGCATCTTTTTTGACTACAATTAAATGAAAGTAAAAATCAAGTACAAGAAGAACTGGAAAAGACACAAACACATGGAGGCTAAACAACACACTACTAAGCAACCAATAGGTCAATGAAGAAATCAAAGAGGAAACCAAAATGTACATTGGAGACAAATGAAAATGAAAACACAACAGTCCAAAGTCTTTGGGAAACAGCAAAAGCAGATCTAAGATGGAAGTTTATAGGCCTACCTTAAGAAACAAGAAAAGTCTCACATAAACAATCTAACTTTACACAGAAAGAAACTAGAAAAAGAAGAACAAAGCCCAAAGCCAGTAGAAGAAAGGAAATAATGAAGATTAAAGCAGAAATAAATGAAATGGAAAATAAAAAATAATAGAAAATATCAATTAACCAGAAGCTGGTTCTTTGAAAAGATCAACAAAATTGATAAACCTTTAGCCAGACTCATCAAGAAGAAAAGAGAGATGAGTCAAATAAATGAAATCAGAAATGAAGAAGGAGAAATAACAACCAATACCACAGAAATAACAAGAATTATAAGAATATTATTAAAAATTATATGCTAACGAATTGAACAATCTAGGAGAAATAGATGAATTCCTAGAAATATATAGTCTTCTAAAACTGAATCAGGAAGAAATAGGAAATTTTTTTTCCTTTTATAGTGATGTTTATTTTCTTTAATATTTATTTATTTATTTATTTTATGTAGTGTTCCATGGTTCATTATTTGTGTATAACACCCAGTGCTCCATGCAATATGTGCCCTCCTTTTTTTTAATAATAATTTTTTATTATGTTAGTCACCATACAGTATATCTTTAGTTTCTAATGTAGTGGTCCATGATTCATTATTTGCATATAACACCCAGTGCTCCATGCAATACGTGCCCTCCTTAATACCCATCACGGGCCTATTCTAATCCCCTACTCCCCTCCCCTCTGAAGCCCCCAGTTTGTTTCCCAGAGTCCACAGTCTCTCATGGCTCATTCCCCTTCTGTTTACCCCCCTTCCTTCTTTCCTTTCTTCTCCTACCGACCTTCCTACTTCTTATGTTCCATAAATGAGTGAAACCATATGGCAATTGTCTTTCTCTGCGTGACTTATTTCACTTAGCAAAATCTCCTCCAGTCCCATCCATGTTGCTGCAAATGTTGTGTAATCGTTCTTTCTGATGGCTGAGTAATATTCCATTGTATATATGGACCACGTCTTCTTTTTTGTTTTTTAATTTTTTTAATTATATTATGTTAGTCACCATGCAGTACATCCCTGGTTTCCAATGTAAAGCTCGATGCTTCATTAGTTGCGTATAACACCCAGTGCACCATGCAACACGTGCCCTCCTCACTACCCATCACCAGTCCATCCCATTCCCCCAACCCCTTCCATTTGAAGCCCTCAGTTTGTTTCTCAGAGTCCATAGTCTCTCATGCTTCATTCCCCCTTCTGATTACCCCCCTTTCTTTATCCCTTTCTTCCCCTACCGATCTTCCTAGTTCTTATGTTCCATAGATGAGAGATATCATATGATAATTGTCTTTCTCTGCTTGACTTATTTCACTTAGCAATATCTCCTCCAGTGCTGTCCATGTTGCAGCAAATGTTGAGAACTCGTTCTTTCTAATAGCTGAGTAATATTCCATTGTATATATGGACCACAACTTCTTAATCCAATAGCCAAATCATGGAAAGAACAGAGATGCCCTTCAACAGATGAATGGATTAAGAAATAGGAAATTTGAACAGATTACTAGTAATGAAATTGAACCAATAATAATAATAATAATTAATAATAAAAACTCCCAACAAACAGAAGTCTAGGAAAAGATGTCTTCACAAAGGAATTCTACCAAACATTTAAAGAAAAGTTGATACCTGTTCTTTTCAAACTATTCCAAAAATAGAAAAGGAAAATTCCAAATTCATTTTATGAGGCCAGCATTATCTTGATACCAAAACCAGAGAAAGACACTATAAAAAAAAAACCTACAGGCCAATAACTCTAATGATAATACATGCAAATATCCTCAAAAAAATATTAGCAAATTCAACAATAAATTAAAAGAATCGTTCACTGTGATTGAGTGGGATTTATCTCAGGGATGCAGGATGGTTCAGTGATAGCCAGTCAACATAATACATCACATTATCAAGAGGAAGGATAAGACCTACGTGATCTTCTCAATCGATGCAGAAAAGGCATTTGATAATATACAGCATCTGTTCATTATTCTCTAAACAAAGTGGGATTAGAAGGAACACACCTCAATGTAATAAAACCCATATATGAAAAAAACACAGCTAACATCATACTCAGTGGGGAAAAACTGAAAGCTTTTCCTCTAAGATCAGAAACAAGACAAGGATGTCCACTCTCACCACTTTTATTCAACATAGTACTGGGAGTCCTATTCACAGCAATCAGGTAAGAAAAATAATAAAAGGCATCCAAATTGGTTAGGGAAAAATAAAACTGTCATTATTTGCAAATTACATGATACTATATATAGAAAGCCTTAAAGATTCCACACCAATAACTATTAAAACAGATAAATGAATTCAGCAAAGTTGCAGAATACAAAATGAATATACAGAATTCTGTTGCATTTCTATACACTAATAATGAAGCAGCAGAAAGAGAAATTAAGAAAACACTTCCACTTACAATATCGTCAAAATGAACAAAATACCCAGGAATAAACTTAACCAAGAAGTTGAAAGACCTATACTCTGAAAACCATGACATGAAAGAAATTGAAGATAACACAAAGAACTGGAAAGATATACTATACTCACGGATTAGAAGAATATTGTTAAAATGTCCATACTACCCAAAGAAATCTACAGATTCAATGTGATCCCTATCAAAATGTCAACAGCATTTTTCATAGAACTAGAACAAATACTATTAAAATTTGTATGGAAACACAGAAGATATCAAATAACCAAAGCGATCTTGAGAAAGAATAGCTGGAAGTATCACATTCCCTGATTTCAAGATATATACAACAAAGCTATAGTAATCAGTGAATGAATTAGATACATAGATCAACAGAACAGAACAGAGAGCTCAAAAATAAGCCCATGCCTATGTGGTCAACCAATCTATGACAAAGAAGGCAAAACTATACAATGGGAAGACAGTCTTTTTAATAAGTGGTGTTGGAAAAACTGGGCAGCTACCTCAAAAGAATGAAACTGGGGGTGCCTGGGTGGCTCAGTCGTTAAGTGTCTGCCTTCAGCTCAGGGCATGATCCCAGCATTCTGGGATTGAGACCCACATCGGGCTCCTCCTCTGGGAGCCTGCTTCTTCCTCTCCCACTCCCCCTGCTTGTGCTCCCTCTCTCGCTGGCTGTCTCTCTCTCTGTCAAAGAAATAAATAAAATCTTAAAAAAAAAAAAGAATGAAATTGGACTACTTTCTTATACCACACACTAAAAAAACTCAAAATGGATTAAAGACCTAAATGTGAGACCTAAAACTCCAAAAAGAAAACATAGGCAATAATCTCTTGGGCATGGGTCTTCGCAACATATTTATGGATATGTCTCTGCAGGCAAGGGAAATAAAAGCAAAAATAACTATTGGGATTACACCAAAATACAAAGCTTTTGTACAGTGAAGAAAACCGTCAGCAAAACAAAAAGGCAACCTAATGAATGGGAGAAGATACTTGCAAATGATATATCTGATAAGGGGTTAAATATCCAAAATATACTAAGAACTTATACAAATCAACACCAAAAAGCAAACAATCCAATTAAAAAAAAAAGGCAGAGGATTTGAATAGACATTTTTTTCAAAGAAGACATACAGATGGCCAGTAGACACATTGAAAGATGCTTGATACCACTAATCATCAGGGGAATGCAAATCCAAATCACAGTGAGATACTACTTCACACCAGTCAGAATGGCTAGTATCAAAATGATGAAAAATAAGTGTTGGCAGGGATGTGGAGAAAAGGAAATACTTGTGTACTGTTAATGGAAATGTAAATTGGTACAGCCACTGTGGAAAACGATATGGAGGTTTCCCAAAAAATTAAAAATAGAAATATCATATGATCCAATAATCTTACCACTGGGTATTTACCCAAATAAAACAAAAACACTAATTTTAAAAAGATATATACACTCTTATGTTTATAGCAACATTACTTACAGTAGCCAATATATGGAAGCAACTCAAGTGCCATCAGTAGATGAATGGATAAAGAAGATGTGGTATATATACAATGGAATATTATCCAGAAAGAATGAGATCTTGCAATTTGCAACAACATGGATAGACCTAGAGGGCATTATGCTAAGTGAAATAAGTCAGACAGAGAAAGACAAAGACCATATGATTTCACTTACATGTGGAATCTTAAAAACAAAACAAAAAATGAACAGAGAACAAAATGGTGGTTGCCAGAAGGGAGGTACGTGGGGGGGGGGGGGGTTATGGGAAAAATAGATGAAGAAAATTAAGAGGAACAAACTTCTAGTTACAAAATAAATAAGTCACAGAGATGAAAAGTACAGCATAGGGAATATAGTTAATAATATTGTAATAACATTGTGTGGTGACGGATGCTGACTACACTTAGCATGGTGAGCACTGAGTAATGTATAGAATTGTCAAATCAACATGTTATACACCCAAAACTAATCTAACAATGTGTCAGTTATACTCCAATAATGAATTTCAAAAAAAAAATATATGGGACTGGGAATCAGAGACTAGTGTTCTAGATCTACCTCTATGTTTAATTTGCTGTAAGGTCCTTGAAAATTCTATTTCCCTTTCTGGACTTTAATTTCTTCATGCACAAAGTAAGGGATCAGACTAGATGCTATGTGTTTTCCCATGTCTGTTATTCTAAAATTCCCATATCTCATATTCCTAACTATGATGTTAGTTCCTTGAAAAGAAGGACTGTGTTCACAAAGTATTGTCCAAAGATGGCTTACATCTGAATCATCTGGGGAATTTAATAAAATGTAGATTTTTCAGCACTATCCCAGAGCTACTAAATTAGAATCTTCAGGTGTGGAGCCTGATTCCTTGCTTATATTCACTGAATGCTGAGAACCATTGCATTTAACAAATTATTTATTCAAAATACTGCTCAATAACCCACTGTTGATTCTTGAAGCTGCTTGGGTAGCCAACCCAGGTGATTTAACTGAATAAAACACTAAAAGTGGATAAATGGAGAAATCTGTGCAAGATGGCAGAGTAGTAGGAAGACCCTAGGCTTGCCTAGAGCACAACTAGAAAGACATGAAATCGTTCTGAACACCGAAGAAATTGATCTGAGGACTGACAGAACAAACTACACAACTAGAGGGAAAGAAGAGGCCAGATCATGGAAAGTAGGATGTGTGGAGATGTTATTTGGAGAAGAGAAGAATTGTAGGTGCTGCAGGGGGGAGGGAACCCTGATCATGGAGAGAGAGACACACACACACACAAAGGGGATCACACAACGAAAACATTTCCCCAAAGCCATTGACTGGGAAAACAAGAGGGGCTGATTATCATGAGTTTTTACAAACAGCAAAGCTCAAGAACTAGAGTTTTAGAGGTCCATACCATGGCCCATGAGGAGCCCAGCAGGCACTGCAGTTCTCCTATGGAGAAGGAGGGCAGATAGCCCAGTAGTGGATGCATGATCTGAGGATTCCCTGAGATGTACTGGGAGAAGTGGTTTCCCCTTCTTGGAGCACATCTGGGAGAGGTGGCATTGCCTTTCTGGACACAGGAGAGCCAGTAAGCATCATTATGCTACCCTTCCCCCCCGTATAGGCACAGAGACACCTGCTGAGGATAGCTAACCCGGATACCAGCTTTTTGCTGTGCTTTACACCAAACTCCAAGCTCCTTCACTTTGGTGTGACTGCCCTTCTGGGAAAAACCTGCACCAGCCCCAATGAGGTGAGACCCTCCCCCAGAGAACCAGCATGGATTTGTGCTACACCAGGTCCTTAAAGGTGGCAGTTGTAAAACTCAGCCAGCCTGACTAGAATAAAACACAGGTGCACTGCACTGCCAAGTGGGCAAAAGGCCTGGACATAGACAGGGTGAAGGCAGGGATCAGAGGGACACCTGGGCAACATGAGGGAGAGACTGTTTGCTCTTCTGTGAGGGCTTTCCAGACAGAAGAGAGTGTGAATTCCCTTCTCTGGGGACAAGGGAGGGAACTGCTGCCACTTCTCTCCCCCACCCCTTAGAATAAATGAATTTCATTAAGCAGCACAGCACCAACAAGTGAAGGCCTACACTGCTTACATCAAGCCCTGCCACCCTGTACTCTGAGGTGCTACTTTTCTAGGGCAAGCATGCCTGAGAACCAGAGCAATGGGCCCCTCCTGAAGAAGACCAGTACAAACCCCACCCCTGCATATACCACATCTACTGACCATAGAGTGCTACAAAGCTTCAGCTCTAATGGAAATAGCAACAGGTCTCTAAACAAGCAGACCAGAGCACACCTCATTAAAACTTGCCATACTCTGGACAAGGTCCAAAAACTCCCCACTGCAGGCAAGGAGAAACTGCAGAGGACTGACCTGAGGGAAAGAGCAGCCAAAACACAGTAGCAAAGTGCACACAGCATACACCAGAAACACTTCTTGAAGTGCCAGGCCCTGAACAGTATATGACCTCTTCTTAATAAAGCCAACACTCTTAGAAGCAGGAAACATAACAGGCTTCCCTAACACATAGAAGAAGACAGAGACCTAGACAGAATACCAAGATGGAAGAATTCATCCCAAAGAGTAAGAAAAGGTCATGGTCAGGGATCTAATTGAAACAGATATAAGTAATATGCCTAATCCAGAATTTAAAACAACAATCATATGGATATTAGCTGGGCTTGAGAAAAGCACAGAAGAGACACCAGGGAGTCCCTTACCACAGAGATAAAAGACATAAAAACTAGTCAGGCTGAAATAAAAAAATACTGTAACCAACATGTGAAACCAACTGGACATAATGATCCACAAGGATGGAAGAAGCAGAGGAACAAATAAGTGATACAGAAGATAAAATTATGGAAAATAACAAAGCTGAAAAGAAAAGGGAAAGAATGGATCACAAATGTAGACTTAGGGAACTCAAAGAATCCATAAAGCATAATAACATTTGTATCATGGAAGTCCCAGAAGAAGAGAGGGAAAATGGAGCAGAAGGTTTATTTGAGCAAATTATAGCTGAAAGCATCCCTAATCTAGGGAAGGAAACAGACATCCTATTCTAGGAGGAACAGAGAACTCCCATCAAAATTAACAAAAACAGGCCAACACCAAGACATATAGTATTTAAATTTGCAAAATATAGAGACAATGAAAAAATCCTAAAAGCAGCAAGAGAAAAGAAGTCCCTAACCTAAGGGAAAGCAAATAAGGTTAGCAGCAGACCCCTCAATAGAAATTTGGCAGGCTAGAAGAGAGTGGCATGATATATTCAATGTACTCAAAAGGAAAAATCTGCAGTCAAGAATGCTCTGTCCAGCAAGGTTGTCATTCAGAATAGAAGGAGAAGTAGAGTTTCTCGGAGAAACAAAACTAAAGGAGTTTGTGACCACTAAACCAGCCCTGCAAAAAATATTAAAGGGGACTCTTTGAGTGAGAAAGAAAGACCAAAAGTTACAAAGAAAAGAAAGGAACAGAGAAAATCTCCAGAAAAAATGACTTAACAAGTAATACAATGGAACTAAATTCATATCTATCAATAATCATGCTGAATATAAATGGACTAAATGCTCCAATCAAAAGACATAAGGTGTCAGAATAGATTTAAAAAAAAACAAAAAAACAAGACCCACATATATGCTGCCTACAAGAGAATCATTTTACACTTAAGACACTTGCAGGTTGAAAGTGAGGGGATGAAGGGGCACCTGGGTGACTCAGTTGGATGGGCAGCGGACGATTTCAGATAAGGTCATGATCTCAAGGTCTTGTAATTGAGCCCTGTGTCAGGATCTCTGCTCAGCAGGGAATCTGCTGGAGAGTCTCTCCCTCTTCCTCTGTCCCTCCCCCTGCTCTCTCTCTCTCTCTAAAATAAACAAAGAATTGTTTAAAAAAGAAGAAGAAGAAAGTGAGGGGAGAGAGACACATTTATCATGCTAATGGATGTCAAAAGCCAGAGTAGCCATACTTATATCAGACAACCTAGATTTTAAATGAAAGACTAACAAGAGATGAAGAAGGGCATAACATCAAAATTAAGGGCTCTATCCACAAGATCTAACAATTGTAATTATTTATGTCCCCAATTTGGGAGCACCCAAATATGTAAAATAATTAATAACAAACATAAAGGAAGTCATTGGTAATTACACAGTAACAGTGGGGGACTTTAATACCCCACTTACAACAATGGACAGGTCATCTAAGCAGAAGACGAACAAGGAAACAATGGCTTTGCATGACACACTGGACCAGATATAATAGATATATTCAGAACACATATATTTCATCCTAAAGCATAACACACTTTTTTTTTAGTGCACATGGAACATTCTCAAGATCAGATCACATACTGGGTCACAAATCGGCCCTCAACATGTACAAAAAGACTGAGATCATACCATGCATATTTTCAGACCACAACGCTATGAAACTTGAAGTCAACCACAAGAAAAAATCTGGAAAGACCACAAATACATGGAGGATAAAGAACATCACATCGAAGAATGAATAGGTCAACCAGGAAATTAAGGAAGAAATTTTAAAAATGCATGGAAACGAATGAAAATGACAGCATAAGGGTCTAAAACCTTTGAGATACAGCAAAAGCAGTCCTTAGAAGGAAGTATATCTAATACAGGCCTACCTCAAGAAGCAAATATTCAACCTAACCTTACACCTAAAAGAGCTAGAAAAGAATAACAAATAAAGTCTAAAACTATCAGAAGAAGGGAAATAATAAAGATTACAGCAGAAATAAATGATATAGAAATAAACAAACAAACAACAACAACAAACTCCAGGAGAACAGACCAACAAAACTAAGAGCTGGTTCTTTGAAAGAATTAATAAAACTGATAAACCCCTAACCAGACTTATCAAAAAGAAAAGAGAAAGCACCCAAAGAAATAAAATCACAAATGTGAGAGATCACAACCAACAGCACAGAAATACAAACAATTATAAAACAATATTGTGAAAAATTATATGCCATCAAATTGGGTATTCTGGAAGAAATGGATAAATTCCTAGAAACATAAACTACCAAAACTGAAACAATAAGAAATAGAAAACTTTCACCAACTGATAACCAGCAAAGAAATCAAATTAGTAACCAAAAATATCCCAACAAACAAGAGTCCAGGACCAGATGGCTTCCCAGGGGAATTCTACCAGACATTTAAAGAAGAGTTAATACCTATTCTTCTCAAACTGTTCCAAAAAATAGAAATGGAAAAAAATCAAAACCATTTTATGAGGCTAACATTACCTTGATTCCAAAATGAGACAAAGGCCCCACTAAAAAAGAGAATTATGGGTCAATATCCCTGATAAACATGGATACAAAAATTCTCAATACTAGCAAATTGAATCCAACAGTACATTAAAAGAATCATTCACCACAATCAAGTGGGATTTAGTCCTGGGCTGCAAGGGTGCTTTAATATTTACAAATCAATTGACATCATAAGCAACATTAATAAAAGTAAAGATAAGAACCATTAGATCCTTTCAATAGATGTAGAAAAAGCATTTGACAAAGTAGAGCATCCATTCTTGATTAAAAACCCTCAACAGGGGCACCTGGTGGCGCAGTCGTTAGGCGGCTGCCTTCGGCTCAGGGCGTGATCCCGGCGTTCGGGGATCGAGTCCCACATCGGGCTCCTCTGCTGAGAGCCTGCTTCTTCCTCTTCCACTCCCCTGCTGTGTTCCCTCTCTCGCTGGCTGTCTCTCTGTCACATAAATAAATAAAATCTTAAAAAAAAAACCCTCAACAAAGTAGGACAGAGGGAACATACCTCAACATCATAAAGGCCATATATAAAAGATCCATAGCTAATATCATCCTCAATGGGGAAAAACTGAGAACCTTTCACCTATGGTCAGGAACAGGACAAGGATGTCCACTTTTACCATTACTATTTAAGATAGTAATGAACGTCTTAGCCTCAGCAATCAGACAACAAAAAGAAATAAAAGGCACCCAAATCAGCAAGGAAGAAATCAAAATTTCACTATTTGCAGATGACATATTTTACATAGAAAACCCAAAGATTCCACAAAAAAATTGCTAGAACTGATACACAAATTCAGTAAAGCTGCAGGATAATAATCAATGTTCAGAAATCAGTTGCATTTTTATACACTGATAATGAAGCAGCAGAAAAAGAAATCAAGTAATTGACCCCACATATAATTATGGCACCAAAACCCACAAGATAACTAGGAATAAACCTAACCAAAGAGGCTACAGCAGAACTACAGATCTAACAAAGATCTGTACTCTGAAAACTATAGAACACTTATGAAAGAAATTGAAGATGACACAAAGAAATAGAAAAATATTCCATACTCATGGATTGAAATAACACGTTATTAAAATGTCTATACTACCCAAAGCAATCTACACATTTAATGGAATACCTATCAAAATACCACCAGCATTTTTCACAGAGCTAGAACAAACCATCCTTTTAAAAAAATCCTAAAATTTGTATGGAACCACAAACTATACTGAATAGCCAAAGCAATCTTGAAAAAGAAAAGCAAAACTGGAGGCATCATGATTCCAGATTTCAAGCTCTAATACAAAGCTGTAGTCACCAAGACAGTATGCTACTAGCACAAAAACAAACAAACAAACAAAAAAACCCACATAGATCAATGGAACAGAACAGACAACTCAGAAATGGACCCACGACTATATGGTTAACTAATCTTCGACAAAACAAGAAAGAATATCCAATGGAAAAATGACTTCAACAAATGGTGTTGTGAAAACTGGACAGCCACATGCAGAAGGAAATTGGTTCACTTCTTTACACCATACACAAAAATAAATTCAAAATGGATAAAAGACCTAAATGTGAAATAGGAAATCATCAAAATCCTAGAGGAGAATACAGGCAGCAACCTCTTTGACCTTGGCTGAAGCAATTTCTTACTAGAGACATGTCCAGAGGCAAGGGAAACAAAAGCAAAAATAAACTATTGAGACTTCACCAAGATGAAAATCTTCTGCACACGAGAGGAAACAATCAACAAAACTAAAAGGCAGCCATTGGGATGGGCGAAGATAGTTGCAAATGATATATCTGATAAAGGATTAGTATCCAAAATCTGTGAAGAACTTATCAAACTTAACACCCCAAAAAACAAATAATCCAGTTAAGAAATGTACAGAAGACATGAATAGACGTTTTTTCCAAAGAAGACATCCAGATGGGTAATAGAAACATGAAAAGATGCTCAACATCACTCATCTTCAGCAAATGACAAATCAAAACTACTATGAACTATCACCTCACACCCATCAGAATAGCTAAAGTTAACAACAAAGGAAACAACAGATGTTGGTAAGCATGTGGAGAAAGGGAACCATCTCACACTGTTGGTAGGAATGCAACCTGGTGCAGCCACTCTGGGAAAAGGTATGGAGGTTCCTCAAAAAGGTAAAAATAGAACTACCCTACAACCAGGCAATTGCAGTACTAGATATCTACCCAGAGGATACAAAAATACTGATTCAAAGGGATACATGCAGCCCAATATTTTAGCAGCATTATCAACAATAGCTCAATTATGGAAAGAGACTACATTTTTTATGTTTTTTTAATTTAAATTTAATTAACATATAGTGTATTATTAGTTTCAGAGGTAGAGTTTAGTGATTCATCAGTTGCATATAACACCCAGTGCTCATTACATCAAGAGCCCAAATTTCAATCAACTGATAAATGGATAAATGATAATGTATACACACACACATACACACACACACACAATGGAATATTATTCAGCCATAAAGAGAATGGAATCTTGTTATTTGTGAAGACGTGGATGGAGCTAGGGTGTATTATGTAAAGTGAAGTAAGTCAGTGAGAGAAAGACAAATACCAAATAATTTCACTCATATGTGGAATTTGAGAAACAAAATAGATGAACATAGGGGGAAAGAGAGAGGCAAACCATAAAACAGACTCTTAACTATAGAGAACACACTGTTGGTTACTAGAAGGGAGGTGGGGGGGTGAGTTAAAAAGGTGACGGAGATTAAGGAAGACACTTGTGATGAGCAGTGGGTGTTCTATGTAAGTGATGAATCACTATATTCTACACCCCAAACCACTATTACACTGTATGTTGACTAACTGGAATTTAGATAAAAACCTGAAAAAGGTGGATAAAACAAGGCAGCAAATGGATATTTTTAACACACAAGGAACATCATTAAGAAGGTATGAAAACAAGCAGAGAAAAAGAAGCAACTCTGCTAAGTATCAGACTACCAGCATATACCACATAGTTGTAGGTTGTATTGGTTTTTTATTTCTAGCAAATACAAATACAGTGCCAACCCTAATATTTACAGCCAGGGTTTTAGTAGTCTCATCCTTCCAAAGCATGAATTGCACTGGACTTGGAAGATGGTAAGCCCCCCAAAACATTTCTAATTCCCTTATTTTAACCTACCACTATCTTGGCTTTTTCAAGGAGGATCTCTTGAAGTCCTCTTTAATATAATTACTAAAAGGTTTGGCTATCTGGTTTTTCTAAGCACCAACAGGATGTAAACAAACCACTGTAAACAGGAGAGGCCGCAACTAACACTGAGCATGGAGACACGCAAAAAAATACAAATATAGAATTATCATAATGAATGTTCTTTATGATGATCATAAAATCACAAAGAGAAGGGAATGTTGTGTTCAAAAATTTTATTTAAGATTTTAAGAAAAGATGAAGAGGAGGGGAAAAAGATGATGGAGGAGTAGGGCACCCCTTTTTCAGCTGGTCCCACAAATCAAGCTGGATATATACCAGACCATCCTGAACACCCATGAAATCAGCCTGAGATGCAGGAAGATACATCTGGATCTCTACAAATGAACATCTCCAGCGCTGAGTATTAAGGTACAAAGCAGGGAGCCGTGAATCCGCACGCAGATATTGGAAGATAAACAGAAGGGGGAGGGAGCCACCGTGCTTCGGCACCAGCAAGCAATAGCTACCTGCACTGGGGAGCCAGCCAAACTCGTGGACCAACACCCGCGAGAAAGCAGACTGAGACCATGAGCCCGGAACGCGCGTGTGACCAGACTGGAAACCAGCGCTCCAGAGCATACACTCGAACTAGACTGAAACTGGGAGCTCAAGAGTGTGCGGGAACTGGGGGGTGGCTGATGGTGTTAGAAGCACAAAGGACAGAGATGTGCCAGCCCTAGAAATGAGGGCTGGGAGAGCAGCTGTGGGGCGCACAAGCCGGGACACCACAGGGTTTTTAGCAGCACTGACAGAAACAGAGCTAGAGTGGCCAGGAGGGCTCACTGGAGAGCAGACTGCAATCTCTCTGTTCTGAGACAGAGGCTAGGATATGGCCACTGCTGCTCTGACTCTCAGAAGAGTCATAGAAAACCACCAGGGAAAGCCGCCAGAGAATAAAAGCCCGGAAATACCAGTTCACACTGTGCCAATCCCCAACCCCCCTCGCAGGGGATGGGGCAACTCTATCCAAACAGGGTTGCCTGAGTATCAGCGCGGCAGGCCCCTCCTCCAGAAGGCAGGCTGAAAAATCAAGAAGCCCACATCACTAAGGTCCCTATAAAACAAGTGCACACTGCCTGGGTCCTGATCAATAATTTGGGCTCTGTGTATCCCCACAACCTCTCGTCATCAGAATGACAAGGAGGAGAAATCCCCCCCAACAAAGAAAAGATACAGAGTCTGTGGCCTCTGCCACAGAACTGATGGATATGGATATAACCAAATTGTCAGAAATGGAGTTCAGAGTAACAATGTTCAAGATGATGTGTAGGCTTGAAAAAAATATTAATGAAAATATTAATGAGAATATAGAATGTCTAAGGGCAGAAATGAGAGCAAATCTGGCAGAAATTAAAAATGCTATGAATCAAATGCACTCCAAACTAGACGCTCTGATGGCCAGGGTAAATGAGGCAGAAGAACGAATTAGTGAATTGGAAGATGAGATGGTAGAAGAGAAAGTTAAAAAAGAAACTTGGCTCAAAAAAATCCAATCTCGAGAATGTAGATTACGAGAGATTAATGACTCAATGAAATGTTCCAATGTCAGAATCACTGACATCCCCAAGGGGGTGGAGAAAAAGAGAGGTCTAGAAGAGATATTTGAACAAATTGTAGCTGAGAACTTCCCTAATCTGGCAAAGGAAACAAGCATTTGGCTCCAAGAGGCGGAGAGGACCCCTCCCAAGATCAATGAGAACAGACCTACACAACATCACGTCATAGTGCAATTCACAGATATTAGATCCAAAGATACAGTATTGAAAGCAGCCAGGGGGAAGAAAATCCTTACGTATAGAGGGGAAAATATCAGAATAACATCAGACCTGTCTACAGAGACCTGTCAGGCCAGGAAGGATTGGCAGGGTATTTTCAAAGCTCTATCTGAGAAGAACATGCAGCCAAGGATCCTTTATCCAGCAAGGCTGTCAGTAAGAATTGATGGAGAAATAAGAACCTTCCAAGACTGGCAGAAACTGAAGGAATTTGTAACCACCACCAAGCCAGCCCTACATGAGATATTAAGGGGGGGTTCTCTAAAAGTAAAAAGGCCCCAAGAGTAATACAGAACAGAAATTTACAATCTATAGAAACAAAGAATTCACAAGCAACATGACATCGTTAAAACCATATCTCTCAATAATCACTCTCAATATGAACGGCCTAAACGCCCCTATAAAATGTCACAGGGTTGCAGATTGGATAAAAAGACAAGACCCATCCATTTGCTGTCTACAATAGACTCATTTTGAACCTAAAGATACATCCAGACTGAAAGTGAAGGGATAGAAAACCATATTTCATGCCAATGGACCTCAAAAGAAAGCTGGGGTAGCAATTCTCATATCAGACAGATTAGATTTTAAACTAAAAACTGTACTTAGAGATACAGAAGGACACTATATTATTCTTAAAGGATGTATCCAACAAGTCATTACGACAATCTTAAATATCTATGCCCCCAAGAGGGGAGGAGCTAGATAAACAAGCCAACTCTTAACCAGAATAAAGAGACATATAGATAATAATACGTTAATAGTAGGGGACCTCAAAACTCCACTCTCAGCAATAGACAGATCACCTAAGCAGAAAATCAACAAAGAAACAAGAGCTTTGAATGACATACTGGACCAGATGGACCTCATAGATATATACAAAACACTACACCCCAGAACAACAGAATACTCAGTCTTTTCAAATGCACATGGAACTTTCTACCGAATAGACCATATACTGGATCACAAAACAGGTCTCAACTGACACCAAAAGGCTGAGATTATTCACTGCATATTCTCAGACCACAATGCTTTTGAAACTGGAACTCAATCACAAGAAAAATTTGGAAGAAACTTAAACACTTGGAAATTAAGACTCATCCTGCTCAAGAATGATTGGGTAAACCAGGAAATTAAGGAGATTAAACAATTTATGGAGACCAACGAAAATAAAAACACATTGGTCCAAAACCTACGGGACACTGCAAAGGCAGTCCTAAGGGGAAAATACATAGCCATCCAAGCCTCACTCAAAAGAATAGAAAAATCTAAAATGCAGTTTTTATATTCTCACCTCAAAAAGCTGGAGCTGGAACAGAAGAACAGGCCTAACCCACGCACAAGAAAGCAGGATATCAAGATTAGAGCAGAGATCAATGAATTAGAAACCAGGAGCACAGTAGAGCAAATCAACAGAACTAGAAACTGGTTCTTTGAAAGAATAAATAAGATCGATAAACCACTGGCCAGACTTATTCAAAAGAATAGAGAAAGGACCCAAATTAATAAAATTATGAGTGAAAAGGGAGAGGTCACAACCAACACCAATGAAATAGGAAAGATCATTAGAAACATTTATCAACAGCTTTATGCCAATAAATTAAACAACCTGGAAGAAATGGATGCCTTCCTGGAAACCTATAAACTACCAAGACTGAAACAGGAAGAAATTGATTATATAAACAGACCAATTAACTATGAAGAGACTGAGGAAGTGATCAAAAACCTCTCGAAAAACAAGAGTCCAAGGCCTGACGGATTCCCTGGGGGAATTCTACCAAACATTCAAAGAAGAAATAATACCTATTCTCCTGAAACTGTTTCAAAAAAGAAAAACAGAAGGAAAACTACCAAACTCATTCTATGAGGCCAGTATTACCTTGATCCCCAAACCAGGCAAAGACCCCATCAAAAAGGAGAATTACACACCGATATCCCTGATGAATATGGACGCCAAAATTCTCAACAAGATCCTAGCTAATAGGATCCAACAGTACATTAAAAGGATCATCCATCATGACCAAGTGGGATTCATCCCTGGGATGCAAGAGTGGTTCAACATTCGCAAATCGATCCGTGTGATAGATCATATCAACAAGAAAAGAGTCAAGAACCATATGATCCTCTCAATTGATGCAGAAAAAGCATTTGACAACGTTACAGAGGGAATTTAAAGATGAGCTAGGGAGTTGCTCAAGATCTTTGAGATCTCTTTCTACCCTGAGAGTCTGAGCAGATTTTTTAAAAAATACAATGTAAATTCAATTAGCCCACATATAGTACATTATTAGTTTTTGGTGTAGTGCTCAATGATTCATTAGTTACATATAACACCCAGGGCTCATCACATCATGTCTTAATTGAATTTAAATAAAAACAAGAAACAAATACAGCTCAATAAAATAAATGTAGTGTCTATATATCAGGAACCAGAGTACTTGAATTCATCTATGAAAAATATAAAAAGTTTTGGTCTAAGGCAAGAAATTATCACAGTTTTCTTTTGTTCTAGGAGGTAAGGGTTCTTACCCGCCAATATCCTGCTTCACAAAGTCCCCAGGTTCTTGTCGTCTTGATTCCCCTTGGCCAGTTATTCCAGGAAAAATATTAATCAGGAAAAGAAGCCCAAGGCTGGTTGTGTAGAAGTGACTCATTTTTGTGACTATCATCTTCTTAGGCACCAACTTAGAGAGACCTGTAAGATCCATGTTCAGGGAAAAGAGGAAGGAGAAGGAGTGGAAGACAAAAAAGAAAAAGGTAAAAAAAAAAGATTTTATTCAATTCTATTAGAGTTATTTAACTTTCCTAGTATCCAGTTATTAAATGATTAATGTGACAATCCCCTTTCCCCAGTTCATCAATGCCACCAAAATTTATTCCCAACATACTCCTTTCTTGAATATACCAAAGTCCATCCAAGAAAGAATAAAGAGCTCTAAATCAGTAATTCAGAGTCTTAGGTTACAGTTTCATCTCTTTCCCTCTCTTCTCTCAGCTTTAGTTACTTCTTCATAATTCAAGAGTTTAAAATAATCTCTCATGTCTTCATTTTATTTTCCCCATTCCTGTTTGATCTTTACTCTCACAAATGCCTTTGCCATAGTTAACTGTGCAATATTGTAGGAAATATTAGAATATTAAAACCTGAACTCTCTTTATAGCATTTTTGGGATTGATTCTCATTTTGATACCATTAAGCAATTTTCCAAAAGATCAAAGGTCTTGGAGTAGATGAACTGTTTCCTCTGAATCAGGTTGAGAAAATGCTGAATGATGAGACACCATGGCTCCTGAATAAGAATATAATGTTTCCCCATAAAGAGATATTTGAGGGCAAATCAGCCCCATATAGAGGCCACAACATAGGAAATCCAAGTTTATCATCCTAGTACAGAAGACCCTAAAAGTTCAGCAAATTATACTGATGATAGTATTATGTAATTTAGAGTTGCCTATGTGCAAGGCTATTTTATGAACTCTGGACTGGTAGATGTTTACCTAAGACATGAGCTTAAGAAAACAGTATAAAGTGGCACTTTCTTGCTATCTCTGAACCTTATAGCTTCTTTGAATCTGAGACATTGACCACTTGAAGGAGACCTAATTCTGACCCAACACCATAATTTTTTTAAGTCATATCAGTAGATTAACTTCCAGAGAGAATGAAAGGCTTTAAAATTTTTTTCCAAGGAAAGTTTATGCAAGGGACTAATATGTAATACAGATACATGCTGGGGAGCTATTATGGTTGATAAGAAGATGAAGAACAAGTCTTTTTAAATTTATCCCACCCCTAAAAAAGTAGCCACTACGTTCTGTACGCAATTGTCTTTTTGAATCGTTGTGATGAGAAAACATCTATTTTGAGCTGTTGCCTTGGCATTTTACAGTATGGCAAACTTGCTCATACTCAGAGTCTGGACATTTAGATAAGGATCCAAGCTTAGGATTCCCACTACAAGTTCCTGCTTTGCTTTTCCCAGGGAATCTTTTAAAATAACCACTTAGAGTTGAGCCCACAAAATGTTAGTGATCTCCACCCCAACCACCTTATAAATAATAGGTGCTTGTAACCCTGCTCTCTATATTCTGCTATCTTGTCACCTGGGAAGGAGTACTACCCTTCCCCCAGCTCATTACACTTCCCTGTTGTGGGATTTGTAAGTGAATAAATCTTGTGACTTTACTTCTTTTGTGTGAATGTATTAAAACTGCACCTGCAATCAAAACAACCCCTGGGTTTTCGCCTCCCCAAAGTGGAAGCTCAGATGCTGGGGGAGCTATCTGTTGACCTTGTGTGGGTGGCTTGTGCCTCTTCATTTATCAGGCCATAATCTGCCTGTTCTTAATACACCAGCTATGGGTCTCTCTCAACAGAATCTGATACAGGCATAGAAAACTGTGATACTGGAGAAGATGAACTTCTGACATGAGGAAATGTCCACATTACAGATAGAAATAGTCATAATATTAGGTTGTATCATATAAATTGCCAATATTTGACAATTTTGTTTTACAAAACAGCAATTTTTTATGGTCAATATAATATATGGGCCGTGGCATTCATGATTCAGTAACTGTATAAAAGTTGATGGTCATTTTACAGAAATGAACAGAAACAGTACAGTTCAGAAAAGCATAACATATAAGCAAGAAAACATGGTACATGAGCAGATGATTCTGGGGCATGAAAATCAGCTGCAGTATGAACAGTAACCATGATATATGCTTGAACATCCAAAGTGCTTTAGTATACCCTAAATGTTGTATGATTACATGACAAATGTTAATGCTCAAATAATCACGATACAAAATTGACAATTAGTCTACAGGAACAAAGAGACTTGTTATAAGAAATGAAGTCAAATTGCAAAAATAATCCATGGAATATGAGACAGAACTACAACAGATGCTCAGAAAACAGAAGTATATGAGCAACAATCCTGGGTATAGGAGAAGATAGCTATACTGCATGAGCAAAGAGATCCATAGTGTGTGTTCAACTACACTATCCTACTATATACAATGGGTTATGCTTATGGTAAATAAGCAGCAATTGTTCTCACACTAAGAATAGATGCTAATGATACAGAAACAAATGTTCATGATTCGGAAGGAGAAAACTATGATACGTGATGCATAAAAAGAAAACAATGTTATATATACTCAGACTAAGGTACATGTTCGTGTAACTATGAGAAGACAGCCATCACATATAGAGGAGGTTGGAAATAATATGTGTCTTTCAACTACCATAACATTTTGGTTTTGAGGTTTTTTTTAAAAGATTTTATTTATTTACTTGACAGAGAGAGAGAGCACAAGCAGGCAGAGCAGCAGGCAGAGGGAGAGGGAGAAGCAGGCTCCCCGCTGAGCAGAAAGCCTGATGTGGGGCTCCATCCCAGGACCCCGGGATCATGACCTGAACTGAAGGCAGACGCTTAACTGACTGAGCCACCCAGACACCGCTATAACATTTTGTTAACAAACATCATTATTATAATGCATGTTAAGACATTTATGTATAAAACCTTTTGACCACACTATATGTCAGAAAACCATAGCACATGAGCCTAATTATCACTGAACAAGACAAGAGGGCCTTGGTAAACACTTCCTTAAGACATTATACATGATCAAGGCCTGCCTGCATGGCTCAGTCAGTTAAGTGTCCGCCTTTGGCTCAGATCATGATCTCAGGGTCCTGGGATCTAGCCCCACATTGGGCTCTCTGCTCAGCAGGGAGCTTTTTTCTCCCTCTCCCTCTGCCTGCCACTCCCCCTACTTGTACTCCCTCTCTCTGTGTCAAATAAATAAATAAAATCTTTAAAAAAAAGATTATACATGGTCAAAAGCATGTCACTGGACTGTTGCGTTGACAACCATTTGAATATTTAACACTACTAAACTGTATATTTAAAAGTGGTTAAGATTTTTTATGTGCTTTTTAACCACAACTAAATTTTTAAAAAAGATTTTATTTATTTATTTGACAGAGATAGAGACAGCCAGCGAGAGAGGGAACAGAAGCGGGGGGGGGGGGGTGGGAGAGGAAGAAGCAGGCTCATAGCGGGAGGAGCCTGATGTGGGGCTCGATCCCATAACGCCGGGATCACACCCTGAGCCGAAGGCAGACGCTTAACTGCTGTGCCACCCAGGCGCCCCACACAACTAAATTTTTTAATTAAAAAAATGCTACTGGAACAAGTAGCCTTAGCAAGTTAGAAAATATCTACAAAACAGTCTCCAAGCCTGGTATATATACACAGAAATGTGGCACATTGGCGGGTATTAGCATTAAATGAACATACATCCATGACACATGCTCTGATGACCATCAAACAAGTGCAAACAAGGACTGTAGGATAGCAGACCCTTAAAATTCTTCTTGTGACAAACTTTGTGAATTTTCAATTGACCATAGTGTATAAACTGAAAGCCGTAACACTTAAAGAGCCTTCAAACATGATAAAGTATTCATGTAGCTATAGACGATTATAGTATGCTTAGACAACCATGATGTGTATGAAGAGGTATTTGGTACATCAGTCCTTAACCATGATGTGTGCACACACACTGTGTGTATCATAGCACCCATGATCAGGAATTAAGTGACATGGTTTAGGAGCAGATGACCATACTAGTAGAGTAGACTGCCATGGTGCAGGAACAGAAGGCCATGGTCCAAAAGTAGGCAGTCATGCTCAAAATTTTTCTCACTGGAGCAGAGAGATAAGATATAGATGCAAGTGGCCACAATGAAGAACTGATATCTCTTTAGTAATGATGACCAATAGTGAATAAATAGCTATCTATAGCATATGAACAAAGACGTATATAGCACACACATCCACGGTGAATAAACTGAAAATTACAGCAAAAGAACATCATATAATGACATGGATATTTAAACAACTATGCTGTGTGAACAGAATATAGATTAATACTAGTTTTAAAGTTAGTATAAAGAAGCCAGGCCACGTTGCAAAAGTAGACAACCATGGTATATGGTCCTATAAGTACAGCACATGGATAAACACCAATGACATATGAATTTACAACCAGTAAGCATGTTCAGATAACCATGGGCGCAACAGCAGATGCCTCTGATAGGAGTAGATTGACTATGAAATAGGAGGGGATAACCTTTGTGCAGGCTTGATAATCTTGGTGTTAGGATGGACTATCCATGGTACATGAACACACAATTATGACACATGTTCAAGCCACCATAATACGTGATTGCACAGCCAAAAGAGCAAATGGTTACTCAACCAATTCACTCTGCTCAAGAGCTAAAGGAGAGTGCAAGTTACAAACCAGAGGGAAATATCATCTATAAGCTGATGACTTGCAAATTAGTATCTCTATCCCAGATATCTCCTGCAACCCACATCTGCACTTAGATGTCTGAGAAGCATCTTAAACCTAACGTTAAAATCTGAGGTTCCAATATTCATTCACCTTCCCACACATACAAACCTGGTCCCCTTGCAGTCTTTCCAATATCAGGTAATGGTAATTACTCTTCCATTTGCTCAGAGTAAAAACACTGATGTCATTCTTGACTCCTCTTTTAGTCTCATACCCTACATCCAATCCATCAGCAAGTCTCATTGGCATTCCATTTAAAAAGAAACATATCCAGAACAAAACCACTGGTCATCACCTCTGCTGCTATTACTTGGGCTCAGCATCTTTCGATGAGATCATTGTAAAAGCCTCTTAGCTGGGCTTGTTGATTCTGCCCTTGCTTCCCTATAGTCTTGTCTCTACACAACAGAGTGAACTTTAAAAGTGTTGAGTCAGATCATGACTCTTCTGTGCTCAAAATCCTCCAATTGCTTCCCAGTTCAAAAGCCATGTTATGACCTACAAGGACCTACATGATCTAATCTCCAAATAGCCAGCTAACCTTATCCTCTACTACTCTCCTCTCTTACTCACTCCACTTCAGCCACTGTGCTCTCCTTGCTGCTAATTGGATACACCAGGCATGTTCCAGCTCTAGGACCTTTGCAACTGCTATTGCCTCTACTGGGACTACTCTTCCATCTAATTTCCAGATAATTTTTTCCTTCTCTCACTTCATGTTTTTGCTCAAATATCACCTTTCTCGATGAGGCCTTCCCTGACCACCCTATCTAAAATTTCAATCCCTTCTCACAACCTGGATACTTCCTACACAGTTGCCTGCTCTATTTTAGCCTCATATGCACTTTTTTTTCTTTCTTTAATTTATTTTACTTTTATTTTTTTTAATTTAAATTCAATTAGCCAACATATCATTAGTTTTTGATGTAGTGTTCAATGATTCATTAGTTGCATATAACACCCAGGGCTCATCACATCACGTGCCCTCCTCAATGCCCATCACCCAGTTATCCCATCCCCCCACCCACCTCCCTTTCCACAACCCTCAGTTTGATTCCCGGAGTCAAGAGTCTCTCATGGTTTGTCTCTCTCTCTGATTTCTTCCCAGTTTTCCCTTCCTTCCCCTATGATTCTCTGTGCTATTTCTTATATTCCACATATGAGTGAAACCATATGATAATTGTCTTTCTCTGATTGACTTATTTCACTTAACATAATACCCTCCAATTCCATCCATGTTGACGTAAATGGTAGGTATTCATCCTTTCTAATGGCTGAGTAATATCTCATTTGCACTTCTAATATATATTTTGTGGGGGGTTTTTTGTTGTTGTTGTCTGTTTTTCCAGTACAATATAAGCTCAATGGGGACAAGGAATTTTGCTTGTCTTATTCACGGATATATGCCCAATGCATAGAAGAATGCCTGACAAATAATGCATACTTAATAAATAGTTAATGAATGAATGTTATTTTGAAAAAGTCATATCCATAAATGAGGTAAGACAGTATAAAGATCAGCTTCATACTACCAGATCAAAAGACTACTCGGCACTACCAAACACTAGTCATGTTAGGCTTTAAAGACTTCCTTCTTCAGTGTAAAACGGGAATAATAATATTCATAAGAATTCTAGATTAAATAATATACTTAAAATGCCTGGCTAAAGACCTGCTACCAGGATGAGTCTGCTGTTAGATCCTGTCCAAATACAAATTCATTTTATCACAAACTTTTGAGCATCTGCTATGTACAAGACTCTGATACAGCACATTCTTCAATTAGGATTCGTAAAACTTCTTTACCTCAGTGCCTAGAAACTACCAGATACTGACACTCTGCCCACCAATTCCCCACTTGGATGCTATGAGTCACTATCTGCCAGAACTTTACCTGAACAGAGGCATCCGAATTGCTGCTATTCAGATACTATAAAGCCAACTCTGACATTTCTTTGCCTCAGATTGTCACAAGAGCTTCGTTTGAGGCCATCTAATTCCACTTAGCCTCGAAGCACTGCCATTATTAAAAGCTTTGAAGCCAGAAACATCTTAGTGCCAATTCTTGATATACCACACAGAAATCTGAGATTGGGTGAATGATTTGACTCAACATTCTCATCTATAAAATGTTGATAATGATAATATTGCCATATAGGAGTGTTATGAGAATTAAATGGCATAATTCATGGACAGAATTCAGCATTATGCTTGACAGATAGTAATCCTTGGTCACTGTAAACTACAAGTCAATACCTTGACTTCATGCCCTCCAACGAGCCTCAGCTTTACCCTAATCTAGTCATTCATTCTCATGGTCATATCCTAACTCTTGTCATTACAAATCCATGATTTCAAATAACTATCTGACCACATTTTTTAAACCCTTTTCATCCAGTACCTTTATACTGTCAATTGTTCTACCCTCTTAATCTGTAGTCCCTTGATCCTACCACCTTTAAATTGCCCATTATCACCTTCAAGTTTGTACTTCCTTTCTTGCCCTACTTGAGTTACATACATAGTTCATAATTAATGTCATTAAAATCATTCTCTGGTATGTGTCTTCAACACACTTGCCTCTCTCTTACTCTGTTGTAACTGCCTGGAAAAAACATAAACCAACACTGACCACAACCTCCTCCTCTGAAAGTCCTTGAACCCCATGTTATCACCCTGGTTATACTACACCTCTGACCATTTCTATTCTATCTCCATTGTGGGCTTTCCCATTAGAGGGATACCTCTAAAATTTGAGGTTCCCTGGCTTGGGATTAATACAATTCAAAATATATTTCCTATCAGACACAAAGGATGAAATATCTATAATCTCAGGGCACCTGGTGGCTCAGTCGTTAGGCATCTGCCTTCAGCTCAAGGCGTGATCCCAGTGTTCTGGGATCGAGCCCCACATCAGGCTCGTATGCTGGGAGCATGCTTCTTCCTCTCCCACTCCCCCTGCTGTGTTCCCTCTCTCACTGGCTGTCTCTCTCTGTGTCAAATAGATAAATAAAATATTTTTTAAAAAAAGAAATATCTATAATCTCTACGAAAAAAAGAGCTTAAAACATCTGCAGAGAACAGAATATTATGAATAGTAAAATAGGAGACTTGAAAAAGAACCAAATATAACTTCTGGAAATAAAAAGACTTTGAAAAGCAAAGTGTACATCTTAGTAGGACACATACTACATATAAATAGAAACAGATTGTGTATCTTCTACAGTAGAAGAGGAGAAAAAATAAAATGACTTAAGAAATGTCAGTCCAATAAGAAATAAAAGAAAAAAACATAAAATAGGCATGCTAAATAGAAAACATTACACAATGATAGTTTCTAATTCAGATATATTAGCGATTTTAGTTTCTATAGCTGCATTTGAAATAAAAAGGTTATCAGACTAGATTAAAAATACTAAAACTAAATTAGCTGCATGTTGTTGATAAGTGTCATATCTAAAACACAAAGGAACAGAAAAGCAAAAGCAAAAGCCAAAAGTAATGCTATGCAAATATTAACCGAAACATTATTCTTAATATTCAGTATGTAAAGACTTTAATTCAAAGGTGTTACTAAAGAGGAAAACTCCGTATAGTAAAAGTTTCAATTTAACAAAAAGTGTAATAAAATTCTATACATCTAATAACACAGCTTTAAAATATATAAAGCAAAAATGGACAGAACTACAAAGAAACATAGACATATCTATGATCATAATGGGGTACTTTAACACACCTCTTTCAGAGATTGACAGATTAGACAGATTTTAAAAATCAGGACAGATAGAAAAGATTTTAACAAGATGAGTAACAAATCTGACCTATTGGAAATATACAGAATACTGTATCCATTGATGGCAAAAATACACATTATTTTTAATCTCACTATATATATTTACAAAGATATACAAGACTATAAAGTGAATTAAAACAAATTTCAAATGATTAAAATAATATAGGATATATATACATACACACAGAGGATATCTTATGGATATACATATGAAACTCATGGCCAAATAAAATCAAAATACAAATTAGAACATCATAAGTGTACAATAACAAAATCACTATTAAAACTTATGGCATACAGCCAACAGTACTTAAAGAAAAACGTAGCCTTGAATATGTCTATCAAAACGAAAAAAAAAAAAACTTAATGGGCGAAGAAGATCAAAATAAGCTCATAAGAGTAAAGATATTAATAAAGATCAAAATAACCTTATAAAGATACTAATAAAGATAAGAGCATCAATTTTTGAAATAGAAAATAATTTATAAAATAGATGATTAAGAAAGCCAAAAGTTGATTCATTGAAATAACTAACAAACAGATCAAGAGTGTAGTTCAACAACTTTGTAATAACTTGTTTGAAGATTTAGATGAAACAAATTTCTAGAAAAATATAACTTGCTAAAACAGAATCAAGAAGAAATTAGAGAAAATGAATAGTTCTGTAAGCAGTAAATAAATGGGAATAGTAATAAAAAAAAATATGCCCACAAAGAAAACCCAGGCCCAGATGATTTAACCAGTGGGTTTTGCTGACCATTCAAGGAAGAAATAATGTAAATTATATGTAAATTTATCCATAAATAATAAAAGAGGCAATATCCCTAAATCCCTAAGCATAACCTTAATACTAAATTCTGACAATGACAGCATGAGAAAAGAAAATTACCGGCAAAAATCCAGAAGAAATTTAGCAAATTATATCCAATACCCAAAATGAATAATACATCATGGCCAAATTGGGTTTATCCTAGGTATTCAAAATTAGTTTAATATTAGAATATCAATTAATATAATTCATCTACATCAATAGATTTTTTTAAGTTATGACTATCAATATAAGTAAGACAATAAGGGAATTTCTTTGATTTATTGAAGGGTATCTACAAAACAACCTATAGAAAACAACATACCAAAAAGAGAAATAATAAAAACTGTCCCTTTGAGAACAGGAACATGATGCAACTCCTGTTTTACCTTCCATTAAAAGTCCTAGGTAGTGGAAGAAAATAAGAATAAGAAAAGAGATAAAGATTGGAAAGGAAGAAACAAAACTCATTATCTGAATATGATATAACTGTGTATATAGAAAATCTCAGATAATCAGTAAATAAATTATTGGAATTTGTAAGAGACCTTTTCAAATAGCTGGATACAAAATTAATATCCAGAAGTCAATTAATTCTAAAGATAATTATATGCATATTTTTTAAAATTACATATGTAATAACATAAAGTTAAGAGGTACCATATGATCCAGTAATTTCACTACTGGGTATTTAACCAAAGAAAACAAAAACACTATTTTGAAAAGATATATGGACCCCTATTTTATTGAAGCATTATTTACAATAGCCAAGATATGGAAACAACCCAAGCGTCCATCCATAGATGAATGGATAAAGAAGATGTAGTGTATATATACAATGGAATATTAGTCAGCCATAAAAAAGAATGAGCTCTTGCTATTTGCAACAACATGGGTTGACCTACAGGGTATAATGCTAAGTGAAATAAGTCAGACAAATATCATGTGATTTCACTCATAAGTGAAATTTAAGAAACCACAAAGAAAAGAAAGAGATGAACAACAACAAAAACCAGACTCTTAAATACAGAGAATAAACTGATGGTTGCCAGACAGGAGGTGGTTGGGGGTGATGGCCAAAATAGATAAAGGAGATTAAAAGCACCTATATCATGATGAGTCCTGAGTAATATATATAATTGTTGAAACATTAGATTGTATACCTGAAACTAATATAACACTCTATGCTAATTATATTTCAATTTAAAAAATCACCCAGGCCTAGAAATAAATCTAACAAATGATGTACAGAGCCTCTGTAAGATAAAACTATGGAATGGCAAAGAGATGAGGAAGACCTAAATAAATGCAGAAATACAACTTTAAACACAATATTGTCAAGTTGTCAATACTGCTCGATTTATTTTTTGATTGGTCAGGTTTGACAAGCTGACTCAAATTTTGCATGGAAATGCAAAGGGCCAAGAGTATCTTTCTGAAGTCCTGAAGAAGAATAAGGTAACAGGACTTGCTCTATTAATATCAATACTGATTTAAAAAAATTGTAATGGAGCAGAAGGATATTGATGCCAGGAGAGACAAAGAGAAAAGTGAATTCAGAAAGAAATCTAGACATTTATGGACATTTGATTTATGACTGAGGTAGCACTGAAGAACTGTCTGGTAAATACAGGATTTTCAATAAATGGTGCTAGGACAACTGGTTATTTTCATACCTCATACAACAATTAAACTGGAACCTTACCCAGGGCATACAAAAATTTATTACAGGTGGGTTGAAGATTTAAACATGAAAGTTAAACTATAAGACTACATAATAGAAGTGAACTTCTTCAGAAATTTGGAGTAAGAAAGTGTTTCTTAAACATCCACAAAGTGCTATTTATAAAGGAAGTAACTAATAAAACAGTATATTAAAATTCAGACCTCTGTTCATCAAAAGATGTAAGAAAAAGGAGTAAAGAACAACCATGGAATGTTATATTCTTGTCACACAACATACACATATTTGTTAAAGAAACAGTATCTAAAATATGTGAAGAATTCCCATAACACCAAAAGAAAAAGAGAGAAAATCAAATAACAAAAATGTATGAAAGACTTGAAGAGGTACTTCACGAAAGAGGAACTACAAATTATTTTTAACCTTAAGAAAAAGTGTTTTTATTAGTAATCATGGAAATAATTAGAGCCATAATAAATTATACCTTCATTGACTGACAAAAATTTTAAAGTCTCATAAATATCAAGTTTGACAAAGATATGAAGCAAAAGGAATTCTCCTACACTCTTGGTGGGGGTCTAAAATGGCACAAACTCCTTCCAGAAAAGTTTGACATTAGACTATGAAGTTGATAACACACATACCCATGATCCACATTTCTACTGCTAGACATATGGGAGGGAGTTATTTACTTATATCAGAGCATGTTCTGGAGAGACAGGGAATGCAGGGAGACCCCTCAAGGAACAAAGGAGTTAGAAGGTAGCATTTCCCTCCTCACCCCAGCATAAACACATGGCCACATACAGGAACCAGCCCAGCACCTACACTCCCTACCTACATGCTTATTCCAAGCCCTGCCCCCCTATGATTCAGCAAATCCATCCTTCCCAGTCACACTTGCCTCAGTCCTCTTGCTGCAGATCCCCTCCCCCAGAAGACTGGTGCAAGCCCTGCCAACACCAATCTCCTGACCCGCACATTTTGCAGGGCCTCAATTTTGGCAGCAATGGCAGGTCTTATTTCACAAGCAGACCAGCACACTCCTTGTTAAAATGTGCCCTACTGTGGCTGGGACCAAACACTGACCACAACAGCAAAGAGAACCTCTGTGGATGACTAAAGGAGGTGCACCAGGACTCAAGAGCAGGGCAAGGCCAGCACACATAGGAGACACTCCCTGAAGGGGAAACTGCACTGCAGGGCACAAGAGAACTTCTTCTTCATGAGGCAATTACTTTCAAGAATAAGAAGACATAGCTGAACTTCCTAACACAGAGAAACAGACACTAAGATTTAGATAAAATTAGGAGACAGAGGAATATGTCCCAAATGAAAGCAGAGGACAAAACCACAGCAAGAGACCTAAGAAAAATGGACATAAGTAATATGCTGGTTAGAGAATTTAAAGCAATGATCATAAAGATACCACTGGACTTGAGAAAGTATAGATGACATCAATGAGACCTGTAACAAAGAGATAAAAAAGAATCAGTCAGGTGAACAACACAATAAATGAAATTAAAAATACACTTGATGGAATAAACAGCAGGATAAATGTAGAAGAACAAATCCGTGAACTGGAACCCAAAGAACAGGAAAGCAATCAATTTGAGTGAGAGAAAAAAAATCATGCAAGTTGAGAATAGAGTTGGGGAACTGAGTGATTTCATCAACTGTAATAACACTCACATTACAGGGATCCCAGAAAAGAGAAAAGGAGATAAATTTTATTTGAAGAAATAATAGCTGAAAATTTCCCAAATCTGGGGAAGGAAACAGATCTAGGAGGCACAGAGATCCCGCAACAAATTTAAGCCTAGGAGGTCCACATTAAGACACATAGCAATTAAAATGGAAAAAAACGTAGTCACAAAAAAAAATTCTAAAAGGATCAAGGGGGCACCCGGGTGGCTCAGTCTGTTAAGCATCTGCCTTTGGCTCAGGTCATGATCTCAGGGTCCTGGGATTGAGCCCCATGTTGGGCTCCCTGTCCAGTGGGAAGCCTGCTTCTCCCTCCCTCTCTGCAGCTCCCCCTACTTATGCTCTCTCTCTCTCTCAAATAAATAAAATCTTTTTTTAAAAATAAAGAGAAAATAAGACAGTTATATACAAGGGAAACCCCATAAGTCTATGTACAGACTTTTTTTTTAAAATGATTTTTTATTATATTACGTTAGTCACCATACAGTACATCCCCAGTTGCCGATGTAAGGCTCGATGATTCATTAGTTGTGTATAACACCCAGTGCACCATGCAATATGTGCCCTCCTTACTACCCATCACCGGCCTATCCCATTCCCCAACCCTCCTCCCCTCTGTGGCCCTCAGTTTGTTTCTCATAGTCCATAGTCTCTCATGTTTCATTCCCCCTTCTGATTATACTCCCTTTCTTTATCCCTTTCTTCCCTTACCGATCATCCTAGTTCTTATGTTCCATAGATGAGAGAAATCATATGATAGTTGTCTTTCTCTGCTTGACTTATTTCACTTAGCATTATCTCCTCCAGTGCCGTCCATGTTGCAGCAAATGTTGAGAACTCATTCTTTCTGATAGCTGAGTAATATTCCATTGTATATATGGACTACAACTTCTTAATCCAGTCATCTGTTGAAGGGCATCTCGGCTCCTTCCACGATTTAGCTATTGTGGACATTGCTGCTATGAACATTGGGCTGCATATGGCCCTTCTCTTCACTACGTCTGTATCTTAGGGGTAAACACCCAGTAGTGCAATGGCTGGATCATAGGGTAGCTCAATTTTTAACTTTTTAAGGGACCTCCACACTGTTTTCCAGAGTGGCTGTACCAACTTGAATTCCCACCAACAATGGAGGAGGGATCCCCTTTCTCCACATCCTCTCCAACAATTGTTGTTTCTTGCCTTGTCTATTTTTGCCATTCTAACTGGCGTAAGGTGGTATCTCAGTGTGGTTTTGATTTGAATTTCCTCGATGGCTAATGATTTTCAACATTTTTTCATGTGTCTGTTAGCCATTTGTATGTCTTCATTGGAAAAGTGCCTGTTCATATCTTCTGCCCATTTTTTGATTTGTTTATTTGTTTCTCGTGTATTGAGTTTGAGAAGTTCTTTGTAGATCTTGGATACCAGTCCATTATCTGTAGTGTCATTTGCAAATATATTCTCCCATTCCGTGGGCTGCCTCTTAGTTTTTCTGACTGTTTCCTTGGCTGTGCAGAAACTTTTAATTTGATGAAGTCCCATAAATTCATTTTATCTTTTGTTTCTCTTGCCTTTGGGGATGTGTCATGAAAAAGGTTGCTTTGGCCGATGTCGTAGAGGTTGCTGCCTATGTTCTCCTCTAGGATTTTGATGGATTCCTGTCTCACATCAAGGTCTTTCATCCATTTGGAGTTTATTTTTGTGTATGGTGTGAGATAGTGGTCAAGTTTCATTCTTTTGCATGTAGCTGTCCAATTTTCCCAGCACCATTTATTGAAGAGACTGTCTTTTTCCCACCAGATGTTTTTTCCTGCTTTATCAAATATTAGTTGCCCAAAGAGCTGAGGGTCCATTTCTGGGCTCTCTAAACTGTTTCATTGGTCTATGTGTCTGTTTTTGTGCCAGTACCATGCTATCTTTGTGATCACAGCTTTGTAGTACAGCTCGAAATCCGGCATTGTGATGCCCCCAGCTTTGTTTTTCCTTTTCAACAGTTCCTTGGAGATTCGGGGCCTTTTCTGTTTCCATACAAATTTAAGGACTATTTGTTCCAGTTCTTTGAAAAATGTCATCGGTATTTTGATCGGGATAGCATTGAAAGTGTCGATTGCTCTGGGTAGCATGGACATTTTAACTATGTTAATTCTTCCGATCCATGAGCATGGAATATCTTTCCATCTTTTTATGTCTTCCTCAATGTCTTTCAAGAGTGATTTATAGTTTCTAGAATATAGGTCCTTTACGTCTCTGGTTAAGTTAATTCCAAGGTAACGTATGGTTTTTGGTGCTATTGTAAATGGGATGGATTCCCTAATTTCTCTTTCTTCGGTCTCGTTATTCGTGTATAGAAATGCAACTGATTTCTGAGCATTGATTTTGTATCCCGCCACATTACTGAATTGCTCTATAACTTCTAATAGTTTGGGAGTGGCTTCTTTTGGGTTTTCCATATAGAGTATCATGTCATCTGCAAAGAGAGACATTTTGACTTCTTCTTTACAGATTTGAATACCTTTGATCCCTTTTTGTCGTCTGATTGCTGTTACAAGGACTTCTAGTACTATGTTGAATAATAGTGGCGAGAGTGGGCATCCTTGTCGAGTTCCTGATCTTAAGGGAAAGGCTTCCAGCTTTTCCCCATTGAGAATAATATTTGCAGTAGGCTTTTCATAGATGGCTTTTATGAGATTGAGAAATGTACCCTCTATTCCTACACTCTGAAGGGTTTTAATCAGGAAAGGATGCTGTATTTTGTCAAATGCTTTTTCGGCATCGATTGAGAGGATCATATGGTTCCTGAGTCTTTTCTTGTTGATATGATGTATCACGCTGATTGATTTGCGAATATTGAACCACGCTTGCATCCCAGGTATGAATCCCACTTGATCGTGATGGAGAATCCTTTTAATGTACTGTTGGATTCTATTAGCAAGTATCTTCTTGAGGATTTTGGCGTCCATATTCATTAGGGAAATCGGTCTGTAATTCTCCTTTTCGAGGGGGTCTTTGCCTGGTTTGGGGATCAAGGTAATATTGGCCTCATAGAATGAGTTTGGTAGCTTTCCTTCTGTTTCTATTTTTTGAAATAGCTTTAGGAGAATAGGTATTATTTCTTCTTTGAATGTTTGGTAGAATTCCCCAGGAAAACCATCCAGGCCTGGAGTTTTGTTATTTGGAAGGTTGTTTATCACTGACTCAATTTCTTCATAATTAATTGGCCTATTTAAGAAATCAATTTCTTCCTGTTTCAATCTTGGAAGTTTATAGGTTTCCAGGAAGGATTCCATCTCTTCCAGATTGCTTAGTTTATTGGCATATAGCTGTTGATAAAAATTTCTAATAATCCTTCCAATTTCAATGGTGTTCGTCGTGACCTCTCCTTTTTCATTCATAATTTTAATAATCTGGGTCCTTTCTGTTTTCTTTTGGATAAGTCTTGCCAGTGGTCTGTCAATTTTATTGATTCTCTCCAAGAACCAGCTGCTAGTCCTGTTGATCTGCTCTACTATACTTCTGGTTTCTGCTTGATTGATTTCAGCTCTAATTTTGGTCAACTGCTTCCTCGTGCGTGGATTAGGCCTGTCCCTCTGTTGCTGTTCCAGCTTCTTGAGGTGAGAATATAAAAACTGCATTTTAGATTTTTCTGTTCTTTTGAGTGAGGCTTGGATGGCTATGTATTTCCCCCTTAGGACTGCCTTTGCAGTATCCCATAGGTTTTGGACTGTTGTATTTTCATTCTCATTGGTCTCCATAAATTGTTTAATTTGATTTTTGATTTCCTGGTTTATCGAGTCATTCCTGAGCAGGATGGTTCTTAGTCTCCAAGTGTTTGAGTTTCTTCCAAATTTTTCCTTGTGGTTGAGTTCCAATTTCAGAGCGTTGTGGTCTGAGAATATGCAGGGGATAATTTCAATCTTTTGATATCGGTTGAGACCTGTTTTGTGTCCCAGAATATGGTCTATTCTTGAGAATGTTCCATGGGCATTAGAATAGAATGAGTATTCTTTGGTTCTGGAGTGTAGTGTTCTATATATATCTATGAGGTCCAACTCGTCGAGTATGGCATTCAAAGCCTTTGATTCTTTGCTTAGTTTTTGCCAGGGTGTTCTGTCTATTTCTGAGAGTGGAGTGTTGAGGTCCCCTACTATTAATGTATTTTTATTTATATGTCTCTTTATTCTGGTTAAGAGTTGGCTTGTGTATCTTGCTGCTCCCCTGTTGGGGGCATATATATTTATAATTGTCATATCCACTTGTTGAATACTTCCCTTAAGAATAATATAGTGCCCTTCTCCATCTCTAACTATAGTCTCTAGTTTAAAATCCAATCTATCTGATATGAGAATTGCTACCCCAGCTTTCTTTTGAGGTCCATTTGCGTGAAAGATGGTACTCCATCCCCTTACTCTCAGTCTGAATGCATCTTTGGGTTCGAAATGAGTCTCTTGTAGACAGCAAATGGATGGGTCATTTCTTTTTATCCAATCGCAACCCTGTGGCGTTTAAAGCAAGAATTTAAACCATTAATGTTAAGACTGAGTACTGAGAGATATGCTTTTAATGATGCCATGTTGCCAGTAAAGTCTTTGTATTGGCTGTGACTTTCTGTTCTGTATCACTCTTGGGGCCTTTTTACTTTTATAGAACCCCCCGTAATATCTCCTGTAGGGCTGGTTTCGTGGTTATGAAATTGGTTAGTGACTGGCGATTCTGAAATGTCTTTATTTCTCCATCAATTCTGAATGACAGCCTTGCTGGATAAAGGATCCTTGGCTGCATGTTTTTCTCTGAAAGAGCTTTAAATATGCTCCCCCAACCCTTTCTCTCATTCCAGGTCTGTGTAGACAGGTTTGACGTAATTCTGATGCCTTTGCCTTGGTACGTGAGAAATTCTTTGCCCTGGCCGCTTTCAATACTGTATCCTTGGATCTAATATTTGCGAAATGCACTATGACGTGACGTGGCGTAGGTTTGTTGTGGTTGAGCTTGGGAGGTGTCCTCTCTGCCTCTTGGACACAAATGTTTGTTTCCCTCGCTAGATTAGGGAAGTTTTCAGCTACAATTTGTTCAAATATCTCTTCTAGACCTCTGTTTTTCTCCACCCCCTTGGGGATGCCGATGATTCTAACATTGGATCATTTCATTGAGTCAGTAATCTCCCATAGCCAACATTCGTGGGCGTGGAATTTTTTAAGAGCATCTTCTATTTTCATTTTTTCCTCTATTAACCCATCCTCCAATTCACTAACCCGTTCCTCTGCTTCGGTGACCCTGGCCGTCAGAGCCTCTAGTTTTGCCTGCATTTGGCTCATAGAATTTTTAATTTCTGTCAGATTCGCTCTCATTTCTGACCTTAGGGATTCTATATTCTCAGAAACCTTTCCGTTAATACTTTTTTCAATTCTGCTCATCATTTTGACCATCATTACTCTGAATTCAATTTCTGATAATTTGGTTACATCCATATCCATTATTTCTGTGGCAGAGGACACAGACTCACTGTCTTTTCTTTGCTGGGGGGAGCTTCTCCTTCTTGTCATTCTGATGAGGGGAGGTTGCGGGGTTGTCCAGAGCCCAAATTGTTGACTGGGTCCCAGGCCGTGCCCCTTGTTTTATAGGGATCTTAGAGATGTGGGCTTCTTCTTTAAAGATTTTATTTATTTATTTATCTGAGAGAGGGAGACAGACAGTCAGCAAGAACGGGAACAGAAGCAGGGGAGTGGGAGAGGAAGAAGCAGGCTCCCAGAGGAGGAGCCGGATGAGGGACTCCTTTCCGGAACGCTGGGATCACGCCCTAAGCCAGAGACAGGCGCTCAATGACTGCGCCACCCAGGGGCCCTGGGTTGTGGGCTTCTTGATTTTTCAGCCTGCCTTCTGTGTTCTGGGGGAGGGGCCTGCCACACCGATACTCAGGCAACCCTGTTTGGGTAGGGTCTCCGTTTCCCCCGTGAGAGGGGATGGGGATGGGCACTCTCTGAGCCGGTATTTCCAGGCTTTTGTTCTCTGTCGGCTTTCCCTGGAGGTCGGCTATGCCTCTTCTGAGAGTCAGAGCAGAAGAGGCTGCATTGTCACAGAACAGAGGGATTGCGGCCCGTTCTCCACTGATGTTCTGGCCACTTTAACTCTGTTACTGTGGGTGCTGCTCAACCCTGCAGCGTCCCGGGATGTGCGCCCCACACCCGGCGTCCCTGCCCTCACTTCCAGGGCCGGCGCGTCTCTGTCCTTTGTGTTTCTAATGCCACCAGCCACCGGCCGCCCTGCGCGCTCCCGGGTCTCCCGGTCTCAGTCTATGCCCGGTGAGCACACCGCGATTCCGGAGTTCCGTGAGAAGCCTGGTGGTGCGCGCACCCGGTTCAGGGTCTCAGTCTGCTGTTTCGCAGGTGCCGACCGCGAGTCCGCCTGCTCCCCCATGCAGGTGGCCCACCAGCCGCCCCACGCACGCTCCGGGAGTTCCCGGTCTCAGTCTGGATCCCGTGAGCGCACCGGGATTCCAGTGTTCCGCGAGATGCCTGGTGGCGCGTGTTCATGGCTCACCGGTCTCAGTCCGCTCTCTCGCGGGTGCCCTCTGTGAGTCCGCCCGCTCCCCCGTGCAGGTGGCTGCCGCTTCCCAGCGCCCAAATGCGGCGGCTCCCTCCCCCTTCCGTTTATCTTCCGATATCTGTGTGCGGTTTTACGGCTCCCCTCTTGGTACCTCAACACTCAGCGCTGGAGATGTTCATTTGTAGAGATCCAGATGTATCTTCCTGCATCTCAGGCTGATTCCGTGGTTATTTAGGCTGGTCTGTTACCTATCCAGCTCGACTCAGGGGACCGGCTGAAAAAGGGGTCCCCTACTCCTCCGCCATCTTAACTCCTCCAAAAATCTCTCTATGTACAGACTTTTTAGCAGAAACTTTGCAGGCCAGAAGACTGTGGCATGATATATTCAAAGTGCTATATGGGAAAAATCTGCAGCCAAGAATACTCTATCCAGCAAGGCTGTCATTCAGAAGAGATACAGAGTTTCTCAAACAAAAATTAAAGGAATTCAGGACCACTAAACCAGCCCTACAAGACATATGAAAAGGGACTCTTTGAGTAGAAAGAATGGACCATAAGTGAGAGTATGAATAGTAGGAAACACAAAGGTAGTACAAATAAGTATTTCTATAAAAATCAGTCAAGGGATTCACAAAATAAAGGATATAAAATATGTCACCATATACTTAAAATGGGGTGGGGGGAGAGGAGTAAAGAATGGGCTCAAATGTAAGTGACCATCAATTTCATATAGAATGCTATAAGCAGATGTTATATACAAATGTAATAGCAACCATAAATCAAAAATCAAAAACTGGTAATATATATGCAAAGAATAAAGGATTCCAAGTATATCATAAAAGAAAGCCAGTAAACAATGAAAGCGAGTGAGAGAAGAAAGGATCAGAGAAAAACTACAAAAACAACCATAAAACAAGTAGCAAATAGCAATGCATACATACTTATCAATAATTACTTTGGATGCAAATGGACTAAATGTTCTAATCAAAAGATGTAGGGTATCAGAGTGGATAAAAAAAACAAGACCCATCTATAAGCTGCCTACAAGAGACCCATTTCAAACCTAAAGACACCTGCAGGTTGAAAGTGAGGGAATGAAGAAACAACTATCAAGCAAATGGAAGTCAAAAGGAAGCCAGGGTAGCAACAAGTATACTGGACAAAATAGCCTATAAAACAGAGATGAAAAAGGATGCTATATAAGAAAAAAAAAAGGCACAGGGGCACCTGGGTGGTGCAGTCAGTTAGGTGTTCAACTCTCAGTTTGAACTCAGATTGTGATCTCAGGGTTGTAAGACCAAGCCAAGCCCTGCGCTGGGCTTTGCATTCAGTGTGGAGTCTGCTTGGGATTCTCCCTCCCTCTTCCTGCCCCTCCCACTTGTGCTTGCTCTCACTCTCTCTCTCTCTTGAAAATAAATAAATAAATCTTTAAAATAATAATAATAATTATTATTATTAATTATAAATGGGACAATCCAACAAGAAGATATCACAATTGTAAATATTCATGCACCTAACATGGGAGCACCCAAATACATAAAATAGTTATTAACAAACATAAAGGAACTAATCAGTAGTAACAGAATAATAGTAGGGAACTTTAACACCCCACTCATATCCCTTGACAGATCATCCAAACAGAAAATCAATAAGGAAAGAGTGGCTTTGAATGACACACTGGACCAGATGGATTAACAGATATATTCAGAACATTTCATCCTAATACAGTACAAGACACATTTTTTTCATGTGTGCATGGAACATGCTCTAGAATAGATCACATATTAGGCCACAAAACAAGTCTCAACAAATTCAAAGGGATTGAAGTCCCATCTTTCATCTTTTCTGACCACAACACTATGAAACTAGAAATCAACCACAAGAAAAAAATCTGGAAATGGCACAAATTCATGGAGGTTAAGCAACATGCTACTAAACAATGAATGGGTCAACCAAGAAAGCAAAGAAGAAATCAAAAAGTATATGGAAACAAATGAAAATGAAAATAAAATAGTCTAATACCTTTGGGATGCAGCAAAAGCAGTACTAAGAGGAAAGTTTATAACAAACAGGCCTACCTCAAGAAGCAAGAAATATCTCAAATAAACAACCTAACCATATACCTAAAGGAGCTAGAAAAAGAAAAAACAAAACCTCAAATCAGCAGAAGGAAGAAAATAATAAATATTAGAGCAGAAATAAATGATATAGAATCTAAAAAAAAAGAAAACCAGGGGCGCCTGGGTGGCGCAGTCATTAAGCATCTGCCTTCAGCTTAGGGCGTGATCCCGGAGACCTGGGATCGAGCCCCACGTCAGGCTCCTCTGCTGGGAGCCTGCTTCTTCCTCTCCCACTCCCCCTGCTTGTGTTCCCTCTCTCGCTGGCTGTCTCTCTCTGTCAAATAAATAAATAAAATCTTTAAAACATAAATAAATAAAAATTTTAAAAAACACAATAGAACAGAACAATGAAACCAGGAGCTGGTTCTTTGAAAAGATTTTAAAAAATGATAAATCTCTATCCAGACTCACCAAGAGAGAGAGAGAGAAGACTCAAACAAATCAGAAATGAAAGGAGAAATAACCAACACCACAGAAATACAAACAATTTTAAGAGAATATTATGAAAAATTACATGCCAATAAATTATACAACCTAGAAGAAATGGATAAATTCCTAGAAACATACAGCCTACTAAAACTGAAGTGGAAAATAATAGAAAATTTGAACAGAATGATTACCAGCAATGACATGGAATCAGTAATCAAAAAACACTTCAAACAAACAAAAATCCAGGACCAGAAAGCTTCACAGGTAAATTCTACCAAACATTTAAAGAAGAGATAATACCTATTCTTCTGAAACTATTCCAAAAAAAAGAAAAGAAAAGGAAAGAAAATTTCCAAATTCATTCTAAGTGGCCATCATTTCCCAGATAACAAAACATATAAAGACACCACTAGAAAATAACTTCAGGCACATATCCCTGATAAACATAGATGCAAAAACCCTCAACAAAATATCAGCAAACTGATTTCAACAATACATTAAAAAAAATCATTCACCACGATCAAGTAGGATTTATTCTTAGGATGCAAGGGTGTTTCAATATTTTCAAATCAATCAACATGATACATCACATCAATAAGAGAAAGGATCGAGACCATATGATCATTTCAATAGATGCAGAAAAAGCATTTGACAAAGTACAACACACATTCATGATAAAAACTCTCAGCAAAGTAGGTTTAGAGGGAGCATACCTAAATACAATAAAGGCCTTATATGCAAAACACACAGTGAACATCATCCTCAATGGGGAAAATCTGAGATCTTTTCCCCAAAGGTCAGGAACAAAACAAGGATGTCCACTCTCACCACTTTCATTCAACATAGTACTGGAAGTTCTAAACGCAGCAATCAGACAACATAAAGAAATAAAAGGCATCCAAATCAGTAAGGAAGAAGTAAAATTCTATTTGCAGGTTACATGATACTCTGTATAGAAAGCCCTAAAAACTACGCCCAAAACCGACATGAACTGATAAATGAATTCAGTAAAGTCATAGGATACAAAATCAATCTAGAAAGCTGTTTCATTTCTTTTTTATTTAAAGTCAATTAGCCAACATATAGTACATCATTAGTTTCAGATGTAGAGTTCAATAATTCATCAGCCTCATACAACACCCAGTGCTCATCACATCTGTTGCATTTCTATACACTAATAATGAAGCAGCAGAAAAAGAAATTAAGAAAAAAAAATCTCATCTAAAATTGCAGTAAAAATAGTAAAATACCTAGGAATAAACTTAACCAAAGAAGTTGAAGACCCATAATCTGAAAACTACAAAACACTGACGTAAAAAATTGAAGATTACACAAGGAAATGGAAAGACATTCCATGCTCATGGATTAGGGAAATAAGTATTGTTAAAATGTCTATACTACCCAAAGCAATCTACACATTTAATGCAAATCCTATCAAAATACCAACAGCATTTTTCACAGAACTAGAACAAACAATTCTAAAATTTGTATGGAACCACGAAAGACCCCAAATAGACAAAGCAATCTTGAAAAAGAAAAGCAAAGTTGGAGGCATCACAATTGCAGACTTCAAGTTGCATTACAAAGCTGTAGTAATCAAAACAGTATGGTACTGGCACAAAAATAGACACACAGATCAATAGAACAGAAGAGAAAACCCACAAAAGGACCCTTAATTCTATCATCTACTAATCTTTGGCAAAGCAGGAAAGAATAATAGGAAAAAGACAGTCTTTTCAATAAATCGTGTTGGAAAAACTGGACAGCAACATGCAAAAAAATGAAACCGGACCACTTCCTCCCACCATACACAAAAATAAATTCAAAATAGATTAAAGATCTAAATGTAAGACAAGAAACCATTAAAATCCTAGAAGATGGGAATGCAAGCCAGTGCAGCCACTCTGGAAAACAGTATGGAGTTTCCTCAAAAGGTTGAAAATAAAGCTACCCTATGGCCCAGCAATTGCACTACTGAGTATTTACCCCAAAGATACAAATGTAGTGATTCAAAAGGGCACCTGTACCCCAATGTTTATAGCAGCAATGTCCACAATAGCCAAACTATGGAAAGAGCCCAGATGTCCACTGACAGATGAATGGATAAAGAAGATGTGGTATATATACACAATGGAATATTATGCAGCCATCAAAAATTGAATCCTTGCCCTTTGCAATGATGTGGATGGAACTACAGGGTATTATGCGAAGCAAAATAAGTTAGAGAAAGGTAATTATCATATGATCTCATTGATATGTGGAATTTAAGAAACAAGGCAGAGGATCATAGGGGAAGAGAGGAAAAACTGAAACAAGATGAAACCAGAGAGGGAGACAAACCATAAAAGACTCGTAATCTTAGGAAACAAACTGAGGGTTGCTGGAGGGGAGAAGGGTGGGGGGATGTGATAACTGGGTGATGGACACTGGGGAGGGTATGTGTTGTAATGAGTTCTGGGAATTATATAAGACTGATGAATCACACACTTGTACAAATAATACATTATATAGGCTGGTGATGGGTATTAAGGAGGGCACATATTGCATGGTGCACTGGGTGTTATACGCAAGTAATGAATCATGGAACTTTACATCGAAAACTAGGGATGTACTGTATGGTGACTAACATAATATAATAAAAATATTATTATAAAAAATAATATATTATAGTTAATAAAAATAAATAATAAATAAAAATAAATAATAAAACGAACATGCATTGCATTGCAAAAAAATCCCAGAAGAGAGCAAAGGCAGTAATTTTTTTTAATGATTTTTTATTATATTATGTTAGTCACCATACAGTACATCCCCGGTTTCCGATGTAAGGCTCAATGATTCATTAGTTGTGTATAACACCCAGTGCACCATGCAATACGTGCCCTCCTTACTACCCAGTAAGTTTTTTTGACATCAGCTGTAGCAACAGTTTTCTAGATATGTCTCCCGAGGCAAGGGAAACAAAAGCAAAAATAAACTACTGGGACTTCATCATAATAAAAATCTTCTGCACAGCAATGGAAACAGTCAACAAAACTAAAAGGCAACCTGTGGAATGGGAGAAGATATTTGCAAATGACACTACAGATAAAGGTTTCGTACCCAAAATATATAAAGAACTTATGAAACTCAACACCCCAAAAATGAATAATCATTTAAAAATGGGCAGAAGACATGAACAGACATTTGTCCAAGGAAGATATCCAGATAACTAACAAACACATGGAAAGATGCTCAACATCACTCATCATCAGGGAAATGCAAATCAAAATTACAATGAGATATTACCTCACAGCTGTCATAGTGGCTTAAATCAACAACACAAGAAACAACAGGTGTTGGTGAGGATGTGGAGAAAGAGGAACCGTCTTGCACTGTTGGTGGGAGTGAAAACTGGTGCAGCCACTCTGGAAAACAGTATGGAGGTTCCTCAAAAAGTTAAAAATAGAACTACCTTATGATCCAGCAATCACACTAGTGGGTATTTACCCAAAGAATACAAAAACACTAATTCAAAGGGACACATGGACCCCTATGTTTATAGCAGCATTATATAAGATTGCTACAGATTAGACATTACTTAGACATTACTAAGAGTTTAGCCATAAAACCACATGAATTAATGATCTGTTACAATAATCAGGACCCAACTATGGATTATCAACTTACATGTGCTCAGTTGACATTGACCATAAAGGAGCAGATGTTTATATGCATAAGTTGACAACCATTGTATATGAGAAATCATTAACATTTTAAGAGACTCAGGATGCACACTGAAGTGGCAATGGTAAATGAGTAGATGGCCATACTGAATAAAAGAATCCATGATGTTACCATGAAGTCATTCAACCATGGAACATGTCATAGCAGTGCTGGAGCACATGATGATAGAATAGTAATTCAGATAGATACTGCATATGATTAAAAAAAATACTAAAACAATTGAATTTGCTTCAGGAGCAGATGCAACAATGCAAGAGTACATGCTCAAGCACCCATGGTGCATGAATAGTTACTACTCAAGTTTGAGCAGCTGATCATGGTGGACCCTTAAACAACCCACAACACATGCTGAAAGGCATGAAACAGTAGACATTTGGACATGAAAAAGGAGAATAGTGATAAAAAGTAGGCAATCATGTACATGAGCCAATTATCTAATGCTTTCAATCCCTCATTCTCAGGACCGGTATAGACAATCATAGTTCAAGCACATAATAAATAAGTACACTTCTACAACTTAAGACAGAAAGAAATAATACTAATGATCTGCTTACTGAAGTATATGTGTTAAATGAATCAAATACGCACAAAACATGAAAGAAATGAATGAGTTTGACCCAGAAATAGAGGGTAATAATGTAAAAGGGACCACCCTGGCATTGATCAAAAAGGCACATGAATACCCACCAATGGCTTTTTAAGAAATTAACCGCAATGCATACCAAACAATCTCAGAACATAACTGAAACTTGTGAAACAGGAGGAAACAGCCATGGTGTAGGAATAAATGGACACAAAAAAGATGCAATCACAAATGCTGCTATGTGACAAAAACATGGAGCATAAGTTTTTTAAAATTGGCTTTGTTCTGGGAACTAAAGGAATTAATGCAAATGGAGATTCCATGGTGCATACCCAAATGACCACAGTGCACAATGAAGATGCACTACTGGAGTGTGAGCATTTGACAATGATGTACAATCAGGAAGCCCTGTGAATAAGCTAATAGTTATATAGGAGGAGATAGCAATGATTCAAGAGCAGAGCTATATCACCCAGGTGCAGGCAGTAATTGATAATATGAAGGAATATAGCAGATAGCAATGAGGCAAAAGGAGACCATTAACACTATATAATCACAATGCTTCTCAGAAAACTGCAAAATAAGCTCTTAGCCATGATATAGTTAGATGGGGTGGGAACAGACAGCAGTGATGGAGAAGAAGAATACCTTAGTGCAGGACCTGAAAAGCAACATGCATAAGCTAATGCATGGTCCAAAGTACAGAAGATAGCATTCTCACTACAGGATCAAATAATAGTGATTGATGCTAAGAAAGTTGTGATATATCATATGGAGGATGAGTACAGTAAATGATCAAAAACTTAAAGAAGCAGAGAATCACAGTTTAGAGCTTGTTCACCTGGATATGGCATAACATCAAAAAACTACAATACAGGAACAGCAATTTGGGAGCAAAAGCAGGTGAAAATAATGAAAAGGGAAACAATACAGTATATATTCAAATAGCAATGGGGTATGAACAAGCATCACTGGCCCTTGAGCTTCTAATGTACAATCAAATAACTTCAAAATATATGCTGAGAGCCAGGATACAGAGGCGAAAGGATGATACAGAAACTGACAGTAATAATAGGAAGCCATAAAAAGGGAGTTCAAAACAAATTTGCTACATAAACTTATTTCCATAACACCAAAAATGGCAATCTCATTACAACAGTAGACACGATTATGTCATATACAAAAACCATGGTATATGAGCACATCAGATAAATGTGATGCACATACAAGTATGTTATAGGAGAAGTTAGAAATAGTAGGTAGAGAAAGCCATAGAATAATACTTACTGAAACACCACTTGATACAATGTTTAAGAAATTATAAAATAAGATGACATGGCATGGCCCAAGAACAGATGGCAATGACCCAAACATGACATCATGGCAAATTCTCAGACATCTGTGTGGTGTAAAGACACCATGAGTGCTTAAACATTTGACTATAATGTAAACCAAGACAATCTCAGAACATAGGTTGTCACTCCTAATATAAAGAACAGAGGGAAACAATACTAGTATAATAATAATGCCAATGATGATGATAATAGTTTATATTTATTTAGTACTCATTTTATGCCAGGAACTAAGAACTTTACATATACTAACTACTTTACTTTCTTTTTTTAAGACTTTGTTTATTTGTCAGAGAGAGAGAGAGAAAGTACAAGCTGGGGGAGGAGCAGAGGCAGAGGGAGAAGCAGGCTCCCCACTCAGCAAGGAGCCTGATGGGGACTCGATCCCAGGACCCTAGGTTCATGATGGGAGCTGAAGGCATATGCTTAACCAACTGAGCCACCCCAGCATCCCAATAACTACTTTACTTTCACAACAAACATATGAAGTAGGTATTACTAGTATTTTAGGATTGAGGAAACTAAGGCAGAAAGGTAGAAAGTGACTTGTACATCAGGAGACCTGACACCAAATACTCAGATGACCGTCTAACCTCATTATATATCAGTGGTGCTGTGCTATCTCTGATGTACGTGGTGGGAAATCAAAAATACACAGTAAAGAAACTAATGGCTATATTGCTGATACAGACAGCAAACACTGTTGCCTAAGTAGATTTATAGCCCATTAGCAAACATCTGTGGTGCATGAGCAGCCACCACAGTAGGCAGAACATTTGACTGCAAGGCACAATCCAATCATCCTGTAACATGGGCTGATATCAGGATGATAGAGGTGTAGCCAAACCAGATGCTGTCACAATTAATAAACTGTTATTCATGATACAGAAGATTCCATTCTTAATTCTGAAGTAGACAATAACAACATTTTCACAGAACCATAGTATATGAGTAGAAATATATAAACCCCAAACATATTATATGAACAGAAATTCCTTATGCATGTTCAGACTACCATGAAAAATGACCCAACACCTATATACAAGGGAAGACATTGGTACAAAGAAAAGAATCACTTAGTGAAAATTGCATAGATAATCACAATATATGATCAAAAGCCACAATACAGGAAGGAATTACTTGGCCCAGGAGCAGATGGTAATGGTGGGAAACGATGATATATGCTCAGATGATCACAATGCAAAAATCAATCAATCAATCACTGTTGTTTGATTGTTTGAACACGACACACATCAATATGCTTTGAAACAGGAGCTATCAATTATACAGATACAGTAGAGTCGTCTATAGAAACGGTAGTCAACAGTTGTGCTGTTCTTGCTCAGGTAGATGTGATGGGTAATGAAGAACATAACACAGCAATAAATGGATTTATTGAGGGAGACATTATTGCAAAAGGAGAAATAAAGGCGTAACATCAGATGACCATGTTAGAAGTATAGCCACCACCAATAATGTAGCATAGGACTGAGACGTACAACCAATCTCAGAATGCAAGCTGACAATCATAATAAAGAACAAAAAGACATAATAACTTAATATTATCAGCATTTACCATGTGTCAGGCACTAATCTAAGCATTTTACATTTAATGCCTTGAATCATCACAACAACCCTGTGAGGTAGGTATTATCCTTACTATTATTTTGCAGTTGAGAAAACAGGGACACGAAGGGGTGAAATGACTTGTGCAAGGACACCAAGCTATTAAATGGCAGAACTGGGATTAAATACAAGCATTCTAGCTTCAGAGTCAGCACTGTGCATATACACTGATGGTGCCATGCTTCCTCAAATGGACATGGTACAAGATTAAAAAATACAGAGTACAGGAACAAATGGCCTTGGTCCAGGAGTAGGCGGCAATGTAGCAAAAGTAGACACCGTAGCACATGCTCAAACATCCGTGGTGCATGAGCAGCCACCACAGGAGTCTGAGCATTTGACTACGATGCACACTCAGAAGATCCTGCAACATGAGCTGACATCCAGTGTATAGGAGTAGATACTGAAGACGAAGGAGGAAGCAAACACATTGAAGTAAATAACTATGGTGCACAAAATGATACTTATGGTACAGAAATTTTCATTCTTAGTAAAAAGCAGACAGTGATGGTGCATTTTCACACACATGATGAATAAAAAGAACACTGTAGTAAAACTTCAAACACAATCAAAGAATAGAATGCATTATGCACCTTCACACAACTATAGAGAAAGCCAATAGCTCTTTAGAGCCAAGAGACAAAGTAAAATAAAAAATAACCATGAGTGATGACATCACAGATGAATATGTTACATGATCAAAACATCTCAATATATAAATGATTATTTCAGAAACAGATGTCAACGGTATATAGAGAGACACCATGGAATTTTTTCACACAACAGTTGATGAAAGCCATAAGCAGTGTTTGATCATTTGATTATAATGTACACAGGTAAACAAAACCACTCTATACTATGTTATAGCAGTCATGATACAGGAGCCATGAGACACAGGATATGATACACAAACTTGTTTTTGGAGAAGAAAACCATGTTGTGGTGCTCATGACATCTGGTACTCAGATAGATATTGTGCTTTACAAAAAAGCCACAGTAGAGGAGTGAATAGTTTTGTCCATGAGTAGAAGTCAGCTATGCAAAAGGAGACCTGACACCAAATACTCAGATGACCATGTTGCATTAACAGCCACAACTAGTATTTGAGCATTTGCTTATGATGCTTACTTACACAACCCCATGGCATGAATCAATGGCAATGGCACAGAAGCAAACGGACATGCCAGTATGCTTCCTGAAATGGATACAGTTGGTGATTTAAAAAAACACAACATATTTCTTTAGGAGCAGATGGCAATGATGAAACAGGTGAAATTATGGTACATGTTTAAATAACTAGGTGCATAAACAGCCGCCAAAGGCATTTGACTGTGATGCACACTCAGATAAGCCAGTGACATGTGAAAACATCTATCATCTTTGAATATATACAGTGCAGGAAAAGGCAGGAGTGATTAAGGAGTAGAGAGCCATGGAATAAGAGCAAATAATCATAAAGCATAAACTAATATATATGATGCATGAAACACCATTTCCCTGTAGAGCAGCAGGCAATGAAGTTTTCTGCTCAGGAACCATGGGATATGAGTACACAAGCATGTTGTATGCTCAGACAACCATGATGCATGAGCAAAAACCTAGAATACAAAAGCATGTGGATATGATACAGAAGCAAACAACATGTAGTGGAATATGCTTAGACAGACCGGGCATATGAGTAAAGGAAACATAACACATGAATACATTTTCTTTAGGCCAGCAGCATATGGCAGTAATGCTAGGGGTATATCATGGCAAATGCTCAGACAATCATGGTACATAAACAACTACCACTAATGTTTGAGCATTTTACTGTGATGTACACCCAGATGCCCCAAGAAAAGGATCTGATGACCACAATATAAAGGCAAATGAATAAGGATATTAGGGGAGATAGTGATGATAAAGGAGCTGAAAACAATAGTGCAGGAGCTAATAGGATAGTGCAGATAGCAGTTATTCAAAGGGAGACTCGATGGCATATGCTCATATCATGGTGCATTAAACACTAGTACAAGTGTCTGAGAATTATGCCATAATGCACACATACAGAACTCCAGATTTGAGCTGACAATTATGGTAGAGAATCAAGGGACACAGTATCATTTATCATCATCGTCACCACATGCATCTTACTACATGCCAGGCAGTGTTCAAAATATTTATGTAACTCATATAATCCTCACAACAATCTTATGAGGTATTATTTTATCATTTTGCAAGAAAACAAAGCATAGTACACATTTGTGTACTGATATGCCCAAGATCCCACAGCTAGTAAGTGGATAATTCGGGATTCAAATCCAGTCATTTTGGCTCCACTACCCATTCTCTTAAAAACTACAATAAATGACAATATGGTGTGATTCTTTTCACAGACAAGATAGAATATTTAAAAACAGAATAATGAATGGCTTTGTTCCAGAAGCAGATGGTGATGTTGCACAAGTAGACACCATAGCACATGCTCAAACATTCATGGTGCATAAGCAGCCACCAAGGAGTCTGAGCATTTGACCATGATGTACACACAGAAGAACCTGCAACATGAGTGACACCCAGGTTATAGGAGTAGACAGTGATGAAAAAGGAGAGAAAACTCATTGCAATAGCAAAACCATGTGCACAAACTATTATACATGGTACAGAATAGTAATTCCCAGTATAAGAGTGGACAATGATGGTGTATTTTCAAACAAGCATAGTGTTTAAGTGGAAATGCATATATAAGTTGGCTAATTGAATTTAAATTTTTTAAAAAGTGGAAATGCATAATAAAACTTCAAACACAGTATACTATCATGGAAGATGAATCAATACTTATATGAAAGAGGGGACTGATATGGTACACCAACAAAGAACTATAGAGTGAAAAACTGCTCAGATAATTTTTTTTAGCTACTGGAATGTATGGCATTGGTCTAGGAGCAGATCGCACCTACACACCTATAGGGCATGCTGCACGAACATACACCTATAGGACATAAGACGTGAATTACAATACAGGCATAGATATACATGGTATAGAAATAAACTGTGGTGTGATTCTTACTCAGATATGATGCATGATAAAAAACACCAAAGAAGCAATGAATGACTTTGGTACAGGAGAAGTTGACAATGGTACAAAAGGAGACTCAGATGGATGTAATGCCTAATTAAAAATAATCATGGTGAATATCCAGAATTTGTGTTTGAGCCTATTATATACTTAAATGATGTCATTACATGAGCTAACAGCTATAATGCAGTTAGTAGACATGGTACAGGAGTAGACAACAAATATGGAGGAAACAACCATTGTGTATGAACTAATGACCACAATATAAGAGCTAATATCCATGTTATAGAAGCTGTCATTCTATACACAGAAAGTCATGATGTTTTTTCACATACTTACAATAGACTAGCAAAATTGATCATATATATAGCTAGTCAATGAGTAAATACATATTATACACAAACAGTTGGATATCCTGCTGCAGGATATCCATAATATATAATCCAGTTCTTTCAGTCAAGGATTAGGGGACAATGGTGCAAAATGAGACCCCATGCCATATCAGATGGCTATTGTACATAAACATCTACCTCTCTTGCGTTTGAGTATTTTATCATGATGTGCATCCTGACAATGCCAAAATGTGAAGTATGAATGATGATACAAGAGGACATATCACAAGAAAATATCCAATAAAAATAAATGTGTGACCTTGAGCAAAAAAAATATATATATATATATCCTATACAGGGGCATTTGGACATGGTACAGGAGCAAAGAGCAATGCTGAAGTAGAAGACAGATGTGACTGATGTATGAGTTAGTAATGATGCTGCCCAATATGATTATGACATAGAACATAGAAAATCACAGGTCAAGCTCAAACATTAGCAGTATATGAACAAACTGTGGTGCTAGTCAGATGGACATAATGCCTAATTAAAAAACCATAATATAAAAGCAAATTTTGAGTGGGAGATGCAGTCTTCCAGTTTTGGAATGAATAAATCATGGGAATAAAAAGCACGGCATAAAGAATATAATCAATGATATTGTAATAACAATGTATCAGGATAGATGGTAGCTACACTTGTGTTGAACATAGCATGATGTATAAACTTGTCAAATCACTTTGTTGTACACCTGAAACTAATTTAACATTGTGTGTCAACTATACTCAAATAAAATAAATAATAATAATTTAAAAATTATTACACATATTCACAGAGACATAATATATAAAATGCTTACTTCCATATTATAATAACAAAATTAAGATAAATAAACCATAACATGAAGAACAAAGAAAAGCAAATGTTGAAACTGTTAAATATCAGTTGATAGTGATGGAGATTTCATTGTCTTAACCACCATATTTACCAAAATGTTATTTTCTCATTTCAGTAAGTACATCACATCTTTAAGCAAGATAGACTCTAAATCTAGATTGCAATGGTCTACCAATTTTGGTACTTTAAAAATTCTATTCAGTGCTTCATCATGCACAAAAATTTTAGATTCTTTTTAAGTAAATAATAGATATTATTGAAAAGCTTTAAAAAAGTAAATGTCTTCAAGTGTAGATGCTGTTATGGGTGGAAATATGTCCCCTCCAAAAAGAGACTTTGAAGTTCTAATTCCTGGTACCTATAAATGTGACCTTATTTGGTTATAGGGTCTTTGAGGATATAATCAAGTTGTAAGAGGAGGTCATATTGGCTTAGGGTGGGCCCTAAATCCAATGGCTGGTATCCTTATAAGAAGAGGGAAATTTAGAGAATTTTATGTGAGGCAGAGATTGCAGTGATGATGCCATAAACCAAGGAATACCTGCAACTACCAGAAACTTGAAGAGGCAAGTATAGACACTCTTCTAGAGCCTTTGGAGGAAGTACAGCCACATCAAAATCTTGATTTTGGACTTTTACCCTCTAGAACTGTGAGAAAACAAATTTGTTGTTTTAAGCTACCCAGTTTGTTGTACTTTGTTACAGCAACCCTTTAAAAACTAATATAATGGCATTGCTGCAAAAGGAGATATCATGGCACATGATTGAATGACTGTATAGTATATAAAAATATATCTCTCTGTAGTTTTACTACCTGAACAAAATCCACATTCAGAAAACCGCCAAATATTATCAGTCAGCCAAAATACATGAGTGAATATATATCAATTAAAGTGTGTTGACATTTATCTATCAGAAGTAGAGTGTAGTTATTTACAAGTTATCTATCTTGTAATTGTAGTCAACATTGTATATAAGAAAACGACATTGATATATATATATATATTTAAATAATGTAACATGTCAAGAAAGCAATGATTCATGAGCTAGTAATCATATTACAGTGACGTAAAGCTCCAATAGAAGTATATAATGTCATAGTCGTATTAAGGTAAACTACCAAAGTGTAAGTTATATATAACATGGAAGTTATAGGCCCTGGCTCTACCCAAAGAATATCAAGAAAAGATGACCATGGTAAGTGCTGAAATAACCATGGTACATGGGCAGACATCATTGACATATGTTTAAAAACCATAATAATGACGTCATGACCATGGTTCAGGTTCATGTGCATAAGCTCTTACTATACTTATGATTAAAGAAGAGAAGACTGTGGTGCTTGCTTGGATGTCTAAAGAATAGAGACTCACACTGGAGCAGCAAAGGTTTGTTTCAGGGGAAGAAAACCATAGATATAACTTAAATATAGGATCAGTTGCCTCTGATTTATGCCAAGGTGACTATGGCATGTGCTAAGGTCATGGTATGACCTCAGGGCAGGAACTTATACTATGATTAAGTTCAGACTGCTGTGACGCATAAACCTCAGCATGTGCTCAGATCACCATGCTGCTGAAGGTGCCTATGGCACAGTAGTAGGTGGCTATGGTGGTGAATGTTCAAATGACTATAATGCATTAACAAATGACCAAAGATGACATTTGTTTGCTTTGATGTCTATGATGCAAGAACATTAAAGTTACTGATAATGATAACCATGGTAAAAGAAAAAAAGGAAAAAAAAGTAAAAGACATGAAATAGGAACCAAAGGCCATAGTGAAGGTGCAGAATCAAATATTTTTTTCCTATATTCTTTTTTAATTGAAATATAGTTGACAATGTTTTATTAATTTCATGTGCATAACACAGTGATTTGACAATTCTATACATTATGCGCTGCTCACCACAGTCAGTGTACTCACCATCTGTCACCATACAATGTTATTACAATGTTATTGACTATATGGAATCAGATAATTATAATGGAACAATCATGATACACTAACCTAAGTCCACAATTCCACAGAAAGAGCCATAATGCAGATGCAAACATAGTATCGGAGTAGTTGGTCCTTAAGTGGAAGTAGACAACCATAATTTTAAAAATGATTCATGAACAGACAGCCAAAGTACATGAAAATACACGTTCAGACAAACATGGTGCATAAGCAAATGTTTATGGTGCAGGAGTAGGTGGCCCTAAGTATAAAAGCATATAATCACATTGTATATACCACAGTGCATAGGCAAATAAACATGGAAGGGAATCAAACAGCCATAGGAAGGAACATAGAAAAGCAGCAAAGAACCATGGTATGGCTCAAGAGTCTGCAGAGTTTGGCACACACAAAGGTGAAAACTGTCCCAGAGGGTTTACTGAAGAGGGGAGACCAAGGTCTTTTAGCTCTGGGCCAGAGATTGGGGCATGGTCATTTTTATTCTGATCCTCTAAAGAGGCATGGAAAGCCTCCAGGGAACAAAAGCCACAGAGGACCAGCTTATGTTGAGCCTAACCCCCTGGCAAGGGATGGTGCAACTCCGCCCAGGCAAAGACACCTGAGAAGCAGCACGGCAGGCTCCTCCTCCAGAAGACAATCTGGTAGAATAGGTGCAAACTAGATTACAGATCCCATAAGACTGTAAAACTCCAGCACAAGGGAAAAATAGTATATTGAGCTTGAGGGTTTTTTCTCACAATTCGGTTATCTTTCAGTCTAAAACTTTCCATTTCTTTTTTTTTTTTTTTACTTTTTTCCCATTTCAAGTAGTTTCTTATTTTACCAACTTATATTTTCAAGTTGCTTTTCAACTTTTATTTTTTACATCTACATTTAATACATATAGGCTTCATTTTAGTCCTCTTTTCACTCTATTACATCTTATTTTTGTAAATAGATAAGTTTTGCTTTCTTTGCAATTTTGGGAGGTAGTGTCTTCTAACACATAGACCAAAATTCACTTAGTGGATTACCCTGCTTTGTCCACCCTGAGAGATTATAGTCTCTCTTCCCCCACCCCACTTTTTTTTTCTCTTTTTCTTGTTTGTTCTGTTTTGCTTTTTGTTTGCTTTTCTGTTTTGGTTTCTGACAGCTTCAGACTTGTCTGGGGTATATTTTGTATAGGTCAGCGTCCATATTTTGGACTCTGATCACTCACTCACCCATTCTTCTCTGGGCAAAATGACTAAAGGGAGGAATTCACCACAAAAGAAAGAACCAGAGGTAATGTTCTCTGCCACAGAGCTAATCAATATGGATATAAGTAAGATGTCAGAGATGGAATTCAGGATAACAATTATAAAGTTAAGACCTGGGCTTGAAAAAAAAAGCATAAAAGACACCAGAGAATTCCTAAGTTCAGAAATGAGATCTAATCAGGCTGAACTTAAAAATGCTATAACTGAGATGCAGTCTAAATTGGATGTTCTAACAGCTAGGGTGAATGAGTCAGAAGAGAGAGTAAATGATCTAGAAGACAGGCTGATGGAAAGGAAGGAAGTAGAGGAAAAGAGTAAAAGACAACTCAGAGCCCATGGAGAAAGGCTTCAATAATTTAATGATGTTTTGAAATGAATAAATGTCAGAATTACTCATGTGCCTGAGGCAAAGGGGAGACAAAGGGCCAGAGGGTATATTTGAGCAAATCATAGCTGACAACTTCCTTAATCTGGGAAAGGAAACAAGAATTCATGTCCAAGAGGAAGAAAGGGCCTCTCCCCAAATCAATAAAAATATCATCACCCTGACATATAATAGTGAAGCTTGCAAATTTTAGAGAAAAAGAGGCTATCCTGAGAGCAGCTCAAGATAAGAGATTCCTTATGTACAGAGGGAGGGACATAAGAATAACATCAGGCCTACCCACAGAAGCCTGGCAGGCCAGAAAAGACTGGCATAATATATTCAGGGTACTAAATGGGAAGAACATGCAGCCAAGAATTCTTATCCAGCAAGGCTGTCATTCAGAATGGAAGGAGAGATAAAGAGATTCCAGGACAGGGGCATCTGGGTGGCTCAGGAGGATGAGAGTCTGCCTTTGGCTCAGGTCATGATCCCGGGGTACTAGGATTGAGCCCTGCATCAGGCTCCCTGTTTGGTGGGGAGCCTGCTTCTCCCTCTCCCTCTCCTGTTCCCCCGCTTGTGCTTTCTTGCTCTCTGTCAAATAAATAAAAATCTTAAAAAAAAGAGCTTCTAGGACAGAAAGAAACTGAAAGAATATGTGACCACCAAGCCAGCAGTGCAAGAAATATGAAGGAGGATCCTGTAAGCAAAGAGAAAACCCAAGAGTGAGAGAGACAAGAAAGAAACAATCTACAGAAACAGGGACATTACAGGCAATACAATGGAACTAAATTCATATCTTTCAATAGTTACTTGAATGTAAATGGGCTAAATGCTCCAATCAAAAGACACTGGATATTAGACTGGATAAAAAAGCAAGATCCATCCATATGCTATCTACAAGAGACTCATGGTAGACCTAAACACACCTCCAGACTGAAAGTGAAGGGGTGAAAAACAATTTGTCATGCTAATGGACCTCAAAAGAAAGGTGGGGTAGCAATCCTCCTATCAGACAAATTAGATTTTAAACCAAAGACTGTAGTAAGAGATGTAGAGGGACACTATATCATACTTAAGGGTCTATCCAACATGAATATGTAAAAATAGTAAATATCTATGCCTCCAAATGGGAGCAGCCAATAATATAACCAATTAATAACCAAAGTAAAGAAACACATTGATAATAGTACAATAGTAGGGGACCTCAACACTCCACTCACAGCAATGGACATATCATCTAAGCAGAAGACCAAGAAACAAGGGCTTTGAATAACACACTGGTCCAAATGGACTTCACATATACAGACAGAATATTCCATCCTAAAACAACAGAATACGCATTCTTTTTGAATGCACATGGAACTTTCTCCAGAATAGATCACATACTTGGCCACAAATCAGGTCGCAACCAATACCAAAAGACTGAGATTATTCCTTGCATATTCTCAGACCACAATGCTTTGAAACTGGAACTCAATCACAAGGAAAAAAAAACTCCCAAAAAACATGAGTCCATGGCCAGATGGCTTCCCAGCAGAATTCTGCCAAACATTTAAAGAAATAATACCTATTCTACTGTTTCAAAAGATAGAAATGGAAGTAAAACTTCCAAACTCCTTCTATGAGGCCATGATTACCTTGATCCCAAAACCAAACAAAGACCCCACCAAAAAGGAGAATTATAGACTAATATCCCTGATGAACATGGATGCCAAAATACTCACCAAGATCCTAGCCAATAGGATCCAACAGTACATTAAAAGGGTTATTCACCACAACCAGGTGGGATTTATTCCTGGGATGCAAGAGTGGTTCAACATTTGCAAATCAATCGACATCATAGATCACATTAACAAAAGGAGAAACCAGAACCATACGATCCTCTCAACTGATGCAGAAAAAGCATTTGACAAAATACAGCATCCTTTCTTGATTAAATCTCTTCAACGTCTAGGGATAGAGGGAACATACCTCAATATCATAAAAGCCATCTATGAAAATCCCACAGCTAATATCATTCTCAATGGGGAAAAACTGAGAGCTTTTCCCCTAAGGTCAGGAACACGACAGGGATGCCCACTCTCACCACTTTTGTTCAACATAGTACTAGAAGTCCTAGCCTCAGCAATCAGACAAAAAAATTAAATAAAAGGCATTCAAATTGGCAAAGAAGTCAAACTCTCACTCTTTGCAGATGACATGGTACTTTAAGCGGAAAACCCCAAAGACGCCACCCCCAAATTGCTAGAACTCATACAGCAATTCAGCAACATGGCAGGATACAAAATCAATGCACAGAAATCAGTTGCATTTCTATACACCAACAATGTGACTGAAGAAAGAGAAATTAACACTCGATCCCATTTACAATTGCACCAAAAACCATAAGATACCTAGGAATAAATCTAACCAAAGGGGTAAAAGATCTTTACACAGGAAACTACAGAACACTATAGAAAGACATTGAGGAAGACACAAAGAAATGGAAACACATTCTACGCTCATGGATCGGAAGAATAAACATGGTGAAAATATCTATGCTGCCCAGAGGAGTCTACACATCCAATGCAATCCCTTACCAAAATAACATCAACATTTTTCACAGAGCTGGAACAAACAATCCTAAAATTTGTATGGAACCAGAAAAGATCCCAAATAGCCAAAGGAATGTTGAAAAAGAAAACCAAAGCTGGGACATCACAATGCCTGACCTCAAGCTATATTACAAAGCTGTCATCACAATGCCTGACTTCTAGCTATATTACAAAGCTGTCGTCACGGTACTGTTGCAAAAACAGACACATAGATCAATGGAACAGAATAGAAAGCCCAGAAATGGACCCTCAACTCTATGGTCAACTAATCTTTGGCAAATCAGGAAAGAATATCCAATGGAAAAAAGTCCCTTCAGGAAATGGTACTGAAAAATTGGACAGCCACATGCAGAAGAATGAAACTGGAAAATTCCCTCACACCATACACAAAGATAAACTCCAAATGGATGAAAGACCTAGATGTGAGACAGGAATCCATCAAAATCTTAGAGGAGAACACAGGCAGTAACCTCTTTGACATCAGCCACAGCAAATTCCTGCAAGACACATCTCTAAAGGCAAGGGAAACAAAAGCAAAAATGAACTATATGGACTTCATCAAGATAAAAATCTTCTGCATGGCAAAGCAAACAGTCAACAAAATTAAAAGGTAACCTATAGAATGGGAGAAGATATTTGCAAATGACATATCAGATAAAGGGCTGGTATCCACAATCTATAAAGAACTTCTCAAACTCAACACCCAAAAAACAAATAATCCTGTCAAGAAATAGGCAGAAGACATGAATAAACATTTCTCCGAAGAAGACATACAAATGGCCAACAGACACATGAAAAAATGCCCCACATCACTTGCCATCTGGGAAATACAAATCAAAACCACAATGAGATACCACCTTATACCAATTAGAATAGCTACAATTACGAAGACAGGAAACAACAAATGTTGGCAAGGATGTGGAGAAAGGGGAATCCTCTTTCACTGTTGGTGGGAATGTAAGCTGGTACAGCCACTCTGGAAAACAATATGGAGGTTCCTCAAGAAGTTAAAAATAGAGCTACCCTACAACCTAGCAATTGCACTACTGGGTATTTACCCCAAAGATATAGATGTAGTGAAACAAAGGGGCACCTGTACCCAATGTTATAGCAGTAATGTCCACAATAGCTAAACTGTGGAAGGAGCTGAGATGTCCTTCAACAGATGAATAGATCTAACGAAGATGTGGTTCGTATATACAATGGAATATTTGTCAGCGATCAGAAAGGATGAATACCTACCACTTACATCGACATGGACAGGACTGGAGGAGATTATGTTAAGTGAAATAAGTCAAGCAGATAAAGACAATTATCATATGGTTTCACTCATATGTGGAACATAAGAAATAGCACAGAGGATCATAGGGGAAGGGAGGGAAAACTGAATGAGAAGAAATCAGAGAGGGGACAAACTATGAGAGACTCTTGACTCTGGGAAACAAACAGGGTTGTGGAAGGGGAGGTGGGTGGGCAGATGGGGTAACTGGGTGATAGGCACTAAGGAAGGCACATAATGTGATGAGCACTGGGTGTTATACACAACTAATGAATCATTGAACACTACATCAAAAACTAATGATGTTCTATATGTTGGCAACTGAATTTAAATAAGAAAAATACTGTCATGTATTAAAAAAAAAAAAAAAAGAACCAAGGTGTGGGAAAGTATTTCCAGGATGCTTTTGGAAAGAGTCATGATATTTGGTCATCATGCAAGGGGAAAACCTTAAAGTCTCAGAAGACACAATAAAACTTTGATTGTTATATTGGGGAAAACTAACATCTGGTCAGGTTAGGCACAGTCCCCAAGAGGCAAACTTCTTAGAATAGTAAAGACCACCCAGATCAGGGCTGGGGCAAGAGGGATTATGAAGGGTTAATCCTAGTCCCAATTTTTGTATCTTAAGAAAATGGAGATGCATCATCACACCCACTCAGACTAGGAGAGTAAATGCTTGAACAGACACAGGTTTTATTCACTTATTCATGTTCTGAGCAATCTATTTCACACTCACACTAAGTTCTGACAACACAATATTTAATAAAATAGACATGATGCTCACCTTCAGGGAGTTGATAGTTTACTTGGAGAACCAGAAATTATAGTAAAGTATGATAAAAGTGCAATGAGAGGGAAAATACAGAGTACAATGAAAATAGAGAAAAAAACATTTAAGCTGAGTTCTGGGGAATAAAGGAAGATATCCTGGAGGAAGTAACATTTAAACAGAGACCTGAATGATGAACTCAAAAAGTTCAGACTAAAAAAAAAAAATTCCATCACATATCAAAGTGGGCAAGAGATCACAATGTGTTAAAAAATATGAAAGTTGTTCAGTACTTCTGGAACAAAAACACGGAGGAGGAGATGGCTAAAAATAAACCCAGAGAGGTAAACAGCAACCAATTTATGCATGGTCTTGCAAGCCACTACAAAGAACTTAGGTTTAATTTTTAGAGAAGAGAAACCACTGAAGGATGTTGTGACACAAACATATCTGTATACTGGAGAGAGAATTCTGGTTGCTGGGTGCATATTGGGCTCAAAGGGATAAAACAGAGTAAAAATAGAGAACAAAATTGATGCTGGTGAAGGGAGAAAGAAGTTAGAGTTAAATATGATTTGGCAATTCTGGAATAGTTGAAAGGTAGACTCTATAGAAATAGCTTTCAAGCTCTTCTGGGAACCCCTGCATCTAAAATATAAGTGAACCTTGGTAGTTCACTTATTTGACAAATACATCATTAGATAAACCAACACCACCTTCTGTAGTAGGAATCAAAGCCTTAATGTTGAAGAGTTAAAATGAATAACATACAGTGGGAACCTCAACATTGTAAGTAAGAATCTGGGACAGATAAATTTGATAAGGGATATCTCTTCCCTTGAGCAGAGAAGATACACATATATACAAACACACACATATATACACATTACTTTGAAATGTATGAAATATTTGTTTATTAATGTTATTATTAGTTCTCTTTAAGAATAAGCCATAAGTGACTCTTAATGATAGAGAACAAACTGAGGGTTGATGGAAGGGAGGTATGTGGGGGATGGGCTAAATGGATGATGGGTAATAAGGAGGGCACTTGTTGTGATGAGAACTGAGTGCTGTATGTAAGTCATGAATCACTGAATTCTATTCCTGAAACCAATATTGCACTGTACATTAACTAACAAAATTTAAATTAAAAATATAGCTATTAAAATTAAATTAAATGTACAGTAGCAAGATTTTGGCCCCCATGATATTTTATCCCCTAGTATTATGTCCATGACTATGTTATAGTACATCGTCAAAGAGACTTTACAGATGGAATCAGTTAATAATCAACTGACCTTAAAATAGATCTTTTTGGATTATCTAGATGAGCCCAGTGTAATCACATGGACTCTTAAGAACAGAAGAGGAAGAGAGAAGAGGAGGCAGGAGAGATTCAAAGGATGAGAGAAACTCAATCTTCTGTTGCTGCTTTTGAAGACGAAAGGATCCTTGAGCCAGGGAATGCAGGTGGCCCCGAGAAGCTGAGGAATATCTCTAGCTAACAGCCAATGAGGTACCTCAGTTCAACAACCACACAGAACTGAAATTGGTCAATAATCTGAATGAGCTTGGAAGCAGATTTATCCCCAAAGCCTCCAAAAAGAAATGCAGCCCTGACAACATTTTTATTTCACCCTTATGAGTTTCCTTAAGTAGAGGAAGAGGACCCACCTCAGTCGACCACACTTCTGACCTACAGAATTGCGAGGTAAAAAAAAAAATGTGTTTTTAAACTGCTAGATTTTCTATAGCTTGTTACATCAGCAATAAAAATTAATACACTTAGTTTCTTCATCTCAAAGAAAAGGATAATAATAGCTATTACTTTTGGACTGTGTGATGATTTCATGAGAAAAAATTATATATAATATGTATTATACTAATATGTAATATATAATATATAACACATATTATATACATTATATATATAATTGAGTAAACAGCATATAATGGCCATCCAATAAATGGTTGCAAATGAAGTTACATTAATAATGAATTCTATCTGTATACTTATTATGTATTTTGCCATTTATGGTCAAATTTTACTCTTATCACAATCCTGATAGGTAAGCAAGGTAAGAATGTTTTAATCTATATAAGGAATAAAAATCTAAAACACAAAGAGGTGTTTACTTGGTCACAAACCTATAACTAATAAGTGTCACAGAGGGACAGAGACTTCTGATTTCTGGTTAAATGTTATTTCCACAGCTCACTTAAAAAGTATTTCCTGAAGGAGTTACTATGATGGTGAGAATTCAGTTATATACTATTGTGATAAGGAGAAGTACTTTTTGGCCAAGTTGTTGCTTGATGCCCTCCCTGTAGCACAGGGCTGGCCTAGGCTCTAGGAATAAATACTGAGTATTGGCAAGAAATATAATTTCACAATGAGTCAGCTTGGTGACCATTCTAGGAGAGCAGTGGAGACTACAGGATAGAGAGATTTGGATAAGGCCATGTAAAAACCAGCACTAAGGGATTTAGGAATCTGATATAGCTGTCTGAAATACAAAAACCATGTAGTTCCTAAAACCAGAGTATTCTTGGTTTCAGCCAAAGCCATTAATCCTGTTTCCTACTTCTTCAGTTCACTCACACACCCCTCCCAAAAGGTCTACAATTCAGCTCTATTTCAAAATTCAAGAATCACAGATATAAATCCAGAATGATACTTAAAGCTAGAAAGCAACTGTAGGTAACAAAACCAAAGTCTATGCGAGGTGCTTTCATACATCCAAATCCAGAAACACAATAGTACAATGGTCACCTTAAGGAATATTGCTCATACTCAGATAAATGGTGAACCAAGGTAGAATCTGCTATCCTAGAAGCTGATGAAAAAAAATCTATTTTCTCTCTCCTGCAGACTGTGCCAATGCCTTAAGTCCATGCGGATCTGTACCACTGCACATTGTCAGGAGGAGGAATGACAGTAGGAAATTCATGACAATTATCACGCATCAAAGAAAAGATAATGTCTGTATAATGTCATCTCTTTTTGAAACACAGGTAAATTTATGGAATTGATTTAATATTAGCTCTGAATTTGGGCCAACTAATGTCAACTACTGGGTCTCAGTTTCTTCAGTTATAAGATTAATGGCTTGAACTAGATGATAACTAAACTTCCAGGTCCAATATTCTATAATTCAGAGAAATATCAACTAAGAATGAAACAAGAGCATAAGCAACATTGGGTCCATATTTACCTTTCTTTCCCTAGATCTAAGCTTTGCTTAGGATTAGAAACCTCCACCTCTACCAATTCTGGGGTAATAGTTAAGGAATACAAAAATGTGGATAGTCAAATATCATAACAAAAATATTAATGAAAATTAATTTCATAGAATTATTGACTATATAACAAGGGACCTATACTGTACTAGGAATAGGGATACGGTATTTTTAAAAGGCAAAAAAAGTCCTCAAGGGGATAAACAAAAAATAACTAACATCTACTTTAAGGCAGAATTAAATAACTGAAACAACATTATAAACACTGTGATGCTAGCCAACTGGAGAATGAAAAATCAATTATGACTTGGAAAGACCAAAGAAAGTGTAAAATTAGAGAAAGAAATTTGTAATTTAGTGAAAACTTGAAAAAGATTTCAAGAAATGGGATAGATGTTTGTAAGAGTTAATACTTTATACTTTTTTTTTAAATTGGTTTAACAAAGAATATTTTTTAAACATCTAAATTCAGTAAAATATAGCCATATGAAGTCTACAGAAAACTTCATACTTGATGGTGAAACATTAAAAGAATTCTCAATAAAGTGAGAAAGGAGATAAAATTGACTATTAATATTACTATTTCATATATTATAAAAACCCAAGCCAGTAAATTAAGCTAAGAAAAAAAATGGGTAAATATTAGAAGAGAATAAAACTATCACATTGGAATAAAGAATTTCTTTGCTATAAAAATATGCCAGTTAACATCCTTTGTAAACACCAGCAATAACCAATTAGAGAATGTAATGGGGAAAAAAACAATATTTATATTAGCAAAAACTATAAAAACTGAGAAATATATTTTAAAATCTATTTAAAGGAAACTATAAAACTTTAAAAGAACTTTTGCTATGGTTGTGAAGGACTTTATACAACAGACCAATTCACCCACCAAGAAAATCTAGAAAATTGGGATAAAGTGTGTGTATGTTTTATTCCATCAAAAAGCTACCAAGGCAAACAGAATTTGAGGGGCAAAGATCTTGGAATGAAGGATAACTCATGGATGTGAACCTGATATACTACACCTCTTAATCTCTGTAAGAATTAGTTGACTGGCAAGAAACACAGGCAGAGGCTTGAAAATTAAGGAGAAAAGAGCTACTAAGAAATAGAGAAGGTGAGTTGAGCTTTCCAGTTTCATGGAGATGATGAGACAAAAATCAAAGTTTGGGAATTCAGGTAACCCAGGTTTAAATAACAAGAGTTGGGAGAAAGGAAAAGAGCAGAGAAATGGGTGTGATAATATGAGCCACATTTTCCATAGAGGGATTCACTGATTTCTAAATGTCTGTGCTGGAGAAGGCAAATAGGAAAGAGATGTTAAAATGATGACAAGATAGGCAGTTATCAGTGGTCTTATGGAGCTTGGGGCCCAAGATGGTGAAGAGTCTATAATAAGCCCCTAAATTTTCAGCTCAGATGCTAAAGAACTACGCAAGAGTGAAAGTGCACTACAAAGATACGATGCCTTCCAAAACAAACAACAAACAACCAACCTCATCCTTGAAGTGTCTTGATATCTGGCTGGATTAAAGTGATCTGCTTCCACTTTAATCCCCTGACAGAAGCTAAAGCAAATACTTTCTAAAAATTATAATGGAGGACCTCTGTTTCCAGATGACAATAGATGTATTTCTCCCTATTCCTTCCAAGTGATTATAATTAAAACCGTAGGCATGATGCAACAGAAAATCATTAAGGGATGCTGAGAGGTGGAAAGAGAAAGGCAGACTGGCTAGGGACTTGGGACTTATGGAACAACACAGAAGTGAGTTCCTCACATTTTCTTTTTACCTCCCAATTATCCCAAACTAGGCACTGGAAAAGCCTGCAACAAAGAAGGAGGCCAAACAAGCAAATCAACAAAAAACACACACCCTAAAAAAAGCCTGCTCACTCTACCCAAAGAATCAAGAAAGGGGGCAGCCCAGCAAGACAGAAAACTTACTGACAATACCTGCTCTACCTTAGCCAACCACTACAGACCCCCACCACCAGGAGTGAGGGCCAGAGGAGACCAAGTAAGGAATCTGGACTACCAACTCTATCCAACATTACAGACAATCTGACATGATGATCCCCATCTCTGTGGATAGAGCACCAGAAGTGGCTGAGTGAGGGGTCTGGACTTTAAATGCAAGGAAAGCAGAAGAGTCAGGAGATATTTTTTTTAGTTCTCATTGTTTAAGGAAATTTCTGTTAAATCACTAGCTGACTAGCTAACAAAACACAGACCTCAGCGACCACAAGAACAAAGAATACAGTATTTAGATAATAGCTTAGAAGAGCTACTAAGCTCTATAACCCACAAAAAGCAGCAACAACAAACCCTGAGGTGGGGGCAGAGAGAATTTGATTTCCAGAGTTAACATAGTATAATATCCATAATGTCCACTTTAACAAAAACATCACAAGACAAGTAAAGATAAGAAAACTATGGTATATTACAGAAAAACAGGAAATGGAAACTATCCCAGATGAGGCTGAGACATTAGACTTACTAGAGACTTCAAATCAATTGTTTTAAATATGCTCAAAAAGCTAAAGGAAACCAAGAGAACAATGTCTGACCAAATAGGGAATATCAATAAAGAAATAGAAGTTATAAATTCTGAAGTTGAAAACTACAATAACTGGGGGGCGCCTGGGTGGCTCAGTTGTTAAGTGTCTGCCTGCGGCTCAGGGCGTGATCCCTGCGTTCTGGGATCGAGCCCCACATTGGGCTTCTCTGCTGGAAGCCTGCTTCTTCCTCTCCCACTCCCCCTGCTTGTGTTCCCTCTCTCGCTGGCTGTCTCTATATCTGTCAAATGAATAGATAAAATCTTTAAAAAAAAAAAAACTACAATAACTGGAATGAAAAATTCAGTAGAGGGGTTCAACAGACTTGAGTAGCAGGAAAAAAAGGAATCATCAAACTTGAAGATAGTTCAATTAAGTTTTTCAGTCTGAAGAAAAAAATGAAAGAATGAGAAAAATGAACACAACTGGATATGGACATGCAAAAAAAGACATTGGATCTTTTTACTCAACATTTACAAAAATTAATTCAAAATGAATCAAAGGCCCAAATACAAGAGCTAAAACTATGAAATTGTTAGAAGAAAAAATAGAAGTCTTCACAAACACAGACTAGGCAATAGTTTCTCAGAGTCACCAAATGCACAAGAAACAAAAGAAAAAATAGGGGGCGCCTGGGTGGCTCAGTCAGTTAAGTGTCTGCCTTCTTCTCGAGCCATGATTCCAGGGTGCTGGTATCAAGTCCTGCATCAGGCTCCCTCTTCAGGGGGGAGTCTGCTTCTCCCTCTACCCTTCCCCCCTGCTTGTGATCTCTCTCTCTCTCTCTCTCTCTCTAAGTGAAAATCTTTAAAAAATAGATTAATTGGACTCCATCAAAATTAATAACTTTTGTGCATCAAAAGACAATCAAGAGAGTGGAAAGACAAATGGGAGAAATATTTGCTGATCATATATCTGATAAAGATCTAATATCTTCAATATAAAGAATTCTTACAACTCAACAAAGGCAAACAACCCAATTAAAAGATGGGCAAAGGGTAAATTTTATGGTATGTGAATTACATCTCAATAAAGCTGTTAAGAAGCATCACATAAAGTTCTCTGCTTTCTACCAATTTTTTTAAAAAATAGCAAAGTACTTGAATAGCCATATCTCCAAAGCTATACAAATAGCCAAGAAACACATGAAAAGATGCTTAATGTCACCAGTCATTAAGGAAATGCAAATTAAATCTGTAATAAATAAGATAACATTTCACACCCACTAAAATATCTATAAAGGAAAGAAAACAAACAGAAAACAACAAATACTGATAAGGATGTGGAAAATTTGGAATCATCATATATTGTTCATGGGAATGCAAAATGGACAATTTGGCAAGTCCTCAATAAGATAAACAGAATTAGTATATGACTCAACAATTACACTCCTGAGAATATAACTAAAACATTTCAAAACAGGTATTTAAACAAAAAATTAAAAATAAATGTTCACAGCAGCACTATTCATAACAGACAAAGGATGGAAATAACCCCATGTCCACCAACAGACGAATGAATAAATAAAATGTGGCATATCTATACAATTAAATATTATTCAGCCATAAAAAGTAGTGAAGTAGTGATACATGCTATGACATGAGTGAACCTTGAAAACATTCTGCTCAGTGTAAGACGCCAGACACAAAAGGCCACATATTGTATGATTCCATTTATATGAAATATCTAAAACAGGTAAATCCATAGACAGAGAAAGCCAATTAGTGGATGTCAGGGGCTTGAGAAAGGATGTAATGGGGTGCACTAGGCATGAGCTTTCCTACTGAGGTGACACACATTCTAGACCTAGATAGTGGTGATGGTTGCAAAACAATGTGAATGTACTAAATGTCACTGAAATATATAATTTAAAATGGTTAAAGTGGTAATAAACAAATAAATAAATGAGCCTACGAGACCTAGGACATTTGCATGAGTATCCCAAAGGAAGAAGGAGAGTATAAAAACTGAAAAAAAATTTGAAGAATTAATGGCTAAAAATTAAAGACACAAAACTACACATCCAAGAACCTCAAAAAACTCCAAATTGATTAAATTCAAAACAATCCAAAACCAAGGTGTTATAATCAAATTTTCAGGAAAAAGAAAAGACCGTGAAAGCAGCAAAAGTGGCATCATATACCAGTGATCTTCAAAAAGATTATCACCTAATTGTCCAACAAAACCTTCAAAAAAGAAATCCCAGGCCAGATGATTTCATGAGAGAATTTATTAAATATTTAAAAAAGAAATGGCAACAAAAAATAAATAAAATCTTTAAAAAAAAAAAGAAATGGCAAAAATTTGACAAATTACTTCTAGAATTAGAAAAGGGAACAGTAACAAACTCATTTTATGAGGCCAATATTGTCCTAATTCTAAAACCAAAGGCAGTATTTTTATAATAATTTTTTATTATGTTATGTCACCATACAGTAAATCCTTAGTTTTTGATGTAATGTTCCATGATTCATTATTTGCATATACCACCCAATGCACCATGTAATATGTGCCCTCCTTAACACCCATCACTGGCCTATCCCATTCACTCCCTCTGAAGCCCTCAGTTTGTTTCCCAGAGTCCACAGTCTCTCATGGTTCATTCCCCCTTCTGTTTACCCCCCCTTCATTCTTCCCTTCCTTCTCCTACCGATCTTCCTATTTCTTACGTTCCATAAATGAGTAAAACCATATGATAATTGTCTTTCTCTGCTTGACTTATTTCACTTAGCATAATCTCCTCCAGTCCCATCCATGTTGCAGCAAATGTTGAGAAATCGTTCTTTTTGATAGCTGAGTAATATTCCATTGTATATATGGACCACATCTTCTAAATCCAGTCATCTGTTGAAGGGCATCTCGGCTCCTTCCACAATTTAGCTATTGTGGACAATGCTGCTATGAACATTGGGATGCATATGGCCCTTCTCTTCACTACGTCTGTATCTTTGGGGTAAATACCCAGTAGTGCAGTTGCTGGATCCTAGGGTAGCTCAATTTTTAACTTTCTAAGGGACCTCCACACTGTTTTCCAGAGTGGCTGTATCAACTTAAATTCCCACCAACAGTGTAAGAGGGATCCCCTTTCTTTACATCCTCTCCAACATTTGTTGTTTCCTGCCTTGTCAATTTTTGCCATTCTAACTGGCGTAAGGTGGTATCTCAGTGTGCTTTTGATTTGAATTTCCCTGATGGCTAATGATTTTGAACATTTTTTCATGTGTCTGTTAGCCATTTGTATGTCTTCACTGGAAAACTGTCTGTTCATATCTTCTGCCCATTTTTTGATTTGATTATTTGTTTCCCATGTATTGAGTTTGAGAAGTTATTTGTAGATCTTGGATACTAGTCTTTTATCTGTAGTGATGGAAACAGGAAGAAATTGATTATTTAAACAGACCGATTAATTATGAAGACTTTGAAGCAGTGATCAAAAACCTCCCCAAAAACAAGAGTCCAGGACCTGACAGATTCCCTGGGGAATTCTACCAAACATTCAAAGAAGAAATAATACCTAGTCTCCTGAAGCTGCTTCTAAAAAGAGAAACAGAAGGAAAATTACCAAACTCATTCTTTGAGGCCAGTATTACCTTGATCCCCAAACCAGGCAAAGACCCCATCAAAAAGGAGAATCACACACCGATATCCCTGATGAATATGGATGCCAAAATTCTCAACAAGATCCAAGCTAATAGGATCCAACAGTACATTAAAAGGTTTATCCATCATGACCAAGTGGGATTCATCCTTGGGATACAAGGGTGGTTCAACATTCGCAAATTGATCAGTGTGATAGATCCCATCAACAAGAAATGAGTGAAGAACCATATGATCCTCTCAATTGATGCAGAAAAAGCATTTGACAAAATACAACATCTTTCCTGATTAAAACCCTTCAGATTGTAGGGATAGAGGGTACATTCCTCAATTTCATAAAAACCATCTATGAAAAGCCTACAGCAAATATCATTCTCAATGGGGAAAAGCTGGAAGCCTTTCCTTAAGATCATGAACATGACAAGGATGCCCACTCTTGCCATTATTATTCAACATAGTATTAGAAGTCCTTGCAACAGCAATCAGACAACAAAAAGGGATAAAAGGTATCCAAATCAGTAAATAAAAAAGACAAACTGTTTCTCTTCGCAGATGACATGATACTCTATATTGAAAACCCAAAAAACTCCATCCCCAAACTACTAGAACTTATAGAGCAATTCAGTAATGTGTCAGATACAAAATCAATGCTCAGAAATCAGTTGCATTTCTATACATGAACAAAGAGACTGAAGAAAAAGAAATTAGGGAATCCATTCCATTTACAATAGCACCAAAAATCATACGTTATCTTGGAATTAACTTAACCAGAGACGTAAAGGATCTATATTCTAGAAACTACAAATCACTCTTGAAAGACATTGAAGAAGGCACAAAAAGATGGAAAAATATTCCATGCTCATGGATCAGAAGAATTAACATAGTTAAAATATCTATGCTACCCAGAGCAATCTACACTTTTTTTTTATTTGACAGAGACAGCCAGTGAGAGAGGGACACAAGCAGGGGGAGTGGGAGAGGAAGAAGCAGGCTCATAGCGGAGAAGCCTGATGTGGGGCTCGAACCCATAACGCTGGGATCACGCCCTGAGCCGAAGGCAGACGCTTAACCACTGTGTCACCCAGGCGCCCCCCAATCTACACTTTCAATGCCATCCAGATCAACATACCAATGACATTTTTCAAAGAACTGGAACAAACAGCCCTTAAATTTGTGTGGAACCAGAAATGGCCCCGAATCACCAAGGAATTGTTGAAAAGGAAACACAAAGCTGGGGGCATCACAATGCCAGATTTCAAGCTATACTACAAAGCTGTGATCACAAAGACAGCATGGTACTGGCACAAAAACAGACATATAGACCAATGGAACAGAATAGAGAACCCAGAAATGGACCCTCGGCTCTTTGGGCAACTAATATTTGATAAAGCAGGAAAAAACATCCGGTGGAAAAAAGACAGTCTCTTCAATAAATGGTGCTGGGAAAATTGGACAGCTACATGCAAAAGAATGAAATTTGACCTCTCTCTCACACCATACACAAAGATAAACTCCAAATGGATGAAAGACCTCGATGTGAGGCAGGAATCCATCAAAATCCTAGAGGAGAACATAGGCAGCAACCTCTTTGACATCGGCCACAGCAACTTTTTTCATGACACGTCTCCAAAGGCAAGAGAAACAAAAGATAAAATGAACTTGTGGGAGGTCATCAAGATAAAAAGCTTATGCACAGCCAAGGAAACAGTCAAAAAAACTAAAAGGCAGCCCATAGAATGGGAGAAGGTATTTGCAAATGACAAAGAGAGTATTTTTTAAAGAAAGTTACAGGTCAATATCCTTCATATATAGGGATATTTCTTGGATCTTTAAGAAAATATTTGTAAATAGAATCCAGCAATATATAAAGACAATTATACAGTATGATTAAATAGGATTTATATGCAACTAATGAATCATCGAACTTTATATTGGAAACCGGGGATGTACTGTATGGTGACTAACATAATATAATAAAAAATCATTTAAAAAAATAAAAAATAAAAAAAATAAATAGGATTTATTCCAGTTATGCAAGGTTGGCTCAATATTTGAATATCGATTTTATCCACCATAACAAATACCAAAGAAGCAAAATCATATGATCATTTCAGTTGACATAGAAAAGTAACTTCAGAAAATCCAACATCTATTTGTGATAAAAATACTTGCAACACTAGTAGTTTGATACAATACCAACAAATGTGTAAAGCAAAATTAAAAAGAAATAATTCTGATTGTAATATAAATTACTACAGTTGACCCTTGAACAACACAGGTGTTAGGGGCACTGACCCCCCTGCACAGTCAAAAATTCACATATAAATTTTGACTCCCCCAAAACTTAACTACTAACCACTTACTGTTGACTGGAAGCCTTACCAATAACATAAAGAGCTGATTAACACATATTTTATATGTTATATGTATGATATACTGTGTACTTGTATTAAAGTAAGAAAAAAGAAAACATTATTAAGAAGCAAAACAGATGAACATGGGGAAGGGAGGGAAAAATAAAATAAGACTAAATCAGAGAGAGAGACAAACTATAAGAGACTCTTAACTATAGGGAACAAACGAGGGTTGCTGGAGGGGAGTTGGGTGGGGGGTGGGGCAACTGGGTGATGGACATTAAGGATGGCATGCGAGGTAATGAGCACTGGGTGTTACATGCAACAGATGAATCACTAAACTCTACCTCTGAAACTAATAATACACTATACATTAATTAATTGATTTTAAATAAAATTTTTAAAAAGAAAATCATAAGGAAGAGAAAATGCATTTATAGTACTGCACTGTATTTATAAAAACAAATCCACATATAAATGGACCCTCGCAGTTCAAACCCCTCTTGTTCAAAGGTCAACTATATGTGTTACGGAAAATTGCTTGGCAGTTTTTTTTTTAAAAAGTAAACATGTACATACCATAAAAATCTATGAATCACACTTTTGGGCATTCGTCCTGAAGAAATGAAATTTTATGTATATAAAAAAATCTATATTCTGATGTTCACAGCAACTTTATTCTTAATAGCCCAAAACTAGAGACAACATAAAAGTCTTTCAACAGGTAAATTGCTAAACAAGTTCTGATACTTCCATACTACAGAATACTACTGAGCAATAAAAGGAACCACTTGTTGATGCATGCAACAACTTGGATGGATGTCAAAAGTATTGTGCTTAGTAAAAATGCCAATATTTTACCAAGGAAGATACACAGATGAGAAATAAGAATATGAAAAGATTCTCAATATCATTTCTCATTAGGAACTTGCAGATTAAAACAATAATAAGATATCACTACCATCTGTTAAAATGGCTAAAATCCAAAATATTGGATTAACACCAAATGCTGGCAAAGATGTGGGACAACAGGAGCTCTCATTCATTGCTGGTGGAAATGCAAAATAGTACAGCCACTTCAGAAGACAATCTGACAGTTACTTACAAATCTAAACATAGGCTTACCATATGATCCAGCAATTGTGCTCCTTGGTATTTACCCAAATGAGTTGAAAACTTATTTACATGCAAAAGTGTACACATGAATGTTGATAGAATGTTATTCATAATTGCCAAAAATGGAAGCAACCAAGTTGTCCATCAATGGATGAATGGATAAACAAACTTTGGTACATCCATACGGCACAATATTATCCAGCAATAAAAGATATGAGCTATTAAGCAATGAAAATACATGGAAGAACCCAAAAGTCTAAAAAGGCTATGTACTATATGATTCCAATTACAGGACATTCTTGAAAAGGCAATAGTATAAAGATTAAAATGATCAGTGGTTGCCATGGGTTCAGGGAGGAGAGAGGAAGAGATGAGTAAGTAGAACACAGGGATTTTTAGGGTTAGTGAAACTATTGTGCATGATACTATAATGGTGGGTACATGATATTACACATTTGCTAAAACCCGTAGAACTGTAGAAAACAAAGAGTAAACCCAACTGCAAACTATGGATGTAGTTACTAATAACGTATTAATATTTGTTCATCAATTATAACAAATGTACTATAAGAATGCAGGATGTCAATAATGAGGAAGATTGGGACGGGAGGGGGAAAGGATACTTTGTACTTACTGCTCAGTATTTCTGTAAACCTGAAATTGCTATAAAAATAAGGTTCATTAATTTTTAAAAGCAAATCCCCAAAAAGGTACATAATATATAATTACATTCTTAAAAAGATTTGTTTATTTCTTTTATTTGAGAGAGCAAGAGAGAGCAGGGGAGAAGGCAGAGGGAGAAGGAGACAGAGTCCCAAGCTAACTCCATGCTGAGCACAAAGCCTGATGCAGGGCCCAATCCAATGACCCGAGATCACGACCTGAGCCGAAACCAAAAGTCGGATGCCCAGCTGACTGCACCACCCAGGCACCCCTATAATTATATTTATATAGTATTATCAAACTGGCAAAACTATAGAGAACAGATTAATGGTTTGCAGGGAAAGAGACAGGGGTGGGAAGTAGTAGGTGCTACTATAAAAGGGTAACGCAAAGGAATTTTTTTTTTGGTGATTGAACAGTTCTGTATCTTGATGGTGGTGATGGTTATACAAATCTACAAACACACAAACAGAAAGAAGTGCATGTACATCAGAAAAAAACGATTACCCAACATTTGCAGCAACATGGACGGGACTGGAGAAGCTTATGCTAAGTGAAATAAGTCAAGCAGAGAAAGACAATTATCATATGGTCTCACTCATTTATGAAATATAAGAAGTAGCAGAAAGATCGGTAGGAGAAGAAAGGGAAGAATGAAGGGGGGGTAAACAGAAGGGGGAATGAACCATGAGAGACTGTGGACTCTAGGAAACAAACTGAGAGCTTCAGAGCAGAGGGGGTGGGGGACTGGAATAGGCCGGTGATGGGTAGTAAGGAGGGCACATATTGCATGGTGCACTGGGTGTTATACGCAAGTAATGAATCATGGAACATTGCATTAAAAACTGGGGATGTACTGTATGGTGACTAACAAAATAAAAATTATTAAAAAAAAAAAGAAGTGCATGTAAAAACATTCTTGTATGACTACAGTACAATAAAGTTAATGAGGTTTGCGGCCTAGTTTGTTTTTTTTTTTAAAGATTTTATTTATTTATTCGACAGAGACAGCCAGTGAGAGAGGGAACACAAGCAGGGGGAGTGGGAGAGGAAGAAGCAGGCTCATAGCGGAGGAGCCTGATGTGGGGCTCGATCCCATAACGCCGGGATCATGCCCTGAGCCGAAGGCAGACGCTTAACCGCTGTGCCACCCAGGCACCCCTACGGCCTAGTTAATACAAGTATTGTCAAGGGTGTGAAGAAAAGAAAACCCTGGTGTACTGCTGGTGGGAATTTTAATTGGTGGAGCTGTGAGAGAGTACAGAGTTTCCTCAAAACATAAAAAAAATTGAACTACTGTATGATTCAGCAATTCCACTTATGGATATTTATCTGAAGAAATGAAAATACTAACTTGAAAAGACATATGCACCCCCATGTTCATTGCAGCATTAGTCACAATAGCCAAGATATGGAAACTACCTAAGTGTTGGATGTCAGATTAATGGACCAAAAAAATGTGATACACACACACACACACACACACACACACACACACACACGATGGAATATCATTCATTCATAGAAAGGAAGGAAATCTTGCCATTTGTGGCAACATGGTTGGACCTTGAGAGCATTATGCTAAATAAAGTAAGTCAGACAGAAAAAGACAAATACTATATGAGCTCACATGTGAAATCTAAAACAAACAAACAAAAAAACCTACCAAATTCATAGATCTAGAGAACAGGTTGCCAGAGGTAAGGGGTTGGCAGAAGGTGAAATGAGTAAAGGGGGTCAAAGGTACAAACTTCCACTTATAAAATAAATAAGTCATGCATATGCAATGTACAACACGGTTATAATAGTTAACAACGCTGCATTGCATATTTAAAAGTTGCCATAGTAGATCTTAAAAGTTCTCGGGAAAAAATGTGTAACTACGTATAGTGATGGATGTTTTTTTATAATAATTTTTTATTCTTATGCTAGTCACCATACAGTACATCCCCAGTTTTTGACATAATGTTCCATGATTCATTATTTGCGTATAACACCCAGTGCACCATGCAATATGTGCCCTCCTTAATACCCATCACCAGCATATCACAGTCCCCCACCCCCCAAGCCCTCAGTTTGTTTCCCAGAGTCCATAGTCTCTCATGGTTCATTCCCCCTTCTATTTACCCCCCCTTCCTTCTTTCCTTTCTTCTACCGATCGTATAGTGATGGATGTTAACCAGACTTATTGTGCCAATCATTTTGCAATATATACAAATGTTGAATTATTACATTATCTGAAACGAATATAATGTTGTATATCAATTATACCTCAATTAAAAAAATATCCGATGAAAGTGAAAAATCACCAGTAAGACTGATGAGTAATAAAGAAAACAAATAAATAACCAATGTTCAGAATGGAAAGGCATATATCATTAAATATCCAATAGAGATTTAAAAGATGAAAGGATGTTATTTTTAAGCTTGGTTTCATGCCAATAAATATAAAAATTTAGAAGGACGGACATTTCCTAAAAGATATAACAAATCAATATAAGAAAATAAAAAATCTGAATACTCTTATATGCCTTAAAAAATTGAATCTATAACTAAAGAATTTCCCAAAAAGAAAACTTGTGGTCCAGATGGCATTACCAATGAATTTTTCTAAACATTTAAAGAATAAATAGCATCAGTCTTACATAATCTCTTCTAGAGTATAAAAAAAGTTTTGTATTGCAATTCATTTTAAAAGCTAACTTAACCTTAATACCAAAACCTAACAAAAACTTGACAAATAAAGCAAAATTGAAAGCCAGTCTTACTTATGAACATGGATGTAAAAATTCTAAAATACACACACATATATGAATACTCACACATATCCCATTCTGTTATGCAAGATAACTGGAAAAGCAGGGTTTATACTGAGAATAAAATGTTGATTTAACACTTGAAAATCAATTAAGGCAGTTCACCACATTAACAGAACAAGAGAGAAAATGTGATTAACTCAAATGTAGAAAAAACATCTATTAAAATTCAACACCCATTCTTGTGTTAACTAATTTTATTGTGGTAGTTATTTTTCAATATATATCAAATCATTGTGTTGTGCACCCTAAACTTACAATGATATATGTCAATGATATCTCAAAAAAGCTGGTGAAAATTTTTAATAACTATCCATGATTTAAAAAAAAAAGTCTTTGTAAACCAAAAATAAAAAAGAAACTTCCTTAATCTGATGAAGGGCATCTGCAAAAACTATAGCAAAAACCATGTTTAATGGTGAAACAATGAAAATCTTTTCTCAGGTCACAAATAAAATAAACAATATCTGTGATCTCCACTTATATTCAGCAAGTACTGCAGGAACTAGGCAATAAAATAAGTCATAAAAAATAAATATATAAAAATTTGAAATAAGTGAAAATGGAATTATCTGAAGATTTCATAAAACTAAAAATAAATTGGTACTATTAATAAATGGACTCATCCGTATCTCTGACTGTAAGATCAACATACAAAACTCAACTATATTTCTGTATAACCACAAAAAAATGTTTAGAAAATGAATTTTTTAATTAAAAAAATTAAAAACCTTTTATAATAGTATCGAATAACACTAAATAGCTAAGAAAAAAATTTAAAATTGTGCAAGATCAGAGCACCTGGGTAGTTCAGTCGGTTAAGTGTCTGACTCTTGATTTTGGCTCAGGTCATAATCTCAGGGTCCTGAGATCAAGCACTGCATCAGGCTCCACACTCAGCACAGAGTCTACTTGTCCCTCTCCCTCTGCTCCTCCCCCCATTCTCACACTCTCTCTCACCTTCTTGAATAAGTAAAAAATCTTCTAAAAAATTATGCAAGATCTATATGCAATAAACTACATAAAATACTGAGGAAAAATAAATATCTAAATAAATGGACAGATATACATATCTACAGATTGAAAGACTCCATTTGGTAAAAATAACAATTATTCCCAACACTGAACAACAGATTCAGTGCAACTGCAATATAAATTCCAGGAAGATGTTTTATTGTATGGAAATTGGCAACCTGATTCTAAAATTTAGGAGAAGGACAAAGTTAGAGAATTATACTACCAGATTATCAAGACTTATTAAAATATTTTGTAATTAATTGAATATCTTTTGGGTATCCACATAAAAATGAATGGTTCCTTAATACTATCTTACATCATACACACATACATACAATACATAGAGATAGGTTAAGATGGCGGAGGAGTAGGAGACACCTTTCTCAGCCGGTCCCCCAAGTCCAGCTGGATAGGTACCAGACCAGCCTAAACAACCACGGAACCAGCCTGAGACGCAGGAAGATACATCTGGATCTCTACAAATGAACATCTCCAGTGCTGAGTATTGAGGTACCAAGAGGGGAGCCATGAAACCGTGCACAGATATCGGAAGATAAATGGAAGGGGGAGGGAGCCGCCGCGTTCAGGCGCCGGGAAGCGGTAGCCACTTGCACAGGGGAGCAGGCGGGCTCACGGTCGGCACCCGCAAAACAGCAGACTGAGACCGTGAGCCCGGTGCACGTGCCACCAGGCATCTTGTGGAACACCGGAATCCCGGTGCGCTCACTGGATCCAGACTGAGACCGGGAGCTTCTGGAGCGCGCGCGGGGCGGCTGGTGGTGTTAGAAACACAAAGGACAGAGAAGCGCCGGCCCTGGAAGTGAGGGCTGGGACGCCGGGTGTGGGGCACACATCCCGGGACGCTACAGGGTTGAGCAGCAGCAACAGTAACAGAGTTAAAGTGGCCAGAACATCAGTGGAGAACGGGCCGCAATCCCTCTGTTCCGTGACAGAGGCTGAAATTCGGCCGCTGCTGCTCTGACTCTCAGAAGAGGCACAGCAGACCGCCAGGGAAAGCTGCCAAAGAACAAAAGCCTCGAACTACCGGCTCACAGCATGCCCATCCCCATCCCCCCTCGCAGGGGACACGGAGACTCTACCCAAACAGGGTTGCCTGAGTATCGGCGCGGCAGGCCCCTCCCCCAGAACACAGAAGGCAGGCTGAAAAATCAAGAAGCCCACAACCCGGGCGCCTGGGTGGCGCAGTCATTGAGCACCTGTCTTCGGCTCAGGGCGTGATCCCGGCGTTCCGGAAAGGAGCCCCTCATCGGGCTCCTCCGCTGCGAGCCTGCTTCTTCCTCTCCCACTCCCCTGCTTCTGTTCCCTCTCTCGCTGGTTGGCTGCCACATAAATAAATAAATAAATAAATAAAATCTTTAAAGAAGAAGCCCACATCCCTAAGATCCCTATAAAACAAGGGGCACGGCCTGGGACCCAGTCAATAATTTGGGCTCTGGACAACCCCGCAACCTCTCCTCATCAGAACGACAAGAAGGAGAAGCGCCCCCCCCCCCCAGCAAAGAAAAGACAGTGAGTCTGTGGCCTCGGCCACAGAAATAATGGATATGGATGTAACCAAAGTATCAGAAATGGAATTCAGAGTAACAATGGTCAAAATGATGAGTAGAATTGAAAAAACTATTAACGAAAAGGTTACTGAGAATATAGAATCCCTAAGGACAGAAATGAGAGCGAATCTCACAGAAATTAAAAATTCTATGAGCCAAATGCAGGCAAAACTAGAGGCTCTGACGGCCAGGGTCACCGAAGCAGAGGAACGGGTTAGTGAATTGGAGGATGGGTTAATAGAGGAAAAAATGAAAACAGAAGATGGTCTTAAAAAAATCCACGCCCACGAATGTAGGTTACGGGAGATTACTGACTCAATGAAATGATCCAATGTTAGAATCATCGGCATCCCCGAGGGGGTGGAGAAAAACAGAGGTCTAGAAGAGATATTTGAACAAATTGTAGCTGAAAACTTCCCTAATCTAGCGAGGGAAACAAACATTCATGTCCAAGAGGCAGAGAGGACCCCTCCCAAGCTCAACCACGACAAACCTACGCCACGTCACGTCATAGTGCATTTCGCAAATATTAGATCCAAGGATACAGTATTGAAAGCGGCCAGGGCAAAGAAATTTCTCACGTACCAAGGCAAAGGCATCAGAATTACGTCAGACCTGTCTACACAGACCTGGAATGAGAGAAAGGGTTGGGGGAGCATTTTTAAAGCTCTTTCAGAGAAAAACATGCAGCCAAGGATCCTTTATCCAGCAAGGCTGTCATTCAGAATTGATGGAGAAATAAAGACATTTCAGAATCGCCAGTCACTAACCAATTTCGTAACCACGAAACCAGCCCTACAGGAGATATTACGGGGGGTTCTATAAAAGTAAAAAGGCCCCAAGAGTGATACAGAACAGAAAGTCACAGCCAATACAAACAAAGACTTTACTGGCAACATGGCATCATTAAAATCATATCTCTCAGTACTCAGTCTTAATGTTAATGGCGTAAATTCTCCCATAAACGCCACAGGGTTGCAATGGATAAAAAGAAATGACCCATCCATTTGCTGTCTACAAGAGACTCATTTCGAACCCAAAGATGCATTCAGACTGAGAGTAAGGGGATGGAGTACCATCTTTCACGCAAATGGACCTCAAAAGAAAGCTGGGGTAGTAATTCTCGTATCAGATAAATTGGATTTTAAACTACAGACTATAGTTAGAGATGCAGAAGGGCACTATATTATTCTTAAAGGAAGTATTCAACAAGTGGATATGACAATTATAAATATATATGCCCCCAACAGGAGAGCAGCAAGATACACAAGCCAACTCTTAACCAGAATAAAGAGACATATAAATAAAAATACATTAATAGTAGGGGACCTCAACACTCCACTATCAGAAATAGACAGAACACCCTGGCAAAAACTAAGCAAAGAATCAAAGGCTTTGAATGCCATACTCAATGAGTTGGACCTCATAGATATATATAGAACTCTACACCCCAGAACCAAAGAATACTCATTCTATTCTAATGCCCATGGAACATTCTCAAGAATAGACCATATTCTGGGACACAAAACAGGTCTCAACCGATACCAAAAGATTGAAATTATCCCCTGCATATTCTCAGACCACAACGCTCTGAAATTGGAACTCAACCACAAGGAAAAATTTGGAAGAAACTCAAACACTTGGAGACTAAGAACCATCCTGCTCAGGAATGACTCGATAAACCAGGAAATCAAAAATCAAATTAAACAATTTATGGAGACCAATGAGAATGAAAATACAACATTCCCAAACCTATGGGATACTGCAAAGGCAGTCCTAAGGGGGAAATACATAGCCATCCAAGCCTCACTCAAAAGAATAGAAAAATCTAAAATGCAGTTTTTATATTCTCACCTCAAGAAGCTGGAACAGCAACAGAGGGACAGGCCTAATCCACGCACGAGGAAGCAGTTGACCAAAATTAGAGCTGAAATCAATCAAGCAGAAACCAGAAGTATAGTAGAGCAGATCAACAGGACTAGCAGCTGGTTCTTGGAGAGAATCAATAAAATTGACAGACCACTGGCAAGACTTATCCAAAAGAAAAGAGAAAGGACCCAGATTATTAAAATTATGAATGAAAAAGGAGAGGTCACGACGAACACCATTGAAATTGGAAGGATTATTAGAAATTTTTATCAACAGCTATATGCCAATAAACTAAGCAATCTGGAAGAGATGGAATCCTTCCTGGAAACCTATAAACTACCAAGAGTGAAACCGGAAGAAATTGATTCCTTAAACAGGCCAATTAATTATGAAGAAATTGAGTCAGTGATAAACAACCTTCCAAATAACAAAACTCCAGGCCCGGACGGTTTTCCTGGGGAATTCTACCAAACATTCAAAGAAGAAATAATACCTATTCTCCTAAAGCTATTTCAAAAAATAGAAACAGAAGGAAAGCTACCAAACTCATTCTATGAGGCCAATATTACCTTGATCCCCAAACCAGGCAAAGACCCCCTCAAAAAGGAGAATTACAGACCGATTTCCCTAATGAATATGGACGCCAAAATCCTCAACAAGATACTTGCTCATAGAATCCAACAGTACATTAAAAGGATTCTCCATCACGATCAAGTGGGATTCATACCTGGGATGCAAGCGTGGTTCAATATTCGCAAATCAATCAGCGTGATACATCATATCAACAAGAAAAGACTCAGGAACCATATGATCCTCTCAATCGATGTTGAAAAAGCATTTGACAAAATACAGCATCCTTTCCTAATTAAAACCCTTCAGAGTGTAGGAATAGAAGGTACATTTCTCAATCTCATAAAAGCCATCTATGAAAAGCCTACTGCAAATATTATTCTCAATGGGGAAAAGCTGGAAGCCTTTCCCTTAAGATCAGGAACTCGACAAGGATGCCCACTCTCGCCACTATTATTCAACATAGTACTAGAAGTCCTTGCAACAGCAATCAGACGACAAAAAGGGATCAAAGGTATTCAAATCGGCAAAAAAGAAGTCAAAATGTCTCTCTTTGCAGATGACATGATACTCTATATGGAAAACCCAAAAGAAGCCACTCCCAAACTATTAGAAATTACAGAGCAATTCAGTAACATGGCGGGATACAAAATCAATGCTCAGAAATCAGTTGCATTTCTATACACGAATAACGAGACCGAAGAAAGAGAAATTAGGGAACCCATCCCATTTACAATAGCACCAAAAACCATACGTTACCTTGGAATTAACTTAACCAGAGACGTAAAGGACCTATATTCTAGAAACTATAAATCACTCTTGAAAGACATTGAGGAAGACATAAAAAGATGGAAAGATAGTCCATGCTCATGGATCGGAAGAATTAACATAGTTAAATGTCCATGCTACCCAGAGCAATCGACACTTTCAATGCTATCCCGATCAAAATACCGAGGACATTTTTCAAAGAACTGGAACAAATAGTCCTTAAATTTGTATGGAAACAGAAAAGGCCCCAAATCTCCAAGGAACTGTTGAAAAGGAAAAACAAAGCTGGGGGCATCACAATGCCAGATTTCAAGCTGTACTACAAAGCTGTGATCACAAAGACAGCATGGTACTGGCACAAAAACAGACACATAGACCAATGGAACAGAATAGAGAACCCAGAAATGGACCCTCGGCTCTTTGGGCAACTAATATTTGATAAAACAGGAAAAAACATCCGGTGAGAAAAAGACAGTCTCTTCAATAAATGGTGCTGGGAAAATTGGACAGCTACATGCAAAAGAATGAAACTTGACCACTCTCTCACACCATACACAAAAATAAACTCCAAATGGATGAAAGACCTCGATGTGAGACAGGAATCCATCAAAATTCTAGAGGAGAACATAGGCAGCAACCTCTACGACATCGGCCAAAGCAACCTTTTTCATGATACATCCCCAAAGGCAAGAGAAACAAAAGATAAAATGAATTTATGGGACTTCATCAAGATTAAAAGTTTCTGCGTAGCCAAGGAAACAGTCAGAAAAACTAAGAGGCAGCCCACAGAATGGGAGAATATATTTGCAAATGACACTACAGATAAAGGACTGGTATCCAAGATCTACAAAGAACTTCTCAAACTCAATACACAAGAAACAAATAAACAAATCAAAAAATGGGCAGAAGATATGAACAGGCACTTTTCCAATGAAGACATACAAATGGCTAACAGACACATGAAAAAATGTTCAAAATCATTAGCCATCTGGGAAATTCAAATCAAAACCACACTGAGATACCACCTTACAGCAGTTAGAATGGCAAAAGTAGACAAGGCAAGAAACAACAATTGTTGGAGAGGATGTGGAGAAAGGGGATCCCTCCTACATTGTTGGTGGGAATGAAGTTGGTATAGCCACTCTGGAAAACAGTGTGGAGGTCCCTTAAAAAGTTAAAAATTGAGCTACCCTGTGATCCAGCCATTGCACTACTGGGTGTTTACCCCAAAGATACAGACGTAGTGAAGAGAAGGGCCATATGCACCCCAATGTTCATAGCAGCAATGTCCACAATAGCTAAATCGTGGAAGGAGCCGAGATTCCCTTCAACAGATGACTGGATTAAGAAGTTGTGGTCCATATATACAGTGGAATATTACTCAGCTATCAGAAAGATGAATTCTCAACATTTGCTGCAACATGGATGGCACTGGAGGAGATAATGCTAAGTGAAATAAGTCAAGCAGAGAAAGACAACTATCATATGATTTCTCTCATCTATGGAACATAAGAACTAGGATGATTAGTAGGGGAAGAAAGGGATAAAGGGGGGGGTAATCAGAAGGGGGAATGAAACATGAGAGACTGTGGACTATGAGAAACAAACTGAGGACCTCAGAGGGGAGGGGGGGTGGGGGAATGGGATAGACCGGTGATGGGTAGTAAGGAGGGCACGTATTGCATGGTGCACTGGGTGTTACACACAACTAATGAGTCATCGAGCCTTACATTGGAACCCGGGGATGTACTGTATGGTGACTAACATAATATAATAAAAAATCATTAAAAAAAATAATAAATAAATAGTATAAATAATTACAAGGGATTCAATTAAGTTGAGCATGGAGTATGGCGTAATGCCCAACTTTATAAACTTACACAACATAAACAATAATCATACCACGCTTTCTAAAGGAATTCCTCCTCCTCCTCTTCTTCTCCTCCTTCTCCTCCCTTTACCTCCTTCCTATTTTTCCTTAAGGCTAATGGTAAGGAAATTTTAACCCAGCAGATTTCTGAATCTTAGTCAATGAATTTTTAAGAGTTCTATTTATTTATTTAACCTGTTCTGAGGAATAAGGATGATATGGAATATGATTGTTCCTAAGATTCTGCAATATTTGTATAACTCCTGAGTAACAGTGGAAACAAAAGGAATTATTTTGCCTGATTCAGTATATTCTTGTCTTCCCTAAGTAAGAAATTTGACTGTCCAAAGAGCCATTACCATTCTTTAGGAATCTGCCTTTGAGTAGGGGAAATTATCCAGTCATCCCAAATAGTAAGTAGGAACTGTTAGCTTCTGCAGTGTTAAATTCTTTTGTCACCAGGTTTTGGATAAAGTTGACGTGTTAGTTTGACCTACTATAACAAAATATCATAATCTGGTGGTATACAAACAACAGAAATTTATTTCTACAGTTCTAGAGACTGGAAGTCTAAGATCATGGTGACAACATGGTCAGGCTCTGGTGAGAGCCTTCTTCTGGGTTGCAGACTGCCAACTTGTCCTTGTGTCCTCACAAGGGTGAGAGCAGAGAGAGAAAGCAAGTGCTCTCCTAACTCTCACAGGGGCAGTAACCCCGTTCATGAAGTTTCCACTTTTCTGACCTCATCTAATCCTAATTACATCCCAAAGGCTCTACTTTCTAATACTATCACATCAAGAAGTAGGATTTTGACATATGAATTTTGGGAGGACACAAACATTCAGTCTGTAAGAGTTGAGCAGGAAAATCTCTCAGTGAAGAATTTTGTTGACAAATAACACATCACTTTAATATGTTTTAAATAATTTTACATCTGTATTTTAACAAAACTCCATAAGTACATCTGAAGTCCATCTCTAATTGAAAACTGCCTTAGAAGAAGATACTAGATTCAAGTTGAAGGTTAAGCTTGGAATCAAGTTGATATTTTAGAAGAAATAGCTGAAAATGTGATTAATAACACTACATTGTTGTTGCCTAATATCAGCAGGCAAACCACCACTAGGAGTCTGTTAAATAGAAACATATCCCAGAAAGTAAGGATATTAAGAAATCTCCAGGAATTTTCCATACAGCATATGATGGCTTTATATTAATAATGTCATACTTCTGCTGGTTTAACACCTAGGGAAGTTAGGTATCCTTGGAGAACTGATAATTATTCCCCAATACTCATCAGTAGTAATGTATCAAATAAACCTAGTAGTAATATATCAAATAAACCTATTTTCTCTTTTACTAATGTGAGTGGGCAGATTTTTATGATTTTTTTCAGATGTTCTTTAAGAAACCGCACAGAGACATTTAGATATAAAAGATGTCCTGAAATTTTTTACTTAAATTTCTTCTAAATTTACAGTTCAAATTTAGAAATGCAAAATCAAAAAAGCTGCCTCAGAAGATGTGACACTTGATTAAGTAGGATCATAGGTTATTTAGAAACAATACTTGGTTATCTATTTAATTAAAGTGACAATAAAAATTTCAAAAGTAAGTAGAAGAGATAACATATTTATAAAGAATTAGCTCTTTTGAAAAATGAGAAGACTTTGTTCTCAAATGAGCAGATGAAATTAACATAAAGCATAAGACATTTTTCTGGTAAAATAGAATCTTTGATATCTAGACAGATTATACAGAAGGTAAAGAAAACATTTTACAACTTCTTATTAAAAGTAGATCAATACTTCAAGAAAAATATCAATTTAACAAGGAGAAAAACAAATTCTATCTTTGCATCAATATAATATTTGATATCAAAGGAATAAGAGCTTTTTATGGAAAATCTTATAAATAAACTTATTAAATTTTATCCAGCATTGCCATTGGCAAATAAAATTCTCTTTCTTCAAGTTTTATGCAGCTTTCCATACCTACTCAGGTTTTCTCTTTCTTTCCTCTTTCTCATTCTGGAACAGCTGTCCATTTTACCTTACTATAAAACTGCTCTCTTTTTTTTTTTCCTCTTAAAACACATCTTGCATACTTTTCACACAGTTATTTCTCTAGGTCAATATTACTCCTAGCAGAGTCTCATTCATGTATATTGATTATAACTGAGACAGGAAAACTACAGGGATCCCATGAAGAACTGCTTTTGTGCTGCTTCTATTCTTACTAGGCCCTTACACATACACCACCACCTTATACATGCCTTATAGTACAGATAACGCATGTCCTCCTTGTAAAGGTCAAAGACTTAATGATTTCTTTGGAATCTTCCAGCACAATAGGTAACATGTAAGGAGTGACTGGGTGATGTGGTCTTGTACATTTTCTAGACCAATGACTCACCAATACCGCTGGTTCAAGGATATAAGTGACTGATGGAGGACACCTAAACACTCATCTTTGTTTTAACCAGTTCCTGGATACCCAGAAAGACATGTACACCAGATCATAATCCTCAATAAAAACCCCAGACCCCAACCAGAACTACTTTTCTTTCTGAGTCTCCCAGATATTCTCTCTGTACCTACACTCTCTCTATACCTTCACTAAACTCTGCTCTCACCTCCTCTTGGCTCATGTTTGATTTCTATCCTTCGTGAAGCCAAGAACCTTCTTGGCTGGTCCTGTGGGACTCAGCCAGCCTACATCATAATTTTTAATCAAAAATAACTCTATTAAAAAAATTCCATTTCAAAAAAAATCTAGAGGGTGAGTAATTTTGGACTGGCTGTCATATGCCAGCATTTTGTAGATTAATAGAACTCATGGATACAGATCTCAGACTTTCTACAGCCCTATACATATATCTTTTATAATATAAATTCTCAGAGTGACAAAAATAAACTTTTATTTATAGACTCAAAAAAAATATAGAGAGAGATATTATATGTTATATATATTGATATATGTATATCTATGTATGTGTATATCAACATAAAAATTGTGTGTTGTGTGTGACTTCTAGAAAATAAGATATTCATAACATTGGGCTAGGCAATGTTTCTTAAATGGAACAAAAATGTACTAACCATGCAATAAAGATTGATGTATTAGATTACATTAAAATTATGAATCACTGTTCATCAAAAAACAACATTAAGAGAGTAAAAAGACAAATTCAACAGGGTAGGAAAAGATGTATGCAATACATATATTTTACAATGGACTAGCACTCAAAATATTAAGAGCAACAAATCAATAAGAAAGTTATAGATAATTGAATAGATAAATGCACAAATGATTTCAACAGACTTTCAAAAAATTATTTAAGACATTCAAATGGCAAACAGCAAATGAAACCATAATAAATCTTATAAGGCATTAGGGAAATGCAAATGTAAACTATTATGAGATACCAAAACATGCATATTACAATGGCTAAAATTTAAAAGTATAACAGTACTAAGTCCTGAAACTGTTGGAGAGCCATAGGAACTCTTATATAGTACTGGTGGACATGTAACTTGCTGTGAAAATTTTGGAAACTCCTTGGCAGTTTCTAATAAGTTGTATATATGTATATCCTATGACCCAGCAATCCCACTCCTAGTTATACAAACAAGAGAACTGAAAACACGCATTCAGCAAAAACAATAATAACAACAACAAAGTCATATCAACAGTAAAATGAATATACAAAATGTGTTTTTTTTATAGAATGGACTACTACACAGCACTGAAAATTAATGAACTATAGCTAATGCAATGACATGAATGAATCTCAAAAACATTATGTTAGGTCAAACAAGCCATACAGAAAAGAGTACCTACTGTATTATTGCTTAAATAAAGTTCAGTATCAGGTGAAATTAATCTGTAGTATAAGAAATCAGGCTTGCAGTTATCTTTGAGAAGGAGAACACAGACAGTAACTGTGAAAAGGCATGAAGGGATGGTTTGGGGTGTTTTCTATTTCCTAATCTAGGTGGTGGTTACATGGATTTGTACATCTTAAAAATATTCATTAAGCTGTACACTTATGATTTTGAATTTTTTATGTATGCTATACTTCAATTAAAAGTTTACTTTAAACAAACAAATAACAACAACCTATTGAAAAGAAGATGAGAATAAATGACAACATAGCATGTTTCTGGCTAGAAAGAGCTAATTTATTAAAAGACATCAATGTTAGAGGGCACCTAGGTGGCTCAGTCTGTTAAGTGTCTGCCTTTGGCTCAGGTCATGATCTCAGAGTCCTGGGATCAAGTCCTGCATCAGGCTCCCTGCTCGGCGGGGAGTCTGTTTCTCCCTCTTTCTCTGCCCCTCCCCCCTGCTTGTGTGCTCTCTCTCTCTCTCTCTCTCTCAAATAAATAAATAAAATATTTTTTAAAAAGACACCAATGTTCCAAGCTTATTTAAAATTCAATGTAATCCTAATAAAAGTCCCAACACAATTTCGTTAAAATAAAGCTCGTCAAGTTTAAAGTTCATAGGAAAACACTTGCAATTAATTTTTAAAAATGGAATTTGGCCTAATAAAGAAAACATACAATAAATCTAACAAAATAAAATATTATAGTACTAGAATATTTGCATGTCGATATCTGTATGCACCAAAACACTAGTAACAGATGTTGCCTTCTGGGAGAGGAACTGAGTGGTTGCTTGAGTAAGAATGAGAAGATTTACTTTTCATTCTATACCACTTTGTACCCTTTGGATTATGACCCTTGTACATGGGTTACTTATTAAAAAGGCAAATTTAAAAAATTTAGACCTTACCCCAAAAGAAAGAACAGGAAGAAGTGATGGCCAGGGATTTAATCAATACAGATCTAAGATGTCTGAACTAGATTTTAAAATAACAATTATAAGGATATTAGCTGGACTCGCAAAAAGCATAGAAGACACTAAAGAATCCCTTACTAGAGAGATAAAAGAATTAAAATCTAGTTGGGCCAAAATTAAAAATAGTATAACAGATATGAAAACCTGAATGGATGCCACTGGATGACAATGAGGATGGACAAAACAGAGGAATGAACCAGTGATACAGAAAATAAGATTACGGAAAATAATGAAGCTGAAAAGAAAGAGAAAGAAAGGTATTGGATCATGAAGGTAGACTTCGGGAACTCAGCAACTCCTTAAGGTGAAATAACATTCATATCATAGGAGTCCCAGAAGATGAAGAGAAAAAGGGGCAGAAGGTTTCTCGAGCAAATTATAGCTGAAAACTTCCCTAACCTGGGGATGGAAACAGACATTGACATCCAGGAAGGACAGAGAACTCCCATTAAATTCAACAAAAGCTGGCCATTACTAAGAAATATCACAGTCAAATTCACAAAACACACAGACAAGGAAAGAATCCTGAAAGCAGCAAGGAGGAAAAAAAAGTCCTTAACCTACAAAGGAAAACAGATCAGGTTCACACACAAACTTGGCAGGGCAGGAGAGAGTGGCATAATATATTCAACATGCTAAATGGGGGAAATATGCAACCAAGAATACTTTGTGCAGCAAGGCTGTTATTCAGAATAGAAGGAAAGATAGAGTTTTCCAGATGAGCAAAAACTAAAGGAGTTTGTGACCAGTAAACCAGCCCTGCAAGAGATATTAAATGGGACTTTTTGAGTGGGGGTGTGGAGGGGAAGACCAAAAGTAACAAAGACTAGAAAGTGATGCAGAACATCACCAGAAACATCAACTTTATAGGTAACACAATTAAATTGATAACATTCGTAAATGGATTAATTGCTCCAATCAAAAGACATAGGTGTCAGAATGGGGGGAAAAAAGACCCATCTATATGCTGCCTACAAGAGACTCATTTTAGACCTAAAGTTACCTGCAAATTAAAAGGGAGGGGATGGAGAACCATCTATCAGCCTAAGGGTGTCAAAAGACAGTAGGACTAGCCATACGTATATCAAACGAACTAGATTTTAAACAAAAGACTGTAACAAGAGATGAGGAAGGGCATAAATCATAATTAATGGGTCCATCCACCAAGATCTAACAATTGTAATTATTTATGCCCCCAACTTGGGAGCACCCAAATATATAAATCAATTAATAGCAAACATAAAGAAACTCATAATAATACAATAATAGTAGTGGATCTTAACACACTACCTACAGCAATAGACAGATTATCTATGCACAAGATCAACAAGGAAACAATGGCTTGAATGACACACTAGGCCAGATATATTCAGAACATTTCATCCTAAAGCAGCAGAATATACATTCTTCTTGAGCGCACATCTATTCTCCAGAATAGATCACATACTGTTTCATAAACTAGCTTTCAACAAGTACAAAAAGATTGAGATCATACCATGCAAATTTTCTACAACGCCATGACATTTGAAGTCAACCACAAGAAAAAATTTGGAAAGACCACAAATACATGGAAGTTAAAGAACATCCTACTAAACAATGAATGGGTTAACCATGAAATTAAAGAGGAAATTAAAAAATACATGGAAGCAAATGAAAACACAACAGTCCAAAACCTTTGGGATGCAGCAAAGGCAGTCCTAACAGGGAAGTATATTGAAATACAGGTCTACCTCAAGAAGCAAGTAAAGTCTCAAGTACATAACCTAACCTTACACCTAAAGGAATAGCAAATAAAGCCTAAAGCCAGCAGAAGAAGGGAAATAATAAAGATTAGACCAGAAATAAATGATATAGATACAAACAAACAAAAAAACAGAATGGATCACAAAACTAAGACCTAGTTCTTAGAAGGAATAAAATTGATAAACCCCTAGCCAGACTTTTCAAAAAGAAAAGAGAAAGGACCCATATAAATGAAATCACAAACAAAAGAGGAAAGATCACACCACAGAAATATAAATAATTATAAGAGAATATTATGAAAAAAAATGTATGTCAACACACTGGGCAATCTGCAAGAAATGGACATTCCTAGAAATATACAAGCTACCAAAACTGAAACAGGAAGAAATAGAAAATTTTAACAGACACATAACCAGCAAAGAAACTGATTCAGTAATCAAAAATCTCCCAACAAACAAGAGTCCAGGGCCAGATGGCTTCCCAGGGGAATTCTACCAGACATTTAAAGAAGAGTTAATACCTACCCTTCTCAAACTGTTCCAAAAAATAGAAATGAAAGGAAGACTTCCAAACTCCTTCAATGAGGCCAGCATTACCTTCATTCCAAAACCAGACAAAAACCCCACTTAAAAAGGCAAATTATAGGCCAAGATCCCTGATGAATACAGATGCAAAAATTCTCAAAAAGATACTAGCAAATTGAACCCAACAGTACATTAAAAGAATTATTCACCACAATCAAGTGGGTTTTATTCCCGGGCTGCAGGGATGGTTCAATATTCACAAATCAATCAACCTCATACACCACATTAATAAAAGAAAGGATAAGAACCATATGATCCTCTTAATACATGCAGAAAAAGCATTTGACAAAGAACAACATCCATTCAGCCCTCAACAAAGGGATAGAAGGAACATACCTCCACATCATAAAGGCCATATATGAAAGCCCCACAGCTAAAATCATCCTCAATGAGGAAAAACTGAGAGCTTTTACTCTATGGTCAGGAACAAGACAGGGATGTCCACTCTCACCATTGTTATTTAACATAGTAAGTCTTAGCCTCAGCAATCAGACAACAAAAAGAAATAAAAGGCATCCAAATAGGCAAGGAAGAAGCCAAATTTTCATTATTCTCAGACCACATGATATTCTATTTATAAAACCTGAAAGACTCCACCAAAAAATTGCTAGAATTAATACATGAATTCAGCAAAGTTGCAGGATATAAAATCAATGTACAGAAATCTGTTGCATTTCTAAACACCAATAATGAAGCAGCAGAAAGAGAAATCAAGGAGTCAATCCCATTTATAATTGCACCAAAAACCATAAGATGCCTAAGAATAAACCTAACCAAAGAGGTAAAAGATCTTTACTCTGAAAACTATAGAACACTTATGAAAGAAATTGAAAAGGACACAAAGAAATGGAAAAACGTCCATACTCATGGACTGGAAGAAAAAAAATTGTTGAAATGTCTATGCTACCAAAAGCAATCTACACATTTAATGCAATAACTATCAAAATATCAAAAGCATTTTTCACAGAGCTAGAATAAGCCATCCTAGAATTTGTATGGAACCAGAAAAGATCCTGAATAGCCGAGGCAATCCTGAAAAAGAAAAGCAAAGCTGGAGGCATCACAATTCCAGATTTCAAATTATATTATGAAGTTGTAGTGGTCAAGACAGTACGGTACTGGCCCAAAAAGAGACACATACATCAATGGAACAGAATAGAACACCCAGAAATGAACCCATAACTATATGGTGAACGAATCTTTGACAAAGCAGGAAAGAATATCCAATGGAAAAAAGTCTCTTAGGGGCACCTGGCTGGCTCAGTAGGTTAAGCATCTGCCTTCAGTTCAGGTCATAGTCCTGGGCTCCTGGGATCAAGCCCTGCATCAGGCTCCCAGCTCAGTGGGGAGCCTGCTTCTCCCTCTCCCTCTCCCTCTGCTGCTTCTGCTTTCTCACGTTCTCTTTCCCGCTGTCAAATAAATAAATAAAATCTTTATTTAAAAAAGGAAAAGAAAAAATCTCTTAAACAAATGGTGTTGGGAAAACTGGAGAGCAACATGGAGAAAAATGAAACTGGACCACTTTCTTACACCATACACAAAAACAAATTCAAAATGGATGAAAGACCTAAATGTGAGGCAGGAAAACATCAAACTCCTAGAGGAGAAGATAGGCAACAACCTCTTTGACATTGGCTGCAGCAACTTTTTATTAGACACATCACCAGAAGCAAGGGAAACAAAAGCAAAAAATTAACTATTGAGACTTCATCAAGACAAAATCTTCAGCACAGCAAAGGCAATAATCTGCGAAACTAAAAGGCAGCCTTTGGAATAGGATGAAGATATTTGCAAATGTCATATCTGATAAAGGGTTAAATCCAAAATCTGCAAAGAACTTATCAAAGGCAGGAGAGACAAAAGCAAAAATGAACTACTGGGACTTCAGGATAAAAAGCTTTTGCACAGCAAAGGAAACAGTTAACAAAACTCAAAGGCCACTTATTGAATGGAAGATATTTGCAAATGTCTTATCAGATAAAAGGCTAGTATCCAAAATCTATGAAGAACTTACCAAACTCAACACCCAAAAGACAAAAAATCCAGTCAAGAAATGGGCAGAAGACATGAATAGACATTTCTCCAAAGAAGACAAACAGCCAACAGACACATGAAAAGATGCTCAGCATCACTCATCAGGGAAATACAATTCAAAACTACAATGAGATACCACCTCACACCAGTCAGAATGGCTAAAATTAACAAGTCAGGAAGTGACAGATGTTGGTGAGGATGTAGAGAAAGGGGAACCCTGCTACCGTGTTGGTGGGAATGCAAGCTCGTGCAGCCTCTCTGGAAAACAGTATGGAGGTTCCTTAAAAAGTTGAAAATAGAGCTACCCTATGACCCAGCAATTACATTACTGGGTATTTACCCCAAAGATACAAATGTAGTGATCGAAAGTGCCACCTGCACCCCAATGTTTATAGCAGCAATGTCCACAACAGCCAAACTATGGAAAGAGCCCAAGTGTCCATCAACTGATGAACAGATAAAGAAGAAGTGGTGTATGTATGTGTGTGTGTGTGTGTGTGTATATATATATATATATATATATATATATATATATATATATATAAAATGGAATATTATATATATATATATATATATATATATATATATATATATAAAATGGAATATTACTCAGCCATAGGAAAGAATGAAATCTTGCCATTTGCAATGTCTTGGATGGAGCTAGAGTGTTTATGCTAAGCAAAATAACATCAGTCAGAGAAAGAAAAATACCATATGATTTCACTCATATGTGGAATTTAAGAAACAAAACAGAGGAACATATGGGAAGGGGGAAAAAAGTGAGAGGGAAACAAACCATGAGAGACTCTTAATGACAGAGAACAAACTGAGGGTTGATGGAGGGAAGTGGGTGGGGTTTGGGCTAAATGGGTGATGGGTATTAAGGAGGGCACTTGTTATGATGAGCACTAGGTATTGTATGTAAGTGATGAATCACTGAATTCTCCTCCTGAAACCAATATTGCACTGTATATCAACTAACTAGAATTTAAATGAAAGTTTAACAAAATTTAAAGCTTAATATTTAGGTAAAAATAGAAAAAGAATAAGTGAAATTAAACATAGGGTCCCAGAAACAGATCCATATGTATATAGGAATTTAGTATAGCATTAAGGAGCAATTTATGATCAATAAGGAAATTATGGACTATTTAATAAATTGCACTGGATGAATGGCTACTCATTTAAAAAAATGTGAGACCCACATGAACAATGGAATATAGTGCTACAACATATAAACAACAAATACTAAATGTAGTCTTGAGGTAGGAAGAGCTTCCAAAGTAAAATCTAAAACTCATAAGCCATGAGAGGAAAGACCAAGAGACTTAAGTACACATTAATTTTAAACTTCTCTACAAAAAAAAGCCCTCATTGATAAAGTTAGAGATAAGCAAGAGACTGGGATTTATAAACAAAATATTCATGTTCCTGTCATATAAGGGGTTAATATGAATCAGTAACTAAAAGATGAAACAAAATACAAAATTGAACAAAGGATATTAAAAAACAATTCACAAGAGAATGTGAAACATAAAAATATATTCAACTTCAATAGCAATTAGAGATATACACACTAAAATAACCAGACATTTGGATTTAAAGACTATGGAAAGATAACTAATACATTAATTAAAAATTTAGCTGTTGTAGAGTTGGGAGAAGAAAACAAGATTGGTGAGGATTACAACAGGAACAAAATTTCTGTTGTATATCATTATTTATTTTATTTTTGAGCTATTCATTTTCTCAGAGTCCCAGCATTCTTTCTTTTTTTTTTTTTTTTTTTAAAGATTTTATTTATTTATTCGACAGAGATAGAGACAGCCAGCGAGAGAGGGAACACAAGCAGGGGGAGTGGGAGAGGAAGAAGCAGGCTTCCAGCAGAGAAGCCTGATGTGGGGCTCGATCCCAGAAAGCCGGGACCACGCCCTGAGCCGAAGGCAGACGCCCAACCGCTGCGCCACCCAGGCGCCCCCCAGCATTCTTTCAAAACCAAATACTCTTCCATTATTCCCCATCTCAGTGAATGGTATCATCATCCATCCAACTACAGAATCAGAAACCTAGAAACTATCTTTCACATCACCCTCTCCAACATCTCCATACTATTCTATTTAAAGTTCTACCTTAAGAAGGGCATGTATTGCATGGAGTACTGGCTGTTATACGCAAGTAATGAATCATGGAACTTTACATCAAAAACTTGGAATGTACTGTATGGTGACTAACATAACATAATAAAAAATTATTATTAGAAAAAATAAAGTTCTACCAATTTTACCTCCAAGCCCTTTTCAAAACATCATGTCTCTACACATGTTCCACTACAACCCTAGGGCAAGCTGTCATGTACTCATTCTTAACCACTGCTAAAACTTTATTCACACAAGAAATATTTACTAAACATCTACCTTGTATCTGATACAGTGCTAACTCATTTCCTGGAATCTACTTTCCTTTTAAACTATCCTACACACTGCAGCCAAGTTTAGCATTTCAAACTCTGATTTTGTCAGCAGCTCCGCCACCACTTTAAATACCTTAGTGGCTTCAGAGTACAGACATACTTCAGCAATATTGCAGGTATTGTTCCAGACCACTGCAATAAAGCAAATATAGCAATAAAGTGAGTCAAATAAATTTTTCAATTTCCCAGTGCATATGAAAATTGTTTACACTATACTGTAATCTATTAAGTACACATTGGCATTATGTCTAAAAGAACAATATACATACCTTAATTTAAAAAATACTTTATTGCTTAAAAATGCTAACCAATATCTGAGCTTTCAATGAGTCATAATAAATGATCACAGATCACCATAACAAAGATAAAAATAATGAAAAAGTTTGAAATGATGTGAGAATTACCAAAACATGACATAGAGACATTAAGTAAGCGAATGTCTTTGGAAAAATGGTGCAAACAGACTTGCTGGATGCAGGTTTGCTGCAAACCTTCAGTTAGTTAAAAATATCTGCAAAGCACAATCAAATGAAGCACAATAAATTGAGGTATGCCTGTAATCTTAAGGAAATTAATAATTATTAACCTAGGAAAAAATTAACTGCATGATCTGCTCCAAACTACTTTTTCTGCCCTATATTTACATCAGGCTCAAGTCTACCATAATCTCAAGCCACATGGTCCTCCTTTCAGATCCTACAAAGCACCATATTGTTTATTTTGCATAGACATCATATCCCCATAAACTCAATAGCCCTTTGCCTAGTAAACTCTTTTTTTTTTTAAGATTTTATTTATTTATTTGACAGAGAGAGAGAGAGCCAGTGAGAGAGGGAACACAAGCAGGGGGAGTGGGAGAGGGAGAAGCAGGCTTCCTGCTGAGCAGGGAGCCCAATGCGGGGCTTGATCCCAGGACCCTGGGATCATGACCTGAACCAAAGGCAAATGCTTAACAACTGAGCCACCCAGGGGCCCCTTGCCTAGTAAACTCTTAAAAATAAAAAAGCACTCAGAACAAATAGAAAGCATTCTATAATAAGTAGTACTTATAATCAAATACACCGATAATTGCATTATCTAGAAACTGAATGTTCTGAATAAAGGCAAATATTATCAGACTGAATGCACAAAAACTATGTTACAAGACATGGCACCTAAAATATAAGGATGCAGAAAGTTTGAAAATAAAAGGTTGGAAAGAGATACACGAAACATTAACTTTAAAAAGGCTAATTTGATTCCACATGTAAGTAAAGTAATATAGCATTTGTTTTTTTCTGTCTGACTTGTTTCACTTAGTATGCATAATACCTTTTAGGTCCGTCTGTATTGTCACAAATGGCAAGATCTCATTCTCTTTTATGGCTGAGTAATATTCTGCTGTGTATATACACCACATCTTCTTTATCTATTTATCTATCACTGGACATTTGGGTTTCTTCCATATCTTGGCTATTGTAAATAATACCACAATAAACATAGGGATACATGTATCTTTTCAAATTTGTTTTTTATTTTCTTTGGGTCAATACCCAGTAGTGGAATTACTAGATCATACGGTAATTCTATTAATATTTTAGGGAACCGCCATCCTGTTTTCCACAGTATGCACCAATTTACATTCACAAACAAACAAACAAAAAACCAAATTCTTAAATACAGAAAACCAGTGGGTGATTGCCAAGGGAGAGGTAGGTGTGGGGATGGGTAAAGTAGATAAAGGTGGGTTAAGAGGTACAAATTTCCAATTATGGAATACATAAGTTGCAGGGATGAAAGGTACAGCATAGGGAATATAGTCAATAATATTGTAATAATGTTATATGGTGACAGATGGTGACTACACTTATCATCATGAGCACTGAGTAATGTATACAATTGTTGAATCAATATGTTGTACACCTGAAACGAATATAACATTTTATGTTAATTATACTTCAATTTAAAAAAAGAAACCTGGCTTGGCTAAATCAATATCAGACAAAGTAGACATTAAGACAAAAATCATTACTAGCAATAAAAAGAGACACTTCAGAATGATAAAAGATCCCATTTACCAGAAAGATAGAACAATTCTAAATTTGTATGTACCTAATATTGCCTCAAAAGATATGAGTAAGATATGAGATGAAGAAAAACTAGACAAAACCACAATAAGAAATACAATATCATTGCGGGAGATTTTAATACATCTTTCTCAGTGATGAAATAAGGAGAAAAAAACATCAGTAAGGATATACGACAACTGAATAACATTAACAAATTGAACCTAACTGACATATATGGAACACTATACTCAACAACTGAAGAATACACATTCTTTTCATAAACACATGGAACATTTACATACACTGAACATATTTTAGGACAAAGGTCAGCAAGCTCTTTCTATAAAGGGCCAGACAGTAAATGCTTCAGGCTTTGTGAGCTTCATGATATTGCTGTCACATATTTTTCTTTTTTTTAATCACCTTTTAAAAATGTAAAAAAAAAAAAACATTTTTTGATTGAGGGCCATACAAAAGCAGTCCATAAGCCAGATTTGGCCTATGGACCACAATTTGCCAACCTCTGTTGTAGGCAACTCTCAACAAATTGCAAATTGAAATTCTACAGAGTATACTCTGACCACAGTGCAAATAAGCAAGAAATAATCAAAGGACAATTAGAAAATCCACATCATTTCCAAATTAAGTAATACATTTATAAATAACCCTGGATCTAGGAAAAAATCACATTGAAAATTAGACAATATTTTAAACTGAATAATATTTAAAATAATACATATGAAAACTTATAGGCTACAGCTAAAGTCATGCATAGAGGGACATTTGTGACCTTAAAAGCATATATTAACAAAGGAGAAATGTTGAAAATCAAAGGAGAAATGTTGAAAATCAATAAGCTAAGCATGATCTCATTAGGCTAAAACAAGAAAAGCAAATTAAACACAAAGAAAGTGGAAGGAATTAATTAAGACCAGAAATAAATGAAACAGAAAACAAATATATAATCAAGAAGATCAACAAAAAGAAACGTTGTTTGAAAATAATAAAATTGATAAAACTTTAGAAGGACCAATTAATAAAGAGAAAAGCACAAATAAAATGTAGAACATAAAGGAGATATAAGTACAGGTTCTACACGTAGATGTTAAAAATATCATAAATAGGAGTGCCTGGCTGGCTCAGTTGATGGAGCATGTAACTCTTGATCTCAGAGTCATGAATTTGAACCCCACTTTGGGTGTAGGGTTTACTGAAAAAAATAATAAATAAAATTAAAGCTTTTTTTAAATTTAGAAGATATTATGAAATACTTTATGCCTTTGATTTGAAAATATAATTAATGTACAAATTCCTAGCAATGTGCAACTTACCAAAACTGACTCAAGTCAAAACAGGAAATCAGAACAGTACCACAATATTTAAAAAATTGAACCTGTATCTTAAAACCCTTTTAAGGACATCACCAAGATGACAAAGTAGGAAGCCCTAGGCTCCATCTCCCCCAAAAGATCATAAATAGATATTCATGAACAAAAACAGCTCTGGGAGAGCTCATGAGTCTACTTAAGAAACCAGCAACACAGTAGAACAAAAAACCTGAGAATAACTGCACACAAAGGGAAAGACGAACAGTTTCTTTTGACTGTCCTCCAGGCTGGCACTGCTCAGTGTTGGCACAGGTAGAAAGAGTTTCCCACTCTGGGAAAGGGAGACTGGGGTAAGTGACCATCTTCCCCAGCCTTTCAAAGTACCACACAAAGGACCTGCTTTGATTTCACCCAACCCATACTGGCAAAGCTGAGATATGTAGAGATTACTAGGAACAAGGAAGAAAAACAGGGGCTACCAGTCTCAGCCACAACCTGCTGTACAGAGGACCCCGATAGCTTTCCCCACTGAAGAAACCAGCACAGCTATGATAAACTCCCTGTAGATTTCACTAGTTACTGTCCTGCAGGTAATAGCATTCACAAATGGCAAGCACCTGAGTCCTTCCCTGTTCATTACCCCACAATCTTTGCCAGAGCTCAGGATCCACACCAACAGCCAGCCCAAGCCTCAATATCACTGACCATCAGGGAAATGTAAACCAAAACTACAATGAAATATCATCTCACACCTGTCAAAATGGCTAAAATCTACAATACAAGAAACAACAGGCATTGATGAGAATATGGGGGAAAAGTTACTATAATGAACTCTCATCTCCCTCCATATTTCTCCATCATCTAATTCTTCCCTCATATCTACTTTTGACTTTCTTGAAAGCCAACCCATTCTTTGCTGCCAAAATTAGTTTTGAAAAATGCAATTTTGATCCTGTCATTTTATATTTAAAGCCCTTTAATGACTCATCTATGACATCAGAATAAGGTCTAAATTTAATATGGCCCACAAGACAGCACATATGACCTGAATAATACTGTCTCTATATTCTCATCCCTCTGTCTGCCCTTCAGCCTTCTCTTGCCTCCTAAAATGGAATGTGAATTTTCTAACAAGCAAGACCTTCACACAACCTGTTTCCTTTCCCTGAAATATTTTCTTCTCCATCTCCTACCTTCCACCGCCATTACTACTGAAGTGGCTGACAGTTGTAGATCTTTATGTTCTAAGCTTGAGCACCACTTCATTAATGAAACTGTGCCTGTCATATCCCCAACTAAGCTAGGTCTGTATTTTAATCGCTTTATAACACTCTTTATTCCACAGCATTCAGCTTACCTTCAAATTACTTATTCAAAGTATTCTTCCCTTTTAGATTGTGAGCTCTAACAGAGCAGGGACCGGGTCTATCTGATTCACTATCACATCATCAACACCTAACACAGTGAACTGATATAGTTAACATAATAAATAGATATTAAAATGAAAATAAAAAGCTCTTTTGTCTCTCACCAAGAAAAACCAAACACTCAAGAAAGGGTTTCGTTCATAAAGTAGACCTTGAAGACATCTGAGAAGTTCTGCAGAGACTGATGACACAGAAGTTCTAAGTGAACACTGACCTTGTCAGTTCTGGCCACAATATTCACAAGTAAATTCTGCTTGGGGCTACAGCACACCAAAACATCTGGAAAACTGTCACCCATCCATATGTATTGCTTACATGACCCTAAACATCTTTATATGAGAATACAGGTTATAGCTTAAATTATTATTTTTTTTTACTTGCCTCTGGGAGGTACTTGGCAAAGCAACAAAAAAAAATAGAGACTCACAAACCCACCAATTAGAGACAGTAATTCAAGAACTAAATTACCAAAGAAGGAAAGACACCATGTGTAATATACACAATCACCTCAGGCTGCTGGCCTGATTTACAACTAGCTCTATTCTAAGAGTGCATTGACTCATAGTCCCTTCCAACTCAGCATCCAGATTCCCAAAACATTCACCTGCAGACAGTGATTCAGAGCCCTGTCGCTATGCTATGCTGCTGTATCCTGCCTCTCATCCAAAGAGCCACTCTCCATAGTAGTCCCTGGGGCTGCAGGCAGACAGATGAAGCTGTATATTAAAGAGTAACTGCAGATTTGTAGTTTGTCTCCAGGGTGCAGAAGCTATAAACAGGAATGTGCAATGTACACTGTTCAGGCAACCTACTTTTATATAAAAGTGGGAAATCTACAGACCAGACACAAAAATAGAGGAAGTTTATGTTCATATATACCAATTTCAGCTTCCAGACTACACCGAGCATATACTGACTTGTAACATGGATACTGCCCTGGGTCCCCGAATGCTTCTAGAGACTGTATCATTTATAGATTGCTAAACAGGCCCTCAGGAAGCAGGAGAAAATCATTCCTGGAGTAAAGATGAGAATGAGTTCTAAGACTATCTACTTTTTCTGCCTGGGTGTTAATGCTGCTGGAATGCCACTTGTAACAATGAGATACTTCTTGCAAACATTTGGCAAGCATACACCCACATTCCAAGAGCAAGAGAGTTTCTTTCTCAAACTAATCCCAGCTAAAAACTGAGAAAGATGGATTGAAAGAAAGCAAGGAATGAGGGAAAGCAATACAGACTACTAAAATTGAAGAATGCTCTTAATGAGTCACCAATGTAGAAGTAGAATAAAGAAAATGAGAGGTTAATTAAAGGATTCAGGCACAAAAATACAGCCATGCGCTTGTGTCAGTGAAAGAAAGCAGAAGCTTGAAGGTTAAAAGAGAAGAAACAATGGAATTAAAAGGGAGGGAAGAAGAGTGACAGTATATATGAGTGAATGAGACAGGTCAGAAAAACTGGGAGGAAATAAATTTAACCAAAGAAACACAATCAGAAGAACAAGTGCAGCCATGTCGGACTTCCTAGTGTTTGCTAAATAATCAATTTACTATTCCTATCCATCTACTTCCAATATATCTCTCAAAATCACCTTCCTTCTCCCTCCCTCCCTCCTGCCCCCTCCCTCTCTCCATATACCACTCTATTAAAGTGGTATTGGCCCCCTTACATTCACTCTACTTTTAAACTGCATTAATTCATTCCTCAACAGCAACCTGCGGGACCTATTGAAATGCAGATCAAATTATTTTAATCCTCTGCTTAAAACCGTTCAAAGCCTCCCTACTGCAGTTGGGAAAAGACTATAAACACTTGAATTTGGTCTAAAAGTTCCTTTAATAATTAGCAAAATCCTATCTCTCCAGTCTAAACTCCTACTATTTGGCTGCTCACTGTCAGTGCCATATTAGCCTCCTCTATCTCTAATGCATTGTCACCATGCCTTCCCACCTTACAGATGACCTAAGACCATAGAAAAACCTGCATTGGGTCATTCACCCTTCTTGAACCAATGAAAACCATTGTCTTCTACCCAAAGGTTAGTTGCTACCTGTCCATTTCCTCCATTTCTGTTTCAAGTTCCAACATCAACCTAGTGACCATAACTTTTTTTTAATACTACTATTGTCTCTTCCTCCTGTCACAACAAGACCCTCCTGCTTAGGTAACCTTTGCTGCCCACTTGACCTACAAAAATTCCTCTGCTATCAGTTTGTAGCCCTAGTTGTACGCAAGTTGAATATTCTTGCCTTTATTGTCAATAACACCTGCTGTTTGACCTAAAGTGTGTAGACCCATGCCTCCATTGCTTCACAATCTAGAGCGATACTCGGATATATAAATGTTAGAATCCATGATCACAGATTAAGCATGGAAAACTAATTAAGGAGAACTCTTTATAACTAAGGCCTCAAATGGTGAGTAGTCATTATTTAAAAGGAAAGTTACTTTCCATCTAGAAATCTCAAGGTATCATTATGTCAAGCTAGCACTGTAGGTTCATATAGGAAAAATCTCCTCCTCAGCTCCAAACAAAATACTTTATAGTAATGATAACTAAGTCATAAAACACACTTTAAAAATAAAAATACAACCACAATTGCTTTAAAAAGAGTAGAAGAGAGAAATATGTCCATGGAACTGAAACAAACAAAAAAAATAAACATAGCAATAGAGTCACCTAAAGTCACTTACCTATTTGGAAAAACCCAGAGGCAGCCAGGAGTTCAAATTCTGTGGGAATTGTGGCACATTAGCAAAGTTAGATTACTGAAGAAAACCAGAAAAGGAAACAAGGATTTTCTGTCTGCACATTATGACTTGAAAAATTCTACGATATAGGGGCGCCTGGGTGGCGCAGCCGTTAAGTGTCTGCCTTCGGCTCAGGGTGTGATCCCGGCGTTCTGGGATCGAGCCCCACATCAGGCTCCTCTGCTGGGAGCCTGCTTCTTCCTCTCCCACTCCCCCTGCTTGTGTTCCCTCTCTCGCTGGCTCTCTGTCAAATGAATAAATGAGGATCTTTAAAAAAAAAAAAAAAAGAAAAATTCTACGATATGTACACATAGCTGAGATTGGAAACTGGGATGCTACCAGAGTGGTAGGAAGTATTAGAGATAGCTATGCAACTGAGACTTGCATCATACTATCCACTGGCTCAAAAACTGGACCTTTTGTATCCTCATGGAACAAAAGCCCCAAACTGACAACATAAGAACTTGTTCTAAACTGGGGAGCTGATCAAATAAAACATAATCTGAAAGGGATGAGTATAGAAGATACTGAATTTTCTCATTTAAGGTAAACTTGCAGCAAGTTAAAATTCCAAGCCTACAAAAAAAATCTTGAAAAAATAATAAATTCAAGAAATGTGAGGTTAAAGTCCTAGGGAAATACAGTAATTTGAAAAAGACTTTAAAACAAATGTTTGACATTCTCAAAACACTGTAGGAATAAGCTTATGAAGAGGAAGAACAAGGGATTATAAAATAAAAAAGACATACAAATCAGAAAATATGTATATTAAAAAATAAAAATCCCATAAATCAAGACTAAAGACTCTGAAACAAAAGCTCAAAAGACAGTATAAACCCTGAACTGGATACAGCTAAAGAAATAATTAGTTAATTTTAATTTTTTTAATTTTTTTATTATATTATGTTAGTCACCATCCAGTACATCCCTTGTTTTTGATGTAAAGTTCGATGATTCATCAGTTGCGTATAACACCCAGTGCACCATGCAATACGTGCCCTCCTTACTACCCATCACCGGTCTATCCCATTCCCCCACCCCCCTCCCCTCTGAAGCCCTCAGTTTGTTTCTCAGATTCCATAGTCTCTCATGCTTCATTCCCCCTTCTGATTACCCCCTCTTTCTTTATCCCTTTCTTCTCCTACCAATCTTCCTACTTCTTATGTTCCATAAATGAGTGAAACCATATGATAATTGTCTTTCTCTGCTTGACTTATTTCACTTAGCATTATCTCCTCCAGTGCCGTCCATGTTGCAGCAAATGTTGAGAAATCATTCTTTCTGATAGCTGAGTAATATTCCATTGTATATATGGACCACAACTTCTCAATTTTAAGATGTTTCTAAGAACTGGACTCAGAACTGATAAAATGAAAAAGAGGTTAAGAGACCTGGAGAACAGACTTAGAAGCTCCAACAAAGCCTAATGGTGGTTCCAGAGGTAGAAAATAATGAGTATAGGTAAGTGATAATGGTATGTGCATATGTATATGTATATGTGTATGAATGTGTGTGTGTGTATATATGAAATTTTAACTAATTTAAACTATCATAATAATGGTGGCAAAAGAAAGATACTTGTATACATACTAAACTAAGAGTTTACCACCTACAGACTTTCAAAAGAGAAAATAATTATAAGAAATATATAAGAAATTATAAACTGCAAGATTTTTTAAAACTTAAGGGTCCTTCCCAGTTAAAGACAGTCAATTGAACATAAGCATTTTTTTCTGCTTTGTACTGAAACCCCACTAAAGTGGCAGTAAAAGAATTTAATTCAAAAACCAACAAAAAGAAAAGGAGATGTGACCAAAAAAAAAAAAAAAAGCACATTTTACAAGACTTCTTCAACCCTATTTATCACTCATAATATAAGGAATTAAATCTGTACCCTTCAAGGGAGATATTTAGAATATTAATTTCTGTTGAACCTTTCAGTCCAAAAGAAAGGACCTACAAACATTGACATCATAGTTCTCAACAAAACAACCTCAGCATATCTACCTATTCACTCAGCATTTCCAATCAGTTTTTAATATTCCACTCTTCAACAGGAACAACCAACCAAGAAACAGTAGACCCATGGAGGTGGGTAGCCTCTAGATGCTGGAAAAGGCAAGGAAATTAATATTTCTCCAGAGTCTCAAGAAAGGAACACAGCTTTGCCAACACCTTGATTTTAGCCCTGGAAAACCTCCAGAACTATAAGAAGATAAATTTGTGTTGTTCTAAAGCCACTAGGTTTGTGGTAGTTTGTTACAATGACAACAGAAAATGAATACAATATATTATCTGGCTCAGCTATGAATGGCATTAACATAGTCATGACACAAAATTAAATCAATATTACACTGCAATTAAACAGAGTATGAAGATTGTCCAAGTAAGGGGTTTTAAAAGTACCAAAATCTTTATCTTCCAGAGTGGGAATTTAATAAATAGTGCCTAAACATTTAAAATTAAGCAGGATCAATATAAGCATGTCATTTAGGGATAGGTTATAAATACGTAAAAATTACCTGAAAGGGTTGACATTGGTTGTTTCTGGGAAGAGGGCAGGGCACTACTGTTCTTTTTTTTTTTTTTTTCCTTTTTCTTTTTTAATAAAAGTGTTGGAAACATGAGAGACTATGGACTCTGGGAAACAAACTGAGGGCTTCAGAGGGGAGAGGGATGGGGGATTGGGATAGGCTGGTGATGGGTATTAAGGAGGGCACATACTGCATGGAGCACTGGGTGTTATATGCAAACAATGAATCATGGAACATTACATCACAAACTAAGGATATACTGTATGGTGACTAACATAATATAATAAAAAATAAAAAGCGATAGATTGGGGCGCCTGGGTGGCACAGCGGTTAAGCGTCTGCCTTCGGCTCAGGGCATGATCCCGGCGTTCTGGGATCGAGCCCCACATCAGGTTCCTCCGCTATGAGCCTGCTTCTTCCTCTCCCACTCCCCCTGCTTGTGTTCCCTCTCTCGCTGGCTGTCTCTATCTCTGTCGAATAAATAAATAAAATCTTAAAAAAAAGCGATAGATTAATTAATTTATTAATTAACCCATGTAAGCATGGGTTCATTTCTACATTTTCAGGTTTATTAGATCTTGATTAGTTCTTAGATGGTTTTTAAATCTTAGATTTCTTAGGTAGAATCTTAGGTCACTGATTTGTATGAATCTTAGATCATTGATTCTTGTCTAATAGAAACATTTAATGCTGAAGCTCCTGGTTCAATTTTCTATGTCTTCCAGTTTGCTATTTCTTCTATTATTTTCATAAGAATTTATCCATTTAGTTGTTTTTGAATGTAATGGCCTGAAGCAATTCATAATATTCTGTTATGATTTTTAAAATTTGTTTTGATATTTATCAAAATTATATGGGGATAGAGTTCAAAGTCAAATATTTCTCCAAGGTTTGTTAAAAAGAACAACACTAGGGCACAAAAATAAACATGTAGATTGATAGAACAGAATAGAGAGCCCAGAAATAAATCCACAATTATATGTTCAATTGATCTATGACAAAGGAGGCAAGAATATGGAATGGGAAAAAGACAGTCTCTTTAGTAAATAGTGCTGAGAAAACTGGACAGCTACATGCAAAAGAATAAAAATGGTCCACTTTATTATACCATACACAAAAATAAACTCAAATTAGATTAAAGACCTAAATATGAAACCTGAAACCATGAAATTCCTAGAAGAATACATAGGCAGTAATTTCTTTGACATCAGCCTTAGCTACATTTTTCTAGATTTGTCTGCTAAGGCAAGGGAAACAAAAGCAAAGATAAGCTATTGAGACTACATCAAAATAAAAAGCTTTTATACAGTGAAGTAAACCATCAGCAAAACAAAAAGACAACCTACTGAATGGGAGAAGATATTTGCAAATAATATATCTGATAAGGAGTTAATAGTCAAAATATATAAAGAACTTATGCAACTCAACACCAAAAAAACCCCTAACAACCTGATTTTAAAAATGGCAGAGAACCTGAATAGATATTTTTCCAAAGAAGACATACAGATGGCCAACAGACACATGAAAATGTGCTCAACATCACTCATCATCAGGGAAATGCAAATCAAAACCACAATGAGAAATATCTCCTTATACCACTCAGAATGGCTAAAATAAAAAAGACAAGAAATAACAAGTGTTGGCAAGGATGTAGAGAGAGAGGAACCCTTGTGCACTGCTGGTGGGAATGTAAATTGGTGCAGCCACTGTGGAAAACAATATGGAGGTTCCTCAAAAAATTAAAAATAGAGCTACCATATGATCCAATACTTTTACCACTGGGTATTTACCCAAAGAAAATGAAACACTAATTTAAAAAAATAAATGCACCCCTATGTTTATTGCAACATTATTTACAATAGCCAAAATATAGATGCAACCCAAGTGCCCATCAGTAGATGAATGAATAAAAGGATGTGATACACACACACACACACACACACACACACACACACACACAATGGAATATTACTCAACCATAGAAGAGAAAGATATTGTGCTATTTGTGACAACATAGATAGATCTACAGAGTAATATGCTAAATGAAATAAGTCAGACTGAGAAAGACAAATACCATATGATTTCACTTATTTGTAGAACCTAAAAAATAAATGAACAAAGACACAAACAGACGACAACAACAAGAAACAGACTCTTAAGTACAGAGAACAAACTGATGGTTGCTGGAGGAGATGTAGATTGAAGCAGGGTGGGGGGATAGGTGAAATAGATAAAGGGGATTAAAAAAAGAAACTTGAAGATGAAGAGCAAATTAAATCCAAAGGAAGCAGAAGAAAGGAAACAATAAAGACAGAAGAATTCAATGAAAGAGAAAACAGGAAAACAATTTTAAAAATCACTGAAACCAAAAAGCAGGAATCTTGAAAAGATGAATAAAATTAGTAAATTTCTACACAGACTGATATACAGAAAAAGAAAGAAGATAACAATTATCATTATCAGTTATGAAGACAAGTATGTCACTAAAGATATTACAAACATTACAAGGAAAGCAAGGAAACATTAATGAACAAATTTATGGAGATAATGTAGATGAGATGAACAAGTTTCTTGAAACATAATCGCCAACTCTCAAGAAGAAATAATCTGAATAAACCTTAATGTATTAAATCAATTAAATTCATAGTTTAAACCTTGATCATAAAGAAAATTCCAAACAAAAAAAACTCCAAAAAGCCCAGATGGCTTCAATAGTGATTTCTACCAAGTGCTTAATGAAGAAACAACACTAATTCTACACAAACTCTTCCAGAAAATAGAAGAGAAAGAAACACTACCCAACACACTTTATGAGACCAGAATAACTACCATAACAAAATAAATTTAAGAAAAGAAAATTAAAAGCCAATATTCCTAATGAACATACAAACAAAAAACTTTTTTTTTTTATAGATTTTATTTATTTATTCGACAGAGATAGAGACAGCCAGCGAGAGAGGGAACACAAGCAGGGGGAGTAGGAGAGGAAGAAGCAGGCTCATAGTGGAGGAGCCTGATGTGGGGCTCGATCCCATAATGCCGGGATCAAGCCCTGAGCTGAAGGCAGACGCTTAACCGCTGAGCCACCCAGGCGCCCCACAGACAAAAAACTTTAACGAAATTTGAGTAAATGGAATCCAGAAATACATAACAAGGACAATACATTATAACCAAGTAGAGTTTTGTCTTGAGACTGCAAAGGTTGTTCAACACCAGAAAAAAAACCACTGTAATTCAGCACATCAACAGACTTTTTAAAAAGATCATTTCAATAGATACAGAAAAAGCATTTGAAAAAATCCAACATACGTTCATGATAAAATCCCACATACGTTCATGATAAAATCCCTCAGCAAACTTTGGATAGAAGGCAACTCCCTCAAACTTATAAATGACATGTGAGAAAAATCTAACATTGATTTCATATTGAGTGGTGAAAGATGGAACACTTTCCCCAATAAGACCAGAAGCAAGGCAAGGAGATCTACTCTAACCACTTCTATTCAACATTGTATTACAGGCCCTATTCAGTTCAAATACAGCAAAAACAAAACGAGAAGTATACAAATTAGAAAAGAGGAAATAAAAATGTGTTTTTAGACAACATTATCATCTACATAGAAAAGCCAAACAAACTAAAAAAAAAAAATAAAAGCTACTAGAATTAGTGAGTTTTGTAAGGTCATAGGATACAAAGTCAATACATAAAAATTAATTGTATTGCTGTATATAACAATATACATTCAGAGACGTAAAGGATCTATATTCTAGAAACTACAAATCACTCTTGAAAGACATTGAGGAAGACACAAAAAAATGGAAAAATATTCCATGCTCATGGATCAGAAGAATAAACATAGTTAAAATGTCTATGCTAGCCAGAGCAATCTACACTTTCAATGCTATCCTGATCAAAATACCAATGACATTTTTCAAAGAACTGGAACAAACAGCCCTTAAATTTGTGGGGAACCAGAAAAGGCCCCGAATCACCAAGGAATTGTTGAAAAGAAAAAACAAAGCTGGGGGCATCACGTTGCCAGATTTCAAGCTATACTACAAAGCTGTGATCACAAAGACAGCATGGTACTGGCACAAAAACAGACACACAGACCAATGGAACAGAATAGAGAACCCAGAAATGGACCCTCGGCTCTTTGGGCAACTAATCTTTGACAAAGCAGGAAAAAACAATATACATTCAAAAGAAATTTTTAAATGCTATTTATAATAGCATCTAAAATGTAATACTTAGAATAAATATAACAAAATATAGGCAAGACCTACACACTGAAAACTATGAAAACATTGAGAGAATTTAAAGAAGAAATAAATAATGCAAAACTATACCATGTTCATATATCAGGAGACTCAAGATTGTTAAGATGCAATTTATCCCCAAATAAATGTATACATTTATTTCAGTCCCATTAAAATTTTCAGCTGGATTTTTTTTTTGGAGGGGGGAACTTGTTAGTTGATTAGAAAATTTATATGGAAATGCAAAGGACCTAGAATAATCAAAATATTTTTTAATGAAGAACAAAACTGAAGGATCCATAATACCTTATATCAAGATTTACTATAATTTTACAGCAGAGGGAAGCCTGAGTGGCTCCATCGGTGAAGCGTCTGCCTTTGGCTCAGGTCATGATCCCAGGGTCCTGGGATCAAGTCCTACTTCGGGCTCCTTGCTCAGTGGGGTCCTGCTTCTCCCTCTGCCTGCTACTCCCCCTGTCTGTGCTCTCTCTCTGTCTCTGACAAATAAATAAAAATCTTAAATAATAATAATAATAATAATAATAATAATAATAATAATAATTCTATAGCAGAGTTTCACAACCTCAATGCTATTCACATTTTGAGCTGGATAATACTTTGTGGGTGGTAGCTGCCTGGCCTCCACCCACTAGATGCCAGTAGCACTCGTCTCTAGTAGTGATGATCAAAAATGTCTCCAGACATTGCCAAATGTTCCCTCCCCCCAGGGAGGGGGATTGCCCCAGTTGAGAATCAGTGAACTACAGTAATTGATACAGTGTGGTAATGTTGCAAGGTTATACACAGAAATTACACAGACAGAAAAGAGTCCAGACATGGACCTACATATATATGGTCAATTGATTTTGAACAAAGGTGCCAAAGTAATTCAATGAGCAAGGGATAATCTTGTCAACAAACAATGCTGGAACAATTGGGCATCCATATGAAAAAAATATATATAGGCCTGGAACTACCTTGCCCCCAAGAAAAAAGTCATCTAGATTTACATCAAAGATATAAATCAAAGAACTGAAACTATAAAATTCTAGAAGAAAACAAATGAGAAGATCATTTTGAACCTAGTTAAGTAAAGCAAAGACTTCTCAGAATACAAAAGGTAAAAGTCATTAATACAAACTCCACAGCGAAGATGAAGACAATCACAGAATGGGAGAAGATATTTTTCAAAATACTTATCTTTTAAAGGATTGTAATATACATTTATCTTACAACTTAATAACAGAAATACAAATATCTCTATTTTAAAATGCATGAACAATTTGAACGGACATTTCTCTAAAGATGCTGTACAGATGGCCAGTAAGCACATGAAAAGATGTTCAGTATCATTAGTCACAGGGATATGCAAATTAAACTACAATAAGCTACCAGTACACACTCACTAGAATGGCTAAAATAAAGACAGACAAGGCAAGATGCAAAGTTAATATACAAAAGTCAATTACTTTCTTTGAAATAGTGGGAGCTTGTGACGATGGCAGAGTAGAAGGACCCTGAGCTCACCCTGTCCCACATTTACAAGTAGATCTCATCCACATCCAAGTCAATAAACTGGAGAGTGATCCCAAGCCTGGCAGAACAATCTCCACAACTAAATATAGAGAAGAAGCTGCATCTGAAAGATTGGGAGGATCAGAAAGGCAGAGGGAGGCTGCCCACAGGAAGGAGAGAGCTGGGCATGGAGAGGGCAGAGAAATGGGCCCTCGCACCAGGGAGGTCACATAGGGAAGACTAATCCACATAGCATTTGGCTTTAAAAACCAGAGGGGCTGAATTCCGTAAGTTTGTATAACCAGTGGGACTTGAAGCCTGAAACTTTAAAAGCCAGCTGATAGCACTGGGCGGGGCCCAGAGGGCAAGTGATAGCTGAGTTGTGGCCCTTAAAGGGACAGCAGCCTGCAGAGATGACCAAAAATAGAAATGGCAGTTTATACAATGCCTGGGGCAAACAGGAGACAGATTTGTTTACACCAATTTTGGAGCATGTTAGGGGCCTTCTTCAAAAACAAGGGACCTGGAAGTCACCATTTTCTTCCCCAGTCCCCAGCATAAGCACAGAGACACTTCCCCAGAAATGGGGCTGCATAAACACTTGCTATGTAATCTGCTAGCAGTGCACCACACCCATGAATGAGTTCTCCTGAGGACTCCCCCACTCCAAGCCTGCTAGACTCAGCCCTTGGCTCAGGGCAAATTTTGTTAAAGCCATGCAGGCACCCTGCCCAACCACTGGGTGCACAGCTGCCATCAGGCACTGCACACATCCACTGTGCTGTGCCCAGCCATGCATGCCCAGTCACTGAGGGAACTGCACCCAACCCCAAGCCCCCAGCTGCCATCACACACCCCCCATAGCCATGGAGCACATGCCCAACCCTCCTTTGCACACAGCGCTCAGTTGCTCACCCACAGCTAACTCCATGTGCCATGCTGCAAGCCCTCAGCCACTGTAGCATGCCACGCCCAGTCTCACACCCCTGGCCAACCCTACATGCAGCCCCCAGCTTCCACATTGTTTCAGGTGATCCAGCATAGGACCAGTGGCCCAGCACAAATATTGCTAATGCTGCCACCCTGCTCCCAATTTTCCTAGTGGGCACACCCCTTCAGAACTGGCCTGCCTGGATCCCACTAACACCACAGAGAGCAAGCACAGCCCACAACAGGCAGAGAGAGTGCAGACAACTGCACTAAAAGGTAGAGTGACAGACACAATAGCAGGGTGTAAACAACACACATAGGAGACTCTCTTGAAGTGCCAGTTTCTCGTAAACAGGGGACACTGCACTGCAAGGCACTCCAGGATCTCTTCTTAATAAAATCACTACTTTCAAGAGCAAAAGACACAGCTGACTTTCTTAACACAGAGAAACAGACACAGAGAGTCATATAAAATGAAGAGACAGAGAAAATTATCCCAAATGAAAAAAGCAGGATAAGGCCACAGCCAGAAATCTGAGCAAAGAAGATAGAAGTAACATGCCTGATAGAGAATTTAAAACAATGATCATAAGGATAATCACTGGACTTGAGAAAAGAGTAGAAGACATGAGAGAGACACTTAACACAGAGATAAGGAATAACATAGCAGAGATAAAGGGCACAAAAAATGAAATGAGAAATATGTTTGATAGAATGAACAGTAGGATGCAAGAAGCAGAGGAATGAATTAGTGACCTAGAAGACAGAGCAATGGAAAGTAATCAAGCTGAACAAAAGAGAGAGAAAAAAACAAAACAAGAATAGACTTAAAGAACTCAGTGTCTCCATCAAACATAATAATATTTGTATTATAGGAGTCCCAGAAAAAGAGGAAAGGGGGCAAAAATTTGACAAAATAATAGTTGAAAACTTCCCTAATCTGGGGAAGGAAATAAATATCCTATTCCAGGAGACATAGAGAACCCCCAACAGAATTAATAAAAGTAGACCCACACCAAGACATAATGCAATTAAATTTGTAAATATTGTGATAAAGAAAAAAGTTTAAAAGCGGCAAGACAAAAGAAGTCATTAACTTACAAGGGAAAACCCATAAGGCTAGCAGGAGATTTTTCAAAATAAACTTTGCAAGACAGAAGGGAGTGTCATGGTATACTCAAAGTGCTAAATGGGAAAAAGCCACAGCCAAGAATACTCCACCCGGCAAGGCTCTCATTCAGGATAGAAGGAGACATAAAGAGTTTCCTAGTCAAACAAAAACTAAAGGACTTCATGACCACTAACCTAGCTATGAAAGAAATGATAAAGATTGGAGCAGAAATAAATGATTAGAAACTAAAAAAAAAATTGAACAGGTCAATGAAACAAGGAGCAGGTTCTTTGAAAAACTCAACAAAATTGACAAACCTCTAGGCAGACTTACCAAGAAAAAAAGAGAAAGGACTCAAATAAACAAAATTACAAATGATAGAGGAGAAATAATGAACAACACCACAGAAATAAACAATCTTAAGAAAATATTATGAAAAGCTATATGCCAACAAATTGGACAACCTAGAAGAAATGGTTAAATTCTTAGAAACATAAACTACCAAAACTTAAAAAAAAAGTGGAATTAGAAAATTTGAACAGACAGATAACCAGCAAAGAAATTAAAGCAGTAATCAAAAACTCCCAACAAACAAAAGTCCAGGACAAGCCTGGCTTTATAAGCAGATTCTACCAAATATTTAAAGAAGATTTAATAGCTATTCTTCTTAAACTATTGCAAAATACAGAAAAGGAAAGAAAACTCCCAAATTCATTCCATGAGGCCAGCATTACCCTGACACCAAAAACAAATAAAGACACCACTAAAAAAGAGAACTACAAGCCAATATCCCTGATCAACATACAGACAAAAATCCTCCACAAAATATTAGCAAACTGAATTCAAAAATACATTAAAAAATTATCCACCATGACCAAGGGGGATTTATTCCTGGGTTGCCAGGGTGATTCAGTATTCACGAAACAATCAATGTGATACATCACATTAATAAGAGAAAGGATAAGAACTATATGACCATTTCAATAGATGCATAAAGGGCACCTGACAAAGTACAACATTTATTCATGATAAAAACCCTCAACATGATAGGTTTAGAGGGAACATACCCCAACATAATAAAGGCCATCTATGAAAAACTCACTGCTAATATCATCCTTAATGGAAAAAACTGGAAGCTTTTCCCAGAAGGTCAGGAACAAGGCAAAGAAGTCCACTCTCACCAATTTTATTCACCATAGTACTGGAATTTCTAGCCACAGCAGACAACAAAAAGAAATAAAACGAAACCAAATTGGTAAGGAAGAATTAGAACATTCACTATTTGCAGATGACATGATACTGTATATAGAAAACCCAAAAGACTCCACCAAAAAACTGCTAGAACTGATAAATGATTCAGTGAAGTTCCAGGATACAAAATCAATCTAGACAAATCTGTTGCACTTCTATACACTGATAATGAAACAGCAGAAAGAAGAATTAAGAAAACAATCCCATTTATAATTGCACTCAAAATAGTAAAATACCTACGAATAAACCTAACCAAAGAGGTGAAAGACATGTACTCTGAAAACTATAAAACAATGATGAAAGAAATTGAAGATGACACAAAAGTATGGAAAGACATTCTATGCTTATGGATTGGAAGAACAAATACTGTTAAAATGTCTATACTACCTAAAGCAATCTACAGATGAATGCAATCCCTATCAAAATACCAACAGCATTTTTCACAGAACTAGAATAAACAATCTTAAAATCTGTATGGGAGCACAAAAGACCCTGAATAGCCACAGCAACGCTGAAAAAGAAAAGCAAAGATGTGATGAGCACTAGGTGTTATATTCAACTAATGAATCGTTGAACACTACATCAAAAACTAGTGATGTACTATATGTTGGCTAATTGAACATAATAAGAAAAGAAAAGAAAAGAAAAGAAAAGAAAAGAAAAGAAAAGATGGAGGCATCACAACTCTGGACTTCAAGTTACATTACAATAAGCTGTAGTGATCAAAACAGTATGGTACTGGCACAAAAACAGACACATAGATCAATAGAACAGAATAGAAAACCCAGAAATGTATCCACAGGTGTATGGCCAATTAATCTTTGACAAAGCAAGGAATAATATCCAATGGAAAAAAGACAGTCTCTTCAACAAATGGTGTTGGGAAAACTGGACAGCAATGTGCAAAAGAATGAAACTGGACAAAATGGATGAAAGACCTAAATGTGAGACCTGAAGTCATAAAAATCCTAGAAGAGAGGATAGTCAGTAACCTCTCTGACATCGGAAACAACAACAAAACTAAAAGGCAATCTATAGAATGGGAGAAGATATTTGCAAATGACATATCTGATAAAGGGTATCCAGAATATATAAAGAACTTATAAAACTCAACACCAAAAAAAAAAAAAAAATCCAATTAACAAATGGGCAGAAGACATGAACAGACATTTCTCCAAAGAAGACATCCAGATGGCCCAGACACATGAAAAGATAAGCATTATCACTTACCATCAGGGAAATGCAAATCAAAACTACAATGAGATGTCACCTCACACCTGTCAGAATGGCTAAAATCAACAACACAAGAAACAACAGATGTTGGCGAGGATTTGGAGAAAGGGGAACCCTCTTAAACTGTTGGTGGGAATGGAAACTGTGCAGCCGCTCTGGAAAACAGTATGGAGGTTCCTCAAAAAGTTAAACATAGAACTACCTTATGATCCAGCAATCACACTAGTGGGTATTTACCCAAAGAATACAAAAACACTAATTCAAAGGGATACATGCACCCCGATGTTTATTGCAGCATTATTTACAATAGCCAAGATATGGAAGCAGCCAGTTCAGTGTCCATGGACTGATGAACAAATAAAGATGTGGTTAGGTTGCACACAGTGCAATATTATTCAGCCATAAAAAATGAAATCTTGCCATTTACATTGACATGGATAGAACCAGAGAGTATAATGCTAAGCGAAATAATGTCACTCAGAGAAAGACAAATACCATATGATTTCATTCATATGTGGAATTTTAAAAACATAACACATGAGCAAAGGGAAAAGAGAGAGAGACGAATCAAGAAACAGACTCAATTATAGGGAAGAAACTGATGCTCACCAGAGAGGAGGTGGGGAGGGGGATGGGTGAAATAGGTGAAGAGGATTAAAGAATACACTTACGATGAGCACCAGGTGATGTATGGAAGTGGTGAATCACTATACTGTACACCTGAAATCAATATAATAGTGTATGTTAACTACCCTGAAATTAAAAGAAAAAGAAGCAAGTGTGAGTGGCTGTAGGTTTTGTGTTCTGGAAGGATGTGAAGAGAAATAAAGCTGAGCTATACGCGGGAAAGTAAAGTTTATCTGTAATGTTTTGTTTACTTCATTAAATATATCTGAAGCTGAAATGACAAAATGCTAACAACACTTGTTCATTCTGAGCAGTATTTATGTATTTATTTGCTCATAGTTTAAGATGCTTCTGAATTTCTTTTTTTTTTTAAGATTTTATTTATTTATTTGACAGAGAGAGAGAGACAGCCAGCGAGAGAGGGAACACAAGCAGGGGAAGTGGGAGAAAGAAGCAGGCTCCCAGCAGAAGAGCCTGACCTGGGGCTTGACCCCAGAACTCCAGGATCACGCCTTGAGCCGAAGGCAAACGCTTAAGGACTGAGCCACCCAGGCGCCCCGATGCTTCTGAGTTTCTAAATATTTTAAAGTCTTCAAAATTAAAAAAAAGAAACAAGAAATGACAAATTTATAATAATAAATTTGAGCAAAATAAAGAAATAGAAATTAAATTATAAATAGCAATTTCCCAGTATACCAGCCATAATAAGTTAGCAGAAATAATGAAAAGCATAACATAAATATTATTATACAGATGGACATATAGAGCGTCAGATTCTACACAGCTGGTAAGTAGAAGAGCTGAGGTAATAAAAATTATTTTAAAGTTATAAAAATATTTAAACTTTGTAACTAGGACAGAAAGAATCAGGCTACAAAATATGGAAAATAGATAAATCCCAAAGAGAATCTACTATATATATAACAATTTACACATATTAAATGTGGCATCACAGAGCAGTGGGGAAAGATTAATTATTCAATATTTGCTGTTGTGAAAAATTGAAAGGGAAAAGAACTTAGAAAATTACCTCATACCACACACCAAAATAAATTCTGGAAGGATTAAACAAATATAAGCAATAAAAATGAAAAAAAATCCATTTAAGCACTTATCTAGTTTGGGTGGGGAAAAACTTACACGTGAATTCATCAGAAAAAAATACAAATGGATTGCATGGTGCACTGGGTGTTACACGCAACTAATGAATCATCGAACTTTACATCAGAAACCAGGGATGTACCGTACGGGGACTAACATAATAAAAAAACATTAAAAAAAGGAAAAAAAATACAAACGGAAAGATATATGTAATTACATAAATGTTAATTTGTGTATAAAAGTTCATTTAAAACACAAACCTGGGAAATATTTTCCACATATACCACAGAAGAAAGGTCTGATGTCTATTAAATGTATATATTGTCCATACAAATGAATAAGAAACATATAAGTTCTCAATAGAAAAATTATACAGGTCATGAGTATATGTTCATATAGGGAACAAAAGTGACCAAGAAACCCACAACAATATTCATGCTCAGTATAATAAAAGAAACATATTAAAAGAGTAAGATATCATTTAGCCTCTATTATACTGGCAGATTTTAAAAGAATGACAGTAGCCAGTTTTGGTATAGGTGTATGAGAAGAAATTGTCCATATTATACAGTGAGACAACTTCACACATATATCAAGAGCCTTTAATAAAATTTAATCCTTAGGTCCAATAATGCCTCTTATAAAAACCTATCTTAAGAAAATCATTTATTCAACAAATACTAGTAAGAATCTACAACGTATCATACATTGCTCTAGGTATTGGAAAACACAGTAGTGAATGCAAAGTAAAGAAAAATCTCTGTGCTCGAGGGGCTTACATTTTAATACAAAGATCCAGACAATAAATTAGAAAATATCTCGACTATTAGGTTATGATACAGATCAGGGAGAAAAAATAAAGCAAGAAAAGAGATCACAGGAATGCCTTTTCCTGGAGGAGAAGTGTTTGCATTTTTATGGATAATTGTTAAAGGAGATCTTATGGAGGTAATATTTGAATATTTGAATAAAGACCTAAAAGAGGTGAGGTTAAAGAAGCAAAGATTTATGCATAAAGTTATACATTGCAGGGCTATTCATGATAACTTATAATTAAAAATAATTTAAATGACTAATACAGGATCTGTTAAATAATTAAAGTAGGTACAAACTGTACAACTGAAAATTATGAAGCCATTAAAAATTGTCTGAAGGCTGGTGAATGACACGGTGAAATGCTTACAGTACAATAACAATGGAGAAGCCAGATATGAAATAGTACATATAAGGTATGATCCAAATTATGTAAACATGGAAGCACATTTGGGAGGAAGCAGAGCAAGTTGTCTTTGGACAAGGTATTGAGAGGTGATTTGTGTTTTCTCTCCATTTTTAAAAATTTTCTATTATGAGCCTGTTTCATTTTATAAATAGAAAAAATAGAAGTAGATATTACAATCTTAAGGAAGATTAATAAATGTACAAAATTTTTTAAATGGTGTTGCTAAACAGCCATGCCTAGAATACTGGGTCCAGCTTTGGATGTTATATATTAAGGGTGACACTGCAAAGTTCAACGTCTCCTATAGAAGATACTCAAAATACATGTCATATGAGCTCAAGATTGGGAATATATGGACTGGAGAAAAGATAAAAAGAACAAACTATCTTTAAACTTTTGGATGGCTAATTACAGGGCAAGGAAATAGACATTAGCATTCGCAACCCATGGGTTGGATTCAGAAGACAGATTTCAGGTCACTCAGTATGAAGAAGAACTTGCTAACAATCACAGTTATCAAGTGGTATTAAGCAAACTTTCCTGGAACTATTCACACTGAAAATAAATGACCATATGTACTGGTTGATAAGACTGCCATTACATGATTGGTAAAGACTCTATTTCTGAGCTCCTCTCATACTATTTAAAAAAGTTATTTTATGCTATGATCACTTACATAATTCCACCCCCATCCACCTCCCCTTCCCTTCAAAAAACCTATGTAATACTTGATTCCTTTTAAGAAATCATTTTTAAACAGAAAAAAGTACCCTTCAAAATATACTTCCTGAAGATTTTTATTCTTCCTTCTGTGTATAGTGAGAAAATATTGTGTACAAACATCAATACCTTTAAAATCATGTTTTAAGTATAAAAAATGTTTTTATATTACCAACCAATATTTCCCTTTACCATATATCTTCCCCCTAGGAACAGACTGGACCACTGCGTTTCAGAATGTGAGATAATCACCTTGCCTCTGTTCCACAGTATCCTGCACCATTTTCTTTGCAGTGCCCTTAGTTCATTTTAAAACCAGCCATGGTGAAAATATCACCCAGTACTCAGAGTTACTACAGATTTTAGAACACAGTCAGTTATTTTCTTAGCTTTCAGAACAGTGATGATTTCAGCAATCTCAGGAATAGCACAAGGAAAGGGCATTCATTCCTGTGATCTCTTCTAAGCCCTATGAATACTTCCACCAAAATTAGCAACCTTCAGAATTCCATATAAAATCCTTAGTGTTGTTTAAATAAGTGACTGAGCCTGAACTACCAGCACAGGACCATGAGAATATAGTAAAGAATAGAGCATAGACTATAGAATCTTTTAGCTGGGTCTAGTGCAACCCTCCTCATTTTACAGTTATGGAAACAGAGGCTCAAACAAGTGATTTGTCACAAGAAACTGAGTCAGCATCCAAACCAAGACGAGAATCTAGACTAGGCTATCTGAAATCTCATTTTCAGAGAGATTTTTAACATCCAATTCTTCATATTTTTTTCTTATCAAGTGTGTCTTTCTCTAACTTGTTGAATGGGGAGAATGAAGGAGATCTGGGAAGAGTGCTGACTCATTGAGAATTTCAGTTAAGCAACATGACATATAACCTGGTTTCAAATAAACCTGTGCTTTTATGGACATGAGACTAGAGGTAATCTTACCTTTCCTTACAGCACTATCATCTGCCAAACAACAGCAAAATGGATATGATCATCCAGTCTTTTAGTAAGCACTGTGAGCATCATAATGGGGAGGACTATTAGAAACTGGGTGTTGTTTGTCAGTACACAGTCCTGCTGAAATGTTTAATAATGGTAACCATGCCTTCTTTTTTAAAGCAGTATATTTACTTCTATACACTAATCACAATGTATAAGTATATAATTCAATGGTTTGTAGAATAAGGTCTATCTCACAATCTAAACCATGAGCCCAAAGGTGGCAACAACCATGTTTATTTTGCTCACCATTATATTCTCCATGTTCAGTAAATGGTATGTATTCAATAAATATTTGTCCAACTAATGGATGAGACCTCTCCACTCTTGGCTCTTTCATAATACTGTATTTTCAAATGTTCCTTTCACACACCTGCCCTCTCCTCTGTAGCCTTCACACAAGCTTATCTTTGTTTTCCCATATCCTAAAGCATAAGCATTTCCCAAAGAAGAGATCTTTGGATCCCTTCTTTTCACTTCAAGTACTGCCTCTGTATCAATGACTCTCAAATGACTCTCTCCAGTTGACTTATATTGAGAGCTACAATTCCACATTTCTTTCAACTGTACCCAGTACCTTTTGCTGGGCTGTGTGATGTCAGTCAAATCAAGTGACTCCTCATCTCAGGATCAGTTAGCTCATCCATAAATTAAGGGTGTTGCCTCTCTACTGCATGTAGAAGAAAGTTCTAATTCTCCAAGCTAGCATTTAATATTATTTACAGCCAAGCTCTCTCCCTATTTTGGCAAATATCTCTTACACACTTTTACCATACATTTTACTCCAACATAACTAAGCTCCTCACTGTTCCTAATACATGTCCTCTGCTTTTCTGGACTCTTCCTAGAACACCAGACTGCACCTCCAAAGTTTGCTAAATCTTTGAAGCCCAGTTGAAATGCCACTTTTGGGAAGCTATGTTTGATCTCCTTGCATGCCCTTCTTTTATGTGTGTGGATTACATTCTCCTAAAATTATAGCTGTTTGTATATTTCTTCTCTCTCTTACTTGACTTTGTCATCTTGGACAGCAGAGGCTATTCCTAAATCAGCCTGTATCTCCCACTGGCCTTTGGCTCATAGCATTTAGTGACCTTATACTGAATGGATTCAGTTTAGGCTATATCAGTCATCCTGCTTAAAAAGCCTTCAATCAGTTTGTTTCTCAGAGTCCATACTGAGGGTTTCAGAGGGGAGAGGGGTGGGGGAATGGGATAGGCTGGTGATGGGTAGTAAGGAGGGCACGTATTGCATGGTGCACTGGGTGTTATACGCAACTAATGAATCATGGAACTTTGCATCAAAAACCAGGGATGTACTGTATGGTGACTAACATAATATAATAAAAAAATATTATTATTAAAAAAAAGCATTCAATCAGTCCCTGTGTTTCTGGAGTAAACATCAAAATCCTTATGATGGCCCACTTCAGCCACACCAGCTTTTGGTCTTCATGCATGCTCTTCTCTTCATCTACAAAACTGCTCCACCCTCACCATAACCCCACCCCACCCCCATGTCTCTACTCACCATTAATATCACTTCCTCAAGGAAGCTTTTCTTAAACTCCACACTAGATCAGTTTTTTCTGTTATATACCTTCATAGCCCCACCCTCATACTTTTCCTTCATAGCATTTATTACTGACTGAAATAACAGTTGTGTATCTGTTTTATGGCCTTTTCCCCATCAGACTGTAAGTTCCAAGTAAGCAAAGGCCATGTCTGCTTTGCTCACCCTTGTATTATCTGCATGGTGCTTAATATCTGCATGGTGCTTAACCACATCACTGAATAAATGTTGAACCACTGAACTGATGAACAATTGTAAAGGTAAAGACTTGGGACTTAGGCCATATAAAATCTTTGCCTGGCTTGCTGTAATTCCTTTAAAACAAAATTGGGATTCCAGGTAAATTCAGCATTAGAAATTTACAAAATAAGATAAATACTGCCTCCAAAATGCTGGATGGAAACCAAAATTATCTTTGTTTAATGAATGTATGGCTCCAAAAGGCATAACTAACACCAAGTGACTTGCTCCTTCACTCAATGAACATTTATTAAATACCTACTCTATGCCACACACTCGGATAGTAGCTGATAGTACAATAAACTGGAGTGACAATTTACTTCCTTGGAATATATAATCTAAGAGGCACATTTATAAAAGCTTAAAAAAACCTTTATGACAGTCACAACAAGTAAAGATATTAAGTTTTCCATCAAAGGAGACATTTAACCTGATGGTGAAAAATCATTTGACAAAAATGACTTTGAAATTATAACTGGGCGAAATCTGGGCCTCCTATATTACTGGTAGCCTAGACTAGTGCTGTTCAAAGTGTGGTCTACAGATCAATGCCTGTCTGCAAACTTATTATTGCCAGGCAGTAATGACCTGGGTGCAGAAATTGAAAATAATCACTTACAAAATATTATAGAATTTAAAAAATAATTTTTATGTCTGTTGAATCTAGTAATAAAAATGTTAGCTTATATTTAGTCTTTTCTTTCATTTTCTAATAATTCATAATGTATTTTACTAAAGTAACAGTCTATGATGGATTGGAAAATTTTTAAAAAACTGGTCTTTGAGCAAGGTAGTTTGAAAAGCACTGGAACAACAGATTCAGGATTACCTGGTAGTTTGTTAAAATGGAAAATCTCAGGTTGTACCCCCAGACCCCCTGGGTCAGAATTAGCATTTTAACAAGATCCCCAGGAGATTTTTCTGCACATTAAAGTTGGAGAAGCACTGGCCTAGATGATTTCTGAAGCCTTACAACCCTGAGATTTTATAATTTACTTCAGATAGAGAATTACGGAGCTGAAAGACCCTTGGTGATACAATCCACCTCATCATCGTTTTTAGAAGGAAAAACTGAGGTCCGTGGAGAGGGACTCAGATGTCCAAGGTAACTGACAAATTAGCAGAGCTAGGAATAAAACTCAAGTTCCCTAACACCCAGGTCAGTTCTCCACTCTAACACACTGCTGCTCACTCTTATTCCACCCAGTCTCACTCTGCACCATCCCCTCAATGATGTCATTGTTTCTGAGATATTTTCTGATACAAGAATTTATTCTTCTACCTTCCATATACTGTGTGAACCTTGAATCACCACTATTTCAAGTGTCCCCTTTATGATAATTGTCCTTAATCCCTGTTGCTCAAATCTTCCCATATGCCTATTGTCTGGCTGCTATATGGACATTCTGGGGCTTCAGAAGGACTAGCACTAACTGATTTCTGGTCTTCAGGGAAAAAAAGAGAGCTTCTTTGTTCCCATGAGTCCACTTGATACCAAATAGCAAGCTTTTCCAAGGAAGAGAACATACACTATCAAGGCTGTTTTAGAAAGCTCAGTATGCTCAGTTTGTGACTGACAAGAGAATGAGATACTGGGTCATATTAATAAAGTCTAGCTTCCAAAATGAGGCAAACGATGATCCTTTACTTGTGATCTTGTCAGATCTGAGGCTTTTAGGGGAGAGGTATGACTGCTGTCTTCAACTGTCTGAAGAGCTATTATTAAGAAGAAGCAAATTTGTTGCAGCTAGTCCCAAAGCAGCAATGAATACAAGTTACAGGGAGACAGACCTTGGCTTATAATGGGGATTACTTTCTGGCAATCAGAATTGCTCAAAGATAAAAAGAGCCATCTAATGAGCTCTCTGTCACTGCAAGGAGATCAAAAAGAAATCAGTCAATGAATTGAACGCTTAGGACAAATTGAAGAACTGGGTGGAGAAGTAAAGCTTAATGACCTTCCAGTTCCAAGGTTTTAATATTCTAAAATTTTCAGGACAAGGTGACTCTAAGCTCTCAGAAAATAAGAGCAAGATTTGGTCTGAAACAAAGCAGTCTTTTGCTGGATGTGAGATAGACAAAGCTATGACAGTGAAAAAGTGAAGTCTTTCCAGGTGGCCTTTTCAAAGGAAAGCAGGCTGGCCAAGGAAAGCCTTTTGGGCAGCTTCTCCAGAAAACCCAGGTGAGGCTTGGTTCCACAATGGCCAGCCACTATGCCCACTCTAAGTTCCTGTTACTCTACACAAAGGCTAGCTACTACTTTTTTTTTTTTTTTGGCCAAGCAGTTACCCTTCCTATCACACCTATACTTGCCTGACCAGCAAAGGCACAAAATTTTTCCCCAAGGAGACAGTAGTGCTTAATAGTCAAGACCATGCATTCTAGAACCAGGTTGCCTGTGTTTTAATTCCCAGTTGGGACATGTAATTACTCTGTAACCTTTGACAGTTACTTAACCTCTCTGTGCTTCAGTTTCCTCATCAGTAAACCAAGGATAATAATATCTGCTTCATAGTATCTGCTTCATAGTAATGGTGTAAGAATATACATTAAACCCTCAGCCTAAAATCCAAAACATACGAGGCACTTAACAATGTTAGCAATTAGTATTGTTGATGTAATAATTACTACCATGGGCATGGCAGTGTTGCTAACTCAAGAAGCTCCCCACCAAGCAACCATATCTCTTCTCCTACCAGTTCAGAGGGCTATACTACAACAGCTTCAGCCAGTCCTTGCATAGCTCCAGACGTCCAGAACCTGCTGATCCTCAATAAACCATACAATTCGCAGCAGGAATCCTGGCTTCTCACCCTGCTCTAAATCCAAAAGCCGCCCCTCCCCCAGTCCTCCTGCTTATGCTACCCTCAGCCACAATTAGAGAACCAGCAAACTGGAAAGCCAATTCCAGACAAACCATCAGGTGTTTCTTCCTTCTCAAGGACACAGCTGGACTTATACCATGCATCCAGTGGGATGGGGTAGGGTATCTGAATCCCTGGTCTAGCCTGTCTCTTCAACTACCTACAACGGGAAGTGGGCAGGCAATGGGGCTTCCCACCTGGAAGCAAGAAAAGCCTAAGTTTGTAAAGGAACTCAGGCCCAACCCCATAATAAACCCCTTAAAGGAAGGGGGGAGGTCTCAAGCTGCTTTCAAAAGAAGCAGTTATTTACAACTTTCCACTCAGTTGCATCTGGGAAAGGTAAAAGGGAGATGGGGAAAAGGGCTAAATGGCATTCTCCCTCTTTCTCAATTCCAGCAATGAGAAACAGCTGCAGAGAAAGAGTTAAAGGAGAAAGGAAGCTCCAGCCATTACCCCATCCCCGTGCCTAGGGCTGTCTGGGGGGTCATGACTGTGCTGTTTGCTCTGGCTAGGGGACACTGGGTGGCTTTCTGCAGCAGCTGCAGGCCCCCCAAGCAATTTGCAAGGTCAAGGCTGACCTGTTTCCAAAAAGGAACAAAACAATTCACTGACAATAAAGCAAATCGCGCATACAACACATCACAACCCCCCTCCCCAAATCAGGTTTCACCCCAGTGCCTCCCTGCCCAGATGCCAACTCTGGGCTTCCACCAGCCCCACTGGGGAACCCAGGATAGCATCACAGCTGCAGAGCATGTCTCGCCTCCCCGGCCAACCCAAGGAGACTCTCAGTACGGGGGAGAGATGCTATCGCTAAAGGAGACCTGAGCTTGGGGGAGGGGGAAGGAGGGACATCTACGTTCCTTACCAAGCGCCACAGTCACTTCCCCGAGGCAGAGAGAAGAGAAGGATGAATGAATTGAAACAAGTTGGAGATTGAGTCCTCACAGAGCTCGGCTTCCTCTTCTCTTTCTCTGGGTCTCTCTCCTGGTCCCTCTCTCGTCTCTCCGGTTTGCTCGCTAGCTTGCGCGCGCTCACGCTCTCCTCTCCCTCTCTCTCCTCCCCCTCTCCCTCTCTCTTTCTCCCGCCTCTCCCTATCTCTTCTCTCTTCCCTCCTCCCCTCCCCCTTTGCTGGCTTTAGATTCACCATTGCCTGGTGCTGAGCACGAGGCTGTGCTGGGGCTCCGGAATACAGTGCTGCAAGGCTTTGGATCTGTGGTTGTTTTAGGAAAGACTAAAGCAATATTTTATTATTTAAGGTTTCCAGCAGAGAAATAGAGGAAAGCTCAGAGGGAAGGGGAGGAGCAGAGGAAGAAAGGAGAACAGAAAGAGAGCAAAAGGGTAAGAGCAGTGAATAGGAGGATAAAGGAGGTATGTATTACCATGCTGATGTGTAATGCTGGCTAGCTGCTCCAAGACAGAAAATAAGTGGTCTGTCTCCTTTATATCCCTATGGGTGTGTCTTCTTAGTTCAGGCTCCAAATAAAGGTTTCACAATCCTGTCTGTTCACATTCCACCTCTGAGGACAGTAATGAGCTAAAAAATTACATCAAAGAAGTTGTCATTCCCCCTCTACTAAAAAGAAAGTGTTCAGCCACATTGATTCCCTAATGACCTAACTGCCACCTCCACCCCCCACCAAGTAGAAGTGTGAACCCAATTCAGAACTGTCAATTGGAGCTTCCCTCCAGGCAAAACAGACAAGCAGCAGAACCACAATACTTCCCTTTCAAAAACCTCAGAAGGGAATATAGGTGTAGAGAAGTGTGTGAGCCCACATGTGAGTTTGCACTTGGGGAAATAGGACAGAGAAGAGATTAATTAAAATATAAAAGAATTGTATTCCCATTGGGGTAAAAAAAAGAAAACTGAGTGAAGTACAGTAACAATGCAATAGAGAGTAAAGAGACCTAAGCTAAGAACAAAATAAAGGAACTTAGGTTTGAGTCCTGCCTCTCAAAATTGCTCCACTGTACCTTTGACAAGTTACTTCTTTAATCTGGCTCTCAGTGTATCTCCAATGGCAAAATGAATGGTGATAGATGTAGATGATCTTGAAAGACTCTAGGCTCTAAGACAGGAAAAAATCCTAGGTGACAAAGAAATTGATCTGTTAATAGTGAAAAATACACTGCCAAATTTCAAAGTTTCTCCAAAGATGTGTCCCCAAATGGGACCCCAAATCACACTGACATGACATTCCATTTTGAATGTTTTAAGGGCAATACAAATATGAGCATATGTGTGAAGAGCTGATCCTATCCTACATACAATGTTTAGCATAAAAATACTGGCCTCAAGGTATATACAGTGACTCAGACATGGTAGGCATTTAAAATTTTTCCCACAGTGGGCTATTTTTATCCTCCTACCCCAAATTCTCAATACTCTACTCTTGTCCAGTGAGGAATATGTGCTCCACTTCAACTACATACTTCTTCTAAAGCATACTAAGTATATAGAGAGATAAGGATCCATAGGCTCAGAGTCACTGAGCTAAAAGGACCCAGAGAGACAACCATCTTATTATGCAGAAAGAGAGACAGGCTTACAGAAAAAATATAGCTCACACAATCTCATAGTGAATCAGTGATAACATCAAGACCAGCACCCAGTCTGCTGATCCCAGGCATAGTATTTTTGTCCACCAAAGCAACAGGTAAGCTTTACATAAAGCAAGTGTATTTGTTTGCATAAATACCTATTGGATTTAATGGACTAGCAAAATGACAAAAAGAAATGTATGTACTGGCATAAGGTTGCTGTGTTATTTTCTAGGTCTGCCATAACAAATTACAATAAATTTGGTGGCTTAAAACAACAAAAATGTATTGTCTCACAGCTCTGGAAGCCTCCTGAAGTCTTTGATATCAAAGTCTTGGCAATGCCAAACTTCCCCCAAGGGCTCTAGTGGAGAATTTTCCCTGGTTTATTCCAGCTTCTGGTAGCTTCTGGCATTCCTTGGCTTGTAGAAGAATCACTCTAATCTCTGCCTGGATCTTCAAATTGTCTTTTCCTCTGTGTCTCTGTATGACCAAATTTCCCCACCTTTTTTGTTATAAAGACACCAGTCATTAGATTTGGGCCCACCCTAAATCCAGAATGATTTCATCTTGAGATCTTCAATTACTTCTGCAAAGATCACATATCCAAATAAGATTACATCCTTAGGTTCTGGATGGAATTTGGGGGAGATGCTATTCAACCCACTACAGCGGCCAACTTTTATTTTTGTGAAATAAAGATACTAACAAACAATCCATGATATCATCATTTTTAAAGAAAAGATATTTTCATACAAATAAGCTAGTTGAAGATATTCTCATAATAAAACTATTATTTAAATCATACGATTTTAGCTCCAAGCAAAATTAATAGCGTTTTCATAAAAGTTCTCAGTTCACTGCAAACCACAGAGAAACTTTACTAGGACCACTTCTGGTAGTGATAAAGCAGTTTTTATCAAGGCAATCCTGCTGCAGATAACAAAATATTCTAGACAAAAGTAAACGAAACAACATTCTGAATGCTTTGGAAAGTGATCATAAGCAGGCATAAACTGAAAGAGAGTTAATGACAGAAGATTGACAATTGGAAGAAAGGTATGATACTAAGTGAATTTCCATTTTTAAGAAATTTTTGCCTAAGGGCAGGCCCCATGAGGCAGGCCCCAGGCCAAAATAATAAATAAAACTTAGAGAAAGTGTAAGTGTTGCAGCTGTTAAACATTTAACAACTGGCTCTTCGGGAGAAAAATAAATAAAAGCCTGATTCCTAGCATTTCTCAATTTCCATAGTGTAAATATTCACACCATAGCCAATTCCATCAACATGAAGTTGGGAAGAGATATACACAGTTGGCTCTCACAAGCTAGTGCCATTCAGCTGCCTAACACAACTGCTCACAGTCCTAGTGGCTTAAAGAACAAGAAGACAAAATTCAGTATAACCACTGAAGCTAGAATGTGATGAGAGAAATTCAAGAATGGAGAGAACACAATGGGAGACCCCAATTCTGTGTATAAACTGCCCAATGAAATCTCTGTTGGAACCATAAATTATGCATGTGGGGACAGATTCCAAAGAGCCTAAATAAAGTTGAAAGAATTAAACAGTTTTCACTGCTGCTCATCACAAGGGAGAGTTTAGAGTTTCCGTTCAGTTAACTGCCTACAAAAAAAAATATTACTTTACAGAGAAATAAAAGAATGTAGAGATCTTACAATATATCATTCACAAAATTCAGGGTATACTCTAAAATTACTAGGAAAAAAAACACAAAGAAACTAGAAAATATTACCTATACTCAAGAGAAAAAGCAATCAGTGGACAATAGCTCTAAGATGGAACAGATGTTGGAATTAGCAGAAAAGAATCGTAAGTCATCTATCATAACTATACTAATGGACATAAAGGAAAATACATTTTAACAAATGAACAAATAGAAACTAATATCAGAGATACAGAAACAAAAAGAATCAGGTACAAATTCTGGAACTGAGAATTAAAATACCTGAAATAAAATTAATTGGGTGGGCTTACCAGCAGTCTGGATATCAGAGAAGTGAGAGTAAGTTAACTTGAAGACATATTAGTAAATATTATTCAATCTCAAGTACAGAAAAAAAAGATTGAAAAAGATAAAAAGAGCCTAGGTAATCTGTTGGATAATATCAAAATTCTAGCCTACATGTAATTGGAGTCCCAGAAGGCAAAGAATAAAATAAGAATAAAAAATTTTTGAAAAATAATACCTAAAATATTTCCAAATATGATGAAATATAAATTTGTAGATTGAGGAACTCATAAACCCCTCACTAGGAAGGATACCACAGCCAAGTAAATCAAACTACTCAAAATCAAATATAAAGAGGAAATCTTGAAAGAATCTAGAAAAAAATAACATACTGAGGAACAACAATACAATTGACTGTTGACCTCTCACCAGAAAAAAGGTATCTTTAAAGTGCTGAAATTTTAGAAAAAAATCTATCAATACAGAATTTTACATCAGTCAAATATATCCTTGATGAAAAAGGCAAAAATAATGACATTTTCAGATAAATGAATATTAGGATGATTTGTTACCAACACTTTTATAGCATCAGAAATATTAAAGGAAATTCTTAAGTCTGAAGGTAAATAATACCAGATGAAAGTCTGGACCTTCCAGAAGAAATGAAGAACATTAGAAATGGTAATATGTGGATAAATATAAAATATTTTCTCTTAATTTATTTGCTACATATATATGAGAGCTTAAAGGAAAAATTATAACATCGTAATGTACGGTATATAATGTGGGTAGACATAATACACATGACAACTGTAACATAAATGAGGGGCAGGGATAAGAAAAACTAAATGTTGGCAAGGTCCTTACATTTTACATGAAACAATACGATATTGACTGTAAGCAAACTTTGATTCATTCTAACAACAAGTAAACCCTGAACAGAGTGAAAAAAAAAAACATGTATTGGATCCAGAAGAGAGGACATAGGGCAAACTGCTGCCTCCAAGATTGGAGAGACATAGAAGTTAACTCAGGGAGTCACAGTTTACCACAGCAGAGACTTCCTCACAGAAACTGCCAAAGAACCCGATGCCAGGGTAGGAAAACCTGAATTTCAATTGACGAATTACTTGGAGGCTCAGTGTGGGCAAGTATGAAAGTTAAAAATCCCAGGGGAACCCATTAAATAGGGAGGCCCTCACAATATTGTGACATTTACCTCCCAGAGCTTGACCAGGTTCTCACAATAAATATTGGAAAAAAAACTCCCTTGGGCTTCTGGCAGGGGGAGGCAAAAAGGAGCCATTAGAAATATGCCAGAGCACTCTGTTCTTTTTTTAACAAGGCCTGCCCTCAGAAGAACCTAGTTAATCAGAGCCTAATCTCCTAGGGTATTATCAGAGAGTAACTGACCAGGGGGAAAGGAAATACTCAACTCCAATGAGCTCTAGTCTTTTACGTGGGAGAAGAAAATTACCAAACTCCAGCCCACTTTAGTCATCCTCTCCTAGGAAGGCAGAAAAGAACTGAGAAGCACTTGTGAAGTTCATAGCCCAGAGGCACAGGCTTACTAAAGACTGAGATCTAATCATAGGACAATGGGACACTTCCTCCCACATCTCACCATCACATTGCTAAAGGCTTATATACGGCAGTTCCTTATGGCTAGTATATCAGGTCCAACTGCCAAGAAAAAATTACAAAGCATGCCACAAGGTGAAAAAACACAATTTGAAAAAATAGAACAAGAATCAGAAACAGGCATGATAAGGACGACAATTTTGGACTAGGAATTTAAAACTGTGATTAATGCACTAAGGGTGCTCATGGATAAAGTAGACAGCATGCAAGAACAAATGGGCAATGTAAACAGAGATGGAAATCCTAAGAAAGAACAAAAAGAAATGCTAGAAACCAAAATTACTGTGACAGAAATGAAGAATGCTTTTATGGGCTTATTAGTAGACTGGACACAGCTGAGGAAAGAATCTCTGCACTAGGGGATATACCAATAAAAACTCTAAAACTGAAAAGCAAAGAGAACAAAGACTGTGGGGGGAAAAAGAACACAATACCCAAAGATTTGGGACAACTACAAAAATTGTGACATATGCATAATGGGAATACTAGATACAGAAGAAAAAGAAAAAGGAACAAAAGAAATATCTGAAACAATAATGACTGAGAATTTCTCCCAAAATAATGTTAGACACCAAACTACTGATCCAGGAGCTCATAGAACACTATACAAGAAAAATGCCCCCCACAAAAATAAATAAACTACATCTGGACGTATCCTTTTCAAACTACAGAAAATCAAAGATAAAGAAAAAATATTTTAATTACTATAACTTTCTAGTATAGTTTGAAATCAGAAGGTGTGATGTCTCTGGATTTGTTCTTCTTTCTCAAGATTGTTTTGGCTATTTGGGGTCTTTTGTAGTTCCATAGAAATTTTACGATGGTTTTTCTATTTTGTGAAAAATGCCATTGGAATTTTAATAGGGATTGCATTGTATATATGGATGGTTTTGGATAGCATGGGCATTTTAACAATATTAGTTCGTTCAATCCATGAACCCAGAATATCTTTCCACTTATTTGTGTTTTCTTCAACTTCTTTCATCAGAATTTGTAGTTTTCATTTTACAGATATTTCACTTCCTTGGTTAAATTTCTTCCTAGGCACTGGGCGTTATACACAACTAATGAATCGTTGAACACTACATCAAAAATCAATGACGTACTATATGTTGGCTAACTGAACATAATAAAAAAAAGAAAAACTTCTATTAAAAAATGAACATTTACATGAGAAAAAAGAGATTTAACTGAAAACATGAAAGCTTTATGGATAAAAATGTAAGAAAAAATATTCCTAGGTATTTTATTGTTTTTGATGCTTTTGTGAATCGTATAGTTTACTTTATTACTTTTTCGGGTATTTTGTTGTTACTATATAGAAATGCAACTAATTTCCTACAGATCTTAAACCCTGCAACTTTATTGAATTCGTTAATTAGTTCCAACAGATTTTGCTTCATGACTTTCTAAATATGAAATTATATCATCTGCAAATAACAATTTGCTTCTACCTTTCTTTTTGGATGTTTTTTATTTCTTTGTCTTGCCTGATTGCTAACAATTTTTTGTGAAAACTTTGGGGTTTTATAAATATAAGATCATGTATCTACAAACAGAAAATTTAACTTCTTCCTTATAATTTGGATGCCTTTTTTTTCTTGCCTAGTTGTTCTGGGTAGGACTTCCAATACTATGTTGAACAGGAGTGGTGAGAGTGGCGTTTTTGTTTTATTCCTGATCTTTGAGGAAAAGCTTTCAGCTTTTTACCATTGAGTATTATGTTGGCTGTGGGTTTCTCATATATGGTTTTATTATGTTGAAGTACATAACTTCTATACCCAAATTGTTGAGAGTTTTTTTCATAAAAAGATGTTATTTCAAATCCTTTTTCTGCATTCGTTGAGATTATCATATGCTTACTATCCTTCATTCTATTAATATGGTTATCACATTTATTGATTTGTGTATGTTGAACCATCCATGCATCTTAGGAATAAATCCAGTTTGATCATGGTGTATGTTTTTTTAACGTGCTGTTGAATTTGGTTTGTTAGTATTTTGTCATAATATTTGCGTATATTTTCATCAAGGTTATTGGCCTGTAGTTTCCATTCCTTGTAGTGTCCTTATCTGGCACCAGTATCATGGTATTGCTGGCCTCATAAATGAGTTTAGCAGTATTCCTTGTTCTTCAATTTTTTGGAAGAATTTGAGAAGCATCAGATTTAATTCTTCTTTAAATATTTGGTAAAATTCACCAGTACAAACTATTTCTCCTGGGTTTTTCTTTGTTTGGAGGTCTTTGATTAGTACTTCAATCTCCTCACTCTGGTTTTTCTGTTCAGATTGTCTATTTCTTCATGATGCAGTCTTAGTAGGTTGTATATTTCTAGGAATTTATCTTTTTTTTTCTGTTATCCAATTTCTTGGTATATAATTGTTCATAGTAGTGTTATGATCCTTTGTATTTTGTGGTATCAGTCGTAATGTTTCCTCCTTCATTTATAATTGTGTTTGACTTTTTTTTTCCTTGGTTAACCTAGGTAGATCTGTCAATTTTGTTTATCTTTTTAAAAAACTAACTCTCAGGCATCTGGGTGTCACAGTCAGCTAAGCGTTTGCTTTGGCTCAAGTCATGATCTCAGGGCTCAGGATCCTGGGATTGAGCCGCATGTTGGGTTCCCTGCTCAGCAGGGAGTCTGCTTCTCCCTCTCCCCCCCCACCCAGCTCATGCACACATGCACGCTTTCTCAAATAAATAAATAAAATCTTTTAAAAAAACTAACTCTTTGTTTTTATTTTTTTTTCTATTTTCTTTCTGGTCTCTGTTACAATTATTTATGCTCTAATTTTTATTATATCCTTCCATATGCTAATTTTGGGCTTAATTTGTTATTCTTTTTCTAGTTCCTTGAGGTATAAAGTTAGGTTGTTTATTTAAGGTCTCTTTTTCATATTATAGGTGTTTATCAGTATAAAATTCCCTCTTAGAACTGCTTTTGCTGCATCTCATATGTTTTCATAAGTTGTGTTTCCATTTTCATTTGTTTCTAGATACTTTCTGATTTCCATTTTGATTAATTCTTCGATCCACTGATTTTTATTGGGGTGTTATTTTCCATGCGTTTGTAAATTTTCCACTTTTCTTGCTATTATTGATTTCTAGTTTCATGCCATTGTGGTCAAAAACAATATTTGATATGATTTCACTTATCTTAAATTTGTTAAGATTTGCTTTGTGGCACTATATATGATCTATGCTAGAGAAAGTGCCATGTACACTTGAGAAGAATGTGTATTCTGTTGCCGTTGGATAGAATGTTCTGTATATGTTTGTTAGGTTCATTTGTATAGTTCAAATCTTCTGTTTCCTTATTGATTTTTTGTCAGGATTATCTATTCAATGTTGAAAGTGGGGTATTGAATACAACTTTATCTGTTGTATTTATAGCAACTCCGGATATCCATTCCTTCACTTTGAGCCTGTGAGTGTTTTTAAAGCTGAAGTAAATCTCTGGTAGGCAGCATAAAGTTGGGTCTTGTTTTTTCAGGATTTTTTTTTACTCTATGCAACAACTCTGTGTCTTTTGGTTGGAGTATTTAATCCATTTATGTTTAAAGTAACTATTGATATAAAAGAACTTAATATTATCATCCTTTTAATTGTTTTCTGGCTATTTTATAGCTTTTTTGTTCCCTTATTCATCTCTTACTATCTTCCTTTATGATTTGATGATTTATGTAGTGGTATACTTTCATTCCGTTCTCTTTATCTTTTGTATAACTTCTATGGGCTTCCACGTTGTGGTTATCACCAGACTTACATAAAACACAATATAATTACAATAGCCTATTTTGAACTAATAACAACTTAACTTCAATTGCATACAAAAACTACCCTTTTACTCCCCCAAACACATTTCATGTTTTTATGTCATAATTTATATCTTTTTATGTTGTATATCCATTAAAAATTATTGTAGTCATGTTTATTTTTAATATTTTTTACATTTATAGTAGAGTTAAAAAATGACTTATAAACAACAAAAAATTGGAAAAATACTTTAATAGAAACTGCAAAAAGAAGATATATAAAGATACATAATGGCTGATGAGTACAGATGCATCATTAGTCATAGAAAGCCAAATTAATACTATAATGAGATATCACTATACATTCACTTGGATGGATAAAAGATAAACTTATTTTCACTGCTGTTAAGTATGTAAAACAAATGGAACTCTCATACATGAAGGGTGGAAGTATAAAATGATACAACCATTTTGAAAATCTCTGGCAGTTTCTTGTAAAATTTAACATAAGCCTATACCTATAGTCTGGATATACTATTCATAGGTATATAACAAATAGAAAGAAAATTATATGTTCACAAAAAGATTTGTACAAGAAAGCTCATAGCAGCTTCATTTGTAATAGTTAGAAAAATGGAGGAAAAACCAAGTCCATAGCAATAGAATATATAAGCAATCTATGGCATAGTCATACAGTTAAAATGAACAAACTACTGATAAATACAGCATGCACAGATCTCAAAAACATGATGCTAAGCAAAAGAAGTGAGTATATGAGTAGTATATACCCTATGATTCCATTTACATAAAGAGCCAAAACAGGCAAAAGTAATTTATAATAGAGGCACCAGAACAATAGTAACTTGAGTGGAGAGTGACTAGAAGGGGTACAGGGAAATTTCTAGGATCATGGGATGTTCTTTATCTCAATCTAGGTAATTCTTTCGTGAATGTATCTTTTTTTTAAATTTATCTTTTTTTTTTCAGATATGTGATTTTTCCCTGTATGCATGTTACATAATAATAAAACACTGTTAGAAAACAAAAACAAGAGGATCATCTGAATATTACTATAACTATTAAAGAAATGAAAAACTAAAATTTTCTTACAGAGAAACTCTAGGCCAAATTGGCTTCACTGCAATTTCCACCGATCATTTAAGAAAGAAATAATTGCAGTCTAACAGAAGTTCTACCATAGAGTAAACAAAGGTACAACAGTCCCAAAATAATTTTATGAGGCTGGCATAACCTTGGCACTAAAACCTGACAAGGACTATATGAGCAAATAACATTATAAGTCTTTTCTGATTCATAGTCATGAATGAATAAATCCTAAAAACTGTTCATGATTCATATTTAACAATATATAAACAGCCTAATATGTCATGACCTAGTTGGGTTTATCTCAGAAATGCAATTCTGGTTAAAATTTTTATTATTTTTTTTAAAGATTTTATTTATTTATTTGACAGAGATAGAGACAGCCAGCGAGAGAGGGAACACAAGCAGGGGGAGTGGGAGAGGAAGAAGCAGGCTCCCAGCAAAGGATCCTGATGTGGGGCTCGATCCCATAACACCGGGATCACACCCTGAGCCAAAGGCAGACGCTTAACAACTGAGACACCCAGGCGCCCCTGGTTAAAATTTTAGAGAAGAATAACACATTAATATTTTAGAGAAGAATATTTTGATTATGCAAAGAGGAATAGAAAAAGGTTTTGACAAAATTTGATGTTCATTCTTTCCCAAAAAAATAGCAAAAGAAAAGAATACAAGAGAGCTTAATATGGTAAAGTGTATCTATAAAAATACTTATTGAAAACATCACACTTATCTGTAATATGTTAAAATACTTGTCTTTGACATCGAGAATATGATGAGATGGGTGCCATCATCACTACTATTCAACATTATAGTGGAATCCCAATTTAGTTTCATTCATTAAGAATAAAAAAAGAAATTAAAACATAAATATGAGAAAAGAAATATAAAATTATCCTTATTCATAGATTATATTATCGATTACATAGAAAAATCTAAAAGAATCTATGGATAAACTATTACATTAAGAAGGAACTTTAGTAAAATTGCTGGATACAAAAATGATATACAAATATTAATTTTCAATAAATGAACAAGAAACATATAAGTCGTTAAAAGATTCCAGTTATAATAGGATCAAAAATATCTATTCAGATATACCTCTGTAAAAGAGGTCATGAGAGCCAACAATTCTCTATAACTAGAAAAAACTAAATAATTGACAAAAATCATTTTAAATGTACCAGATAGTGACAGAAACAACAAGGATTAAATAAATTAACATTCCAAGGAAGGCAAAACTTTTCCAAAGTGAAATGACAATCCCCAACTGTTTTTCTCCTCTGGAAAATGTACCAACACTAAGAACAGGTTGAGGATCAGGCTTACCCAGGCAAAAAGCCTCTACTGGGAGAAAGAAAAACCAACAAAGCTTTTAACAGTTTGACAGGGCTAGCTGACAAATTGAAAAGTTGATGAGACTTAAATGCTCAGCAGATTTCCCCTACCAGACATTTGCTGACTTCTGGTACTGCACAAGAATACAGGCAGCTAGGTCAAATACTTCTAAAAGGTAAAGTGAAATCTTCAGCAACCAGTTTTTAGGAAATAGATGTGCTAGAATTTGAAGCCGTGGGAGACTGCAAACTGTGAATGGCAGATATGGATCCTCTACAGTCTTTCAACAATTTAAAACACAAAGACCTACCAAGGTTTTACGTTCTAGAGAAGAACAAACCAGATGTTAACTAAAACTGCAGTATAGCCCTCACTCAGCTCAATATCTAATTGGATTGAGGTAAGCATTCCCTTACCCTATCTGCCTAAAAGGGAAAAGGTGGAACTCTCTTTAGAGTATCTCATCAAGAGCTCTTTGTGATTCTTTTATACCTGCTACATGACTTGCGATAAAAAATTACAAGAATAGCCAAAATACAGAATACCAACCACACCAAATGTTGGTGAGGATGTGGAGCACAGGAATTCTCATTCATTGCTGTTGGGAATAAAAGATGGTAAGACAGTTTGGAGATTTCTTACAAAACTAAAAGTAATTTTGTGCTACGATCCAGCAATCATGCTCCTTGGTATTTACCTAAAGCAGTTGAAAATTTATGACCACATGAAAAGCTACACACAGGTGTTTATAACAAATTTATTCATAATTTCAAAAACATGGAAGCAACCAAGATGTCCCTTAGTAGGTGAATATATAAATAAACTGTGATACATCCAGATGGAATCATTCAGTGTTAAAAAGAAATGAGCAAAAAGTACACTTATCATGAGCACAGTGTGATGTATGGAAGTGTTGAATCAGTATATTGTACAGTCAAAACTAATATAATACTGGATTTTTACTAACTGGAATTAAAATAAAAACTTAAAAAAAAGAAATGAGTTTTCAAGTCATGAAAAGGCATGGAGGAAGATTCAATGTGTATTACTAAGTGAAAGAAGCCAATCTGAAAAGGTTTCATACTGTATCATTCCAACTATATGACAGTCTGGAAAAGGCAGAACTATGAGACAGTAAAAAGATTAGTAGTGGTTTTTGCTTTGTTTTATTTTGTGGAACTACATAGGTTGATTCTAAAATCTATTTAGCAGTAAAAAAGGTAAAAAAATAGCTTTTCATCTTGATGAAGTCCCACAAGTTCATTTTTTCTTTTGTTTCTCGTGCCTTTGGAGATGTGTCATGAAAAAAGTTGCTGTGGCCAAGGTCAAAGAGGTTGCAGCCTATGTTCTCCTCTAGGATTTTGATGGATTCCTGTCTCACATCGAGGTCTTTCATCCATTTGGAGTTTATCTTTGTGTATGGTGTGAGATAGTGGTCAAGTTTCATTCTTTTGCATATATCTGTCCAGTTTTCCCAGCACCATTTATTGAAGAGACTGTCTTTTTTCCACTGGATGTTTTTTCCTGCTTTGTCAAAGATTAGTTGTCCAAAGAGCCGAGGGTCCATTTCTGTGTTCTCTATTCTGTTCCATTGGTCTATGTGTCTGTTTTTGTGCCAGTACCATGCTGTCTTTGTGATCACAGCTTTGTAGTGTAGCTTGAAAACCGGCATTGTGATGCCCCCAGCTTTGTTTTTCATGAAAAAATATTCAACACATCATTAGCCACCAGGGAAATTCAAATCAAAACCATCTTGAGATACCACCTTATGCCAGTTAGAATGGCAAAAATTGACAAGGCTGGAAACAACAAATGTTGGAGAGGATGTGGAGAAAGGGGATCCCTCTTACACTGTTGGTTGGAATGCAAGTTGGTACAGCCACTTTGGAAAACAGTGTGGGGGTTCCTTAAAAAGTTAAAAATTGAGCTACCCTATAATCCAGCCATTGCAGTACTGGGTATTTACCCCAAAGATACAGACGTAGTGAAGAGAAGGGCCATATGCATCCCAATGTTCATAGCAGCATTGTCCACAATAGCTAAATTGTGGAAGGAGCCAAGATGCCCTTCAAAAGACAAATGGATAAAGAAGATGTGGTCCATATATACAATGGAATATTACTCATCCATCAGAAAGAACAATTACCCAACATTTGCTGCAACATGGACGGGACTGGAGGAGATAATGCTAAGTGAAATAAGTCAAGCAGAGAAAGACAATTATCATATGGTTTCTCTCATCTATGGAACATAAGAAACATCGGTAGGAGAAGGAAGGGAAGAATGAATGGGGCGTAAACAGAAGGGGGAATGAATCATGAGAGACTATGGACTCTGAGAAACAAACTGAGGGCTTCAGAGGGGAGGGGGGTGGGGGATTGGGATAGGTCGGAGATGGGTATTAAGGAGGGCACATATTGGGGGGGCAGAATTAAGATGGCGGAGGAGTAGGAGACACCATTTTCAGCTGGTCCCTCGAGTCCAGCTGGATAGGTACCAGACCAGCCTAAACAACCACGGAACCAGCCTGAGACGCAGGAAGATGCATCTGGATCTCTACAAATGAACATCTCCAGCGCTGAGTATTGAGGTACGAAGCAGGGAGCCATGAAACCGTGCACAGATATCAGAAGATAAACGGAAGGGGGAGGGAGCCGCCACGTTCAGGCGCCGGGAAGCGGTAGCCACTTGGACGGGGGAGCGGGCGGGCTCGCGGACGGCACCCGCAAAACAGCAGACTGAGACCGTGAGCCGGGTGCGTGCGCCACCAGGCATCTCGCGGAACACCGGAATCCCGGTGCGCTCACTGGATCCAGACTGAGACCGGGAGCTTCCGGAGCGCGCACGGGGCAGCTGGCGGCTGGCGGCGTTAGAAACACAAAGGACAGAGACGCGCCGGCCCTGGAAGTGAGGGCTGGGACGCCGGGTGTGGGGCGCACATCCTGGGACGCTGCAGGGTTGAGCAGCACCAACAGTAACAGAGTTAAAGTGGCCAGAACATTAGTAGAGAACGGGCCGCAATCCCTCTGTTCTGTGGCAGAGGCTGAAATTCGGCCGCTGCGGCTCTGACTCTCAGAAGAGGCACAGCAAACCGCCAGGGAAAGCCGCCAGAGAACAAAAGCCTCGAAATACGGGCTCACAGCATGCCCATCCCCATCCCCCCTCGCAGGGGACGCGGAGACTCTACCCAAACATGGCTGCCTGAGTATCGGCGCGGCAGGCCCCTCCCCCAGAACACAGAAGGCAGGCTGAAAAATCAAGAAGCCCACAACCCGGGCGCCTGGGTGGCGCAGTCATTGAGCACCTGTCTTCGGCTCAGGGCGTGATCCCGGCGTTCCGGAAAGGAGCCCCTCATCGGGCTCCTCCGCTGGGAGCCTGCTTCTTCCTCTCCCACTCCCCTGCTTCTGTTCCCTCTCTCGCTGGTTGGCTACCACATAAATAAATAAATAAAATCTTTAAAGAAGAAGCCCACATCCCTAAGATCCCTATAAAACAAGGTGCACGGCCTGGGACCCAGTCAATAATTTGGGCTCTGGACAACCCCGCAACCTCTCCTCATCAGAATGACAAGAAGGAGAAGCCCCCCCCCCCAGCAAAGAAAAGACAGTGAGTCTGTGGCCTCTGCCACAGAAATAATGGATATGGATGTAACCAAAGTATCAGAAATGGAATTCAGAGTAAGGATGGTCAAAATGATGAGTAGAATTGAAAAAACTATTAACGAAAAGGTTACTGAGAATATAGAATCCCTAAGGACAGAAATGAGAGCGAATCTCACAGAAATTAAAAATTCTATGAGCCAAATGCAGGCAAAACTAGAGGCTCTGACGGCCAGGGTCACTGAAGCAGAGGAACGGGTTAGTGAATTGGAGGATGGGTTAATAGAGGAAAAAATGAAAATAGAAGATGGTCTTAAAAAAATCCACACCCACGAATGTAGGTTACGGGAGATTACTGACTCAATGAAATGATCCAATGTTAGAATCATCGGCATCCCCGAGGGGGTGGAGAAAAACAGAGGTCTAGAAGAGATATTTGAACAAATTGTAGCTGAAAACTTCCCTAATCTAGCGAGGGAAACAAACATTCGTGTCCAAGAGGCAGAGAGGACCCCTCCCAAGCTCAACCACGACAAACCTACACCACGTCACGTCATAGTGCATTTCACAAATATTAGATCCAAGGATACAGTATTGAAAGCGGCCAGGGCAAAGAAATTTCTCACGTACCAAGGCAAAGGCATCAGAATTACGTCAGACCTGTCTACACAGACCTGGAATGAGAGAAAGGGTTGGGGGAGCATATTTAAAGCTCTTTCAGAGAAAAACATGCAGCCAAGGATCCTTTATCCAGCAAGGCTGTCATTCAGAATTGATGGAGAAATAAAGACATTTCAGAATCGCCAGTCACTAACCAATTTTGTAACCACGAAACCAGCCCTACAGGAGATATTACAGGGGGTTCTATAAAAGTAAAAGGGCCCCAAGAGTGATACAGAACAGAGAGTCACAGCCAATACAAACAAAGACTTTACTGGCAACATGGCATCATTAAAATCATATCTCTCAGTGATCAGTCTTAATGTAAATGGTTTGAACCATCCCATAAATGTCACAGGGTTGCAGATTGGATAAAAAGAAATGACCCATCCATTTGCTGTCTACAAGAGACTCATTTCGAACCCAAAGATGCATTCAGACTGAGAGTAAGGGGATGGAGTACCATCTTTCACGCAAATGGACCTCAAAAGAAAGCTGGGGTAGCAATTATCATATCAGATAAATTGGATTTTAAACTACAGACTATAGTTAGAGATGCAGAAGGGCACTATATTATTCTTAAGGGAAATATTCAACAAGTGGATATGACAATTATAAATATATATGCCCCCAACAGGGGAGCAGCAAGATACACAAGCCAACTCTTAACCAGAATAAAGAGACACATAAATAAAAATACATTAATAGTAGGGGACCTCAACACTCCACTATCAGAAATAGACAGAACACCCTGGCAAAAACTAAGCAAAGAATCAAAGGCTTTGAATGCCATACTCGACGAGTTGGACCTCATAGATATATATAGAACACTACACCCCAGAACCAAAGAATACTCATTCTATTCTAATGCCCATGGAACATTCTCAAGAATAGACCATATTCTGGGACACAAAACAGGTCTCAACCGATACCAAAAGATTGAAATTATCCCCTGCATATTTTCAGACCACAACACTCTGAAATTGGAACTCAACCACAAGGAAAAATTTGGAAGAAACTCAAACACTTGGAGACTAAGAACCATCCTGCTCAGGAATGACTCGATAAACCAGGAAATCAAAAATCAAATTAAACAATTTATGGAGACCAATGAGAATGAAAATACAACAGTCCAAAACCTATGGGATACTGCAAAGGCAGTCCTAAGGGGGAAATACATAGCCATCCAAGCCTTACTCAAAAGAATAGAAAAATCTAAAATGCAGTTTTATATTCTCACCTCAAGAAGCTGGAACAGCAACAGAGGGACAGGCCTAATCCACGCACGAGGAAGCAGTTGACCAAAATTAGAGCTGAAATCAATCAAGCAGAAACCAGAAGTATAGTAGAGCAGATCAACAGGACTAGCAGCTGGTTCTTGGAGAGAATCAATAAAATTGACAAACCACTGGCAAGACTTATCCAAAAGAAAACAGAAAGGACCCAGATTATTAAAATTATGAATGAAAAAGGAGAGGTCACGACGAACACCATTGAAATTGGAAGGATTATTAGAAATTTTTATCAACAGCTATATGCCAATAAACTAAGCAATCTGGAAGAGATGGAATCCTTCCTGGAAACCTATAAACTACCAAGAGTGAAACCAGAAGAAATTGATTCCTTAAACAGGCCAATTAATTATGAAGAAATTGAGTCAGTGATAAACAACCTTCCAAATAACAAAACTCCAGGCCCGGACGGTTTTCCTGGGGAATTCTACCAAACATTCAAAGAAGAAATAATACCTATTCTCCTAAAGCTATTTCAAAAAATAGAAACAGAAGGAAAGCTACCAAACTCATTCTATGAGGCCAATATTACCTTGATCCCCAAACCAGGCAAAGACCCCCTCGAAAAGGAGAATTACAGACCGATCTCCCTAATGAATATGGACGCCAAAATCCTCAACAAGATACTTGCTCATAGAATCCAACAGTACATTAAAAGGATTATCCATCATGATCAAGTGGGATTCATACCTGGGATGCAAGCGTGGTTCAATATTCGCAAATCAATCAGCATGATACATCATATCAACAAGAAAAGACTCAGGAACCATATGATCCTCTCAATCGATGCCGAAAAAGCATTTGACAAAATACAGCATCCTTTCCTGATTAAAACCCTTCAGAGTGTAGGAATAGAGGGTACATTTCTCAATCTCATAAAAGCCATCTATGAAAAGCCTACTGCAAATATTATTCTCAATGGGGAAAAGCTGGAAGCCTTTCCCTTAAGATCAGGAACTCGACAAGGATGCCCACTCTCGCCACTATTATTCAACATAGTACTAGAAGTCCTTGCAACAGCAATCAGACGACAAAAAGGGATCAAAGGTATTCAAATCGGCAAAGAAGAAGTCAAAATGTCTCTCTTTGCAGATGACATGATACTCTATATGGAAAACCCAAAAGAAGCCACTCCCAAACTATTGGAAGTTATAGAGCAATTCAGTAACGTGGCGGGATACAAAATCAATGCTCAGAAATCAGTTGCATTTCTATACACGAATAACGAGACCGAAGAAAGAGAAATTAGGGAATCCATCCCATTTACAATAGCACCAAAAACCATACGTTACCTTGGAATTAACTTAACCAGAGACGTAAAGGACCTATATTCTAGAAACTATAAATCACTCTTGAAAGACATTGAGGAAGACACAAAAAGATGGAAAGATATTCCATGCTCATGGATTGGAAGAATTAACATAGTTAAAATGTCCATGCTACCCAGAGCAATCTACACTTTCAATGCTATCCCGATCAAAATACCGAGGACATTTTTCAAAGAACTGGAACAAACAGTCCTTAAATTTGTATGGAAACAAAAAAGGCCCCGAATCTCCAAGGAACTGTTGAAAAGGAAAAACAAAGCTGGGGGCATCACAATGCCAGATTTCGAGCTGTACTACAAAGCTGTGATCACAAAGACAGCATGGTACTGGCACAAAAACAGACACATTGACCAATGGAACAGAATAGGGAGCCCAGAAATGGACCCTCGGCTCTTTGGGCAACTAATCTTTGATAAAGCAGGAAAAAACATCCGGTGGAAAAAAGACAGTCTCTTCAATAAATGAGAAGAATCTATTATTTGCCTTTACCAGCTTCCAATACCTAGCCTCAATCATTGTCTCATGGCTCCTTCCCCCATCTTCAAAGCAGCAGCACAGTATCTTCAAAACATCTAATCATGCTGATCTCCTAGTTATAGACCAAAAGGTCACCTTCATTTGTAGCAAACTGAGATGCTCAGGTATGTTTAGAGCATAGTCTTTGTTTTCCTTATATTTTTTCAACTTAGCATTTCCTTTTCTCAAGGACATCAAAGTCTAATAGGGAGAATGAAAACTAGTCACCTAAATACAATATAAGGTGGAATCAATTAGTGCTGTTTTGCACATGTATGCCCTGAAGGAGTGAATGATTCAAGAAGTCTGTGTTATCTTTCAATAGTTTTGCCAAAGTACATCTTATATCAAAACAATATTTAATGCCCTTGGCAAAGACTTGAAGGACTAAAATGTATATGCATTCAATATAAATTTGGTCAAGATCTCAGAATTGTTATAATATGTCATAAAGATGGATGGTCTGGCCCTAGAGGTAGGACCCAAAGCTTTCTACAGAAGGCTACTAGAAGAATCTGGCATGCCCTACACATATTACCAGTCTTAAACTATGCTATCCATATGTGCTCTTGCCCTGGGAATGGATGCTGCTTCAAACATCTTTGTAGTAGGATTAAGTTAGCTGATGTACTTTCTGTAGTAAAATCAAACACAGACAAAAGTTTAATACTAGAAATTGAATTTCAAGTTGAGGATACCTAATCATAAGCACTAACTCTACATCACCCTGGCTCTCACTTTTTTCGTCAAGGGTACAATTTAACACTTTGGCCAAAACACTTTCCCTTGGTTTCCCCTTAACATAACTGAGAAAGATCAGATGTTTTTTCAAGGAAAAAAAACCCTTTCTTTAAATACTAAAAGAATTTTTATTTTTTAATTTTTTAAACAATCTTTAAATATTGTTTAATTTTATTAGTATTTGCACTTACTAATTTACAATGATTTTCCACCCTTGTATCAATACTAAGGGAATTTTTAACAAACATAAATAGTACAAAACACAAAAAGGACACAGTTCAGTGTATATAGGCCCCACCTACTCCATCTGCTGTCTTGCTCTAAAGAGCTGACACAACCTTGCAAAACCTTGTCTTGATTCCTTCTTTACCTTACAACTACTGTGTTATTTTGTTTTCATCAACCTGCTACCCAAAGAGTCTCCCTGGACACAATAATAGCATCAATTGTATGGAGAGAGAGAGAGAGAGAGAAAGAAAGAGACAGAGAGAGAGATAGACAGACAGACAAGAAATTGATTGCCCCTATATTGACTCCTCTCTCCTTGGTAAATGACCTCACAGATGATATTCTATCCTTATGTAAAGGCTGTATTCCCAGTCAAATACAGATATAACACTACCCAAATAAAGTATCCATAGACCTGTATTTAAATATATTTAGAGAGAGTAACTGGGCAGGTATGGAGGGAAAGGGCATTTCATCATATACAATGCTTCTCGAAGTGTAGTTCCAGAATTATGTATAGCAGAACCCCTTGCAAAATGAAAATTCCTGTGTGCTGCAAAAGACTAGAGAGTCAGTGTTGGGATGAAACCTACAAATCTGCATCTTTATAACACACCAGATGATCCTGATGTAACTGAAAGTTTGAGAGTCCCTCAAATAAAGAATCAGGCAAAATTAGATTATTAAATTCAGATTATGTTAACACAAAACATCTATTATGTGCCTTGAAGTATACAATATGCTTTTACATACATGCACTTCTATCAACTTTACACCATCCCTGTCGAAAAGGTCTCATTTTGCTCTGAAGAAAATGGAGACATAGAGAAGTAAAGTGATTTCCCAAGGCTATGCCACTACTAGAGGCAGTTACTAGAGTTAAAGCTTAAAGGGCAATGTGCTAGTCTTAAAGAGAAGTGTGGGAGGAGGAAGGGGAAATTGAGGAGTAATTAATTGCCTAGACTCTGGAGCCAGAGTTGGCTGTGTTAAAATCCCAGTCCTATCACTTCTAGCTCTGTGACTTTGTGAAAGTTATTGAATGCTTCTGTACCTCAGCTTCTGAACTGTAAAATGGGGATAAGACCAAAACGTGCCTCATAGTTTTAAATGCATTAATATGAGTGAGGTACTTAGAGTAATATTCAGCATGTAGTAAGCTCCATATATGTGGTAGTTATTCTTATTATATTGCTTCAATTGTAATTGTGTACATTAGCTTCAGATCTCCTTCAGCAGCAATTGCTATATCCAAAGAGCTGGCCTTCTGCTCCTCCACCACCAGCCTCCCAAAGGAACGGCTCCCCATCAGTATATAAATCTCAGGGTCTCTGAAAACTTGGGGGAATGGGCTTTAATTCTATGCCCCAGGAAGAACTTTGTCCTCACAAGTCTGTTAAAATGACTGCTGTGTCCACCATTAGAACTATTCCATTATGTTTATACATTGAAGAACCCAGACAAATTATAGGTAACTTATCATGATTGGAAGGTAAGATATTAACCTAGTAAGTCCTTAAAAATCAGCCAGCAGAAACTTAGAATCAAAATTCCAAGGAAATGTAAAACTACCTGGGGAAATTTCAGAACTGAAACTGTATTTAACACCTGAGAGAGGCTCTAGTACCAATTTATCTCACAGTCACTGGTCTTTGTGAAAAACAACACAAACTTATGACCTATCAGATTCTCTATAACAAGAACATGTTTGCTTACTAAAAGCAGCAGCAGAGTTTGGTGCTCTAGGCATCACTAATCTACTTATGGTAGAATCTTGGAAAGGTTTCACAGAAATGACATATAAGCAAGCACCTGCACAATGGATAGGTGGGGGAAGGAGAAAGGGCATCACATACAAGATGCAATTATAACTGCTTTTTCTTCCTCTCCATCTGGGTAAGGGGGAATTGAAGAACGGTTCATAACAGAAGCCATGCCTCTACATTTCTTCCTAACAGCAGAGGCTGGTACAGCATGTAGAAAGAGCACTGGAAAGGAAGATTGGCCAGAGAAGGCACTGTCTATTTTTCTCTACAGAACTAAAACAGGACACATATATGCCCCATCATCCCACGCTGCTAACCCAGCTGCCCAAAGGATATGAAACTTAATAATTCAAATAACTACTTTCATAACAGCAAGGCATAGCTCTACCCAACTCAAACAGACATGCTCCAAGTTGCTGATGCCCAATAAGGGGTTATTCTTCCTGAAAGAAGCTTCAAGTAATGCTTATTTGCTATTATCATTTAGAGCCAAAAATTCAGAATCTTCACATTCCAGGGTTGGAAGGAACTTCAAAGTTTATGCAGCTGAGAGGTCAAGTAAGATAAGGAGAGAAGATTAACCATTGGCTAAGAAGCAATAGAGGCTCAATAAATATTCATGTATTTAAACTAAAGTGAATTACAGTGGGCTATCAGGCTTAGGAACCCTATTTCGGTAAAGAAAGAGATGGGAGTATAACACATAAAGACTATTTTTTGTTTGGCTACTAAACTGGATCCTCTTCCATCTGATGTTTGTAATAATTCTTCAAATAAGATTGACAAAGACTCAAATATAATATCATAAAGTTCTTTCAGTGATCTAAGATGAAATTCACCTGTGCTATGAACTGAATTTATTTATTTATCTGTTGTCCATCTTCTCCTGGAATGTGTAATTCTTTTCCTAAGAATTGTACTCAGTTTTTTGCAATGAGGGCATGGGTGGCATCTGGAGTGTGACAATTCTCTATCATATACCATCCTGCAATTTGAAGGTCTTTTAGCATGTCTAGGTCCTGCCTACTAAACGCCAGCAGCATGTTCCCCTCCTTCAGTATTGTGTGATCAAAGAGCCCACACACACAATAATAAACACTCATTAGTGAAATAGTACCTCTCCTGGTTGAGACTCAATCATTTCCAGTTTGATGACTCTTCTTATTGGAAAACATCAGCACAAAACGAAAGCTGAGTAGTTCTGCTTTCTGTCAAACGTCTATTAACTTTACATCAGCTGTTCCAAATTGTGAAGCTGATAAAGGTAATCTCAAGGATAATTTTGGTAGTGAAAATGAAGGATGTGTATAGTGATGGTTTATTGCTGTTGGGTTTTTGTTTTCTGTTTTAGAAGAGATAGACAATTGGGAGTTGGATTTGGGACATGCATCTCAGTGGTGATGCTAAGTAGTTGGAAATATACCTGTTAGGAAAGGTGTTAAGGCTGGAGCTATAAGTTGTCACCATATAAATCATATTTAAAGTCATTGAGAAGATCACCTAGGAAGAGAATAGATCAAGATAAAAGGTCTTAGGACTGAGCCTAGGGGTACCCCATTATTTGGAGGGCAGAAAAGGAAATGAATGACAGAAACTGGGGGTGGCCAATGAGACAGGAGAATAATTAAGAGAGACTGGGGTAATAGAAGCCATGGGAAGGTAGAATTTCAAGAAGGAAAGGAAAATAAAATTTCAGATGCTTCTGAAAAATTGGGTATGATGAAGCATGAGATTTGACCATTGGATATGATAAAGTAAAGTTTTTTGGCAAACTTGATAAGAGAAGTTTCAGTACAGTGATGAAATTGAAAATCTGACTGCAATAGATTTACAAGAGAATGGAAGAGAAAGGGGAAACAGCAAGTATAGAACACTCTTCTGAGAAAATGTGCTCTAAAGAAAAGTAAAGACATACTTAAGGAATCAGAAGGGGAATGTGAGGTCCAAGGAGTTGTTTTTAGTATTTTTAAGATAGAAGGTATTGCAGCATGTTTATCAACAGATGCAAATAATTCAGTGGACAAGGAAAGGGTGATGATGCAAGAGACAAGTGAAACTTACTGGAGTGCTGTATAAGTGGAGGGATTAACATTAAAAGTGCACAGTCTCTTCAATAAATGGTGCTGGGAAAATTGGACAGCTACATGCAAAAGAATGAAACTTGACCACTCTCTCACACCATACACAAAGATAAACTCCAAATGGATGAAAGACCTCGATGTGAGACAGGAATCCATCAAAATCCTAGAGGAGAACATAGGCAGCAACCTCTACGACATCGGCCAAAGCAACCTTTTTCATGACACATCTCCAAAGGCAAGAGAAACAAAAGAAAAAAATGAACTTGTGGGACTTCATCAAGATAAAAACTTCTGCACAGCCAAGGAAACAGTCAAAAAAACTAAGACGCAGCCCACGGAATGGGAGAATATATTTGCAAATGACACTACAGATAAAAGACTGGTATCCAAGATCTACAAAGAACTTCTCAAACTCAATACACGAGAAACAAATAAACAAATCATAAAATGGGCAGAAGATATGAAGAGACACTTTTCCAATGAAGACATACAAATGGCTAACAGACACATGAAAAAATGTTCAAAATCATTAGCCATCAAGGAAATCCAAATCAAAACCACACTGAGATACCACCTTACGCCAGTTAGAATGGCAAAAATAGACAAGGCAAGAGACAACAATTGTTGGACAGGATGTGGAGAAAGGGGATCCCTCCTCCATTGTTGGTGGGAATGCAAGTTGGTACAGCCACTCTGGAAAACAGTGTGGAGGTCCCTTAAAAAGTTAAAAATTGAGCTACCCTATGATCCAGCCATTGCACTACTGGGTGTTTACCCCAAAGATACAGATGTAGTGAAGAGAAGGGCCATATGCACCCCAATGTTCATAGCAGCATTGTCCACAATAGCTAAATCGTGGAAGGAGCCAAGATGCCCTTCAACAGATGACTGGATTAAGAAGATGTGGTCCATATATACAATGGAATATTACTCGGCTATCAAAAAGAACTAATTCTCAACATTTGCTGCAACATGGATGGCACTGGAGGAGATAATGCTAAGTGAAATAAGTCAAGCAGAGAAAGACAATTATCATATGGTTTCTCTCATCTATGGAACATAAGAAGTAGGAAGATCGGTAGGAGAAGAAAGGGATAAAGAAGGGGGTAATCAGAAGGGGGAATGAAGCATGAGAGACTATGGACTCTGGGAAACAAACTGAGGGCTTCAGAGGGGAGGGGGGTGGGGGAATGGGATAGGCTGGTGATGGGGGTGGGGAGGGCACGTATTGCATGGTGCACTGGGTGTTATACGCAACTAATGAATCATGGAACTTTACATCAAAAACCAGGGATGTACTGTATGGTGACTAACATAATATAATAAAAAAATATTATTATTAAAAAAATAAATAAATAAATAAAAGTGTTAGAGTTGCAAAAAAAAAGATATGTGTAACTGGAGACTGAGAAGTAAGTGAAATTATTTGAAGAAATAATTGCCAAAATCTATAAATTTGATGAAAACTATAATCTCATAGATCCAAGCCCAATATTAGAAGTAGTTCAGCAAAATGGAAAGCTTTGTTTGTGAATTCTGATTTTGAGGAGGGATTTTTCTTTTCTTAGACACTTAATTCTTTTCTAATACTAATTTATCAGATTGCTTTTGAGTATCAGATAACACTACAATTCATAAGTTAAGATTCTTGGTATTTGGATGTCTGTTAGATGCCACTAAGAAAATATAGACGAGCTTCCTTTCTGAAAGCTTTTGATGTGGTGCCAGAATAGCATGCTGTAGATACAACCAGCTGCTTTGTTACCTTTAAATTAGGCATTTGTAAATATTAAAACTTAAGATGATGGCAAGTGATGCTCCTTCAAATCTTCATCTGTTCAGATTAGACTTAACTAACATTGTTCTTCCTTTTACTTAGAAAAAGAGAGTATAGCTCAATAATGTCTTTTTCTGTTTATAATTTGCTGCTGATAATGTATATGAATTTAGCATGCTGTGTAAGCTGTGTCTTAGTTATTGAACAGTTTGTGCAGTGTTATCTTGCCAAATAAAGTTAAAAGTAAAAGAAAGGGAAAATATAATTGTTTAAATAAAAAATAATGACAACATAGTGAGTATGGGGCTTGAAACATATATAGGAGTGAAGTGTGAAACAAAAGTAGCACAAAAACTTGAGGAAAGAAATAGAAATATACTGCTGTGTTGTTCTGACATGAAAAGTGGTATGATATTTTAAGGTAAGACTTCTGTTTAAAGTTGTACTGGAGGTGCTACCCACTGCAATAAGATACAGGGAAAACAAGCATAGAGCTTGTAAAGAAAAAATTTAAAGACTGTATTATTAGCAGAAGACATGATCATCTGTGTAGAAAATTTTAGAGAATCCACAAAAAAGCTACTAGAACTAATACGTATTATGAAAATATTTAGAGAGTATAAAAGGTCAACATACAAAATTAATTGCATTTCTATGTACTAGCTACGAACACTTAGAGATTGACATACAAATTTAAAATTACCATTACAATACCATCCCCAAAATGAAAAATTAAATATTCCTAAATAGCATCCAGAAAATGTTCAAATAAAAAGGCAAAACTTGACAATAGATATGCAAGACATGAAAAACGGAATTTATAAAGTCTTGCTGGGAGAAATCAAAGAAGACCAAAATAAATGGAGAGATACACTATGTTCACAGATCAAAAATTTATTATTGTTAATATTGATCTATATATTCAATGCAATGCCAATCAAAACCCCAGCAAACTATTTTATAGAAGCCGACAAACTGATTCTAACATTCATATGGAAATGCAGGGAATGTTAAATAACCAAAACAATTTTGAAAAAGAAAATAATTATAGTTATTTAAAGAATTACTATAAAACTACAGTAATCAAAACAGTATAGTATTGTATAAATATAAAAATATGGATCAATAAAACAGAGTGAAGTGTGTAGAAATAGACTCACACATATATGGCCAATTGACATACAGACAAAATGAAAAGGCAATTAAGTGAAGAAAGAATAATCATTTCAACAAATGGTACTGGAACACTTAAATATCCATATGCAAAAAAAGAACCATGACCATTACTTCTCACCATATAAAAACATTAACTTGAAATCAGGCATAGACTTAAATGTAAGAGCTAAAACTATAAATGTTCTAGAAGAAAACTTAAGAAAAAATTTGAGTGACTTTGGAATAGGAAAATATTTTGTAAATAGGACACAACCACCACAAATCTAAAAGAAAAAGTGATACATTGGACTTCATTTAAATTAAAGGTTTCTTTTCTCTTCCAAAGGGCTGTTAAGAAGACTAAGAGAAATTTTTTACAAAAAACTCAGAAAAATATCTATATCTGACAAGAGAATTGTATAGAGACTGTATCAAACACCTACACTTCAAGAATAAAAAACAGCCTACTTCTTTAAGTGGGCAAAATATTTGAATTCTCACTTTACCAAATATGCATGAATCTCATAAATTGCACATTGAAAGAAAGCAGCAAGAACCAGTATAATAAAATATATACACTGTGATTACATTTATATAATGTTCAAAAAACAAGCACACCTATACAATATTGTGTAGGCATGCATATATGTGTGGTAAAACTGTAATGAAAACAAAAACATTCTAATCAGAAAATTCAGGATATCCATTTCTTCTATGAAAGAATTAGAGGGAAACGATTTCCAAGGGACATGCAGTGAACTTTTAAGGTGATGCTTAATATTCTATCTCTGAGCTGAATCATGATTACACAGGCGTTAGCTTTATAAACACAGCTATTTGCTCTTTATAAAATTGATGAAAAGAAAAATTTTAAGTAACCAAAAGTAGAATAAAATAGAAAGTGAATATTAACCAGACACTAGAGAATAAAAAAAATAAGGAAAACTAAATAAATTTATCAAAATGAACATAATGTTATCACAGAAAATGGCAGAATAGGAAACTCCATAGCCCCTTGTTCCACAAAAGCAAGAGATGAACTGGCTAAAACCTCAGAATCAACTTTGCAAGACTCTATAAACTAGACAAAAACTTACAACAACTAGAGGAAAATTTTTTAAATGTTTTCGATTTGCATTTCCCTTATGATTAGTGATGTTGAACATCTTTCATGTGTCTGTTGCCCATCTGTATGTCTTCCTTGGAAAACTATCTACTCAGGTTCCCTGCCCTAAATAAATATATGAAAGAGAGAAATCAAAAGTGACTACAAGATTTTAGACCTGAGCAACTAGAAGGTTGGACTTGCCATATATTAACAAGGGAAGATTGTGTAAGAAATGTGACTGGGAGTAAGGACAGAAATTCAGTATGCAATACATTCATTCCTACTATAATACAACATTCCAGGGGAGAAAAATCAAATTGTTGTTCAGGAGAGCTTGAAGGTGAAAGGACTAGGGTAACATGATAGCACATTTGTACAAAAAAATTCCTGTGCATAGAACTGCTGTATGTAACAAAGAGTACATACAATTCTAATTTTGTTAAATACTGCCTAATCACCCTCTGAGGTTGTATTAGTTCACATTCCCATATGTAATAATGCCTGCTTTCCCAAGCTTTTGCTAACATGGTATGCCATCAAACATTTTCACCCTTCCCAATCCAACAGTTGAAAATAATATAATTGAAATATTATTTCTTTTTTTTAAGATTTCATTTATTTATTTATTTGAGAGAGAGACAGAGAGAGCACAAGTGGGGTGGAGGGGTAGAGAGCCTGATGTGGGGCTCGATCCCATCCCTGGGATCATGACCTGAGCTTAAGGCAGATGCTTAACTGACTGAGCCACCCGGGTGCCCCTATAATTGTACTTTTAATTTGCCTGTTTCTTATTTAAATGAGGTTGAGCATGTTTTCTTATGATTAATGATCAGGGACAACAGATAGAACTGGATCTTTCCAGGGAGTCCTGATTTAGATTACACAAGCAATTTCTTTTTGTCTTATGTCCCCACTCACTCAATCAGTATTTAATGGGCTACTACTGTGGACCATACACTGTTGTATTGACTAAGGGATATAGCAGTAAAGAAACAAACAAGGTCAGAACCTAAACTGGGCCCCATAGCCTAGAATCACAGAAACTCCAGGGGAAAATTCTCAGATAATCTCTACTCCAAGATCACAAAGCAAAGGTCAAGACTAGTGCCCAAGGCAGAGATCAAGCTTTCTGTTAGATGCTACAGAGAAAGACACAAAGATTTTTTAAATAGACAAGCGGCATGAATTAGAGCTAGGCTTTAGGATGATGAATCAACCCATGCGTTTTGTGATTGAGGATGAAGGCAGAGCAGTGGCTGGTTCATAGCAAGCACTTCGTAAATATGAAAGGAAAAAAAGAAGAGGAAGGACCATCCAAGAGGGAAAAGTGGCTCCAGATACAAAAGCAACCCTCTTCTTCACAGAACTCTGAATCAAATGGTCTTGTAGGACTCCCAGAGAGAAATGGAATACAGAAGAAGCAGCTGCTAGAAGCTATGCTCAGCTACTCTCCCAGGCCCCCTGGACTCTGTAATTTTCCAGACATTGCATGCAATTGGAAACACTAGAACAGAGCCGGAGGTGTAATGCCTGTTTAAAGATAGATTTGGAGCCTTAAATAAATTCCTCCAGGCAATGTTCTCAGCTTCTGCCCCTGGGGACTGGTACAAATTTCCATTGAAGTATCAAATGACAAAATATTCTGAGCTATTTAACTCAAATATGTCTGAACCAAGTTCCTCAGTGATAATCTAACATGCAAACCAAAAGAGCACTCCTTCTTGAGAGGTTTTGTTGCTTTCTGCCTCCACTGGCAGTTCCCACATGTTTACAATTCCAGTCAACCAAGGAAATTGGCAAACTGTCCAATCAAAATAGAAAGCATTCAGAGGACTTTACCATGATGGTGACATAGAAGGCTCCTGGACTTCCTTCCTCCCATGCACATGCCAAATGTGCAGCCACACATGGAGCAGTTCCTCCTGAAAGAAACCCAGAAACTACCTAAGCAACTTCTGTATTTGTCATTCAGGCAAATGACATACCCATATGTCAAAAAAATACCCATATCAAAATGTGTAGGAAAGGCTGAAACACACTCTCACCATAAATCCCACCCAAGCAAAGTGCTGTACAATTGGAAGGGAACCCCCAGCCCTCAGCTTCTCCCTGAGAAGCAAAGGGTTTTGACTGCATATCTACTGCCCCAACTTTTAAGACTCTCACCCCTAAATGGGCCCCCAAAACACCTACCTATGAAAGCCAACAGGACTTTTGTTCATAATACCTAGACAACTATAGCAAAGAGGTAGTTCTTAATGGGTGCAAGCGGGGCTCGGCATAGGTCCACCAGGTCTCCACACAGAGAGAGCAGACAAAAATGCCCATCTCCCAGTCTTTCCTTGAAAGGGGTCTAACTGTATATTTTACAAGCTGTTGCCTGAGGGTCTGGATGCTAACTTTAACATGCAAATGGCCAGCAGTGCTCTAAGAAACCTACAAATGGCCAACATACAATGCTTAACATCACTATTCATCAATTAAATGCAAATGAAAACCACAATGAGGTATCATCTCATACCTGTTAGGATGAATGTATCACAAAGACAAAAGATAACAAATGCTGGTCAAAAAAATGCTGGTAAGAATGGGAAGAAAAGGGAATCTTTGTATACTGCTGGCTGGAATGTATCTGGTACACCCACGATGGAAAATAGTATGGAAGTTCCTCAATAAATTAAAAATAGAACTACCATATGATCCAGCAATCCTACTTCTGGGTATATATCCAAAGGAAACAAAACCATTACATCAAAGATATATCTGTACTTCCACGTTCACTGCAGCATTATTCACAGTAGCCAAGGTGTGGAAATAACTTATGTCAGCAGATGAATGGATAAAAAACATGTAGTGTATATATACAATGGAATATTATTCACCATTAATAAAGGGAAAAAATGCCATTTTTGACAACACAGATGAAACTGGAGGGCATTATGGTAAGTGAAATAAGCCAGACAGAGAAAGACAAATACTGCATGGTATCACTTATGTGTGGAATTCCAGGAAGGAAGGAAGGAAGGAAGGAAGGAAGGAAGGAAGGAAGGAAGAAGGGGAAGGAAGAGAAGAGAAGAGAAGAGAAGAGAAGAGAAGAGAAGAGAAAGAAGAAGAGAAGAAGAGAAGAGAAAGAAGAAGAGAAGAAGAGAAGAAGAGAAAAAGAGAAAAGAGAAAAAGAGAAAAGAGAAAAAGAGAAAGGGAAAGTTGAATTCAGAAACAAGAGTAGAAAATGGTTGCCAAGACAGAGACTGGGAGGTGGAGAAAATGAGAAGTAAAAGGGTACAAACTTTCAGTTATAAAATGAATAAGGTCTGAGGATCTCATGTAAAACATCGTGACTATAGCTGATAACACTATTGTGTAATTTAAATTTGCTAAGAGAGTAGGACTTAAATGTCCTCACACACACACGCACAAAGGTAAATCTGTGAGGTGATGGATGTGTTAATTAACTCAGCGAGGGTTATCCTTTCAATATATATATCATTATGTTGTATATTTTAAATATCTTATGATTTTATTGGGCAATTATACCTCAATAAAGCTGAAAAATAGCAAGCATCTGTTGGATTTAATCATTCAACCCTTGGCCAGTAACCCCTGGCAAGGTCTCTGGAGGCTGAAGGTATAATTTGGAAAAGCACTGTGCTAGGCAGTGATGATGCCCAATCTTGCCCCCCGCACCTGCCACCCACTTTGAGGTTCCATTGCAACCAGTTACCACCAATTCATAATTTACTAGAGCTGTGTTGAATTTTGAAAATCTTTAGTTTCCACAAACCTCCTTCCAGTCCTCATGAAATCCAACTATATAGCCGTTTTAGGTGTCTACCCTGAGATTTCTGCTCATTTCTTCACAAATCTTGACAGACAACCCCAAACCAATCCCTTTAATATGTGAAGTTACCTGAACCACTATCTGTTCTTGTAACAATAGGAGCCTAAAACAAAGTCCCTGCTCTACCATTTATTGGCTATTTGGGAATGAACCCATTACTTCATCGCTGAACCAAGCAACCTGAGCAACCTTTCAATGGTTGTGAAGAAAAAGTGAATCATCATTTATTTACTAAGTGCTTGTATGTGCCAGGCATTATTAGGTGTTTTAAAAGTTATCTCATCAACACTGCAAAAGGGTTCCCCTTTTTCCACATCCCCTTGCCAACATCTGTTGTTTCTTATGTTGTTGATTTTAGCCATTGATTTGCATTTCCCTGATGATCAGTGATGTTGAACATCTTTTCATGTGCTTTGTGGCCATCTGTATGTCTATTCAGGGTTTATGTCCATTTTTAATTGGATTATTCACTTTTGGGGTGTTGAGTTTGATAAGTTCTTTATATATTTTGGATACTAACCCTTTATCAAATATGTCATTTGCAAATATTTTCTCCCATTCTTTAGGTTGCTTTTTGTTTTGTTGATTGTTTCCTTTGCTGTGCAGAAGATTTTTATTTTGATGCAGTCCTAATAGTTTATTTTTGTTTTTGTTTCCCTTCCCTCAGCAGACATATCTAGAAAGAAGTTGCTATGACCAATGTCAAAGAAATTACTGACTGTGTTCTCTTCTAGGATTGTTATGGTTTCAGGTCTCACATTTAGGTCTTTCATTCATTTTGTATTTATTTTTGTGTACGGTGTAAGAAAGTGGTCCAGTTTCATTCTTTTGCATGTTGTTGTCCAGTTTTCCCAAACCGTTTAGGAATTTACCTAAAGAATACAAAAGTCCTATTTCAAAAGGACACATGTACCCTTATGTTTATAGCACCATTATCTACAGTAGCCAAATTATGGAAATAGTACAAGTGTCCATGGACTGATGAATGGATAAAGAAGAGGCGGTATATATATATTAAAATGGAATATTACTCAGCCATAAAAAGAATGAATCTTGCTATTTTCAATGACATGAATGGAGGTAGAGAGTATTATGCTAAGCAAAATAAGTCAGTTGGAGAAAGACAAATACCATACGATTTCACCATATGCGGGATTTAAAAAACAAAGTAAATGAGCAAAGGGAAAAAAGAGAGAGAATCACAAACCAAGAAACACACTCTTAATTATGGTGAACAAATTGATGGTTACTATTTGCTAGGTGTCTAGCAAATGAGTGTTAAATACTCCAAAGGCAATTTAGGGTAAGAGGATCAGACACTAATTGACTATGTTCATAAATGTGATGACTGATGGATTAAAGTGATAAAGATGATGGAAGTGCCATGCTTAGAAACAATTCTTATTCTTACCATGAGTCCTGCAGTATCTTGCTCCTGTTGACTTTTTCAAAACCTCATTATACTCCAGGGGCTCCTGGGTGGCTCAGTCGTTAAGTGTCTGCCTTCTGCCCAGGGCATGATCCCAGGTTGCTGTGATCGAGACTCGCATCTGGCTCCCTCCTCCTCTGGAAGCCTGCTTCTTCCTCTCCCACTCCCCCTGCTGTGTTCCCTCTCTCGCTGGCTGTCTCTCTCTCTGTCAAATAAATAAATAAAATCTTTAAAAAATAAATGAAATAATAAAATTTAAAAAAAAACTCATTATACTCCAAACAGGACAGTCTTATTACACACATACCAAGCAACTCCTACCTCAGTGTGCTTTCACCTTTGCTGTTTCCTCTAACTGGATCACTCCTTCCCTAGAAATTCTCATGGCTTACTCTCACTTCATTGAGATCTGTGTCCAAAAGATACCTCCTTGGAAAAAGCTTTTCTGGCTAGCTTTTCTAAAACAGAGTGCCTTACATCTCTCTAGCCCTTTTCCCTGCTTTATTTTTCTTCATCACACTTATCAATATCCAACATTAAAAATGTAATTGTCTATCTCTCCCACTAATCTATAAGCTTCAGTTAGGACAGGGATGTTGTCTTATTCACTGTGGCAAACTCGAGGACCTAGAATAAAGCCTGGCATTCAGCAAGTACTCAAAACTGTTGAAAGAATAAACAAATCGAAAAATGATTTAGGTCTAGAGTCACATGTCAAGTTGAGTCACCTGATACCTAAATATTCTTGATAATTTTCACATTATAATTAAAATAGAAGTATAGAGCCAGATCTGTTACAAATAATACACAGCTTACCCAGCTTTTCAATTTCTAGATCCTTCTGGAGGTATTTATTTTGGAAAATGAAATTAAATCCCACATTAGTTTACTCAAAATAAACTTTGAATGATTAAATATCATGAATTCAAAATTCCAATGAACAGCAAAAAATAAAGCAAGGTTAAAAGAATTTGAACTACATAAAGTAAACTAATTCAGATAGTCCTAATTTGCGTTCAGAACAAAGAAGAAAACATCTTAACCAAATACAGTTATTTTCTTTCTCTAGTTGACCCACTGTACTCAGAGAATCTGCCAACATGAATTCTAGTTGTGATCAGAAGGGTCAGAATGACATGCCAGAAAATCTGGCAAAACAAAAGAACTAACAGAAGTGGAACCTTTTCAAATTAAGAGGGCAGGGTAAGTATGTGAGGAGGGATGTCTTTTTCAAGATATGAAATGACTTTCTGATTAAATATATATATGCTGCGCAGGAACACCTAGGTTTCCTGGATTTTTTAAGAATCAAGAGCCTGTAATATTCTTACAATATTTTTAAGTTATCATGGATTTTATAAACAGCCATGAGCTTAAGTCAAAACCTCTTTCTAAAGTCATACTGTTGTGAACTTTGGCCTAAATGAGATCACCACTTAATTTTCAAGAAATACAAATTTCAATCAATCCAGTAAGTAGGTGTCTCATATAACTGCTGAGATTCTTCTTCCCCACTTGTACTTTTTAAAAATCCTTTATTTAAATTCAATGTAGTTAACATATAGTGTACTACTAGTTTCAGGTGTAGAATTTAGTGACTCATCAGTTGCATATAACACCCAGTGCTCATTCAGTCAAGTGCCCTCCTTAATGTCCATCACTGAATTACCCCATCCCTCCACACACTTCCCCTCCAGCAACCCTCAGTTTGTTCTCTATAGTTAAGAGTCTCTTGGTTTGTCTCCCTCTTTATTTTCATCTTGTTTTATTTTTCCTTCCTTTCCCTATGTTCACCTGTTTTGTTTCTTGAATTCCACGTATGAGTGAAATCCTATGGTATTTGTCTTGTACTTTTGACATTGGAACTTTGACATCCATAATGGTGTCCCAGTGAATGTCTGAGCGATGCTGTTCCTCCTAACTCTTTAACCCCTCTGACCTCCTTGCTTTATCTGCATTTCACTCTAGCCACATATCACCTTAAGCCAACTTTACTATAAAACAACATCTAACAAAATTGACTATAACCACTACCATGAGAAAACAAGCATCTTATTATTATTAAATTTTCATAATTCTTGGAGTACAGTGGTCATGGTTACTATTCAGCTAAAGAATTACTATATGTCAAACTAATAACTGGAGGGCTTCTTAAAGACACTTTTATTGTATGTCAGTTTGGGTGTCCAGGAATCAGGTCTTGAAGAATTCAGGAGTGTAAGAGGCTTATTGAGGAGTAATGCCTGTGAAAGAACAAAGGGAAAGGAACAGGATGAGCAGAAAAAGCCTTCTGACTATGCTGCAGATCTGGGATCTGTGAAAGGAAAATGGGGAAGAAGAAATATTTGACAAGGAGAGCTTCAGATCAAAGTGCAGGTTTGAGAAACTCTTGGGCTTCCCTTCAAACACTGAGGGTGCCAGCTTGTTAGTTTATAACCTCCCAGAAACTTCCCTGGTATAATCTGAAACTGGCGCCTGTACTCAGAGGGCAAAGAGAGACTGAAAAAAGAGACAGGCGAGATTGGTAGGTAGCAGTATTAATAAGCAATGGAAGTCCATAGTCTCTCATGCTTCATTCCCCCTTCTGATTACCCCCCCATTCTTTATCCCTTTCTTCTCCTACTGATCTTCCTAGTTCTTATGTTCCATAGATGAGAGAAACCATATGATATTGTCTTTCTCTGCTTGACTTATTTCACTTAACATTATCTCCTCCAGTGCCATCCATGTTGCAGCAAATGTTGAGAAATCGTTCTTTCTGATAGTTGAGTAATATTCCATTGTATATATGGACCACATCTTCTTAATCCAGTCATCTGTTGAAGGGCATCTCAGCTCCCTCCACAATTTAGCTATTGTAGTAAAGAGAAGGGCCATATCCACCCCAATGTTCATAGCAGCATTGTCCACAATAGCTAAATCGTGGAAGGAGCCAAGATGCCCATCAACAGAGGAGTGGATAAAGAAAATGTGGTCCATATATACAATGGAATATTACTCAGCCATCAGAAAGAATGATTACCCAACATTTGCAGCAACATGGACGGGACTGGAGGAGATTATGCTAAGTGAAATAAGTCAAGCAGAGAAAGACAATTATCATATGATTTCTCTCATCTATGGAACATAAGAACTAGGAAGATCGGTAGAGGAAGAAAGGGATAAAGAAAGGGGGGGTAATCAGAAGGGGGAATGAAGCATGAGAGACTATGGACTCTGAAAAACAAACTGAGGGCTTCAGAGGGGAGGAAGGTGGGGGAATGGGATAGGCTGGTGATGGGTAGTAAGGAGGGCACGTATTGCATGCTGCACTGGGTGTTATAGGCAACTAATGAATCATGGAACTTTACATCAAAAACCAGGGATGTACTGTATGGTGACTAACATAATATAATTTAAAAAATATTTTTAAAAAATAAAAAAATAAAAAAAATAAGCAATGGGAATTTACATATGAGGCCTGTCTTAGGCAGCAGTAAAATAAATGGATCCTGAACCTACCTGCCAAATCCTAAAAATTTATAAAGAGGCTTTAACTGGGTTCAGTCATATATACCATGCAGTCGTTACCAACACCATATCGCCATCTCAAGGCTATGTCCTTGGGACAGCCTCTGGGAGTAGAGTGGAAAACATTAGGTGGAACCCAAATTCCAAGGACAGGAGAGGAAGAGTGCCAGAGTCCCGCTTACAGATCAAATGGAGGTCAAGTCTTTTTGATCCAAGCAATGCGTCTCCATGGCTGCCACACCTGGAGATCAAATCTCACCTGAAAGTTATAGCTATTCATTGTTTCATTTATCTATGAGTGAGGCAGGTCCTTTGAATTAGAAAACAGGGCTTAATGGGAGAGTCCTAGGTAGGTGACAGTGTTAGAATATGGACTTTTGTACATGTTCAAAAAGAGAATACATTGACCAGTTTCTGAGAAGTGGAAAATAAGATGACTGACAACATGAAGATTAATTAGGGGTTTGGGGCCAGGCAGAGGAACTATGAAGACATGTACGCTTTTTAAGGCTTAATGTTAGTTACTGTAGTTCAAAAAACTGGGTTTGAGAACTACGTGACATTGGTATTTTTTAACTGAAATTTCTATTGAGATAATTGTAGATTCTAATGCAGTTGCAAGAAATAATACAGAAAGTTCCCAAGTACAGTTTATGTAGTTTCCTCCAACAACATTTTGCAAAACTATAGTATAACATCACAACCAGGATACTGGCATTGATACAATCCACCAATCTTATTCAGATTTCCTATTTTATCTGTACTCATTTGTGTGTGCATGTGTGTGTGACCACAATAATAGTCATGATCCTGAATAGTTCTATCACTACGAAGATCCCTCATGTCTCCCTTTTATAACCCTGCTTACTTTGCTCCCACATTCCTATCCTCCCATCCATAGCCCCTGGAAACTAACAATCTGTTCATCTCTCAAATTTTCTCATTTTGAAAATGTTATATACATGGAATAATCCATCATGTAACCATTTGAGATTCATTTTTTTCACTCAACATAATGCCCTTGAGATCCATCCAAGTTTTTGTAATGTATCAGAAGTATATTACTTTTTATTGTTTAATCTATTTCATGATATGGATGTGCCACAGATTAACCATTTACCCATTGAAGGGCACATGAGTGTTTTTTCCCCAATATTTGGCTATAAACATTCTTGTATAGATTTTTGTATGAATATAAGTTTTTATTGCTCTGGGATAAATGCCCAGAGATGCAATTGCAGAGTTGGATTGCAGTTGCATGTTTAGTTTTTTTTTTTAAGAAACTGCCAAAATGTTTTCTGGGAGGGCTGTACCATTTTACGTTCCACCCGTTTCTCTGCATCCTCACCAGCATTTGGTGTTGTCACTACTTTTTATTTTAGCCATACCATATGTAGTGATATTTCATTGTGTTTTCAATTTGCATTTCCCTAATGGCTAATGATGTTGAACACCTTTTCATTTGCCCATTTGCGTTTTGGCAGTTTCTTTACTAGCTTCTCTGAGTATTTAGCCAGTTAGTTTTGAAGAGACTAACATGATTCAACTAAGCAAGAGAAGCCAAAGGAAGAAATAGTAGGATCATATGAGGTTGGAGTTTTAAAGGGGAATGTTACCCATTTCCATGATATTATTTAAACTTATCTTTCCATATTCATCTCACATTCTTTATCCAATTTAATCCACTTTTCAGAAAACAATTACCTAATACTCCCTATACATACCCCCGAACCTTCTGGCCTCTGTGTTTCTGCCTGGATTGCTTGTTTCTCCATTTCCAAATGTTCAGATTGCAAGAATCACAAAGTGCCAGTTCAGATGCCACCACCTCCATGGAACTTCCCTTGATCTCAGCAGCTGGAATTAATCTCTCCCTCATCTGACTTTCCTTTTTATTTACGTATTTATTTATTTATATATTTATTTATTATATTATGTTGTTCACCATACAACATCTGACTTTCCTAAGAACATCTGACTTTCCTAAGAATATTCTAGAAAATTTTCCATTTTTTTTTTGCTTTGCATCACAGTTAAATGTCATATATATTAAATATCTAAGTAGTCTGTATATTCAGGAGTTAATGGCAACTAGACCAGATCTTCTATCTCCTAGTCCAGTTGTCTTGCATATATCAAGCTCCTCACATTAAAGTGCAAATTGTTAAAGACCAAATCCAGGGTGTCCTCCTGGTAGGAAGCAAACTTATAATTATCCAGAGACGTACCTCAGGGTCACACGCCATTTAAAACACTTAAAATGTATGGATTTTTTATGTAAATAAAACCTCAATACAACTTATAAAAGAATTAATGGGATGGGGTAACGATATTACATAGACTAGCCCGAGAAGGCTTTCATGAAAAGAAAACATTTTATCTGACTGCACTTAATGTCTAATCTCTTTATTTCACAGAAATTTACTTTCTTCTCTTGCCTTGCTCTCTACGTTTTCTTCCAGCTGAAAAACACTGTGAGAGAGAAGCCCTTCTACTCCCAAATTGTGGAAAGCAGGCTGAAGATAAAATCCTCCATTGTCAAGCTTTCAGCACATCCTCTGTAAGAAAAAAAGTTATTCTTTACTGCCACATTCCTGTGATTCATTTTTATTTATAACTAACAACCTACATATTTCAAAAACTGTATCTCACATAAAAAGTTATTAAAATGGAAACAAAAACTGTTGGTGGGAGTGTATACTAGTGTGACCTTTTAAAAGGTAATTTGACCTTTGACCCAGAAATTACACTTCTAGTAGTTCATCTTTGCAAATTTATTTGTTCAACAAATAAACACCTACTATGTGCCAGACACTGAGCTGAACACTGAAGAGACCGCAGTAAACAACTCAAACTTACAGCCTTAGAGGCTTCTTATATTCCAATGGAGAGTGAGACTACAGAAACTGTCAGATGGTAATCAGTGCTTTGAAGGAAAATAAAGTATAGTTGTGTTCATTTTATTGCCTTGTTCATAATCATTCGTAACTTAAATATACATGGCATGCATTATTTTGCATGCATTTCACATGTATCAAATAATATATAACAAATGAAAGAGAAAGCATGGTAAAGGGACTGGAGTGATGTGGGAAAGGAGGGATGTCATTATTTGTTGGGTGGATAGTCAGGGAACACTTCTCTGATAAGGTGACATGTCAGAGAGACCTGAAGCAAGTAAGGGGGTGAGCCACACAGAAAATCCAAAGGTTCTGAAGCAGAAAGTAGCTTGATGTGTTTAAGGAAAGGACATTGTGGCTGGAGTGGAGTGAGCAATAGGAAAAATGGTTGTCATGGAAGTGACAGGTAGCCATATCCTGAAGGCCCTGATAGATCACGGTAAAGAAGTTAGTTTCTAGCTAAGTGAAAAGTATTCATTAGGCTTATACTGCATAATGATCATAACCTATGTTATGTGTGGAGGACTTGACTTTAAGAAAACAAACATGTAGAAATGTATAATTATGATCACTGCCTCTCCATTTAAAAGAATAGAAGTAGTTCACATATCCATCAATGAAAATAAGTTAATGAAATGGTGGTGTAACCAGCTCCTGGATCACTAGACAGTCATTCAAATGAATGAGGCAGAACCATATGTAATGATTTGGAAAGATGCATATGATATACTGTTAAGTGCACAAAAAGCCTACTGCAAAACCAAATGCCTGGTAAAAATCTTTGTTTACTTAAAAACAAAAAAGAAGAAAATATATAGGGCATACATACACACGCACACATGCATGCACATTCACGTCTACTTATAGAAGCAGAGAAAAAATTAGAAGTACATGGAACAAACTGGTAAACTATGGTAGATAGAAAAATGGCCAAAAATATTCACATCCTAATACGTGGTATCTGTAAATATGTTACCTTACATGATGAAAATGGCTTTGCAGATGTGACTAAGGCTGTGGCCCTTAAAAAGGGAGATCATGCTGGCTTATCTGGATAAAACTAATCTAAATACACGAGTCCTTAAAACTGGAAAAACCCCACATGAATCAAAGAAATAGCAGTGTGAGAAGTACTTAACAACACTTTGCTGGTTCTGAGAGGTAGAAAGTCATGTGAAAGGATCAGAGACTTCCAGCCCCTGGAAGACAGTGATGCAAAGAAGACCTCAGTACTGCAAGACCACTGAATTCCATCAACACCTGAGTGAGCTTGTAAGCAGATTCTCCCCTAGAGCCTCCAGAAGGGAATGCAGCCTGCCAAAAACTTCACTTTAGCCCTAGTGAGACCTGTAGCCCACTTCTGACATTTAGAACTGTACAATAATAAATGTATCCTGTTTTAAGCCGCTAAATTTGTGATGATTTGTTTTAGCAGCAATTGAAAACTAACACATAATCTCTGGCAAGACTTCTATTTTCTATATTCACAAGATGTTGTAATTTTTACAAGACACAAATGTTAAGTGAAATAAGTCAAGCAGAGAGACAATTATCATATGGTTTCACTCATATGTGGACCATAAGGAATAGCATGGAGGACATTAGGGGGAAGGTTGGAAAACTGAAGGAGGGGAAATCAGAGGAGGAGACGAACCATGAGAGACTATGGAAAACAAACTGAGGGTTCCAGAGGGGTTGGGGGGGATGGGTTAGGCTGGTGATGGGTGTTAGGAGGGATCATATTGCAATGAGCATTGGGTGTTATACGCAAACAATGAATCATGGAACACTACATGAAAAACTAATGATGTACTATATGGTGACTAACATAACATAATAAAATAAAAGACACAAATGCAGAGAAAAAGAGAGATAACTTTGATTAGACCAAATTGCCAGTCTCCACCCCAGAGCTGGGAGTCAGTTGGTCTGGGGGGAGGCTTCAGAGTTTGCACTTTTTTAAATTTAAATTCAGTTAAAAACATCATTTCTTTCAGATGTAGTATTCAGTGATTCATCAGTTGTGTATAACACCCAGTGCTCATCACATCACAGGCCCTCCTTAATGCCCACCACCCAGTTACCCCATTCCCCCCACCCTCAGAGTTTGCATTCTAAATGAGTTTCCAAGTACTGCTGATGCTGTGGGTTCAGGAACCACACCTTGAATACCACTGGTTGAGAGAATGAGGTCTGGAACCAGACCTCCTAGAATCAAATTTTGGTTCCACAACTTATTAACATTTTGGCCTTGAACAAATTATTTAACCTCTCTTTGTGTATAGTTTCTTCAAGTATAAAATGGGAATGATAATACTAGTACCTACCTCACAAGCTTAGTGTAAGAATAAATATTACTTAATACATGTAAAATATATGGAACAGTGTCCGGCGTGTAGTTAGAACTAGGTAAATATTAAACATTGTTACTTTATCTATTTACTTAACCTGAAAACTTGTTTTAAATCATCCAAAAATCCCTTCTTGAAAGTCATTCATATCCTTTTCCAATTGCCTCTCTTTTTTCTCACTTTTCATAATTTATCCATCTTTTGATGAAAGTATCCTTAATAAAGCTTTTGTTATATCCATCCTATTAACCTTTAGAACAAAACCTTTGGACCAAAACCTTTATAGATAAGCTTCTTTCTTCAGCAAACCTGGCCCTCACTGGGGTAATGAATACCTCCTGCTAAGGACCAAGAATCGCCCTTGCTCTTTTTCTTTTTTTTTTTTTTTCAATTTAAATTTATTTATTTATTTTTTTTTAATGATTTTTTATTCTATTATGTTAGTCACCATACAGTACATCCCCGGTTTCCGATGTAAGGCTCGATGATTCATTAGTTGTGTATAACACCCAGTGCACCTTGCAATACGTGCCCTCCTTACTACCCATCACCAGTCTATCCCATTCCCCCACCCCCCTCCCCTCTGAGGCCCTCAGTTTGTTTCTCATAGTTCATAGTCTCTCATGTTTCATTCCCCCTTCTGATTACCCCCCCTTTCTTTATCCTTTCTTCCCCTTCCGATCATCCTAGTTCTTATGTTCCATAGATGAGAGCAATCATATGATAGTTGTCTTTCTCTGCTTGACTTATTTCACTTAGCATTATCTCCTCCAGTGCCATCCATGTTGCAGCAAATGTTGAGAATTCATCTTTCTGATAGCTGAGTAATATTCCACTGTATATATGGACCACAACTTCTTAATCCAGTCATCTGTTGAAGGGCATCTCGGCTCCTTCCACGATTTAGCTATTGTGGACATTGCTGCTATGAACATTGAGCTGCATATGGCCCTTCTCTTCACTACGCCTGTATCTTTGGGGTAAACACCCAGTAGTGCAATTGCTGGGTCATATGGTAGCTCAATTTTTAACTTTTTAAGGGACCTCCACACTGTTTTCCAGAGTGGCTGTACCAACTTGCATTCCCACCAATAATGTAGGAAGGACCCCCTTTCTCCACATCCTCTCCAACAATTGTTGTTTCTTGCCTTGTCTATTTTTGCCATTCTAACTGGCGTAAGGTGGTATCTCAGTATGGTTTAGATTTGAATTTCCTTGATGGCTAATGATTTTGAACATTTTTTTCATGTGTCTGTTAGCCATTTGTATATCTTCATTGGAAAAGTGTCTGTTCATATCTTCTGCCCATTTTTTGATTTGTTTATTTGTTTCTCGTGTATTGAGTTTGAGAAGTTCTTTGTAGATCTTGGATACCAGTCCTGTATCTGTAGTGTCATTTGCAAATATATTCTCCCATTCTGTGGGCTGCCTCTTAGTTTTTCTGACTGTTTACTTGGCTGTGCAGAAACTTTTAATCTTGATGAAGTCCCACAAATTCATTTTATCTTTTGTTTCTCTTGCCTTTGGGGATGTATCATGAAAAAGTTTGCTTTGGCTGATGTCGTAGAGGTTGCTGCCTATGTTCTACTCTAGAATTTTGATGGATTCCTGCCTCACATCGAGGTCTTTCATCCATTTGGAGTTTATTTTTGTGTATGGTGTGAGATAGTGGTCAAGTTTCATTCTTTTGCATGTAGTTGTCCAATTTTCCAAGCACCATTTATTGAAGAAACTGTCTTTTTCCCACTGGATGTCTTTTCCTGCTTTATCAAATATTAGTTGCCCAAAGAGCCGAGGGTCCATTTCTGGGCTCTCTATTCTGTTCCATTGGTCTATGTGTCTGTTTTTGTGCCAGTACCATGCTGTCCTTGTGATCACAGCTTTGTAGTACAGCTTGAAATCTGGCATTGTGATGCCCCCAGCTTTGTTTTTCCTTTTCAACAGTTCCTTGGACATTCAGGGCCTTTTCTGTTTCCATACAAATTTAAGGACTATTTGTTCCAGTTCTTTGAAAAATGTCCTCGGTATTTTGATCAGGATAGCATTGAAAGTGTCGATTGCTCTGGGTAGCATGGACATTTTAACTATGCTAATTCTTCCGATCCATGAGCATGGAATATCTTTCCATCTTTTTGTGTCTTCCTCAATGTCTTTCAAGAGTGATTTATAGTTTCTAGAATATAGGTCCTTTACGTCTCTGGTTAAGTTAATTCCAAGGTAACGTATGGTTTTTGGTGCTATTGTAAATGGGATGGTTTCCCTAATTTCTCTTTCTTCGGTCTCGTTATTCGTGTATAGAAATGCAACTGATTTCTGAGCATTGATTTTGTATCCCGCCACATTACTGAATTGCTCTATAACTTCTAATAGTTTGGGAGTGGCTTCTTTTGGGTTTTCCATATAGAGTATCATGTCATCTGCAAAGAGAGACATTTTGACTTCTTCTTTGCCGATTTGAATACCTTTGATCCCCTTTTGTCGTCTGATTGCTGTTGCAAGGACTTCTAGTACTATGTTGAATAATAGTGGTGAGAGTGGGCATCCTTGTCGAGTTCCTGATCTTAAGGGAAAGGCTTCCAGCTTTTCCCCATTGAGAATAATATTTGCAGTAGGCTTTTCATAGATGGCTTTTATGAGATTGAGAAATGTACCTTCTATTCCTACACTCTGAAGGGTTTTAATCAGGAAAGGATGCTGTATTTTGTCAAATGCTTTTTCGGCATCGATTGAGAGGATCATATGGTTCCTGAGTCTTTTCTTGTTGATATGATGTATCATGCTGATTGATTTGCGAATATTGAACCACGCTTGCATCCCAGGTATGAATCCCACTTGATCGTGATGGATAATCCTTTTAATGTACTGTTGGATTCTATTAGCAAGTATCTTGTTGAGGATTTTGGCGTCCATATTCATTAGGGAGATCGGTCTGTAATTCTCCTTTTTGAGGGGGTCTTTGCCTGGTTTGGGGATCAAGGTAATATTGGCCTCATAGAATGAGTTTGGTAGCTTTCCTTCTGTTTCTATTTTTTGAAATAGCGTTAGGAGAATAGGTATTATTTCTTCTTTGAATGTTTGGTAGAATTCCCCAGGAAAACTGTCCGGGCCTGGAGTTTTGTTATTTGGAAGGTTGTTTATCACTGACTCAATTTCTTCATAATTAATTGGCCTGTTTAAGGAATCAATTTCTTCCGGTTTCACTCTTGGTAGTTTATAGGTTTCCAGGAAGGATTCCATCTCTTCCAGATTGCTTAGTTTATTGGCATATAGCTGTTGATAAAAATTTCTAATAATCCTTCCAATTTCAATGGTGTTCGTCGTGACCTCTCCTTTTTCATTCATAATTTTAATAATCTGGGTCCTTTCTGTTTTCTTTTGGATAAGTCTTGCCAGTGGTCTGTCAGTTTTGATTCTCTCAAAGAACCAGCTTCTAGTCCTGTTGATCTGCTCTACTGTACTTCTGGTTTCTGCTTGATTGATTTCAGCTCTAATTTTGGTCAACTGCTTCCTCGTGCGTGGATTAGGCCTGTCCCTCTGTTGCTGTTCCAGCTTCTTGAGGTGAGAATATAAAACTGCATTTTAGATTTTTCTATTCTTTTGAGTAAGGCTTGGATGGCTATGTATTTCCCCCTTAGGACTGCCTTTGCAGTATCCCATAGGTTTTGGACTGTTGTATTTTCATTCTCATTGGTCTCCATAAATTGTTTAATTTGATTTTTGATTTCCTGGTTTATCGAGTCATTCCTGAGCAGGATGGTTCTTAGTCTCCAAGTGTTTGAGTTTCTTCCAAATTTTTCCTTGTGGTTGAGTTCCAATTTCAGAGCGTTGTGGTCTGAAAATATGCAGGGGATAATTTCAATCTTTTGGTATCTGTTGAGACCTGTTTTGTGTCCCAGAATATGGTCTATTCTTGAGAATGTTCCATGGGCATTAGAATAGAATGAGTATTCTTTGGTTCTGGGGTGTAGTGTTCTATATATATCTATGAGGTCCAACTCGTCGAGTATGGCATTCAAAGCCTTTGATTCTTTGCTTAGTTTTTGCCAGGGTGTTCTGTCTATTTCTGATAGTGGAGTGTTGAGGTCCCCTACTATTAATGTATTTTTATCTATATGTCTCTTTATTCTGGTTAAGAGTTGGCTTGTGTATCTTGCTGCTCCCCTGTTGGGGGCATATATATTTATAAATGTCATATCCACTTGTTGAATACTTCCTTTAAGAATAATATAGTGCCCTTCTGCATCTCTAACTATAGTCTGTAGTTTAAAATCCAGTTTATCTGATACGAGAATTGCTACCCCAGCTTTCTTTTGAGGTCCATTTGCGTGAAAGATGGTACTCCATCCCCTTACTCTCAGTCTGAATGCATCTTTGGGTTCGAAATGAGTCTCTTGTAGACAGCAAATGGATGGGTCATTTCTTTTTATCCAATCTGCAACCCTGTGGCGTTTTAAGGGAGAATTTAAGCCATTAATATTAAGACTGAGTACTGAGAGATATGCTTTTAATGATGCCATGTTGTCAGTAAAGTCTTTGTTTGTATTGGCTGTGACTCTCTGTTCTGTATCACTCTTGGGGCCTTTTTACTTTTATAGAACCCCCCGTAATATCTCCTGTAGGGCTGGTTTCGTGGTTACGAAATTGGTTAGTGACTGGCGATTCTGAAATGTCTTTATTTCTCCATCAATTCTGAATGACAGCCTTGCTGGATAAAGGATCCTTGGCTGCATGTTCTTCTCTGAAAGAGCTTTAAAAATGCTCCCCCAACCCTTTCTCTCATTCCAGGTCTGTGTAGACAGGTCTGAGGTAATTCTGATGCCTTTGCCTTGGTACGTGAGAAATTTCTTTGCCCTGGCCGCTTTCAATACTGTATCCTTGGATCTAATATTTGCGAAATGCACTATGACGTGACGTGGCGTAGGTTTGTCGTGGTTGAGCTTGGGAGGGGTCCTCTCTGCCTCTTGGACACGAATGTTTGTTTCCCTCGCTAGATTAGGGAAGTTTTCAGCTACAATTTGTTCAAATATCTCTTCTAGACCTCTGTTTTTCTCCACCCCCTCGGGGATGCCGATGATTCTAACATTGGATCATTTCATTGAGTCAGTAATCTCCCGTAACCTACATTCGTGGGCGTGGATTTTTTTAAGACCATCTTCTATTTTCATTTTTTCCTCTATTAACCCATCCTCCAATTCACTAACCCGTTCCTCTGCTTCAGTGACCCTGGCCGTCAGAGCCTCTAGTTTTGCCTGCATTTGGCTCATAGAATTTTTAATTTCTGTCAGATTCACTCTCATTTCTGTCCTTAGGGATTCTATATTCTCAGTAACCTTTTCATTAATAGTTTTTTCAATTCTACTCATCATTTTGACCATCGTTACTCTGAATTCCATTTCTGATACTTTGGTTACATCCATATCCATTATTTCTGTGGCAGAGGCCACAGACTCACTGTCTTTTCTTTGCTGGGGGGGGGGGGGGGCTTCTCCTTCTTGTCATTCTGATGAGGAGAGGTTGCGGGGTTGTCCAGAGCCCAAATTATTGACTGGGTCCCAGGCCGTGCCCCTTGTTTTATAGGGATCTTAGGGATGTGGGCTTCTTCTTTAAAGATTTTATTTATTTATTTATGTGGCAGCCAACCAGCGAGAGAGGGAACAGAAGCAGGGGAGTGGGAGAGGAAGAAGCAGGCTCCCAGCGGAGGAGCCCGATGAGGGGCTCCTTTCCGGAACGCCGGGATCACGCCCTAAGCCGAAGACAGGCGCTCAATGACTGCGCCACCCAGGCGCCCGGGTTGTGGGCTTCTTGATTTTTCAGCCTGCCTTCTGTGTTCTGGGGGAGGGGCCTGCCACGCCGATACTCAGGCAACCCTGTTTGGGTAGAGTCTCCGCGTCCCCTGCGAGGGGGGATGGGGATGGGCACTCTCTGAGCCGGTGTTTCCAGGCTTTTGTTCTCTGGCGGCTTTCCCTGGCGGTTTGCTGTGCCTCTTCTGAGAGTCAGAGCCGCAGCGGCCGAATTTCAGCCTCTGCCACAGAACAGAGGGATTGCGGCCCGTTCTCTACTAATGTCCTGGCCACTTTAACTCTGTTACTGTTGGTGCTGCTCAACCCTGCAGCGTCCCAGGATGTGCGCCCCACACCCGGCGTCCAGCCCTCACTTCCAGGGCCGGCGCGTCTCTGTCCTTTGTGTTTCTTACGCCGCCAGCCGCCAGCTGCCCCGTGCGCGCTCCGGAAGCTCCCGGTCTCAGTCTGGATCCAGTGAGCGCACCGGGATTCCGGTGTTCCGCGAGATGCCTGGTGGCGCGCGCACCCAGCTCATGGTCTCAGTCTGCTGTTTTGCGGGTGCCGACCACGAGCCCGCCCGCTCCCCTGTGCAAGTGGCTACCGCTTCCCGGCGCCTGAACGTGGCGGCTCCCTCCCCCTTCCGTTTATCTTCCGATATCTGTGCATGGTTTCATGGCTCCCCACTTCGTACCTCAATACTCAGCGCTGGAGATGTTCATTTGTAGAGATCCAGATGCATCTTCCTGCGTCTCAGGCTGGTTCCGTTGTTGTTTAGGCTGGTCTGGTACCTATCCAGCTCGACTCAGGGGACCTGCTGAAAAAGGTGTCTCCTACTCCTCCGCCATCTTAACTCCTCCCCCTTTCTCTTTTTCTTGCACCTTATCCTTGTAATAGCAAATCCCTCTTGCTCAGCCTTAATTACAGTAGTTTAGTAATTGGACTAGTCTGTCCCACTCTGGATGTGCTCCAGAATTATTTTTGTGGTGAGGATTTGATGAGAAGAGACTGAAATAACAAATGTTATTTACTTCAGGTTTTGCTAAACTAAACAAAATAGTTTATGCAACATGTTATTTTTGTGTGTGTGTGTGAGTTGCCTCTACTCATGTTCAAAAATATGCAGCTTATTAATAAATTCAATCAACAGACAAGGCACTTTCAGCTCCCATTTGTAAACTAAGCCCAACTGGCCTCTGCAAACTCCTTATTCACACTCTTCCCCTACCCAGCAGCCAGAGGCAGGCTCTCAGCCTAATTCTTTTTCTGTGACAACTTTGAACCCACAAAAATTTACACTGGATGAGGCAAATTTTACTGGTAATTAGTTAATTTACACTGATAATGGTCACTTATTCTCTGGCTCTCCAGCCTCTCAGCTGGGAAAGGCAGGAAGCTGGTTGCAAAATGGTATGGGGAGGGGTGAGCTCCAGATTTTCCCTGGCTCTGGCTCCCACCCTGGCCTGGGACTCCAGTCAGAGCTTGGCTTCCTCTCTAGCTTCAGAGCAGGTTCAGCCTTGCCCACTGACACTGCCAACTCTACAGCTGGACTTTTTATCCCTGTGCATCTCAGATCCTACACAGAACTGAAACAAGACCACCTGACCCATTAGTTGGGGGATGAAGGAGAAGAGATTTATTTGTAAGTACTTTTTTTAAATCCCAGGAGATCCATCTTTGTAATTCCTTGTGCTGGCTTTTCAACCCAGAAAACCTCAAGTGTGTGCTAAAGCATCTTGTGAAAGTGCTAATGGGGGATGCAGCACCTCTGAGTTAGACTCTTCCAAATATGGCACCCTCCAAGCAAGGAAGGAGGCAAATTCTTTACTCTGTGAAAACCTCTGAGTTACTTGGTTCTCTGCAGGCAAGGTGGCTGTGACACAGCCTCCCAGCCTGCACACACACCCACGGGGAACCTGGTGAAAAATTCTATTGATAATAATAATATGTAATATTATAAATAATGTTATATATAATAACAATATAATGGTATCAAATATAATTCATTAATATTTTGCCTTCAGTACCTTCACCTAGTAGGTCCCAAAGTTGGCTAAATGTTCTTATCACCTGAAGAGCCTTGCCAACCCCTGATGCCCAGGTAGCACCCCATACCAATCAAATCAGGAGAACTCTGGGGTCAGGAATAAGTGGGAAATATTTGTTAAAAATGATTACAGGGGATTCCAATTACAGCAAAGGTTGAGAACCACTACTTGAACCAAAAGAAGACATTGAGAAAGCTGGACAGGCAAACATCAGCTAACTTTTTGAGCTGAGTCAATTCTCCACACAAAGTACTATCTCCTCCATCCTCTTGCCTCTTACAACCCTGCTGTTCCAGAATTTGTGTATGTAGGGGAGTGGGGCAAGTGTCGCCCAGTCATATAATGTCTTTAAGACAGAGGCTTACAAACCCACCTACTAGTAGCCTGGGCTCCTGCTAGCCTTTCATTACATATTCTGGGCCCTAGCCAATCTGAGTAGCACCCTGTCCCTCATCTACCCCTCACCCTCCAGTGTGTGACCAACATGTTTCCACCACTATAGTGCATTCCCTAAATCTTAGCTCCAAATGTTTACCTTCTAATCATCAATGGAGGCACAAACCAAATGCCATTTCATCCAATTTACCCTGATCCTCTCTCCAAGTAGTTACTTCAAAAATAAAGGTCAAGCATATAGATTTCATGAAAAGAGTATCACACATGTGACAGTAGACCTGGATGTGAGGCTTTATCACTATAGCAGAAATGCTAGTTATTAAGTCGACTTTGATTCTCCTATTCTTTAAAAACTAACTTGAGACAACAATGTGCTCAGCTCAATAAACTAACCTCCCTTGGAGATGGGAGTGGTCAATAAGATAGAAATTCTAGATGGCATTTCTCAAAAAGCTCTTCAGAGTGAATTGACTTGGTTTGGGGACAGGCACCGTTTACCTCTCTGCCCCTCATCATGTCACGGCTGGAATTACAGTAATCCTCTTGGGCCTGTGAGGCACCTTGAGGATGGAAGATAGCTCTAAGGATGACAAAGCATACAGATGAGAAACCAGGATTCTGAGAAGCTGCCATGCTGACCCTGGACTGTCTAACACTATGGTGGGAAAAAAAGAAACTTCTATCTCGTTAGGCCTCCTTATTAACAGGCAAACCTAACTCAAACTGAAACAAGCAGGTTCTGGCTGTGGGATCCTGAGCAAACCATTGTTTCTTTTGAGCTTTAGTTTCTTCAACTAAACAGGGAGAAAATGGAGCTGTGAGAATTAATTAAAATCACCAAACAGTTGCAGGAACTCAAGAGATTATAGTTGAACCTGTCTGGATCTTAATCAATTAATCTAATAAAATGTTCTCACTTTGTAGACAATGGAACTGAACATTGAAAGCGGAAGTGATTTGCTCAAGGACACAAAGAAAATTAGTAGCAGCTGCAAAAGTTGAAACCAGGGCTCTTTTGATTTGGAGTCCAGCTTAGTACATATACAGAGTTCATAACTTCCTTCAAATCGTTGTAAGCAGTAATGAGAAAATATTGATAGTAGATGATCAAACAGAAAAGCTGTTTAAACCATTGGGAATTGCTTTTAAGCTCGTAGAGTGTGGGAGTGATCTTATAGATAAATAACCAACAGCCAACTACCCCCACACAATGTATGGAACAGTTTATTCCTCCCCCACTCATATGAAATTCCATCTTCTCACACACACACACACACACACACAGGGAGAGAGAGTCTCACTGATCTGTCTATTCTTATGCCAATAATTCATTGTGCTAATTATTAGTAAGACAAGCCCTTCCCCCATGTTCTTTGTAAAATTTTTCCTGGCTGTTTTTACTTGCTTTCCCTTTCTAAGGAATTTTAGAATCAGCTTCTCAAGTTCTATAAAATATCTCACTGGGATATCTATTGGAATTTAATTACATTTATAATTTCTAGAGAATTGACACTTTAGTAATAGTGCTTGCTATGTACCAGGTAACTTCCTATGCATCTGGGATACATTTGCAAATAATAGAGACATTTATAAAAATCGAAAAAATAAGAGATTCTTACCCTCAATAAGCATATATTTTAGCAGAAATAGGTAGACAATAATCAATAAATATAAGAAATAAGTAAATGGTATAGCATGTTAAAGGGTAATAAATACTACAGACAAGAAAAAAGTGAGGAGAGTAAGATGTGGGGGTTAGGAGAGCAGAGTACAGGTCATAGCCTTATATACATCACTCATGGAACAGTATCTCGTTTAGTCCTGCCTGTATAAAATACAGACTATCATGATTATCACCACTTTACAGGTAAAGGAAACTAAGGCATAATGAGGTTAAGTAACTTGGCTAAGACACCACTGCTAGGAAGTCACAGATCCAGGATTTGAACTTGAACAGTCTGAGCTCCAGATTCCTGGAGCCAGAGTCAGTATTCTTAACTCTACACTACATCCCATTCAGACTCCAGGTATGCTTCTGCATTTATTCATGTCCTTCTATCCATTATCAGTAAGGATCTTCTTAGGTTTATTTCTAAGTATTGATAGTATTTCTTGCTATTGTGATGTGGAATATTTTTACCATGATACTTTCTAATTAGCTTTTGCTAGTATATTAAAAAAAGCTATTGATTTTTATGTGGTAATAAGTCATTTCTTTGAGTCCTATAAGTTCCAATAGTTTTCAGGTTGATTTTCTTGGATTTTATAATTAGAAATGCATATAATGATGGTTTGCCTTTTTCCTTTCCATTATGTTTTTATATTTCATTTTCCTTATCTTTCAGTTCCAAGTATTTGTTAATTTCCACTATGATTCCATTCTGACCCATTGGTTATTTAGGAATATGTTGCTTAATTTCAATATTTGGGAATTTTCTAGTTATCTTTTTGTTATTGATTTCTAGCTTAATTCTACTATGGTTAGACAATTTACTCTGCATGATTTGAATCCTTTGAAACTTGATTTGTGGCCCAATATGTGCTCAATTTTGGTAAATATTCCACATGCACTTGAAAAAAATACAATCTGCCATTGTTAAATGTCAATTGGCCAAGCATGTTAACCATACTTACATGTTCCATATACTTACTGATTTTTTTATCTGCTTATTCTCTTAGTAGTTAGTTTAGGGAATGCAACATGCATGGCTGAATTTTCAGAGTGTAATATGAAGTAATACAGGGCTGCGGGGGCCTTAAAATTATTTAATCTCATTAACTCTCTCCTGCCACTTGTGCTATTTATGGTCAGGTATACATATAATATTTATATGACATTGTTGTTTCTGTTTAACATAGTCATTATTTATTTAGATTTTTGTATATAGTAATAATTACTTTTCCATTGCTCTATATTCTTTTTTAAATCTACTGGGTTCCTCTTGGGATAATATTCCTTCTGCCTGAAGAATGCTCTTTAAGGTTTTTCCTTTAGTGCAAACCTCTTGGTGTTGAATTTTCTCAATTATTTTTTATCCGAAAATGTTTTTGTTTTGCCTTCATTTACAAAAGATGACCTCGTGAATACAGAGTTCCAAATTGGCAGTTATTTTATGTCATTACTTTCAACATGTCATTTTGTTTGCTTCTGGCTTTTATTATTTTTTTGAGAAGTCATTATCAATCTTATAGTTTCACCTTTGAAAAGAATATATCTTTTCTTCTTCTGGATGCTTCTAAGATTTTTGCTTTGTCTTTGGTTTTCAAAAGTTTAACTATGATGTGTGTAGGAGAAATTCTCCTTGAGTTCTACAGGACTTCCTGAATCTTTGGCTCAACATGTTTCATCAATTTTAGAAAATCTCAACCATTATCTCCTCAAACATTGCTTCTCTCTTCCCCACCCCCCTTCTGAAATTCCAATCCCAGGTATGTTAGATTTTTTTTTCACACTGTGCCATACTTTCTTACCTTCATTTCTGTGTTTTCTGTCATTTTGTCCCTTTGTCCTTCAGTCTGAAAATTTTTTCTTTAGAATTATCTTCCTGCTCACTAGTTTTCTCTTCAGCTATATTTAATCAGATCTTAAACCTATCTATTAAGTTCTTGATTTACTGATTTCCATGAGTCTGCTAAAGCTCAGCCCAACTTCTTAACCTCTTATATACAGGTTTTCAGAATCAGGCATTTCTTAGAATGGTAAGTCTCACCAAATGCCAGACTCCCTTTCCTGAGCTTCCATTTTCTCTGAGATCTTGGCCCTGTAAATCTTTCCTGCCTTGTTAGCTCCCTGATGAATTCAAAAAAGTGTTTTTAAATATTTTGTCCAGCTTCTCAAGCTGTTCTCAATGGGAGCTGTTCTGAATGGGAGGGTTGATATGGAATACCCTATTCCACTATTACTAGAAGTAGAATTTCTCCATTATTTTGGGAGACAGCATAGTGCCTAAAGGACTTTGAACTGAGTCTGGCATGATAGTATGTACTCAATAGGTTTATGCTATTATTATACATAAAATTCGCCTACAGTTCCTTTTTTGTATACTTGATCAATTTTTGTATCATTATTGTGACAACTTTGTAAAATGAGTTGGATGGCATTCTATATTTCTCTATCCTCTAAAACTCTTTATATAACATAGTTATCTGTTTCTTGAAGATTTGATAGAACTTACCTATAAAATTATTTGGACTTATTATTATTTTTAGAGCTGAATTTTTGTTTATGTTTTCAATTTATTATATAGTTATTAGTTATTCTTATACAGGAATTATTCAGAAATTCTATCAGTAATTGAGGAATTATTTCTATTTAGGTTTTCCATCCCTTCTTGAAAAAATTTACAAAATTCCTAGCAGATGTTGAATATAATATTATTTAATAAAATATTTTCTGGATGTGTGGTTATGCTTCATTTATCTTTTCCAATATCATTTGTGTTTTTCTTTAGAAATCACACCTGACCAATTTCATTTTATTTGATTTTTGGGAAAACAACTTTGGATTTTATGGTTCAAGTCAATTCTTATTGTGAAAAGCAGCATGTGTGGCTTTTGGGCTGATGTAGTTGGTTTAAAGCTCTATCTTCTTCTGCCTTGGTGATATAGAAGGCCACATGTTCCAGATGGAACAAGACATACGAGCAGTACCTAACCCACATCAGACGCTGTGTGAGAAGTAAACCTTAACTTTGTCTAGTCACTGAGCTATTTTTCTAGTGTATTAAGGACTTTCGGATTTAAAAAAAAGGACACCTACTTAGCCCCCATTTTGATCTAACCTATATTTTGTCTAGTTATATTCCATATTCATTCTAGTTATATTCTTATATTCATTTTGTAACTGGACATCAATTTTTTCTGCATCTTTTTTTCTTCCATGTTTTCATTTAAATTCCAGTTAGTTAACATACAGTGTAAAAGGAGTTTCAGGTATAGAATTTAGTGATTCAACACTTCCATACAATACCCCTCACCCACCTCCCTTCTGGTGACCATCAGTTTGTTCTCTATAGTTAAAAGCCTGTTTCTTGTTTTCCCTCTCTTTCCCATCCCCCCACATTCATTTGTTTCTTAAATTCCACATATGAGTGAAATCATATGATAAATGTCTTTCTCTGATTGACTTATTTTGCTTAGCATAATACTCTCTAGCTCAATTCACATCATTGCAAATGGCAAGATTTCATTCTTTCGGATGGCTGAGTAATAGTCCATTGTATGTATATACCACATCTCCTTTATCTGTTCATCAGTCCATGGACATTTAGGCTCTTTCCATAATTTGGCTATTGTTGATAATGCTGCTATAAGCATCAGGTGCATTTATCCCTTCAAATTAGCATTTTTGTATTCTTCTAGCAAATATCTGGGAGTGCAATTGCTGGATCAAGGGTAGTTCAATGTTTAACTTTTTGAGGAACCTCCATACTGTTTTCCAGAGTGGCTGCACCAGTTTGCATTCCCACCAACATGTAAGAGGGTTCCCCTTTCTCCACATCCTTGCCAACACCTGTTGTTTCCTGTGTTGATAATTTTAGCCATTCTGACTGATGTGAAGTGATATCTCATTGTAGTTTTGATGTGTTTTTCCCTGATGATGAGTGATGTTTAGCTTCTTTTCCTGTATCTGTTGGCCATCTGTATGTCTTCTTTGGAAAAATGTCTATTTATATCTTTGGCCCACTTTTTAACTGGATTATGTGTTTTTTCAATGTTGAGGCTTTTAAAAAAGATTTTATTGATTTGTTTGAAAGAGAGAGAGCACAAGCAGGCAGAGGGCAGAGGCAGAGGGAGAAGCAGACTCCTCGCTCTGCAGGGAGCCCAATGTGGGACTCAATTCCAGGACCCTGGGATCATGACCTGAGCTGAAGGCAGACACTTAGCCAACTGAGCCACCCAGGCATCCCTCAATGTTGAGTTTTATAAGTTATTCATATATTTTGGACACTAACCCATTATCAGTGAAGTCGCAGAATATAAAATCATTGTAGAGAAATCTGTTGCATGTCCATACACCAATAATGAAGCAGTAGAAAGAGAAATCAAGGAATCAATCCCACTTACAATTACACCAAAAGCCATAAGATACCTAGGAATAAACCTAACCAAAGAGGTAAGAGATCTGTATTCTAAAAACTGTAAAACACTTTTGAAAGAAATTGAAGATGACACAAAGAAATAGAAAAACATTCCATGGTCACAGATTGGAAGAACAAATATCATTAAAATGTCTGTATTACCCAAAGCAATCTACACATTTAATGCAATCTCTATCAAAATACCAACAGGATTTTTCACAGAGCTGGAACAAACCATCCTAAAATTTGTATGGAACCACAAGAGATCTAAATAGCCAAAGCAACCTAGAAAAAGAAAAGCAAAGGTACAGTCATCACAATTCTGGACTTAAGTTATATTACAAAGCTATAGTGATCAAGATAGTATAGTACTGGTACAAAAATAGACACATCCCATCCGATCTACAAAGAACTTCTCAAACTCAATACGCACAAGAAACAAATAAACAAATCATAAAATGGGCAGAAATATGAATAGACACTTTTCCAATGAAGACATACAAATGGCTAACAGACACATGAAAAAATGTTCAAAATCATTAGCCATCAGTGAAATTCAAATCAAAACCACACTAAGATACCACCTTACGCCAGTTAGAATGGCAAAAATTGACAAGGCAAGAAACAACAATTGTTGGAGAGGATGTGGAGAAAGGGGATCCCCCCTACATTGTTGGTAGGAATGCAAGTTGGTACAGCCACTCTGGAAAACAGTGTGGAGGTCCCTTAAAAAGTTAAAAATTGAGCGACCCTATGACCCAGCCATTGCACTACTGGGTATTTACCCCAAAGATACAGACGTAGTGAAGAGAAGGGCCATATGCACCCCAATGTTCATAGCAGCATTGTCCACAATAACTAAATCATGGAAGGAGCTGAGATGCCCTTCAACAGATGACTGGATTAAGAAGATGTAGTCCATAGGTACAATGGAATATTACTCACCTATCAGAAAGAACGAGTTCTCAACATTTGCTGCAACATGGATGGCACTGGAGGAGATAATGCTAAGTGAAATAAGTCAAGCAGAGAAAGACAATTATCATATGGTTTCTCTCATCTATGGAACATAAGAAGTAGGAAGATTGGTAGGAGAAGAAAGGGATAAAGAAAGAGGGGGTAATCAGAAGGGGGAATGAAGCATGAGAGACTATGGACTCTGAGAAACAAACTGAGGGCTTCAGAGGGGAGGGGGGCGGGGGAATGGGATAGGCTGGTGATGGGTGGTGGGGAGGGCACGTATTGCATGGTGCACTGGGTGTTATACACAACTAATGAATCATTGAACTTTACGTCAGAAACCAGGGATGTACTGTATGGTGACTAACATAATATAATAAAAAAAAAAACATTTAAAAAAATAGACACATCCATCAACGGAACAGAATAGAAAACTCAGAAATGAACCCACAACTATAAGGTTAGGTAATCTTCAACAAAGCAGGGAATACTATCCAATGGGAAAAAGACAGTCTCTTGAACAAATAGTGTTGGGAGAACTGGACAGCAATATGCGAAGGAATGAAACTGGACCATTTTCTTACACCATACACTAAAATAAATTCAAAATGGATGAAAGACCTAAATGTGAGACAGGAAACTATTAAAATCCTAGATGAGAACACAAGCAGTAAGTTCTTTGACATCAACCACAACAACTTCTTACTAGATCTATCTCCTGAGCCAAGGGAAACAAAAGCAAAAATAAACTATTGGAACTTCATCAAAATAAAAATCTTCTGCACAGCAAAGGAAACAATCAACAAAACTAAAAGTCAACCTATGGAATGTGAGAAGATATTTGCAAATGACATATCTGATTAAGTGTTAATATCCAAAATATATAAAAGGCATGGATTTCTTTAAGTTTTTATCTAAATTTCAGTTAGTTAACATACAATGTAGTGTCAGTTTCAGGTGTACAATATAGTGATCCAACACTTCCTTACATTACCCAGTGCTCATCACAAGTGTACTCCTTAATCCCCATCACCTATTTAAGAAATTGATGGCTACCAGAAGGAAGATGGTTGGGGGATGGACGTGAATATTTTTTAAGAAACCAGCTAGTAAAAGCCATGTAGGCTTTATCATTTTAGTGCTGATCAAGGAATGTGAGCTTTGTAATTATAATCTCTTTATTGATAAGTCAGAAGGTAGTGAGTTATAAGCATGAAGTCCATTCTATCACCACCATCCTCTCCCAGCCTCATCACTACCTTCAACTATGTCCTTGTTTCCTAATGATATCTCAGGCAGGTCTCACAGCATTTAAGTAACTTGCAGCACAAAAATTCCATTGCCAGCCAATTCAGTCAATTGCAAATTTTAATCTCAGAGCCTCCCCTCCTAAGCAAGTGCCAGCTAGGCTTTCCCAGTAGAATTCGCAGTGAGAAAGAGGTTGCCCTTTGATAACCGCTCCTCCCTCTTTTGGGTCTCCCTTTCTGCTTAGATATGCAAATGGTTCTTGGTCCTATGGAATGTGTGCAAAGATAAGGCAATGTGGCCCTATTTAGTTCATAGTCACTCAGAACCTGTTATTGGCAGAGTTGGTCTTTTAGCCACAGATACAACAGAAAAGATCTTATTCAGCATACTTTAATTATATATATTCCAAAGAAATGCTTAAAGGGCTAAAGAAACTTTACTCTTTTGAAAGGCCACATAATCCCATATTGGTCTTAAAAGAAGAATCTTAATCTTATATTCATACTACTGGTGATAGACATTTTGTATTCTTTCATTTTGAGTTTGATAAATATTTATTAAGTATGCGTGAGTTCTTGGTAGAGCTTAAGATTCTGGAATATAGACCTGTCAGTACAGACAAGGTCGTTGTCCTCCAGGAGCTTACATTCTAATAAGGGGTAGACATACCAGAAACAAGTAAATAAAATCTGTGATAAGACAAGTAAACAAAGAGCGCCTGGGTGGCGCAGTCGTTAAGCGTCTGCCTTCAGCTCAGGGCGTGATCCCAGGCATTCTGGGATCGAGCCCTACATCAGGCTTCTCCGCTGGGAGCCTGCTTCTTCCTCTCCCACTCCCCTGCTGTGTTCCCTCTCTTGCTGGCTGTCTCTCTGTCACATAAGTAAATAAAAAATCTTTTTAAAAAATCTTAAAAAAAAGACAAGTAAATAAAATTTGTGATAAGTGATATGAAAGAAATAAAACTGGAGGATGTGATAGAGTGAAGGAGAGTGTGAGGCTATTTTAGAGCTGTCAAGGAAGATTGCTCTAAGAAAGGATATTTGAGCCAAAATCTGAAGCATAGAAAGGAGCCAGGCACTCAAAGGTCTGGGAAAAAGTTCAGGCAAAAAGAATAGCAATTCCAATGCGATCTTGAGACTGGAATGAACTTTGCATAACAAACAACAAGATCCAGATAGGCTGCAGTTCCATGAAGGAGATGGTTGGCAAATTAGGCAGGAAATAGACCAGGTAGAGCCTTATAGGTTGTGGAAAGAAATTTGAATTTTATTCCAAATGCTATGGAAAACCTTTAAATGATTTCATAAGAGGATAGAAATGGACTGGTTTATTTTTTTAAAGGATAATTCTGGCTGTCTATGAAGAATGGAATTTAAGGGAGCAAGGGGGGAGGCAGTGAGCTCCAGCCAGAAGCTGTTGCCATGGTCCAAGTAACACATATGGTGGCTGGGACCAGGGTGGCAACATTGGATATGAAGAGAAGTAGGTGAACTAAAGATATGTTTTAGATATAGATTAAGACACACTTTCTGTGGATGATGAGGAAAAGGCAGGAATCAAGGATAATTCCTAGGTTTAAGGTTTAAACAATTGGGTTGATAGTGGTACCACTTACTGGGGAGGATTGAGATGGTGGTAATCAAGAGTTCAGTTTGGGATATAATGTTTGAGATATCTATGAGCTGTTTAAGTGGAAAAATCAGGTAGGCAGTTGGAATAGAGTTATAAATTGCATGCATACACAGAGGTAATATTTAAACCCATAGCACTAGATGAAATCGTGTAGGATTAAAGTATAGTAAAAGGCCTGAGCTATAGGACACCCCATAATGACTATGATATTTCTATTCTGATTTTTGCAAAGCAGCTTATAAGGAAGAAAGTCTCTGTAAAGAGGAAAACTTGGAGGAATTAACTCAATAACAGTTTATATTTTCACAGAATCAAGGAGAATTATCTTCATTTTCCATTCAATTACAGGGGGCCATCTCTGACCTCAGAAGAATGCTATAACTTTCACTCCAACAGTCAGAATGCTGAATACAAGGCCAGAGCCCTTTCACATGCTGTAGATAGGTAAAAGAGAGTTAAGTATTTTTTTCACTGAAACCTGATGCAAAACAAGTAAAAAATTAAAATTTGTAACAAAGATGAGTAAGATGCCTAATTGTACCCAGGTGTTTGTAGTTCCCTAAATCTTGCTTTAAATTATATTCTGTTTAATTTAATATTTATGCCAATACTAGTTGCTATTTATGCATAGTTGATTTACTAAAGTGTTCTCTTTCTATGGAAAAAAAGTAAATTAGTGGAAAATCAGAATTCTCTTTAATTCTGTTTATCATACTGAGCTGTTCGCGACATGATACCATAACAAAAACACACCTTCCGCTTGTTGGCAGCTTATTCAAACTGCAGAGAGAATAGGGTGAAATAAACAGTTTCTGGAGTGTTAGTCTTACCTAGCAAAGGGTATACAGAGATTGCAAATAGCATAGCTATTAAAGACTCACCAACATGGAGAAATATGGTCAGACTAACAAGCCTTACAACTAGTCCCTCAGGGTAGAATTACTCTGCAAGTAACATGCATGTTGTTTTTTCATATTCACACAAGTAAATCACTGATACAAAAACAACCTTATCTTACCACTTCTATAAATAAATTCCACGCCAATGAATGACAGGGATAGATTAATTAAATTAGCCATATCAATGTATTTTTTAAAGGCATTTGGCCCATCAAAATCCCAGTTATCTATTTTTCGTAGGAGAAAAACATTTACCAAAAAAATGACAGAGATTAAATCAGAGGTAGATCAGCAAAAAAAAAAAAAAAAAAAAAAAAAAAAAGGTCTTTGATTTTTTTAATGTTTCAAAGAAGTAATATAATAACTGTTTGTGTAACCCCAGCACTAGTCACATTATCAGGGACAGGAGGGGTGGTTCAGTCATTTTTCGTTTTTGTCATGGCTGTCAGGAACCTCAAAACCAAATCTGAATTTGAATCACAGCAATAATATCAACCCCTTTGGTAGCATATTTCTTCTTTCCTTGGTCCTCGTTTTCTATTTTTTGTTGTTGCGTAGGCAGTGGCATTTCAGAGAGCCAAAATGCCCACCTCTTCCAGTCTGGAAATCCCAACTGCTTTTCATCTGTCTTCTTCCCAGACTTGAGTTTACATTACAAAAGCTATTTGGAGGTATGCTGGCACCAGGTTTCTCTGCACAGTGTGAAGGTATGCTTGCTTTCAGGGGGATGTTCTCTGCCACACATGAAGATGGCCACAAGTCGTACTGTAAGAGTTTGGGATTAGAAAATCCATTCTGTAGATCCAGTGTGGTCTATTGAAATATGAAGTGAAGGAACTTACAGAATCATTTATGTTACCTGAGCATTTCATCAGGACACTATTAAACAATTGTTAGTGTGATGGTTTGTGTCACTTATTGAGAGTAGATGTCTGTATGCTTTGGAAACCAGTCAAGAGATTTGTAGGCATAAAATCCAGCAATCTCATTTCTGGGTGTATACCCAAAGGAATTATAATTAGGATCTTAAAGAGAAAGCTGTACTTACATGTTCACTGAGGCATTATTAACAATGGCCAAGACATGGGAGTAACCTAAATGTCTATCAATGGATGAACAGATAAAGAAAACACAATATATACATACAGTGACATATTATTCAACCTTTGAAAAGGAAATCCTGTCATTTGTGACAATATAGATGGACCTAGAGAACATTATGCTAAGTGAAATAAGCCAGACACAGAAAGACAAATACTACATAATACCACTTATAATGAGGAATTTAAAATAGTAAAATTCATAGAAGCAGAAGGTAGAATTGTAGTTGCCAGGGGCTAGGAGTAGAGGGAAACAGGAGATGTTGCTCAAAGGGTACAAAGTTTCAGTTATGCAAGATGAATAAGTCCTAGAGATCTACTCTACATCGTAGTACCTATAGTAAACAGTACCATATTGTATACTTAAAAACTTGCTACTAGAGTAGATCTTATGTTAAGTGTTCTTATCACACACACACACAAAATAATAATTAACAAAGAAGGTAGGAGGAAACTTTTGGAGGTGATAGATATGTTTATAACATCAATTGTGGTGATGGTTTTAAGGGTGTAAAGTTATCTTCAAACTAATCAAGTTGTTTATATTAAATACAAACCAATTTTTATATGTCAATCATACCTACATAAAGTTTTTTTTAAAGAGAGATTAGTAAGGCTGAACTTTATTATTAAAGTTCATTTGGGAATTATGGTCAAGATTGAAGTTCTATTCTTGTCTTGATCTTCTGTCTTACTGATCTCAACCCTAGCCTAAACCTCACCCCTTGTATTCTCCATTCCTTACACTCATGTTAGTCATATATCCCTAATCTTCTCCACCCAGGATTAAAGTTTGGAAATATAAATGGTTTTCCCATATCAGCTCTCACATCTATTTTCTGCTTTGGATTTTTCCAAATCAGATGGGAAATAAGATGTAAGGGAGACAAATGGCCAATGGAGGAGTTGGAGTGTAAAGAAATGAAAACAAAAGTAATGCAGAGAGGGAAGACAGAAAAAGCCTCCCAGAATGTGTGATTTTGGGCAAAACTCTACTACTCTTTGTTTCTCAGCTTGCTTTTCTGTAAAATGGAGGTAGTTTCTTTTAATCCCTAATTTTTACCTAATGAGTATTGTAAATCCCATAAGATGACATGTGTAAAAATATTTTGCAAACCATCAGGAGCCAAACCTATCTAAGGGGTTATTGATGGAAGACTTACATAGGAACCAACAAAGTCAGAACAAAAATGACATTTATTTTGTTTTTTTCCTCATGTGCCACTTAGTTTCACATTTTTTATAGCCCAGTATTATTATCTAGAATATTTTTGTAATTTATTCATCTAAGAGCCTTTGATTTTCTTTATTTTTTTTTCAGTTTCCACTTCAAACTGATCTTTGTACACAAACATGCCCTGGGTTCCTCTTCAGGAGGCCAAAAACATGAAAGGGATATGATTACTAGATTATTTGTGTTATGTTGCATAAGGACATATGCTGGTAATGCCTTAAACGCATACAGTATAGGCCTGGGCCCACATATATGATTAAATATACAAACACAAATGCATACATGCCTTCTCTCTGTCACACACACACACACACACACACACCCCACAGCGAAGTCCTCACCCTCTTTTTTACACCTAGCATGTCACACAATACGGGGTGACATGGTCCTTGGGAAGGAAAATCTTGCAATGTAGGTCATGTTGTTAATTTGTTCATCCAAAGATTATTTTACCCAATGAGATGCTCCACCAATTTCACATGTTCTGTTTCTATTTTAATGTGAATTGAAGCAGAATTAAATCATCTTAAAGCATCTGTTGACAGGCAGTTATCCAGCCACTTAGTTTCATGTTCTTCATAACCCATTTAGAATCCTTTTGTGATCCATTTATGTAAGAGCCTTTCAGTTTTCCTTCTTTCTTCTACTTTTTCTTTCAAATTGATCTTCATAGGTAGAAAGGCCCTGGATGGTCACAGATTTCAACGGGAGACAAAAGTGAGGAAAGGAGTCAAATTTTTGATTACTTTGTGTCATGTCCTATAAGGAAAAACCTATGTCAGTAATAATCCCTTGGACTTACACAAAATGCTTTGAAAACAGCCTAATGCTAGTTATGTGACCATGAGTGTCACTTTACTTCCTTGAATTTATTTCTTCATCTGTAAATGGCAATAATATTGGTAATTTAAGCAGCTTATTTGGGGTATAGCCACTCAACCAATTAGAAATTGACCCAATAATTTTCTCATTTAGCCCCATTCTCTCCACCTTTTCCATGAAAATATAATGAAGGACTTTGTCAGATGCCTGGCTGAAATCCAAATTCACTGCGCTCAACATTTCCTTGATCTACAAGAATAGTAAGAAATCTGATTGAAAACTCAAAAAGAAAGAGGATATGAGGTTCTTTGGAGTGATCTATACTCCATATCCCCATGCTATTCTCTGCCGATGGTCACCTCACTCCACAAGTGCCCACAAAACATGTATTTCTACTTGGCCAAATAGTTGAAACTTAAAATCCACTGGTGGGTATTTTCTAAAAATGACTATTGTCTCGTTTTTAAAATAAAATTAGCTTTTCCCTAGTTGTCACTTCTCAACAGTTTCTCAAAAATCCTTGAGAGGAGCTTACATCCAACAGGAGAGAAGAATTTGGAGAAAGCATCCCATAGATGCAAATTTCCATCCATTCCTCATCTACCTTCAGAGGATCTTTTGTTCCTCCCAAGGAGTTTTATGGTCCTCCCAGGTCGTGGCACTCTTAATTCATTGAGAAGGTATGTGCACAGTTATACTTTTCATTTTCATTTCAACTAACATTCATAGAGGGCCTACTCCATGCCAAGATCCTACAGACACAAAATAACATTCTTCACAGACTTCACTGTCTACAGTGAAAGATACATGAACAAATAAATACAACCCAATTGTAAGTGCATCTGAGCTTACATAGTGGGACTATAGTTTCAGCTTCTCATGCTTACGGACACTTCTATTTTAGCTAAGAATAGGTCTGGGTATGGCCTGGTTTACTACAGGACAAGACAAACCAAGATGTGAAAACATGCTCGATTAATAAAGCAAAACGACTACATGAATGACAGGCCCTTCTTTAGATTCTGGAAGACAATTTGGTCTGGAAGATAAAGGTGTAGTATAGCAACAGTTATAGCTTAAAGAAGTAGGATGGCAAGCATCCAAGCCTTAAGTAGGGATTGAGTATCCCAACAGGTGGCCGAAGTATAATGATGGGAAATTTAGAGGAAGATAATACTTATATTACAAAGAAATGATCTTTCAGCATTGGGGAGATTCACTAGCAGGTATGAAGCCTCAGCTACCAGGCTGAAATTCAAGGGAAGTTCTCTAGTTAGCAGCTGCGCTGCCTACAGTACAGGGCTTTCTAAGCTAACAAAATTGACAAGCCAGTACAGTCAGCCTCACTACACATCCGAAAGGCTAGTGCTCCCCATGGAATAGTAAGTTTCAACTCTAGAACTACCTGCAGATATAACTTAATACACCTTTTGAGTATGTAGTGGACCCTAAAGTTTAACTTCAATGCCTGCATCTCCCATTCCTAAAGTCTGCCCCAAGTTCAAGCCCATGTGAATGTGTCCATTGAAAGAACATTAAAATTCTAGATGGGTGCATGTCAGTGGACCTTTATAACAGCTAAGGAAATGTGCTGCCGCCACCCACTCTGCTCCTCTACCCTTATACTTTCAAAATTGATTTGTTATAGCCTTTCCTATGACTTGCCTTTCACTAGGTTTGTAAGATTCAAATGATGAACCCTGACTCTGGGTACTGGATTTCATAAGAAAATAGTAAACAAACCTGGGTAATCAAATTCATGCTTTATCATTATGGGCACTAGAGCTCCAGTTGAAAGCAGCGGGAATAACCTAGGCATGAGTGAAACCGAACTGACATCCCATAGTTAGAGTTCCTTTTCTTCAAACCACTAGTTTTTAGCCCTGTCACAAGCATGCTAGCTGGCTTCTGGGCTCCTGAGTCACTGAATGTCAAATGCGGTGAGATGCTGAGGTGGCACTGCTAAAGTTAGAAGGCTCAAAGTTGCCAATTAATTCTGTGCAAAAGAAGTGTTTACATCAGCCTCCACTTTGGGCCCAGACTGATGTTCTCAAGCTTCTTCTAAACTAGGGTCTCCTCAGAAGAAACTGTTTGCCTCAGGCCTGGAAACAAAAGTGATTACTTACAGCAAAGTTACCAGCCTATGTGTTGGACACCAACTAGCTATATTTATCTTCTATCCTTCTCCTACCCTCTCTCACCCTGTATTAGTTTTATATTGCTATGTAACAAATTACCACAAAGTTAGCAGCTATAAACAACACACATTTATTAGTTCAGTTTCTGTGAGTCAGGGGTCTACGTACAGCTTAGTTGGGTCCTCTGTTGAGGGTCTTACAAGGCCGCAATAAAGGTTTCAGTAAGGCTGCCTTCTCATCTGGAGTTTAGGGGCCCCTTCCAAACTCCTATAATTGCTGGCAGAATTCATTTCATGTGCTATATAACTGAGAGCCCTGATTTTTGCTGGCTCTTAGTTGTAGGCTTCCCTCAGGTCCCAGAGGCAAAGGCAGTCACAACATGGCTGTCTGCTTCTTCAAGGTCAGCATTAGAATCTAGTCTGCTAGGATAGAGTCTTAAATAATATAACATAGTCATGAAAGTGATATCCCATTACCTTTTTCTTTTTTTTCTTTTTTTTAATTTAATGTTTTTTTATTATATTATGTTAGTCACCATAGAGTACATCCCTGGTTTCTGATGTAAAGTTCGATGATTCATTAGTTGCTTATAACACCCAGTGCACCATGCAATACGTGCCCTCCTTACTACCCATCACCAGTCTACCTTTTTCATATTGCTGTTTAAAAGCAAGTTTCAGGTATTGCTCACACTCTAGGGAAAGTGTTATACAAGGGTATGACTCATTGAAAATCATCTTAGGGTGTGTTTGCCAGCCGTACCCCCTTACTGCTCACCTCCTTGAGGGTAGCAAGCATGGCAGTTGCTGACTGCTTCTGCTTATAACACCACCAACTAAGATTGGGAGGGACTCAAGGTGCCATTTTTGTTATTCTCTTCTCCTCACCTAGTTGTCATACCAGATGCATGCATGCCATTGCGATCATCACTATAAATTTCAGTTAAATCACGCATGGGTTATTACAATTTATTACAATCAACAGAGTGGAGAGACAGCCTACAAAGTGGGAGAAAATATTTGCAAATCATATATCTGATAAGGAGTTAATATCCAAAATATATAAAGAACTCAAACCACTCCATAACAAGAAAACAAATAACTTTATTTAAAAATTGGCAAAGGACCTGAATAAACATTTCTCAAAATAAAGACACACAAACGGCCAACAGGTACATAAAAAGGTGCTCAACATCACTAATCATATGGGAAACGCGAATCAAAACCACAGTAAGATATCACCTCACATCTGTTAGAATGGCTATTATCAAAAAGACAAAAGATAACAAGTGTTGGCAAGGATATGGAGAAAAGGCAACACTTTTGCTCTGTTGGTGAGAACGTAAATCGGTACAACCATTATGGAAAGCAGTATGGAGGTTTTTCAAAAAGTTAAAAATAGAATTACCATAGGATCCGATAATGCCACTCCTGGGTATTTATCCAAAGAAAATGAAAACAGAATCTTGAAGAGATATCTGCACTACCATGTTTATTGCAGTATTATTCACAATAGCCAAGATATGGATACAACCTAAGTATCCATCAATTAATGAGTAGACAAAGAAGACGTGGTATATATATATAGACAATGAAATATTATTCAGTTATGAGGAAAAAAGGAAATCTTGCATTTGCAACAAAATGGATGGTCCTTGAGGGCATTATGCTTAGTGAAATCAGCCAGACAAAAAGAAATATTATATGATATCACTTATATATAGAAGCTAAAAAGCCAAACTTGTAGAAATGGTGTAGAATGGTAGTTGCCAGGGGCTAGGGCATGGGGAAATTGGGGAGGTGTTGTTAAAGGGTACAAACTTGCAACTAGAATATTAGTAAGTTCTGGAGATCTAATGCACAGCATAGTGATTAGAGTCAACAATACTGTATTGTAAACATTGAAGATGCTAAGAGATTAAATTTTAAATGTTCTCACCGCAAAAAATGAAATAATAATTGTGTGATGTGATAGAGGTGTTAAAGATACTGTGGTAATCATATTGCAATATATAAATTTATCAAATCAACATGCTACACACCTTAAACTTTCACAATGGTATATTTCAGTTTTATTTCAATTTAAAAGTAAAAATAAATATTTAAAAGAAAAATATTTAAAAGAAAAATAAAAACATGCAATAAATATTTTCATATGAGTGATAACCACTTGCTACACTGTGAACAGTTTTATTTAAGGCAATGGTTGTGATAGTCATTCTGTAATGAATGTAGAGATGTATTTATAAACATATGTAATAAATATGGTCATAGGAGTGCTATATCCAAAAAAACAAAAGCAAAGAAAAAGAAGTGAATGAGAGAGGATGGAGGCAACTTTGAAGACTATTATAGCTATGGTGTGACTTGGCCAGATTTGCCTTCTTAAAAAACAAATATTCAAATTTTAAAAATCAAACAATATACAGATTTAATAATGCCAAGCAATAGTCTTCTACGTGACCCCAGTCCTTCTCCCCAGAAGGAAGCTTTTGAACGTTCCTATCTGATTTTTATCTTCTCACCAGAAGACTTGCACCACATCTCTGATCATTTGCTTTTACTGCTGTTTTATGAGTTATCATTTTTTCTCTTTCTGCTATTTCATTATCAGTGTATAGAAATGCTACCAATTTCTGGGTATTAATTTTGTATCTTGCAACTTCACTGAATTCATTTATTACTTGCAGTGTTTTGGTGGATTCTTTACAGTTTTCCATGTATATTATTATGTCACCTGCAAATAGTATTTTAATTCTTCCTTACCAATTTGGATGCCTTTTATTTCTTTTTCTTATCTGATTGCTAGGACTTCCAGTACTACATTGAATAAAAGTGGTGAGAATAGATATCCTTGTCTTGTCCCTGATCTTAGAGGAAAAGCTCTCAGTTTTTCACTGTTGATCATGGTGTCAGCTATAGGTTTTTCACATATGGCCTTTATTATGTTGAGGTATGTTTCCTTTAAACCCACTTTGTCGAGAGTTTTCATCATGAACAGATGCTGAATTTTGTCAAATGTTTTTTCTGCATCTATTGAGATGAGTATAAATTTTTCATCCTTCAGTTTGTTGATGCAGCGTATCCTATTGATTGATTTGTGGATATTAAACCATCCTTCCATCCCCAGAATAAATCCCACTTGAATGTGGTGAATGATACTTTTAATGTATTGTTGACTGTGGTTTGCTAATGTTTTGTTAAGGATTTTTGCATTTATGTTCACCAGGCATGTTGGCCTCTAGTTTTTTCCTCCTCCTCCTCCTCCTCCTCCTCCTTCTTTTTCCTTTCTCTTTTTTTTCCTTGATGAGCCTGGCTAAAAGTTTGTCAATTTTGTTTATCTTTTCAAAAAAAAAAAGCTCTTGGTTTCATTGATTTTTTTTAGTCTCTATTTCATTTATTTCTGCTCTGATCTTTATTATTTTCTTCCCTCTATTCATCTTGGGCTTTGTTTGTTCTGCTTTTTCTAGTTCCTTTCAGTATAAGGTTAGGTTTCTGGGGTGCCTGGGTGGCTCAGTCATTAAGCGACTGCTCTATGCGGTAGTTTCATTGAAAAAATATAGACAGAGAATTATAAGGAAGTAGAAATCAAGAGCTTCAGTTCTAGCACATCTGAGACACTTTGAGCCTCTGTAAATCGGGGACAATATTTTCAACCTCCCAGTTTACATAGTTGTGAAAATCAAATACAATATGAAAATGACCATTGCAAAGGATGTTCATGGTTAATAAAAAATTCATTTTCATAGCAAACACTGTGGGAATCTGAGCTTTCTCTTTTGATGATTAATTCCATCTATGTTAAGATTGTCATCAACAGGTGCTCAGTGAATGCTTGGACATTCAAGTGAATCAACAAAGTAGTGCAAAATGCTATGTATTGCTTGTGTTTCAAAGCATTTTAGACCACAGTTAGCTAAGTGCAGGTGGTCGGGTGTTTGGTGGTGAGGATAATGGAAATGATGATAATCAACTTCTTCTGTTGCCCTAAGTCCAAGTCAGTACTACAAGAAACTACCTAGGTCTACAGACTAGGAGCACCTTAAGACAGAGATGGCTTGCTCCTGTCAGCATTTTTCCCAGCGGCAAGCACAGTGTTTGGCACATAATAGTAGCTCATGATTGTTTTTAATAAAAGAATGAATGAATAACCAGATAAAATAAGGTATTATCCCTGGCAATATGACTGAGTGCTGTGAAAATAGCACTGAACATGAGTCAGAGCCTGTAGGTTTTCAACCTGATCTGTAAATTCCATGTGTGGCTTTATGCAAGTCCCTTCCCTCCCCTTATCCTTGCACACATCTGGAAAACAATGGGGTAATGGTGGAGAGGGTGATGGACTAGGTGATTTCTAAGGGCTCTCATTGACTTGATGTCCTATGATAAGAGTGACCACAACTTGCTAAATAGTGAGTTGATCAAGTACAGGGAGCTGGGGTATGGCTGTGGGGCAAGACATCACGGAATCCAAGTTTTACCCTCTATCAGAGAATGTGAAAGATAAACAGTGCCTCAGACCCTGTAACTGAGCCATTTTAGTAAGTGGGTATTTACATCTCATTGGAGTAACTGAGGTTACTCAGTGGGAAAGGCAACAGTCTTTGTCATTGTTACAGCCTTGTCTTTGCCCTGCAGAACAACGGTACTAACTGAGGCTAGAAGCCAATATAACTCAACAAATATATCACTCTGATGTAGATCCTTGGAGAGAAGAGGGAAACACCAAAGACTTGGGGAACTGGAAGTAAAATCAAGATTAAATCCTTCCTTAGAACATAGGACCCCAAAAAGTTGGAACTGGAAGGGAAGGCTCTTAGCAACCATCTAATTCAATCTCTTAATTTGAAGGGATAACAAAACAGGCCAAAATTGGGGGAGGGCACTTGACTAAAGTCACACACACAGTACATGACAGAATCAGAACCAGACCCAGGCCTTTTGATTTCAAATGCCACAGCTGTGTCCCAAATACGAAGTCCACAGAATTCCTCACTCTCTCTCAGTTTCTCTCTCTCCTTATATTTATAGAAGGATAAGTCTATGAATAATTTAGATTCGTAATAGAGAGTGTGACCTGGGCAAAGCTCACAAAGGAAGGGAGTAAAGTGATGAAAAATTTGAACCTTTTCTCCAGAAATTTCAAAAATTTGCCTGCATTATGAAGTGATGATCAGAGTCCAGGTTAAGAACCCATGTAGTATAAAAAGTTACAGAATCCTCAAAAGTTGCGGCAGGAAGGAACTTTATCAATGAGTCCTTCTGACAGCTCCGCTGTTTGACCATTTTCTTTATTAAAACATTTTCCTGATATTCTGATTACATGAAGATTGTATTGCTTTTGGCCAAAAGCCATTATAATACTCAAAGTAGAGTGGTTATGACGTCAGCTTTAGAATAAATTGGAAGGATTAAAATAGACCAAATGAGAATGAGCTTCTAAGAGTAAGAAAGGGTCATATTTTAAGATTGTGTTCATAAAAGAAGTCATCCAATTTATGCATCTCTAGTCATTTTATCTGCAACATTTAAACCAGTTTCACTTGGATTTCTGATACTATCATTGCAAAATAAAAAATGCTATAGCTTGTGCCTGCATTCATCCTGTACAGTACTTCACTTGATTTTTTTCTAATGTTTTATAGTTAAATTAAAAAGCACTGCTAAAAGCTTCTTGAATGAGTCTAAATTCATAGGGACAGAGAAAAGAGTAAATATGGAAGGGGTTTCCTCTTTCTTTTTTTAAAGATTTATTTATTTATTTTTGTGGGGGGCAAAGGGCCAAGGGAGAGGGAGAGAATCCTCAAGCAGACTCCCTGCTGAGTATGGAGCCCATTGCAGGGCTCAATCCCAGGACCCTGAGATCATGACCTGGGCTGAAATCAAGAGTGGACACTTAACTGACTGAGCCATTCAGGTGCCCCAGAAGGTCTTTTCACAGAGGAAGAATTGCTGGGTTGAGAGTATCCATCTGTATCCACTGGGTAGTGGATTCATAGAAGTTTGCCTGAGTTTGGAAAGGTAAGATAAATTGAGGATTAACACAAATTTGTAAATTTGTGTTCCAAGTAGCCAGTCTATGGGACCCTACTTTTTAAATACATATATCTTTTTTAATCAATTGTTTTTAATAGCTTTAGTGAGGTTCAATTGACATGCAGTTAAGTGCACATATTTACATATTTGATTTAAGTTTTGACATATGTACATATATATGTACTTGAGATCATCACCACGATGAAGCTAGTGAACACTTCCATTACTTTCAAAAGTTTTCCCTGTTCCCCTGTAAACCTTCCTTTCCATACCTCCCCATACCTCAATCCCCAGAAAAACATTGATCTGCTTCCTGTCACTATTGACTAGCTTGCATTTTATATAAATATAATCATTATAGCATGTACTCTTTTTGTCTAGTTTTTTTTCACTCAGCATAATTATCTTGAGTGTCATCCATGCTGTAGCACGTGTCAGTTATTTTTATTGCTGAGTAGTATTCCATTTTATGTATGTACCACAATTTGTTTATTCATTCACTTGTTGATGGACATTTTCCAGTATTTTATTACAAATAAAATTACTGTTAACATTTGTTACAAGTATTGAATCAACAGATCTTTTAGTTACTTGGGCAAATACCTAGAAGTTGTATGCCTAGGAGTCATATGCCTAGTAGTATGTTAGATGTGTGTTTATTTAGCTTTCATTTATTTTTTAAATTGTTTTATTATGTTATGTCATGATACAGTACATCATTAGTTTTTGATGTAGTGTTCCATGATTCATAGTTTGCTTATAACACCCAGTGCTCCATGCAATACATTCCCTCCTTAATACCCATCACCAGGCTAAACCACCCCCCCAAAACCCTCAGTTCGTTTCCCAGAGTCCATAGTCTCTCATGGTTCATCTCCCCCTCTGTTCTCCCCCCCTTCATTTTTCCCTTCCTTCTCCTAATGTCCTCCATGCTTTTCCTTATGTTCCAACATATGATAATTGTCTTTCTCTGCTTGATTTATTTCACTTAGCATAATCTCCTGCAGTTCCATCCATGTTGATGCAAATGTTGGGTAGTCATCTTTTCTGATGGCTGAGTGATAATCCATTGTATATACGGACTACATCTTCTTTATCCATTCTTCTGTTGAAGGGCATCTCGGCTCGTTCCACAGTTTGGCTATGGTGAACTTTGCTGCTATGAACATTGGGGTGCATATGACCCTTCTTTTCACTACATCTGTGTCTCTGGGGTAAATACCCAGTAGTGCAATTGCTTGGTCATAAGGTACCTCTATTTTTAACTTTTTAAGGAAGCTCCATACTGTTTTCCAAAGTGGCTGCACCAGTATGCATTCCCACCAACAGTGTAAGAGTGTTCCCCTTTCTCCACATCCTCTCCAACATTTGTTGTTTCTTGCCTTGTCAATTTTTGCCATTCTAACTGATGTAAGGTGGTATCTCAGTGTGGTTTTGATTTGAATTTCCCTGATGGCTAATGATGTTGAACATTTTTTTCATGTGTCTGTTAGCCATTCATATGTCTTCTTTGGAAAAGTGTCTCTTCATATCTTCTGCCCATTTTTTTAGTTGATTATTTGTTTTTTGGGTGTTGAGTTTGAGAAGTTCTTTATAGATCTTGGATACCAGCCTTTTATCTATAGTGTCATTTGCAAATATCTTCTCCCATTCCATGAGTTACCTCTTTGTTTTCTTGACTGTTTCCTTTGCTGTGCAGAAGCTTTTTATCTTGATGTTTAACTTTTAAAGAAACTGATGAAATATTTTCCAAAGTGGTTGTACCATTTTATATTCCCAAAAGCAATATATGAGTGTCCCACTTGTTCCACATCCTTGCAACACTTGTTGTCATTGGTCTTCGAAAGTTAGCCATTTTAGTAAGTGAGTATTTACATCTCATTGGAGTTCTAATTTGCTTTTAATTAATGACTAATGATATTTGGCATCATTTCATGTGCTTAATTCCCATCAACATATCTTCTTTGGTGAAGTGTCTTTTCAAATCTTTTGCTCATTTTATTCATTGGATTGTCTTCTTACCATTGAATTGTAAGAGTACTTCATACATTCTGTATATAAGTTCATTCTTAGATATACGATTTGCAAATATTTTCTCCAATTCTGTGGCTTGTCTTTTCCTTCTCTTAACAGAGTCCTACAACGAGTAAAAGTTCTTAATTTTCATAAAGTTCAATTCATCCAAATTTTCTTTTATGGATCATGCTTTTTCGTACCCTATCAAATAATTTTTTGTTTAACTAATCCAAGCTCTCAACAATTTTATCCATATTTTTCCTAGACGTTTTACAGTTTAAGGTTCTACATGTAGGCCTATGATTCATTTTGACTTATTTATTTTTATATGTGCAAGGTATGGATCAAAGTTCTTTTTTCTTTTTTGTATATGGTTATCCAATTGCCCCAACACTATTTATTGTTGAAAAGAACATACTTTCTCCACTGAGTTGTGTTTGCACCTTTGTCAAAAATCAATTGGCCATACATATGTGGGTCTTGTTTGCACCTTTGTCAAAAATCAATTGGCCATACATATGTGGGTCTATTTCTGTACAATCTGTTCTGTTCCACTTGTCTATCTATAAGCCAATACCACACTGCTTTGATTACTATGGCTTTATAATACTATCTCTTGAAATCAACTAAAGTAAGTCCTACAGCTTTATTGTTTCCAAAAGTGGTTTGGCTATTCTGGGTCATTTGCACTTCCACGGGAACTTTAAAATTAGCTTGTCAGAGGAGTTAAGATGGTGGAGAGGTAGGGGACCCCTTTTTCAGCCGGTCCCCTGAGTCGAGTTGGATAGGTACCAGACCAGCCTGAACATCCACGGAATCAGCATGAGATGCAGGAAGATACATCTGGATCTCTACAAATGAACATCTCCAGTGCTGAGTATTGAGGTACAAAGCAGGGAGCCGTGAAACCACGCACAGATATCTGAAGATAAACGGAAGGGGGAGGGAGCCACCGCGTTCGGGCTCCGGGAAGCGGTAGCCATCTGCACGGGGGAGCAGGCGGACTCGAGGACCGGCACCCGTGAGAGAGCAGACTGAGACCATGAGCCGGGGAATGCATGTGACCCGACTGAAAACCGGAGCTCTGGTGTGCTCACTGGAACCAGACTGAGACCTGGAGCTCCAGGAGTGCGCGGGGGCGGCTGGCGGCTGGCGGTGTTAGAAACACAAAGGACAGAGACACGCTGGCCCTGGAAGTGAGGGCTGGGACTCCGGGTGTGGGGCGCACATCCCGGGATGCTGCAGGGTTGAGCAGCAATATATGAGTTGCAATGGCCCCCAATTCTGATGCTCTATCTGGTTCTATTTACATTCAAATTATATCTTGAAGCAAAATTTATTTCTCACGAAAATTTATATTTCTTCCTAACTCTATTACTCAACTTCTTAACCTTGTTAATTCAATATCGGTAAACTCAAAGTTGTATTTTTTAATCTTTCTTGTGAAAAATTAATTCATTGAAAACCAAGACCCATTTTTTAAGAGATTTTATTTATTTATTTATTTATTTATTTATTTATTTATTTAACGGAGAGCACACAAGCTGGGGGAGTGACAGGCAGAGGGAGAGGGAGAAGCAGGCTCCCCACCGACCAGGGAGCCCAATGCGGGGTTTGATCCCAGAACCCTGGAATCATGACCTGAGCTGAAGGCAGATGCTTAACTGACTGAGCCATCCAGGCACCCCCCCAAGACCAATTTTGACATTGGTATGATGGTTGAACTTCTGCCTAATGTAAAATATAAAAGTACTGTATTTGGGAAAAAAAACACTGTATTTACTTCTTTTTTTCTATAAAACGTGACTAAAATCATAGCAGATATATGTAAAACATTAATAAACTACAAGACACATTGAGAATTTCACAATATCTGAAGCATGAGATGAGAGTAACTGTCTGTACTCAAGGGTGGGAATCACCAGTATGTTTCTTGTTTTCTAACCGCAATCCAGCCAGCTGGCATCAGGAGGTCTGATTAAAAGGGAGGATGGAAATAGCAGAGGCCAGACAGCTTCTATCTTCAATCAAAATCCAACTTATTTGTTGATGTTGGTTGCTTATAAGCTCTGACTTTCTGGTTTCTGGATCTTACCTACCAACCATCTTGGACTTGTATCACCTGCTTGCTCTTCCTTATCTTTTTTAACTCCTCGAGACTTGATTTGTGGCTTGGCTGGAACTAGGTTTCTGCCATAGCTTTTTGCATAATGAGATTCCCAATACTAGGACCTTCTACTTAACCCGTGTTGCATGCTGACCATAATTTGTCATTACACTCTTTCTAGGCCCAGGCAGGAAGTAAAATACTAGCTGCCAGAACATGCCTTGTAGTGAATGCCTTTGTGGGTTAAGGCAGACTCCTTCATGAGCAGTTCTCCTCTACCATGCCATTCTCTGCCTAGTTTGCCTGATTGCCATTGCCATCTCCATTTCTATGGCTGTCCAAATATCTTTCTTCTCCAAAAGCATTAAGCTTTAAGTCTTATGATTCCCATCTAAATTATTTACTCCTTGTCTTTTACTATTTCCTGAATCTTCTGAGAGGGAGATTCATTCCATATGGCTGAGATGACCTACAGACTCTGCATCAGTATAGTGATTAAGAGCCTGGGTTTGAATCCCAGCTCTACCTTTCATTAGCTGGAGTGAATCAGGACAAGTTACTTAATCTATCAAACCTTGTTTCTCATATGTAAAACAAGGATAATTGTGTATACCATACATATACAGCACCTGGAAAATAATGAGTGTTCAATAATTATTAGGTATCATCAATAATATTAGCCTAGCATTATTCCTATTCTTCATACATCAAATGGAATGAGTTGACCAAATTCTTCTATGCCAGGCTAGGAGTCAATTAGATTATGAGGAATGAGCCTGCACAAATTACCATACCATAGAATTAAAGGAGATTAACTGACACTAGTTACGTTACATTAGGGGTAGGGGATAGGCATAGGGAGTTTCCTTGGAAGGGCCTTTGCTAGTAACCATAGAGGTTAGTAACTCTGAAACCAAATAAGTAGAAGCAAAGCCTCTCAGAGGTTGAGAAATGGTCTTCCAAGGAACCAGGTTATTATGAAGATTTTTTCCTCAGCAGAGAGACCCAAAGCCTTAGTGTGTCATGGAGTAAATAGTTAGGATGAAAGCCTCCATGGAAAAACATATCCACTATGAGATCAAATACTTGAGAAATTATCTATATTGGCCTTGAGTATCCCTAAGGCTCCAGCCAGTTTGTAAATGGCAGGTTTATAAGACAGATATTTTATGGCATTAGTACTCTTGATGGCCATGGGTAAGATTGTTTAGAGGCCTTCACCTCTGGATCTGCCACACTGCCAAAATTTGAAGTGTTCTTTCCAAAGATATTCTGAATCCTATATTCCCTTGGTTCTTAGGACTCTTGAGCACTGTCATTCTTTAGAGCAGAGTCCTACTCTATATGCATTATCTCCACTTCCAAATGACTTTCATAATAAGGCTGCGTAAAGAACATGCCACTTATCTGAAGACTCAGGCTTCTATATATTATTCATGCAGTTCAGCTGAAAATACAGTTATCTAACAGCCTCCAGCTATTAGCACATTCATGATCCATCTCACTTTTTTTTTTATTTTAATGTTTTCTTATTATATTATGTTAGTCACCATACAGTACATCCCCAGTTTCCAATGTAAAGTTCGATGATTCATTAGTTGCATATAACACCCAGTGCACCATGCAATACGTGCCCTCCTTACTACCCATCACCAGTCTATCCCATTCCCCCACCCCCCTCCCCTCTGAGGCCCTCAGTTTGTTTCTCATAGTCCATAGTCTCTCATGTTTCATTCCCCCTTCTGATTACCCCCCTTTCTTTATCCCTTTCTTCCCCAACCGATCATCCTAGTTCTTATGTTCCATAGATGAGAGCAATCATATGATATTTGTCTTTCTCTGCTTGACTTATTTCACTTAGCATTATCTCCTCCAGTGCCGTCCATGTTGCAGCAAATGTTGAGAATTCATTCTTTCTGATAGCTGAGTAATATTCCTTTGTATTTATGGGCCACATCTTCTTAATCCAGTCATCTGTTGAAGGGCATCTCAGCTCCTTCCACGATTTAGCTATTGTGGACATTGCTGCTATGAACATTGGGGTGCATATGGCCCTTCTCTTCACTACATCTGTATCTTTGGGGTAAACACCCAGTAGTGCAATGGCTGGGTCATATGGTAGCTCAATTTTTAACTTTTTAAGGGACCTCCTCACTGTTTTCCAAAGTGGCTGTACCAACTTGCATTCCCACCAACAATGTAGGAGGGATCCCCTTTCTCCACATCCTCTCCAACAATTGTTGTTTCTTGCCTTGTCTATTTTTGCCATTCTAACTGGTGTAAGGTGGTATCTCAGTGTGGTTTTGATTTGAATTTCCCTGATGGCTAATGATTTTGAACATTTTTTCATGTGTCTGTTAGCCATTTGTATGTCTTCATTGGAAAAGTGTCCGTTCATATCTTCTGCCCATTTTTTGATTTGTTTGTTTCTCGTGTATTGAGTTTGAGAAGTTCTTTGTAGATCTTGGATACCAGTCTTTTATCTGTAGTGTCATTTGCAAATATATTCTCCCATTCTGTGGGCTGCCTCTTAGTTTTTTTTTACTGTTTCCTTGGCTGTGCAGAAGCTTTTTATCTTGATGAAGTCCCATAAGTTCATTTTATCTTTTGTTTCTCTTGCCTTTGGAGATGTGTCATGAAAAAGGTTGCTTTGGCCGATGTCGTAGAGGTTGTTGCCTATGTTCTCCTCTAGAATTTTGATGGATTCCTGTCTCACATCGAGGTCTTTCATCCATTTGGAGTTTATCTTTGTGTATGGTGTGAGATAGTGGTCAAGTTTCATTCTTTTGCATGTAGTTGTCCAATTTTCCAAGCACCATTTATTGAAGAGACTGTCTTTTTTCCACCGGATGTTTTTTCCTGCTTTATCAAAGATTAGTTGCCCAAAGAGCCGAGGGTCCATTTCTGGGTTCTCTATTCTGTTCCATTGGTCTATGTGTCTGTTTTTGTGCCAGTACCATGCTGTCTTTGTGATCACAGCTTTGTAGTACAGCTCAAAATCCGGCATTGTGATGCCCCCAGCTTTGTTTTTCCTTTTCAACAGTTCCTTGGCGATTTGGGGCCTTTTCTGGTTCCATACAAATTTAAGGACTATTTGTTCCAGTTCTTTGAAAAATGTCATCGGTATTTTGATCGGGGTAGCATTGAAAGTGTAGATTGCTCTGGGTAGCATGGACATTTTAACTATGCTAATTCTTCTGATCCATGAGCATGGAATATTTTTCCATCTTTTTGTGTCTTCCTCAATGTCTTTCAAGAGTGATTTATAGTTTCTAGAATATAGATCCTTTACGTCTCGGGTTAAATTAATTCCAAGGTAACATATGGTTTTTGGTGCTATTGTAAAGGGGATGGATTCCCTAATTTCTCTTTCTTCGGTCTCGTTATTTGTGTATAGAAATGCAACTGATTTCTGAGCATTGATTTTGTATCCCGCCACATTACTGAATTGCTCTATAACTTCTAATAGTTTGGGAGTGGATTCTTTTGGATTTTCCATATAGAGTATCATGTCATCTGCGAAGAGAGACATTTTGACTTCTTCTTTGCCAATTTGGATACCTTTGATCCCTTTTTGTCATCTGATTGCTGTTGCAAGGACTTCTAGTACTACGTTGAATAATAATGGCGAGAGTGGGCATCCTTGTCGTGTTCCTGATCTTAAGGGAAAGGCTTCCAGCTTTTCCCCATTGAGAATAATATTTGCTGTAGGTTTTTCATAGATGGCTTTTATGAGATTGAGAAATGTACCCTCTATTCCTACACTCTGAAGGGTTTTAATCAGGAAAGGATGTTGTATTTTGTCAAATGCTTTTTCTGCATCAATTGAGAGGATCATATGGTTCCTGAGTCTTTTCTGGTTGATATGATGTATCACGCTGACATGATCCATCTCACTTTTTTGAAAGGAGACCAGACAGTTCCTGGGGAGGCCCTAGCTAATAATTAACAAGGCCCTGACCACTTCTGCCCAACAAAGATTTCCTCTAATGGGAAGTCCTTGCTCCAGAGCTCTCTGTCAGATTGGCTATAACTATGTCAGATATGCATTGAAATCTAAGGGTCTTCCAGCCCAGTCATGCTTCATGCCACTTTTGTTTTTCACAGGTGTTCCCCCTCTTGCACTCCTACATCTCCAATCCAGCATCCACTTCCTAGAAGACTCAAATGACTCAATCGTCTACTTGTAATATAAGAAATGTCACAGGGAATTGATTTATTTATTCAATCTACCTCCCCCCCACCCCCCTACACAATCTCAAACATCTTTAGCCATGGTATTACACCAAGAAAAATAATGAAAACTGAAAATATTCTTCCATATTGATTACTATACTCCACCAATTTACTGTAAGAAATGGGCAAGTGCTTCCTCTCATCCCTGAATTATTCAAACATTTTTGATAGGCCAGATGGTTCACAAAGTAAAACCTCCAGGGAGTCTATAATCAGGTCTGGGTGCACAAAGGCAATAAATGGAACACAGCATTCTTCCTGAGACCAGAGTCTTTGCATACAGCACTATGCTGTTTTTGCTGTATAATTCCCCAGCCTTTCCCAGCAAAATCCCAAGGGACTCAATGAATCAGCTTATCATTGTCAAGACAATATCTTGGTCTTTTCTATTACATTAGGTAAACATGACTAGCCAGCTACAAGCTCTACTGCAATATCTCTAGAAAACCAGCTAAATGTGAAACCAGGAACATAAAAATGTGAAAATGTTCAATTGACTCAGAAAAGTGTGAGCTCTGGATCAAATCATCTTGTCTGATAGATTGCTGAGGACTTCCCAAATGGTATCTTCAATTACAAATTAAACCTTCCTACATGTATGAGGAGCCCAGAAATTCATTGTCCTCCTTGTTTTCTTTTCCTTTATATTGTCCATCCCCCACAATCTTATTCAAAAAAAGGCTTCCAGTTCAAAAAAAATAGAGGAACTTCTGAGTCTGAATGACCTGAAATCTCAAGACATCTACAGCCAACATAAAGTGACCATGACAAAATAAGGTATTGAAACATTAACCTGTGCATTTTCCTTTTCTGTGCTTCATTGAATTTTTCCCAAGACCCTCTCCCTCCCAGCCAAGATGCTAGACATGAGTCACCTATGGCTTTAGGGAAAGTTGTCAGAATGTAACCAGAGGGGAAAAAAAGGTGTCTAAATCTTGGCTGTTGAGTTTTTCAAGAGCCAGAGGTTCAGGTGTAAGACAGAGAAGATTTGGAAGCATTTGTAACCTACTTTTTTTCTCCTGCCCCAGATTCCACAGACTGGGGAGAAAAAAAGGGAAGGAGTACAGGGGAAGGGGTAGAGTCAAAGGGAGGGAGCAGAGGTAGAGGGGGAGAGTCAGAGGCTTTATGGAAGGAAACTCCATCAGTGGCCAACACCTGAAAGCCATGTGCCAAGAAGCCCATTGTTCAACTGATCAATTGTCAAGCAGGAACAATACCTGGATATAACTGTTCAGCAGTCCTGGACCCTCATAAACTTCTGAACAACTGAGCAAGGTGGCATGAGAAAACCATTTTGAGATATCCCATGGAATTAAGAGTGTTGAAACACCCATTTGTATAAGGTTCCCTCTTAATCTCAAGTTGTCATTGTTATGGGGGCAAATACCATCAGTTGATCCATTGGAATTGTGTCAGAGTTAGGAACCATCAAAGTCATGTTCCTTCCTTTCCTGGCAATGAATCTTGGTAGAACAACATGAAGGCATCTCAGAGGGAATGATATGGCCATTAAAGCTGGGTTTTGAAAATGGCCACACCTACTCAAATACTTCCTATTTGCAGATAACTTCAAAATCCTTATCTCTTGCCTCTACCTTTTAATTTTTTATGACTCCATTTATTAGTAGGGTCCTATAGGAAATGTATAACTCTTTCAAACTGGATAATTTGAGAAGAGTTCATTAAAGTTTAATATTTACTGAGGTGTGATCATGGTTTAAAGATACCAACCAGGTTCCCTGGGAATGTTAACTGCTGGAGCCCTTACTGTCCTTGGGCCTGAAGGGGCAAGAGGACATAGCAGTTACCAGAGCCCAAAGGAAGATGGTAGCTATATGGAGAGGGCTTCAAGACAGGATATGTGATCATCAGTTGAGGAATACAACAAACCTCTGGCAAACTGGTGGGGAGGAGGGCAGGGGAATACATGTTCTGTCCTAACTCTTCTCCAACCCCACTTTTTGATCTTCTGTTAGTGCCTCCCATTGGTTGGGCCCACCTGGAAACCACAAGACAAAGGGATCCATTGAAGCAGCCCATGTAAATCAAAGCAGGATGTAGAAATAGAAAGCTTGGGTATGGGGGTGGGCAATGGAAAACACTCAGCACAGACTACTTGATAGGAGTTGGAAATACATGTAAGAACTTCCTACAAAACCACACTGAGATACCACCTTACGCCAGTTAGAATGGCAAAAATAGACAAGGCAAGAAACAACAATTGTTGGAGAGGATGTGGAGAAAGGGGATCCCTCCTCCATTGTTGGTGGGAATGCAAGTTGGTACAGCCACTCTGGAAAACAATGTGGAGGTCCCTTAAAAAGTTAAAAATTGAGCTACCCTATGATCCAGTCATTGCACTACTGGGTGTTTACCCCAAAGATACAGACGTAGTGAAGAGAAGGGCCATATGCACCCCAATGTTCATAGCAGCAATGTCCACAATAGCTAAATCGTGGAAGGAGCCGAAATGCCCTTCAACAGATGACTGGATTAAGAAATTGTGGTCCATATATACAATGGAATATTACTCAGCTATCAGAAAGAACGAGTTCTCAACATTTGCTACAACATGGACGGCACTGGAGGAGATAAAGCTAAGTGAAATAAGTCAAGCAGAGAAAGACAACTATCATATGATTTCTCTCATCTATGGAACATAAGAACTAGAATGATCGGTAGGGGAAGAAAGGGATAAAGAAAGGGGGGGGTAATCAGAAGGGGGAATGAAACATGAGAGACTATGGACTATGAGAAACAAACTGAGGGCTAAAGAGGGGAGGGGGGTGGGGGAATGGGATAGGCCGGTGATGGGTAGTAAGGAGGGCACATATTGCATGGTGCACTGGGTGTTATACACAACTAATGAATCATCGAGCCTTACATCGAAAACCGGGGATGTACTATATGGTGACTAACATAATATAATAAAAAATCATTATAAAAAAAAAAAAGAACTTCCTGGAAAGCCTCTCTCCCTTTGATAATTTGATGAAAGCTGTAAACATTCACAACAAAAAAGTCAATCAAGTATAAATATTTGATTTTGCATGGGGATAGTACAGTGCCTGTGGCCTCTCCATAGTGTACCTAGGAGTTCCATGGATACAAGAGCCCCCTGCTCTAGAGAGTTGTTTGCAAGAATGCATGGCATCCTATTGCAGTTCTCATTTCCTTAACTTTTCCCCCTCCTTACTATATTTACAGCAACTTAGATATCCCACAGCAAAGCTGACATCATTGGCCAAAAGTAAGTGAATCAACTGAGCCCTTTCTTTATTCAGATATGCTCAATGTAAACTATATAGTATAGAGTCTGAGCAATAGAGTTCTGAAGAAGCAGACAGAAAATGTGGGGCTGGCCATGTGATACTGTGTTGCTCAGCAACACTGGATGGGAGGCTCTCCTTGAGCCTCTCAGAAGAGAGAATTGGTTTTAAAAGTGTGTGGGGGGTGGACTGTGAACCTAGAGAGGGTAAGGTAAGGTGAGAAATAATTGCCCATATAGAGGTGACAGATGCTTCCTAGTGGAAATATGCAGAATTTAAAGTCAGGCAGTGTTGCTTCTGGTGTTGCCATTAACCATGTGACCATGCCCAAGTCATTCTCTTATGCAAGCAGATAATACTAGAAATCCTGACTATATCACTATGAAATCAATGGAGAAATGGTATTTTAAAAATAGTAGCCAACCTTGAATGTGCACATGCTTCATGCCCAAGTATTGGTCTAATACCACATTTAATTCTTCCACTGACCCTATGTTTTAGGTACTTTTACTACCCTCATTTTTTACATATGAGGAAACTGAATAATAGATAAGTTACAACACTTGCTCAAATCACAGAGCAAGTAACAGGCAGAGCAAGTATGCCACCCTAGAGAATCTGACTCTGGAGGGCATGCTCACAACCATGGTAGTTGTTCTTGTGACTTGGAGGTGCTCTCTGGCAGGAGGAACTGTCATTCTTATTCTAGGAATGGAAGGCCAGAGGGGGAGGGAGCTCTGCTCTCACACCTAATCACCCAAAGGGACCCTGAATATGTCTGCAAAAATATATTATGAATCCTCAGCTAACAAGAAATTCCATTACTCACAGTTCCTTGTGTCAAGTCCCTAGTTTGCAATGTTTGAATTCTGTTCCACTGAGGAGGTGGTAGCAGGTGAGGCAAAAAATGAGCATCTAGCTGAGTGGGGTTTGATAGAGCTTCCTACCCCTACAAAGGCTATAGGGGAATGTTCTCAGGGTGAAAAGGGACCCTGCAGGAGTAGCCATGAACAGTCACGGAAGCCAGCACATTTCCCAGATCCCTTACTTACTTTGGATCTGCAAATGTTGTTTCCAGTTGATGACCCCTGATGGACCAAGGAATTCTTGACAGTTTGGGGAATTCTTAGAATAGATTTGGTAGGTGTTGGTATAGTGATCAAAATCATCTGTCATTTCCTGTTTGGTTAGGTAATGTGGAATAAATCAAAATGATTATACCCAGTGATTGGAATACTTGGTTTTAGTATTTCACTATACTGCACTTTTTTATAAACTTATAAATACTGATATTTTTCTTGAAAAAAGTGTGGGGGGGGAGACAGACAGAAAGAGACAAAGACAGGAGGGAAGAGAGAAACAGAAAAAGAGAAAGGGACAGACAGAGACAGATTGAAATTTAAAGACTGACGAACAAAGACAAGCAAAGGGGAGAGTTTAATAAAGAAGTGAGAGAGAATGAGAATGAATATACTGGAAAGGAGAAATGGAGAGAGTTTCAGGAGGTGGGTTGTGAGATTAATTCAGTTGCTAGAAAAAGGGGGGGACAAAAGCTGAAAAGAGACATCCAAAAGAGAGAATGAAGGGGTAATAGAGTCAGCAGGTGGGACCCTTTCTCCCAGGTCCCTGCACTGATGGCTTCTGTGTTACCTTTACTTCACAATGAAAGTTACCCAGTTTCTGTTTCTAACTGCGAATTTTTTTTCATAAGTCAAATGCTCAGTTGCAGCAGCACCACCAGGAATTCTTTATTAAGCACTACTGGTTCCACAACATCGCTCATCCAAAAGATCCTCTTTTATAATAGCCGCAATGATGACTCAGCTCTTTACAGTTTACCAAGTACTTTCACAGCTGCCATCTCGTGGGACCCTCACTACAGCTCTGAAGTAGGCAATGCAAGGATTATTATTACTTCAATTCTACACGAGAAGAAACTGAGGCTCTGAGAGGAAGAGTTGTTGTTTGGAACTGGGGTTCTGACTCCAAGTTCTAGGACTGGGGCTGGGATACTGATCTGCTTGGACTTTCCAATCACATACTAAGTGTGGTGGACTCACTGGTGAGATTCTTGCTCTCCACTACCTACTAAAGTGAGAACTGAAGAGTTATTGCAAAGTTTAAAGCCGGGGGGGCTTCTCCTTTCATTTTCTTTCCCCCTAATGTGCAAATGTGTCCATCTGTACCTCCCAGAGCAGAGCTTAATTGGTCTGGGTATATAGCCAACTTCTAACAACCCCGTAAGATATCCCTGGGCATCCATCCTTTCAGGAAAACCCTGCCTCTTTCATTTTCAGACTAACCACTGGTAGTTGCAAAACCTTTTAATAGGGAGAAGAATATTTGAGAGACGACACCATTTGGTGACTAGGGCCAGAGCGTCTGCAGGATCAGACATAAAAGAAGAGCTGGCAACGGAGTGCCATGCAGAAGCTGAGCAATTCCTATTCCTTCTCGAGTCTCTCTAATGCTTGAAGGCTGGAAAAAGCAGAAATGAGCTAGTCTTCTGTTTGCACCAAGATTTTCTCTTACCAGAGTCTCCCCTTTGATCCAACCTGTACTTGCTGACAGATTAAGTTTCCAAAAATACCATTCACCTGTTCAACAACTTTCAATAATTTCTCTATTTATTATGTTTATTATGGTATTAGTTTCATCAGTCTGGCATTCAAGAGCCACTTAATATTGTACCAAAACTTCCTTTTCAGGTTAATATCTGCATATTTCCTACATATAACCCAAGCATCTGACAAACTAGACTATTTGCTGGTTCCCAAACATATTCCACTCTTCCCATCTGCCCGTCAGCCTGATATCTTCTCCCCCTTCCAATTAGGTGGTACTCCTCACCTATGCCTCCACATAGCACTTGGCTTTATAATGTGTCAACCTGGCTAAACTAAACTGCATTTCACAGAATTACCTTTCTTGTGGGTTACAATGGGCCACAAGAGAGATTCTTGTGAGAGATTTGGATGGTAGAAGGAAGCAGCCACCATCTTGTAGCTTATACACATTGTCCCTTATCTGCTGACTCACCTTGTTGACATAAGACAGTAGCAAAACCTGCAAATCCTCCACCTTCCTCTGGACTTTATTTCAAATCTTCTGACCTCTGGACCAAGTGTATGTTTAACTCAATGACAAAGGGCCAAATACCCAACTTCTGCAGGGCAGAAGGCAAAGGCACATCATCAAGGGCAAAGGCAAAAAGAACTAATATGGGTTTTGTCCATCCTGTGGGTTCCAACCCATGCTTGTGGATGTCAGCCCGTCCTTGCTCTTCCTCACCTTACATTCATCTTCCCTTCCCCACTGCTTATTCTGTGTATATGTAATTTTTTTCTTTTTTTTTATTAATGTATAATGTATTATTTGTATATGTAAATTTTACCAGTTACTTCTCTTCTCTGGTCTCAGTTTTCTCACCAGTGTAAAGGGAGAATTTTACCAAATCCACAAAATCTAAGGTTACTTCCTGCTTTAACATTCTGAATAGCACTATCCATGGCTTTTGATGGGAAACTTAACCTCTGGAAGAGCAAAGGCATTGAGCTTGGAGTAAGACATCTGGCTCTAACCACAGCACAACCTCTGGGTAACTCAGAAACTTTCTTTCTGTGCCCTGCTTCCCCTCCTATGTCCACACTCAGAACTTAGACTTGCTGCTCTGTGAAGTTTGATACAGCTCTAATGTAACAGGCTTCTCTGAGTCTCTGAGTGCTCATCCCCACATCATCAAGGGCCATTTCCTGCATTTCCTGTTTATCTGTGTATTTGTGGGTTTTTCTATTTTCACATGGGTAAAATATGTGCTCAGCGAGTCCGTCCTTTCTTCAACCTTGAAAACCTTGTGTCTCTTCTAGGAAAAGACCAGTTTCCTCTCCCCACACACTTGGGAAATGTTAAGACCCTGTTCATTTCCCACAAGGGAGCAGATATACTGGTGGAGCTGGCCAGGTGCCATATGACACTCACATTTAAGTGGTACAAGGACATTCACCTCATAACCCAGAACAGAGAAAAATGTTCTAATAAGAAAGAAGAACTCTGGGCCAAAATATAGCTATATTTCATATAGAAGAATGTTCCAGGCTCAAGGCAGTAATTGGACAATCTCAAAGGGGGGGGCAGGTTCAGAATAGCTGCTTTCACAACAGTATGCCTCATATAAAATGAAAACTTGTATACCTATCACCAAGCTTGAGAACTGGAATATAATCAATGCATCTGAAACCCACATCGGTTCTCACTGAGTTAGCTCCTCAATTCCTCCCAGAAATAACCACTATCTTAAATTTTATCATTCCCTTGCTTTTCTTTGTAAGTTCATTTTATTGGTATGTTCCGTTAATATGTTATTTTTTGTATTCATTTGGGGACTTAATATAAATGTAATCATACTTTTTGTATTATATTTTTCCTTGTTCCTTCACTCTCCCAACTTTGAAATTTATCTGTGTTGATGTGTATAGCTATAATAATTAATTTTCACTGCTATTTAGTTATTAATTATATGAAAATCCCATAATTTATTCATCCTCCTGTTGATGAACGTGTGGGTTGTTTCCAGTTTTATGCTTTTGCAAATTATGGTGCTATGAACCTTCTCATGCTTATCCCCTGATGTCCATGTACAAGAGTATCTCTAGGGCAGTAGTTCTCAATGGGGGAGGAGGGGGAATTTAGTCCCCTTAGGGGATATTTGTCAATCTCTGGAGACATTTTTGGTTATGACTGTGGAGGTACTACTGGCATTCAGTGGGTAGAGGCCAGGAATGCTGCTAAGCATTCTACAGTGCACAGGACAGAATCCAGAACAAAGAATTTTCTGGCCCCCAAATGTCAATGATGTTGAGGTTGAGCAACACTGATCTGGAGATTTCTGGGCCATCAGGTTTTACCAGTTCAATTTTACTAGGTGATGACAATTATCTTACAAAGTGGTTATACCAATCTGCACTCCCAATGTCAGAGGATAGGAGCTCTATATGTTCCATATTCTCTTGAACTCTCAGTGTTATTACTTCACTACTTACTGCCTGAACTTTTGCTCCTACTTTCCATTCTAACTTTTCTCTTATATTCATCTCTTTCCCCACATATTCATTCTTCATATTAATGCCAAATTAAACTTTCTAAAACTCAACTCTGACTGTGCCAAATTCTTGTGAGGAAACTTTTGTGGACTCTCCTGCATACAAAATAAGCATATCTTTCAAGAATTACATAGAAAGGCTCCATTAGCTCTGTATACGTAGCAATACTACCCTATTTGGTAGCCCTCAAATAAGCTTTGGCCTTTGTCTGCTCTTTGTGTCATCTTTATTGTTGAAATCTTACCCTTTCTTATAGTCATTTGTTTATTCATTCATGGGTCCATTTATCCAGTCAATTAATAAACGTTTACTTTATTGAGTACCTATTATGTGCCAGAAACCCATTCTAAATGCTGGAAGTATAGGAATAAACAGAACAGCCAGTACAGCTCTCTGCCTGCTCTTCTTATGGTCTCATGGCTTTCCCCATCCCAAAACCTCCAAAGTTTAGAAGCAGCCCCTAAGATTGATTCCAGGCAGCATCCGGAGCCTGGAGCCTAATTTTTTCCAGTCTCCAACCAATCCTTGGTGCCATCCACCAGTATTTGTCCTTCAGTCAATATTTGTCATGTAGGCATCCAAAAGGGTTGGAGGGCTCCAGAGGAGCAGGAAAGGGAGAGCTAAGCTGCCAGGGTTAGCTTTTGCTGGCTAGGTATACAGTGAGTCTCTCTCTTTGGAGTTTCCCTAGGTGCTGTAGGCCCCTCCTGTTTCCATTCTGCCCTGTGTGTCTTTGATGACCATTAGGAAGAGCTGAAGGAGGGTATGGAAAGAGAGCAGGACAAAAGCCATGTACTCTTCTCCTCATGTCATGGCTTGGATCCTGAGCCCAATGGAGCTCTGGCAGGGGGAGGGTACACTGGGGCCCTAATTAGCCTCCAGCCTGAGCCAGGTCTGAAATCAGAGAAGAAGGCAGAAAGAGGCTTCCCATTGCTGTATCTCCTTTCAACTTTTCCTTTGCCCACCCAATGTGGAAAAAAACCTGCTATCTTTAACTCCCTGGTTTTGGGGGAAGGAGTGAAAGAAAATCTGGAAAGCAGACCCTATGTAAAGGTTGCCAACTTCCACCCTACTCTTTTCCTACTCTATGTTCTGTGTAATGACCAGTTGTGACAGCATTTCTTTAAAACCCTTTTTTCCCTGAATCTTTAGTTTAAGAGACTACCTTGTAAGTCTCCTCACAGCTGCACTTAGGCTAATAACTTTGGCTTTCAGTGAGGTTAGGCTTTTGGTTCCTCAGTGTGTGGCTGAAGAAAGTCAATGATATTGATGCTACTTTGTCTATGTATTATCTGGTGTACCTTAAACCACAGAGGAATTGGCCGGCTAAGGCCCAAAACTACACAGGTCTCCTTTATATCAATCTCCATCATGTATCCTAACTACTCAGACTTCCAAGAATTCAAATTTGTTTCTTGCTTTCTTAAGACTTATTGATAAATGCAAGGATTTATTTTGAGGTGGTCTTTTGCCAAGCTGTATCTAGATGACAGGTCTCTGGATAGCCTTTACAACAATCTAGCTGACTCACGTTTAATTTGAGGTATAAAATAAGAGGTTTTACTCTGATTAAGCTCTGTCTTGTGAGAAACACATTCTCTAAAACCTGGAAAAAAATATTGTGTTACTTTTTCCAAGGCATCATTAGGACCACATTAGATCATTTCTTCACTCAACCAACAAAAAATTATGAAGAGAGCATCTACTGACACAAGGATACCAAATTTTAGGCCTGTTCAAAAGTCTCCAGCTAACGGGCTGTTAACCGTAGTCCTTCTGAGATGGTAACGCCAATGTTTGTTAGAGGAAGCAACTTCAATTTGCCTATAATGATGCTTGTTCCTTTAGTGCATGGTTAAGTTGTTTGCAACCGCAGGAAGGTCCATAGTGCTTTAGCACCCTAGCCTTGGAGTAAAACTTCATGGGTTCCAATCCTAGCTTCTGCCACTAGGGGTCTGACCTTGGGCAACTTTTTTTATTTCTCTAGAACTCAGGCACCTCTTCTATAAAATGGAGGTAATAATAATTATCCTTCAGGGTTGTAAGGAGTCAGTGAATTGAGCACAGCACATAGTTCAAGTAAGCTCTCAGTAAGTGTGAGCTACTGCTATTACAGAGAGAAAAAAACCCCACTGTGTATCTGGTCTTGATCTCACAACTAGGGACAGAAAGAACAAGATGATTTCTGATATCAAAGCTTCTCAAAGTCTAGTGGTAAAAAGTCTCTCAAATAGCAGAGTAAATGACCATTGTTCAGTTGAATAAATGCCATAATAGTGCAAAGTGAGCACACAGGAGTATGAGGAAAGCTAAGTTTTGGATTATGAGGAGGTATTTAGAGAAGTGGTAAAGGGAAGAAGGATTTCCAAGCAGAGGGAACAGCATGTTCAAAGAAAATCGGAGTTATGAAAGAGTACTATGCATTGGGGTACTGCCAATGTTTCAGTGTGAGTGTACCAAAGGATTTTGAGAGGTGGAATGGTGGAAGGCAAGAGTAAAGAGGCAGGAAGGAGCCTTGGATACCAGAGTCAGTAATTTGGACTTATCCCTAAGGCTATAAGAAGCCATTAGAAGGCTTAATTAGGTAAGTATTTTGTGTTTTAGAAGTATCACTCTAGAAGCAAGGTGAAGAAAGGATCAAGGGACAACAATGTATTACAGACTACAGCAAAATTTATGTGAGAAATGCTGAAAGTAGTATTAGAAGACACAATGAGAAGTACATGAATTTATAATCAACAATTGATTGCATGTGGGCCATGACTGGTTGTGGGAATGTAGGAGATGTTGCTATTATAAGGGAAATAAGTGGTAGTGGATGTATTGACAACATAGTAAGTCTGCATGTAAACAGGAAAAGAAAGTAGAGAAGAGAATTTCACTGAACCAAATCAATGAGGAGATGAGAGAGAAGAGGGAGAGGACAATGGGCAGGAGATAGAGATGTCAAGCTACAGAGATCTCAGTAAGATCAGAGAAGAGATGTAGAAGAAGAATGAGAGAGCAGAATGGCTAGGAGGTTGTGATCTGTGATATTTTAATATATGCATTCAAAGTAATGAATCATGGAACTTTACATCAAAAACTAGGGATGTACTGTATGGTGACTAACATAATATAATAAAAAAATAATATATGCATTCAGGGGTAGAGTAGTTTCTGGTGAAGAATAAACCCAGAATATGTCTGTGGGAGAGCATGGCTAGTATGAGGTAGAAAAGTTAACTGGAAATGAGAAGTCCAAATTGCTGGGTGGTTGATGTGGTTGTTGAAATCATCTGGAAGATTATAAGATGGTGTGGAAAGAAAGATCATGAACCAGACTCCCAAATCCTTGATAAGATAGAATAATTAGAAGGTCAATGGATGATAGCATGAAGAAGCATAGATGACATAGCAAAATGGCATAAGCCTCAAAAAGGCAGATATTATTTGGCCTAGAAGCAACATGGGAGTGAGGAAGACCCATCTTTCGTCCAGCCTTAAGGTATGTGATATTTGAGAAAACAAAGCCTCCACTGGAAAGGACTTCAAGGTAAGCTATGACTTCAGGATAAGCTATATCCTCAACAATTAACTGGGGCTCAGTTAAGGCCTAAAGATGAAAGGATCATTCAAAGAAGAGATTGGAGGGAATGTGCCCTGGGTTCCCTATTCTTTTCCACTGATGTATTTATCTATTCTTCTGCTAGGACTTCACTGTTTTAGTCATCATAGCCTCATAATGATATTAGGCAGAGCAAATTCTCCTACCATCTTCTTTAGAACTATCTTGATTATTCTTGGACCTTTGCCATCCTAAGTAGGGCACATGTGATGAGTACTGGGTGTTATATGTAAGTGATGAGTCACTAAATTCTACTCCTGAAACCAACATTACACTGTATGTTAACTAACTAGAATTTAAATAAAAATTTGAAACAAAAAAAACTTTTTTAAAAGACTATTAGGAGAAACATATACATTAGCAACTATAGCTGAATATTTTAACCTATGACTCTCAGAAACTGAAAGTTCAAACAAAATAAGCAGTAGTACCAAAGATAAAATAATAAATTTGAAGTAATAGATAATATAAAACTCTACATACATGCAACAAAAATAGAATACCAATTCTTTTGAGCATATTATTCATTTATAGAAACAAAATACAAAATTAGGAAAAAGGAAGACTCAATAGACTCCAGAGGATTAAAAACTATGTTCTTTGATCATAATCCTTATGCAGAAGTTAATAGCACAGATGTCATTAAAAATCCAAGATTTTTGGTTACTCAGCCATCAAAAAGAATGAAATCTTGACATTTGCAATGACATGGATGGAACTAGAGTATTATGCTAAGCAAAATAAGTCAGTCAGAGAAAGTCAAATACTGTATGATTTCACTCATATGTGGAATTTAAGAAATAAAACAGGTGAACGTATGGGAAGGGGAAGAGGACAGAGAGAGGGAAACAAGCCATAAGAGACTCTTAATGATAGAGAACAAACTAAGGGTTGATGAAGGGAGGTGGGTAGGGGCATGGGCTAGATAGGTGATGGGTATTAAGGAAGGCACTTGTCATGATGAGCACTGGGTGTACATGTAAATGATGAACTACTTAATTCTACTCCTGAAACCAATTGTGCACTGTATGTTAATTAACTAGAATTTAAATAAAATTTGAAAGAAAAGAATCCAAGATGTTTGGAAACAAAATAGCACATTGCTAACTAATCCTTAAATTGAAGGAAATTAATACATATTTAGAAATGAATAAAAACATTCTATGTTAGTATCCCATAAAATTTTAATATGCTTACCCTGCAACCCAGCAATACCACTATTAGGTAAATTCCATTAGCCTAGAGAATCCCATGCACACATGACCTCAGAGACATGGCCCAGAAGACCCAGAGCGGCAATACTTGTAACAGTCCTAACCTGGACACAATCCAAATACCAAAAGAAGTTGAGTGACTATACAAATTGCAGTATATCTATAAATGCAATATCATTCAGTAAAGAAAATGAACATACTATGTCATACGTAAAAAACTGGATGAATCTTATAAACAAAATATTGAGTCAAAGAAGCCCGACACACAAGAATATATACTGTTTGAGGCCATTTTTATAAAGTTAAAGGCAGGCATGCATAAGTAGATTGTAAAATTAATACACAATAACCAGGGAGCTCATGTTGGAAATGAGCATGGGGGGATTCTGAGGACTGGTCATGTTTTCTTTGATTTAGGTAGTGCTTACATGAATGTCCACCTTATAATTATTCCTTATACCGTATAATTATATTTTATGTACTTTTCTGTAGATGTGTTAGAGTTCACAAAAATAGCTTAAATATTGTATAGTACTGTAATACTCTCACAGCTGAGTCATTTTACTGGGTTAAAGTTGGGAAATAGCATGTTCCTATATGCATTAGAGTACGTTCTGGATGTGTATGTGTGTTTTGGTGGAGATGGAAATAGTTGAGTGGGATATAGTACGTGATATACCATTTCTAAATTTGTCTGACAAGAAATGGTCTAAGAGAATCTATTCCCCTGGTTTCTTATTGACCCTACCTTTTAAAGAAACACTTTTTAAGGATGTCTGGGTGGCTCAGTTGATTAAGCGTCCGCCTTCGGCTCAGGTCATGATCCCAGGCTTCTGGGATTGAGCCCTGCATCAAGCCCCATATCAGGCTCCCTGCTCAGTGGGGAGTCAGCTTCTCTCCCTCTGTCTGCTGCTCCCCCTGCTTGTGTGCTCTCTCTCTTTCAAATAAATAAAAAAAATCTTTTTTAAAAAACACCTTTTAAAGAACCCTAATTAATGATGAAAAACCCATTTCAAAACTTTTCACCTAACAAATTAGCTATGGCCAATATCAGTGGCTTTCACAACAGTGTACGCACAAATTCCTTTATGCGAAAATTGTTAAATTTTCGAATCTTTGGAGTCATTCTTAGTGGAGGATGGGGCAGGTAGGAGAAATCTTCATTTTGAATAAATACACCTTGAGATTCTAATGCAGGTGATCCAGGAACATGGGAAATCAACGCTGCAGAACCTGGTATTTCCCTCCATTCTGGCCGCATGAATAAAAAATGCCTGATCGATTCAGTCCCAAATGAGATTTGTTCATATGAACAAAAGCACCAAGACAGTAGAATGTTGCATTGTTTGAGGGATTTGGTCACAGCCAGTCAGTGACCCCAGAAGTACTCTCTCTGTGCAAACTCAGCCTGAAAGCCTCTATCATGTCCAAGCTAGAGAGAGAAGGATGAGAGGCTGGAGACTGATGTAAGCAGCTGGAAGTTTGGTGGCAGGAAATTGAGGGAATTCCCATTTAGAGTTTGGAGTTCTCTGTTTTCTCCATAAAAATGAAGGGTAAGTTTATTTTCTATGTGAGAGAATGCTTACAGAGAGTGTATAAGATAAAAGTAATTGTAGAGGGAGGATGAGACAGGTGGCTAGAGAAACAGAGTAGAAATACTAAACAATGTTGAGGATCCAGATGAAACTGGTAATTGTGAATTTATAGTGATATAGTCAATGTGACAGTGGCTGGCAGCAATGAACAAACAAGCTTTAGCCACCTGAGGCCCAGAACAGAAGTGAGAGGGCATTGGCTGTGGTCCTGAATAGTTTAATTGATACCTGTTTTCTTAGTTGTCTAGCAGCTCTTCGTAATAGAGCCTGAGAGGTTGAGCATTGAATTCTTCCCTAGTTCCAAAGCACTTCATGGTCTCCTGTTTGCTGATGGCATGGTTTCTGATTCTCTGTTTTCCTAGCCTCTTCCCTCTCCAGAGCACCCACCCTATCTGATTCCTACAGGTCAATCCTCTTCTAATTAGTTCCCTAACTCTCATTGGACAGTACATTGTCTACCCTTCTTTTTTGCAGGTAGAGTCTGTGGCTTTTCCCTTTCTTAGATCCATCCCAGAATGCCTAGTGCTAGACTGAATAAACAGCAGAGGCTTTCAAAGTGTTTTGTTACTCCTCAAAAGGACATGAACCCCAACACCCTGTTTTATTACTCCTCAGATGACCAAACCAGACCAAGTACATGCTTTTATAGAAGAAAATCCCAAATGAGCTGCAGAGCAGGTCATGAACAAGCCTTCTAATTGGATATCAATGATGTAATGACACTTATTACAGACACAGGTCTTGTCGTTCTTCACACTGTTTGCATATTTAATTTCTATTTCACAATTGCAAAAATATTCTTCAGAAATCACCACCTTTCTCAGGTGATTTGAGTTTTCAGTCCTTGGTGTTTTGCCTTCAGACACTCCCTAAACATCCCAGCAGTGCTCAGAAATGCCTAGTGTCTTCTATTTCTTTTTCATCCTTCTGAGCTTCTTGTGATATTCTCAATGTGTATGGGTCACTGCTTTTCCCTCAGATTCACTAAAAGAGTCAGACAAGGTCCCTACCCTCATGTAACTTATATTCCAGGGAAGAGAGACAGATGAAGAGAGAGCAAAATGATCTCAGTGAGTGATGCACGTTCTGAAGAATATCAAGAGAGCAAGGTCATAGAAAGTGAATTTGGACTAATCTTAGGTTACAAGGAGATTATTGGCATGAATTGAAAAGTTTACCCATGCACCTATCTGCAAAGTGAGTGTTCCAGGTAGAGGGAACAGCAAATGCCAGGCCCCCAGCAGCAGTGTACTTGGTGAGTTAGAGGAATAGCAGGAAGGCAAGTAAAGCTTCAGTGAAGTGAGCCAGGGGAGAGTGGGAGGAAGTTAGGAGTTTGAATTTTGTTACAAGTGGCACAGAAAGCCATTGGAGGGTTTTGAGCAACCAAGTTATAGGATCTGGTTTCTATTTCATAAACATTTCCTTTAGCTTCTGTGTAGAGTAGATTGTAGAGTTATGTTACAGATAACAGCGCCACTTTCACCTGCTTAAACAGAAAGGATGTGGAATTAGATGCTTACAAAGGTGCTACAAGAATCAGAAGAACATACTCTGTGTTAAATTTTCAGAACCATTTCCCACAATAATATCAAATAATTGGCATCATGAGGAAGCTGGAGATTCAGGAAGCCACGGCCCCCACAGCTGCCTCCAGAACCACATCTTCTCTGCTGAGATTATACAAATCTTGGCTCCAAGACCACACTGCCTCATTCTCTATCTAAATAAGGGGATACCCCATGACCTGCCTTTTGATGCCCACAAAACTAGGAACCACACCTTGGGATGTCTATTACTGCTCATGCAAAAAAAAGCAAAAACGTCCAAGACCATGCCCACTATAAAAAACCAGAAATCACAGAAACAAAAGCATGAACTTTTCTCCACTCACTTTTTGAATTACATGCAGATCCATCTGCTTGGAAGAGGCTAGGTTACCTGTAGAATCCAGACCAAGAGAAACTTCTGGGTATATAAACTTAGCTTTCCAACCTCTACCATTTAGTAAGGTATGGTATGATTAGGGTTGGAATGAGGTCAAGTGAGCTAATATGCGATATTTTTGACAGGAGACAATATCAGAAGTTGGGAAGCCGGTTAGGATCATCAAACTTTACATCAGAAACCAGGGATGCACTGTATGGTGACTAATATAATATAATAAAAAAAACATTAAAATAAAAAAAAGAAGCTATTATAGTGTTCCACCTCAAATTTTGGAGCATTGTGTTTTCATTTTCATTTCTCTTCGTGTATTTTTTAATTTCCTCTTTGATTTCTTCTTTGACCTATTGATTGTTATTAGCATGTTGTTTAGGCTTCATGTGGGCCTCCCCCTCTGTGTTCCCTGCAGTTTTTTCTTGCAATTGATTTCTGGTTTGTACCATTGTGGTTGGAAAACATGCTTGATATGATTTCAGTCTTCTTAAATTTATTGACTTGTTTGTGGCCTAACAAGTGATCCATCCTGAAGAATATTCCATGTGCACTTGAAAAGAATGTGTATTCTGCTACTTTTGGGTGAAATGTTCTGTATATTTAATCTGTTAGGACCATCTGGTGTAGTGTATTGTTCAAATCTCCATTTCATTATTGATTTTCTGTGTGGATGATCTATGCATTGATGTAAATGGGATGTTAAAGTCCCTTGGTATTATTATTATATTACTATCAATTTTTTCCCTTTGTATCTATTAACATTTGCTTTATGTATTTAGGTGCTCCAATGTTGCGTGCATAGATATTTACAATTGATATATCCTCTTGTTGGGTTGACCCCTTTATCATTATGTAATGCCCTTCTTTGTTCTTGATACAGTCTTTGTTTTAAAGTCTATTTTGCCTGATATTAGTATTGGTAACCAAGTTATTTTTTTCACTTCCATTTGCACAGTATATGTTTTTCCATCCCTTCACTTTCAGTCTGTATGTGCCTTTAGTTCTGAAGTGAGTCTCTTGTAGGCAGCATATTGATAGGTCTTGGATGCTTTATTCATTCAATCACCCTTTGTCCTTTTTTTTTTCCGCTTTCTATTCTTTTCAATTTTATTTATTTACTTCAATTTTTTATTTAAATTTTAGTTAACATATATGGTAAAATTCAGGTGTAGAATTTAGTGATTCATCGCTTACATATAACACACAGTGCTCGTCACAACAAGCGCCCAGCTTTTTTTAGCCCATTCCCCGCCCACACCCTCCATCAGCCCTCAGTTTGTTCTCTGTAGTTAAGAGTCTGTAATGGTTTGCTTCCCTCTCTCTTTTTTCCCCTTCCCCTATGTTCATATGTTTTGTTTCTTAAATTCCACATATGAGTGAAATTGTATGGTATTTGTCTTTATCTGACTGATGTATTTCACTTAGCATAATATACTCTAGCTCCATCCATGTCACTGCAAATAGCAAGATTTCATTCTTTTTTGATGGTTGAGTAATATTCTATTATATATATCTCACATCTTTTCTATCCATTCATCAGTCCATGGACACTTGGGCTCTTTCCATAATTTGGCTGTTAATTATGCTGCTATAAACATTGGGGTGCATGTGCCCCTTTGAATCAGTATTTTTGTGTCCTTTGGGTAAATACCTCATAGTGCAATTGCTGGGTCATAGACACCCTATGTCTTTTGCTTGGAGCATTTATTCCATTTATACGTAAAGTAATTATTGATAGGTATATATTTATTTCCATTTTGTTAATTGTTTCCTGTTATTTCTCTGTTTCATTCTCCTTTTCTTGCTCTCTTACCTGTGATTTGATTGTTTTCTTTAGTATTATGCTTAAATTCCTTTCTCTTAATTTTTTGTCTATCTATTAAAGGTTTCTGATTTGTGGTTAACCTTGGGTTCATATATAACACCTTATTTGTATAGCAGTCTATATTAAGTTGATGTTAGCTTAAGTCTGAACACATTCTAGAAGCACTATATTTTTACTCCCCCCACCACACTTTACGTACAAGAGGTCATATTTTACATCTTTTTATTTTGTGTATTCCTTGACTAATTTTCATAGATATAATTGATTTTACTACTTTTGTGATTTAATCTCCATGCTCGTTTTATAAGTAATCTACTACTTTTACTATATGTTTTCTTTAACCCATGAAATTTGTTCCTTTCTTACTTTCTTACTTCCAATTATGGTCTTTTCTTTCCACTTAAAGAATTCCCTTTCACATCTTGCTAAGTTGGTTTAGTCGTGATGAACTCCTTTAATTTTTGTTTGTCTAAGAACTCTTTTCTTTCCTTCTATTCTGAATGATAACCTTTCTGGGTAGTATATTCTTGGTTGTAGGATTTTTCCTTTCAACACTGAATATATTGTGCCAATTCCTTCTAGCCATCAACGTTTCTGATGAAAAATCAGCTGACAGTCTTATAAGGTTTCCCTTGTATGTAATTTTTCTTTTCTCTGGCTGCTTTTAAAAATTTTTCCTTATCATTACTTTTTGCTATTTTAATTATGTTTCTTGGTGTGGACCTCCTTGGGTTCATCTTGTTAGGGGCTCTCTATGCTCCTTGCAAGTGGGTGTTTGGGGATGTCTTCCCCAGATTAACAAAGTTTTCAGCTATTATTTCTTCAAATAAGTTTTCTGCCACCTTCACTCTCTTCTGTCTGGAATCCCTATAATGCAAATGTTATTATGCTTGATGGTGTCACACTAGATGATGCCTCTTCATCTATTTTCACTTTGTATTGTTCTCTTTTTCTTTTTGCTGTTCAGCTTGGTTGCTTTCCATTATCTTGTCTTCCACACTGTTGATCTGTTTGTCTGCATCCTCTAATCTGTTGTTGATTCCCTCTAATGTATTTTTCATTTCAGTTATTGAATTCTTCACTTCTGACTGGTTCTTTTCTTATATTTATATTTTTTTATGTTTTCTATCTCTTTGTTAAAGGTCTCACTGAGTTCATTCACTCTTTTCTCAAGTCCAGTCTTTATGACCATTACTTTGAATTCTTTATCAGGCATATTGCTTATCTCCATTTTATTTATTTAGCTGGTTTACTGTGATTTTTGTCTTGTTCTTTCATTTGGGCCAAATTCTTCTGTCTCCTCATTTTGTTTAACTATCTGTGTTTATTTCTATGTATTAGGTAGGTCAGCTACATCTTCTGGTCTTGAAAGTAGTGGCCTTGTATAGAAGAGGTCCTTGGTTACCTTGTGCAATCCCCCTTGGTCAGCAGATCCAGGACCTCAAGGGGTATCTCCTACATGGGTTGTGTGTCCTCCTGTTGTGGCAGAGTCACCAGTGCACTCAGCTCAGCCAATTATAATGGCCCATTTTGTCTGTTTTGGACACACTGGGAAGGGTTTGCTCCCCACACTGTTGAGAGGCCTGGCTATGTTTGCTGAAGGCTCATTGGTGGGTGGGGCTGGCAGTCAGCCTAGCAGCCTGCAATTAGCCTCTCATGCCACAATTACAGACACACTGAAGGACAAAGAAGCCTCCTGAAAAGATGATGATAATTTGGACCATAGTGGAAAGGGTAAAGGTTTTGAAAAATGGTTGGATTTAATATTTTACTCTGAAGATAGGACTTGTTTGTAGATTGGGGCAGTGTTGGTAAAAAGATATAAAAGAGTAAACATTAAGACTTCCAACCACTCCTGTCCCAGCCACCCTTGAGGATTTTCCCTGAACCATTAAGCCCGGTTTAGGAGACCCTCTTATGCATATCACAACAACACACTATATCAGAATCTCTTCTTTTATCATCTACATTTATACCAAATTTTCCCTTCCCCAGGAGCAGAGCATTGTGCATGGCACAGTGCCTGGCACATTGTATAATCTCAATAAACATCATTCTGAGAATGGATGAAAAAGACGAGCAAACTAATTCTTGAAATGCACAAACACCCAAAACTGACTCAAGAATAAACAGAAAATCTAAATAGACCTATAACAAGTAAAGATATTGAATCAGTAATCAAAAACATCCCAACAAAGAAAAGCCCAGGACCAATTGGCTTGACTAGGGAATTCTACCAAACATTTAAAGAATTAACACCAATCATTCTCAAACTCCAATAAAATAGAAAAGTAGGGAGCACTTTCTAACTCATTCTATGAGGTCAGCATTACCCTGATACCAATGCCTGACAAGAAAAGAAAACCACAGGCCACTATCCTTTATAAACATAGATGCAAAAATCTTCAGCAAAATACTAGCAAAGTGAATCCAGCAGCACATTTTTTTAAAAAAAAGTGTATCTCCTGACCATGTGGAATTTATTCCAGGAATTCAAGGGTGCTGATTGTTGAATAAGTTAAGTGGAGATTTACCATATAACCCAGCACTTCCACATCTCAATGTATACCCTAAAGAATTAAAAAGAAATGTTTTCACAAGGTGTATACAAGGTGAAGACTTATACATGAATGTTCATAGCAGCAATTTTCACACTAACCAAATGGTGGACACCACCCAAATGTCCATCAACTGATGAATGGATAAACAAAATAGAGTATATCTGTACAATGGAATATTATCCAGCCTTGAAAAGGAATGAGATACTGTTCTACGCTACAATATGGATAAATCTTGAAAACATTATACTAAGCAAAGGAATCTAGTCACAAAAGGTCACATATTGTATGATTCTGTTTAGATGAAATGTCCAGAATAGACAAATCCATAGATTCAGAAAGCAGTTTAGTGATTGACAAGGCTGGGGGGAAATAAGGGATAATGGGAATGGCTGTTATGGTTGGTTATAGGGTCTTCTTCAGTAGTGATGAAAATGTTTTGTAACTAGATGGATGATTACACAACACTGTGAATATACTAAAATCCATTGAATTGTACACTTTAAAAGAGTGTGGTGTGTCAATTATATCTTAATAAAGCCACTATTTTAAAAAGAAAGAAAGAAAGGAAGAAAGGAAGAAAAAAAGAAAGAAGAAAGAAAGAAAGAAAGAAAGAAAGAAAGAAAGAAAGAAAGAAAGAAAGAAAGAAGTGAAGGAATACCATATCACCTTGAATCTACCCGTTCAGTGGCCTGGTGAGTCCCTCTCTATTAAGGGGCCTTTATGACTTCTCATTCATTGCCTGTGTTGCTGGATGGGGCTACATCTTTCAGCATGCATTGTAAAATCCTTTGGGTAGTCAGAAACTGGAATTCAACTTCAAGTGAGAAACACGTGATCAGGCTTACTTGAGCCAAAAACACTATGTTGGGCTGAATGTCCCCTTTTCTCCCCAGAGGAATGTATGGTCTCTTTAAATACACTATACCTCTTAATGCTAAACCAGAAACATGAAGAAATTCTATATTTTGGCATTGTGCATCATTACAAAACAGAACCATGTCTACATATCTGAGATGAAGCTGCTGACATCAAGATATAAATGCCAAAGCCACTGCTATAGAAACTGCCCTGAAAGTGCTTCTAGAATGTAAAGGGGATGCATCAATTAGTCCAACATGGACTCAAAGCTTTGAACACAATCATATTTGAAACATCTAAATTATACAATGACAATAAAACATCAAGTGAAATTCCAGTGTAAGATGAATGTCATGTGACAGGTTTTTGACAAACCTACTGGATACACCAGCAACTGTGTGCCAGGTCCCCCAATGAAAGCCTGTCATGAGCGGTCAGCAGTTTCATAAATTGCCAAATTAAGAAGGTAATTAGTAGTTTAAAAATGAAGCTTGATTTATTCATTCATAAGCTTAGCAATTTATTCCTTGAGGTTCTAAATTCTTCCCGGAGCCTGGTCTATGTAGGAAAATGCCTTTTATTATCTCCTGAGCTCCAGGAGCTTTAGGCTGGGACAGACACATTTGGGGCACATCATAGGAGCTGGCTCCCCCTGACCTGCATTCTGTAACCCTTCTATACATCTGCTTCTGTCCCTTATGAAAGTCACACAGACCATCTCAAGAACTATGGATAAGGTCAGCCTGCTCTCAATGACCCACATTTCTTCTTCCCTTTCATCCCACTTGTCCTACTGGTTGGCCAACAAATGGCTAGCTAATTCCAGAAGATCTTATATTGCTTGTGACTTGAATATATGCTCCACAATTCTTTTAGATATTTTCGAACCTAATAATTCATTTTACCCTATGAGGCAGTCCTATTATCTCACTTTGAGATGAGGAAACTGAGATACAGAGAAGTTAAGTAACTTGCTTAAGGTCACACAGCTAGTGAGCGTCAGAGCTGAGATTCAAACCCAAGCAGTCTGGCTTCAGAGCCCAAGATCTGACTTCCATCATATCTTTTCCACTTCTGGCTGAAAAACAGTACCTGGCTTACAGGGCTGTTGTAAGGACTAAATTATTATCATTAGCCCTCTGGAGTAGGGTGGACGTGTTCTGTCAAGTGGGCTGGGATTGGGAGTACATTTAGCAAATTAAGTTCCAGACATAGTTTAGAACAAGAATTTCCATTCCTAAGTGAACATAAAGTGAAGTTCTGCATAAACATAGCTCCATAATAATGCATGTCATTGGAAAGAATCTCTCTTAACATATTTACATGTAATAGAACACAAGAAGGGTCACTTTGACTTCATTTCCAAAGCTTCATTTCCAAAGACTCCTAAGTAGCATCTACAGATTCACAGAAAAGCTTTCAGGGACTTAATAACATGTGGAATAAGGTTATGCACTTGAATATGTGCACAACCTGTTCTGAAAGCCTTTTGTCCCACTCTAGTGGTGTTGATGTTAGCAAGCATATCCTTGGTATTTGTTCATCCACTAAGACATGTTGGCTCTTCATGCTCCATCTCAACTTAATAGGCTCCACGTAGGAGGAGCAAGTCTAGAGGAACCAATTCAGTATAATGGGCAATGTTCCCATAAACAACATCAGGAGCATGAGAGCCATCAGAAGAACTGAAGTGGGTTCTTATCATCATGTTTTATGGAAATTCATGCCACCAAAATAAATGCTATACTCACCTCTGGGTTCTATGTTCTGTAAATGCAAGGGATTAAATGAATGCAATATGTCCACATTCTGAAGAGCAAACTAGAGAATGGCTCAATTCTTAAAAACCCCATAATCCCCAAGAACAAACCAAAAGGCTTAAGCCAGGCAAGCTCAAAAGCTGAGAAATAAATCAAATAAATAGTTTAAGCAAACTTTCCCTTGGGTTTGGCATTTCTAAAAGAGAGAAATGGGTGCTGGGGGAGCAAATGTGGCTCCTTGTTGATTAAGAATGCTTACACAACATTCAGTGGAATCCATCATATATAGCCTGCACTGCTGTTGTTTTTTCACTCAGATTTCTACATTGTCAATTAGTACCTAAAATGACTTATGTAATTTGTGCTTTTAGGATGTCAGGTGTTAAAATTACTTTTCAGTACACCCACACAAATTATGATTGGGTTTATTTGTTAAATGAGGTAAGAATTCAGTGGAGAAATCATGGTGGGCAAAAAGAATCTGTTTTTAAAATGAGAAGAGATACTGAGGGAATGTAGCTAATGAGAGAAATGAAGCTTACAGACTTTTAAGGGAAATAAGCCATGCACACACAGAGCTCTAATCAAAGACACTACCTGATCAGGGCATGCAGTCAGAACCCTCACAGATGGTTTTGGGGAGAAGGGTATATAATCTCTATTTTAAAAAATAGATTGGATTTGGGAGAAGATGTAGATAGCAAACTGAATATCCACTAAAAGGAAGTTGTTCAGAGAAAGGCCAGTAGCCCCTTTGGATGAGAGCTGGGTATGCATGACAGGAAGGAGAGGGAAGAGAGAGCTAGAAGGGCAGGTTGGACTCAGATGGTAAATAGTCTGAATGCAGTATGGATTAAAGAGAAATCTAACACCAAAGGGAAAACCAATTAGAAGACTATTGCAAAAGAGTCCAAGTCAAGCATGAAGGCCAGAACTGGAGGCACGAGAGTAGTCGTGTGAGGAGAACACAGTGGGGAGAAGCATCATGGAGATAGCTTTGAAGTCAAGTTGAAAAAGATATGATGAGTCACACAGAAAAGCCAAGATAATCAAGAAACAATCTCCCTGAACCAGCTCCTAAAATCTTCTCATAAAACAGGAGTCAGTTATGATAAAACTGCAGAAGAATAAATGAAAGATTAGTATGAAAGCCCCAGTTGACTGAGTCCAGGAGTAAAATGAACAAGCAGTCACTTTAGGGGCTTATTTGATTATGGAAGAAAATGTAATGGTAAGGCAATACACCAGGTGTGTAGCAGCGAGCAACACAGCTGGCAATGTACTCTCAAATTTGAGACAGTACTGGTACCCCCCTGAACACTGCTGCATACACACAGGCCCTTGGATGGCACATACTCTCACCCTTAGGACAATTTCTCAAAAAGACCCCATCTGGGCATGAGCACTCTATTATTAGCAGAGTGGGTCTCAGTAACTACCTTTGTGTCTGCATTTCTATTGCTTGGGATTCTTAGAATGATAAAACTCAAGACTGGAAAGGACCTCAATTCTCAGCTCACCCAACCATTAATATTCTTTCCATAATATTCCCACAAAGTGGTCATGTAGTCTGCCCTTGAACATCTCCAGAAGGGAACTCATTTCATCTTTGATTGTCCTAGATATTGTTTCTCTTTTATCTACTCTTCCATAACAATTACTGTGTCAGTAACTGCTCTAGGAGCTTTACCATCTTGAGGTACAGTTAGAGACACAAATCTACTGGATCCCTTTCATCAAATAAGACCACATTTCAAAGTCTGACTCCTCAACATGTGGCCCTTAGGCTTCTGCAATCTCAGGTGTCAGTTTTGAGCCTTCTAACCAATAAATATGATGGCCCCTTTTAAGCCCTCATCCTCCATGAGCCCCAACTTTGGGAAATTTTCTCCTTCCTTCATTTCTAGGATGCTTCATTCAGCAGATGACTTTTGAGTGCTCACTCTAAGGCAGACCCTGGACTGAGTTCTAAGCAGCCACAAGATGAATAAGAAACATTCCCCAGACTGCAGGAGCTCTCAGTCAATCATGGAAGAAAGATGAGAGGCAATAAGACAATACAGGACTGTTGAAGGTGCCCTTGGAGCATGAAGGAAGGAAAAAAAAGCTTCATAACAGCTGGGCTGAAGGATGAGTAAGAAGGCAGATTACAGAGAAGGGGGATATCATTTATTCAAATCAACATATCACTTACACATTTAACAGTCAAAGCAAAATTGTGATGCTTAAAACCTTTAACTTCTTCTTCCCAGAGTCTTACACAGCTCTGTAAATGGTAAGTCCATTATCCCAACTGCTCAGGCCAAAACTCTTAGAGTCTTATTTTATTCCCTCTTTCTTTCATATTTTACATCCAATCTGTGAGGCAATTTTTTTGGTTCTACCTCAAAAAGATATCCAGAATCTCACCACTTGCACTGCTACTACCCTGGTCTGAGCCCATCATCTGCTACCTGGGTTATTGCAGTAGCTTCGCAACTGACTTTCCTGCTTCTGTCCTTTTCCTCCACGGTCTATTCTCTACACAGCGGTTAGAGTGATCCTTCTAAAATATAAGTATAATCATATCACTTCTGTGTGCAAAATCCACCATCGGCTTTCCAGCTCACTCCATGAAGTCAAAGTTCTTACAATGGTTTACAAGACCCTACATGAACTGTCCTCCCTGTTTCCACTCTGACCTCATCTCCTATTCATCTCCTCGTAGCTCATTCTCTTACAGCCTCGCTGGGCCTCCTTGTTCTTCTTGGAATACACAAAGCATGCTTCCACCTTCAGGCCTTTCCCCTTGCTGTCCCCTCTTCTAGTATCCTCTTTCCCCACAATCTCCTCTTTCAGGTCTTTTTGTTCAAGTGCTACCTTAAAAATGAGTCCTTCCGTGATCCAATTATTTTAAATGACATCTTCATCCTCCGACCACCACCATCCCATTCACCCAGCATTCTCTACTTCAATTCTCCGATTTATCTTTCTCTGTTGCTCTTATCATCATCAAACAGACAAAATATTTTCCTCATTTCACTTGTGTGTTGTCTGCCTTCCCTTTCTAGAATGTACATCATGTTACATGATGGCAGGGATTTTTTACTGTTTTTTTGTTTTTCCTGTTGTTATATCCCAGTTCTCAGATAAGTACCTGACATATAATAGGTACTCAATAAATAGCTGATAAATAAATAAATGAATATTGGGATGAAGAGATAGAAGGAAATGGCATAGCCGACTTCTAGGTCACAATCAGGTCACAACAGAATATCAATTCGCAGAGATTAAGGATACTCAAAAAGGACCGTATTTGCAGAGGACTAGAATGATTTTGGAATATTTTGGATTCAAGGAACCTATGAAACATACAGAAAGAATTGCCCATGGGCCTTTATAATAATGGTATAGGTGTTGGGAGGAGTGCAGGACAGAGAATGTATTCATAAAGATAGGCTAGGTTTTACTGAAATAATAAAGTCCCCAAATTTCAATAATTTAGCATAACAAAGCTTGATTTCCAACTCATACAATCAGTTCCAAGTCATCAGCTTTCTCTTCCACCTGAGGACTCAGGGTCTCAGTTCCCTCCATCTTTGATATCACCACTTCAACATCTGGCTTTTAGCATCACTAGGGCAAGGGAAGAGAGAGCTAATGGATCATACACTGGCTCTTAAATGTTTGCATTTTATTATCTAGAACTAGTCACACAACCCAACCAAATGAAAGGGAGCTGGGGAATGCAGGTGGCATCTGGAATACTTGGTAAGCACTGCCGACTCTGTCTCAGAGATCATGGAGAAAAGGGCTGTTTTGAGCAATTTGGGGAAGTATAAGAGTTGCTGATGGATGAAATGTCTTATGAATTAGCGCTGTTACCACAAATGTAGATTATATGGCGATTGTAAGACTATCTAGAAGAAAATGCCCTGCTCTGATAGAATGTAACCTGAAAGAGGAGCAGAAAGAATATGGTAAGGACACAAGTATGCAATAATTGGGAGCCAAAGGTGGAGGGGTGGAAACGATGGAACTGTAAAGGAACTGAGAGGACTGGTGCAGGACTAGTGCAGGCCCTCTGACACCCAGGAGGGCTCTGGGAGTCACATTTAAGAGAGGAGCCCTTCTCAATAGGGGCACCTTATACAGCCACACAGGCTGCACCATGCACAACTCCAGGAGCTACCCATTCACCATTTGTATAGGATCCCAGCTTTGCATCCTCTGGGAACAGGAGCAGAGGTGCCCAAGGCCAGCTATCAGCAGCCCCTTTCAGCGGCAAAGGAGCTAGTGGCAGCTAGAATCCAGTATAGAAGTAGAGGCACCCACTTGTGCATTAAAACTTCTTTCAGAAGAATCTCTGCCCCCTGTGCTTACCCCACTCTGTTTCACTGAGCTTCTGAAGAAATTCTTTTGTAAATGTCAGCCTGCCTCATCTGGATTCAGGGAAACAATTAGATAAATACAAAGGTTGGTCCACAATTAGACTGAGAACTAAGGACCCCTAGTGGCTAGCGGTGGTAATTACATCAGCCCTTCCATGAGAAAGCTGGTGGGGTTGAGGAAGTGAGGTGAAGCCCCAGGGCTAGGGAGTTGGGAAGGACAGGGATTCCCCTCTGTCTATATTGCTCCACTAACAAGTAGGCATTATTACTACCCCATATTTCAGATGAGCGAACTGAAATTCAGAGGCAGTGGCACACGTTTAGGTAGCTCATGATGGCGTTTTAATCTAGATCTTCAGATTTATAGTCAAATGCCCTTTTAGCACACTATGCTACAACCAGTTCCCGAGGAAAAAAACTTAGAGTTAGTGGAGCATTCTCCGTATTCCTTCCTTTCAATGCTAAGATGCTATATATTAAAAAGCAGGTTTCTGTATACTTTGGGGGGAAAGCTGTAACATACACAAATTGTGAATGCCCAACAAAAGTGAAGAAACCCTAAAAACCCAGAATCAAAGTTCCAGAAACTCCTCTCTCAATGACATTTGGTCAAAATTGGTGTTCACATATTGCATGCCACAAATGAAGGTAGGTTTACATCTTTGCTGTTGGACAACTTTCTGATTGACTTGGGTTAGACAATACAGAAAACTTTCCTGCCCTCCAAATATTTTCTCTTGGAGAAACAGCTTTCTAGGATGGGGGGATCCAGAGGGAATATAAAAAAGGTCCTTTAAGTAGAAGAAATGCATGAAGGAATTTGAGCAAAAACACTCGAAATTCCTCTTAGAAGCCATCATAGACAGATATTTTCAACTTAGGTAGATGCCAGGGAATTTCCAAGGTACAGGAGACCGCATAAACTCTGATGTTCCTATCTGGCCATCCCTGACAGGCATCCATTCAGTCAGTCTTTGTATGAAAAGCTCTGGTTACAGGTCAGGAGTTCACTCTCTCAGAATACAGTCCATTGCATTGTTAGTTCTGTTTGTTACAAATATAAAGTCCTGCAGGAATTTAACTACAGTCCAGCATTAGATAGCCCAGTGAGTAAGTACACATGTTTAAGCCTGGAGGGTGTATTAAGATATCCTGAAAAGCACAAAATTATTTATTTTATAAACATTTCCTTAGAATGAAGGTTTGGGAAAGAGTAAGCAAAAGGAAACCTTTCTACGAAGATTCACTTTTTTATGCTCAGTCTTAGAAAGCCTTATAGCACATTTTTCCAGGCTCAAAAATCAGCTGCAGCTAGCATTTCAGACCCGTAGAGAAATTTGCCTCTTTCATGGCCCATGAGATGAGAAAGACATAGGAAGATGGCCTTCCAAGCATGACACCTGGGAAGGGTTCCCACAAGTCAGGTTGTTCTAAGTAATCCAGTTTTTAAAAACACATTTTTTTGATTGAGAATGAAATGAATAATACCTTTATTAAATTGTCTTTCATGGAAAATTTGAGTAAAAGAAATTCTAAAAACCAAGGTCTATCTCCCATGCCCCTGTCTCAATGTCTCCTGCTTGTGCCCTTGATTAGGACCTCATTATCTCTAACTTTGATGATTATTGTAGTTTCCTTTGTCTCTGATATTCTGCACTAGTAGAATTATTATTTATTCTATGTAGGATCCATTGGGCTTCTTAAACTTGTGGATTCAAAGTTTTAGCCATCATTTTCTTCCCCATTTCTCTCTTTTCTCCTTCTGAGACGTCAATTAAATATATGTCAGTCTTCTCACTATATTCTTTATATCTCTTACCCATCTTTTTCTTTTTTCCATATAATTTATTTCCCCAAACAGAAACAGGGACAATATCTTTTGACCTATCTTTCAATTCAATAATTCTCTCTTCAGTTGTGTTTCACCAGGGGTTACTACTTGTCCAAGGCCACTTTAATTTAAGTTCAGGGCTTGAGATTCCCGGGACCACCTAAGTGGTGGGTATCTAGGCTGCAAGTCCTTGCAAGGGCCGGTTCCTTTTGGTTCACCATTATCTTGAAGGCTTATCAAATCTCTCACTTGTTTGGGCCTTGAACTTCAACTTTTGTCCCCTTTTTTCATGAGGTCACCAAAACCAGAGCTAAGTTTCATAACTCTCTTCTGATTAATTAAACGCCCTCACAGCAAAAATGGCTTCTAGTGCTTGACTTAGTTCTCTGGATTCTTGTCTTCTTCTACATTGTAGTCTCACAGTTTTGTGAGGTTGTTTGTTGGGTTTTTTTTTTCAGCTTTACTGAGATATTATTGACATATATGTAAATTTAAAGCGTACGACATGATGATTTGATACACATATATATTGTGAAATTATTACCATAATAAGTTTAGTTAACATCTCTATCCCCTCACATAATTACTTTTCTTTGTGTGGTGCTAATGTTTAAGATCTTCCAAATATATGATACATTATTGTTAATGATAGTCACCATGCTGTACATTAGATTCCCAGAATTTATTCATCTTATGGCTGGAAGATTGTATCCTTTGGCCAAACTCTCCCCATTTCCCCCAAACCCAGCCCCTGGAAACCACCATTCTGTTCTCTATTTCTTTGAGTTCAGCTTTTTTAGATTCCACATGTGAGAACATATGATATTTGTTTTTTTCTGTCTGACTTATTTCACATAGCATAATGCCCTCAAGGTCCATTCATGTTGTTGTGAATGACAAGATTTTCTTCTTTTTATGGTTGAATATATTCCATTGTGTGTGTGTGTGTGTGTGTGTGTGTGTGTACCACCTCTTCTTTATGCATTCATCTACTGATAAACACTTATGTTGCTTCTATGTCTTGGCTATTGTAAATAATGTTGCAATGAACACAAAAATACTGATATGTCTTTGAAATCCTGATTTTAATTTTCTTCAAATATATATCCAGAATCAGGATTACTGAATTATATGGTAGTTCTGATTTTAATTTTTTTGAGGAAACTCCATGCTGTTTTCCATGGCGGCTGCACCAAGGTACACTCCCACCAAGAATGCACAAGGGTTCTTTTTTCTCTACAGCCTCATCAACATTTGTTATCGCTTGTCTTTTTGATATTAGCCATTCTGACAGGTGTGAGGTAATACCTCATTGTAGTTTTGATTTGCATTTCCCTGTTGATGTGTAATGTTGAGCACCTTTTCATGTATCTCTTGGCCATCTGTATCTCTTGGGAAAATATTTATTTAATTCTTCTACCCATTGTCTAGTTGGATTGTTTGTGATTGTTTTTTTGTTTTTTATTTATTTTGGGGGAGGGGTTTGGGTTTGGGTTTTGTTTTGCTTTGTTCTGCTATTGAATTGTATGAGTTCCTTATATATTTCAGAAATTAACCCCTTATCAGATGTGTAGTTTGCAAATATTTTTCTCCCATTCTGTAGGTTGCCTTTTTATCTTGCTTATTGTTTCTTTGCTGTGAAGAAACTTTTTAGTTTGATATAGTCCCACTTGTTGATTTTTGCTTTTGTTGCTTGTAATTTTGGTGTCATATGCAAAAAATAGTTGCCAAGACCAATGCCAAAGAGCTTTTTCTCTGTGTTTTCTACTTGTAGTTTTACTGTTTCAGGTATTACATTTAAGTCTTTAATTCATTTCAAGTTATCAGTGGTGTAAAATGGGATACAATTTCATCTTTCTGAATGTGGTTATACAGTTTTCCCAACACCATTTATTGACGAAACCATCCCTTCCCATTAAGTCTTCTTAGCTTTCTTGTCACATATTAGTTGACCATATATGCAAGAGCATTTCTTTGGGCTTTCAATTCTGTTCCACTGGTGTATGTATCTATTTCTAATGCCAGGATTACTGTTTCAATTACTATAGCTTTGTACTAAAGTTTAAAAATCAGGAATTATGATGCCTCCAGTTTTGTTCTTTCTCAGGATTGCTTTAACTATTTGCGGTCTTTTGTGGTTCTGTATGAATGTCAGGATTTTTTTATTTCTGTGAAAAATGCCATTGGAATTTTGGTAGGATGAGCCTCATTATTTTTAGCTTTTTCTTCCTATGCTTCATTCAGTTTATTTACTTGTCTTCACTGGGACAGTTAATCTAAATCACCTAGACTGACATTACAAGAAGCAGAGATATACAATACCTGCCTAACTGATTTCATTGCCCTCAATCTCTCTTTCTTCCAGTTCCTCCTTTACAAAGTAACCGTGATTATTCCAAGATACCACTCTGATTGAGTCATTCCTTTGCACAAACCCTTCAAAAGCTTAATGTTGATTCTAAAATAAAAATCAAATTTCTGTTTATACAATTAGATCCAAATCTCTCTTTCTTGCCTCATTTATTTACTGTACACTGAGTGGGTGGTACTCGCTAGGGCAGGTTCTGCCTAATCTCTTGCTTGTTACCTCTCTTACCACTTGTCTTACTCCAAACTTACCTACACTCCAGTCGAACTGGAACATTCACTGTCATGTGGCAGACCTGGATCCAGAACAGAGATGGTCTAACTAACTTTTCCCCATCTCCCTCTCCTGCCCCCTCTGAGCCTGCCCCCCTCATGTGCACCGGGTGCTCGTGCTCTCTCTCTCTGTAATTAATTAATGAATTAATTAAAATCTTTTTAAAAAAAGAAATTTCAACCAAGCATTACCTCTAGGGAGAGCAGAAGTGGGGGGAAGACACCCCCCCCCCGGGATGTAAGGTCTGGAAGTGAATTCATCATCATCTTGAATTTTTTGTCAATCTTCATAGTCACAGGGCCACCTAGGAACAATACTTCAAGCTTCAGGTTTGTTTTCCATGAAAAATGAGAGACGAGGGATTGCCTGTGAAATTTGATCACAGGGTGCCAGGAACATCCTGCATCTAAATAAATCTACTCCCACCTGCTGGCGATCGGCTGAACATCCAGTCAAAGTTGAATCACACCAAAAAACAAAACAACATTCTGGAAGCAGGCAAACCTGGAAACAGGGATTCTAGTTTGGGCCTCTACTGTTATGTGACTTCAGGCCAATCCCCCTTCCTTCTCTGGGTCTCGGTTTTCCTATATTAAAACCCAGATGTTTGGACAAAATGACCTAGAATGACCCTTCCATGTTTATCAAGCAAGGATTTTCTCTAGAAGGATGCCTGGGTGAGCAGGGATGATGGGGACATAACTAACAACAGTAGGAGTGGGTTCAGTTCTGTATGTGATAGTGACATATGGATCCTACCATCTTTTTTTATTTCTGCACCTATGTGGAAAGGAGAGCATTTGCTGCAACGGCAAGGGAAAGGGGGCAAAGAGATGGGAAAGGAAGGTGTGAGGGTGTTCTGCTCTTAAAAGAAGGCAGGGAACTATGATACACATTTTTTTAAAGTTTGGTTCTAAACTGGTTAAGAAAGCTGCAGGAAACACTCAGCTCATCAGGCAACTGAAGCTTTGCTGGGCACAAGCAGTTCCAACTCACCTCACCAAATACTGAGGGAAAGTGGAAGAGGGCTGTATTTCTGTATGAATGTTCTAGCTAGCCAAGAGTGACCCTGAAATTAATTTTCGTTGCAACCCTTCTCAATGGCATGCCTTAGGGGGTTTGGTGTTAGTAAAAGTGACTGAGGTCTATTTGCTGATGGCCCATCTGGCCCATGGGCTCAAAGGCCCTCTTTTTGAACTTCTTTTGTCATGTATCAAAGGTGGGAAACACCGAGGGGATTGAGTGAAGGAATTTCCTTAACCTCTGACATCCTTTTGTTTCACAGGACAGTATGCAAGGTAGTGGGAAGATAAGAGCCCTCTAGTCAAAATGCCAGGCTTTTCCACAGGATGGGGCCAGAATGCCAAAGCACAGCAGTGGACGGCTTGTCAAAGGCTAACTCCCTTGAACATCTGAAACACTGGGCTTTGCTTTCTTTCCCCTTCAAGATGTGAGCCCTAAACCCTCACTCCAACTCTGCATGCCCTGGCTGTGGAACAGAGTCACATCTCAGAGTGATCCTGATTGGTGACTCCTTCCAGTTCCCTGAGCTTTGTCCTGGGGACCTAAAATTGGGGCCAAGAGCACTCTGAGAAAATAGTCTTTAAAAAAAAGTTGGACTATTGGAATCCAATTTCCAGTCTGATGGAGGGCACTCCTGCTTGGCCAGAAGTCTCATAAAACCCACTGGTGATCCCCCACCTCTCCACCCAGAGGCAAAGCATGTGGGATTACTGGTGGGTCAAGGGTTTGGGAATGAGCAGCAGTCAGATACGTTCTGATTTCCAAATGTGTCCATCTCTTTCAGAATGCAGATTCAGCCAGGGCATTCAAATCACCTCACTCCTGTCACCACAAAAAACAAAAACCAAACAACAAAAATCATCCCAAAGTCTTGGGCACAAGCTATTCCAAGAGAAACGCACATTTCGCATTTTTTCAGAGAGGAAGAGGAGGACCCACTGGGTGCCCAAAGGCGCGGATTGGTGCCCCGCCCCCAGCAGCCAGATTTCCCCCCCTCCACCCCCCAACCCAACCCCGGCCCGGCCCCGCCCCTGCCAGTGTCTGTAGCTGGTCGGGGGAGGACTGCAGAGGCCTGAAGGGGCGGGGGGCCGCGCGGCGCGCAGGCTGCGGGCGGAGGCTGCAGCGCGCGCCTTTTTGTGCGGCTCCTGGCCCCTGCTGGATTGGTTCGGTCAGCGTTGCCGTCGGAGTGGGCGGAGCGAGACGGGCGCAGGGCTTGGAGTCCAGTCGCAGCCAGGAGCGGTCGCAGACGGAGCGCACTTCGCAGCTACAGGCGGCTCTTTGGGGCCCCTGCGTCGGACAGAGCTGCTGGGGGGCTGCTCCTCTTGGGCTCTGGGCTCCAGCTCGACCCCCGCATTCCCTGCTTCCCATACCCTCGCTACTGTCTCATTAGAGACTCCTAGCGACCCCCCAGCTCCCTCTCGCCCCGCACTGCCTCCACCCCATCCCTTTCCCCGGCTGCAAACTGCCGTCTCTCGCGCCTTCTAGCCCGGAGCTCTGTGGCCATGGGTATCAGAGGGATGCTGCGAGCCGCCGTGCTCTTGCTACTCATCAGGACTTGGCTCGCGGAGGGCAACGACCCCAGTCCTACCCCAAAATTCCACTTGGAGCTCTCCCCCACCGTGCCCGAAGTCATCTTGAACCTCTTCAACTGGTAAGCCGGTACCGCCAGCCTGGGCATGGCGGCGACAGGGACCCGCGGGCGGCCTCGGGCCTCTTGGACGGAGCGGGCTGGGGTAACTTGAACCCGGTTCGCCGAGCCCGGGCACTTGGGTCCTGCCTGCCGGTCCCTGAAGGGGGATGGGGTGGGAGTGGGGGCGGCAGATTGAAGTAGAGCTCTGTGCTTCAACCCACCTGTTACCGCGGCGCCCCATAGAGCCCCGCGTGCGCCCAAACTGCAGTCCCGGCGGTGGGGGGAGGACGGTGCCCTCACTCCAGGGTCTGCCATCTACCCCCCTGACCAAGGCCCTGGGCAGGTTTTCCCAGTCATATCGATTGGCACCTGTGGGATTGGGGTGGTGGCAGTACAGGGTGATGGACAACTCACAAAACATAGACAGTATAAAGACACCTGTTTGAGTCAGGATTTTAGTCTGTTCCCTGAAGCGCGTGCGTATGTTTGTGTGTGTGTGGAGCGGTGAGAGACCTTTTCCAACGCCGCAGATAGAAATTATTGACTCAACCTCATCGGAGCCCAGATAGTGCGATCAGCGGCTGCATAACCTTATAAATGTGTGGCCTGAGATGGGTGTGCTTTTGTATTTACTCATGTGAAAACATTTGAAGATTCAAGGGGTTTTTTTCTGTGTTTGATTTCAAGTTTGGGTCTGCAAATATCTGAAGAGATGTTAAACAATCAGACTTTACATGTAGATCACAAAAAAAAAATGTGTATTTGCAGGAGCCACGGATCCTGAGTGCTGTCATATGGGTAATGTGTGGCACTAAACAGGCGGGAATGCGTTGCTTTAATTTGGGAATAATACATATGTACATTTTGGAATGATGCAAAATGAAATTTTGTCATTAAAGATGATTAGAAATAATTTTTAAACAACAAACCAGAAATGAACATGTATTCAGAAAAAAGTGTGTGGGGGGGTATAGTCTGGCAAGGTTCCAGCAGACAGCCCTGCAATGTCCTCCACCCGACATACCAGACTGCGCTAGTGAACGAACTCTCTCTCTCTTTCTCTCTCTCTCTCTCTCTCTCACACACACACACACACACACACACACACACACACACGCACTGTGATTTGCAGGGACTGGTGTTCGTTCCCTGGTCAATGCGTCAAAGATCCTAAGAGTCATAGTGAAGCCCAGGGCCTGTTCTTCACAAACCCCTTTTGGGGAAAAGAGCCCCACTGAATGTCTAGGTGAACTGGATGAGCTTCAGAGACTTCTAGAAAGACCAGCTCTCTGCAGGGCTGAGCTGGGTCCACTTACATGGGCTCACCCAAAACACGTCTAGGCTGGAAGCATATGCTTAGCTAGAGAGTTGTCTGCCCCCAGAATACATGTCTTTTTGAGGACAGCCCTTGGGCCCCAAAAATCTAAAATGGTTTGATTGGGTAAGGGTCTTAAATCTCTGCTACGTGAGCAAGGCTCTCTCTGTGTCATGTGCCATACGTCAAGTCTTAAAAAGCAGAGTTGTATAAACACCAGATTTACATAGACGTGAGAACAAAATGCCCAGTCCTAGCCTATGTAGGGGAAATGTGACTGAGCCGGAGAATGTAAACTGGCAGGCTCAGCTCAGGGGGACACTGAGGGTGGAAGATGACCTTTCCTGAGGCAATCAGGTGCCCCTGGAAGGATTCCCACCAACCTGGAAAGCTGCATCCACGCTGATGGCAAGATGGGGCTTCTTAAGGGGTTGAGGTAATGCATTTATCTCAGGGCTTGAACCTGCCCGCTACCCCCCTCCGCTTCCCCTACAGTCTCCCCTCCTCATGACCCCTCCTCCCCAATCCTGCCTGGTAACAAGTATCCAGTCTTTGTGCCCCATTCTCTGGATAAAAGCGGAAGAGGGGGGAGGGGGGGAAAGAGGAGTCTGCGTCACTGCTGCGCTTCTGGCTGACTCACTGTAGGGAGGGAGAGGAGCAGGGAGAGATGGGTACATGTATGACTGTACATGTCTGCATGTGTGCAGGAGAAAAGAAGGCCCTGGCAAGTTGACACCTGGGGTGTTCTTTGTTGTTTGTTCCCTGAGAAGCAATGTGGTATTTACTGATGACCAACATTTACTGATGACTTCTCTGTTTCAGCAAAAATTGTGCAAATGAAGCTGTGGTTCACAAGATTTTGGACAGGGTGCTGTCAAGATATGATGTCCGTTTGAGGCCAAATTTTGGAGGTAAGACACGTCCAGATACTAGAAGCCTTTGTGTTAGGTGGAATAGAGCCAAGACAGATGCAACGAGACAGCCCCACTCAGGATGCTGACCAGTGGCACTGCCCAGCCTCAACACTTGCCTCTCCGGACCCCACCTTCCCACCTCTGTGAAAAAGCTGCATCAGAGCACTTCCAGGCCCCCAGCCCCCAGGCCTGTTGCTCTGTCCCTTCAATTTCCCACTTCTCTGCCTTACGCAAGGGGCCTTTCTGCCCCCTCCCTTACAACAGCCTGACATGCACTCCCTGGTGTAGCTAGAGAAGGAGTAACCACAGACACAACTGCTGGGTTTCACAGGCTAGAGTTTTCTGCTCTATCTATGGTGGGGGGGCACACAGTCTTCTACTTGATGGCACATTCTTTGCACTTTGGACACTTGCCAAGTGATTAGCTAGTTCATCTAGTTCAAAAGTAAGGGCATGGTCTTCTCCCTTCTCCATCTAGTTTACTTTTCCCACCAGGGTCCCGGGCACTTCCACCTCTGCCACCCCTTCCCAAAGCCTTCAGCTCCCACCAGGTTCAGTTCATTCAACACACTGCAGTCAGTGTGATCTTTATAAATCCAGCCTGATCACCTCATGAACTTTCGATGGCATTATCTAACTGCCAAGTATAATCCAAACTCCTTAGCCTAGCACTCAGACCTCAAGCACAGAGATGAGAAATGACAAGGAAACTGAAACAGGAAGCCAATAGATGAGTTTCTTCTTTAATTCCTGCCTAGCCTCCACCCTCAGAAAGGGTGACTGGGCACAATCACACAGCTTTAAGGGACAGGCTATCTGCTCCAACCCCATGGAACAGGAGTAGCATTCTTTGGCCCAGGGGCCACCCAGGAAACCTAGACCAGGGACAGACAAAAGGAAGGGTTCACTAAATAGCAGTTAGTCACATTTCAGCTCAAAAGAAACAAAAAAAGAGTTAAAAATCCGAGTTTCTATGTTGGAGAAAGCACTCCATTTCCTGCAGGTGGTAGAACTAGACACCTCCTCTAAACGGTTAATGAATGCTAATGGTTCACATTTGTACATATGAATAGTGGTATTCCGAATGCACAGTGCCTCCACACAGCCAGTGAGGTCTACGGTGCATGGTGTATGAGACTGGTATGGGGCGCTATGATTTACCTGGAGAGCCACCTGGAAAATCAAAGCCCCAAGCTTTGAAAGTGGGACACTTAACTGGTGTCGCCTTTGCTGTGTTGCTCCTTCTGAGTGTGGGGACAGAAGGTACAGTCCCAGATCCAAGGTGAGTGTGCACTGGGCATTCGAAAGCTGGAGTGGAGAGGGCGGAAGGAAGGCTCCTTCGATGTGGGAATTCAGATGCTAGGACACAGCCAGCACCCTGTTGTGTGACACTGGTCTTGAAACTGTTGCACCAAGCTCTGGTGGCTGTCAAGGGAGTAGCTACTACACTTTCTCCTTTCCTCATTTTCACGTTTCTCAACAGAGGCTGACCAACAGCCATTCAAGTACACCAAGCACACCCTTTCCACTGTTTCAGGTCTCTGCAGGCATCCAGGGCCAGGGGGAGGGAGCAGGGGCAAGGACCAACCTCTGGAGATCATCAGGTATGGCTGGTCCACAGTAACTCCAAGGCACCTCACCACCGTCTTTCGAGCTAATTCGGATTTATTTATACCTGATGCCTAACGTCCTAAGTTACACTAAGCTTTATGGGCACGTAGACCTGGGGCATATGAGAAAAGACAGTCCCTGATGAACATGGGAGAGCAAGGACAGTGCAGGACCTTCGAGCATTTAGAGAGAAGGAGGCACTACATGCTCTGTCTGGGACTGTTATATGGACTGGGGTGGGAGGGATGCTAATCAATGGGACACTGGGTCAGGGGCTTCAGGGTTGGGGTAACCAAGGACTCCCTTTAATGCCTCCCACTAGACACAGAATCAAATTCCCCTCTGTCTGAAGTGAAATGGAGATTCGAGGACATACACATACACACACACACACACACACACACACACACCCCACATACAGAAGCCTCAGCTAACTGTGGTCAGGTTGGGTGGGTCAGTAGTAAGTAATAAGGCTCCCACAGCCTCATTACTTCCTTGAGAGGAGGAGGAAAAGCCAGCTCCTTCTTTTTGGGCAGGAGAAGTGGGATTCCACAGAGTTGCCAAAGGCAGGTCCTTGAGGACTTCACCTAGTTCAGCACCTGGCTTGACACAGGCATAGAGTGAAGGAATGAGTGGGACATCTTCATCATTCCTTCATTTATCTGTTCTCCCTGTGGTACTCTGATGGCTGCTAGGGAAGGCAAGGACTTGTGGTAGCAAAATTTCTAAGAGGGAGGAAGTGAGTGGTGAACCCCTTTCTCCCTTCCTGAGCCCATCAGGAGGGATAACAATGGGATGTGAGGCTGAGGCCATCACCCCAGAGATAGCGTTTAGACACCTTATCTGGAAATTTGTTGTTCCCCTCCATGGGATACCTTGGCTAAGCTCTCATAAGGTGTTCCCGCTAGGTGGGTTAATTAGAAAAACAGTCCCAGGTCTCCTTCCTTCAGGCTACATGCCCAGGCCAGGACTCATGGATTGGTGAGGGAAATGTGGACTGCATTTCAGCTCCTACATACCCCTTCCACTGAGGGCTCTTGGACAGGGCTATATCCTGGCCCTTTAGGGTTCAGGTCCCCCAGGATTCCACTGTAATAGATGGAGTTGCCTGAGTAGCACAAAGTGGTCTAAAATGAGAAATCTAACCCAAGAGTGTGGTGGGGGCAGGGATGGCTGTATGGGCCCTCGAGGGCTTGTTGCCTGCTTAACACACTTTCTACCCTCTAAAGGCATTTAGGGAGCCTGAAAGGCTATAATAAAGAAGTACATTTTTAGAAACTCCTATCACCACATACATTGCTGGGAATCATTCACAGTGGCCCTAAGTGCTGGAGTCTGCGCTCCACCCTCACAGAGAGGCCCATTTACTTCTCCACTGCCGTTCATACGCTGATGCCCATCACCTGTTAGTGCTTGAAACATTGGGATAGGAATAACACTTCCCTCTTTGCAGCTCAGCTTCTGGGCTTTTGGCCTGCAGTGAAGCCAGCAGGCTAAATTGCAAGTGTTACACATGTTCCCATAGCAGCAGTGGGGCGTAATACATAGAGAATAATGGCTTAGCTGTGGGGCCAGGTGAAGACAGCTTTCAGCCAATAGGAAACAACAAAAAAAGTGTTTTTCCACAGCACCGTATAGTTTACTACATATTTTCACATCCATTTTCACATTTGAGTGGGCAGTTCTAACACCTATGACTGAAAAAGAAAGCCAGGAGACAGAAAGACACTCAGACACACATTCAGTCACACTCACATATTAACATACACAGGCACCCTTACATATGCACTCCCAGGAACAAACTTACGAGTTCATTCACTCACAAATTCAGTATACACACTTACCTACACTCACATGCCCTTGCTCACATATTTATAGATGCTCACACATCTATGTACATATGAACATGCATACACATGCACATACACGTATGAACATGTTCTCACAAACACACTCAAAAAGTCATTCATACACAGGGGTGCCTGGGTGGCTTAGATAGCTAAGTGTCTGACTTCCGCTCAGGTCATGATCTTAGGGTCCTGGGATCAAGCTTCCCACTCAACAGGGAGTCTCCTTTTCCCTCTCCCTTTCCCTCTGCCCCACCCCACCACTCATGCTCGCTCTCTCAAATAAATAAATGAAATCTTTTAAAAACACTTATTCATACACATAGACATATTCACATGTTTATGCTCCCACAATCACTTATACTCACACACAAACATGCTCACATATACAAACACACTGCCAAATTCACTCACATACATACAAACGTGCACACACACATGCTTGGATATTCACACACATGGACATACACATTAACATGTGCCCACATTCATTCATACACATAAATAACTCCTATTCACCCACATGCAAAAAAATGCATACACATATACACTGACATGCACATGCCATGCTTATACGTGTACATTAACACAATTGCATGCGAACAGGCTAATACATTCACTCACACAGGAGCTTGCTCACACGCATGAACATGTTCACATAAACATGGCCATACATGAACAGGCTCACACATTAACACACACACATACACAAACACACTCACACATTAACATGCTCACACATTCACTCATCCCTGCACAGTGACACATTAACACATATGAATACGCTCATGGATTCACTTGTACATCAGCATGGTCACACATTCAATTACATGCAAACACACTCATGTACACTCATATTTAATCACACACAAACATGCTCACACATCCACTCAAGCACATAAATGTGTTTATATACACTGAAACACCCACATAAATAAGTGTGATGAATGTGAGCATGTAAACATGATCACTAATCACATTTATAACTTGCATACAAAAAAGGTCACACACACAAGCATATTCACATATTCACGTGATGAACATGCTTACTCACACTAAGTCACACACTCAAAATTTCACTTGCATTCCCAAATATTCGCCCACACAGACACTTTCATTTACACATTTCCTCACACATGCACTTAACATGCTCACACACAGACTTCCACCTGAGTATGCTCAGACACACGGACACAGACACATCCATTCAGTACACAAACATACATAAACTCGTTTAAAAGTATCTTTAACATACAAACATGAACATGCATTTACTCGCTTGTGGACATGCTTACAAATACATTCACAGGTAAACAGGCTCACATAGACAACCCACATATGTACTCCCACACAATACACTTATATACATACATGTTCACACATTTACTAGCTCACAAACACACTTAAATACATTCACACATTCACCCACACTTCCATATGAATGCAGTCATATTTACAGACATGCTCGCACATTTACTCCCACACAAATATGCTCACATACATGAAAACACCAGTTCACTCACACACACATGAATATACTCATATGTCAACATGCTCACATATATGAACATACCAATTTGCGCACACACAAACTCACAAATACATGCATGCTCACACATTCACTTGCACATGAACACATTCATATACTCACTTCCACACACCAACCTGCCTACATACTTGCATGTGCCTACACACTTACAGGCAGTGTATGCAAACACACAAGCATGCTCATGCATTCACTCACATATGGACATAAAAATTCACTTCTATGCATGGACATACTCAGACATTCCCATGCACATTAACAAGCTTACATACACTCACACAGTCACACATTCACTCACTCAGAGTTGCACACTTACACATGAAAACACATATTCGTTTGCATCTGAACACGCACATTCACTCCCGCACAACATGCCTACATACATGCAAATGCTCACACATTTACTCCCACACAACACACTTAAGCACACAAACATGCTCATGCATTCTCACACACAGACATGCTCACATACTCTCATGTGCACACTGACACATTCATCTCCACATGAACACAGTCACACATTCACTCATGCATATGAATATACTCACATACACTCATGTGCTCGACACACACGTGTTCACACAAAGACACATATTACCTCACAGATGGACATACTCACATGCACTCACACAAAGATGCTCATACACACCACAAATATTATCTCTTGTTTTTGGGCTCATTGCTCTTGAGTTTTTATCACAAAAACATTTAGAAAAAGAGTGCTTCATTCCCTTATCCTCTGTTTATCTCATCCTGACCCCTTCCTTTCATCATATCATGGGCCAGGCCCTGCTCTAAGCGGTTAGCCTGCATTAATCATGAGATCAGTGCTGTCATTATTCTCATTTTACCCATGAGGAAATTTAGGCTCAGAAAGGTTAGGTAACTTTTGTTATGTTTATTTAAATTCCAGTTAGTTAATGTACAGTGTCATATTAGTTTCAGGTGTACCATATAGTGACTCAACACTTCCATACATCGCACGGTACTCTTCACAACAAGTGCCCTCTTTAATCCCCACCGCCTATCTCACCCATCCCCCCACCACTTTCCCTCTGGTAACCATCAGTGTGTTCTCTATAGATAAGAGTCTGTTTTTTGCTTTGCCTCTCTTCCCCACCCCCTCCACATTCGTTTGTTTCTTAAATTTCACATACGAGTGAGATCATGTGGTATTTGTCTTTCTCTGACTTACTTCGCTTAGCAGTGTACTCTCTAGCTCCAGCCATGTCATTGCAAATGGAAAGATTTCATTCTTTTTCATGGCTGAGTAATATTCCATCACATCTTCTGTATCCATTCATCAGTCGATGGACACTTGGGCTGTTCCCATGGTTTGTCTACTGCAGGATAATGTTGCTATAAACATCAGGGTGCATGTGTCCCTTCAAATTAGTATTTTTGTATTTTGGGTAAATATGGACTAGTGCCATTGCTGGATCACAGGGCAGTTCTATTTGTAACTTTTTGAGCAACCTCAGCCACTCTGGAAAACACTACGGAAGTTAGGTAACTTATTCAAGGTCACACAGCTAGTAAGTGTCAAAACGGGGTCCAAACCCAGTCTGGCTTCTGAGTCCACGCTTTATCATACCCTGCATGTAACAGTGTCTTCCTGTGTTGTAGGTGCCCCTGTGCCTGTGGGAGTATCTATCTATGTCTCCAGTATTGAACAGATCTCAGAAATGACTATGGTAAGTGTGCCAGCTTCAGCCATGTGGCAAGGAGCAGGGTCATAAGCCAACTCCAATTGTTCTGACTTGCAACAGAGCCCACATAAATGAACATGGTAGGTTTTAGAAACTATAGCCACCTGGAACAAAAAAAATAAATAAATCCAAATGAATTATAAACCTAAATGTTGAAGGCTTATGAAGCTTTTGAAAGAGAATATAGAATACTGTCTTTGTGTCTTTGTCATAGGACTTCTTTAAAAAGTCATAGAAAACAGAAGCCATAAGCATAAATACTGGTAATTTCAACTATGTTAAAATCCTATCTAGGGGCACCTGGGTGGCTCATTCGGTTAAGCATTTGTCTTCAGCTCAGGTCGTGATCCTGGGGTCCTGGAATCAAGCCCCACGTCAGGCTCCCTGCTCAGTGGGGAGTCTGTTTCTCCCTCTCCCTCTGTCCCTCCCCACCTCTCTCTCTCTCTCTCTGTCCCAAATAAATAAATAAAATCTTTTAAAAAATTCTATCTAGCCAAAACTTCTAGAACTTCTGTTTTGCAAAACAGACAAATAAAACCAGTATAACAACTGTAAAAGGATAAGTCAGAGTGAAATTATATGCAACACAAAGAACTGCTATTGAAAATATACATAATTCCTGTGAATTAATAAGTTTGTTTGTTTGTTTATCAGAGAGAGAGAGAGCATAAGCAGGGGGAGCAGCAGGCAGAGGGAGAAGCAGCTTCCCCACTGAGCAGGGAACCCAATGCGGGACTCGATCCCAGGACCCTGGGATCATGACCTGAGCTGCAGGCAGATGCTTAACCGACTGAGCCACCCAGGCATCCCAGCAAGAATATTTTTAAAACAACAGAGAAATGATTAGAAAATTTGAACAGGAACTTCACTTTTGTGAAGAAAACCAAGTAGCAGATAAACATGTGAAAATATGTTTGACTTTATTATTAATCAATGAAATGCAAAATAAGATCAGAGCAAGAATGCATTCCATACCCACCAGACTGGCAAAAGTCAAAAGTCAGACAATACCAGTATTGGCCAGGCAGGAGCACTGGGAACTCTCATCTGCCCTTGGTGAGGGGGTAAAGGGGAACTTTCGTGTCATTATTTTTATTTCATGTTGATTTTGGTACATATTGTGTGTTCACATAGTAGTATATACATAGTATATTGACATGAGAGAATATTCTCTCCAGTGCAAGTGAACAAACTTTAATTACAGATATCAACATGAAGGAATTTCACAAATAGAATTTTGAGTGAAAGAAACAAATTATAAATATATACACTATAATTCCATTTGGAAAAAAAAATTTTAAATAGGTCCAAGTAAGCAATATGTTTCCTAGAAATACCTACATAGACAATAAAATTCTAACAAGAAGCAACAGAGCTATTATCATTAAAATCTAAGATAATGGATACTGCTGGGAGGTAGGTGTGGGGAATATGTTCTGGAAGAAACACATTGAAACGAAAGTTATTGGTAATATTTCATTTCTTAACCTGGATTTCAGTTAATTACGTGAAGCTCAGTTTATTCTTAACATTTAACATTCTTACATGTTCCAGTACTCATCTGTATTTGGGGTGTATGTTGTACACCTGCATGCACACACACACACACACACACACACACATTGAGGATGGAGAGCTAGACAACTTCACTTATGACTGGGTGTTACCTTTCTCTCCCCAGGACTATACGATCACAATGTTTTTTCATCAAACCTGGAAAGATCCACGTTTAGCATACCATGAGACCAACCTGAACTTGACCCTAGACTATCGGATGCTGGAGAAGTTGTGGGTCCCTGACTGCTACTTTCTAAATAGCAAGGATGCTTTTGTCCATGACGTAACTGTGGAAAATCGCGTGTTTCAGCTTCACCCAGATGGAACAGTGCGGTACGGCATCCGGTGAGTCTCCCCAGGGGCTTGAGGACCATCCTGGAAGGCTTCCTTCTCCCCACTGAGTATCCCATGAATGCACTACAAGGGACACACTAAAGAACCTGTTACTTTCCACATCTGTATTGTACTGCCCCCTCAGTCATCCTACCCAGTAGTCAAAGTGAAACCTTCAGAGTTTTCCACAGCCATCCTTGGCTGTCCTGTCCCCCCACCTTGCGCATTCTTCAGTCCCTAACTTAAATGCCCTCTTTGTCAAGAAACCTCCTTGATTTGCTTAAAGAGCTCCCCCTCCACCTTAGCATTGTATACATTCTGTTATTTATCTTGGTTTCTTTTCTCTTCCATGAAGTGAGGGAGGGAGAAAAATGAACGCTGAAGCCCCTGCACTGAGGGAGGGGGCCCAGTCTCTGTCGTTGGTCATATCTGCATCATGCACGGGGCCCAGGATGTGCAAGGTGTCTGTTGTCTATGGCTCTGTATACGTGGGATGCACACGTGCTGGAAATCCTCGCTGGCTTATTTATAGCACAGCATATGGTCACTGAGGCTCTCCTCAAAGCATCATCTCTTACAAACTGTCACTTACGACAAGCATAAGAGATAAATGAGGCTCAGAAAATTTCTCCAAGAGGTAGTTGCACCAGGGTTCAGCCCCTATCTCTGAGTCTCTCTTTCTCTGGGCTGCTCCTGCTCTGTCCCTTTGTTTCTCTCTTCTTTCTCCATGGCCCAAGGTGCTAGTAAAAGACCAACAAAGCTTGCAGGAAACAAGGTCACTGGTCATATTTGTTTCATATGAGGGGGGCCTCAGCTGATAAATTCTGCGTGGAGGATTCATGGAAGGGAGACACACACACACACACACACACACACACACACACACGCTACCCAGTATACAAAATGGAAATCACTTCAAGGGTTGAAAGGGATTAGGCCTTGTCTCCCTTCTATGTGGTGGGTCACTTCTCCCACTTCCGCAGCTCCTCCCAGATCCTTCCGCAGATTCTTCTCACGGGCCCACCATGTGGCAACTTGAAGCCCCTGCCCAACACGGCACAGCCCACCTTAGATATGTTAATACCTCCTACCTATTTATATCTCCTACTGTCATTTTGCTCAGCCCCAGTGGCCTATGTGCATAGGCAGGTACACAGAGATGAGAACACTGAGGGAGCAGCCCCCATAGCCAAAGGCAGGCCTGGGCTACAGCTCACATCCATACCTGCACACCACATCCAGGTACTCCACGTTGGACCAGACACCTCAGCTGCTTCAGTGTAGCACCGTTTCCTCCTTCAGCAAGAAGTCCACTTTCTGTCTCTCCATCCAGTTTCCTCAAGGGCCCTTCCCATTCTGCTGCCCTGAGGTTTGCTGTCAGACCTCTTGGCTTCTCTGTCACACACACATTCCCTCTCTCCTCCCTACACAACTGCAACCCAGCTTTCCTCTAGGAAGGAAAGAAAGGAAGAGAAAAAAAGAGGGAAAGAAAAACTGGAGGAGGAAAGGAGGACCCAGTTCAAGTGTAGGCAGTTTGGGAAGGTATTAGGTGGGTCGGTACGCGGAGTACCTCAGTTTTCTCAGGAACAGTTGCTTACCTGGGCTTGACTTGCTTTTCCCTTCCTTTTGCTTTTCCTCTGCAGACTTACCACCACAGCAGCTTGTTCCCTGGATCTGCAGAAATTCCCTCTGGACAAGCAGACCTGCAAGCTGGAAGTGGAGAGCTGTACGTTTATCTCCCGAGGCCACTCCTTTTCTACCTGGGGTTATAGGCATCCAGAAACTAAAGGCAGAGTAGACAGTGACAGGGAGGGCATTATCTCCCCTACTCCCTCCCTCCCCATTCTCTTTCTCTTCAATAGATGAACAGACAGACAGAAGTATATACATAGCATCTGGGAGAAGGTGGCATGTCATGTGTGAATAGTCAGTCCCACGGGGAAAATGTACCTTGAGAAAATGTGTACAAGCTAGTAGACAGGAGCACATCTGTTTGCTCTGTTTTCTTTCCTGGCTAAGAAACTCCAAAGTGAGAATTCCCTTTCCAAGCGCCCTCCTGCTTTGTGCTCAGACTCAGAAAACCACAAAGGTGCCCCAAAAGTGCAGGTTCTGACTCTCCTTTGGGTTCCACAGCCTGCTCTGGTGTGAAATCTGCCTATGCCTGCGTTCTCACACACTGACCCTGTTTCTTTCCCTCTCCCAGATGGCTACACGGTTGAAGACATTCTACTATACTGGGAAGGCAATGGGAATGCCATCCAGGGGACTGACAAGCTGCACATTCCTCAGTTCAGCTTCCTGGGAAAGACAATGACAAGCAAAGAGGTGTTTTTCTACACAGGTGGGTCTGATCTTCTCTCCCATTTCTTCTCTCTTCTGTACCCTGGTAAACTTCTGGACATCTGTCTGCCATTGACCTCGACACTCTCTGCTGCCTCCTCTCCTATTTCCTTCAGGCTCTAGACACCTTCCAACACCCCCCTTCAAATGAGGAAATGGGTGTGGAAGCAGTAGGCCAAGTTTGACACTCTACAGGTGTAAAATGTCATGCTCTTCCTGATAAAAACAGGCCTCTTCTCATGATCTGGCCTCTCCCCCTCCCTCTGTTTGTGTCTTTGAAATATTTCCTATATCTCCCATTTCAAAACTGCAATTGACGTGAAACAAGTGAGGCAGGAGGAAGGAGAGAACAGACTCGCCATGCCATATGGACCTACTGACATGCCATTGTCAATGGCCTTAAGGCAGCAAATAGGGTCAGATTGTCAGACTGCTCAGGCTGGAATATTAGAGGCTTCCCTTCCTCCATCCTGTACTTCACCCTGAAAATCCCCTCAGCCCTGCGACCCTAATACCAGTATGTCTCCTTGCCAGGTTCCTATGTGCGCCTGATACTGAGGTTCCTGGTCCAGAGGGAAGTCACCAGCTACCTTGTGCAGATCTATTGGCCTACTGTTCTCACCACTGTTGTCTCTTGGATATCGTTTTGGATGAACTATGAATCTTCTGCAGCCAGGGTAACAGTTGGTAGGTTCTGTCCTCATCCCAGGGAGGAACTTGGATCATCTTGCTCAGAAAAAAGTTGAGAGTAAGAGAGGAAGGAATACTTGGAGTGGTATGTGACTGCACATGCAAGGAAACAATATCGTGCCTGCCCAGCAGGCATTTATCCAGGGGCTTAGCCAGTCCCCGGCAGAGACACTGATATTGCAGACAAGTGTGAAAAAAATCAGGGCTAAGATCTTGGTACGCTGGACCCAAAGTATTAGAATGCATTATTTGCTGGATACATCAATGAACAAGTCATACATTTAGATCAGAAATGCAATACAACAAATGTTGATTAAGCAACATATCAAAATGCCCATCAAAATGGCAGTAGAGGATTTCCAAAGAAGCTGCCCTGAATGAGTATCTAGTGGAATGCTGGGATAGATACTGTGAGTTGCCAAAGGAGGAACTGTTGGCTAAAACTTCAGCAAAAAAAAAAAAAAAAGTCTTGTTCAAACTGGGTTTTCAAGACTTGTGGGAGGCAGAGGCATAAGACTTGTCATTCACTAAAACAGGAAATTGCTATTAAAAGGCACAGGGGCATTAAAAGGGGACTAAGTCACAGGTGCCTGGGACAGGACCTGTGGGGAAATAGGGAGAGTCATAGAGAGACAGAAGGGGTGACTTGGAAAGACTTGAAATTCCAGTGTAAGCAATTATAACTTCATGTCCAGGCAATGGGGAGAACCAGAGGGTTTTCAGCAGTACCAGCGAGGGGCCTGTGGAATCAGCTCCCAAGTTTATCTGGTCCCAGTGCGCCCCACATCCAGGTCTGGCTTTTCCTTCATGGTCTTTGGGGCAGACTCCTCAGCCTCCTTCTTTAGGAGCACAGGTTGGACTAAGCCTTCAATATTTGTGTAATATTTTAAGGGCTCACAAACCTTTCTGAGGGACATGATCTAAAAGAAAGCCTATGTGCTGGAGGCATAAGTCACTGTGAAAACATGGCTGGAGATTTTGGACTTGATCCTAAGAGCAATGAGAAAGTCACTGAATCATCAAAGCACCAGCTGGGTGTAAAGCTGGGGAGGAAGAGCAAAGAGAGCACTTGAGCGAAGTCCCCAGGCCTAGAGAGCTGAAGACCTTTTGCTGAGAGCCCTCCCTACCCCAGAGATGATGGTTGCTCCCTTCCTGTGGGATGTGGGCCTGATGGCTTGCCAAGAACTTCAGCCACCTGAGGAGGCTAACCCTGTGCCATGTTCTTTGTAGGTCTGACTTCAATGCTCATTCTGAATGCCATCAACTCACATCTGCGGGATAAACTCCCCCAAGTTGCCTGTATTAAGGCCATCGACATCTATATGGTCGTATGCTTCTTCTTCGTGTTCCTGTCCTTGCTGGAGTATATCTACATCAACTATCTTTTCTATAGCCGAGGAGGATCCCGGCACAACCAAAGGCGACGCAGGAGAGCGCAAAGAGTCATGGCCCGCTACCGCTACCGCTACCGATACCGCTACCACTACCAGGAAGTGAGCCTGCAGGTTTGGCTTTTTGACTAACAATCAGCTTTCAATGATTAGGGATTAGGCCCCTTCTTAAGCCTAAACTTAGCCCTTGACCCTTTCACATTTCTTAGTTCCTTTAATCCTCACACAGCAGACACACACACACACACACACATATCAGATAACAAGGAAATAGAACAATTTATCATCACTCCTTTATAGGTCAAATCATGGTCGCAAGGTCACAAGGCAATAAGTGGCAAACCTAGATTTTCCCAGACCTTTTGACTTCAAATCCAGTCCACTTAGCATACTTTCAAGAGCAGGTGATGGAACCAGAGGGAAGAGGAGCACAGGGAGGCTGAAAGGAAGAGAAAGACACCAGAGAGGTTAGCCTACCCCTCATTCCTTTGCTCTTTCAATTCCTGAAGCCATGCTGAGGGTTTTCTTGCTGGCAGTACATTAACATCCAGCAGTAACCCCCTCCTTCACAGGAAGCCCAGCCACATCTGCCTGAGGAGGCCTTGCCTCCATCCACCACATAGCACTCCAGAGAGAGCAGCTGCCCCAGGGAGACATAGGCTTGGCAGCCACTGTGGATTTCCCTTACATGCTAACAGCCTCTTGGTCCTGTTCCTCAGTCCCTTGCACACCGGAGATCCCAGGAAGAGATGATTCTGTCAGTGGAAGAGATCAACAGTCACATTGCAAGTGCTGATGTGGAAAGTCCTCTCCCTCCTCCTCCCTCCCCACCACCAGTGCTTATTCATGTAGGATATGAACCTCCTGACTTCAGAAATGTCTCTACTATCTCCTTGAAGGATGACCAGGTTAGCATAGAAGATGAAAGTGGCTCTCTTTCCTCCAGACCAGTGCAGGCCTGCCTGGCAAGCCTAGAAAGCCTCAGCTCTTTGACCTCCATCCCAGAGCAGGCCCCACTGGCCACCTCAGAAAGCCTCAGCTCACTGTCTTCTCTCTCAGAGCAGGCCTGGCTAGCCTCTAGAGAAAGCCTGAATGATCTCCCCTCCACCCCAGAGCAGGCCCTGCACAGCCATGGCATTCACTTTAATGGTTTTGAGATTGATGACAATGTTATTCCTACTGAAATGCTCAACCGTGCTGAGGCCCATGGCCATGCTGATACCCATGACCCAGAAGACCCTGAAGAAAACTCGAGCTCAGATGAGAGTCATGGCCATGGCCCCAGTGGGAGGCATCTGCTTGTCTATGGCCACAGGTGTGTGCAGGAAGCAAGCTGCAGCCTTGATGAGATCCGTAGCAACCTTAATGAGATTCGTAGCAACCTTGATGAGATCCGTAGCTTGCCTGATGACATCAGAGTTGAGAGCGGCTACCTTGACCTTGAGAAGCAACTCAGGTGTGATCTTGACAGTACCTGGAGCCTTAATGTTGATGATTTCGTGGGTTTTGACCAAAGCAAGGACAGTAACTCAGAGTCTGATGACAGTTGCCCCCCGAGTCCTGGTTGCTCCTTCAGTGAAGGGTTCTCCTCCAAGCTCTTTGACCCTGACTATGTCCCTAAGGTCGACAGGTGGTCCCGGATCCTCTTCCCTCTTGCCTTTGTGGTGTTCAACATTGTCTACTGGGCATATCATATCAATTAGTCCCATAGTGCCCCTTTCATGGTTCCTCTTGATTCCATTTTGCCTTCTTTTCTTGGTTCATTTTATTTTGTGGTTATTTGGGCAGTTGAATCAGTTCTACCTTTCTCTTTATAAACATGAGGTGGCAAGTAGTTGAAAAGGATGTGTTCCAGCTGGAAGGAAAGGGATTGAGATGGAGTTGGAGGTAAATAGCGCATTGATTTTCCTTTTCTGCTGGAAGACTATCTCCTTTTCAAAGACTTCTAATATCTATGAAGCACAGAAAAGCCCCTGGAAATGTTTGGAGGACAAAGCCAGTTTGGGAGACAGAAGAAGGATCCAAGCTCTGTGCATAAACATTTCTGGGGGTTTTTCTGCCCCCCTGATGTGTTGAATTTTCTTTTTCATTACTTTTGTTCTTCTGTTTTTCCTTCCTAGGAGTTTAGTCCTTGTTCATCCCCTGATTAAGGTTTTACAAGAGAAAGTCAAGCTGGGTTGAGCAGGGGAAGGGCTAGCCATGGGTTGAAAGTGCAGGGGGCTGGCTCTAGGGAACTTGGGGAAATCTGAAAGTGCCTCTTCCCCACTATTTTTTTCTGTTGTATTTTGAGTATGGTGTTGTGGTGTGGGGTTTGGAGTGGAATGTGAGTGGGTAGGGGTACTGAGTGAGATGTCAGAGTAAGTGAGAGATCATGTTTCCAGCAAGAGCTTGCAGGGGGTGATGAGGTCAAGTTGGAGATTCCCAGATTGAACTGCCATCTTTGGAGGGATTGGAACTTTTCTTGTCTATATTTCTGTTTCACAATGCTTGACAATACAGACCGGGTACTGGGCACATCTGTCTAGGTCAGATGCTGACTTGATCACTAGTCACAGAGCAACCACTTGCTGAATGAAGACTAGGGTCAGGAAATTTCTGACTTGCTATTTCACCACCTGGTCTAGAACGGCAGATGAACAATTGTTGTGAATCTCTATAGTAATCCTGTGTGTCTAGCACATAGCAAATGTTAACAAGCTCACTGACCCATCACATTGTTACGCCCTCACAGGAGCCCAGTGAGCCAGGGAAGCAAAGCACATTGTCCCCAATGTTCCAAGGGGGAAAAGTGGAACGTCTGTATCATGCTTAAGGACATGCAGCTAGTAAGTGGTAGAGCCATTCCACTTGCTCTTCTTTCTTCTTATCCTCTTAACTCTCTCAACTTAAGTGCTCCCCTTTCTCCTCCCCTCTTTACAAATGGGGGTGCTCCATCAGGTTCTGCTTATTTGCCGGGCACCGGATCTCATTCTATAGCACCTGGAACATCTCTGCAGAAAGTAGCCAGTGACCAGCCAGTGAGTGTGAACCAAGCACATGGAACATGGGTACTGCCCACCCAGTGGGGCTGCTAAGGGAAATAGAAAGTAGCCTGCACTCCAACTTTCCTAGCAGCTCCACCTCATTAATGGAGGCCATGGGGGAACAAAGACTTGCCAATCACTCCGCCTATGTTTCTCCTTCCTGCCTGGGTAGCCTCTCCTGCAGCCCCTCAGCCACCTACCCTTTTAACTATGTTTCTGTGTTTGTGTTTCTGTGTATAGCTGAGTGCATATGTGTGTCAAAGTAATTCTGTATGTACATACAACTATTTGAGAAGCTGTACAGCTCTATGTATATCAATGTAAATCTATACTGGTGTGTATAAGAGTGTATATATAACAACGTGTGGATGCATGTTTGTGTGTGCACACCCCTATGAAAGAGTGTGTGTGCTTGTGTGTACATGCATGGGTATATGCTGTGTGTGTATGAGAACATATGTGCATATACCCATGTTTATTTGTCTGGTTTGAATGAGTGTGAAAGGAAATACACCTGAAAGCATATGTATTTCCTGTTGGTGGCTCTTCTAGAACCACCTGAATTCCTTTGGCCTGTTCCCGCATAAGTGGGGGGCCATATTTGGCCGGGCTGGTTAACTGACTGTTTATTTCCAATTCCCTGTTCCAGGGAGCAGTGTCTCCCAGTCCCCATCCACTCTTCTCCTCCTGGCTCCACCTATCTGTGCTGTCTCCTGGAAAGAAGACACAGGAGAAGTGAATGTAGTCCCAGGAAGTGACAATTTAGTGCCTTGAGGTAGGAAGTGCTCAAACATGGGATAAGCTAGGAATGCAGAGCATTTTGCTTTGTCCTGAAATGACATGTTTGAGTAAAAAAGGCAGGGGTTGGGGGGGCAGTGCCTTGAAGATGCATTAAGAAATATGATGTAGATAATGGGTGGGGAAAGCTAAAGAACTGGAGAGGGAATTGTATATAGCCTTTATAACTCATCCCCTTATTGCAATCACATTGGAAGCCCGACACGTGTGGGGGCTGAAGGCAGCCAAAAGCAAGTGGGTGATGTGAGGAAATAACCCAGGGTATCAACTGCGGAACTGTGGTCAGAGAACCAAAGGTGCTTGGGAGAGGGCTCAGGCAAGGACAGTGGGCGGGGGGGCTGTGGGGGGTAGGAGCACTGTAGTAACCCATCCTGCATCTTGGGATGGCCTTTGATTTGGATTCCAGAACTCCCTCCTCCCACCCACTCCAGGGAAAGAGATCATCAGAGGGGTGAGAGGATTGACCAAGGAGAGAGGTGCAAAGGAGCACCAGGGGCTGACTACCTACATCAGCCCAGGTTGCCATCTCTCTTCTATACACACGGCATACAAATATAGCCTCCTACCCATACCCACAGAGACCTACACAGTCACACATACATGTATACACATGTGGGCACTCACCCTCAGCATCAAACGGATGTATACACAAACACGTGCACACTCACAGCCACATATATATTCACACGTACAAGCACACACGATTACCCTCATATTTGTGTGCATGCACACGCACACACACACAAACTTATAAAACAGCTAAAACTAAAAAACTTGTCACTGGAATATCTAAGATTGCCTCTCTTTTTTTGGACACCTCTCACAGAAAGATCCAGGTTGGAAGGAGAGAAATGACCCCACATCCAAGGTTCCCATCACGGCTATTGAAAGACTTGCTTCCTGGAGCCTCAACATTGGTTGATTGATTGGGATTTAGGTTTCTAGGACCCTGGAGGGCCTTTGAGCCCTGTGGGAAATGAGTGGTTTATTTGGGGTGATGTCATGCAGAGAGATTGAGCAGTGGGGACCAGAAAGTAGGTTTGAAGATGCGTCTCGCAGCAATGCACAGGAGGGCTTCAGAGCACAGAGGAAGGGAAGAGAGGCCAGTTGTAAATATCTCTGTAGATTCATGTAGCTAGATAAAATATTTATACCTTAAAAAGAACATCTTGCCCTAAAGTGCTGCAATGAGAGCAGTTGAACTCAACTGCAACTCACACTGTGTGAGGTTATGTGTCAAGGCAAGGTGGAGGTTTGGCAATGACACCTTTGCAGAAGTTTGAACCTTCTGAGTTTGTCATGGACTTGATCGTTTTAGCCTGAAAATTGCCAGATCTCCCCTTGTTGTGTTATGTGTGTGTTCTGTTGTCAGTGTCATTGTTGAGCCCCATCCTCAGCCAGCTGCCTACATCCCGTCCCACCCCTCACCTCCCACCAAGTAACTCTGGAAGTGCAGAGCATCTGGCAGGGCATTATTGGAGTTCAGTCCACAGAACCTTCCTTTCTCAGCCCCAGCCAATCAGAGAGTGCTTGTGGTGAGATAATTTGGAGCTAGGGCAGAAGGAAGGGTCTTGCTGAGTCTGGGGTGGAGCAGCCCTCACTTCGCCTTTCTGCCTATCTTTCCTCTTCTTCACATGGGCTATCCCATTAACTCTTCCTCTAGAATTCCTTCTCCACCACTACCACAGGAAGATACCCTCTGTCTCTTCAGAGTGGCATTTTGTTGTGAGGATGTGTGCCTTTACAGAGATAATGGATGATCTGTTGGGTCTTACTGGAGCTTGTAAAATGTATTCTTACAATCTGTGTCATCTTGTTAATAGCAAGGCTGTAATGTCTTTGCATATTTAGAACTGAGTTTTGCTGAGACCGTGGCCATTCCTAATGAGGTTTCTTTATTCTGTACATAAAAGAACTAACCCTTTGAGCTATTAACTAATGAATGCATTTGCTAAGCTATCAACCTGCATGGTACCTTGCCGTGGTGATGAGCATCAAAGGAAATTGTGACTTGTCCTATTGAAAGTGCAGTGTGTTTGTGTTTATTGTGTAGTGTTCTATGATCAATATGAAATCTCTATTATCAGTGTTGGGTTTTCAGGGTAGGGAGGGGGAAGGTGTTACAGTGTCTCTCTGATGTATTTCAATTATAAAATAGTCCCAGTTGGTCAGGGTCACCTCTGTTAATTCAACATGTATGAGACTTTGCACCCACTCTATCTTGCCGGACTGTACCCCTGGGGTCAGGAGCCATCAGCAGAACTGAAGGTGCCCGAGTGTAGTGAAACTGGCTGTGGTGCCTGACTTAGGGCAGTGCCGGAGAATTCTTCAGACAGGCAAGTCAGTGCAATTCTGAAGCAGATGAAATACAGTAAAACCACAAACATGAAGGTCTTCATGGAAACCAAGAGGAGGACCAAGAGCCACGTGTCTTACTGGCCTGACCTGCAGAAGGGTGCAGAACAGCAGAGACCCCCCCCCCAGATGACCCAGTTCCCTCTTTGTCCTCATTAAATGTACATTTTTGCATGAAAAAGACCTTGACCAGTCCGGACTAAAAGAAGGAAAACATGAAGAAACATAAAATTATGCTTCTGAAAAATATGCTGAAATAAAGGTTTATAAATAGCCAAAAGGAGAAAATAAATATATATAATGGCAATTACACTTACGGGTTGTTGTGTTTCCTCTCTGTTGGATTAGAAAGGGGTTCTATCTGGGCCTGGGAAGCCTCTGGCTTCCATTGTTCACCTTTGCCTTCCCAAGGCTTTGCACATTGACCTACTCATACCCTGAGATATTTGAACCCATGGTTTTCAAGCAGAGTGGAAATAGTAATGTACAGTTAAAATTAGTTTGCACTTTCACACAAGCCATTTTAATCATTTAAAACAAAAATTGTAAAACAAGTCAAGCCGTTGTAGTGCCAAACTATAATGTGAACATTTATTTCCATTGGCAGGGGGATCTTTAGTAAGAATAGTTTAAAAAATCTCTTTTGCCAATGTGGATGTGCACAATAGAGAGCAAGAAAGCCCTATGAGGGTGGGGAGAGAGCACGTTCAGGTTTTAAAAACTTCGTAGAGTCCTGAACATTGTTAGAGCTGGGAGTTGCGGCCCCTGGCTGGCTGATGAACTCACAAGTGTAGGCAGTGTGCTACTTGAGGGTACCACAAGGGTCTCTGGCCCAGTGAGTGGAGTTTGATAGTAATTCTTGCTACAAGTATAAAAAAATTAAAATTAAAATAATAAAATAACTTTGTAGAGTCACATTAAAACATCCTGCCGCTGGTGCACCCACCTTCAAACACCTTTTGATGAAAACCTTGGAGTTGCAACAGGAACCCTAACCTGATGGCTCCCCCTCTGTGGTCCCTTTTGTGCCCAAACAGGCCAGGAGAGCAGTGCCTTCACACACTGCTTTGCAGATCTGCCCATGGTGGGAGGGGCCTGGTGTTGTTACAGGTACACACAAGAGAAAATGCAGTTGGAGGTAAGGAGTTTTCACAGTACACCTGGAGCCTACTGTTAGCTACTGAGTTCTTTTCTGCTGGCAAAGTTCTTGCCACAAGTCAGGTTTTGAAGGTGGCCAGCGACCCCAAGTGGAGCTTGCTGCCCTTGAATGGTCCTACTGTCACTTGCCGCCCACTGATCATACGTACAACTACCTTAAGGGATAGGGTGGAAGAAGGGGGATATGGCCTCCCTCTCCTTTTACAGCTTCCCTTAGGGTGAAAGAGCCCTTGCCACAATCTCTCTAGGCTTCCGGCAAGGCCTCTCTTCCCAGCTTCCCATGTTGGCTCAGCTCCCTCCAAGCCCTAGCAGGGCCTCCCAGGGGCACCTTGGTACTGCCCTGGTATACTGCTTACCCAGTCCAGGTCTCTCCTAAGCTCTCTGCCTGAGCAGAATCTCAAAAGAATTAGTAAGGAATCCAGGACTAAAGCAGATTTGTTTTATGTTTTAATAACCTTAAGTGCATTTTATACTGATATTTTTTAAAGTAATAGGATATAAGGAACTATTTATCGTGAGATTTAAATGCCTTTCTGTCCAATGGTCTGAAAGCAGCTCAGAGACTATACCCAATGTGCAAGTGCCAGAATTTGAACACGAACTCTTTCCATGGCCAACCTAAGATTTCCAGCGGCGAATGCAGTTCAGCATCCTTGACTCTAGATTTCTCTATTTCATTTTTTAAAAGATTTTATTTATTTATATATATTTTTTATTTTTTTACTATGTTCAGTTAGCCGTATAGTACTAACTGTATAGTACATCATTAGTTTTTGATGATTTCTCTATTTCAATTACAAATCAGCTTCTTAGGGGCACCTCGGTGGCTCAGTCAGTTAAGCATCTACCTTCAGCTCAGGTCATGATTTCAGGGTCCTGGGATCAAGCCCGTATCCAGCTCCTGGTTCAGCAGGGAGTCTGCTTCTCCCTCTCCCTCTCCCTCTCCCTCTCCCTCTCCCTCTCTCTCTCTCTCTCTCAAATAAATAAATAAAAATCTTTAAGGAAAACAAAATCAGCCTCTTAGAAAGTCTCCCTTTAATATCGTGTGGGGGGACAGAGGTTAAAAATTTATTGGAGATTGTGGACCCCAGCCCCTCTTCTGTCTAGCATTTTCTGTGTGCCCTTGGGCAAGACCCTGTTCATTTGGGGGCTTCTTCCAGTCCTCTCCTTTCCCAGCCCATTCTCACCCTAGGCCTGGTACACCACTCAAAGCTCTGCCCATTAAGGTTTTCCCTTCCCACTCTCTTTCAAGACCACCCCCAAGTGCCATCCATTTTCAGCTTACACCCACATACTAAACCAGCCCATGCTTAAACCAGCCAGGGCCTAGAGGAATCATATATGGTTATAGGTGCAACTGGGGAAGCGGTGCTGGTGCAACTGTAGTGGGTGGTATGGGGGTCTAAGCTATCTGCTCAGGTAATTGAGTCCTCTGGTACTACTCAGGCGGGAACAAGCCAGCACTATTATCTCAACCATGCTGTATCATTGGATGGGAACAGCCCAGGAGAAGTGTAGCCTTCTAGTAAATGCAGCTGAAGCTGGCAAGCAACTATGCCCCCTACAATATATTCTCCTGCTAAACATCTGAGTGGCACACCTCCATGGCCACAACACAAACTTATTTTAACTATTGCTCATGTTGGTATACTTCTTTCAGCATACAATTTTGCACCTAACCAAAGACCCTGTGTTCATGGTTTAGCATAAACCAGGGCTCCAAGGCAGTCTCCATTCTGGCACTCTATACATAGAGGAATATGTGGATACTTTGCTAAGGGAAGTGAGACCCCCATCTTCCCGTCCAATGAGTAGAAGGGACTCAGCCCCATCACAGCACCAGAGAATGGCTAACCATGTAATGTCCAATTTGTTATAGGATAATCTGTGCAGAAATGTTAGGTGAGTGCTGCTTGTGATGACAATCCCAAAATCCCAGTAACTTTAGCCCAAAATATCTTTATTTCCATCTCACATTGTGTGTCCAATGCACATCATCAGGAGAACTTCTTTTTTATTTATTTTTTTTTAATGATTTTTTATTATATTATGTTAGTCACCATACAGTACATCCCCGGTTTCCGATGTAAGGCTCGATGATTCATTAGTTGTGTATAACACCCAGTGCACCATGCAATACGTGCCCTCCTTACTACCCATCACCGGTCTATCCCATTCCCCCACCCCCCTCCCCTCTGAAGTCCTCAGTTTGTTTCTCATAGTCCATAGTCTCTCATGTTTCATTCCCCCTTCTGATTACCCCCCCTTTCTTTATCCCTTTCTTCCCCTACCGATCATCCTAGTTCTTATGTTCCATAGATGAGAGAAATCATATGATAGTTGTCTTTCTCTGCTTGACTTATTTCACTTAGCATTATCTCCTCCAGTGCCGTCCATGTTGTAGCAAATGTTGAGAACTCGTTCTTTCTGATAGCTGAGTAATATTCCATTGTATATATGGACCACAACTTCTTAATCCAGTCATCTGTTGAAGGGCATCTCGGCTCCTTCCACAATTTAGCTATTGTGGACATTGCTGCTATGAACATTGGGGTGCATATGGCCCTTCTCTTCACTACGTCTGTATCTTTGGGGTAAACACCCAGTAGTGCAATGGCTGGATCATAGGGTAGCTCAATTTTTAACTTTTTAAGGGACCTCCACACTGTTTTCCAGAGTGGCTGTACCAACTTGCATTCCCACCAACAATGGAGGACGGATCCCCTTTCTCCACATCCTCTCCAACAATTGTTGTTTCTTGCCTTGTCTATTTTTGCCATTCTAACTGGCGTAAGGTGGTATCTCAGTGTGGTTTTGATTTGAATTTCCCTGATGGCTAATGATTTTGAACATTTTTTCATGTGTCTGTTAGCCATTTGTATGTCTTCATTGGAAAAGTGTCTGTTCATATCTTCTGCCCATTTTTTGATTTGTTTGTTTCTCGTGTATTGAGTTTGAGAAGTTCTTTGTAGATCTTGGATACCAGTCCTTTATCTGTAGTGTCATTTGCAAATATATTCTCCCATTCCGTGGGCTGCCTCTTAGTTTTTCTGACTGTTTCCTCGGATGTGCAGAAACTTTTAATCTTGATGAAGTCCCATAAATTCATTTTATCTTTTGTTTCTCTTGCCTTTGGGGATGTGTCATGAAAAAGGTTGCTTTGGCCGATGTCGTAGAGGTTGTTGCCTATGTTCTCCTCTAGAATTTTGATGGATTCCTGTCTCACATCGAGGTCTTTCATCCATTTGGAGTTTATTTTTGTGTATGGTGTGAGATAGTGGTCAAGTTTCATTCTCTTGCATGTAGCTGTCCAATTTTCCCAGCACCATTTATTGAAGAGACTGTCTTTTTCCCACCGGATGTTTTTTCCTGCTTTATCAAATATTAGTTGCCCAAAGAGCCGAGGGTCCATTTCTGGGCTCTCTATTCTGTTCCATTGGTCTATGTGTCTGTATCAGGAGAACTTCTGCTCATGGTAGCCACTCAGGACAAACTGACAGAGGCATCATTGGCATGTGTTTCTCCAACCTTTGTAGTGGAGGGGAGGGAAAGTTGGTGGGGGGGTCTCACACTAGTGATTAAATGCTACATTCAGAAAGGATACACATGTACTCACAACTCATTAACTAAAAATTATAGACCGACATAACTATGAAGAGCCAGGACATTTAGTTTGCCATGTACCCAGGAAAGGGAACCACTTATCACTGAGAAGTACTAATGACAACCATTGAGAGTTTCCCTTGATCTTTGCAGGGATATTACTTGTTCCTCTTCTCACACAGAGGTACCTATGTCCTCCTTTGTAGTAGTTTTCTCATCTTTAACTTTGATACATGAACCAGCAACATGCATTAAAATTCCAAAATATTTCCAATCATCAGAGAGAGTGTTTGCCATTCTTAAAGGAGGGCTTTCTGGCCTCTGGAGGAAGTTGTCCTATGGACAGGAATCCAATTTGTCTTTTCACCCACTCTGGGCTGACTTGGTCCTGAGCAAAGTGGACCTGGAGATAATTCAAGCCTCCACTGAAATTTCTGACAAAACTACAAGTAAACTTCTTTTGGAATCTCAGGATTTCTGAATATTTCTGAATTCTTCTGTGAGTCCTGTCAAGAGTGAGAGCAGCTGAAAAAAAAAAAAGAAGTATGTGGAGCAGAGACGGGATGGGCTCATTTCTGAGTAGCAACTCCTCATGTGTGAATCAAATGACCAAAATGGACTCCTTTCCCCTATGGGCTCCCCTCAGCTAATCACCTTAAGGCCCTATTTATGGGTGATGCCATTCTTAGAGAATAAGACTGCCAGCCTGAAGCCTTTCCAATTAGGAGCTTCAAATCCTATTTTTATGGTGGAGGGACTTTATTAGACACTTCCATGACATCCTGCCCAGACTGGTGGTAGTTCATGTGGTAGAAGGGGAGGTGATCCCACTAGCTCCCTGACCACTAGAATCATTCCATGATCCCTATCTTCTCCCCACTTAGAGTACCCCTGACCTCAGGAAGGAGAGAGACCCCTCCATTACTCCATTAAGCACCCTAAACCCCAGAAAGGGTTTTCTGCAAGACAACAGGATCTGCAGGTCACCTTCACTAGAGCAAAAAAGGAGTGCGGCCAAGGCCTCCAAGTCCTTTCCCCTAGCAAGAGCTCTAATCCAGGTGGGGAGGGAGGGAGGACTCTGTTCCCATCACATGTCAATGACCTGGCACTGACTCTAAGTCAGTAAAGGACCACTGGGCCAGTTCAGAGTGTCTGTAGTCAGCCCAACATCTCATTGCCATGAGTCTCTGGAATAGTATTGTCAAGTCATACATGTATGAGTGTGTCAAGATATACTCTCCAGGGATGTCTGGGTGGCTCAGTTGGTTAAGCCTCTGCCTTTGGCTCAGGTCATGATCCCTGGGTCCTGGGATCGAGTCCCACATCAGGCTCCTTGCTCAGTGGGGAGCCTGCTTCTCCCTCTGCCTGCTTCTACCCCTGCTTGTGCATGCTCTCGCTTTCTCCCTGACAAATGAATAAATAAAATCTTTTTTAAAATTAAAAAAAAAGACATACTCTCCAGAACTCCAGAGATCAGGAGAAAGATTGGTCTGGTAGGACACAGAATAAACAGATTATTGGCCCAGGTAGGTTTCTCCCAAGCCACTGCTAAGTACCAGGTCCTGCTCTTTGAAAGCAAAGGCCCATGAAGTTGGCAAAGCCATCAATATTGGCCACAACGGGGCAAAAGAAGCTACCATTTCCATTCCTCCTCCCTAATTCATATAATCTCTACCATTTTTCTTACTGATTTGACCAATATCCCCAGCCTCTTTTAGTCCTTTCCTCTCTAGCACTGTCCATGTCCTACTTGACCGGGACTGCCGGCTCTCCAGATGATAGAATATGTAAAGGATCATTTTACTATCGTGTATACTTATATGTGCAGTTGAATATTTTTGTAATAACAATGTTTATAGCAGCAATGTCTACAACAGCCAAAGTATAGAAAGAGTCCAGATGTCCATTTACAGATGAATGAATAAAGAAGAGGTGGGGTGTGTGTGTGTGTATAGATATAGATATAGATATAGATATAGATATAGATAGATATAGATATATAATGGAATATTACTCAGCCATCAAATGAATGAAAGCTTGCCATTTGCAACAACATGGATGGAACTAGAGGGTATTATGCTGAGTAAATAAGTCAATCAGAGAAAGACAAATACCATATGATCTCACTCATATGTGGAATTTAAGAAACAGATGAACACAGGGGAAAGGAAAGAAAAATAAAATAAGATGAAAATTGAGAGGTAGATAAACCTAAGAAATACTGAACTCTAGGAAACAAACTGAGGGTTGCTGGAGGGGAGGCGGGTGGGAAGATGCAGTAACCGAGTGATGGGCATTAAGGAGAGCACATGATGTAATGAGCACCGGGTATTATATGCAACTGAAGAACCACTAAATCCCACCTCTGAAACTAATAAAAATAAATTTTAAAAAGAATGGGATAGACTGGTGATGGGTAGTAAGGAGGGCACGTATTGCATGGTGCACTGGGTGTTATACGCAACTAATGAATCATCGAACTTTACATCAAAAACCAGGGATGTACTGTATGGTGACTAACGTAATATAATAAAAAAAATTAAAATAAAAAAATAGGACAGCCAGCTAAATTTGATTTCAGCTAAACAATGAATAATTTTTAGTACAAGTATGTTTATAATTAAAAAAAAAAGATTGTTTATCCGAAATTCAAATTAAAAAAAAAGAAAAAAAATAACAATTTTAAATGGAGGTTTTTAATTCCTCTGTAATTGATCTTTGTTAGTGACAGGAAGGTTCCAGTTGCATTTTGTTTTCTATATGGATATCCAATTGTTTTGCTGTCGTTTATTTGAAAGACTGTCCTTTCCCCATTGCTCTGAAATTACACCATTTTTATAAATCAAGGGCCCATAATAAGCATCTTTGTTTCAGGGCTCTATTCAGTTCCATTGGTCTATTTGTTAACCCCTGCATCCACCACAAACTTACTATAGCATTTTAACAATTCTTACATATTTAGTAGTGTAACTCCTCTTATCTTCTATTCTCTCAAGAGTGCCTTGGCTATTTTTGGCCTATTGCATCTCAGTTTAAGTTTTAGAATCATTGTGTCATGTTTCATATAAACATGCACATAAATACACACATTCACCCACAGATTTGGGGCTTTATATTGGAATTATAACCTATAGATTAATTTTACAGAGAATTAACTTGTTGAATCTTCACATCCACGATCATATTATATATTTATGTAGTTCTTCATTAATTTATCTAAATAGCATTTTTGTATTTTTTTTCCATGAAGTTCTTAGACGTTCTTTGGCTAGAATTATTCTTGGTAGTTGATATTTTGGTATGAATATGGTTACAAATTACATTTTTCTCACTTTCATTTTCATACTGTTCATTGCTGTAGAAACAAAGTTTACTTTTTGTATATTGATATTAAACCCAACAACATTTACATACACTTTTATTGAATGAATAGTTTAACTTTAGTACTTTTGAATTTTCTTCACTTGCAATCTAATCATCTGTCAATCATGGAAGCTTTGTTTCTTGTTTTTTTCTGATTTCTATGTCTTTTATTTTTCTGCTTTTCATTACTGCATTGATAAGTATTTCTATTAAAATATTGAATAGAAATGGCAACAACAGGTATCCTTGTCTAGTTCCCAATTTCAAATTAAAAGCTTTCAACTTTTCCTCATACAAGTATGATGTTTGCTATAGGTTTTTCATACATATCCTTTATCTAGTTGGCTAAATTTTCCCTTTTATTCATTTGTTAACAAGCTTTTTATTTTAGAATAGTTTTAGATTTACAAAAAATTTGCAAAGATAGTATAAAGAGTTCCCATATGCTCAATACTTGGTTTCCTCTTTATTAACATCTTATATTCACATGGTACATTTGTCACAGCTAATGAACCAATATTGTTACAACGTTAATAACACAACTTCATACTTTATTCAGATCACCTTAGTTTTTTCTTTAAGATTTCTTTAGTTTTTATCTAATGTCCTTTTTCTGTTTCAGAATCCTATCCAGGATCCCACAATACATTTAGTCATCATGCCTCCTTACAATACTCTTGACTATAACAGTTTCTTAGGCATTCCTTATTTTTGATGACTTTGACAGTTTTGAGGACTACTGGCCAGGTATATTATAGGATGCCACTCTTGGAGTTCTTTTGATGATTTTGTCATAAAGATACTGGGGTTATGGATTTTGGGGAGGAATAACACAAAGAGAAAGTGCTACTGTCATGATATCACATCAAGGGTACATACTATCAACATGACATCAGAGTTGATGTTAATCTTGATCACCTGGCTGAGGTCATATTTTTCAGGCTTCTCTACTGTACAGGCTTCTCTCCCCCCACCCTTCTCACATTGTACTTCCTTTAGAAGGAAGTCACTAGGCACAGCACACACTTAAAGGAGTAAAGAGTTATGCTCCCTTGCCTTGAATGGGGAGTATCTACATAAATGATTTGTAATTCTCCCACATGGGGAGATGTATGTATTCTCTCCCATTTATTTATTTACCAGTCATTTATTTACATCAGTATGGACTCACGCATATACACTTTATACTCTGAGACTAGCATTTCTTTTTATTATGACTAGATGTAGATATTTATTATTTTTATTTATCAAATTAGATATGACTTTCCTTATCAATCTGTTAATATGGTAAGGCAGTCCTGGGCTTATTTGTCCCTAGATCCACCCCTCATTCTTCTCCTGCTCTGCCCTCAGTAATACAGGAGCTGACCCCAGAAGGCTGTGATCTTTAGGCTCACCAATATTTGGCTACCATTTTAGTGCAGCCAACTGGAAGCACCAGCAGGAGATTAGAACCCAGGAGGATAGACAGACTTTTTTCTCCTTCCTCTGCATCAGGTAGCTTCTCCTTCAATGACTACATATTCTCTATGGGTCCAACCACCATCACATTGGCCCACCATGCTTCCAGATCCTATTGAATCCAATACTTAGATTGTATTAACACTACCACCTCTCTTTGTCCTTCCAGCCTGGAGGTCAGATTGACTTTCACATGTTGCTAATCATTGGGTTCCCCAACTTTCCCTCATTTGGCTTCCCTCCTGTGAAACCAGTACTCTGTATTTAATTTTCACTGTGTTAAATATTTAGAGATGTTTCTATTTTCCTGGACAATCCCTGACTGTTATATGAGGCCAATTACACTGATTGATTTTCTAATGTTAAATTTCTTTGTATTCCTGGGATAAACCAACTCTGTCACCAGCAATTAAATATGTTTATCTTTATAACAAATAGAAACAAAACACAACACCCTGGACCCTGAAATCACCTCTAAGTAGGCTCCACACCAATGTGGTGCTCAAACTCATGACCCCAAGATCAAGAGTCACATCTTCCACTGACTGAGCCAGCCAGGGGTCCCTCCATGAAATCTCCTCTAAATGACATTTTAATCTCTCTGATCCTCTTCACAGCATTCTCAAAAACAATTTTTAGACTTTCAGTTCTCAGTTCCACAGGTAAGGAACTTGGAAGTTGCCTCGCCTTCCTAAAAATGAGTAAAAAGCTGAACAGACTAAAAAATGAACAACTCTTCTTGAATCCATAGAAGAGGTGAGGACACCAGGCAAACAAAGTCCCTAAGAATGGAGAGACAGACAGGTGAATACAGGAGGTTGATAACTTACCAGAGCAGAGGCTCATAACTGAAAACCATTGTGGGAACCAGTTCTGGGGTTACCTGAACTGTAATTGATGAATTACTAGAGGCTCAGCATAGACAACTTTGAGAGTTAAAAACTCCAGGGAGCAATCACTGGGGGAGCCCCACAATACTCTTAAGATTTACTCTAAGAGCCCAACCAGGTTCCTAGAGTAAATATCAAGAAAAATCTCCCCATGCTTCTGGAAGGGGCAGGTACAAAGGAACCATTTTGAAATATGCTAGAGCACTCTTCTTCTTCTTTTTTTTATTTTAATGTTTTTTATTATATTATGTTAGTCACCATGCAGTACATCCCTGGTTTCTGATGTAAAGTTCAATGATTCATTAGTTGCGCATAACACCCAGCGCACCAAAGAGCACTCTTCTTCTTAAAAAGGCCTGCCCTCGTTCTTATGTTCCATAGATGAGAGAAACCATATGATAATTGTCTTTCTCTGCTTGACTTATTTCGCTTAGCATTATCTCCTCCAGTGCAGGGATGTACTGTATGGTGACTAACATAATATAATAAAAAAATATTTAAAAAATAATAAATAAATAAAACATACACACACACACACAAAGCCTGCCCTCAGGAGAACCCAGTTACCCAGAGCCTAACCTGCTAGGGTATTATCAGAGCATGACTGACCAGGGGGAAGGGAAATATTCAACTCCAGTCAGCTCTAGCTTTCCACATGGGAGAAGGGAAATACTTAACTCCAGCATACTCAGTCATCCTGTTCCACCTAAGGGGGGGAGAAAAGAATGAAACACTTGTGAAGTTTACAGTCCAGATGCAGAAGCTCATTAAAAGACTAGGCTCCAACATAGGACTGTAGAAAATTTCCTTTCACCAAACACCTTACCATCATGTTAAAGGCTTATTTACAGTAGTTCTTTCTATCCAGTACATCATGTCCAGCTATCAAGAAAAAATTACAAAGCATACCAAAAAGCAAAAACACAATTTAAAGAGAAAAGGCAGGCATCAGAGTTAGATGTGGCAGGGCTGTTGGAATTATTGGACCAGAAATTTAAAACAACTATGATTAATACACTAAGGACGCTCATGGATAATATAGACAGCATGTAAAATCAGATAGGTAATGTAAGCAGAAAGAAAAAAAATTAAGAAAGAGCCAGAAAGAAATGTGAGAGACCGAAAACAATATCGAAAGAGAAAAATTAAGTTGGAAGACTGACACTACCCAACTTCAAGATTTACTATAAAACTATAGTAAACAAGAGAGTGGTATTGGTGAAAGAATAGATGAATAGAACAATAGAACAGAACAGAGATCCCAGAAATAGATAAATGTAAATATAGTCCACTGATCTTTGAACAAGGAGCAAAGACAGTACAGCGGGAAAAAAATAGTCCTTTCAAACAAATGGTGTTGGACAACTAAACAATGACATGCAAAAAATTAATTTAGACAGAGACCTTACACCCTTCACCAAAATAAACTCAAAATGGATCACAAACCTAAATGTGAAATGCAAAACTATAAAACTCCTAGAAGATAACATAGGAGAAAACCTAGATGCCCTTGGGTATGGCGATGACGTTTTAGATGCAACACCAAAGGCACAATCTAGTAAAGAAATAATTGATTAAGCTGGACTTCATTAAAATTGACAACTTCTGTTCCATGAAAAACAATGTCAAGAGAATGAGATGAGAAATCATAGGCTGGGAGAAAATATTTGCAAAAGACACATCTGATAAAGGACTATTATCCAAAATTAAAATCACACCTAAAACTCAAAATTAAGAAAACAACCTGATTTTAAAATGGGCCAAAGACCTTAACAGACACCTCACCAAAAAAGATATACACGTTAAAATGAGTAGGTTTTTTTTCACTCTTTTTTTTTAAGATTTTTAAAATTTATTTATTCGACAGAGATAGAGACAGCCAGTGAGAGAGGGAACACAAGCAGGGGGAGTGGGAGAGGAAGAAGCAGGCTCACAGCGGAGGAGCCTGATGTGGGGCTCGATCCCACAACGCCGGAATCACGCCCTGAGCCAAAGGCAGACGCTCAACCGCTGTGCCACCCAGGAGCCCCTTTTTTCACTCTTTTGGTAATTTTTTTTTTTTACTATATTAGTCACCGTATGAGTAGTTTCAAAACAACTGTTGGGTCCAAGATGGCAATGGAGGAAGACCCTGAACTCAGCTCCTCCATGGAACACACCAAATTACACCTGTTAACCGAAGAACTCCTCCTAAAGAAGAACAGTGGGCTGACTGACACTGAGGACAGCAGTGGGGAGGGATAGTACTGAGGGACCAGGAACAGATTCCTCTGTCCTTGGGTACAAAAAGAAAGCCACAGTTTAAAAGAGCAACTAGCAAAAACAAAAACAAAAGACCAACTGGCATGTAAAAGAGACAACCACTAGAACTCTGCCAAATGGTGAAAGAGCTGGGGGAACACTCTCCAGGTCAGAGAGACTGGAGAAAAATACATTTATATTCGCACTCCAGCTTAAAAGCCTAGAAGCGAGCGGGGTCTGAATGCCATAACTGGCAGTTCTGGTCATTACAGTGAGCTTGAGACCACAGTGAGCCCAGAGTCCACAAGCTCACACCAGCCCCAGTAGCACTGGGGAACAGAAAATAATCCATGGGGGTTTTTGTTTGTTTGTTTTGGGTTTTTTGTTTTTGTTTTGTTTTGTTGATCTTAGTTTTTGTGGGGGTTTTTGGTTTTTCTTTTTGGTTTTGTTTTGTCTTTTCTTTTTTGCTTCTTTTCTTTTTTCTTTTACTTATTTAAAAAAAATTATTTTATATTATTATTTTCTTTATGTAAAAAGCCACAATATCAACTAGCATGTTAAAGAGTTAGCCCTGGGGTGCCTGGGTGGTTCAGTCCGTTGAGCAACAGTTTCATGATCTCTGCTCAGGTCATGATCTCAGGGTTGTGAGTTCAAGCCTGAGATGGGCTCTGCGCTTGTCTGGCAGTCTGCTTGGAATTCTCTCTCTCCTTCTCCCTCTGCCCCTTCCCCCTCTCTCTAAAATAAATAAATCTTTAAAAAATTAAAATTAAAAAAATTAAGAGTCAGCCCCAGAACTCCACCAGTGGGGGGAGCTACTGGAACATACTCCAGGTGAGAGAGGCTAACAGACACCTTCTACACTCCACCTCTTCCTCCACCTTGAAATCACAGACCAGTGTATAGTCTGGGCACCCTAATTGGCCTGTTGCCTCAGTGAGCCCCAGGCCCCTAGCCCACACCAGCTCCAGCTGACCCACCAAGGTGGCCAAAGGGCAGTGAACACTGGGATACCACTAGTTAGTGTTCACTACAGCCCCAGCCTTCATGCCAAGTTGACACAGGCACAAAGCACCCCAAAACACTCCAGGCCCACACCACTTTGGCTTCAGATGGCTTGCTAGGGCACCCCTGGTGCAGAGCTCTTTAGAACACCTCAGCTGATGTCTGTTTTAAATCCAGCCACCTTGCCAGGGTGTCCCCTAAGAGGAGCACCCCAGGAACCCCAGGCTTGTGCCAGCATCAGTTTTGACCAACCCATCAGGGCACCCCCTACATGGGGCACCCTGGAACATGCCCACCTGCACTGGCCTTGGCTTCAGTAGCTCAGCCAGGGCACCCACTGAGCTAAACACCTTGGGACACCATGCCTTGCAACCAATTCAGCTTCAGCTGTCTGCTAGGGCACATTTTGCGTGAAGAGCCCAGGGACCACATCAGCCTATGCCCATTTTAGCTTTAGCTGTACTGCCAGTATATCCCCTGCATGGCGTGCCCCAGGACCTCTTAGCCTGTACCCTGCCTTAGCTTCAGCTGCCCCTTCAGGGCACCATCTTTGCAGAGAGTCCAGAAATACCCCTGATTACATCCACATCTGCTTCAGCTATCCTGCCAAGGTGTCCTCTGTGTATAGAGCCCTGGGTCCCCTGAGCTTGCACCCACCATAGTTTCATCTATCTTACTAGGGCATCCTCTGCACAAACAGCTCAAGGACCTCCTGGTCCACACATCACATCAGCTCCAGCCACTCCAGCCACCCTACCAAGACACCCCTGAACACAGCATCCTGAGACCCTCCAATTTGCACCCATGTCAGCTTCCAATGTCCTGCTAGAGTTCCCTCTGCACACAGAACCCTTGGATACCCTGACCTGCATCCACTTCAGTTTTATCGGTCCTGACAGGGCACCCTCTATGTGGAAAGCCTCAGGACCCCCAGCCCATGCCAACCTCAGCTCCAGCCAGCCAGCAAATTTACCAAGCACACACAGTCAACATAGGGAACGACCATACACAAGCACATTCCTTCCAATTGAGGAGAAGTACCTGTTCCACCTAATCCATAAAAACAAACACATTAAGTCAAGCAAAATAGGGAGATAGGAATATGTTCCAAAAGAGAAAACAAGAAAAAACTCAGAAAAAGGACTAAATAAAACAGATAAATCATGTGCCTGATAAAAAAGTAATGATCATAAAGATACCCATGAGGCTGGAGAGAAGAATGGAAAAAATGAGTGAGAACTTCAGTAAAGATATAGAAAATATATAAAAGAACCAATCAGAGTTAAATAATACAATAACAGAAATTTTTAAAAAAACTGAAGGAATTACCACTCTTGTAGAGAGTGTAGATAATGGGGAAGGCTATGCATGTGTGGGGGGAGTGGGTATATGAGAAATCTCTGTACCCTTCCCTTGATTTTGCTATGACCCTTAGACTGCTCTAAAATATTGTCTTAATAAAAATAAATAAATAAAAATAATTTTTATGCTCTCCAGTTTTTGTATATGTATGTCGAAAAAGTCTAATGTCATAAGTAATAGAGTGATATATTCAACTTGTAAAAACTTTAAGTAATACACATAAAGCTATACAACACTACCTGTGTGATATTGTCTAAATGATACTTAGCTGGCAAATATTACCCTTGAATTATTAAAAAAAATAAGAAATATTTAAAACATCCAAGCAATTAAAGAAGCTAGGCAATGAAGACTATAATAAATCTAAAGAAGTGGAAAGTTAGAAATAATGAATATAAATGCAGAAATAATGAAACAAATAACAGCAGAGCTAAATAACAAAAACCAGTTCTTTGAAAATACTTACAAAATACCTTTTGCAAATATGATCAACTACTGAAGAAAAAAGCACCAATAAACAAGTTAAATAAAATTGTACAAAATATAGATGCAGAAGAGATTTAAATATTATAATAGAACACTACAAATATGTTATACCTTTCCCTCAGTGTAACCAATGGTGGATGTGAACAAGGAAAGCTTTGTCCTGTGAAAACTAAGGAAACTTCAGTTAAAATGAAGTCAGAAGGCCAGTAGGGGGAGCTCTCACACCCTACCAGTCAAGGTCAATTACAGAGCCAACAGTCAGAGCCCCACCTTGCAAGTAGATTCTGCTTTAGCTACTCCGTTACTATCCCAGAAGAGGAAGAAAGGTTTCCTTACCCCCTGACAACAGCCCAGCCAATAAGAAGCCACCATACTTCAAGCTTCCAGTTCACTCCCATAGGTTTTTTTGTTTGGAAGAACCCTCCTAACTTTACCCTCTTCTCTATAAAAGTGAGAATCCTTCCTTTGTTCTCCAGCATGGCGTATGGTTTCACCATGGCTTGGGCGTCCTGAATTGCAATTCTCTTTTATTCCCAAATAAACCCATTTTTATTGGTAAAATACTGGCTGTTTCATTTTTAAGGTTAACATAACATATAGAAGTATTTCAATCAATAAACTAAAAGAGAATGAGACAATTACCATCCCTAAAGGATTAATGGATAAAGGTAATGACTATTAATGACTGCCAGAATTGCACAAAGAGAGACAATCAGACAATACATGATGCCTAATGTCTTGCAAAACCACAATAACGACAACAAAACGCACAAGCATCTTAACCTGATCAAGCTTATACCTCTAACCACTAATTTAAAAAAATACAAGAGACTAAAAAACATGTTAAAGGACAACAAGGTAATAAGTAAAATCTACACTAAGAAACCAGACACAACACAAGACTTGGTTTGTTTTCTTTATTCCAACAACAACAAAAAAAAAAATTGGAAGGAAAAAGATATGATGTGAGGGGAATTTATAGATTTTTAAAGACTTAAGGAACATAATGAATAATCATAGCTGTGAACCGTATTTGGACACCAATTCAAATTTTTGAAAAAGTATAAGGCCCTCAGGTAAATATGAAAAATAACTGGACATTTAATGATATTAATAACATTTAATTTTTTGAAGTGATATTTGTATTGACTTTATGGTTTATTTTTTAAAGTCTTTATCTTTTAGAAATGTATATTAAAATATTTAGACAAAAAATGATTATTCAGCAGCTGCGATGCAGGGTAGGTGGGGAAATAATTGGAACCAGATTGGCCATGTATTAAGGTTTTTGATGCTGAGGGTCAGGTACAATGGGTTCATTATACTATTCTCTTTACTATTGCATATATTTTAAACTTTCTATAAGAAAACGTTTCATTATAATTAATGTCATTAAATTTGAAATCCTAAGTGAAACTGACCACTTTTTAGGAGGAATAAATGAGCAAATTGGCCCATACCATACAGAAATAAAAACCCTTAACAATACAAACTGAAACTGTATTCAAAACTGAAGTCACCCTCAAAAGTTCCAGGACAGGTAGTTTTGGGATCAAATTCTACAAAATATCAGGGAAAAATAATCACCATCTTATGTCAACTCTTCCAAATCTACACAAAGATGGGCCACTGTTTAATTTATTCTCCCAGTCTAGGTATTCTTGATTCAAAAACTAAATGTGGACATACCACAAAAAGAATACTTATGCCAAGTTCATTCACAAAGCAGCAAATATCCTAAATAAATAGCATATTCAACACAGCAGTGAATTAGATGAACAGTCTGTGTCTGAGGGATGAAAATAATTTCAATTTTAATTCCCTACATTAACAAATTGGAGAAAATAAAAAATACTTGATCACATCAGTGGGTAAACAAAAAGTCTTTTTAAAAAAAAAAGATCTATTTATTTGTTTTAGAGAGAGAGACAGAGAGAGAGACTGGGGAAGGGGCAGAGGGAGAGGGAGAGAGAGAATCCCAAGCAGGCTCCCTGCTGAGCACAGAGAGCCAAGGAGATGGGGCTCAATCCCAAGACCCTGAGATCATGCCCTGAGCTGAAATCATGAGTTCGGCGCTCAACTGACTGAGCCAACCAGGTGACCCAAGAAAAAGTCTTTTAAAGTAATTCAAGATGAGTTCATAGTAAAAAGTAAGAACTTCTATTTCCAAAAATAGACAGTAAACATACTTAAATGTCAAATATTGGAAGCATTCCCATTAAAGTCAGAAACTACACTTAGATACTCCCACCTCCACCATTCATAACTGACCTGCACAAAGCCAGAGCTATGGATGTCACATAAATAAGATATATGAATATTGAAAAGAAATATAGTGTTTAATAACAATCTCATCATCTATTTTGAAAAGTCAAAGGAATAGGCATGTGGGATATTCAAGTGGACAAGATTTAGGATAGTGTATTAAAGATTATAGCAAAATACATAGCTCTGCCACACAAAATTAGTAATTATAACATGTAATAGAAAATACCAGCAGGGAGATCATTAGGAGAAGGAAGGGAAAAATGAAGGGGGGGTAAACAGAGGGGGATATCAAGCAAGAGAGACTATAGACTCCGGAAAACAAACTGAGGGTTTCGGAGGGGAGGAGGGTGGGGGGATGGGCTAGCCCAGTGAAGGGTACTAAGGAGGGCACGTATTGCATGGAGCACTGGGTGTTATACGCAAACAATGAATCATGGAACACTACATCAAAAACTAATGATGTACTGTATAGTGACTAACATAATAAAAAAATAATAAATAAATAAATAAATCCCCATTCACAATAGCAAATCCAAAAATTACCTGTAAAGAAGCCCAACAAAAATGTACATGATCTATGTAACTATGTATAAAACTACATAACTATCTATATAACTATATATAATCATATATAGTTTATGATACATATGATACATATATGATTATATATAGTTATTTAGTTTTAATAGCCATATAAATATAATTAAGAATACAAGTAAAGTATACAAGTTTACTGATAGATTCAGGTAAAAGAAGTCCCAAATAAATGGACCAGTATATTATGTTCATTAATGGGGACCAGAATATTGCAAACATATAATTCTGCTAAAATGATTTACAGATTTAACACCTTACCATGTAGCTGGCAAGATGACAATCAAGCTCACACTGCTGACATCTGCTCCCCAAATCAAACCTGGAAGACTATAAAAGGAAGGGGGGAGGGGAATCAACAAAATTTAAACAACGAAACAGGAGAAAGTCCTGCAGGAGAATGAGGAGTGGTAAGCTGGTGCCTGTGTCTGGGGCTGGGGTCTGAGGAACAGCAGGGATGTGAGGGGAGGTACTGTAGGCTGCATAGATGCTAATGACAGGATGGGTAGGAGAAACGATTTTAAACTTCTGCCCCTAATTCCTGGCACAAATATGAGGCGGGTTCTCAGAGCACCCATGCCAATAGCCCTGGAGAACTATCAGGACAGAGGGAACGATGGGATGATTGAGGCATTTGACTCCAGAGTCTGTGCTAATAATCACCTGAAATCGTCTTAGTGGTAAGGAATGACTTTTCAAAACTTGTTATTTTAATAGAATATAAAGAACAGACTAGAAATAGAAGAGAGTATCAAAGTAAATCACATAGAGTAAGAGAAGGTAGTCTTCATAAAATAAGTATAGTCTACATATAAATACACACTTATATAAATACGCATATAACATAAGCATATATATATATAAATATTACATATATATATATTACATGTATATTACATATATATGTAATATATATATTACAAAAAGTAAGAACAGACTGGCTGTGTGTTTCTTACGATGAAGGTGCATGGCAAAGGAAAACCCACTGCAGCGGACCCTGCAAGAGTGGACAACCCTGACACCGGAGGCCCCAACCCCAAACCTCCTGCAGCTGCTCGGCCTCTTCAGTAAACTGAATCTTTAACAGAATGTTTCTGAAGTCTGGCTGCTGGCAAAGGGACCCCTGGGGAAGGAGTGCTTCACCTCCGACCCTGCCCCAGGGTCATGGGCTCCGCAGCTACACATCAGGCATTTGTCCCGTGACTGCGTGTGTCACACAAGGGTAGAGGAGGGCCTCCTGGGTGAGGACAGAGAGATCGCACGTCCCAGAACACTGGGGGTCACCGGCCCTGCTGTGTCCCTGCCAGCAGCCCTGAAAGACGAGGACCCGGTGGGCAGGTGAGGCACGAGCCCCCCAAACGATCCCTGAAGTGCTCAAGGATGTCTGAGACTAAGAGCTTTGGGCTAAGGGGCACAGACTCAGGTCTGCAGAGGGCAGGGGCCCAGCCCTGCCAGAGCCCAGGTAAGGAGACCAGGGAGGACCGGGGGACCCCGGCCCTGCACGCTCCCCTCTCCTCCCCCACCTACCCCCTCGCCGGAACCCATCGCCGCCCGACGTGCTGGCGGCCCTAGGGGACCCCTTCCTAAGGGGTCCGGAAGTGACGAGCTCCGACTTCCGCCTCGGAGCTCTGAGAGCGGCGACGACCTCCGCGTGTGGGAGGCGGGATCTCGGTCGGCTGAGGCGAGGCGTGCAGGTAGACCCACCCGTGAGGGAGCACACTGGGGGTGGGGGTGGGGCGCCCAGGAGCCAGGTGACCCCTGCCGGGAGCCCCGAGAGACCGCGGGCAGGGGCAGCGTCGTCCGGCTGCACCCCTCCCGCCGGGGCCCAGGACAGTGGCCACAGGTCCCCAGAGGGACGGGCCCAGGCCCTCCCTGGAGCGGGTGGTGGGACCTGAGGGAGAACTGTGCGGCCCACCCTCCCCCGCTTCGGTCCAGGCACCGGGTTCCTGGCGCGGCCGGGCCCTGGGGGTCCCTAGGGAGGGTGGCCACAGAGGGCGTCTGGTGAAATGCACCTCGGGGGTCTGAGGGAGCTTAGGACCTTGGTCAGAGGGGAACGATGCCAGGTCGGGAAGGGGCAGGGCAGAGGCAGGCACAGGGAGTCCAGGTGGGGACCGGGTGTGGACGGATCGGGGGCAGGACCCATGGACTCAGAAGCCGGGGACAGAGGGGATCGCACCGAGGTCGAGCCCTAGGGTCAGTCCAGGAAGGCCCCTGGGCGGGATAGGAACACGTGGCCAGTGGGGCGGGACTGGTGCATCCGGGTCTCCCGAGAGACTGGGGGCCTTGGTGCAAGGACCAGGGACTCCCTCAGGTGGGCAAGGGGAGGACCCAGGTCCTGCTGGGCATCGTGGTGAGGATACAGAGGGAGGACTGCGGGACGCTAGACCACAGCACAGCGTCAGTCAGGGAAGATCCACGGGGAGGGGGGAAGATGGGAACACGTGGTGAGTCCGAAGTTCCGCATACGGGTCTCTGAGAGACTAAAGGCCTGATGGAAGGAGCGGATGCTCAAGTGGGCAGAGAGGAGGGCCCAGGTCCTGCTGGGCGTCGTGGTGAGGAGGCAGAGGGAGGACTGTAGGACGCTGGACCCCAGCACAGAGTCAGTCAGGGAAGGTCCATGGGGAGGGGAAGGGGGGAGATGGGAACACGTGGTGAGTCCGGACTTCCGCATACGGGTCTCAGAGACACTGGTGGCCTTGGTGGAAGGAGCAGGGCCTCCCTCAGGTGGGCAGAGGGGAGGGCCCAGGTCCTGCTGGGCATCGTGGTGAGGATGCAGAGGGAGGACTGCAGGACGCTGGACCCCAGCACAGTCAGTCAGGGAAGGTCCATGGGGGGGAGGGGGAAGATGGGAACACGTGGTGAGTCTGGACTTCCGCATACGGGTCTCTGAGAGACTAAAGGCCTCATGGAGGGAGCCAGTGCTCAGGTGGGCAGAGGAGAGGGTCCCAGCGCAAATGGGAGAGGAGACCAGGGATGAACCATAACGGAGGACACACGGGACCCAGGCAGAAGCCCGCCTAGGATGGCAGTCTAGGGAGCCTACCGGGCGGGATGGGAACACGCCGCCACTGGGGCCGGACTTCCGCAACTCGGTTTCCCTAGAGAATGGGGGCCTCAGAGGAAGAAGTAGGTCTTCCATCCGGTGGACAGAGGGGAGGGCCCAGGTCCTGCTGGGCTTCAATGTGAGGATGCAGAGGGAGGATTGAGGGACCCTAGTTCCTAGCACAGGGTGTCCGGGAAGGCCCCTGGTGGGGGATGGGAACACGTGGTGAGTCTTGACTTCCGCATCTGGGTCTCTGAGTGACGAAGGGCCTGGTGTAAGGAGCAGATCTCAGGTCTTTAGAGGCGAGGGCCCAGGCGCTTATGGGCGTCAAGGTATGAACCCTGAGGGAGGACAGAGGGGACCTCACAGACGTCAGGCCCTAGTGTCAGTCCAGGAAGGCCCCTGGGCGGGATGGGGAAACGTGGCCAGTGTGGCGGGACTGGTGCATCCGGGTCTCCCGAGAGACTGGGGACCTGGTGGAAGGAGCCAATGCTCAGGTGGGCAGAGGGGAGCCCCCAGGTCCTGCTGGGCTTCATGCTGAGGATGCAGAGGGAAGACTGAAGGACTCTGGACCCCAGCACAGAGTCAGTGAGGGAAGGTCCGTGCAGGGGGGATGGGAGGTGGTGAGTCAGGACTTTTGTATCCCCAGTCTCAGAGACCCTGGGGGCCTGGGTGGAAGGAGCAGGGCCTCCCTCCGGTGTGCAGAGGAGAGGGCCCAGACAGTAACCTGAGTCAAGCTATGAACTCCGAGGGAGGACAGAGGAGACTTCCCAGGGGTTGGGCCATGGTGTCAGTCCAGGAAGATCCCTGGGGGCATGGGGATGCATAGTGAGTCCGGAGATCCGATGCTGGGTCTCAGGAGTCAGGAGGCGAGCGGTAAGGAGCAGGGCCTCAGGTGGGAAGGCTGGGAGGGCCCAGGTTCTGTCAGGAGTCAAGGTGAGGACCAGAGGGAGGACAGAGGGACCCTGGGCCCAGTAGGGAATCAGTCCTGGGAGGCCATTGAGTGGGACAAGGATGACATGAGGCATGTCCTGACTTCGGCCCTGGGTCCCAGAGACACTGAGAGCTTGTTCTAAGGAGCGGCCTTCAGATGCAGAGGTGAAGGCACAGGCCATCCAGGGAGTGCAGGTGGACAATAGAGGATAGGCCTAAGTGACCCGAAGGAACCCATCTCAGGGAATCCCTGGCCTTTGTTCCCTGATGTGCCGTCCAGGATCGTTTCCCGTGGCTCTCAGGGCAGCGAGGGCTTTGGTCTGAGGGAACAGGCCTGGAGACAGCAGAGAGAGGAACACAAGATGTGCTGAGGCTCAAGCTAAGATCCCTGAGGGAGGACTCAGAGAAGGACCTGGACTCCAGAACAGGGACAGCACACTGAAACCTGCCCCTGCTGTCAGCCCTGCGAGGCGTGTTTGTGCCAAGTCCACAGGCAGTGTGTCAGGATGTCCGCATCCAGGTCTGACAGAGGCTGGGGCCGTGGTTTAAAAAATGAGGGGCAGGAGCTAATGGGACTGGATGTGAGGACCCGGTGGGAGGACATGAGCGACCCTGAACCCCAGAACAGCATCAGGCCTGGGAAGCCCCTGAGCGGGAAGAGGACAAGTGGCGTGTCCAGACTTCCACATCCGGGTCATAGAGAGTCTGGGGCTTCGGGTAAGAGGCAGATCAGGGTCAGTAGCAGGGAAGGCTCAGATCCTCCCAGAGTCAAGGCAAGAACCCTCAGGGAGAACTGAGTGGACCCTGGACCCCAGAACAGAGTCACCAACGGGAGGCCGTTGAGCATCTGTCGCACCCCCACATTTGGCCTTGGATCTCAGGGATGTGTGGGGAGGTCAGAGGGGAAAGGACTTGGGACAGCACAGGGCAGGACCCCAGGTCTTGTTGGAGTCCCGGAGGGATGCAGGTTGAGAGTTGAGGACCTTAGAGTCTAAAACAGACAATGATTTTGTTGCCCGTGGGCTCCTTCTTGGATGTCCCCCAAGGTGGGGGGAGCAGCTGAAGTGTTCTTGACTTCTGCACCCAGGGTCTGAGGGAGGTGAGAGCCTTGGTCTGAGGAGTGTGGCCTCAGGTCATCAGAGGGTGGCGTCCCAAGACCCTGAGGTAGGACTGAGCAGACCCCCACGCAGACATAGGGGTCCCAAATGAAGTCCTACCCCAGTGGTCAGTCCTGCGAGGCCAGGCTGGGACTCAAGAAAAGTAAGCACCCCACTTTCTCCTCTGGGTCTCAGCGGGATGGTGGCATTGGCCTGCAGGGTGCATGCTGAGGTTAGGAGAAGGGATAGTTCCAGCACCTGCCGAAAGTAAACGTGAGCACCTTAGGGACAAAGAGTGGACTCCTGCCCCTGGACAGAGGGGTCAGCCCCCGATCTCAGCTCGTTGTGAATTGGGTGGCGTGCAGGGGGAGGGCATGGATTGCTGCGTCCTCACCCTACTCTCCCAGGTCTCAGGCATGTGAGGACCATGCTGGGAGAGGTCTCAGTCAGGTCATCTGAGGAAGCCCACCTGGGAGACACGCAGGAGTCCCTAGTCCTGCCAAGAGTCCATGTGGGGACCCCTGATGGAGGAGTGGCTGGGTCCCAACCCACCCCTCAGGAAAAGGAGGGGATGGCCTAGAAATCTGGCCAGGCCCTACCTGGCAGCGCTGGGAACCCTGGGCAGGACCTGTCAGGCTGAGCCCCTCCTTGTCTCCAGATCCCTGGTCTCAGGGAGGGAAGGGCCTGGGCCTGGAGGTCTGGACTCTGGTCAGTGGGGGAGGCAGGGGCCATGGCCCTGGCCCTGGCCCTGGTGGGGGTGGAGGTGAGAAATGAGGGCATGCCTCCCACAGCAGGATCCCTAGGGCCCAGGCCTACCCTGCCTCTTCTGTCAGCCCAGGCGAGATAGGGGATCGGTGGGCCAACTGATTTCTCCCAACTTTTCCTTCTGGTGTCTCCCAGAGATGAGGCCTCAGCACCAGGAGGGTGGCCTCAGCTTCAACACAGGGAGTATTCCCAGGCCTTCCATGGGGTCGAGATGAAGCCTTAGAGGCGTACCCATCCCAGCACATGTGGAACCCCGAGCTTGGCCATCCCTCCAGATCTGTGATGAGCCCTGTAGAACTTTGGCAGGCGTGGCCAGATATGGGCCCCCTTCTGTGGAGTCTCAGGGCTGCGTGGTCTTGCTGTGAGCCTTTGGCCTCAGGGCCACGGTGGGTGGGGCCCAGGCCCTGGCAGGGGAAATAGCAGCCCCCTGAGAGGCCAAGGAGGGGACCACCCAGCCTGGACTGGTGGGGACCTCAGAGTCTGACCCAGCCCTCCTGTGCTCACTGGGGGCCTGGGGCTGTGCTTGCAGTCTGCAACCTGAGGTGCCTCCTCCTTCCCTCCTCTAGGGGCTTCAAGAACTGGGAGCCGAGGCCTCAGTCTGAGGCAGGATTCCCTAAGGTCAGAGCAGAGGAGGTGCAGGCAAGTGCCAGTGGTCAAGGTGAGGTCCATGCTTTGCGTGTGGAGCCAGGGGTTCTCCCATCCCACCACAGAGGGGACCCCTCAGCACCCAAGCTGACACAGCCCACTGTCAGCTTTAGGACCTCGGGCCTCCCCTGGCTGGGCTGCACCCTGAGGAGCCATCCCACATCTTTCTTCAGGTTCAGCCCTACACAGACGCCATGCCCCTGGGTCAGAGGAGTGAGCTCTGGAAGCTGGAGGAAGACCCAGTACCAGCCCAGAGCCTGGTGGAGGCACAGCTGTCCGGGGCTGGGGAGGAGGGGGGCCCATCTCCTCCCTCCTCTTCTTTTTCCTCCTCTTCATCCTCCTCATCCTCCTCCCCTTCCTCCTCCTCCACTGCCTCCACTTCCTCCTCCCCTTCCTCTTCCTGCTCTGCCCTATTCCTGATCCCCCTTGGGGAGGGGTCTGCTTCTGGGTCCCTGAGTCCTCCTCAGAGCCCTCAGAGTGCCTGCCCCTCCCCCACTGCCCTGGCAGCCACTGTCTGGAGCCAGCCCGACCATGGCTCCAGCAGCCCAGATGAGGAGGGGTCGAGCAGCTGGGAGGAGCCCGAGGAAGCCCAGCTGTCTCTCCAGGACAAACTCCATGTGAAAGTGGCTGACCTGGTGGCGTTCCTGGTGCTCAAGTATCGCACCCAGCAGCGCACCAGCCAGGCAGAGATGCTGGAGGTCGTCGGCAACGATGACCAGGACGCCTTCCCCATGATCTTGGGCCAAGCGTCCCAGTGCATGCGGCTGGTCTTTGGCGTAGATGTGAAGGAGGTGGACCCCAGCGACCACTCCTACGTCCTGGTCACCGTCCTGGGCCTCACCTGTGGTGGGATGCCGAGCGGTGAGCAGGGCATGCCCAAGACCAGCCTCCTGGTGCTGCTTCTGGGGGTGATCCTCCTGGAGGATGACTGTGCCCCTGAGGAGGAGGTGTGGGAAGCGCTAGGGGTCATGGGAGTGTATGCTGGCAAGGAGCACATTATCTATGGGGAGCCCAGGGAGCTCCTCACCAAGGTCTGGGTGCAGGAAGGGTACGTGGAGTACCGGCAGGTGCCCGGCAGCGACCCTGCCCGCTACGAGTTCCTGTGGGGTCCCAGGGCCTATGCTGAAACCAGCAAGTTGCAAGTGCTGGAGTATTTGCTCCGGGTCAATAGCAGGCAGCCGGGTTCCTCCCTGGCCCTGTCTGAAGAGGCTGTGAGCGATGAGGAAGAGGGGGCCTGAGCCCCAGGGGTGGCCAGGCCCTTTCCAGGCTTTGGTGGGGCCGGCAGCTTCTCCTGCGGGATGCTGGGCGGGAAGTGAGGCCGCTTGCTGGTTCTTTCCTGTTAGTGTGTGCGTGTGCATGTGTGTGTGTGTATGTGTGTGTGTGTGTGTGAAGAGACAGCCCTGGGCGTTCTAAGGAGTGCAGGGCCAGGGAGGGTTGGGGGAAGAAAGTGGGCAAGGAGCCTCCTTGGGGGAGACGGGAGGGGGCTGTTCTCTGTGATGACTCCCACATCCAGAGCTTGGTGTCCTCGAGGAAGCTCTCCAGTGGGCTGCCTTGGCATAGAAGATTTCATCCGCTTCGGCGGCTGAGTGTGTGAGTGACATCCTCCCCCCACACACACACAGCATTTGTCCTTACCCAGTTCAAGAGTTAAGAGTTTTGTCATGTCCTGGAAATAAGCTGGGAGATCTTCCCTCCTTGCTTGGGTTCTGGAATGAAATTACAGGGCATTGGCATAGAAATTTGCTGGAAAGGCGAAAGAATGGAGCACTCAAGTGACGGGGTCAGAAAATAGGGAAATAAAAGATTGTTCATTTTGCTTCTTATTCCTTCTTGTCTGAAATTTTGGAAAAGTAACATAGATGTGTGCTTCTGTATTGGCTTGGTTCTTCAAGAAAGGAGGAGAGACGTCATCTCAGCACATAGGGAGCCCTGCTCACTGTCTCACTGATTTCCAGACATTGGCTGGGAGCACTGCACTGTGGAAGGCCCTGTGTGTGAGCACTGAGGACAGTAGGATAAGCAGGACATGTACCACCCTTAGGTGGCTGTCTAGCAGCTGCACTCATGGCAGGAAAGTGGGGAGGGATGCCCTGAGACGTACAGAACCAGTGGAAGAAGGGTGCTCCCGGGGCAAGCACTGTAGTGGAAACGCCCCTGGCCTGGGTGGCTCGGGCTGTCTGGTCACCATAACTCCTTCTGTGCAGCCGATCACCGTGAACCTGGGGGGTGACAGTGGCCCTACTTGGAGACAGGGTGCCTTAGGGGTGGGAGCAAAGTCTGAAATGGATAATTACTCTGAGAAGTTCCTTTTGGATCATGGACAAACCAGAGAGAAATCTTCTCCTGGGGCAGGAAAGGAAGTTATCCTGCACTCTCGTCCCAGTGCCATTAAACACAGTGTACAGACTAGGTGTTTTATATCTATCATCTGCAAGAATTTCTGGAGAAATACAGGGATATTCCTTTGAGTGGGCGCCCCGAAGACTCTAGACTGATACTCTTGTTCCTGAGCATGGAAAGCCAGATAAAAGACATTTTAATTTGGTTATCTTGAGTGTAATTTGGACAGCTGTAAGTAAGCAAAGTCTAGGTTTTGGTGAGGGAGAAATGAATGAAAAGAGTGGTTTGGGTGGAAGAGCAGCCAGGAGGGAGGGAAGGAGCTGGTCTTTGACTCAAATTCTAGGAGTTTTGTGTTGTATCCGGCTGGGACAACTGCCTCACACCTGCTTTCCACACATATTCTCATATATCCCATATATATCCTCTGATTTAGAAAATGGATTGAGTTTTACTTACGAAGCACCCTCTTTGGCTGATTAGCTATTCCATGGCCTATTGAGCTGCACATTCTCTAACATGACCTGGATAACAAAAAATATCCCAGAGGAGAGAGTGGAAGGCTCTGGGATCAAAACAACATTCGAAATCACTGCCATTCGTCAAAGTTCCAGTTTATGCCGGGCACCGTGCAAGGTGCTTTCGATACATTACATGCATTCCTGCAGTCCTACAAGACGGGGCTTATCAAACCCACTCGCCTCACAGACGAAGAACCTGAGGCTCACGGGGCTTGGTCATTTTCCCAGGATCACATGGCTAGTGAGTGACAGGGCAGAGACTAGAACCCTGGTCTGAATTCATCTAGAGCCCATGCTGTTCCCGCCCACCCCAGCCTGTGGCCAACCTTCTGAGTCGTACATCATTCCTGAGGACAGCATGGAGTCTCCCAGGTGACAAAAAGAAGGATGCTGTGGCTAAGGTACTAAAACCCGGGCTAAGGAAGGAAGGTGACAATGAGAATCAAACAGGATTTGGGTACTGTCTGTGGGCTTTATTAACCTAGAGTTCTTCTGCCTGAGCCCCAGAGTTCCAAGGCAAATCTGACCTCAGAAACTCCTCCCAGCAATAAAGTCAGTCGTCATAACAAATTGAAGTAGTTGCATTTGGTTGAGCACCTACTGGGTAGCGATACTTGGGAGAAACTTTAATGTTCATCCATAGCGTGTCTTGCTTTCCTTCCAGGACACAGGGGACACTACACTGCCAGTCCGCTTGTAGTTAGGGAGGGTTGCGTGATGGCCCTTTGCCGTAGAGACGTGAGCAGAAGCATTGTTTCTCACATCCAGGCATCTGAGAGCCAGTATGTCAGCTCCATGCTACCTCCCTTGATTCACCAGCAAACATGGTGACCCTGTGTTGAGATAGGGGAGCCACAAGATGAAAGTGTCCTGGACCCAAGGCCTAGGAAAAGCCCAGGGCCCCTGCCAAACTATATCAGAATTTATGTGCACAAAAATTTATGTGCACTTTTGTCGTGTTAACCCTTCAAATGTCTGGGTTTGTCTGTTGCATCAGTTAGCAGTTACTTTCACACGGCTGCTTTTCTGTTGTTAGGCTTATCCAGAAATTTTACTTATGAAAGTAGTAGTGCGTATCTTCCTATTGCAAAAAACTTCTTCTTTTTTTGTTATAATAATATTTTTATTATATTATGTTAGTCACCATACAGTACATCCCTGGCTTTTGATGTAAAGTTCCATGATTCGTTAGTTGCGTATAACACCCAGTGCACCATGCAATACGTGCCCTCCTTACTACCCATCACCAGCCTATCCCATTCCCCCACCCCCTCCCCTCTGAAGCCCTCAGTTTGTTTCTCAGAGTCCATAGTCTCTCATGCTGCATTCCCCCTTCTGATTACCCCCCCTTTCTTTAGCCCTTTCTTCTCCTACCGATCTTCCTAGTTCTTATGTTCCATAGATGAGAGAAACCATATGATAATTGTCTTTCTCTTGCAAAAAACTTCTAAAAATACAGATCAATCACAATATCCCCTTTTCAAAGTTCCTCCACAATTCAGCCTCCTCCTCAGAAGTCACCATGACTAACAATCTAGCGTGTGTTATTTTAATTTTTTAAATTGATTTTTCTTTCTTTGAGAAAGAGTGTGTGAGTGGAGAGAGGGGCAAAGGGGGAGGGAGAGAGACTCTCAGGACCCTGAGATCATGACCTGAGCCGAAATCAAGAGTTGGACGCTTAACCGGCTGAGCCACCCAGGCACCCCTAGTGTGTGTTATTTTAAAGATGACTATGTGTTTTTCAGAGGTCTGCTCTAAGAATATATTGTTTTTATTCAACATAAGAGGTAATACTATGCATATTGATCTGCCGCTAGCTTTTGTCACTTAATAAAATGGATGCAGGATCTTCCCATGACAGCACATATAGATCTACCTCACTTTTGAAACTACTCCCTGGAATGTTAAAGTTTGTATATACCATAATTAATCACGTAATTTTTTTCTCCTGGTGGAAACATAGGTTGTTTTCCCTTTGTCATATGATTCATAAGATGAAAACAACATCTTTGAATATGAATCCTTGGGTAGACATGAATGTTTTCTAATAATATATTCATACTAACGTAGACATTGGGTTAGAGTGGAAAGGGTGTGACTAGTGTAACATTTCATAAATACATCTGAAATTTTATTCAAAAAGTGGTATGCCAGTTTGCATTCTCATAAAAATTGGAAATGATTTAAGATTCTGCAATATCAACAAGACATTTCCCCCTTTATGTTGAGAAAGAAGGATTTGGCCAGAATGACCAGCAGCCAGGGGAGGAGACCAGCCAGGACACCCTCAGTAGTGAGGGGCATTGAGAGCATCCCGGGGAAAGTGATGGCCAGAGCCCATGAGAGAAATCAAGTACAAAACCAAGTCCAGAGAGCCCCAGGCAGACTGGCAGTCAGGGCTCTGAATCGCGAGTTCAGCTACAGGGGAAAGGGACCAAAAGGAGAGAAGGTGGAGAGGCAGGGGAATTCAGGAGAAAAAAACATGGATGGGCTGGGGAAGTCTCTGAATCATTATCACCAGCTGAAAGTTGCAGGGTGGTCTGACAGGGCAGGTCTGTTGGATGAAGGGATCAGCCGCATGCCAGACACCCCACTACCATAGAGTCCCCCTACCTCTGTCAGGAAGAGTACGCCTGGCTCCCTGCACCTGAGTTCAGGTGAGCAACATCTCTTGACTACTCTAGTGGTCCAGGGCATCCTTGCCAGGGTCCCAGGGCTGGAAGCTGTCATGGTGCCTGCTGGAGGTGGGGCCTTCCCCCCTGGCTGCAGTGCGACCCCACACAGAGGGTGGGGCTATGTGAGTGAGGGGTGAGTGACTGAGGAAGGACAGCTGAGATAGGCCAGGAATACCCAGGAGCAGCGGAAGGGAGCATGCAGCTAGCGGCAAGGAGGGTGAAATCGGAAGGAGAAAGCCCTGGGACTAATCACCTCAGACTCTGCAGATAAAGGGCTGGGCATGGACATGTTTGAAAGCTGTCCAAATGGTGTCCCTGGCTCAGACTGCCTTCCAGAGCTGCTGAGGTCATGGCATAGCATGGGTGGGTGTCATGTCCTGTAGCTATGATGGCTGGTCTGTGTTGCCACCAGTTTGCAGGGTGGGTGGAAAACCTGTGGAGATGGCTTTTTCTTACTCAACTGATAAGAAAGTGGGGGCTCCGGTGCAGGACAAGGAGCGTGAATGGGCTGGGGAAATCTCCTGATAGACCGACCATGTTTCCTAGGGAGGAAGCACCATGGACCATCCTGTTGAGAGCACCCCCACCTCCAAGATGGTGTTTGGACCTGGGGAGGAGAAGTCCATGGTGACACCCTTAGTAATAGTTTCCCATGGGAATTCTGAAGTTACATGAGCAGTTGGAGAACTGTGGGTTCCATCCATGGAGGTGCAAGGTCCAGGCCATCAGTGAATGGCACCCTCCAACAACTTGATTGATTCATCCAGCAAACATTTATTGAACATATGCTGAGAAAGAATATCAAGTAAACAAAACAAAATAACATGACAAAGCACTTAATTCAGCCTGAGTGGGAAGATGGTGAGAGATGTGATGTGAAAGAGTTTTAGGAAGTTAGGAACTTTGAGATGGTGGGTAGAGTCTATAATAACCTTGAATTCTGAGGTTTCTCACTTGGCGAAAGCTTTTCCTCTCATCTGTGATTGAGGATCGGGGAGGAAGAAGAGGTGATGAGTTAATGAGGAAAGGTGTGGAGGATGCAATCAGTGTGAGCCATGTAAGCAGTGAGCTTCTGCCAGCTGTCCAGATGGGACTGTCCAGTGGGTCGTAGGAAACATGGGTCTAACAAGAGAGGAACTTGTGCTAGGCATTTTTAGGCTACATCAGTAGGGGTAATTTGAGACCATAGGTTTAGGTTTTAAAAAAAGTGCTACATGAATAGTGGCCTACATACTATAGTATGCCATCTTCTCGCCAGCAAACACAGTTGGAAACTAAAGGCACATATTAAATTTAGGAAAGACTTTAACGGGAGAAAATATTAAACCAGAAAATCAATTACAGAAAGTTTTTATAAAATATATATTCTGTGTATTTGTGGCTCATATATACAGTTACAATAATGACCTTTCGATCTCACATCTGCTGTGTCAGATCACTTTTAAGGATTTTACTCTTGACAGCCTTTGGCAAAACTGAGCTTACTCTCTGCCTCCAGTATCCAGACACTATCTTTTCAAACCTAGTGTATGAGTTTTAGGCAGTTGGCAGCTCTTCAGTAACAAAAGTTGCTCATGATAAACAGATCAGGGGTCTGGAGACACCCTTCAACTCAGGTATCTAGAGGCTGGGATTCCATGATGCGTCATTTATCTAGTGGACAGTGGTCATCAAAATTTTAGATGTAGGACCTTTTATTTCCACTGAAGCCTTCCACAGAAATCCACTCCATGAACATGAGCAAGGCAGAGCACTCTGGTTGAAATGTTGAAGTGAGGACTATAATCCTAAAGTCCTGCCTAACCCCTCAAAGAAGTGGACCCTGACACCCAGCCACAGAATGCTGGGGTCTTCCTGAGCAAATGGGAAAGCTGTGTGCTAGAAGACCCTTCTTCAGACATGGACTCCCTCATGCTCCTGCATAGACACCTATCTATGTGGACTCCAATTTGCCCAATGCACTGACTGCTACTTTTGCTGTCTGGGTTTCCCAGTGCTGCCAACAACAAATGGTGCCCTAACCTCTATGCTCTCAGCATAACTTATCATCCCATTTATTTTCCAAACTCCTCATTGCCCACTGTCCCCCCCAATCCCACTCCAACCCAGACAGACATTGGCACACATTATTTTTCTACCCACTCGATTATTCTCTATTCTCAGCACAGAATTGACTGCCCTCCTTCCAACCCACCATCCCTGTCTCTTCTTTCCAAACCTGCCTTAAATTCTCATTTTAAAAGAGGCTCTCACTAGTGCCTTACCTGGTAGCTCTCCACTCCAAGAAACACAGTGGGCCTTCTTTACCTTCTTGCCCATGCTTCCTTCTTTTAAACGTATCCTCAGATCACATCCAAGCACCCTCAACAAGAGTATGGAGCTTGGCTCATTTTATTTACACCTGTTGCTTCTGCTTCCCCAGAACATCACAAAGATGTTTTGTTTATTTCTGTCATTTACCCAGAGAGGAGTGTTGAGTCTCCAAATGTAATTGTAGATGTGACTATTTCTTCTTTCAGCTCGATCAGATTCTGTTTCTTATATTTTGAAGCTCTACTTTTAGGTGTATACACACTTAGGATTGTTATATTTTCTTGGTGAATTGACTCTTTTATCATTATGTGATGTTCCTTTTTATCCATGGTAAATTTCCTTCTTATAAAGTCAACTTTTTCTGATATTAATACAGTCACCCTAGCTTTCTATATTTCTTTTTAAATTTTCAAACAGTAAAATTATTTTTTTTCTTTTGGTATACAGCTAAAAGTGATGTATGATTCATGTAACCACAACGAAGATATAAAACTGTTTCATCACGCTCCCCCCCCAAAAAAAACCCTCTCATGTGCTATTCATTTGTAGTCATACTTTCCCCCGATACCTAACCTTGACAACTGCTCATGTGTTTTCTATCACTGTAGTTTTGTCTTTTTCAAAAATGTTATAGAAATGGAAGAACAGAGCATGTAATTTATCGAGACTGGTTTCTTTCACTCAGGAAATTGCATTTGAGGTTCATCCAAGTTGTTGTGTGTATCAGTAGTTCATTACTTTTCTGTTGCTGAGTAGTAACTCATTGTACAGGTGCACCACAATTTGTTTATCCATTCATCCATAGAAAGACACTTGGGTAAAAATGAACAGATTTTGGCAAATATGAATAGAGCTGCTATAAACATTCACAGGTATGTTTTTGTGTGAACATAGGTTTTTATTTCTTCCAGGAGTGGCACTGCTGAGTCATATAGTGTCTGTATGTTTAGAAGAAATGACCAAATCATTTTCCACAGAGGCTGTACCATTTTACATTCTGACCAGTAATATATAAGAGTTCAAGTTGCTCTTTATCCTTGCTAACATTTAGTAATGTCAGTAATTTTTAAAATTTTGGTCACTCTCAAATGTGTGTTTTATTACGTCATCTTAATTTTAATTTACATTTTTCTTCATTAATGTAGAACAATTTCCGTGTGCATATTTGTCATCCATATGCCCACTTTGGTGATGTGTCTATCAAGATCATTTGCCCATTTTTAAAAGCCAAGATGTCCATTGACAGATGAATAGATAGAGAAGATGTGGTACATATACAACGGGATATTACTCAGTAATCAGAAAGGATGAATACCTAACGTTTACATCAGTGTGGATGGAACTGGAGAGTATTATGCTAATTGAAATAAGTCAATTAGAGAAAGACAATTATCATATGGTTACACTCATATGTGGAATATAAGAAACAGTTCAGAGGATCATAGGGGAAGGGAAGGAAAACTGAATGGAAAGAAATCAGAGAGGGAGACAAACTGAGACACTCTTAACTACAGGAAACAAACTGAGGGTTGCTGGAGGAGAGGTGGGGGAAATGGGGTAATTGGGTGATGGGCATTAAGGAGGGCACGTGATGTGATGAGCACTGGGTGTTGTATGCAACTGATGAATTATTGAACACTACATCTGAAACTAATGATGCACTGTATGTTGGCTAATTCAATTTTTTTTAAAAAAAGACAATTCAAAAGCCATGAAAAAAATTTTAAAAACGGGTCATTTGTTTTCTAATTTTTGAGTTTTGAAAAACTTTTATGTATTCTAGATACAAGTCTTTTGTTGGATATGTGATTTGCAAATACTTTCTAACAGTCTGTAGCTTGACTTTTTATTCTGTTTTTCTCAGAGCAAAAGTTTTTAATTTTTAGGAAGTCTAATGCCAGGTCATGAGATTTTCTCCTATATTTTCTTTAAAAACTTTTACAGTTTTCACTTAACATTTAGATATATGATACTTTTTAACTTGATTCTCTACTATAAAGTGTGAGGTGTAAGTAGAGGGTTTTTTTCTTTTGTTTCTTTTTTTTAAAAATATGGGTGTCTAATTGTTCTGTTACCAATTATTGAAAAGACCAACATTTCTCGATTGAATTGTCTTACTCCTTCATAAAAAACTCTACTGGTCCTCTTTGTGTGGGTCTATTTCTGAACTCTCTAATCAGTTTTACTGATTTATGTGTGTATCCTTTAGCTAATACCACACCATCTTGATTATTATAGCTTTATCTTAAAATCAAGTAGTGTGATTCCTCCGACTTTGCTCTACTTTTTCATAGTTGTTTTAGCTATTCTAATTCCTTTGCCTTCTTTCTTTTTTTACCATTATTATTTTTTTATAATAATTTTTTATTATGCTATGTTAGTCACCATACAGTACATCCTTAGTTTTTGCTGTAGTGTTCCATGATTCATTGTTTGCGTATAACACCCAGTGCTCCATGCAATGTGCGTCCTCCTTACTACCCATCACCAGCCTATCCCAATTCCCCACGCCCCTCCCCTCTGAAGCCCTCAGTTTGTTTCCCAGAGTCCATAGTCTCTTGTGGTTCATTCTCCCTTCTGTTTAACCCCCCCCTTCATTCTTCCCTTCCTTCTCCTACCGATCTCCCTGCTATTTTTTATGTTCCATAAATGAGTGAAACCATATGATAATTGTCTTTCTCTGCTTGACTTATAAACTTGTTGAATCAGCTAGTTGATATCCAAAAGCATCCTGCTGGAATTTTGATTGGATTGTTTTGAATGCATAGATCAATTTAGTGAGAATTGACATCTTCACTATGTTGAGTCTACCAATCCAAGAACACAGTATAACTCTGTACTTACTATTTAAGTCTTGATTTCTTTTATCAGCATTTTGTGTTTATAGCATACAGATCCTGTGCATGTCTTATTAAATTTATACCTAAGTATTGCATGTTTGGAGCTATTGAAAATAAGTTTTTAATTTTGGGGTTCCAATTTTTTTTAATTTTAGGTGTATGTAAGTATACTTAATTTTTGTGTATCATCTTGTATCCTGCAACCTTGCTGAACTTGTTGTTTCCTTGTGATATTCCCTAAGTCCCTCCCAGGCTGTCTGATATGAAAAGATCCAGTGAGTGCCAATCCAGCAAATGAGCTCTATGCCTTCCTAAGCTGGCTAGAGGTTCTCACTACTCACTACTACAGGTTCTTCCAGGTGCCACAATGCCAAGTACCTCACCCTCTGAAAAGACCATGGACTGGGATGCCTGGGTGGCTCAGTTGGTTAAGCGTCTGCCTTTGGCTCAGGTCACGATTCCAGGGTCCTGATATCACATCCCACATAAGGCTCTCTGCTCCACAGGGATCCTGCTTCTCCCTCTGCCTGCCTCTCCCTCTGCTGCTCCCCCTGCTTGTGTGCTCGTTCACACTCTCTCTCTCTCTCTGATAAATAAATAAATAAATAAATAAATAAATAAATAAATCTTAAAAAAAAAAGAGAGAGAGAGAGAGAGACCATGGACTGGCCAGACAGAGACCTGCCCCCTCAGCCTAAGCCCTTTGGCCACAGGAGGTAGAGGTTAGAGTCATGATACATTGTTTGCACCAGAGAGGAGACTAAGTGCAGTTGTGTCCGGTATACACTGTGTGCTAAACTTTGGTGCCCAGGAAGGCTGCAAGAAGTTGGGGGGAGTCAGGGTCAGGCCTGCCCCTTGACTAAGGCAAAGTCCCTGGGGTATTCCATTCCCATCCGTTCTGGACCCACTGCAGCCACAGCCTCCACTTTAGTCAACTTCCAGGCAAAGGAGTGGAAAGAGAAAAATGGTAAAAGAAAAGAGGAAGGAAAAATAGACCTGATCTCTAGGCTGAATATCGGACTGCAGAAATAGACCAAACATACAGAAGCATTGGGGAAGGAAATGAAAAGCAATCCCTTTGTATGTAAGAGGGGAGCTGATAGTCTCTGCTGTGATTGTATTTCAAATACAGAAAACTGATTTAATAGTGTTCTGAAGGTGCTGCAAATGTGAAAGTAAGGATCTCTGAAAATCAGAGAGACAGCAGGAAAGCCAGAACTGGACAGTTGGCCCAAACCTGGTTCTCTAAAAATAGCACACACCCCCAAGTTGGTTAAAACATTACTGTTGGGGCAAAATCATCCTGCAGGGCACCCACCTCTACCTAAGGCCCCATTTGCCTTCTTAGGACTATCTGCAATGCAGCAAGACTTCAGGCATTAATGGATGAATTTCTCCACACCCTCTACCTACATCACATGCTTCTGAAGGCTTCTTCTCTCCCTTCATCCAACAGCTAGACATGAGTCACCCTCTAAATAATCAGAAACAAAATCTGCAAATACAAGATAGACTATTAAGGAGAAAAAAAATAGTGGTTTTTGGTCTAAGCACCAGACAGAATGATTTAAATGCATACTTCCCACTTTGAATATAAAGACACTCAGCACTGAGGAGAGGAGGAAATAAGATTAAGAAACCAAGACACTCAGAAGGTGCAGAGCCTCAGACCTGTGTAGAATAGTAATTGCTCCAACCCTCTCCCACTCCCATTCTTGCCTGACTTTCCCCTATCGCCTGCCAGGTCTGCAATCCTCACTGCCTATGGTGCTTGTAAAGCAAACCCCAGAGGGCGAACTTGAGACTTCGAGAAATGATGAGGATTAAAGGGAGAGTCAGGCCTTGTTTACAGTAGACTATAAAGAACTGGTTAAAATCACTCCCTAAGAAAATAGTAACTTTTTTTTTTAAAACAGGAAGGAAAGGGAGGGAGGAAAGAAGAAAGGGAGGTAAGGAAGGAGAAAAGAGAGGAAAGAAGGCAGGGAAGGAAAAGAAATTACTTATAAATCCACAAAGCAAATAATTGACAGGGTTTATGGGGGGGGTGTTGGTAGGCAGAAAAGAAGGGGAAGCAGAAGAACGTAAGAAGGTTAATGAAAAACTGTCCACTGATAGAAGCCCTGTACAAGGGGTTAGGAAATTCACATTCTAGTCACTGCTCTGCCACTGACTTACTACGTTACGAGTGCAATCCTTTCTCTGGGTCTCAGTCTCTTCACCTGTGCACTGGGGGTATGTGGAGACTTAGAGCTGCCACCAAGGTTCCTGCATGCTTTGTTGTCATGTAGGTAGACCTGCTAACACAAAATTAGGCTATCAATGGGGATATATAACATTTACTCAAATTAGTAATAGATTCAGTAAATACAAATGTCAACTGTTTATGAGAGGTTTCTAATACTCCCAACCATCCACTACTTTACATAAATCTCTTCATATTGCTCATATTATGCTGCAACTTGGCCTTTTAAAAAGCTTTATTGAGATATAATTCATATACCATAAAATTCACCCATTTAAAGTGTACAATTCTGTGGTTTTTAGTATGTTCACAATTATGCAACCATCACCACAGTCAACTTTAGAACATTCCCATCAACCCAATAAGAAACCCTCTATCCATTAATATTCACTCCCCATTTCCTCCCAATCCCACATCCCCAGCCATAGATACTTAACTCGTCTACCTTCTGTTTCTACAAGTTTGCCTATTACAGACCTTCCAGATAAATGGAATCATACAATATGTGCCTTTCATGTCTGTCTTCTTTCACTTAGCATGTTTTCAAGAGCTTCATCCATATTATAGCCTGTATCATTACTTCATTTTGTATGGTCAAGTAATATTCCATTGCATGGATATGCCACATAGTGTTTATCTATTCATCCACTGATGAGCATTTAGGTTGTTTCCAACTTCTGGGTATTATAAATAATACTACTGGAAGAACACACATTCAATTTTTTGTGTGAACATATATTTTCATTTCCCTTGGTTATAAACCCAGGAGTAGAATTGTTGGGCCAAACAATGACTCAACATTTACCTTTTTGAACAACTACCAAACTGTTTTCCATGGTGGCTGCACCCTTTCACATTCCCATCAGCAGGGCATGAGTGTCCCAATTTCTCCACATCCTGGCCAACAATTGTTATTACCTGCCTTTTAGATTCTAGTCATCTTAATGGGTGTGAAGTAGTATCTAACTGTAACTTTGACTTGTATTTTACTAATAACCAACAATCTTAAGCTTCTTTTCATTTGGTCATTCACACATATTCTTTGGAGAAATACCTATTTAGATATTTTGCCCATGTTTTAAATTGTGATATTTGTCCTTTTATTTTTTAGTTGTAAGAATTCTTTATATACTCTGGGTACCAGTGCCTTATAAAATATATAGTTTAAAAATATAATTTTTCAGGAAATAATTTTTCCTCTATCCATTGCCAAAGAAATAACAAGTAAATTTCCTTACCATCCTCTCTCTCTCTGGCAGACATATTACTGTTTATCCTTTTGCTGATAGGGTAGTGAGTTCCTAAGCAGGGGACCTTCTACTAAGCCTCCTATTAATCTCCCATTAGACTTCCTACTTTGAGCAGGCTTTAGACTTTATCTTCCATCCTATGTACTTTCCCTCCTATGTACTTCCATCAAGATGGAAGCTCCAGGATTCTGAGATTTCCCAGAAACCCCAGGGACTAAAGCTGACTTTGAAACTCTCTCGCTTCCTGGGATTCCCACTACCGTTTCATTTATGGCTTCTTTCATGCCATACTCGAATGCCAAAAAGTGATGCATTAAGAAGCTTTGATCTACTGGGGCACCTGGGTGGCTCAGTCGCTTAAACATCTGACTCTTGATTTTGCCTCAGGTGATGATCTCAGGGTCCTGGGATCAAGCCCTGCATTGGGCTCCATGCTCAGCAGGGAGTCTGCTTGAGGATTTTCTCTCTCCCTCTCCCTCTGCCCCTCCCGCCCCTCTCTCTCCCAAAAATGAATAAATAATTCTTTTTTTAAAAAGAAGTTTTGATTTACTTACTTGGCACTTTAGTTGTTTTCATGAGGAAGGTATTCAGAATATTAAGAAAATATATGTTGTAAAAAAATGGAAGTCTGCATTCACTTTTTAATTTTTTTTATTTTGAAGTAATTATAGATCCAAGGAAGCTGTGAAGATAGTACAGAGAGGTGCTGTGTACCCTTTATCCAATTTCACCCAGAGGTTACTATAGCACCACATCAAAACCAAGAAACTGACACCAATACAATGTATTAGTATAATTCTGTAAATATATCACAACTCTAGATTTGTGCATCCACCACCACAATCATGATACAGAATTATCCCATCAGTACAAAGACTTCCCTTGTGCTACCTCAGTCTCTCCATAATCATACTCACCCCTCTCCCGTCACAATTCCTAGCCCCTGAAAACCAACTGTCTGTTCTCCATTTCTATAGCTTTATTATTTTAAGAAAGCTTATCGTGGAATTATACAGTATGAGACCTTTGGAGATTGGATATTTTCATTGTGAATAATACCCTTTAGGTCATATAAATTATTGCATATATCAAGAGTTTGCTCATTTTTATTGCTGAGTAGAAGTCCATGATATGTAAGAAGCACAGTTTCTTTAACAATTTTTTTGGTAAAGGACATTTTGGTTGTTTGCAATTTTTTTTTTACTATTACAAATAAAAGTTCAGTGATCTTCCTGTTTACTTTCAATTTACTTATATCATTGTATTTGCAATGAGTTCCTTATACATACCATATAGTTGGGCCATTTTTTTAAACCCACTCTTTCACTATTTGTCATTTAATTGATATATTTAGACCATTTGGTCTAATGTAATTATGGAAATGTTAGGGCTTAAGTCTGACATTTATTTTTTTAAATAGAATTTGTTTTTCAGAGCAGTTTTAGATTCACAGCAAAACTGGGAGGAAGGTACAGAGATTTCCTGTATACTCCCTGCCCCAACACATGGATAGTCTTCTGCCTTATCAATATTCCTCACCAGAGTGGTACATTTGTTAAAATTGATTGACCTACATTAACACACCATTATCATCCAAAATTCATAATTTACATTAGCCTTGACTCTTGGTGTTGTACATTCTGTGAGCTTGGACAAATGTAAATCACATGTATAATATCATGCAGAGTAGTTTCACTGTCCTAAAAACACTGCTTATTCATGCTTTCTTCCCACTAACCCCTGGCAACAACTGACCCTTTTACAGTCTCCATTGTTTCATCTTTTCCAGGATTTCATATAATTGGAATCATACAGTATGTAGCCTTTTCATATTGACTTATTTCACTTAGTGATATGCATTGAAGTTCTTTTCATGGCTCAATAGCTTATTTATTTTCAGTGTTAAATTTTGGTGTTCCATTTTCTGGATGTATGCCAGTTTTTTTATCCATTCACCTACTGAAGTATACTTTGGTTGCTTCCAAGATTTGGCAATTATTAATAAAGCTCCTATAAACATTCATGTGCAGGTATTTGTGTGGACATGTTTTCAGCTCCTTTGAGTAAATGCCAAAGGGTGCAATTTCTGTACTGTATGGTTAAAAGCATAGTTTTGTAAGAAACCTTTAAACTGCATTCCAAAGAGGACGTACTATCTTGCATTCCCACCAGGAATGAATGAGAGTTCGTGTTGCTTCACATTCTCAATAGCATCTGGTGGTTGTCGGTGTTTTCAATTTTGACTATTCTAATAAGTGCGCAGTAGTATCTCATTGTTTTAATTTGCATTTCTCTGAGGACTTATGATGTGGAGCATCTTTTCATATGCTTATTTGCCCTCCATATATCTTTGTTGCTGAGTGCTTTGTTTAGATCTTTAAACCATTTTTAATCAGGTTCTTTCTTTTCTTATTGTTGAATTTTAAGAGTTCTTTGTATATTTTAGATAACAGTGTTTTATCAGGTAATGTCTTTGCAAAGATTTTCTTCCAATCTGTGAGTTGTATTTCCATTCTCTTGGCAGTATCTTTTGTAGACCATCTTTTTTAAATTTTAGTGAAGTGCAGCTTATCAATTATTTCTTTCATGGATGGTGCCCTTGGTGTTGTATCTAAAGAGTCATCTCCAAACCTAAGGTCATCTAGATTTTCTCCTATATTATCTTCTAGAAGTTCTATGTTCTTGTGCTTTACATTTTGGTCTATGATCCACTTTGAGTTAATTGTGGTGAAATGTGTAAAGTCTGTGTCTAGATTCATTTTTGCTTGTGTATGTCCAATTTCCCATCACCATTTATTGAAAAATTTGCCTTTCTTCATTATATTGCTTTTGATCCTGTGTCAAAGATCAGTTGACTATATTTATGTAGGGCTCTTTGTTCTGTGCCATTTATCTGTCTATTTTCTCACTAATACTAAACTGCCTTGATTATTGTAGCTTTATAACTTTTTTTAAGATTTTATTTATTTGAGAGAGAGAGCGTGCACAAGTGGGAGGGAGGGATGGACAGAGAGGGAGAAGCAGACTCCCCGCTCAGCAGGGAGACTGATGTGAGGCTTGATCCCAATACCCTGAGATCATGACCTGAGCAGAAGGCAGATACTTAACTGGCTGAGCCACCCAGGCGCACCTGTAGCTCTATAACTTTTGAGGTCAGGTAGTGTCAGACCTCCAATTTTGTGCTTTTCCTTCAGTATTGTGTTGACTATTCTGGGTCTTTTTTCTTTCTGTTTAAATTTTAAAATCAGTTTTTGTCATATCCACAAAATAACTTTGTAAGATTTTGATTGGGATTGCATCAAATCTATAGATCAAGTTGGGAAGAACTGACATCTTGACGATATTGAGTCTTCCTATCCCTGAACATGAAATATTTCTCCATTAATTTGTTTTTCTTTGATTTTGTTCATCAGAGTTTTGTAGTTTTCTCATATAAACCTTGTAGACATTTTCTTTTTTAGATTTCTACCTATTTCATTTTGGGTGGTACTAATGTGAATGGTATTGTGTTTTAAATTTCTGGGGTGCCTGGGTGGCTCAGTCATTAAGCGTCTGCCTTCGGCTCGGGTCCTGATCCCAGGGTCCTGGGATCGAGCCCCGCATCGGGCTCCCTGCTTGGTGGCAAGCCTGCTTCTCCCTCTCCCACTCCGCCTGCTTGTGTTCCCTCTCTTGCTGTATCTCTCTCTGTCAAATAAATAAAATCTTTAAAAAATAAATAAATAAATTTCTAACTCCATTTTTTTCATTGCTGGTATATAGGAAAGCAATTAACTTTTGTATACTAACTTGTATCCTGCAACCTTGCTAAAACTGCTTATTCCAGAATTACTTTTGTTGATTTTTTTCATATTTTATACATAGAAATCATGTAATCTGTGAACAAAGAGAGTTTTATTTCTTCCTTCTCAATCTGTGTATCTTTTACCTTCCCTTTTTTGTCTTACTGCATTAACTAGAACTTCCAGTACAATATTGAAAAGCAGTGTTGAGAGGGGACATCCTTGCCTTGTTCCTGATCTTAGTGGGAAAGCTTTGAGTTTCTCACCATATTATATGATGTTAGCGCCAGGGTTTTTGTGGATTTTTTTTTTATCAAGTTGAGGAAGTTCCCCACTTTACTGAGAGATTTTTTTTTAATCATGAAATGGGTATTGGATTTTGTCAAATGATTTTTCTGTATTTATTGATATGATCATGTGATTTTTCTTGTTTATCCTATTGATGTGGTAGAGTACATTAATTGATTTTTGAATGTTGAACCAGCCATGCCTGGGATAAATCCCATTTGGTTGTGGTGCATAATTCTTTTTATACATTGTTGGATTATATTTGCTAGTATTTTGTTGAGGAATTTCGCATATGTTCATGAGAGATGTTGGTCTGTAGTTTTCTTCTCTTGTAATGTCTTTGTCTGGTTTTGATATTAGGGCAATGCTGGCCTCATAGAATGAGTTAGGAAGTATTCCCTTTACTTCTCTCATCTGAAAGAGATTGTAAAGAATTGGTATAATTTCTTCATTAAACGTTTGGTAGAATTTACCAGTGAGTCCATCTGGGCATGGTGCTTTCTGTTAAAGAAGGATGTTAATTGTAACAAATGTATCATGTGGTGTGAGATGTGGATGGCAGGGGAGCTTGTGCATGTGTGGGGGCAGGAGACATATGGGAACTGTACTTTCTGCTCAATTTTGCTATGAACCTAAAACTGCTCTAAAAACTAAAATCTATTTTAAAAAGCAGTTCTTATTTTATCAACATCATAATCTATATAACTAAGTAATTCCAGTGATTAAATACACCCTTTCACCAAATCTTTTTCTTTTCTTCTTTTCTTTATTTTATTTTATTTTATTTATTTGACAGAGCAAGAGAGAGCACAAGCAGGGAGAGAGGCAGAGGGAGAGGAAGAAGCAGGCTCCCCAATGATCAGGGAGCCCGATGTGGGTCTCAGTCCCACCTGGGATCCTGACCTGAGCTGAACGCAGACGCTTAACTGACTGAGCCACCCAGGTGCCCCTCACCAAATCTTTTATTGTTATTCTCTTCAAACTTGTTTTTTCCTGCAGAGAATATAATTTTTATTTTTAAGAAAACAGTTTTATTGAGGTATAAATGATATACAAATGACTGCATAAAATATAAATTTGCCAAGTTTTTTTTTTCTAAAGGACTTTTATTTATTTATGTGACAGAGAGAGAGAGAGAGAGAGAGAGAACAAGCAGGGTGAGCAGGAGAGGGAGAAGCAACCTTCCTGCTGAGCAGGGAGCCCAATGTGGGGCTCAATCCCAAGACCCCAGGATCCTGACCTGAGCTGAAGGCAGATGCTCACAAATTTTATATGGTTATTCTCTTCAAAGGATGTTTTTTTCCTGCAGAAAATACAATTTTTATTTTTAAAAAAACAGTTTTATTGAGGTATATTTGATGTACAAAAGACTGCATAAAATGTAAATTTGCTAAGTTTTGACACATGTATACATCCAGGAAACCACCATCACAATAATGATAGTGAACATATCCATCATCCCCAAAGGTTGCTCATAGCTATTTGTCATTCTTCTTTCCTGCCCCTCCCTGCACCCCCATCCCCAAGTAACCACTGGTCTGCTTTCTGTTGCAATAGATTATTTTGCATTTTAAAAAGTTTTATATAGTTACCTATGAGTGGGATGCTTATGTCACGTAGTAGCTATATGTTTAACATTTTTGAGAAACTGCTGAACTGTTTTGGAAAATGGTTGTACCATTTTACATTTTTACCAAGTGTACAATGAGAGTTAAGTGTTCCATATCTTCACCAACACTCGGTATGGTCAGTCTTTACAATTTTAGACATTCTAATCAATCTTTAGTGATATCTTATTGTGGTTCTGATTTGCATTTCCCTAATGACTAATAATGTTGAGCTTCTGTATATGTAAATATCTGCCATCTGTATGTCTTCTGGAGAAGTGTCTAAATCTTTTGCTCATTTTTTATTGAGTTGTTTTATTTTATAGAGTGTTGGAAATTCTTTATAGATTCTAAATACAAGAACCTTATCAGATATTTGTTTTTAGAATATTTTATCCCAGTCTATAGTTTGTCTTTTCACTCTCTTAACAATGTTTTTCAAGAGCAGAAGATATTAATTTGGATGAACTCCAATTTGTCAATATTTTTATTAATGGATTGGGCTTTTTTGCCATATCTAAGAAATTGTCGACTAACTAAAGGCAATAAATATGTTCATCTGTGTTGTTTGTTTACATTTGTTTTTGTTTTGTTTTTTGGTGTTCATCTGTGTCTTTTTCTAGATTTATAGATTTAGTTTTACATTTAGGTCTATGATCCATTTTGAGTGACTCTTTTTTTATAGTTTGAGATATGAATTAAATTTATTTTTTGTGTATGGATATCCAATTGTTCCAGACCCAATTGTTTTTTTTATTCCCACTTTATAATAAGCCCTAAAATCAAGGATTGTAACCCTCCATCCTATTTACAGTTTTTAGTTATGTAGGCCCTATCCATGTTCACATGAATGTTAGAATATAGCTGCCAATTTCTACTGAAAAGCTTTCTGAATTTTAGTTGGGATTGCATTAAACCTATAATAAACTTGGAAAGAATTGACATCTTAACAATACTCAGTCTTCCAACCCTTGAACAAGATCTCTATCTCCATATATTTAGGTTGTAATTTATCTCTGCAATGTTTTGTAGTATTCAGTGTACAGATCTTCTACATATTTTTTGAAATTTATTTCTAAATATCCCATTTTTCTAAAAGTATTTTAAATTGCAGTGTTGTTTATTTCAATTTCCAAATATTCATTGCTGTAATATAAAAATACAGTTGATTTTTATATTGATCTTGTACCCTGAAATTTTCATAAACCCAATTATTACCTCTAAAAGCATTTTTTTAGATAAAATTTTCTGCAAACTGTCTTGTGGTCTTTGATTAAAGACAGTTTTTACTCATCCCTTTCAATCAGGAAGTCTTTTTCCCTTTGTTGTACTGGACAGAACTTAGAGTATGATGTTGAACAGCTCCCTCCTCACCCTCACACTGTGATACCATTAGTTTTAGGCTTTAGTTTTCTACATGAAAACATCCCGCACAACTTCCATATGAAAATATTTCCCTTATGCCCCCTGCACTGTTAAAACCCAAGCCTGGATACTATACCTACTGAGATGAACATGATCTGCAGATTTGAAACAAGACTTCATTTGAAACAAGATATTCAGTGGAACAAGTTTATTTGCTGAAGTCTTGACAGCCAAAATCAGTGATTTTGGACTACAAAACAGAAAATTAGGAGAGTTACATGGGCACTGAGAAAAGGAGATGGTTGGGAAAATTCCCTGGTGTAGCCAAAAAGTGTATGGTTTTCATGGTGCGTAAGAGCAGTTTGTAAGTGGGAAGTGGGATGATTCACATCTCCATGTAGACTTAAATACATCAATAATACCTTGGAGGAATTTTAGGTAAGACATACAAACACTACGTAATGAAGGGTGGGAGAGAACACAGTGAACCACTGAATAGAGTGGCCACAGGGAAAGTTATTTCCTTCTCCCTGCCATGTGACACACCAGAATTAAACATGGGAAGATGATAAGGGAGTCGAAGGTCAGTTTAGAGGGCTCTTTAGGGGTGCTAAAAATACTTCCTTTCTCCAACCAGATATTTAGGCTCTCCGGCATCCCTCCCTTGACCATGGAGATGTCAAGGTGATGCACTGCGAGATGGGTAAGCTGTATCTTGGCTTTCCCAAAATGTGCCCTCCCCCTATGGGAATGCCAAGAGGGTGCTTTGTGATATCTAAGCTGCTCTTAGGGCTGCCATTGACTGGGGGAGTGCCCTGCTGACCAATCAAACCTGAAAGTTGTAGCCCCTCGTTGTGCAGGGGAGGGGTATATATAGGGAGTTCAGAGGATCTGGGATAGACCACTGGGAGAGGGTGACATGACAAAGGTGATAAGGAAACTACAGTCTCCTAGTGCATTTATGCAACAACCTACCCCAAGCACCAAAGGGATGAAGAAGAGAAGATGCCCTGTCAACCCAGGTCCAGATGCAGTGTCAAGGTGAGGTGACCACAAGCAAGCTCCTCTTCCTCTTCTCCATTAACACCCTCAACAAGACTACTCCCCTGTCTTTGCCTGACGCACATCCCCTTCTCCTGAAGCTGCTATTTTCATCCAACCCTCATCCTGTTCCCCAAAACCAATACCTTTCTATGCTCACCCTATTGTCCTTCCAGGTGTCCAAGACAACCATGGAGGTGAATAGACCCCTTCAAGAGAGCTAGAGGGAAAAAGCCTCTCTAAAAATCCCCACCCCTTTCATAAAACCTAAGAAACCTAGAGGGTCAACACTATTAGGACACTATCACAGACTGAATCAAAATAAGCCATACCAGGACCAAGAAAGCATGGATAATCCCAACACTTTAAGTGACAACCTGGGCAGCCAGTAACTTTGGAATGATGCCCAAGGCCTAAGAACTATCTGCAAAGTCTCTGAGATCTGGCTACTGAGAAATGGTCAGCTGTGTTGACATAAAATTTTACACCAATAGGGTACACCAACAGTAATGACTAAAATAAAATGAAATTGTTATGAGAAGATGTGTGTCTCTGCGAGTTTTTGATGGTGGGGACGGAGGAAGGGAAAAGGCAGATGTATGAAAAGGGAGGAAGGTGAGTTCTGCAGGGTTTAGGCCAGACTCTTAGGTCCACAGTTAGACAGACATTGGGTACAAGGACTGGATAAAGACTGAGTACTGAAGTTAAATCTCCTTAAGTTTTTATTTCTCTGAGATAAATGCCCAATAGCACAATTTCTGGGAAGTAAATTGCACATTAACTTTTATTAGAAACTGCCAAATTGTCTTTCAGAGTGACTAACATTTTATATTCCCACCAGCAGTATATGAATGATGCGGTTTTTCCACATCTTTACCACCATTTGGTGTTGTCACTATTTATTTGAACCGTTATGATAAATATAGAGAGATATCTCATTGTGGTTTTAATTTGCATTTCCCTAATGGACAATTATGTGCTTATTTGCCATCTATGGGTTACCTTTGCCTCTTTGCAGTTACTAAAGCTTCTAGTACTATGTTGAATAAGAGTAGGGAGAAAAAGGCATCTTCACCTTGCTCCTAATCTTCAGAGAAAAGGATTTAGTCTTTTACCTTTAAGTATGATGCTATCTGTAGGGGGGTTTTTTCCTGATGCTCTTTATCAAGTTATAGTAATTTCTCTCTGTTGCTAATTTGCTGAGACTTTTTATCACAAATGGGTGTTGTGTGTTGTCAAATGCTTTTTATGCCTCAAAATGCTATAGATATATGATTTTTCTTTAGCCTATTGATATGGTGGATTACAATGACTGATTTTCAAATGTTGAACCAGCCTTGCATGCCTGGAATAAATCTCACTTGGTCATGGTGTATAATTCTTTTTATATGTTTCTGGATTTGGTTTACTAATATTTCATTAAATATTTTTGCATCTAAGTTTATGAGGGATATTGGTCTGTAGTATTTTGTTGTAGTAGTATTATCTATGGATATCTTTAGTATCACACTAATAAGGGTCTCATAAAATAAGTTGGGAAGTATTTGCTCATCTTCAATATTCTGGGAAAGTTTGCATAGAATTGTATTATTCTTTCCTTAAAAATTTGGTAAGATTCACCTGTGAGGCCATCTAAGCCTAAAGCTTTATTGATGGGGAGATTTTAACCACTAATTCAATTTCTTTAATAGATATAGGACTGTTCATATTATTTATTACCTTCTTGGTAGTTTGTCCTATAAGAAATTTGCCCATTTCTTGAAGTTGCTGGATTTATTGACATAAGCTTGTTTATAATATTCTTTTTTTAAGATTTTATTTATTCATTTGACAGAGAGACACAGCCAGCGAGAGAGGGAACACAAGCAGGGGGAGTGGGAGAGGGAGAAGCAGGCTTCCCACCGAGCAGGGAGCCCGATGTGGGACTCGATCCCAGGACCCGGGGATCATGACCTGAGCTGTAGGCAGGCGTTTAACAACTGAGCCACCCAGGCAACCCCATAATATTCTTTTTAATAGCTATAGAGTCTGTGATTACATTACTTATCTCATTGCTGATATTGATAATGTGTGTCCTCTCGTTTTGTTCTAAGAGTTTTGGTTAGAAGTTTATTAATCTTTTTAAAGACCCAGCTTTTAGTGTCATTGTTTTTTTCTATTGTTTTTTTTTTTCCGGTTTTCCAGTTTACATTGGTTTTAATTTGCTTTCCTTTTTCTCATTTCATAAAGTAGAATCTTTGATGGTTTATATCAGTTATGCAAGATAAATAAATCCTGGAGATCTAATGTACAGCAATGTGACTATATCATTAACTATATTGTATTGTATTCTTGGAATTTGCTAAAAGGGTACGTCTTTAATGTTCTTACCACAGGGGAAAAATGGTAATTGTGTGAGGCAAAGGATAATTAGATTGATGAATATTTTACAATGTGTATGTGTATCAAACCATCAAATTGTGCACCCTAAATATATACATTTTTTATGGTCAACTATACCTACATAAAGTTGGAAAAAGAAAATCTTTCCTATTTTCCAATATAAATATTTGTATTTCTAAGTACTGCTTTAGCCGAATCCCACAGATTTTGATGTGTTGTATTTCAATGTAATTCAACTGAAAAAGTTTTCTATTTTCCCCTGGGATTTCATATTTGATCTGTGGGTTATTTAGAAGTTTAATTTTAAATTTCCAAGTATTTTAGGATTTCCAGATTTTCCTTATTGATTTTTAATTTAATTCTGTTGTTGTACAGGAGCATACACCTATACTTCGATCTGTTAAATATTTTCAGACTTGTTTTATGACTCAGAATACATTGTATCTTGGCAAATATTCCATGTGCACCTAAAAAATAAGTTTTCTGAAAAGAAAGTGTATATTGATGATATTGGGTGGAGTATTCTGTAAATGCCAATTATGTCATGTTGGTTGATAATCCTGTTCATGTGTTCCATATCTTTACTGATATCAATATCAATTATTGAAAGAGAGGTATTGAAATCTCCAAGTATAATTGTGGATTTGTCTATTTCTCCTATAAGTTTCTGCTTCATTTATTTTGAAATTCTATTATTAGGTGGATACCCGTTTAAGATTAGTATGTCTTCCTGGTAGATTGACCTCTTCATCATCAGGAAATATCTATTTTTTTAATATCTAATAATAGTCCCTTCTCTGATACCTACCTTATCTGATAGTAGTACAGCTAATCCCTGGTATATCATTTACCATTATTTTATTTTCGGTTTATCTGTTTCTTCATATTTAAAATAGAATTTTATAAAGAAATCATAATTGGATCATGCTTTTTAATGCAATATGACAATCTTTGCTTTTTAATTGGAGGATTTAACACAACCAAAGGTTATGTAGTCTCCCCAAGAGAAAACTACATCCATGACTCATCAGTGCAGATGTATAAAGACTGGGCTTTTTTAACAGCTCCAGAGTTCCTCAAGGGATTGGATAGTCCGTATTGTGACTGAGTCACAATTCAACTCTCCCTCTGCTACTTCTCCCTCCTTACTTTCATTACTCCCTCCCAGGTATATTTACTCCTTCCCTGAATGTATTTCCAATAATCTTCCTGCATACAAATCTCTTGGGACTCTGACCAAACAGGCAGTTTTTAAATGGTTAAATACACACCAAGCCTATGTCCCAGAAATTCTATTTCTGGATATTTTCTCCAAAATAAGGAAGCCATATGTCTAAAGAAGTATGTGAATAAGAATATTTAGGAATGTTCACAATGGAGTCATAACAGCCCCAAATGGGAACAATCCAAATGTCTTTTAGCAGGTAAATGGTTAAACAAATTCTGATATATCCTTACAATGGAATTTAGCAATAAAAATGAATACAGTACTAGTACATGCAACACAATGAGTGAGTCTTAAAAACATTACACTGAGAGAAGGGATTCTGACACAGGAGTACATACTATATGATTCCAATTATATAAAGTTTGAGAACATGCAGAACTAATATATAATGATGGAAATCAGAATAGCAGTTTGCCTTGGATGAGGGAAAATTGAATGGGAAATGGAATGGAGAAAGTTTCTGAGGTCATGGAAAAGTTCTATGTCTTAATTTTGGTGGTAGACACATGAGCATATGCACTTCTCAAAACTCATATAACTGTGAACTTAACATATGCAAGTTATTTTTGAAATTAAAAGTAAATAAAATGTTTAAAAATTCAGTTGAAACTAAACACTATTGTTAATAAATGTATTGGAAGTTGGTAAAACTGAAAGAAAAAAGGAAATGATTATCATAACCCCCTCTTTAGAGTGGAGGCAGCTGGTTATAATTCACATTGTGGGGGGACTTCCGCATTGCTAGTGATATTCTATATCTAGACTTGTATGGTGGTTATATGGGCATTAGCTTCATAATCACTACTAAACTGTATGTATATGCAGTTTTCTGTATGTATCTTTCACACTTTATATATATATATATATATATATATATATATATATATATATATATTTTTTTTTTTTTTTTTTTTTGAGAGAGAGAGAGAGAGTGGGGCTGGGGAGGGGCAGAGGGAGAGAGAGAATCCTAAGCAGGCTCCGTGCCCAGTGCAGAGCCCAACATGGGGCTCGATCTCACAACCCTGAGATCATGACCCAAGCAGAAATCAAGAGTCAGACACTCAACCAACTGAGCCACCCAGGTGCCCCACTTATAAAAATATATTTAAAACAAATATATTTAATAAAGGAATGATATTCAGAATATACAAGGATCTCCTACAAACTAACAAGAAAAGACAATGCACTATAAAAATGGGCAAATAAACGAGTTTCACAGAAAAAGAAGCACAATGGTCCATACACATTTTAAAACAGCTTCAATAAGATATAGTTCACATACCATATAATTCATCCATTTAACTGTGCAACTTAATGTTTTTAGTCATACGTTTATCTGTTAGTTATCCATCACTCATCTGCCTGTGTGTGTATGTCTCTCTCTGTGTGTACCTCTCTGTCTCTCTCTCGTGCACACACACACACACAGAGAGAGAGAGAGAGAGAGAGAGAGAGAGAGAGAAACACACCCCAGAATGTAAGATCCTTGAGGACAGGGATTTTTTCTTCTTTACTTGCTGTGTCCTAATATCTAGAGTGGTGCCTCAGAACAGTTAGTCCTCGATAAATATTTGTTAATTTACCGGGGTGAGGGTAGTGGAGGTAGAGACAAGTGAATTGATTTGAGGAAGTTCTAAGACCTGGAAATAGGATGTGGTGACTGAAGGAGAGGGATGTGTCATGGATGACTCTCAGATTTCTGATTTGGGCCATTCGGTGGTTGGTGATGTGAATAACAGCGATACAGAACATTCGAGGTAGAGCAGAATTGGAAGCTACAAATGACTGGAGGAGAATGGCATGTTGTAGTGGAAAGAGCATGGAGATAAAAGGCAGCAAACCTGGGTTATAGTCCTGACTTTCTGGTGTGATTCTGGTCAGGCCACTGCCCATTTCTGGGCCTATTTTTCTTTTGTGTGGTGATGGACTTGGGTTATACATTTCTTAGTTTTAACATATAATTTTTGGTAAATATTACAAGACATACAGAATCTGATGACTGAGATATGATGCGTTGAATCCATACCCTTAATTGACCTCTAACAGGTAACATCAAAGCTTCACCCAGGGACTTCTGGAATTTCCAGAGTGCGGTAGCACTGGAGCTCACAGGCAAGTCCCTCACCTATGCTTAGCCTGGTACACAAAGTATGTTCTTCCTTTACCGTATCTGCCACCACTATGCACTTCCATGTCCAGGGAAGCCAGGCAGGGACAGCTTTTCACTACTGCCACCACCTGTAATTCCTCACACAGCAGTGATGATGGGTTCACCAAGGTGCTTATATATTTATATTGATATAAACTAGTTATATTATAAAATATATTTATAAGCTTACACACATCATACTTATATTATAAATTAAAATTTTATATTTGTAATATAATTTATTTTATATATATGAAACCAAAGTGAAGATGATGACAATGATGATTAAGAAAATGCTAAATTTGAGGAGAATAGAAACAAGGAAAAACAACTGGACAACAATAACATGTAAGATGGGAAAGGGCAGCAAAAATTAAAATGTTCTAAGATCGTCATGCAGTTTGAGAGGACTGTAGACATAGTGGTCAATTTTAGATTCATTTAATTAATTGTACATATAGAATACTCAAAGGTAAAACACTAAAAAGATAGAATGTATAACTTCCAAACCAGTGGAGAGGAAAAAACTTCAATATAAAAACAAAACAAAACTTGATTGATGTATTACATGGCAGGGAAGGTGAAGAAAAAAGCATAGAAACAGAAAGCACAAAATAAGATAGTAGAAATAAATCCAAATATAACAATAATTAAAATAAATGGAAACAGAAGGAAAGCAGGAAGCAGTGGGTTCTCCCTGGGCAAAGCCCATGTCACACCAGCCCTAGTCTATCATCTTCTAGTGCTATAAATCCCAGGTCAAGATCCGTGGACATTGCTGCATGTTCTGCAGGTATCTGTGATGGAAAGGCCAGGCTATGGGGTCTGATCTCTGAAGCTGCCTCAAATCCTACCCACACTCCTGCCAGCAACAGGAGGTAGGAGAGTATCCCTCCCAGCTCCTGGCTCAGCCTGCTGGGGCCCCCGATCTCTTGGGGTCTTGCCACCTGGCCAAGCCTACAAATGAGAAGGTTTGTAGATTGGGTCATATGGGCCCATTAGTACAGTTCATGGCCACCAGAACCTCTTTTAGGAATTGAGAAGGCAGAAGGGACACAGGTTTGGCCCTGAACTTTCTCTTTTCCTTGAAACCTGGATCCTTCCTGGTTTTGTTGCTGTTCTTTATTTTCTGTTTCCCTTAACACAGTACCTGTAACATAGCAGATGTTCAATACATTTAGTTGAATAAATGAATGAATGTAACCTCCATCTCCACTGTCTCTGTGTTGCTAAATACAATGGATAGTTTGTGGTCTTTTCCTCCATGGATAACTGCAGAATGTGACAACGTTGATGGTCAGAAATCAAAATCACCAAATTTGGCAGATAGTGTCCATAGAATGCACAATTTGCACCATGATTTGAGCCTGCAGTGCTGAAGTAGGAAGCAGGGTTTCTGGCAGTGGAGCCTGGGAAAACACATGAGACAAAAGTCCTAGGAAGAGGGAGCCTTCACCTGAGAGTGAAGGCAGTTTAGCAGAGAGAAGTACTGCCACCGCCACTGCCACTTCCACACTTTTAGAGTACTGATTGCCTCCTGTGGTCTAGCCAAGGAGGGAATCCCAAAGAGGAGCCCTTGCTGACTGCTTTTCCAACCAACCCTCCATCTGCCCCTGCTTCCCCAAACCCGGTGGGGGCCCCTTGCCCTCACTAACTTTACTAGTTTGCAACCGGCGCCTGGACCCAAAGTCTCGACTTCCATATCCGGGAGCACTAGCAAAGCCAACATAGGAAGGGGACAGCAGGCTCCAGCCTCTCACCACTGTGCTTCAGCAGTTGCAAGGAAAGGACACTGGGCTGGGGCCCTGGTTCTTTGAGCTCCCCACTAGTGGGGAGAACTCTCTGAGAGCCCAGCACTTGCAGCCTGCATCACTGTGTGCTGGTCAGCACAGTTATCAGAAAGATCTTAATTAAAAAATAAATTAGATCATATTTCTCCCCTGCTTAATCCCTCCAGTGGCTCCCTACTTCCCTCTGAATAAAGTCCAAACTCCTTTCCATGGCCCACAGAGTCCTTCACAACAAGGATGCTAGCCCCCTCTCCAGCCTTGCCTCCCACCACTCTCTCCACTTGGCTGCAATCTCAGGCCCAGTTTCTCCACACCCCTCAAATGGAGTTCTTTTTTTTTTCTTTTCTTTTTTTTTTTAGATTTTATTTATTTATTTGACAGAAATAGAGACAGCCCGCGAGAGAAGGAACACAAGCAGGGGGAGTGGGAGAGGAAGAAGCAGGCTCATAGCAGAGGAGCCTGATGTGGGGCTCGATCCCATAACGCCGGGATCACGCCCTGAGCCGAAGGCAGACGCTCAACCGCTGTGCCACCCAGGCGCCCCTCAAATGGAGTTCTTATCTGCCATTCTGGGGACCCCAATGGACACTGTCTTTGTGCCCTTGAGCTTCTATGGCTTATGAGGGCCACCCTGTGCAGGATTCAGGCTTACCAGGCCCCCACCCCTCTGATGACTCAATAATGGGAATGTGGAGCAACACTTCCTCTACCTTTGCTTCCCCAGGTGTTTGGCTAAGAAGCCACTGTGGCTGCATGGGTCTTAGCCCTACCTGTAGGACATGAGGAGCTGGAAAGTGAGAAGGCTGAAAGGCCTGAGAGCTGAGAGCTGTTAGTACATCCCTCAGGGACCCCCAAAGAGTCCTTGTGGCAGAATCCCTTGGAGCAGGCATCCTTCTCCAATATCCCACAAAGCAGTTGGGTTGTGCAGTTCATTTATCCCAAATACTAGCTCACTCATCCTCAGGTTTCAGGACCATGCAAGAAGGTAGTTGATTCCCTGCTAGGCCCCCGTCAGGATTCATGGGCAGCTTTTTCCCATACAAGGCATTTTAAAGCCAAGAGGCTGCCTCCTCCTTTCCCTCAGATCTTTTTAATTATGATAAACTACACATAACATAAAATTTGCCATCTTAATCATTTTTGAGTGTACAGTTGAGTGGCATTAAGTGTGTTCGCGTTGTTGTGCAGTCATCACCACCATTCATCTTCAGAACTCTTTTTCACCTTGAAAGCTAAAATTTTATTCCCATAAACACTAATTCCCCATTTCCCTATTCCCCTCCAGCCCCCGGAAACTTCCAGTCTACTTTGTGTAATTTGACTCCTCTAACGACCTCATATAAGTGGAATCATACAGTATTTGTCTTCCTATGACTGATTTATTTAACTTATCATAATGTCCTCATGTTGTAGCATGTGTCAGAATTCCCTTCTTTTTTGAGGCTGAATAATATTCCATTGTTTTTGTATATATCACATTTTGTTTATCCATTCATCCATCAATGGACATTTGGTTTGTTTTCACCTCTTGGCTATTGTGAATAGTGCTAAGAACATGGGTGGGCACATATCTCTTCAAGACCCTACTTTCAATTCTTTGGGGTATATACTCGAAGTGTAATTGCTGGATCAATATGATAGTTCTCCACATTATTGCCAACACTTATTATTTTCTGTTTATTTTTTTATAGAAGCCATCCTAGTGGGTGTGAGGTGGTACTCATTGTGGTTTTGATTTGCATTTCCCTAATCATTAGTGACTTTGAGCACCTTTTCCTGTATTTATTGGCCATTTCTACATCTGCCTTGGAGAAATATCTATGCAAGTTCTTTGCCCATTTTTTAACCAGGTTGTTTGTTTTGTGTTGTTTGGTTGTAAAATTTCTTTATATATTCTGAATATTAACCCCTAATCAGATATATGATTTGCAAATATATTCTCTCCCATTCAATGGGTTGTCTGTTCACTCTGTTGGTTGTGTCCTTTGATGCACAGAAGTTTTTTTTAATTTTGATGTGGTCCAATTTATCTACTTGTCCTTTTGTTGCCTTTGCTTTTGGTGTCATATCCAAGAAATCGTTCTCACATACAATATCATGAAGTTTCTCCCCCATGTATTCTTCAAAAATTTTTATGATTTAAGCATAAATGTTTAGGTCTTTGATTCATTTTGAGTTAATTTTTGTATATGGTATAAGATGAGGATCCAATTTCATTCTTTTGCATATAGATACCCTCTTATTACAAGACCACTTGTTGAAATTCCTCAGTTCTTAAAGAAAGAAGCAACAAGGAATAGGGTGACTGAACAAGGCCCTTCCCCTTGATGAGATACTAACTTGTTCAAGGAACCTGGGCAAGTTATTCAGTTCCTATTCTTTCATCATTCATTCATTCATTCATTCATTCATTCATTCATTTCCCATTCATTCATAGAGTGTGCAATGTCCAAACACAAAGCCCACAACCCACATAGAACTTAGAAGGAGGAAGAATATTCTTTATTTTCACTAATCTCTCACTGAAATTTAGCATTATGGATAATGAATGCAGGCAACCAACCACAGGAAGATCAGCGGTACCTCTGACTTTGTCACTAAGAGAAATCCCTGATATTTTCATATCATGTTACGGTGGCAGCAGGTCTCTTCAAATATCCTTTACACTTGTCACTACTTTCAAATTACAGTAATTATTAGACCTGCCATTCAATCTTATTATTTAATGCATCAATGAAGATGCATATATGTTTTATAATACCATGACTGTGATTTAAAAGATAAGTTTTAATAACTGTATTTCAATAAAATTGCTTTCCTTTGTAATCCTACCTATTTTGTTTATATGCATTCAAAAACATTCTGAGAAGAGCCCCACAGACTTCCCCAGATGAGCAAACAGTTTAGGAAATCCTACCCTATGTTGGCCACTGGAGACACAGCAGCCCCTGACACAGCCTTGGAAAGATCTCAGATGCTGGGATTAGGAGGGCACACAAATGTGTAGATATAACATAGTATGGTGATTTCTGTGCCAGGGACACCAGGCATTGTTGGAGCCCAGCAGACTACACAACTCTACACAAAAGTTGACCAGCCATTTCTCAGAGGTCTGTTTGTATTAGGAGAGACCATCCACTTGTCAGCCTAGAGGAGGTCCTGCCCTTTGTGACGTGTTCACACCCCTTTGTGCAGATAATGAAATTCAGAGGAACCAGCCCTGCCTCCCTTGGCAGCAGAACGTTAGCTCCCCTTCCCCCCCTTCTGCTGACACCAGATATATTCAGCTGTGGAAGCAGAGATGCTCACTGCACTCTTGGTAGCTATGGAAATCCCAGGGTTTCCCTAGCAACAGCTCTGGTTCGACCTTGTTGCTAGGGAACGCTGGGATTTCCTAGGCTGCCCCATAAGCAAGACTTCTCTAAACCAAGGGCAGAGGTGTGAGAACAGCTGTGGATCTGAATCCTAAGGAATGGATGGTTTCCCTCGATTCTAATCATTTTAGGTCATCCTGGTCCACAGCCAAGTGAAAGGGGGTGCACACTGGGTGAGAGGTCTTAAGAGGGGGATAAGGAGAAAGTGCTGTGCAGTAAGCAAACTAATTAGAAAAGTCCACATGAGCCCAACAAATGTCAGAAAGTGAAAGGAGCTGGGCTTTGGGAAGATTTTCGGTCTTCAAGTCCAGCACCTAGCTGTTCGTAAAGCACTTTCCCTAAGATTATCATGCAACACATACCTGTCTGGTTTCAAGAGAAAGCTCAAGGTTAGAACTAACACCAGCCTCCCTCACGGGTGTGTAACCTAGGCAATCTCACACAGCCCCATGCTTAGAAGGGCTCTGAATGGTTGATATAATGCTCTGTTGTCACCTTGAAATTCAATTTTTGAACAAGAAGCCCTGGATTTTTGTTTTGTACTGGGCTCCACAAATTATGTAGCCAGTCGTAATTATAACCCTCATTTTACAAAGGAGAAAATTGACCAATAGGGAGCAGATATAATGAGCCCAAGTTCATGTGTCGGAAAGCACACCTTAGGGGCCATTGTATTTGCCCTTAGCTGCTTTCAGACACCAGCAGCTGGAGGGACTTAACCCAAAAAGGCCTTCAGTATGGGAAGGCATTCCTGAGATTCACTTGGCAGGAATATAGGAATAGCTAGAGTCATGGTCCCCTCAGTTGTTCTGGGGGTTCAACAGAGAACTAGAGAAAACAGAGCTTTAGGGAGCTCCAGTCTAGTAGAGGAGACTGCCAGCATTAAAGAGATACAATTGGGATAAGGGTTGAGGTGGTGGCAAGTCTGAGGGGGGGAGGTGGTAGCAGCACTGGTTCTGCTCATGTCTAAGAAAGCCCTGAAGAGTATGTCTGCTTCCTATTGCCCTAGATTCTTTAGAGAGTGGACTTTTCCCATCTCTTTGTCCCCTAGGCATTAATTCTATGGCAACAGGAAAATCCCCATGCAAAATTATACACATATGTAGTGAGACCTCCTGAACGCTAGACTCTGATATGATATCTGTTCTCAGCTGAATTGTATCCCCCCAAAATTTATTTGTTGAATCTCAACAACGGTACCTCAGAACGTGACTATATTTAGATACGAGGTCTTTAAAGGGGTAATTAAAGTTAAATGAGGTCCTATGGGTGGGCCCTAATCAAATCTGATTGGTGTCCTTATAAGAAGAGGAGACTAAGACACAAGTACACACAGAAAGAAGAGCACATGAGGACACAGAGAGAAGAGGACCATTTACAAGCCAAGGAGAAAGCCTCAAGAGGAACCAACTTTGCTGACACTTGGATCTCAGATTTCCAGTTTCCAAAACTGGGAGACAATAGGTTTCTATTGTTTAAGCACCCAGTCTGTGGTACTTGGTTACAACAGCCCAGGAAGACTAATACAATATCCTTCAATGCTTCCAGTCCTGTGAGGTAAGGACTATGACTAACTTACAGAGAAGTGACCCAAAACTTGGAGGTTAAGTATCTTGCTCAGAGTCACAAAAGCTACCAGGCAGCCATGCCAGGACTCCAGTTTAGCTTAGTCTGCCGCCACCCCCCCCCCAAGCCTGTGTTTACAACTCAGCCAGCCTGAATGAACTGCAACCCAGGTCCCCCTCAAGTCTGAACATCTGGAGCATTTTCCAGGGCATGTCTGTCCCTCTGCTGTCCTATGGGCTCAGGGACTTCTGGCACAGTTCTCCTGCCCTGGTGCCCATGACCAGCATATTTCTGCCTAGGGCTCCAATGTCTCAAAGCTTCTTGGTGGTTGGCACCCATGCCCCAGGCTGAGAGGATCACCCTGCTTGGTTTCTTTCACAGAAAGACTCTGAAGCCATATTGACATTGGTCCTGAAGACCAAACAAAAGAGTGGATACGTAAGGCCTTTGATAGGTGTTACAAAGCAAAGTCCCTAAGCCCTTCATCACTAGGGGGACATCTTTCTTTAGTGTTAAAGTGGCTGCACCAGAAAATTTCAGATTCTGCTGCCTTCATGTGGGGAGCAATTAAGTTCTCTTTTTGACTTTCTCCTTTCATCCCCAAGGCAGCCAAGTATCTCCCTAAGCAAAGAACTATCTACTCAGAGAAAACCGTGTCACTCCCCTGGAAAGGAAAATCAACTGTAGATAGTTAAGGAGATTTTTCTTCTTTTTCCTTTTTAAAAATTTTTTCTAGGGGTACCTGGGTGGCTCAGTCAGTGAAGCATCTGCCTTCAGCTCAGGTCATGATTCCAGGGTCCTGGGATTGAGTCCTGCATCAGGCTCCTTGCTCAGCAGGGAGCCTGCTTCTCCCTCTGCCTCTGCCTGCCAGTCGCCCTGCTTGTGTGTGTGCACTCTCTCTCTGTCAAATAAATAAATAAAATCTTTAAAATTTTTGTCTAGATTAACAGTGTTTTATCAAGGTATAATTTACATCCAATAAACTGCACAGATCATAAGTGTAAAGCTTGATGAGAAATTTGACAAGGGTACACTCCCATGTAAGCATCACCAAGGTCAAAATGGTAGTTGTGATTTTAAATAGAAATCCCTACCTCTCTGCTACAGTGTCTACCCATACTTAGTATGCCAGCTCTGATCATGCTAGGTATTGGGCCCCAAGGATGCAGAGTTGAAGCACAAGGTCTGTGGAGTGGGTGATCTTGCTATCTAGCAGGACCAGAGCTATGACAGAGAGGACATGGGCTTGGTGGGGGGTGTCACCGAGGGGAGTACAGATCCAGCCTGGGCCGGTCACAAAAAATTCCCCTAAAGCATGTGGCAGATAAGCCGGATCTTGTAGGCTAAGAGTGAGTCTGCTGTGGGGAGAGGAGAAATAAGAGGACATTGTAGACAAAAGGATGTATGAAGCCTTAGCAGTATCAAACAGCTTAGGAGAAAGAGTTCAGAGTAAATGGGATGGCTTATAGGGTGCCACTGGGATCAGAAACAAGATATGATTATAGAGAAATGAAAATGAGCTTCTTGTCTGACTTAGACTGTTTCTGAGGCCAGAACAGTCAGTGCCTGTCTAACGTTCATGTCAGGTTTTACTGCTTGTGGTCAAAGGCTGTTGCACAATACACGGGGCAAAGAGCAGGGACTGCGTGATTCTCTTAGCAACATCCAGAATAAATTTGAGTCTCTGCCTGAAAAGTGACATTGCAGAGCAAGTTACATAAATGGAATTATCTAATGGTTCACAGCACAAATTGATCAAGTCACCTCAAATCAGCTTAGCACTGATATTTAAAGCAGTCAGTATTAAAGAGATGTTCGGTTATAAAACCTAAATGCATGTTTCATGTCATTGTCCCAACATGTCATTTTCTTCTTCTTTAAACATTTGTTTTATTTTGTTATCAGAATGTATCTTTTCAAGCTGCCTTAAGTCCTTCTTGAAAAAATAAAAGTATACACATAGATGACCACATACATAGGTACATCAGAGACAGTCTGTCATTTCACACCTTCCCTGACATAAACCAAATCACCATATACACTGAAGTCTGATTTGAGACCATTTCTTCTGTTCCAGTAGTCATATATTTGTTCCTTGCCCTATACCACACTGTCTTTATTTACTGTGTTTCCTTCCCTTTAAACATTCAAACATTCTCAAGTCTCTCCCACTAAAAAACAAACAAAGCAAAACAATTCTCCCCCATGCCACTTCTGCATGATCACTAGCCACTACCCTTCTCTTCTTACCCTTTTATAGTAGTCTACTTTCTCACCCACATTCTACTCCTAAGCCACCACAGTCTGATTTCCACAGACATTGCTCTTTCTAAGATCTGTCTCTTAAGACACCTTCCCCTTGCTTAGTGACATTCTTGCAGTCACTTCCCTTATTTTCAGTCTTTTTGCTTTGCCTCTCCTCCTCTTCCCATTTCTTCAACACTGACGCTCTGGCAACTTCCCCTTAGCATGCATGATATACAGTTACCCCAGGAGTGCTCTCTACATCTATATTATTTATGACATGGTGATGCTACATGTTCATCAAACACCATTTCCTTTTCCTCCTTTACTTGGAGCTAGACTACATTTCCCAGAATCCCTTGTTTTCAGTGTAGTCATATGACTGAGTTCTGACCAATGGGTATAGGAAAAAGAGATATATGACATTTGCAGGTCTGGCCACTCAAACCTCACACGTGGTCCTCCAAGATCTCTGTCTTCACTCGTCTGCCAGCCAAGCACAAAGAAGCCAGTGGAAGTCTTGGAGTGCCTAGGGCCTGTGAACTAGACAGAAGGAAACTGGACCCCTAATAGTCCATGTGGAGTAGAACCCAACCCCCACTCCAACCTACCCCCACTGATTTTGAACTACAACATGAGTGAAAAATAATCCTTTCTTGAGTCAGCTCACTGAGATACAGAGATTGTTTGATATAGCAGTTAGCATGCCCTAATACACCATCTCTATGCTAATGATAACCAAGCGTGTGAATTCCAGGCTTGTACTTCTCATTGTGCATCAAGGAATTGACCATGGTGCCCAAAACGATAAGATTAAGGAGGGCACATATTGCATGGTGCACTGGGTGTTATACGCAAATAATGAATCATGGAACACAACATCAAAAACTAAGAAACTGTTTTTTAAAGTAGATTATTAGCAAGTCACAGAAATTCATTCATTTATTCAACACATATTTATTGAGTGCCTATGGTGCACCAAACACTGTGCTAGGCCCTAAGGTTGCAATGATAAGCAAAGATAAATCCGGTCCTTACTCTCATGGAGTTCAGTGTTAAGTGGATGACAGTGAATTCTCACATCTCATTATGTCCCAACTGTCAGAAACTTCCTTAGCACTTGTTGCTTCACCCAAATACATCATCCACAAAACTGAGGCCACCCCTTTGCGGTCCCTAGAGGCCACTCTTTTCTCCTTTGTGAAAGGGTACAACTAGATCTAAATAGTGCAACACCCCTTTCTGTTAAGAATTGTTCAGGTTTTACAAGAGACTCTTAACTCTAGGAAACAAACTGAAGGTTGCAGGAGGGGAGGTGGGCGGGGGACAGATAATTAGGTGACTTGGGCATTAAGGAGGGTACGTGATGTAATGAGCACTGGGTGTGATAAGGAACTGATGAATGACTGAACTCTTGAATTAAAATAAAGTGTTTTTAAAAAGAAAAAGAATTGTTCAGGTTTTTTATTGTGGTTAAAATATACCTAACTGAGGGTTTCAGAGGGGAGGGGGTGGGGGATTGGGCTAGGCCAGTGATGAGTATGAAGGAGGGCACGTATTGCATGGAGCACTGGGTGTTATATGCAAATAATGAATCATGGAACACGACATCAACAACTAAGGATGTACTGTATGGTGACTAACATATCATAATAAAAAATTTAATAAATAAATAAATAGTGATTTCACTTGCCACTTAAAAAAATATACATGATACTTATTATTTTAACCATTCATAAGTGTAAAAATAAGTGTAAACTCAATGACATTAAATATATTCACACTGTTGTATAGCCATTACCACTATTTATACTCAAATTTTTCATCATCCTCAGCAAAACTCTGTACTCTAAATAACAGCTCCTCTTTCCCCCTTCCTCCAAACTCTGGTAATCTCTACTTTCTATCTCTATAAATTTGCCTATTCTAAGTATATCATATAAATGGAACTAAATAATACTTGTCCCTTTGTGTCTGGCCTTTTTCACTAAGCATAATCTTTCAAGGATCCATCCATGCTATAGCGTATATTAAAATTTTTAAAGATTTTATTTATTTATTTGAGAGAGAGTGAGAGCAAGAGAGATCACAGAGGGAGAAGAAGAGGGAGAAGCAGACTGGTCTCTGAGCAGAGAGCCTGATATGGGGCTCAATCCCAGGACCCAGAGATCACGACCCAAGCCGAAGGCAGACACTTCACCAACTGAGCCACCCAGGAGCCCCAGCACATATAAAAATTTAATTCTTCTTTATAACTGAATAATATTCCATTGTGTATATATACCACATTGTGTTTATCAATTCATCTATGTATGGACACTTGAGTTTCCACCTTTTGACCACTATGAATAATGTTATTGTGAACGTGGGTGTGCAAGTATCTTTTCAAGTCCCTACTTCTAATTTTAGTAATATATCTAAGAGTGAAATTGTTGGGTCATATGATAGTTCAATGTTTAACCTGAGAAACCACCAAACTGTTTCCCAAAGTGGCCACACCATGTTATATTCCCACCAGCAATTCCCATGTCTCTACATCCTCACCAACACTTGTTATTTTCTGGCATTTTTTTAGTATGGCCACCCTAACTTGTGTGAAGTGCTATTTAATAACATCTTAAAAATATAAGTCATACATCAATACAATCTTGAAGAAATTCAAACCCAGAACACAATAAAAGGAAGGAATCCACTTCACTCTAGCCCCCTCCAAGCACCTTCCTCTCTCCAGAGAAAACCACTGTTAAAAGTTTGGTGTGCCTCCTTCCAGACCTCTTTTCCTGCATTTATACTCTTACGTAGGTATGAATGCAAGATTATATACAATGTATACACATAAACTATGTCAGTAATGTCAGTTTCCATCCTTCTTCCCACTCATTTTATTGTTCTTTCTGTTAGAGAAGTTCCACCTGTGAAATCTTGCCCTGTAGCTTTTCCCACCGATTATAATGTAGTCTTTGATTTCCAGCAGAACTTTGGTGTCTATTTCATGCAGAATGCATTTCCCAGGAGGCCTCAGACCTGTTCTGGGGATGACCTTTTCCTATCACATATACCAACAGCTCTTTATGCTCCTTTCTATCTCTGGAGTTACCTTCTTTTGTCTGGAGGGGGAAAAAAAGAATTAGAAAGATTTTCTCCCCTTTGGAGGGAACAATTGTCTAAGAGTTCCAAATTGGAAACAGGCAGTGTTTGATAGGAGATTGCCCTCTGCTGGCTGTATTAGTTGGGGTTCTCCAGAGAAACTGAACCAATAGATTATACATATACATATAATTATATTATTATATTATATCTATCTATATTATATCTATCTATCAGAGAGAGACAGAGAGAGGTTGATGGATGGATGGATGGATGGATTACAAGGAATTGGCTCACATGATTATGGAGATCTGCAGGGTAAATCATCAAGTTGGAGGCCCAAGAAAGCCAATGGTGTAAATTTCAGTCTGAGTGTGAAGGTCTAAGAACAGCAGAACCAACGGTGCAGTTTTAATCTGGCAGGCTCAAGAGCCAAGAAGAGTTGATGTTTCAGTTTGAGTTAGAAGGCAGGAAAAAGCCAATGTTCCAGTTCAAAGGAGGAACTCTTTCTCTGTTACTGGGGGAAGGGTCAAACTTTTAGTTAAATTCATATCTTCTACTGATTGGTTGAGGCCCACCCACATTAGGAAGAGGAATCTGCTTTCCTCAGTTTATAGATTTAAATGTTACTCTCATCCAAAACACCATCAGAGAAACGCCTAAAATAATGTTTGACACCCCGTACCCCAGTCAAGTTGATACATAAACTTAATCATCGCACTGGTCATGTGAACCTCTTTGGGAGCCTAAACCCATAGCAGGAAGCTGTGGTGCATTTAAGTAATTATCCTGATGGGTGTGGTAGACGATCAAAATTCTAAGTGAGAAATTAAGACAGATATCATGTAAGCCAAACCAGAGAGAAAGAGAATAGGATAAACCAACCAGTTTCCACTTAAAAGTATTTAAACTCATTGAAATAAGAAGCAAATTGTCTTACTTAGAGAGAAGAGTGCTAGAGTAGAAAGAACCTGAGCTTTAGAGTCAGAAAATCTGAGCTTGAGTCTTGGCTTTCATGCTTAATCTTCCTGAGCCTCAGTTGCTTTAGATGTAAAACGGGGTAATAATTATCCAAGCCCAACACTCATAATGCAAGAATCAAGTCCTTTCTAAACCATAAGGAGTTTGAGAAACCTTAGGTCTGGGAGTCAATAAGCCACTGTCCCGAGAATGATCTATTAAACCTGACCAGCAAGAGAGAACTGGCTGTGGGGTGAGAAAATAACCAGAACTTGGGAGAAAATAATAATGACTTTTTGAGGACCTGGGAAAAGGGCAGGAAGCAAAATAGCACAGAGCATAATTTGTGATCCCGCTGCTAGAGACTCTAGAAGGGAATGTGGCTGCTGAGAGATGGGGATTCTAAAAAGGAGAAATCTGCCTCTATCCCTTCACATTTCAGAGCAAATTTGTCCCAGAAATTTCTCAATCTCAAGTAATCCAAATTAAAAAAAATTCTAAGTCATGGGGAACCTGGATGGCTCAGTCAGTTAAGCGTCTGCCTTTGGCTCAGGTCGTGATCCCAGGGCCCTGGGATTGAGTCCCGCATTGGGCTCCTTGCTCCTCTGTCTGCTGCTTCCCCTGCTTGTGTTCCCTCTAGCTCTGATAAATAAACAAAATATTTTTTTAAAATTCTAAGTTAGCCATGTAGCTATGCAGGGAGACCTCTAAGTGAGATCATACTGTGAAAAAATATATATTCCCCATCACCCACACAACATAACCCTTACTTTTTGGGTTTATAAGGCCTTAACTTAACCCTGCCTCCTTCTGCAACTTGTCATTTTGCACTTGGCTTACTTTGCTGCAGCTGCGCAAGCCTCCTCATTGTTCCTCACTTACACTAAGCTCGCTGCTGCCTCAGGGACTTTGCACTTGGTGTTTTCTCTGCCTGGTACTCTTTCGCCAGATCTCCACACGGCTTCAGGTCTTTGCTAGAATGTCATCTGTACAGAGAGATCTTCCCTCACCACCCTGCCTAAAATAGCACCCCCTCAATCATTCACTAGAGTGTAAATCCCATGAAGCTAGCAACTGTGTATTTCTTTCACTTCAGGGCCTGGGTCAAGGCCTGGGTGCTTGTTAAGTATTTGCTGAATGAATGAATAAATAAATGTAAAAGGTAAGAGAGAACACATCTAATAATGCATTTTTTTAAAAAGCAATGATGTGGATCCCAAAGAAAAATATCAAGGAAGCTAAAGCTGAAAATGGATGGAAGCTTGCAAAAACTGCTGAAGACAGATAAGTAAAAAGCCTTTTAGTCAGTGCAAGGAAGAAAAAGAGCAACTTTCTGAAAGAATATAAATCCTCTTTTGTTGGCATATTCCTTCAAGAAGATTGATTTTTCAAGCTCGAAAAGGCTGGAGGGAGGAGAGGCGAGATGGCAGGAAATCCAAGCGAGTGGTGAGGTTGCTGGATCCCCGGGGCTCCAAGGAGTGAATAGTTGCCAGGAAGTCTAGACAGAGGCAGACACAGCATTGTAGAGATCCCAGGTCCCATGATGGCAAGGAAGGAAGGACATTACACCGATCCAGATTTGGGTTGAGGTGGTAGCTTCAGAAATGAAAAAGGAAGGGGTGGATCAGAGTGACTACTGTAGGGTAATCTTGGTGACATTACTAGATGTTCTGGGCAAAGAGGATAAAAGAAACGAAAGTTACAAGCCTCTAAATGGTAGCAATCAGAAAGCAAAAGGGGAAAGGCAGTGGTTACCGGGAAGCTTAGAAGAGAAGACTGGGGATCAGTAGGAAAAAGCTAGAGAAGACAAGTTCTGGTGATGATGGAGCCTCTGTGAGAATTTTAGAGGCCGCTGATGGAGATTTGGGTCACTAAATGTGTCCGCTATGTCACAGCATGGCCCACTAGAATGGTGTTACTGCTTCACAGCTACGATCAATGCAGATTGACTACTTTTGCTACAGCTGAAGATGTGCAATATGCTCCAGTGACCTCTAGAATATAGGATGTTGAGCTGAGCAAGTCCTGAGACCTGGAGTGGAGGAGAGAGCCAATTGCTACAAGACACTTATCACAATGGCCATGGAGGGCTCAAAAACAAGGTAGTATCTGGACTGCGGAGGAACTTGGCTTCGTGAGGGGGCAAGCAGTTCTAGTTAACGGGACATTTCAGTGCGTAGTGAGATGACTGTAGAGGTGTGACTGAGTTGTAATTGTTGGTAAAGTGCTGCTTTGAGTGTATTACTCCCTTTGATCGTGCTCCCCAAACTCTCAGTATTTGAAAGTGTGAAAAAACAAGCATTTAAAATCTGATAGAAGGGGCACCTGGGTGGCTCAGTCAGTTAAGCATCTGCCTTCAGCTCAGGTCATGATCCTAGCGTTCTGGGATGGAGTCCTGCATGGGGGGGGGGGTCCTTGCTCAGCAGTGAGCCTGCTTCTCCCTCTGCCGGCCTCTGCCCCTGCTAGTGTGCTCTCTCTCTGACAAACAAATAAATAAAATCTTAAAAAAATAAAATGAAATGAAATCTGATAGAAGGTGAACAGAACCCAAGAGGGGCCCCAGGGCAGCCGATGTACATGGCTGCCTTTTAATGCCCTATCAACATCCTGGGTCCAGTATCAATTCCATGTCTGAAAGACAGGGCTTGAGCTACCTCCTTTCTTTAAACAACTTTCTGAGATAGATTTTATTTATATCAAGCCTGAGTATGGCTATCAATTCAAGCAGCTGTTCCTAACAGTTGGAACACTTTGGAGCAAAGAAATTACTATTCCACTGGAGAGTTCTTTCAAGTAAGTTCACTATATCCCTGAGTTACTAGGGAGGCCCACAAGGCTCAACAGGAACTGATTTCTCTTTTTCCATCCCTCCCCTAAAGCCCCCATTCCCACCACCTCCCTGGATCTCTCTGCTGCATGCTCATAGGAAGGTGACCCCAGCTCCCTCTCCGTCCCCACCCCTCCACCCCCTCTACCTCTCTGTCCCAGCTCCATATGCAGGCACTTCTGCTTCCTTTCTATCCATAACCCTGCCACCTCCCTATGACTCTCTTTGGTCCATCGTACATCAACCAACTTCAGTTGCCTCTCCCACCTAATATCCAACCAGCATGAAATGCCTTCTCTTGCTCTCCGTCCTACAACACGCCTACACTTCTCTACTCCACTCTCACATGAACTAACCTCTGCTCTCGCTCCCCTCAACTCTACATGAAGGAATCTCTTCCCCCTTCCACTTCCCATCCCCCCTCCCCATGAACCAATCTCTGGGCTATGTCAAATCCCACCCCCACTCCCCTACAGCTCCCTGGTCCACCCCCACGTGAACCGCCGATCTCTGCTCACCCCACTTCCCCATCATCCCTCTCCAAGCCCCTACAGTGCTGGGCCATCTATATAGAAACTAACCCTTGCTCCCTTTCTCGGCTCTTTCTCCCTCCACCTGAATCACTCTTTCCTGCCCTCATGGACTGGCCTTGGGTCCTCTACTTCCCAACCCCTTCTCACTCTCCAGGATCTTTCTAATACTTTCCCAGTTGAACTGACCTCTCCTACCTCCCTCTCCACCCTACCCTACTCTCCACACATCTCTCTACTACACTGTTGTTCCCTCTTTCTCCCTTCCCATCGTCCTCCATTCCCCTCCAGCTCTGTAGATCCTGTGAACTGAGTAGGCAGAGTAGTCTGCCTCTCTCTCCCTATCCACCGTCCACCGTCCACATTTTACCTAACTACTCCTACATTTCCCTGATCCAGCCTCACAGAAACTCCTACTTCTCTGTCCCCACCCCCTGCCATCTCCCTTACACCTCTTGGTCCATGCTCACCTGAGCTGACTCTGCCCCCTCCCTCCCCATCGCTCTGCACCCGCTCTACAACCCTCTGCATCATCTGCACCTGCACTGAACTCTCCTAACATTTCTTCCCCATCCCCTCCATTCCCTTCAGCTATCTGGTCCAGCTCTTCATAAACTGACCCCAGCCCCCTCACCATCCACATTCCCCCACCCCCTTGCAGCTCTCTTTTCTGCCTCCACATGAAGCAGTCCCAGCTGCCTTTCTGTCCCCATATTCTTGACCCCCACATGACTCTCTGTTCTAGTCCCGCACCCACTGATCTGTGCTGCTCCCTCTGTCCCCATCCCTTCCACTGAGCAATGGCAAACCTATTTTAAGGTGGCTGTCAGGCACCAATATGATGAGTACTTTATGCTTGTTTTTCTCCTTTGAGGATAACATGTTACTTATCACTCTCCCTTCCCCCAGTATTCCTACTCTATCTCATTTATGAGAACATTAAGGAGGAGGAGATAAGAATGTTTCCAGGGTGACAGCAGTAAAATGGAAAGTAGGGCCCAGTCTTCTCACTCCTTTCCAATAGTGTATGTCTTTTATCAGATCATATGCCTCTTATTAGAAAATAGCAATACGACAAAGGTCAAACCCTTCTGGTAAATGCTGTCAACTCGGCTTTGGGGGACAGTAAACATAAAAGCTTCACGGTTCCACATCTAACAACAAAGCTATGTGACAATCACACCAAAGAAATGAGATAGAGAACAAACACTTCTGAAATGCCTTCTTGGCCCTATGTGTGAGTCTGCCTTGGGTCCTCAGTGACTCTGACTTAAGCACAACTCTTCTCCCTGCTATGCAGACAAGGAACCCAAGGCACTTGGAGAAGGAACTTATCCCCAGTTACCCAGCCAGGAAGTGGTGGAGCCCATGAGGGAACCCAGATCTGAGGCTACTCTGGGCTCTCCTACCACACCCCAGTGTTTCTCAGGGAATGATCCCTCTGCAGGAGACCTATCTGGAGGGTGCCCAAGTCCTTCAGGATGCCAGTGTCCAGGGATGAGGCCCAGGGTCATGCCTCTTTGCCTGCTCCCTCTGTGGGGGGTACCACTTGAAATAAAGGAAATCCAAGTAAAGTTAAATTTCGGATCAACAATGGATAAATAACAAAAAGTCCAAATGAGATATACTTGTACTAAAAAATGATCTGAAATTCAAATTGACTGAGGTGTTCTCTTTGCATTCTAAATCAGGCAACCCCATCCTGGGATTAGGATGCCCCCAGAAGTTTGAAACCTATTCTCTCCATCTCCAGGTTTTCCATTTCCCCTTGGCCTTTCTTGTTCCCCACCCTCAGCCTGGGGCAGAGACTTTAATTTTATCTGCCAGGGCTTCTCTTATAGGTCTTCCCGTGTAGGGCCAAGAGGGGGCTGGACAAGGTCACTCAGCCCAACCTAACACTGAGTTCTGAGACACTGACCAGAGGTTGGCTGAATTCAACCTACTGTCATAGTAACTTGCCTTTCCCCAATTTGTCAAAGCACGAATTACCAATAGGACTCTCAGCTTTACACTTTGCCCAAACTATTTTTAAGGCAGCATTTAGGTGTAGGTAAAATGGAAATTCTTCTAGTTTTAACCCTGACAGATTCGCAAGGCAAGAAACAATTCAAGTCAATAGTAAAGGATGATTTCATTTTCAGTCCATGGGCTGGGAAGGAGTTGGGGATCTACCAGCCTGCCTTCAACACTGGTTTAGAAGATGAACTCATAATCAAGGCCAAGGAACTCATCCTTAGAGAACAAAAGTTTAAAATAAGAAAGGCTTTAAGACAAAACAAATAGCACAAACACACATCCAAACGCACGTGAGTAAGTTCACTGGGTTTTATAAAAGAGAAAGCTACACTCGGGTGTCAGTTATAACCAGAAACATCAAAGAGATGCCCCCTGCTTCTGGTGGCATGAGTACAACATGTGCTTGTCTAACAAGTCGTTCTGTGGTGGCATCAATGTGGAAATGCATGACAAGAGTGAGGTGCTACAGGCAGAAATGCAGGTGGGTGAAAGCTTTAAGTCACTTTTCGCCACCCTGGTGTGCTCTTGTTTTGCTCTGGGGAACTAAAGCAATCAGAAGGTCACCTTACAAAGAACTTAAATGTCAAAGAACACTTTCAAATACCCAAAAGAGATTCAAGATTGTTATTAAAGTTATGCAGGGAGGTCAGTAGGAGAAAATAGTTTATGTTCTCAAAACCCAGGTTTCACACAATATGGAAAGAAGAGACTGATCTTAGTAAAGGCTGGTCTTTTTCATGATGCGCAGGAACTCCTGCTCATTGACTTCTCCATCTCCATCTCGATCAGCCTCATCGATCATTTCCTGCAGGATAATAAAGATTCAGCTCAGATTAATTCATAAATGAAACTAAAATATGACTGAGCAATAGGTCTTTATAATGTTACATGAATAGACAGTTGTGGTCCACCCAATGCAAATATGCACTTTTTATAACAGCTTGGTTCCCAAAAAGCTACTTAAAAATCAGGCAATACTTTGTCACACATATCATCTAGAAGGCAACTTGAAGATAGTCCTGACCAGGGGAATTCCTAAAGCCTAAAATAGTAAGTAAAATTGTACATGTGTGCATTTTTCTGGGAGCAGGGCCCATAGGTCTGTCACTCTATCAAAGGAGAAATTAAGTGGTCAACAGAGGTTCTCTTGTCCCTCTTTTTCCCTTCACAGTGGGGCTCACATCACAGAAAATGCAACTCAGAAAAGTCACACAGGGGCTCCAAGCAGGAACTGAGCTCTGGTCTGATGCCTTACAAACCTGCAGCTCCTCATCAGTGAGGTTCTCACCCAACTCCTTGGCCACGCGCTTCAGATTTTTGAATGATATCTTTCCAGTTTCATCATCATCAAAGAGCTTGAAAGCTTTCAGAATTTCTTCTTTGGTATCTTTCTCAGACTTAACAAGTAAAAGAGAAAACACAGGAGCAATTATTCGTGCAGCAGCCCCACTAGCACCGAACCCCTCTACATGGTCTTGATGTTGGCCTTCATGACATAAGTCCTAGCTCACAGGAAATCAAACATCATCCAGGGTAGAAGAGGACAAACTCGGTGACATTATTATAAACACAGAGGCTGAAAAGGAAATATAAAGGATTAACTTAAAACATTCTTTCTGTACAAACCAAATAAAAATAGGAGTAGAGGGTAAAGTTAAAGCTAGGGGAAATACACTGCTTAAGGTGGTGGAAGAGGGATCCTCTTGGAGGGGGTAGGGAGTTGCAAGGAGGAAAGAGAGGGCTATTTAACTTGTTATAGGATCACAGAGAGTTATTGGGATCCCAAGTACTCTAAAAGAGGAAGAGAGGATAATCCCCAGGAACTCAAACTCCAGAAATTCCTGAAAGGTAGGTAAAGATAGAGAGAACCCCTCTAAGAAGAGCAATTTGGGAACCAACCCTCAATGTGGGATGGCTTTACTAGATAGTTACAGAATGTTAAGCTTCCTTATCTCTTAAATTGGTACACACAAAAAAACATAAGTATGATTAGATGTTTTCAAAGCAACAGAATTACCAGAGTAGGAATAGACCCATAACCTGAGACACACATGGAGTTACTTTTCCACAGGCCAGTCGAGCATAGATGAGCCACACAAAAGAGGAACCAGAAAGCCAAAGAAAGAGCAACGGCCCAAGGGGAACATAAATATACATCCTAGATGGGATGACATGCAGGGGCGTCAGGTGGATTGTTCAGGTGACATAGTCTTTCTTGACCCTCTGGATCCTTTAAAACGGTGACACCTGAGGGACTAGACAATGGGTGACTTCAACCTTCAAAGTGCTGAAAGGCCAAATTCCCAGTGCAGTGAAAAACACAGCTGTTGAAGTAACCTGCCCTCAGGCTAAAGATTCCCAGAATAACAAATGAGAGAGAAAAGAATTTTGACCTTTAATGTATAGGCATTTCATCTCGTCAGGCAGTGCAATATTGCTGTGTTTACAGGTTTTACTGCTTCTGGTTATCACATTGACTTATCATTTGGAGAAAAATAATCACAAGAGTGACGGCGGTAGTACTTTTATGAATTTGCAGAGGGTAAACTGACTTTTCCTGTGATTCTGTGGCCTTGAAGAAAGCCAAGTGAACCTAAGCATCGAATTGTGAGTCATAAATACCATCCTTTTTCAGCTAAACCCTCCAGTTTGTATTAACTTTTCTTCAGTGAGGCATTTTTATATCTAGATTCAAATTTATTCACCATTATGGGTGGAAAATATGCTAGTTATCCTAGCTAACTTACCATTTTCTGAGTCATCACAGTCAAAAAGTCACTAAAATTCATTTTTCCTGTACCTTCCTTATCGATTTCGCTTATCATTTTCTTGATCTCTTCTTTCTTCGGTTCAAAGCCCAGTGCCCTCATTGCCACCTACAATGAAAACAGGATCATCTCAATATGCACATCCAAACCTAGTAGGAGCAAAAATGACAGCATTCAGAACATTAAGCCAGCATCTGACACAATCATGTTAAAATGACTGGGAAACACTATAACATTACACAGATTGATATTTGTGCTCAATTTTATTTTATAGCACTTGAGGTAAATAAAGACAGGAAAACAGAGTACTGTACACCATCCACTGTTACTTTTTGCAGGGAGAAGAGCGCAAAAGGGGTAGAGCAGTGATGGGGAAGAATTAAAAGAAGTAGAGGAAAGGCAAGGCAGCAGAGTGGGAATGTAAATGGCTTGCCTTAAGTTCCTTAACATCTATGGTCCCAGTTCCATCAGCATCAAAGAGATCAAAAGCTTCCCGGATTTCCTGTTTCTGCTCTTCAGTAAGCTCTGGCTTAGGACTCATCCTTTTTCGCTGGGCAGATGATGCCATGCTTGCCTTTTTAAAGTTAGAGGCCTTTAGATATTTCACAAACACAGAAGCACAATATTATGTAATACAATCCATATTTTACATAAAATAGTTACAAAGTATTTTAAAAATATTTACACCAAGCAATTCCAAAGCTTTGCTTAACAGGGAAGAGTTAATGCTTTGCTGGAAAGAACAATGAATCTTTTCATGCACCTCTATCCCTTCCTCTTCTTTCCTATTGTTTCTAGAAGCAAGGAGACCCCTTGTTCCTTTGGACATCTCTTATTGAAAATCATCCCCAAAGAGATCTAGCCAAGGAGCTGACTGTGGATAACTATACAGATAATCAGCTGTCCTTGAATTTGGGGATCCTAATGCTAGAAATATCCTTATAACACCCGGTCGCAGGACTCAGCTTCCCTCTATGTACTCTGACTTTTTCTACATTTGGCCAAATATTACTACGTAGCTAAGGTGTATACTCTGCTAATACCGAATAATAAAACTCAATCCACTCGACACATCTGTGCCTCTTTCAAGAAGCTCAAAACCTCTCCCGAATGTCCCTGTACTTACTTAGAATGCACGTTAACAATCAAACATAATAAATCTCCCCCCGGTTCTGTGGGTAAACTTTGGTAGAACAAGGCGGCCAGCGGCTCAGGGTCTGAAGGATTAGCGCATGCGGGTAAGTTTTCTTTGAGCAAGGGCGGTCACCGAGGGGGCTGGCAGGCGGAGACCAGGAGAACCCGAAGAATGGGTGGGCGCAGACTGGGTGAAGGGGAGGCAGCGGAGAATCACAGGCCCAGCTGGGCGGCCGGCGTCTCTACCCTACTCTTCCGGGAAAGAGCTCAGAGGAAGTAGGGTCACTCCAAAGCCGAGAATGGCGCAAGAGAGCTGGCAGGGCCCGAAGAGGCCTGGAAAGAACTCAGCCTCTGGGCATAGGGCACCAAAGAGCGGCCCCCACTCACCATTGCCGATGGACTCCGCTGCCCGTTGTTACGGCAACCGACGAACACACTGACTCTGCGCCGTTCCCACCGCCCCCCGCGCGCGGCGCCGCTCCCCATTGGCGTAGGGCTGTGGTGGGTGGGGCTAACCGGACAAAGGCCAGGCCCAGGGCTCGGGGGCTGTGTACTCACAGCCGAAACCTGATTTTATTGGGCAGGATCGTGTTATGAGCGCTGATTGGCTGAGCTAGCGCCGAGCTGAGCCAATCCTCTTGGCGGAGGCGTCTCGGCAGATCCTCTGCTCATGCGGGCGGGGAGAAAAGCGTGGCCGCTGGGGTCGGAGGTCTTTGGGTGCAAGCTGAAGGTGCTCTGAGGCTGGCCAGGGGATCACCTACGGACGGGTAAGGGTCACGTCCTCACCCTTGGAGGCTGCCTTCTATCGGCTACTGAGCGGGAGGGTAGGGGGCTGGGTGGGGCCTTCCGGTCCGGGACTTTGTGAATTAGGGCCAGAGGGGCCGGAGAAGACCGTGACCTTGTGTGTTAGAGCGGAGACTGTACCCAAAGGGCAACTGAAACCCAGAGAAGGGAATGGGAATGTCACAGAGGTTTGGACGACTGGGACTTAGAAACCAAATCCAGCTGAGACTCTTTGAGGGTGTCCATTCTAGAGCACCGCCCCCTCCCCCGAACAGATTTTAAGAGAGGATCACTCCTCCTGACTAAAAGCAGCCCAGGAAGGTGAGATGGGGCTTGGGAACGGACTTTGAAGGAAGTGAAAGAGATATAAGCGAGCATGAGGGGAGAGGTCATCAAAATATATTCTTTTTGACACCCAAACACTCAGGCCGAGACACGGTCGTGAGCAAAGGCACACAAGAGTTTTGGAAGTGTGAGGAGTGATTGGAGACTTTTTTTTAATTTATTTTTTAAATTTAAATTTTAATTTTAAATTTATTTGTTGTTGTTGTTGTTTAATCATGATAAGTTTAGTCTTTACTCCCCATCACCTATGTAACTCATCCCCTCGCCTACTTTCCCTTCTGGTGACAGTTAGTGTGTTCTCTATAGTTAATTTTTCTTCGTATGCCTCTCTCTCTCTTTTTTGTTCCTTTGCTCGTTTCTTTTGTTTCTTAAATTACACACATAAGTGAAATCATATGGTATTTGTCTTTCCCTCATTTATTTCGCTTAGCAGAATATTCTCTAGCTCCATCCATGTCATTGCAAATGACAAGATTTCATTCTTTTTGATGGTTGAGTAATATTCCATTGTGTATATATGCCACATCTTCTTTATCCATTCATCTGTCGATGAACACTTGGACCATTTCCGTATCTTGCCTATCGTAAATAATGCTGCCATAAACATCAGTGTGCATGTATTCCTTTGAGTTTTTATTTTTGTTCTTTGGGTAAATACCCAGTAGTGAAATTACTGGATCATAGGGTAGTTCTATTTTTAATTTTTTGAGGAACCTCCATACTGTTTTCCAGAGTGGCTCCATCAGTTTACATTCCCACCAACAGTTCAAGAGGGTTCCCCTTTCTCCACATGCTCACCAATACTTGTTGTTACCTGTGTTGTTGATTTTAGCCATTCTGGCAGCTGAGGTGATATTGTAGTTTTGATTTGCATTCCCGATGCTGAGTGATGTTGAGCATATTTTCATGTGTCTGTTGGCCATCTGGATGTCTTCTTTAGAGAAATGTCTGTTCATGTCTTCGGCCCACTTTTTAATTAGATTATTTGTTTTTTGGAGGTTGAGTTGTATCAGTTCCTTATATATTTGGATACGAGCCCTTTATCAGATATGTCATTTGCAAATATCTTCTCCCATTCAATAAGTTACCTTTTAGTTTTGTTGATTGTTTCCTTTGCTGGTCAGATCCTTTTTATTTTGGTGTAGTCCTAATAGTTTATTTTTGCTTTTATTTCCCTTGCCTCAGGAGACATATCCAGAAAAATGTTGTTATAGGCGATGTCAGAAAGATCATTGCCTGTGCTCTCTTCAAGGATTTTTAGGGTTTCAGGTCTCATATTTACGTTTTTAATCCAAATTTCTAGTTTATTTTACTGTATGGTGAGTGGTCCAGTTTCGTTCTTCTGCATGTGGCTGTCCAGTGTTCCGAACACCATTTGTTGAAGAGACTGTCTTTTTCCCATTGGATATCCTTTCCTGCTTTGTCGAAAATTAATTGACCACATAGTTGTGGGTTTATTTCTGGGTTTTCTATTCTGTTTTATGGAGCTATGCGGTCTATTTTAATGCCAGTACCATACTGTTTTAATTACTACCTCTTTGTAATATAATTTGAAATCTGGGATTACGATACCTCCAGTTTTGTTTTTCTTTTTCAAAATTGCTCTGGCTATTCGAGGTCTTTCATGGTTCCATGCAAATTTTAGAATTGTTTGTTCTAGTTCTGTGAAAAATGCTGTTGGTACTCTGACAGGGATTGCATTAAATGTGTAGATTGCTTTTGGGTAGTGTGGACATTTTAACAGTATTTGTTCTTTCCGCCCATCAGAATGGAATGTCTTTCCATTGTTTGTGTCATCTTGAATTTCTTTCATCACTTTTTATAGTTTTCAGAGTACAGGTCTTTCACCTTTTTGGTTAAGTATCTTCCTAGATATTGTATTGTGTTGGTGCAGTTGTAAATGGGATTGTTTTATTAATTTCACTTTCTGCTGTTTCATTATTACTGTATAAGAATGCAACAGATTTCTGTACATTGATATTTTATCCTGTGACTTTACTGAATTCATTTATGAGTTCTCATTTTTTGGTGGAGTTTTTAGGGTTTTCTATATATAGTATGTCATCTGCAAATAGTGAGAGTTTCACTTCTTCCTTACCAGTTTGGATGCCTTTTATTTCTTTATGTTGTCTAATTGCTGTGGCAGGACTTTTAGTAGTATGTTGAATAAACTGGCGAGAGTGGGCATCCTTGTCTTCTTGTTTCTGACCTTAGGGGAAAAGCTCTCAGGTTTTCCCCATTGAGTGTGATGTTAGCCATGGCTTTTCCATATAAGGCCCTTATTATATTGAGGCATGTTTCCTCTAGACCCACTTTGTTGAGGGTTTTTATCATGAATGGGTGTTGTACTTTGTCAAATGCTTTTTCTGCATCTATTGAAATAATCATATGATTTTTATCCTTTCTCTTATACATGTGATATATCATGTTGATTGATTTGCAAACATGGACTCATGCTTGCATCCCAGGAATAAATCCCACTTGATCATAGTGTATGATTTTTTTTATTGTTCGATTTGGTTTGCTAAGGTTTTTTTTTTTTTTTAAAGATTTTATTTATTTGACAGAGATAGAGACGGCCAGCGAGAAAGGGAACACAAGCAGGGGGAGTGGGAGAGGAAGAAGCAGGCTCATAGCGGAAGAGCCTGATGTGGGGCTCGATCCCAGATCGCCGGGATCACGCCCTGAGCCGAAGGCAGACGCTTAACCGCTGTGCCACCCAGGCGCCCCATGGTTTGCTAAGGTTTTATTTAGGATTTTTTGCATCTATATTCGTGAGAGATATTGGCCTGTGGTTCTCTTTTTCTGTGGTGTCTTTATCGGGTTTTGGTATCAGGGTGATACTGACCTCATAGAAGAAATTTGGAAGTTTTCCTTCCTCTTGTATTTTTTGGAATAACTTGAGAAGAACAGGTGGAATTTACCTATGAAGCTGTCTGGTCCTGGACTTTTGCTTTCTGGGAGTTTTTAAATTGCCGATTCAATTTCGTTCCTGGTAATTGGTCTGTTCCAATTTTCTAATTCTTCCTGCTTAGTTTCGGTAGGTTATATATTTCTAGGAATTTATCCATTTCTTCTGAGTTGTCCAATTTGTTGGCATATAGGTTTTCATAATATTCTGTTACAATTGTTTGTATTTCTCTGGTGTTGGTTGTTATTTCTCCTCTTTCATTAGTTATTTTGCTTTTTTGGGTCCTCTCTTTTTTTGATGAGTCTTGCCAGAGGTTTATCAGTTTTATTGATCTTTTCAAAGAACCAGCTTCTGGTTTCATGCATGCTTGGAGAATGACAAGGGGGGTGTGCAAGGGTATGGGCTGAAGCAGTGGAGCTGGAGCTCCAGGATCTGCCCTTTGCAGCTAACCCAGTGTAAGAGGGTTCTGAGCCCTTACCTGCTTCCCCTTTGGGCATCGGGGCAGTATTTAGGGTGGCAGGGGACAGAATATGAGTTTCTCAGGCTGAGAAAGGCATGAAATATATTAGCATCCATTAAGTGAAAGTGTTGGCTGAATTTTTGCCCTTTTTTCCCTTCCTCTTTCAACATGAACCAGGTCCAAAACCATTCAGTCATATTTGACTCTTTTCCTGTCCCCTCCCCGTTAACTATCCTCCAAGTTCTATCAGTTCTCCCACTTAAATGCCATTCCTTTTCTCTTTTCCACCTCTGTTGCTCCTCTTCCAGTTCAGGCCTTTGTCAGCAGCCTCCCAAGTACTACAAGCCAGAGTTCTCACCATGGTCTGCAGGGCTGGCATGACATGCCCCTTCCTTTCACCAGGCTCACTCCAGCTGGGATACTAGGTTCCTTGCTGGGCCTCAAACATGCAGGCACACTCCTACCTCAGAACTTTTGCTTCAGCTGCTGCTTCTGCCTGCTTGTTGCACTTCTTTCCTCCCTCCAGGTCTTTGCTCCACTATCACCTTCTTGGGAAGCCACCTTAAACATCCTGTTCAGCACTGTAGCTCCCAACATGCTTGAGCCCCACATCTTGCTCTGCTGTTTTCCCATGGTACTTACTTATTTTGTTCCTTATTGCCCATCTACTAGAAGGTAAGCTCTAGAAGGGCAGGCATCTTTGTTCTGTTCACCGCCGGTACTCCAGTATCTGGAACAGTGAGGGGCATGCGTTAGGTGCTCAGTAAAACTTAGTTGAATGACTGGTGAATAATCTCCCTGTGCCTGCTTCTCGCCTGTCTAGTCTACCAGCTCCACCAGGTTTATCTTCCTGGTGACCAGCTTTGGTCAGGTCACCGTCCCCTGCTCTTAAACCTACAGAGTCTTCCTGTGACTACTGAGTGAAGTCCAGACTCAACCTGGCATCTGAGTCTCCTCCCCAGTTTTGCCTCTGCTAGTCCTTATACATCATGTCTCTCCACACCCTATTTTCCAGTCAGCGTGTGGGGTGGCAGCCTGACAGAGTAGAAAGAACAGTCACAAGTTCTGCCTTGGCTGTGTAACATCTGCGTGACTTTCGGCGAGTCAGTTGACCTCTCTGAGCCTGGGTTTCTCCTTTGTTGAATGAGGCCTAATTGGGTGCTTTTGGGATCTTAATGGTATAATATATTTAGATCTAAAAGGACTTGACATTTAGCAGCTTTTCGGGCAATATTATTTCTTTTCTTTGATTTGCTCTTTCCCCTACCTGGCATGCCCAAAGCCTTAGACTTGGGTAAAATCCCTTCTCCATGCTGCAGCCAGAGTGATGCTTCTGATCTTAACACTCACCCTGCTTACAACTTCCTGGGGCTCCCCCATCTCCTCTTAGTGTAACCCCTTAACGTGACACACAGCCCCTTCGTATTCTCAACTTTGCTCCCAATCTTGCTTCACACTCGTTGTGACACAACTTGTCACAGTTGCCAGAACATGCTGGCTCTGTGTCATCACTTTGTCCTTCCCATCCCTGGCCGTGGAATGTCTTTCGGGACATCCAACCCTGTGTTTGACTCACTCTTCCGTGGCCTTGAGAATTTGGCTCAGGGATCACCTTGGGCCAGCCTCCCTGCTCTGGGTTTACCTTCATCAGCGCTCAGAAGCGCTTCCACAGTTTCTGCTAAGTCCATCTCCCATACTACATGGTGGGCTCCCTGGAGGTTGGTGCTGTGCCCTATGCAGGTTCTGCTTAGCAGTGGCCAGCATTCAGTGAGTGAGCCGATATCTGAGTGCTCTTTTACAAGTTACCACTCTCCCTTTACCCTTGGGGCTTGTTTGAGGAACTCACCAAGGAGAGGGAAGATATTCCAGATGGAGGGAACAATATAAGGTAAAGTTTGCAGGCATGCTGATGGTTTTCTCAGGGGCCACCAGAAATTCAAAGCCAGGGCCTTTCTGTGTCCTAAAAATAGGCAAGCAGAGAGATGAATGACTGACAGAAACACCAGATACCTCAGATCTATGAAAGGACAAGATCGAGCTGATTTGAGTCCTTTGGGGAAGTGCATTTTGCCTTCATTCCTGTTTGTGTGTTCGTTTCTAGCACTGACTTCATGGAAGACAGCAGAAAGGGCCGCAATCACCCCCACACATCCTAACACGCCCCTCTGAATTGCTCTACATTTCATCTTTACAAAGAAGCTGATCTCCCATGTTTTCAAGGGAGAGAACACTTGTCTTTCTATCTGGTTGGAAATGGACGGACTGTCCCTTCCTTTTGCCTCCAGGACTTAGTTGTTGGGGACTTGCCCCAGCAGGAAGGAGGAGATTGGGTTCACTTGGTCTCTTCCTAGGAAGATTTTGCACATTGTGTGCAACTGTTATCACCATCCATCTCCAGAACTCTTCATCATGTAGAACTGAAACTATACCTACCATACACTAACTCCCCAGTTCCCTCCTCCTCCCAGCCCCTGGCACCCACCATTCTACTTTCTATGTGTATGAATTTGACTACTATAAATACTTCATAGAGGTAGAATCATATAGTATTTGTCCTTTTGTGACTGGCTGATTTCATTTAGCATACTGTCTTCAAGGTTCATCCATGTTGTTGCATATTATAGAATTTCCTTCCTTTTTAAGGCTAAATAGTATTCCAGTGCGTGGTTAGACCACATTTCCTTTATCCTTTCATCTGTCTGTGTATATTTAGGATGTTTGCATCTTGGCCATTGTGAATAGTGCTGTAATGAGCATAAGAGGGCTAATGTCTATCTCTTCGAGATCCTGGTTTCAATTCTTTTGGATATATATCCAGGAGTAGAATTACTGTATCATATGGTAGTTCTATTTTTAATTTTTTGAGGATCTTTTATACCGTTTTCCATAGGAGCAGTACCATTTTATATTCCATCCGACACTGCAAGGCTTCCAGTTTCTCCACATGCTCACCCACACTTACTTTTTGACTTTTTGATAATAGCCATCCTGACAGGAGTGAAGTGATATCTCATTGTGGTTTTGATTTGCATTTCCCTAATTGAGCATTTTTTCATGTACCTGTCTTTGGAGAAATGTCTGTTCAAGTCCTTATCCCATGTTTTAAAAACCCTTATTAGATACATGGTTTGCAGATGTTTTGTTCCATTCCATAGTTGCCAGAATTTCCTTCCTTTTTAAGGCAGAATGATACTGCATTTTGTTTATCTATTCATCCATTGGTGGACGCTTGGGTTACTTATACCTTTTAGCTATTGTGAATAGTGGTGTCAGTGAACAGGGGTGTACGAATATCTGTTCAAATTCCTGCTTTCGGTTTTTTGGGCTATATACCCAGACATGGAATTCCTTGATCCTGTGGTGATTCTATGTTTCATTTTTTTGAGGAACTTCATGCTGTCTCTCACAGTCCCAGCAGCAGTGCACAAGAGTTCCAGTTTTTCCACAGCTTTGTCAACACTTGTCATTTTATGTTTTCTGAGTTTCTTTGGATAATAGCCGTTCTAATGGGTGTGAGGTGCTATCTTGTTGTGGTTTCAATTTGCATTTCCCTCATGATGAGTGATGTTGAGCACGTTTTCATGTGTCTGTTGGCCATCTGTAAAGTATATCTTTTTTGAAGAAATGTCTATTCAATCAAAGCTATTCTTGGTGTTCATTTTAATTGGAGTGTATGTCATATGGGGGATTTAGGTTGGGTGAGGGGGTTACTAGTAGAATCTGACTCATTTCCTGAGGTAGTCTTGGGTACCCTAGTCCCTAGAAACAACTAAAGTATCACGAACATTCTGAACTGGCTCATAGTAATTACAACTTCAAAATAATTTGTATATAATTTGAGACAAAGGAGATTTGATTTTGTTTTTGTTTCTACAGGAGGCTGGTTTGCTGAGGATTGAGAGAGCACTGTTTGAACGGTATGGATCATGGCAGCAAAATGGGTTTCTTCTTTCACCTCCCAGATCTTCCCCTAGAGAACAAGTGGGGAATAGGCTTAAAGGCTTTTTGCTTTTCTAGAAGTACAGGGGGCTATGGAATTGGCAGCTGTGCTATTTGGATTTCAGAACTGCAAAGAATATTTGTTTTGATTTCCTATGGCTGCTGTAACAACCAACCACAAACGTGGAGGCTTAAAACAGGAGAAATGTTTTCTCTCCCAGTTCTGGAGGCCAGAAATGTGAAATGAAGTGTTTACAGAGCCATGCTCCCTCTGAAGGCACTAAGGCAGGAAACTTCCTTGCCTCTTCCAGCTTCTCATGGCTCCAGGTGTTCATTGGCTCATGGCCACATCACTCCAAATGCTATCTGCCCTCTCATTTCTTCATGCTTCTTCAAGTATCTGGAAACAGAGTAAGAAACCAGCAGTGGGTATTTGTGAGTATAGCACTGCCAAAATATCATAAACCCGTTGGCCCTCAGTGAAACTCCTGCATTTTAGATGGGTGTCTGTGTGGTAGAGAGCAGAAGGTGGTCTGCATGAGTGTGTACTCATGAGTCCAGTGGATATGTGAGTGCCCACTTTGTACCAGGCCCTGCACTTCACGCCAAAATACAGTGGTGAACAAGACAGACGGAATTCTGAGAGCTGTTTGCTAAGCCTTGGTGCAAGTACCCAAAAGTGCCCAAATCCTCATTCCCCATCTGATACACATTGAGCCAAATGAGTTAAAGCTCACCAATCACATCTGTTTAGAGTGAACAGGTGACAGAGCCTCTTGCCAACATAAAGAGGGTTATGAAATAGAGGGATGGGATAGGCATAGAAGTACAGGTCAGCTTTGCTTATTCATAATATGTATCTGAAAAGGTCATGAAAAGTGAATTTTGAAATACATTTTCCTGATAACTTCCATTATGTTTTCAGAGATATGTTTCCCTAAAACGGTCCCCATGGGACCTAGAGGTTCGTAATATCCATTTCAAGGCCTTTTCATCCACCCACAAAATCATTTCCTACAAGGACAGTGTGTGTGTGTGTGTGTGTGTGTGTGTGTAACTACAGGTGTGGAATTGGATTGGAGCAGTCATGGTGTTAGAGACCCAATCATGGCTGCCTGGCAACCATCTTCTCACCAATGAGTGTTCTCTGAGTCTAGCTTTTTGCAAGCAGTTAGACTGTTTTCTTTGTCACAGATTTCACCATCTCCAGATGCTACAAGATCCATGACTTAAGTACATTGACCACTATGAAGAAAACAGATGTAAGACCAAATACATCTCACCCAAAATTGAACGCTGCTCTTTGCAAGTCAGTATTATGGGTGAATGAAGAGAGGAGCATATCCTAAGGGCTGTCACAAAAGCTTCTCTTATAAACTACTCTTCTGTTTGGCGTTGTGTGTCTTTGTCAGCCGATAGACTTCACTGTCTCCCAGTTGTGAAGTGCTAGGTGCCCACCATACTGGGATCACTTCCTGAGGGCTTCTGATGGCCCCAGACACTGAGTTCTTCCATACATAGTTAGGGTGGCTTTAATTTCACCAAGAAGAAGAGCTCTGTCTCCTATTACACTCTTCCACTCCCAGCAGCCCCTGCCCTAGCATCGTGGGGATGAGCACTTAGTCCATTTAGGGGAAACTCGGTTGCAGCAAAGAGACAGGACTTGAGCAGATTTACTTAGTTTGTGGTAGGGCTGGCACCAGAACCTGGAAATTCCCAGGTCTGTGCATTTTCCCAGCGTACTACCACAGTGTAATGATAACACAGAGAAACAGGACAATGGAGCATGTGAGTGCCATGAAAAAGCTACAGTGCCATAGATGTTCCTTTTGTTGTAAATGACGAATGAGATCATTTAACTCGCTTTCCACTCTGCCTCTAATCCAAGTGTATGGTGAGTTATGGGCCCCGTTGTGCCCTTGCGTCAGAGAGAAGCTTGTTACAGGAGTGTTAAGTGGAGGGCTTCATTTAACAGCTATAGCTGTAGTTCAGCTCTTTGTGAAAACTCCACAGGAATGGCATCCACACAAAAACACAAACACCTAAAAGATGTTTCAGTTTATATAACACAAATGTCTGTCTCTAAATATGTCTTTATGAAGAGAAAACTTCATCGCAAGCATAACCATATTTGGAGCTGAAATGGAAAAAGCATTTGATGAGCCAATGAGAGACCAGGTCACACGGACACATTTGACAGAAGACATTCCAGATGTGAGTACTGACACAAAAAATGTTAACCAAAACAGATAAGGGGAAAGTCAAGCACACATACACCAGCAAGCCATTGATACTAGCTATTGGTCAAAAATTGCATTTGGTACGTTTATTATATTAATCAATGATGACTTTTTATGTAAGATACATGTATTTCTGCGATTCCAGCTGGGCCCAGCTTGGGGGTCCTTTGCTGATCTCATCTGGGCTCACCCACACACCTGCAGTCATGGGGACCCCCTGAGGTGTGTGTTCCACACAGCCTCACTCACATGCCTGGCAGTAACTGCTGGCTGTCAGCTGGGTGCCTCAGTTTGCCTTCGTGTGGCCTCCAGCAGGCTAGACTAGGCTTGGTAGAAGGCTTCCCCAGCAAGGACTCCTAAGATCTTGTGTTGCAGGTGTCAGAAAGGATTTTAAGGAATTGTCAGGCCCCCTGGACGTTCTTTGTGTAGATCTGCAAATGTTGGGTTTGATTCTTTGATTCACTTTTAATGAATGCTAACACTTCAGAAATGAAATCACACCAAGGTAAAATGTGTTTATATCAAATGTTAATAAATTATAGATGCCCAGGAGGTTTTCTGGACCACCAGATCATCCTGGTCTTTGTGTGTAGCTCAGAATAAAGCCTCTAATGTGCCTTTGTAGTTAAAGGTTAATGTGAGAGTCTAGTTGCCAAAAAAAAATGTAGATTTCAGTGGTTGTATCAATGGTGTTCCTTCTCATTGGTTGACTTTATAAGAAGTATAAGTTATAAATTTAAACTACTAAAATGAAAAGAACACTTTTGTCTTACCTTATGATATGTTCTGTGTAAGACTTCTCTGAAAAGAGACCCACTGCTAGAGACAAAGGAAAACAGAACAGGTTAAAAGAAACCCGGGAGCCCAGACCATTCTCTTAGCTCAAGGTCATAGTGCAATTGAAATCATTTGGACGGCTTTCTTTTCTATTCTTAAAACTCTCTCCAAGGTGTTGATTTTATAACTCCCCTCAGTAACCCGTTCTTGAGTCTCACTACCTGTTTTTAGTTTGGAGTTTTATTCTTACTTGTTAGTACATATTCCTTCTTGTCCGCTGTGCCCACTTCTCTGCATCATCTTTCCTGGCCATAAAAAGCAAGTAGTTATTTCACATGATCTCTAACCATGTAGTATTACAGGTGTGATTAAAGACATTATCCCATCACATACCTGACTTCTCTGGGGTGAATGCCAGTTAAGTTCTCATCGTTACAAAAAACTCTGAGGAATAGCCATTGGCCTGCTTATCCCAAGCAATATTGGTGCCGCATTTCAATATAACAAAAGAATCCACACCACTCTGTCAAAGGGAAGAATTAAGGATTGCCCCCATTTGGGGCTCCTGGGTGGCACATTCGTTAAGCCTCCAACTTTTGATTTCAGCTCAGGTCATGATCTCAGGGTCCTGGGATTGGGCCCCAAGTTGGCCTCTGCTCTCAGTGGGGAGTCTGCTTGGATTCTCACTCTCCCTTCTTCACCCTGCTTGCACACATGTGCTCTCTCCCTCTCTCTCAAATAAATAAATAAATCTTTTTAAAAAAAGGATTGCCTACATTTAAAATCATGAAATAAAATTACACTGGACATAATAGAAAGGTTATTTGATTTTTTTAAAAAAATTAGACTATCAAACTTTGAAACAACTGTAACTAGAAATGCCAGATAATATAAACAAAAGAATTTGAAATCCTTTGGGGTACTATCAGAACATGTCTCGTCTGAACCTCTTTGGATTCAGGCAAACCATGAAGATTTTAGCAAACCATGGAAAATCAGTTTGGGGAGCAGGGAGGCTTGGAGTTATTCTTAAAAACTGCATTTGCCTGTACAGCTGACTTGAGGAAAGGAGAAGGGCTAGCCCAAATGAGGATCAAATAGAATTTGCATATTTAATTTGCCTGTGTCCTGAGAATGTCTTAGAAATTTCAGTTAAAGTGCAAATTATTTAGCATGGTATGATTACACATAAATGGGAGTAATCAAAACAAAACTTAGACAGAAATGGGTTGAAGAGATCATTTGGTGGGGGGAGTGGAATGGCAAGGTTGATTATGTCAGTAGATTATGCATGCCTGAACCAATGATGTCAAAGCTCCAGAGCCATCTCCAGGTGGCCTAGTGGGCTCCAGTAAAAATGCCAGTCTAGACGGGACACCAGGTTGAAGGGTGAATCTGTAGAAGGGGCCCTGGCACCTCTTGAGTCTGCTGCATATCTCAATTGTATAGGTATTTAAGGAATAAATAAGGGGATTGGTTGTTTGCTTTCTAATCAGGAGCAGAATTTCTTTAACATCTTTTGTTTCCACACTCCCAACTTTGACTATACATGAGCTTAGGGAGAATGGGGGTTTGTCATCTTCAGGAAGCCCAGATACGGTTTTAGAAAGACCCCAGGGAGGAGGGATATCACAGGTCCTCCTTTGGAGACACTCAGAGCCAGCTTAATCAGTATGCAACAGACACAGTTTTGCATTGCCTCCCTGATGTCAGAATATTGAAGTGTCTGCATCTGGTGCTCTGTCCTTCCATTATCCCTAGTTACCAGAATTGGAATTTAGCCAAGAAAGTGCGCATGTTGCAAAAGCTGAAATGTAAACACTGTAACTTTTCCCTGATACCTCAACTTGCACAGAACTCAGAAGGGAAAGCAAAGCCCTGGGCCTGGCTGATTAACAGTTTACTGATCCTGCAACCCTCCAGGAGATCCCATCAGACAGCAACAGTCTTGGATATACTAAGGCAGGAAGAGGGTAGGTGACAAGCCTAAAGTCACACAGCCCAGCCCTGTAATGGTTGAAGAGGAAAAGGGGCTGACTCTCCTGAGAGTATAGAGACTTGGCTTTCTTCTCTCTGACAGTTTAAGTGGACATTATCAATTGAGTGGGTGGCATGTTGTATTGTGTTTTGGTTTTGTTTCTGTTTGTTTTGCCTTAGAAGTGCTCAGGGATCAGTTATTAGGAGCAAGAAGTTATCACTTTGGGGTTTTTTGTATTGTCCAGTTTTGATCATTGGTAGTTTCATTTTTTTCAGAGATATTTCCTGCTCCTTTCCTTAAACATGCGGTGTGCGCGTACGAGATCATCCAATCCGGCCAAAATCTATCTCAGTCTCATTTGCTATCTCTTTTTCCTCCTTAACTGATCCCAAGAGACGAGGCTGCCACTGGCGATAGAACACCAGAATTATATAAAGCTTCCAACTGGATGCAAGAAGAATTTCAAACAAGCAGATGGATGTGCCACGATAGTGGCTCGTGAACACGTGAGTCGAGCCTCTTTGGAGCTTCCAGTTCTCATGTACCACCTACCACCCCTTTCTTTCTGCAGGCCAATAAGTGCACAGTGATCGGAGGTTCTGGATTCCTGGGGCAGCACATGGTGGAGCAGTTGCTGGCAAGAGGCTACACTGTCAATGTATTTGATATGCGGCAAGGGTTTGACAATCCCCGGGTGCAGTTCTTTCTGGGAGACCTCTGCAGCCAACAGGTAACGGACCACCCAGCCTTGCCAGTTTTCCACAGGCCCCCAAAAGGAGACTACCAGGCTTCCTGTGCTCAGAGGTCAGTCACATTGTTTCAAAAAAAAAAACATTTTTGGAAAAATTTTAAAGTTGCAGGAAAGAACTTAACCCACATTCAGTCAGTACAACTCCACTCTGCCATCGTAGTGTGAAAGCAGCCGTGGTCCACACATGAATGAATGAGTGTGGCTGTGTGCCAATAAAACTTTATTTACAAACAAAGTTGTCCACAGTCTATCGTGTACCTACTACTGTTCCAGAGAATTCAGTTGACCTTGGAATGACATGGGTCAGGGGCACGGACTCCCATGCAGTTGAAAATCTGTGTACAACTTTTGACTCCCCAAAAGCTTGACTACTGATAGCCTGCTATTGACCAAGAAGCCTTTCTGATAGCATAAACAGTCAGTTAACAGGCATTTTGTATGTTGTATGTATTATATACTATATTCTTACAATAAAGTAAGCTACAGAAAAGAAAATGTTATTAATAAAACCACAAGGAATGGAATTTAAACAAAAACTTGAAAAAGAAAACCATAAGGAAGAGAAAATACATTCATGGTACTATCCTGTAATTATGTAAAAACCTCATGTAAGTGGTACAGTTCAAACCCATGTTGTTCAAGGGTCACCTGTATACCCAAAATGCAGTTGCTGGTTTTTAGGGTTGGTCGTTTTTTTTTTTTTTTTTTTTTAATTGAGATATGCTTCACATTCTGTAAATTTAACATTTTTTAAATATACAATTCAGTGGTTGTTAGTATATTCACACAGTTGTGTGACCATCATCTCTGTCTCATTCCCGAATATTTTTGTCATCCCAGAAGAAAATCCTGGGCCCATTAGCAGTTGTTCCCCTTTTCCTCTACTACCCTCCCAGCCATTGGCAACCACCCGTCTCCTGTTTCTATGAGTGTGCCTATCTAAGTGGAATCATGCAATATCTGTCCCTTTGTGACTGGCTTGTTTCAATGAACATCATGTTTGGAAGCTTTACCGGTGTCATAAGGGTATTAACATTTTGAATTTTATTAGATGTTGCCAGATTGCTCAACAAAGCTGCTATGTCAGTTTTCCATTCACACCAACAGTGTAGTAGGGTAGGATCACCATTGTTATATGTCTTTGCCAATACTTGATGTGGTTAGACTTTTTGGTGTTGCCATTCTGAAGGGTGTGGAATGGTACCTTGGTGAGGCTTACAGTCATGTGCCCTCCCTATTCAGGATTCCAGGCTCTGTGCTCTTTGTTGATCCTTTGTGAAGTTGCCTGTTGGTGACCTTTGTCCATTGTGTTTGGCTTACCTTGTTTTTCTTATGGCTCTGTAATTCCTTCCTATGTGGAACGCTGTATCACAGTTAGCTTCCCACAGCCTGTCAGTGTGCTCTTATTCTTGGCTTTGGCATCGTTTGCTATAGTTTTGTTACTTTGAATTTTAAGGACAAAGCTTCCCCTGCAGGCTTTTTTCTCTCCCACACTGCCCACGCCTCTGAGCCTGGAGATGGGGTAGAAGTCTTCCTTGTTTGTCATTGCCACTTCCTCACTGCCCTAAGATCCCTCTGGCTGTGCAGGGGATGCCAGCAGACTGTACATACCGCAGTGCCCTTCCTTGTGACAGTCCTCCATGGGCACCTGCTTCCTTTCCCACCTTTCCCAGGTGGCTCCATCTCATTGCTTAGTGATTTTAGTTCCTGGCCGAGGTCAGCTTTGTCATGATTGTTGATGAGTTCAGTATTCACATAGATGACCCTGCCGATACCCTCACTTCACCTCTCCTTGGCCTCCTCTCATTCACTCCTCTTGGCCTCCAAGGCCTGTTGTCATCCCCTGCCCCAGAGCTTGTTGTCACCCGTAAATGTGTCCTCCCCATGATCTTACTTGCAGGCCCTCCACTCTGAGCACCACCTCCTGTCTTTCTAGTTGAGGCCCTTTAATACCTGCACTGTACCAATTCTGAAGCCACACCCAGCCGTCTGGCTCTTTGCCATTGCCCCTCACCCGGTTTGTGTCCTCACTGCCTTTGAGTCCATGACTGACTTGCTTTCTTACATAACACTTATCCTCCTTGCCTCTTTCTTCTTGTCTCTATCAGTCAGGGTTCTCCAGAGAAACAACCAGTAAGGTATGTGTGTATGTAGACAGAGAAGAAGAGGGCAAAACCATGGTTTGCTCTGAAGGCCTTTTGAGTGATTAGATGAAGCCCACCCATAGTACAAGGGATAATGTCCTGTCCTTAAAGTCAACTGATTACAGATGTTAACCACAGCTGTAAGATACCTTTACAGCAGTACCTAGACCAGTGTTTGATGGACTAATGGGACTGGAGCCTCACCAAGTGGACACATAAACTTCTGTACTCCTAGGTATAACCCCAACCCTGTTTAAATGTGATTCTCCCTCCTCCCTGGGAGCCTTCAGGCAGCTGAACAGGGCTGGAGAAGAAAATAAAAGGTTTTTGCTTCTTTCGTCACAACCACGGCCTTCAAGACGGCCCCATGGTACCTCCAGACACCATATTCACAGACCCATGCAAATGCTCCAGAAGCCGCCCAGAACCGTCCCTCTTCCTACTCAGTGATTCCACTAGGGATTCTGGCCTTTTTCTCCCACATCAGCGGTGGATCCTTCTCTACCCAGTCATAGCCAACAGCACACAGACATGTTGCAGGATCACCCGTTTTAACAAAGCAAAATGCCCTGATGTGAGGTCCCACTTCTCTCTGCTGTCACAGGAGAGCTCAAAGAGCCATTTGCACTTGCCACCTCTGATTGCTTCATTCCATTGTGTCTTACAAGCCCTCCAGCTAGGTTGTCACTAACAGCCCCTGTCACAGCCACCGGGGACCTGGAGGCGACCAGATCCAGTGGCCAAGCCTAGGATGCCCCACTTGCCCATTTGTCCTCCTGCCATTCTGTCTCCTTATCTCTATAATTTCTAAATGTGGCAGTCTCCAGAGCTTATTGCTTAGATCTCTTTTCTTCTCCGGGCACACTCAGTGTCCAAACAAATCCCTCCTTCCCCTGGTTCACAGATGAAATACAGTCTAGGGGCTGACAAACCCAGCTGTCTGCTGGACATCTCTGTTTGGATATATAATAGACATTTTGGACTTGCCAAAATTCAGCTCCTGGTTCCCTGCTGCAAGTCCCCTCCCCGACTACATCAAATCTATTAAAGTCCTGTCCATCTCAGTAAATGGCCCACTCTGTCCTTCCAATTGCTTGGACCAAAAACATTAGATTTACCTTTGATTCCTTTCTCTTTTACCCTCCATCCCATTCATTAGCAGATTTTGTTGACTGCACTCTCGGAATAGATCCCCAGTCCAGCAACTTCTCATTCCTTCGTTTGTTACCATGCTGGTCCAAGCCACCACCCTGTTAACGCATGAATCAAATCACGATACCTCTCTGTTCAGAAGCCTCCAGTGATCCACTTCTGTTTAGAGCAAACATGTAGGCCCTTATCATCACCTTCAAGGCCCTGCATGATCTGCCCTCACTGCCTCTCTGGCCTCACCCTCTCCTATACTCTCTCATTGCTCTGCTCCCAGCATGCTGGCCTTTTTACTACTCCACAAACTCACCGAGTTTCTGCCTCAGGACCTTTGTACTCACTGCTCTTTCTGCCAAGAATGCTCTTTGTGAGCCACAGAGCTTGCTCCCCAAATTTGTTTAAGTCTCTGGCCAACTTACGCTAAGCAAAAAGCCCCTCTAGATCTCCTTTATTCTATCTTAGGTTTCTGTATAACATTTGGTACTGACATACTCTGTTTCTCCCGGTTTTCTGCCCACTGCCCCCATAGAAGGTAAGCTCCATGAAGGCAGGGATATTGTCTCTTTTGATCATTGCTGTGACCCCTCAAAGGAGATGAGGCTCCTTAGCAAACTCAGCTTCCCACCAAACTGCTCCCCCAACTCTCTACTAACTCCCATGTTCCGGGTATTTATTTACAGATTTTTTTAAAACACAAACTTAAAGTGAGACCCACCACCATGGTGCGTTGTTCTCAGGCACCAGCAGGGAGAAGGAGAGAGTTGCACTTAACCAGGGCTGGAGTTTGCCAGACCAACTTGATAAAGATAGACATGGGCAAGGCCAAGATTGCTATGATGGATCATGAAGTCCAAGCTAAGGAGGACATGAAGAGGGTGAAGGACATTTAGAAATGGGTTTGAAAGTCGCTGCTTAGGTTTTGTGCCATATTCCTAAATTCATTCATCAGTACTTCTTGTTTCCCATTTCTTTCTTCCAGGTTCCTTCCTCCTTCCTCTTCTTCCCGAAGCATTTCCTTTATCATCCCTCATTGAATATCTGGGCACTAAACTTTCTGAGTCCTCGTATGCCTGAGAATGTCTTTATTTCACCTCTCTCATAAATGCTGATTTGCTGGAGGGCGGAATTTTAGGTTCATAATTATTCCTCCTGACACTCAATCTGATCATCATTCCTTTGAGGGTCAACTGGGTTTTCCTCTCATGCCTTTTAGGATTTTCTTTTTCATCCTGTGTGTTTTGTAGAGAATATATCTAGGTCTTTGTTTTAGTTTTGTATTTAAAAGCCACTCAACACCTAGTGAACCTTTAAAATCTGAGGATTCATGCCTTTCCTCATTTCTGGAAAATTCTTCAAATATTGACTCTACCTCCATTCTCTCTTTTCTTTCTTTCTGAAAGCCTTACCAGACATATAGTAGAGTCTTTCATTGAAATCTACATGCCTGTTAGTTTCTCCTTCATGTGTTCTTTCACTTTCTGTCTTTGTAATATTTTATAGATTTCCTCTGTTTCATATCCACTCACAGACAGTCTTATTTCACCTATATCCCCACCCCACCCTCAGATTATTTTGAAGCGTATCCTAGGCACCATTATCCTTTTTTCCATAAATATTTCAGTATTCGTCTCTAAAAGATAAGGCAACTTTTTAAAGATGTATTTATTAATTTGAGAGAGAGCATGAACCAGGGGAGAGACAGAGGGAAAGGGAGAGAATCTCAAGCAGACTCAACTCCATGTTGAGCATGGAGCCCAACATGGAGCTTGATCTCACAACCCCCAAGATCAGACCTGAGCCAAACCAAGAGCCAGATGCTTAATTGACTCTGCCACCCAGGTGCCACCCCCCTTTTTTGTAAGACTTAAAGGAGCCTTTTTAAAAACACAATTCCATGACTACACCTAAAAATACCGACAATTCCTTAATTTCCAGCCTATGTTCAAATATCCCTGAATGTCTAATAAGTATTTTTATGTAGATTTCTTTCCAAATAAGGAAACAAAAAGGTTAAGATATTGAAGTTGATTGAACTAGTTAAGTCACTTCTGTAAGTTCCCCTTCACATTTTGTTTGTTGAATAACTGATGTTTATTTAAAACTGGATTATTCTCCTATAGCATTTCCCATGGACTGGATTTCACAGATTGCATGCCCATGGTTTGTTTGCTATGGCCCTCTGTTCTCTAGTGTTTCCTTTAAGACTGTCCAGTAAAGCAGACTTAGAGTAGAGAAAGGGAATATAGATAATTCATTAATAATTTTTCTATTGGTTTACATGTCAAAGTGGTAATATATTAAAATACATTACAATTATTTTCATCTATTTCTTTTTACTTTTTTGATGTGCGTACTACTAAATTTAAAGTTACATCTGTGCCTTGTATATTTCTAGTGGACTAAAAGCTGGATCTGACTCTGCTCAGATTTTGATTTCTAGACACCATTGCCCATATAAGGAACCAGGGCTCCCATTCAGGACTCTGAGCAGGGGTAGTCCATGTGAGCCTGAGACGTTTTCTTAGGACAAAATTAAGAAAGTGCTCAGGGGTGGTTCTATTCATTAAGCGTCTGACTCTTGATCTCAGCTCAGGTCTTGATCTCAGGGTTGTGATTTCAAGCCCCACGTTGAGCTCTACTCTGAGCATGGAGCCTACTTAAAAAGTGTTCAGAAACTAATGGGAATATGTCAAAAGGACACAGGAACCAACTTCAAGAACCCCCACTGGCCAATTTGGGACATTTTAAGCCTCACAAAAGACAATAGTAGTGGATTTTAATACATTGAATAAAATAAGAATCCATGTGTCCATGGAAATGCTAAAAAGAAAAATTAGTATAGAGGAAGGGGAACATCTACATTACAGAGGAATGCCAACTAATAAAAGTAAAAAGAATGCTGGAATTAGGATTTTACTATTTTGCAACCAGTATGTTAGTAAGTGTTCCAAGCAAGAATCATCACTGACTGTTCCAGATTCAAAGAGACAGAAGAGATATGAGGACTAAATATAATATGATCTATGATTGGATCCTGGATCCAAATATAAAAATGCCATTAAAGGACGTTATTAGGACAATGGGGGAAATTTGTATATAGACTAATTATTGGATAAGAGTGTCCTATCCTGTTACATTTCTTGTGTATGATCATTGTTTAGTGGATTTAGGAGGATGTCTTTGTTAGAAGATCAGTGAATCTAGGTACATAATTCATGATTGTCTTTCTTTTGGTAATGTTAATCTATTGATGATCATTCCTAGATCTTATTACACAGTGAACATTTCGTAAAATGATGACATGCTATCATTCTGTCTTTGTTTCATAATCCAGTTCTTTGCTTGACCATTTCCCTTTACTCATTAGTTTATAGAACGAATTCTTATTCTTACTCATGATGAAATTGTCCCTTTTTTGACCAGTGAGAGCCTCTTCTGGTTGACTCTTGAGTCCTTTTAACAGGACCCCAGGAGTCTTGGCTAGCTTCCTTACTTTCTGGTTTGACAAGGTGTTCCTGGCTCTTCTTGTCTGTTTCCCGCCCCAGATCTGTAATCAGCCATTGCTCCCAGGAGTTCTGGTTCCTTTTAGCAGTAAATTAAATGGACGTGTTTTCATTCCCTTTCAGCTTCCTCTCCTATATCTATTTATACAGAAAGGAATAGTCCTGTGTGTTGGCTATTTGCACTGTCTTTAATGGTGTGGGATTAATTCATATGATTCATAATTTGTATCTATGAGCTCATTTTCCCAGGAGTTTTACCCCCAGGTGCCCTGAATTGTCACACCCCCACCTGCATGGTGCACAGAGGTACAGATACTGCCGTTTTCTGGATCGCACAGGTTTCTCATACCCTAACCCAGTGTTTATTGGGGACAAGTCAATGGGGAGGGGCAATTGAAGGGACAACATGGTTTCCATCCTAGGTACTTCTGTATTTTTTTTGAAACTTTTACAATGAGATGGATTTTTATGTTAATTACAGAATTTTAAAAGGGCAAGACACCTACATGGCACAGATTGGAGAGTGGGAATGTGAGGAGGCTGTTTACTTGTCTAAAGCGGGAGTGATTTTTTTTTTTTGTCTTTGTTTGCTTTTCCAGGATCTGTACCCAGCTCTGAAAGGCGTAAGCACAGTTTTCCACTGTGCATCACCCCCACCATCCAGTAACAACAAGGAACTCTTTTATAGAGTGAATTACATTGGCACCAAGAATGTCATTGAAACTTGTAAAGAGGCTGGGGTTCAGGTAAGGGGAAAGCTGGAGTGAGTGCTGTCAGGAGCATGTCATGGCCCTTTCTAAGTGTGTGAGAGCCAAGATTCTTCTTCTCTTCCTGGGCCTAGCCAGGCTTGCTTCCTAAAGTGTTGTGGAGATCCTAGAAACTGAACCGCATTTGCTGCTGGGCCAGTTTGAGCTGCATCTCGATAGACCATCTGAGGATCCTAAGGCTTATTAGTCTTTGGTTAAAGAGCCATAAAATGTCGATATTGCTTATATTTTTTTATTGTGGTTAAATAAGTGTCATAAAATTTACCTTTTTAACCATTTTTTAAAGATTTTATTTGTTTATTTGACAGAGAGAGAGCAGGAGAGCACAGGCAGGGGGAGAGAGAGAACTAGGCTCCCCGCTGAGCAGGGAGCCCAATGTGGGGCTCGATCCCAGGACCCTGGGGGTCATGACCTGAGCCAAAGGCAGTCGCTTAACTAGCTGAGCCACCCAGGTGCCCCTTAGCCATTTTTTAATTTACAGTTCAGTGGCTCGAGTACATTCACATTGCTGACCTTTCATCTTCCCAAACTGAAACTCTATCCCCATTAAGCAACAGCTCCCCACCCCCTCCTTTCTAAGCGCTTTGCACCCACCATCCTATATTCTGTTTCCATGAATCTAGAAACATCAAAGAAGTGGACTCATATGGTATCTGTACTTTTATATCTAACTTCTTTCACTCAGCATAATGTCTTCTAGGTTCATCCATGTTGTAGCATGTGTCTGAATTTCCTTCTTGTTTACTACTGAATAACTTTATTGTGTGGATAGACCACATTTTGTTTAGCCATTTATCCATCAGTGGATGCTTCGGTTGTTTCCACTTCTGAAAAAGTATTATGAATCATGCTGCTAGGAACATAGGTATATAAATATCTGCTCCAGTCTCTGCTTTCAGTTCTTTTGGATAAATACCCAGAACTGGAATTCCCGGATCATGCAATAATTCTATGTTTAACCTTTTAAGGAACTGCCATTCTATTTTCCAGACCTTGCCTCTCTTTTCAAAGAAAAATAAACTATTTACTTTTCACCAATAGAAACCTGTTATAACTCAGACCTGAGGGGATATAAATTTCCACCGTGTCATAGATCCCTGCTTTGTTATAAATGCTGGTTCTCAGGATCACCTTTATGGGGCACTTGGCATCATCGGCTGGCCCAGCAAGAACAAGTGGGGAAGAAGCTCTTCAGGGCTCAGTGCCCTGGAAAGGATGGATCATGGTCAAAACCACCCCTTATGCTTTCCAAATGACTAGATACTTTGCCCTGTAGTTGTCACCTAGTTTGCTCCTCAATAGGTAACCAGGAGCTACTAATGTCACTTAACAGGTGAGGAAACAGATTTGGAAGGCTAAGTGATATCTCTTTGCTAGTAAATGAAAGAGGTGGGATTCAAGTCAGACCCTCTGATGCCAAATCCCAGACTCCTTAGTCTATTCCATGCTTGTATCACTAGAGCTCTGTGAATTTCACTGCTGCTGTTTTTTTAAATGGAGTAACCTAGTTATCCAGAAGAGATTCAAGAATAACATAACACTCATATAATCCTCACAGCATTTAAGTAACATTACCAGTAGAGTTGAAGTTCTGTGTGTATCCATTCTCGATGCCATTGCTGTCCTTCCCCATCCACGGGGAACCAGTGTTCTGAATTCGGGTTTATCGTTGCTATTTGCTCCATGTGCCACCAATATAAGTTACCAGTTTGCGTGTTTAAAACTTTATAAAAATGATATATTGAATATATCTTCCTGCAACTTGCTTTTTTTCCCCAACATTGTTTCTGAGATTTATCCATCTTGTGCTCCCTCTATCCCTCCCTCCCTCCCTCTCTCAAATAAAAAAAAAGAAAATGGGTTTTCATGTTGTATTTAGGAAACATTTCATAACACTGAAATCAAAAGATTGTTTAATATGGGGGTTTTTCCCCAAAGGTTTAAAATGTTACTTTGCACATTTAAATCTTTAATCCACCAGGAATTTGTGTTTGTATATGGTCCGAGGTAGTTATTAAATTTTTGTTGTTCATCACCATTTAATCTGTAATCCACCCTTTCCCCCCTGTTCAGTGCCCCATCCAGCACATCTCAGGTGTTGGTGCCTTGCGTGGGTCTGTTACCAGCTCTCTCTTCCGTTCCATCAGCCTCCGCCTGTGCCCAAGCCACTGTGCTCTGCCTTCACTAAGCAAACCTTAGGATGAATCTCAGTAACTGCTAGGACGAGTCACTCCCCCAACCATGTTCTTCAGAATCTGCTTGGCTATTCTTAGCCCTTTGCTCGTCCATCTAAATTTTAGAATCAGCTCGTCGAGTTCCTGTTGGAATTGTTCTTGTAATTGCATCAAATTTAGAGGCAGTTTGGGAGCATGGATACCTTGCCGGTATTGAGTCTTTTTTTGTATCCATAGATATATAATCTCTCTCTTGGATGCCTTTCAGTACTTTTATCCTTTACTTTAGAAAGGTTTTGCGCATCTTCTGTTAAGTTTATCCCTATGTACCTAATTTTTGGTTATTGAAATAATATCTTTCATATTGCATTTTTAATTGCTAATGCATAGAAACACAGTTGGGTTTTGTATATTGATTTCGTACTCGCCAGTTCTGCTGAACCCTAACTGTAAAATTTTCTGTATATTCATGATTTCTGTGTAGACATTTCCAACATCTGTGAATGGTGATAGTTTTGTTATTTCTTTTCAAATTATTTCTTGTTTGTCTTAACCCACTACGCTTGCTAGGACTTCCAGTACAATGTTGAATGAAAAGTAAAGCTATGATTTGAGCTAATGGTGTTCAGTGTTGCATGTGCTGCCCTTAACCAGAGGCCTGGAAGCTGGGACCCTCGCAAGAAAGCATTTCCTTTCAAATAGCATTTCTGAAGTGGGTGTGTGTACATGTGCTGACATGCCAGGGTTGGTCTCAGAATCACAAGGCATCTCTTTCAGACAGACATCTCGCTTAGAGTTTGTGGGCTATCCTTCTCCCTTGGGGAATCATTCCCATCCTGAGATACCAGAAATAATGGAAGTCTGTTCCATCTCTCAGTAGTGATAGGACAGAAAAAAGGTGAAATCCACTGTTTTAGAATGTAATAGAACGTGTCTCGAATCCACATAGCTACAGAAGATGGTGATCTTTGAATTTTTTTTTAAAGATTGTATTTATTTATTTGACAGAGAGAGAGAGACAGCCAGCGAGAGAGGGAACACAAGCAGGGGGAGTGGGAGAGGGAGAAGCAGGCTCATAGCAGAGGAACCTGATGTGGGGCTCGATCCCAGGACTCTGGGATCACGCCCTGAGCTGAGGGCAGACGCTTAACGACTGAGCCACCCAGGCGCCCCATCTTTGAATTATTTTAAGGAGGCCTGAAAAGCAAAGCATTGCAGTAAATCATTTATAGTGTGCCTTGCATGTGAGGGTTGCAAACAGGTGCCATTTGATTTTCTTTTATGTATGACCATTAGCTTGTTTAAACAATGATCATGTCTTACCTGTATTTTTTAAATCTTCCTTTCTCCTCTGCCAGAAACTCATTTTAACCAGCAGTGCCAGTGTCATCTTTGAGGGTGTCAACATCAAGAATGGAACTGAAGACCTCCCTTATGCCATGAAACCCATTGACTATTACACGGAGACAAAAATCTTACAGGAGAGAGTATGTACCTGAGAACTGGTTGAGTGACAAGTTCCATGAATATCTGGATGGTTTAGATTTTTAAGAAAAATATTTATGAAGTTAGTGTTCTCAGGCCTGCATACCTAACTTGGGAAGTAAAATTTGTGCTGAAATTCAATTTTTAAAATAATGACAATAGCTTAATGTGGCCAGACTCTGCTCCACGTATTGTACGGGAACTGCCTCGTTTAAACATCACAGTGACACCATAAGGTGCATACTGTTATCATCATCAGGTTATAGATGAGGACAGTTGATGCACAGAGATTCAGTTTCTTCTTGATGCCGTGCAGCACTCAGCCTCTGTGCCATGCAAGGTTACTCAGGTGCCATAGAAATCAGAGTTAATTTATGATGATCGCAAGCACACAGGCAGAACTCGAGCTTAACACACAAGTGTTTTCCTTTGAACACGCCTTCCTAGTGGCACTCTTGCCCCCTCCCTTATTTAAATTAAACAGTGAAAGGATCTTGCTTTATTTTAAGGAAAAGTACTTGATAAGGTACTGATTTCCACTTGGCAAACCAACTTTGCCAGGGAGCACCTGGTTTTAATAGCAGTCTGCATTGACTAACAGGCTAAGCCTTTGAACTCCAGGGCTCCAGGGACCCTGACAGCAGCTAGCTCCAGGACTAATGTCCAGGGAGAATATTACTGTAAGGACAGTCACTTGAAGGCCATGGGTGCTCGTTGACCACAGACAGCTTGCCTTAGCTGGGAAAGCGTAAGCACCTCTCCCAGGTGTTTGCAGCATGTCGCATCCACTGAGCTTGCGTTTCGCAGTCAGCACATATGGAACTAGAGCTTAGTGCTGAATTGGTGTGAGTTCTACTGAGCTGCCTGAGAGCCAGCTGCCTCCCATCTGTATGCTATCGCTCCAGGTCAGAAAGTTCCAAGAGAACTCGTCTGCAGGACACACAAGGGCCCACACAATCCAGGGGTGGAAGCCTGGCCTTTTGTAACCTGGAGTCCTGTTTCCAGGTTCTGCCACCCTGCTCCTTGGAGCACAGAGAGCCAGCCTCACAGAGAGCTCCCACCGCTAGGACTTAATCCAAGAAGCGCTGGTGCTTTTGCTGGGCCCTGTGTACCCTCATCCAAGGCACTGAGACTCCCACCTCCTGTGCTCGGGAGCTACAAGTGACAGCCATGGCTCAGACCATCGATGTCTCACTTGCATTGACTTTTGGGTGCTCGACTAAGCAAAGCCTGTAAATGCCTGCAACAGTAACTCTCCTGGAGCCCCCTGGCAGCCACTATTGGCACACAACTTGCCGTTGGCTTTCAGACCTCTCAACTGATAATAAACTCCGTCAAGTAGCTTAAAGTCACTGGGACCAAAATGTATACAGGAATTTTGCCACTATAGAGTAGAAATCTTAGGTGAGGTAATACAGTAAGTATACTTATCAAGCACATACTTCCTGAAACAGTTGACAGAGTCATCTCATTTAGTCAGTGCACAGCCCCATCCAGGTGGGAACTGTCTCCCCTTTTTACCAATAACATAACAAATCATTCAGGATGTTTTGTTACTTTTGAGGCAAACCCTGTTTGTACTTTAAGCCCTTAGGTTCTAGTTTGTCCACACAGAACACATCTAAAGACTTGACCTGTTTCTCCTAGGCTCTTTACCTTCTCCGTCCCTTCTTCCTGGCCCACTTGGGTTCATCAGAGTCCCTTCCTAGGAGGTGGTACTCAGAACCAATCAGAATAGCTCAGGACTGGTGGAAACAAGCACATGGAGCTTAAGGCAGGAGGGGCAGGAGGCTCATGGCTAACTCATTAACTGGAACCCTCAGATCTTTTCCACAAACTGCTGCCAAGGCTCATCTTCCCCTGGCTGCATTTGTGCATTTTAGTCTTTGAACCCAAACCCAGGCCTTTCTCTTTGATCATATTGTGGTGGTGGTGGTTGTAAGTAGGCTCCGTGCCCAATGTGGGGCTTGAACTCACAACCCTGAGATCAAGAGTCATATGCTCTACTGACTGAGCCAGCCAGGGGCCTCTGATCATACTGGTTTTGACCCAGCTGCCTCTCGTGTGTCTTCAAATTTGGGTGGTATGGGCGGAAGGGATAGAGAAGTAGCCTCCAATTATACCAGAGCAGAAGTCAGGCTCTGTGTCCGCTGCTGACATGCCCCTTCTGCTCTTTTTTACAGGCAGTCCTGGGTGCCAACGATCCTGAGGGGAATTTCTTAACCATAGCCATTCGCCCTCATGGCATTTTCGGCCCAAGGGACCCCCAGTTGGTCCCCATCCTCATCGAGGCAGCCAGGAAAGGCAAGATGAAGTTCATGATTGGGTAAGTTGGCCCACAGTTGGTCTTCTCCCTGACCCCAGACAAGCGTCAGTCTTGTTTGGTTGGCTCTTTTCTAATGCCGCCTTCTCTGCTGCCCTATGTGTTGGTTTCCTGGGGCTGCCACAACAAATGACCACAAACCAAGGGGCTTAAAACAACAGGGATTTATTCTTTCTCAGTTCTGGAGGCGAGAAGTCCGAAATCAAGGTGTTGGCAAGGGGGTTCCTTCTGGAAACTGAGGGAGAACTTGTTCCCAGGCCTTTCTCCCCAATTCTGGTGGTATTCCTTAGGTTGTAGACAAGTCACTCTAATCTCTGCCTCCGCCCTCATGTGAGCATCTTTTCTGTGTGTCTATATCCAAATTTCCCTCTTATAAAGATACCAGCCATTGGATTTAGGGCCTACCCTACCCCATCTTAACTTGACCTCATCTTAACTTGATTACGTCTTCAGAGACCCTATTTTCCAATAAGGTCACATCCAGAAGTTCGAGGGACACGTGAATTTGGGTAGGGCACTGTTCAACTTAGTACACCATCACGTAGCCTGGGAAAATATTTGTGTCCCTTTTTGGAAATTGAGGAAGTAGGCTCAGGGAGGGGGGAGACTGGCACAGGGTCAAGGGCCAGGCCTTCAACTCTCCTTGGATCTAGGAAGGCTGGTAGAGGTGTTCACATTCCTGCTCAAGGAAAGTGCAGGTGGCAAGGTCTTTGTGGGTGGTGACAGCATGTGGCTGTTTCCCCAGTACACCTTTGCCTCTTTTTTTTTTTTTACCTTGCCACTTTGCCTGCCTGCCTATTGCTTTGCCTTCCTACTACCCTGTCTGCTTGCTTTGAGGGTTTAGAAAGAGATGGTAGAAAAGTGTGAAGCCAAAGCAAGCCCTTAGCCCAGAGTGTCCTATGGGGAGTCAAAGAGCTGCTGCTCAAGTAGAAGCCTAGAGCAGTCCATACCTGTGTGGGCCATGCCAGGATGGGGCAGGCAGGGCACTGGGCTTTCAGACTCCTCGCTCAGCCCTTACATCTCCCACTGCCTCTGAGGGCCCCAGGAATCCTGGCCCCTGCACGTCTTTAACAGTGGAACCATGCCCCATACGCCCACAGAAACGGGGAGAACTTGGTGGACTTCACCTTTGTGGAGAACGTGGTACACGGACACATCCTGGCTGCAGAGCACCTCTCCCGAGATGCGGCCGTGAGTGGGAAGGTAAGGCACCTGCTTCTCCTGCCCTGTGCATGTTTGCCCGTCTTTGGACTGTGCGTCCCTGTGATTGGATTCATTGGCAAATTGCCTTTGTGATCCTGTGTCCTGGCTAATCTGCCTTAGGGTCCCATTGGTCCAAGGTTGATCCCCTGTGGTAAGGAGTGTGGTGACATTGCAGTGCCACATCCCTTGGGACAGCCCAAATCTGGAGCCAATGAGCTGGGATTGACCAAGCATTCAGGACCTGGTTCTCCATGTAACGTGACCTGGATGCCCACTGTGGACGTGACTGCTCCGAGAGGGTCCTATGTACATTTGGTGGGGTGCTTGCTACTCATCTTCCCTCCCAGTCATTCTGGAAATCTCTCCATTTCTCCCCCATTGCCCACCCTTGCTCATGCCTCTCACCCCTCTGGAGGGGTGGACGTATCTTAGTCTCTTGGCATCTGGCACCTGGTGGGCAGGATGGACAAGTCAGGGGAGGTGAGCCCTCATGCAGAGAGGGGAGAACGCATTAGGGTCCCTTCACCCTCTCCTCCCATTCATAAGGCCTCCCTCTTCCTTTTTTCTCACTGCTACCTTTGGAACCCCCTCTTTGGGTCTCATTTTTCTCCTGGACCTCTGCTGTTTTCACACTCCTGTAACACTTAGGGTGGTGGGGGTCAGGTGGGTATGGCTTTTGCTTTAGACCAAATACAGCACATTTGAGAAACGGCATGTGACCTGTTGTTGCATCTGAAGATAAGGAGTTTTACCATGATTAACATGATTATTAAATTAAATTAACGAACATACCTTCCTGAGTGCAGTCTAAGCTTCACTTAAAAATCTTGGCCCATAGATAAAACTCACCTTTCCTGTCTACACCTTAAGGATGCCCATAGCTCCAAATCAAAACATCTTTGCCACTGGTTGACATTTGCAGATTGGAGGTGCTGGGTGGGCAGGCAGGGAGAGGCCACTAGCTTCCCAGAATATTGGTCCCAGGCTGAGCCAGCAGCTTATGCCTGAGCTCCAAGTTCGAAGTGTGGCCTGCCCATCTCTCCAGCTGGGGAGCATTTTCTAACTTCTTGTTCTCTCTCCAGGCATTTCACATCACCAATGACGAACCCATCCCTTTCTGGACATTCCTGTCCCGCATCCTGACAGGCCTCAGCTACGAGGCCCCCAAGTACCACATCCCCTACTGGGTGGCCTACTACCTGGCCCTTCTGCTGTCCCTCCTAGTGATGGTGATCAGTCCTGTCATCCAGCTCCAGCCCACTTTCACACCAATGCGTGTCGCACTGGCTGGCACATTCCACTATTATAGCTGTGAGAGAGCCAAAAAGGTCATGGGCTACCGGCCACTGGTCACCATGGATGACGCCATAGAAAGGACCGTGCAGAGTTTTCATTACCTGCGGAAGGTCGAGTGATGCAGCCCGGAGACTGGGCCCTCTCAGTGCATTCCCCGGCTACTAACTCTCCCCTATGGACCAACAAACTAACCTCCTTCAAGTGAGTTTCTTCTGAGCTTAGGTCTCCTCCTGCCAATTAGATGAGAGCACACCCAGCTGTTCCATGACCACAAGGGTGGAGGAAACAGCAGGCATTTTTCCCATCTGTCGGCTCGGATTTCAGTTTCTTAAAGCAGGCAGCTTCATATCCTACTGTTTTGTGTTCTTTTTCTCTCTCCCTCCCCCCCACCTTCACCCCTCCTGTCTCCTGGCTTACTTATCATTCCAGTGTCCTTCTACATAATCAAGGAAGCTGTAGGGAGAAAACAATCCATTTGCTAATTAATGATGGGAAACTAGATTTATACTTCCACGCAAACCAATACCAGAGTAGAAGCCACAGACTATTCAAGGAGCCGCATATTACACATATCCTAGAAGAAAAGCAGAAGTTTTAAACACATGGTGAAACTTCAGATAGACACAGAATTTAAATCAAAAGCTTTTTAAAAGCTTAAATAATTGTCACCGCTCCCCCCACGGGTCCCTAGAGGGAAAAGACTTCTGGTTGGTCACCACCTTACATGTTTCCACGTTCTCTCTTCAGTACACCTGGTGTGCCTGCCTGTATTGTTTTTTCATAAAACATTCTTTCATGGACATGTCTCTCTCTCTCTTTTTTTTTTTAAGATTTTATCCATTTATTTGCCAGAGAGTGTGTGCACACGAGAGAGAGAGAGAGAGAGAGAGAGAGAATAAGCAGGGGCAGCGGCAGGCAGAGGGAGGGGGAGAAGCAGGCTCCCTGCTGAGCAAGGAGCCTGATGTAGGACTCAATCCCAGGACCCTGGGATCATGACCTGAGCCAAAGGCAGACACTTAACCAACTGAGCCACCCAGCCACCCCAACAGTTCTCTCTTTATCAGCAGCGCCCCATTGTCCTTTTTAGTTGCAAGGTGGTAGTGTGCCCTAGTGGCCTGCCATTTCAGCTGTGTAGCTCTTCTTCTAACATGGGACATGGGGCTGGTTGACAATAAGCCATTGAAGAGGTCAGAGAGAGGAGCATTCTTTATCTGCTTGAAGTTTGGGCAGAAACTCCATGAGATGATGCAGAAAGGACTATTTCTCTGCAGCTCACACTCATAGAATCCTTCAAGCCAGTTTCCAAAAGGCAAAGCACATAGGATTCAGTGTTCTCTATTTTCTGGTGATGTTCTGCTTGCAGAACCTGGTTTTTTCCCAGACTAGTCGAAATGTAATGTTAAAGACTTCTGTTTTCTTCTCTGCCTTTGTCCAGGGGTAGAGAGGCAGCCGAGGACACTGGAATAAAGTGAAGATATTGTACATGCCATGAGGTTTGTGTGTTAGGAACATCACGCCCACTTGCGGGGAGACTGTGCAAAGCTAATGGGGCAGGGGAGCACAAGTAGAAGTAAGACACGGTCTCTGCCCTTAAGGTACTTAGAATGGAGGAGCTCAAGATGTGTTCACAAGCCCCTGTAAAGCAGACAGAAAATGATGGACATACCTGAGACAAGGTGGTGTAAGTTCAAGGAGGGGAGACCACCAAAGAGGCTTCCAGTGAGGAGGTGACAGCACTGAATTGGACTTGAAGAATGGATAAAGAGTCAGTAGGTGGCACTTCAGGTTGAAAGGTCAGGTTCAGAGTCAGTGGCTTGTTATAATTTTATTAGCAGTTTGTTGTCTGTCTCGGATTCAGTGAAATACAGGAGTGACCAGCCTGGCTTGGGGTTGGGGGTGTGGGGCAGTGGGAGGTCGGGTTGGCTGAAGAGATAAGCAGGGCTGAGGATGCTAAGCCAAGAGGGCTAAACTGTCTCCTGTAGGCATGGGAAACCATTGACAGTTTATGCAGGGGAGGGCAAAAATCAAGAAACTTATTGTTGTCACCCTTTGTGGAGCCTGGGAGATCAGATAGGAAGTGACAAAGGTCTGGGTGATGATGCAGCCATGGAAATAGAAATGACTTAGCGGAAGCACCTGGAAAGGACTCAGAGGTTGCTACTTGGTTTCCTATGAGGAGTGGGAGGGAGGAGGAGGCCAGGGCATAGGACTGATAGATCTGCTTTCCGAGCTGCTAGGAGGAGACTCTCAGGCCTAAAAGAGTGAGGCTGGCAGACCAAAGTGCCCTTAGCTTTATCCTTCCAGCTCTCTTGGGAAAATGCTAGCAGCTGCCTCTACAGAAGATGTCCCTCATTGAACTCCAGACTGTCCAGTCCATTCGTATCTTCTTTTTAAAGATTTTATTTATTTATTTGACAGAGAGAGACAGCCAGTGAGAGAGGGAACACAAGCAGGGGGAGTGGGAGAGGAAGCAGCAGGCTCCCAGCGGGAGAGCCTGACATGGGGCTCGATCCCAGAACTCCAGGATCACGCCCCGAGCCGAAGGCAGACGCTTAACGACTGAGCCACTCAGGCGCCCCCCATTCGTATCTTCTACTTCCTCAGGGAACCTCTTGTTTTCTCACTTGTTTTGTTCACCCATTCTTTGTACACGTTTGTTGGGCACTGCCTGTTTTATTCACAGTCTGGAGCTGATATTGCAGTGGGAACACCCTCCCTACGCAAGACAGCTTTTGTGGCTGCTCCTTGCTCTGCAGTCCTGACTCAGACCTATGTCACCCCCATCTGTTTGGAGAAAGTCTGACTACCCAGAAAGCATAGCCTCTGCAACCCCTTGGGAGCTCGTTAGAAATGATAGGGCCCCACCTCGGACCTATTGAGCAGAGACTCAGTGGGCCTGCCGCTCTGTTTACAGGCCCCACCCATAGTTCCAGACCACCAAAGTGGACTCCCACCAGGTCACCAAGTCCATCTAGAACCTTGCCTCGGCCATTGCAAGACTGAGCTTGTCCCACTCACCAGCCGAAGTCCACAGGCCACTCCAACCCATCCCTTTTCTGATGGCTGATAACTTTGCAGCACACTTCCCTAAAATGACATCCTGGAGAACTGACCTAGGCCTGCACCTCCCTCCCCCACCCCGTGGCACATCCATCTGTAGAATCGGGCTGGAGGGACAGCAGTTGTCTGCCAGCTTGAGGACAGCTGAAAGTCCATGTTCAGTTCTGCATGTTCATTGGGGAGGTCTCTCATTTCAGTCCCTCTTCCCTCCCCATTGATAACTGACCTAGTTCAGCACTTGGCCCTATCTGACCTGGGTCAGGTGTACTGGAACAGCCAAACTGATCTGTCTGCCTCCCCTGATCCAGCCTTTATGTATCTCCAGGTTATCCTTCCTAAAGGAGATTTAGATCTGTCCCTCCTCTGTCAAAAACACTTCAGCGGGTCCTAACTTTCTCTTGAACACCTTCTGCAGCCAGTTTATCACAACCTGGTCTCAGCCCACCTTTCCAGCTTCTTCCACTGGGCTTCACACTTGTGCACCAGCCAAACTGCTCATGACCTGTCAGACATCCCCTTACTCAGGTTGCCTTGGCTCCCTGCCATGTCCTGTCCTCATTATGTCCCCAAATACAGAATGGCAAGATCCCTTTCCCCACAAAAGTCTGCCTGATCTGCCCAGTTGGAAATCATCTTCTTGTTCTGGGCTCCCAGGCTGTAGCTCTCAGTCTTTGCTGTATTTAGTGTGTTCCCTTGGTGTACTTTCTCCTACCCTCAACAGGCCAGGAGCTTCTTGAGCGCAGAGCCAACCAGTGTCCCCACAGAGTGGGTGCTCAAGAAATGTGGGTAACCACCTGCGTGGCCTGAAATTCTGGAGTAACAGCAGCAACAAAAGGAAAGAGCCAGTGGGACTGGTTGGAGCAGAGGTTCCAGGCCTGGTATTCGTGTGTGGACTTGGGAGTTCTGTGAACCCGGGAATTGGACACAGCCTTGGGGACATCCGTGCGTGTGTATCTTTTGTTGGGAGAGGGCACAGAGCCGTGGTTAGCTTTTCAAAGATGACTGCGGCCCAATACAAAATTCAAGCCAGTGGGGTGGGTGCCAGCAGCTGTAGGGAAGCCTGCTCTTGAGGAAGGGTCCAAGGGAGACAAGCAGAGGGGGAAGAGGCCAGAGTAGGGAGCCCAGGCTTCATTAGCATCTTCATCTGCATGTGGTCATGGACCAAGGGGTGGCTATGGCCAGCTGTTCTGTCTATGGGTCCTTGCCTGCCCTCTTTACACCTAACCCCAGCAGGCTAGCCTGTAAGTTCCCCGTGGCTCCTCAGCTGCATTCTCCTCTGCACAGCTCACCTCAGGGTATCTGGTCCTGCTGGGCCTGCAGCCTCCTTTTCTTTCAAACCTCATCTCCAACATCATTTCCTCCTCACAGCTTCCCCCCATGGTCTCTCTTCTGGCTTCCTGCAGAGCCCACCCTGCATTGCCGTCAGTCACTGGCTTAGCTGTCCAGACCTCCCAACAAGCCACTACATTCCTCAAGGGCCAGGGGCTTTTGATTTGTTTCTCTACCTAGTAAGTGTGACCAGACTGAAAGGGCATTAAGAGGACAAAGCGACTAACACCCACATTGACCAACTGGGGGAATCCCAGAGAGAAGAAGTCATGACCAAAGGCACTCAGACAATTAGCAGAGCCAGGACTAAACCACAAGCTCCTGATCCCCTAGGCCAGTGCACCCCACATACCCATCTAGATTCACAGCAAAGGCGCTCATCTGGGGAGGAAGGGACACAGGCTCTAATCTCAGGCTTTGCAACATAAAGGGCTGAAAGGACACAAAGAAGAGTTAGGAATAGAGACAAAAAAGAGGCATGTTGAGAGGCACTAGAACCTTCCATCAGTAACATGTACCCCTTTTCCCCAGCACTGCCTAGTTGTCAATTATGGAAGACTCCAAACCACAGTGGACCCAAATTAGAGCCTTCCCTTTGTCGGGTCAGTCTTTCACCTACTCAGCCCCCAGGAGGTGTGTTCATATTAGCTCCTTCAGCCCAGAAAGCTTTCTTGAGTGACCTGTGTAGGAGAGAAAAGGGGGAAAGAGGGTGAAAGCCTCTCAGCCTTTCCCTGTACTGCAACTGTTACGAGACACCTTCTGTAGTGAGTACTGGGAGACACACACACCACTGGCTTTATTCTCTGTGGGGACCATCAATTCGGAAAATCTTAACTGAGCAGCTGCTAAGTCCAAAGGGTTGCAGAAGTGACCAAAATAGAGCACTTACCCTCAGAGAGTCCCACAGAGAAAGTAAAAACCCAAGTGCTCTTTGCCTTAAGAACAAAGGTCCACAAACTGAACTTCTGGTCAAATCCTGTTTTCCTGTGCTTTAGTCAATAAAATATTATTGGCACACAGCCACATCCATTGGTTTATATATTGTCTATGGCTACATCCATGCTACAATGGCAGCGTTGACCAGTTATGAACAGAGATCATGTAACCCACAAAGCCTAAAGTAGTTACTACTTTCCCCCTTACAGAAAAAGTTTGCCAACCTCTGCTTAAGAATGACTGATAGGCTAACAGGCACATGAAAAGATGTTCAACATCACTCATCATCAGGGAAATAGACATCAAAACCATAATAATACACCACTTCATACTCATGAGGATGGCTACTTTCAAAAAATGAATGAATAAAACAGGATGAGTCCAATTTGGCCAGCTTGAGAAGATAAGGAGTGGCATTCCAGCTTCCAGGCCAAGGGAACCACCATGGTCTCTCACTGGAAATGCTAGGAAATGAGGTTGTAGGGGTTAAGGAGTTGGACTTGATTGTCCTCTGAAGAGTGATCTGGTGGCTTTTGTGTTTGGATGGTGGAAAGAGTTCAAGGAGAAGGACCAGGGGCAGGCACCACTATAAAAACGTGGCTTTTGGCCCCTTCCTCCATCTTCAGAGTGCATCACTTCAGTCTCCACTTCCATCAGCCCATCTCCTCAAGAGGTGGACATTTTGGGGAGCAATTATTCAGTCTACCACAGTGGCTAAAAGGTACATGAGATCTAGAAAAGCACTGCTCAGGGCTTTTCAGCAGGGCTGGAGTTTCCTGGTCCTCTAAGACTTGCCTAGCAAAACCAGTCAAGTGTGAGGTTCTGTCTGAACCCACGTGTAAGGTAGTGAGATGACTAGGGCATTGGCCAGATATAATTGTGTCTGAAGCCTGCATGGAAAGTATTGGGTCCTGGGTACAAGGCAGGCCTCCAGCTGGAAGGGGGCCAGAGGACAGGCAAGTCCCAATATACTCAACAGTCATGAATCTAGGGAGGGGCATCCCCTCACCAAACTGGCAGGGAGAGCCAGGCCCCTGGGTAAAGTGCCAATGCTCCAACTTATCTCTGACAGGCCCAGGGCTTTAAGCAAACTGCTGGATCCCTGCAGCCCTGTCTGCTAAATACTATTCAGATAATTCACTGGGCTAGTTTGGCTCACCTGATGATTGCAAAACCTGTACAGAGGTCACTAATAGGATGGTGCTGGCTTAGAAGGTGCTGAGAAATGTGGGTGGATCTGCAGGGCGGGTTTAGAAAGGCCTGAGAATCTAGTGGCCCAGGTGAGCAAGTGTTAAGTCTCAGCGCTGCCTCCAGGCCTGGGTCTCATTTCCTGGTAGGAGAGGAAGTAGGATTTAGACATGCCTCTTTGTGCTCTATTTGGGACTGGGATTAGTGTTTAGGAAAATGAAGCTCAGAAACGAAGCTTAAGGCCACCCAAAGACCATCTAGACATAGCCAATCAAAGGGGCTCCCAATGTGGGCCCAGGTGGTGCTGAGGCCAAGCCTGCAGAGATCAGGCCCTGCAAGAGAGGCAGAGACTAGATGCAAGGCCCCAAGTCACTGTAGGCTGTACAGGAGTGGGCACACCATGTTACTACAGAACCAAGGGTCCTGAGGTCCTCATCCTGTTAACAGTTGATTGTCTAATTGCTCTCTTCTCTGAAGCCAGTTCTGGCCAAACCACTGAATGCTAAGAAGCTGCTTTCAGTGTGGAGGGGCCCAAGATGATCTTTGACATCTAGGGCCCCTCTGGGCCAGGGGCTCCACAGGCAGTCTGCTCAGGAGCTTTAAAGGGAGTCCCACTGGACTAGGAAGCGCATTGCTAATGGCAGCATGCGAAGGCTTCTCCCTGGAATGCCTCCTGCCCTCTTTGCCTGGCTGACTCCTACAAGCGTGGACTGGGTGAAGCTCCTGATGTGCTCTCCCAGGCTCCCATTGGTGCCTGCCCAGGGCTTCTTCCGCCGATGACACTAGCACAAGATTCCTGGTTCTTGTACCTGCCTCCCTCCACACTAAGGAGTCCTCTAAGGCAGTGCCTGCTTGGGACCTCCCTGTGACCTCTGCAGTGCCAGTACAGACATTGGCACCCTGGAGCCCACCTGTCCCCACCCCAGCAGGAGTGCTTCACAGAGCCAGAGAGAACCCAGCAACAATGAGAAAACAGTAATGACCCATTTTCAAATCAGGTCACATTCACAGGCACTGGGAATTAGGACATCAACATATCTTTTGGGGGGATATAATGTAACCCATAACAGTGCCCATCTAATCTCTAGTGGCCAATGAGTGCTTCATGCCTGTGAGTTTCCCTCCAATCTTTTTCCTCAGCATAGGAACCTAGGGGTGACTGAGAGGGCCAAAGGCTTCCAGAAGGAGCTGGACAGAAGATTCTAGGTGTGCTACTGTTGTTCTCAAATTGATTTTTATCATTTACATTAATATGAGGTCATTCAGGTGGGTCCTAAAGCAATATGATGATGCCCTTATGAGAAGAGGAAATAGAGACGCAGACACAGGGAAGACAGCTTTGAGGACAACAGAGGCAGAGACTGGAGTGATGTGACCATGAGCCAAGGACTGAATGCCCAGGGCAACACTGGAGGCTGGAGGCTGGAAGCTGGACGAGGTAGGAAGGATCTCTTCTTAGAGGGAGTGTGGCCCTGCCGGCACCTTGATTTCAGACTTCTGGCCTCCAGAGCTGTGAGACAATAAATGTCTGTTGTCTTAGTCCCTCCACCACCACCAGTGTGTGGCACTTGATTGTGGCAGCCCCAGGACACTCCTACAGACACTGGCACAAATGTCTCCTATCTCCTCACAGCAAGACAGAAGCAGAAGCCTTGCCCATCTTCCCATTCTAATGTGCTGCTCCTCTGAGCTTGCCGCTCTCGCCCCAGTTGTGAATAAACAGTGCTCCTCAGCTTCAAAGCACTTTGGACATACTACTTAACTCTCAGTTAATTGGATGAAATAACGTGAAGCTCTAGTGACATCATTTCCATTCTGCGCCCAGATCTAGCCACATGCAGTCTGGTGACTGCTGGGCTGTGAGCCTCGTCTTGTGGTAACATGTTATGCTTTTTACAGCTGTCCCACAGAACACTGATCAGGGAGGGCCCTCTACCCTCCTCAGCTCCATGGGCTTCAGAAAATGACCATGTGACACAAATGGCTTCTGTGATTATCTGTGTCTGTGTCTGAACTACACACCCCTGCACTGAAATTCTCTTAATGGAAGTTCTAAACAAAAGTGTACAAAAAGTCAGATGTATCTTCAGATATTCCACAAAATAACCCTGTGGGGCTCGCTCTTTGACCCTTGGGGCCTGTGTACTCCCTTCCTTGTAGAACCAAGGAGAAGAATCCCCTTACCCTTTATGTTCAGGACCCCACCAGATGAACAGTACTTGAGCTGGGCAAGTAGCTGCTTGCAAGGCCTGGAGACAGGAGCCTGTTCCAAGTCAGAGTGGGGAGAATTTCAGACCAAGGACTGCCAGGCATGGTGCAGAGGGGCAGGGGTTGGGGCTATCCCCACCACACCAGGATCCCCCATGGATAGATAGTGGGTATGCTGTGGTGTACAGAATCAGGGGAACGGGTTGGAGTCCTGCCTTCAACTATGCCCCAATTTACCTGGATGGTGTTAACAGCCTCGTCCCAGGTCTCCCTCACTCTATTTGGGCTCACCTTTGTCCTCCACCCAGCATCCAGGGGCTCCATGAGCCAGGCAGTCTGCTCTTGCCATCTCTCACTGAATGCCAGGCAAAGGCTGCCCATTGCCCTAACCCTCTGTGTCCCAGCAGGTAGTCTAGAACATTATCGATGGTACTTATAACAAATAAAGACAGGCCATTCCTGTTTAATTCTCTTCCAATCCTGAAGATTATGGGGGGGGGGGGGGCTGGGGGAACCCTCCAAGTCTGGTGCTCTTGTGTTTTTAAACTTTGTAGTGAAGCAAAATAGACACAAAGATCAAGATGTCAGCAGGTTCAGTTTCTTCTATGGATTCACATGGTCTTCCCTCCATGCGTGTCTGTGTCCTAATCTCCTCTCCTTATAAAAAGTCAGAGAACACGTATCTTTACCTTTAATAGATAAGAACAATCTTCCAAAGTGGTTATACTCTGGCAATGTGCAAGTGTTCTAGTTGCCCCCATATCCTTGCCAGCACTTGGTATTCTCTGTCTTTTAAATGTTAGCTCTTATAACTTTAATGTGCATTTTCCTGAGAACTACTAAGACTGAGCACCTGTTCAGGTCTTTTACCTGCTTTCCTATTGGCTTGACTACCCTTAGTGCTGATTTATAGTAGTTGTTTGTTTGTTTGTTTGCTTGATGTATTCTGGATGAGTGTTATGTTGAATTTCCATATTGTGAAGATTTCCTCTCATATTTGGGGTGGCCTTGCATTTCAAGAGTGTGTTTTCAAAAACAGAAGTTCTTTGTTTTCATGTACTTCAGTTTATCAAATTTTTATTTTACATTTATCAGTTTTTGTGTCATAGTTAAGAAATCTTTGACCATGCCAAGTTTACAAAGATGTTCTCCTGTTTTTCTTTCTTTCCTTTTCTTTTTTTTTAGAAAGCATCTTTCTACTGGCATCTTTTTTTTTTTTTTAGTTTCAAAGGTAGAATTTAGTGATTCATCAGTTGCATATAACACCCAGTGTTCATCACTTCAAGTGCCCTCCTTAATGCCCATCACCCAGTTACCCCATCTTCCCACCAACCTCCTATTTTTCTTTTAAAATCTTTGTTGTTTGGGGCGCCTGGGTGGCTCAGTCGATTGAGGTTGAGCATCCAACTCTTGATCTCAGCTCAAGTTCACGCCCCACACTGGGCTCCACACTGGGTATGGAGCCTACATGAATAAATTAAGTAGGTAAGTAAATAAATAAATAAATAAATAAAATAAAAGCTCTGTGGTTTTTACCTTTCACATTTAGATCTGCAGTCTGCCTGCAACTAGTTTTTTGTATGACATGTGGCAGGATCCATGGACATTTTTTCAGTGAAGTGATGTTGTGTCCCTGTAAGGGTATCATCTAGATGATGTTAATTTTGATCACGCAGTCAAAGTGACAGCCAAGTTCTCCCCCGCATAGTTATATTCCCCCCCATGCAAATGATTTTCACAAAACTTGTCCACTCCCCTTAGATTTAACATCCATTGATGATTTTTGCAATGATGATTGCAAAATGACAAGAAAAGTGGTTTTTTTTTTTTGAAGATTTTATTTATTTATTCAACAGAGAGAGAGACAGCCAGCGAGAGAGGGAACACAAGCAGGGGGAGTGGGAGAGGAAGAAGCAGGCTCATAGCGGAGGAGCCTGATGTGGGGCTCGATCCCACAATGCCGGGATCACGCCCTGAGCCGAAGGCAGACGCTGAACCGCTGTGCCACCCAGGCGCCCCAAGAAAAGTGTTTTTAATATCATCTTATAGATACTGTTTATTGGAAAATCCATCCTTTTCCTGTGGTGCTAGCATTTCATTAGGTCCTCCAACACTTGGTAAATCTTCTATTATCACAATAAGAGAGCAGGCCTCAGCCTTAAAGTATTCATAAACCTACAATATTTTAGATAATGTGTCATTTTTCTTTTTATTGTAATTTTTCTTTTTATGGCTACCTTCAGTTTATGACAAATAACTAGTTTTCTATTTGCAATAGCAATATAAATTTTGCCTTTTATGTAAATATATATGAGTATTAAAGAGAGTCAATTTAACACATTTTAAGTAAATAATTATATATGTGGTACTTAGATATGGCAAAAATTGGTGAAGATAGCATGCAAGTAACTAATGGGTGGGGAATACTGACCTGCTGGTAACATGTCCTAGCTTCATAGGGATATACTAGCTCCACAGTTCAGCAGTCAGTCACTTTCCCAGGCTCACCTGAGACACCATTCCTTATCAGACACGTACTATAAAAGAACTACATTTACTATGTTTCAGGAAATGAATGAAAAACTCAAACGATATCTACAGGGAACAGGATTGAAATCACATAGAGTGTACCCTCTGACAACAATGCAAATAAGGTACACAGTGATAATAAAAACATAGCTGGAAAATCTTGGCATGTTTGGAAATTAAACAATATACTTCTAAATAACTATAGGTCAAAAAATCATAATGGAAAGTTGAAAATACTTTGAATATTTTAGTACAGAAAATACTGCATATAAATATTTTGTTTGAGGGGAGGTGTACCAGTCAGGGTTCAACCAAAGAAACAGAATCAATAGTAGCTATATAAAGAGATTTATTACCAGGAATTGGTTTACATCATGGTGGGGGCTGACTAGGAAGCCTGAAATGCCTAGGACAGGCTGTGAAGAAGGGCAGGCCTCCTGGGAATGGCAGCTTCAGCTCCTGCCAGAGAGTTCCAGCTTCTGCTCTAAGGCCTTTCAATGTTATTGAATCAGGCCCACCCAGATTATCCAGTGTAATCTCCCTTAAAGTCAATTGATTATGGGTTTAATCACATCAATAAAATACCTTCACAGCAACACCTAGAAGAGTGATTGAGTAACTGGGGAAGGTAACCTAGTCAAGTTGGCATGTAAAATCAACCATTATGGAATAGAGAACTTTTAATTGCTGATTCAATTTGTAAAAGGTTATAAAACTACTTGGACCTTTCTAAGTTGCATTTTTCTTCTGTGAATTTGTGTTTTGTTTCAAACTTCTAGATTATCCTGCAATTGCAAACCAAGTCTTGCAGGTTCAACTCATGTTAATGTAAATGATGAAATTCAATTTGAGAACAGTAACACACCAACAGTCAAACTTTCTAATGAAATGCATCCCAAATAACATCCTTCAGTTACCTTCATATGCTTGGTATCCTTGACACCTTCATGCCCCAGGGCTTAAGGCTGACAAATTGGGTTGAGGAAGGTTTCCAGCCCTGTAACTGCTCCAGCCCCACCCCTACATTGCTCTCCTGAAACTCCCTACCCCACCCTGGTGCCTTACTCAGGAGCAACAGTCCTTAATCTTTGGAGTACGCCTGAGTCTCACGGGACATTTGTTTAAAATGTAATAGTCAAACCTCATCTCAAAGAATTTGGAGCTCTGGGAATAGAGCCTGGACATGTGTATGTTTCAGAGGTTGTCCCTGCCCCTCCTGCCCTGCACCTTCAGAAAGGTTCCTCTCAAGATAACTTTTGACTTTTAGTCTAACAGAGGAAGAAGAATCTGTCAAATACGAAGTCTCTTGGCACCCCACCCATGCAAGAGGTATGCATCCATGTATGTGTACTGTCCCTTGTAGGGCTTTCAGAGCCAGGCAGCTGAGTCTCTTGGGGAAAGTTAGTGGGACCCAGCAGAGATGTTTTTCTGAAAGGCTCTGGCTACCTTAGATTGCTCACCAGGCTCACTCACTCCTGAGTGGAGGGGCCTTGGGCAAATGACCTCATTGCTCTGAGGTTCAGTGTCCCCATCTGGACCACGCGTAGTTCTCTCTTTCCTTGCAAGAAGCCAGATGGTCAAGGTTGGGCTGACCAAATAAATGTAAGTCATCCTCTGATCTTTCTAGAAATATCCTGCTAAAAGCCAATTACATGCTTTCTTTCAAATGTGGCTTTCTGCACAGATGTTTAAACTCTGGTATAAGCAGCAAGTTGCATCAGCCTCTCTTCTATTTAAGGCCCACACAATTCCAATAATTTAATTTTGACCAAAGGAAGAAAGTCTCCTTACAAGGTTGCAGAAAAAAAAGGAAGCCAAGGCCCTCAAGAGGATTTTCCAAGAACATCTAGTAACAGAGGCACTTAGCATTGTGTCTGGCACATAGTAACCCTTCAGTAAATATTAGTATCACTATTGGTATGACTAGTGCAGCTCCCACAAACGCCCCCAACCTGGTTCTGCATGTACTGGCTAATTGAGCTAATAGAAGTGGAGGTTAGGAGTCCAGCTCCACCACTTGTTAGCTGTGTGACCTTGGGCCTTCATCTCCTCACATAAAAAATGGGGATAATCATAGTGTTTACCTCATAGGGCTGCTGTGAGGATGAACTGAGATGATTTCTGTACAGCTCTGGGCACAGTGTCCAACGTAAAAGGCATTGAATAAATGTCAGCTATTTGTGTACCACTAATCACTCTCTTCAACTGAGCTATGTCAAGCAAGCCTTGCCCATCCATTAACAGCATCTTGAGCAGGTTTCAGAAGTTTCTCTTCTCTTTCAGTTATTAAGACTGAGAGTATATTCAAATGCCAATCTCATACTCAATTTAATTTATCCTTTCCCCCAGTGCAGCCTCTCTGAGGTCCGCTCGCCTCTACACCCTCTTTGAGAAAGTTAAGGGACACCAGCTCAGGGGAGAGTTGTGAACTCTTTGGAGGGTTCTTTGGGAGCCGCTCCATTGTCAGTCCCCTGCCATGCACCAGCCAGCTCCTGCTCTCCTTCCTTCCCTGGTGGGTTGAGGAGTGGGAGGGGAGGGGCTACAGCAGTGGCTAGTGACAGTGGCAAGGCCTGTATTGCCATCTTTTGTACACCCTGGGCATTTTTAGCTGGTGGCTAGAATAGTGCTTGGCTCTTAGTGGGAACAAATCATTTGGGAATGGCTCCTGGTGCCATTTTGGGAGCAAGCAGGTGAAACCTAGTGGGCATCCTGTTCCGTCTCTGCCATAGTCACTCCCTCCCAGATCAAGTTTCTGCTCCTTGTAACAGGATGTGTCTTGGCAAATGTGACTGCTGGTGCCTGATCTATGACCTCTTCTTCTCAGGCTCCTTCCTCATAGAGAATTCCTTTTGGTGGAGCTGGTCAGGGCTCCTCCCTGACCTTCCTTGTCATTCTACATGCACTCCACTTTTATCATACTGCCTAGGTGATGCCATGGCTTCTGTGGCCTCCAGAGTTCATTGAAAATTGCCTCTACCCCATCAGGCCTCCACCCTGGACCGTCCTTCTGAGCCCCAGCCCCATCATATCCTTCTGTCAGCTCATCTTCTCCACTTGGCTGTCACATGGGCCCTTCAGTCTCACTGTCTCCCAAGCCATTTTCATTATGTGCCCTTCAGAACGGCAGTCCGGAAGACTAAATTCTTACCCCATTCCCTTCCTCAGTTATTTCACATGAATAAATCTAATTTCCAAGTAAAATATTAGTCCAAATAACTGAAGCAAGTAGGCACCCTCTCTCTTTCTCATTCGTAGCACAATCTCCCTCCAGGTTAAGCCCATTCCTTGTTCTAATGAGCAACAGACATCCTCTTTGTGCATAGGCCTAACAGTTTAACCCCTCTAAACCGAGGGAGGAAAGGGCTAGTGGGGAACTCCCTTGTCGAACCTGGGAGTGGCAGCCAAGGAAAGGGGAGATGAAAGTACATCACTACCATATAGGAAAGTTTCTGCTGGTGCAAGAAACCTGCATCGGAGTGGCCACAGATGAACTAATAGAAGACAGACGAATGTGAGTCCACATTTACTTAGCTTTATGTGGAGTCCTGAGTTCATAGGGAGGTGCCCTGCCTATGCCGTTTTCCTGATCCCTTCCTCTCCTTCCCAAGCTCATGGAGCAAGAGGCCCCCTCTCTCAACCCACCTCCATTTAGGGTTGTTTTATGGCATTTAAGATTCTTTTTTTTTTTAAAGATTTTATTTATTTATTTATTTGACAGAGATAGAGACAGCCAGCGAGAGAGGGAACACAAGCAGGGGGAGTGGGAGAGGAAGAAGCAGGCTCATAGCAGAGGAGCCTGATGTGGGGCTCGATCCCGTAACACCAGGATCACGCCCTGAGCCGAAGGCAGACGCTTAACCGCTGTGCCACCCAGGCGCCCCGGCATTTAAGATTCTTATATCTTCTATCATTTTTTTCTTCCTTTTATTATTTTGAAGCACATGCTGACCCTCTCTCCCTCCCCTGCCTTTTTCCCTGGGGAAATTAATAAATGAATAGAGATTTATTCATCCTTAAAAAAGTGCTGTTGAGTCCAACTTTTACATGTAGGGAATGAGCTGCAAAGAACCTTAATCTGAGGGTGGCATTTCACTGATAGGAGATTCCCTCCTTCCTTCCCAATCTCCCTCCCTCCTTTCTGTCTTTTTGCAAACATTGGCAGAGCAACCTGTGTCCCCTGTGGGCACAGTTAGGGGCTAAGACCTGTGACCCGAAGGAGCTCTTAGCTACCCCAGGAAGATATGACTTCACCTTCTACCTCTGCATCCTTCTTCCTTGAGGCTTGAGGCTCGAAATAGGTATGGTCCCTGCCACATCCAAGCTCCCCGCCAGTCTACTCTTCCTAGCACCATCTCTCCATTTTCCCCAAACATCCCTCTCTCCTCTCCCCACTGGCTCCCACCACATCCTTGCCCTAGTCTTGCCCCAGGACTCAGTGGCTTTTTAAGTCCCTTAGGCACTTTTGTATCCCCTACCAGACAGAGCCACCTGGGACCAGGGCCTAGCCCAAAGCAGGCACTCAGGACATATGTGTGGCCACGTGAAACCTGCCCCTGGATTCATTTCCCTCTGTCCTATGCAGAGAGGAGCAAGGGATGGAGCTCAGGGAGCACCTTCTGGGGTGGCTTCATACAATGCTATATAATTTTGATATTTTACAGCAAATATGTATGACTTTTAAAAGAACTTTTTAAAAGCACAATTGAACCTGTTTTAAAAACACACCAAGTACTTACTGGGCTCCTACTTGTGAACAAATATTATCCTCATACGAATGTTAAGAGTGGCCAAATGTAATCATGGAAGGACAGCTAAAGGCTGGTGGAGGTTGGGGGGCTCACCATAAAGTCCCACCACTGGATCTCAGTTTTTGTTTTGTATGGCTGTTTTATTAAGGAGAAAGTATATATTCAAGAGTGTCGCCTCCTCCAAGCCACTCCCTGGAGAGGGACCCACTTGTCCAAGGAAGGAAGGTGTCTCAGTCTATAACGCAGCAGTTTGAGACAAGCCCCTGTGTTACCTACTTGGTGGGCATACTGGACCATAGCAGATTGGGCAATGATGCTGGGAGGTATCCAGCTATGACTTGTCTACCTGGAGTTTTGGAACTTGGGTGTTTGCAAAATGGCATCTTTGTTTTCTTTCTTTCTTTTTTTTTTTCTTCTTCTTCTGCTTCCTCCTCCTCCTCTTCTTCTTCTTCAATGTAGGCTCCACACCCAGCATGGAGACCAACACGGGGCTTGAACCCACAACCCCTGAGATCAAGACGTGAGCTGAGATAGAGAGTCAGACGCTTAACCAAGTGAGCCACCCAGGTGACCCTTTGTTTTCTTTCTATATTGGAGATGATCCTGTTCCACTGCCCCAACAGTTACTGAATTCTTAGTGTGTGCTAGGTCCCATGCCTGTTACAAAGAGTCAGGAGAGGAGTGGTTTTTGGCTTCTGGAGCTTGTGGGCTGTGAAGGAGATGGAGGAAAACCACATGATGACCACATGATACACCCCATGGAGGGACGGAGCTACATGTGTTGACGTGGTAGTCCCCCAGAGCTCAGAGGGGCTGCCATGAGGAGGAAGCATTCCCTTCTGATGGCTTTCAAGAAACTGCAACTGCTGACAGTCCCATTGTAGATCCAGTCCCTTGTGAAGTCTTTGTTTGTTTTAGGTCAAATTAATTATTTCTCAGTTCAGGATGATTTCTGATTCTGCCATCCAAGTGTGCTATAGATGAGTTCATGTTCACCATCTCTACATCTTTCTGATTTTGTGGAATTTATTTCTTCCTACCTCTGATCTTTACAGACTTAAAAGTGCTTTGTTAGGGACACAGGTTTTCATTATTGGAGCTTGCGCACCTCTGATAGTCAGCTCCTTGGCTATGTTAATGGTTTCTCTCTGGGCCCTCTAGGGGCCTGGCCTCTCCTTCCAGCACAAAGGGTGGGGGAGCCCACAGCCACAGGCTTTATGGGGGTGACACATTGCTTTTGGCTCAAGGCAGCACCCAGAAGCAGGAGGAACTCTTTCTTGGGCAGCCCAATGACTGGCCCTGGCTCCACAGCTTGAAAGCTCCCTGGCCAGAGGAGGTCTGGCACAACTTAAGTGGGTTCCTTGTGAAGTCTTTGGATCCTCAGCAGAGCTAGGTGGGCTGGGCTGGGCTGGGCTGTGCTGGCAGCAGCAGGGGCTGGCAGGGCTGGCTTGGGTGTTAAGAATAGCTCTCTTTTCTTTTTTGTTTTTATTAGTGGTTTTTTTTTATTATGAAAGTAATACACTCTCATAAAAATCAAAGAGTACAGAATGAAATAAAGAGAAAACTCCAAGTACCTTCCCACTTGGCCCACACAAACCCATTGCCTAGAAGCACCCGTTCTGATCAGTTTCATGTGAAACCTCCAGATACTTTCTGTCATGTACAAACAGAAATATAAGAATGTATTTTTTCAAAATCACTTTTTTAAAGAAAAAGGAGATATGTACACTTAAAAAGAATCAACATTACATTTTAAAAACAAAGAAAGTAAAGGTAACCCCAAATTCATCTCCTAAAGATAACAAGTGTTAACATTCTCCAAGGTGTTTCTCAATTCCTTTGAACAATTTTATAAAAATGAAATCACACTGTACATGCTGTCATGTACCTTATGTAAACTGCTTTCCCTCTCTTATTTAACAATATATTATAGGCATTTTCCATGTCCATAACAAAAGACCTATAATCATCATCTTGATCAGTCACATATTATCCTGTTGTAAACTCTGAAAGTACCTATTGATGGAAACCTAGATTGTTACCAAGTTTTTAATATCATAAACAATGTTACAACAAGTATACTTTTACTTTGTCTACACCCCCCCAGTATCCTATGCAATAGCCACCTGAGGATAAATACCAGTAATACCATGCAAAACCACAAAGACCTAACACTTTGTGTCTACTACTCTGGCCATACTAATACATCTGACAACATCAAGTGTTGACAGAGATGTGGAACACTAGGCATTCTCACACACTGCTGATAGGAATAAAAATCAGTGTTCAGTTGTCAGGTAGAACATGCGTGTATCCTATGATCCAGCATTTCCATTCCTGATTATAATATACCCTAGAGCTATAGATCTCCAAGTGTAATTTCCCCAACTAGTAGCATCAGCATCACCTGAGGTCTTGTTAGAAATGCAGATGGATTCCAAACCAAATCAGGAAATCTGCGGGTAAGGTCAAGCACTCTGGGTTTTAACAAGCCTTCCAGAGGATTCTGATGTCCACCAAAGCTTGAGAACAGCTCATCTAGAGACTCTCTTGCCTGTGTGATCAGATGTGTACAAGAATGTTCAGAGCAGTGTTGTTAACAGCAAAGCAACTATAAACTCACCAAATGGTAGAAATGGGGAGAAGTGGCCAGATTTCTGGATTTTTGAGAAGGTGAGGCTGAAGGATTTCCTCATGGATTAGATGGGAGGAGTGAGAGAAAGTGAGGAGTCAAAGATCACACCAAGGTTTTCTGCCCAAGCCACTAGTAGGGTAGTGTGACCACTAACTTTGTGGGGACAGCTGTGAGAAGAATGGGTTTGGGAGAAAAGGCTGACAAAGAGTTTGGTTTGGGACACCAAGTACAATGCTTAATAGATATTCAAGTGGAGATAGTGCCTAGCTCTTGTGTTATAGGAACCTGGAATTCAGGGGAAAAGCCTGAGTTGGAGATGTAAATATGGGAGTTACCAGCCTTCCGATGTTATTTAAAGACATGGGAGTTCTGGGTCCCTCCAAAGTTAACTTTGACAATGTAAGGGCAATGAGAAGAAGTCAAAGGAAACTTAAAAGGAACCAGTGAAGTAGAAGGGAAACCAAGAGAGTAAGGTGTCCTGGAAGCCAAGAGAAAGTGTTTCCAGAAGGAGTGTTTCTTGTGTCAAATGCTGCTGACATGTCTGGTAAAATGAGAACTGAAAACCATTGAATATGGCAACCTGGAAAGCACTGGTAGCTTTGACAAGAGCCATCTCTGTTGAGAGCTGGGAGTGAGATAGAAGGGAATCAGACACAGGGAGTGTGAGAAGAAGGGGAGAAGGGTAATAAATGGAGAGTAGCTGAAGAGAAAGATGGGATCAAGAGAAAACTTTTTTATGGTGGGAAAAATTATAGCATATTTGCATGCTGATCAGAATGATCCAGCCAAGAGGAAATAATTGGTGACCCAAGAGAAAGGGTGAAACTTTAGTGGGATTTCCTGAGTAGGTGGCAGGAGATGGGATTAAGAGCACAAGCAGAGAAGTTGGTGTTTCATCCCAAACCAGGACAGGTCATCGTGAGTACCAGGACTGAGGGCCAAGGCATAGATAGGATGCTGGCTAGTGGGTAGATGTTTATCGGCAACACATTTTATACAATTTACATATATACATATGTACATGTATGTACATATATTCAGAGCAGTATTGTACATATATACATATATACCATTATATATATCATATAATAAAAGCAATTTTTAAATTGTTGGTATTGCTGGGTCAAAGGGAGTCTTCATTGTTCATTTTGTTATGTATTTCTAGATGGCCATTCAAAAAAGGTTGCAACAATGAATACTCTCACCCCTAGGGCCCTGGGGCCTGAGAGGGACCATTTTTGCATACCCCGTTTTCACTTTTCCATATCTGAGGGAGGGATTGGAATTTCTGACTGCATTTGCATTTCCTTCATATGTTAATGAACTTCTTTTGTGAATTGTTTGCTCCCTTCCTTGCCCCCTGTTTGCCTATTGCTTGTTTTTGAAGGAGCCCTTTTGTATTTTAGGAAGATTAAGACTTTCCCTGTCATATATGGTGCAAATAGCAAATAACTCTTCCTCATTTGTCATTTGTCTAATGACAGTTCTAGTGGGTTTTGCCATACAGAAGTTTTCAATTTCTTTGTCTTTTCTTTTATGATTTCTGGTTTTCATGACATACTTAGAAAGGCCGTCCACACCCCAGGATTCCTTCTAGTACTTTTATGGTTTCAATTTTTTTACATTAAATTTCTGAGCCATCTGGAGTTTATTTCAGTGAGGAGTGTGAGGTAGGAAATCCAGCTTGTTTTTCCACATGACCAGTTGTTCCAACATCATCTATTGAATGATACACTTTTAATCCACTGATATGAAATGCCACCCTGATCATACACTGCATTTAAAATTACCCTTTATCCCTTCCTTCATTCCTTTGGCAAATATTTCTTGTGTGCCCACTCAGGCACTATACCAGGTTCTTGGGTAAGCGGGCAAGCATGAGCTGTCTTTCCTACCACATTCAGGAGGAAGGAAGAAGAAAGACAGGACACAGTGACTTTACAGAGTAATGAGTGCTGGGGCAGAAGGGCAGCCCAGGAAGAGACACTTAACTGGGTCTTGGAGTGGCAGAAGGAAAGAGGATTCTCAAATGGCACCCCAGTTTCCAGCTTGGACAGCTGGGTGAATGGAGTTACCTTATCACTCAGACTGAGAGCATAGAGGGACATGGCTCTGGATGACTTGATTTTCCTTCCCTCACCTCCACATCCAACCAATCAGTAAGTCCTGATTGCAGCTCTACTTTCAAAATACACCCAGACCCTGAGCATATCTGCCCACTTCTACTGCCACCACCATGCTAGTCCACAGGTCATCCAGAGCCATGTCCAATCAAGTTAGCCACCTAGTCCTTTCACCTGCACATCTGGGAGATGCCACTGATGAAGATGAGGAAGACCTGGAGAAGAGAGATTTCTCTCCCTTCAGATTTCCCTCCCTTCCCCTATGGTCCTCCATGCTATTGCTTATATTCCGCATATGAGTGAAACCATATGATAATTGTCTTTCTCTGATTGACTTATTTCACTTAGCATTATCTCCTCCAGTCCCATCCATGTTGATGTAAATGATGGGTATTCGTCCTTTTTGATGGCTGAGTAATATTCCATTGTATATATGGACCACATCTTCTTTAACTATTCATCTGTTGAAGGGCATCTGGGCTCCTTCCACAGTTTGACTATGGTGGACGTTGCTGCTATGAACACTGGGGTGCCTGTGCCCCTTCTTTTCACTACATCTGTATCTTTGGGGTAAATACCCAGTAGTGTAGTCGCTCTATTTTTAGGTAGCTCTATTTTTAACATCTTGAGGAACCTCCATATTGTTTGCCAGAGTGACCACCAACTTGCATTCCTACCAACAGTGTAAGAGGGTTCCCCTTTTTCCACATCCTCTCCAACATTTGTTGTTTCCGGTTTTGTTAATTTTTGCCATTGTAACTGGTGTAAGGTGGTATCTCATTGTGGTTTTGATTTGTATTTCCTGATGGCTAATGATGTTGAGCATTTTTTCATGTGTCTGTTGGCCATTTGTATGTCTTCTCAGGAGAAGTGTCTGTTCATGTCTTCTGCCTGTTTTTTGACTGGGTTATTTGTTTTTTGAGTGTTGAGTTTGAGAAGTTCTTTGTAGATCTTGGATATTAGCCCTTTATCTGTAAGTCATTTGCGAATACCTTCTCCCATTCCGTGGGTTGCCTCTTAGTTTTGTTGACTGTTTTCTTTGCTTTGCAGAAGCTTTTTATCTTAATGAAGTCCCAAAAGTTCATTTTTGTTTTTGTTTCCCTTGCCTTTGGAGACGTGTCGTGAAAGAAGTTGCTGTGGCCAGTGTCGAAGAGGTTACTGCCTATGTTCTCCTCTAGGATTTTGATGGATTCCTGTCTCACATTGAGGTCTTTCACCCATTTTGAGTTTATCTTTGTGTATGATGTAAGGGAATGGTCCAGTTTCATTCTTTTGCATGTAGCTGTCCAATTTTCCCAGCACCATTTACTGAAGAGACTGTCTTTTTTCCATTGGATGTTTTTTTCCTGATTTGTCAAAGATTAGTTGACCATAGATTTGAGGGTCCATTTCTGAAGTCTCTGTTCTGTTCCATTGGTCTATGTGTCTGTTTTTGTGCCAGTACCATGCTGTCTTGTTGATCACAGCTTTGTAATGTAGCTTGAAGTCAGACAACGTGATGCCTCCAGTTTTGTTTTTCTTTTTCATCATTCCCTTGGTGATTCAGGGTCTTTGCTGGTTCCACACGAATTTTAGGATTGTTTGATCCAGCTCCTTGAAAAATGCTAATTTTAATAGGGATGGCATTGAAAGTGTAAATTGCTCTGGGCAGGATAGACATTTTAACAATATTTAACCTTCCAATCCATGAACATGGAATGTTTTTCCATCTTTTTGTGTCTTTCTCAATTTATTTCATAAGTGTTCTGTAATTTCTAGAGTATAGATCCTTTACTTCTTTGGTTAGGTTTATTCCTAGGTATCTTATGGTTTTTGTTGCTATTGTAAATGGAATTGTATTATAAATGGAATCAATTGTAAATGGAATCAATTCCTTAATTTCTTTTTCTACAGTTACATTGTTAGTGTATAGAAAAGCATGGAGCTTTGTTTGAACATGTTTAGTTTAGTTTGGGGGCACCTGGGTGTCTCAATAGGTCAAGCGTCTGCCTTCAGCTCAGGTCATGATCCCGGGGTCCTGGGATTGAGCCCCGCATTGGACTCCCCACTCAGTGGAAAACCTGCCTCTCCTGCTCCCTCTGCCTGCCACTCCCCCTGCTTATGCTCTCTCTCTCTCTCTCTCTCTCTGTTAAATAAATAAATAAATAAATAAATAAATAAATAAATAAATAAATCCTTGAACGTGTTTAGTTTGAGTCAATGTTTAGACATTGAAAGGGAGGAAAAACTTTTCCTTGACCCTCTTAGGGTCTTTGGTTGTGTCTAAAAATTATACTGACACAGACAGATTAACAAGAGAGAAGCATACACATTTATTTAATGCAAGTTTTATGTGACATGGGAGACTTCCTAAGGAAGTGAAGACCTGAAGAAATGGTTAAACCTGAGTGTTTTCATACTAGGTTTGGTGAAGAATGGAAAGTTGTGAAAAGATGTGATAGGATAAAGAGTTTGAGCTAAGTGCAGTAAACTGTGTGTGTGGGGGGGGGGGAGATCTTAGCAAGGCCTGTCTGTTCCAGTACTTCTTGGCGTCCACCTGCCCCTTGGATGTTGTTTTCCTCAGGGTATATAGAGAGGGCACCTCTCACATGAGGGTCTTATGATCTGACCTGCTTCAGGGGGTAAGGGTGGGGAGGGGGGGAAGGTCAGAAAACTTCCTGCTTATGCTGTTCTCTCAAACTCCTTCATCTTAAAATATTCAATATACCAAAGTGCCATGTTTTGGGGTAGCATGTCCTAAACCTCATCCACAGCCATATGGTGATTTCATTGAGCATCTCTCCATGTAACAAGCTTTATTCTTAGTACTTTTCATGTAACCTTTACAAGCCTAGGAGGCAGATGCTGGTATTCTCACCTCTATTGTACAGGTTAGAAATGGAAACCAGAGAAGGCAAGTAATTTGCCCAAGGTCACACTGCTAGTAATTGGCACAATCAGGATTTGCACCCAGGCAGTCCAGTTCCAGAGGCTGTGCTCCTAGCCCTCAATACCTCCGGATAAGTGGAGTGTCAGGGGGGCCAAGAGCAGCGTGTTTTTCCAGAATGAAGGGCAGTGTGATTGACAGGGTCTTCAGAGATGTCAAGGTCAAAGAACTGAGAGGCCTGAATGGTGGTGACAAATGGTCCACAGGCACAGATGCTGAAGTCACACACTTATTATTCCACCTTCCAGTCACTTTCTCACATCCATGTGATCTGGGTGGAAGAGCAGGATGGATGATCCAGGTGTGAAGACTTGCCTGATACTGGATGGTGTGTTAGCCAGTTGGCCTGACCTGCAAGGAGAACTTTTCATCCAAGGGCAGAAGAGTCTATCTAGAGGTAGACGGGGTGTGGGAGAAGGAGGAGCCTCCACAGAGTAGGGCTGCAGGGAGACTTGTTTCAGTTAAGGAGGAAGTGGAGAGGTTCCCTCTAAGGAGAAGTGGAGCAGCTAGAGTGTCACTGCCCAATACAGAAAGTTCTGTCTGTACAGGAGCTGCTAGCCACATGTGGCCATTGAGCACTTGAAATGTGGCTATTGTGACTGAGGAACTGAATTTTCAATTTTACTTCATTGCAATCAAATTTAAAAAGCCACATGCAGCCAGTGGCCACTGTAATGGCCAGTGAAGCTCTAGAGAAATGTGCTGCTTAGGGAGCTGTAGTCCTCAAGGTCACGATTGAGCAGGTTGGGAAGGAAGAGAGGGGGCGCAGGACACAATGCCAGGGAGCCTAGAGCCACTTGGTCAAGGTATAGGTACAGGTTACTGGGGCCAAGTGGAATGGAGAGGGGACAGGTATGCCCCACATCCTGGCTTTTCTGATCCCTTATGATGAGAGCCAGACCCTTCCTTTGAGGAGATCAAGGCAGCTAAGCACCATGGAGGTTTCCAGAAAAGACTAATAGAGAAGCGTACATCCTGAAAGAGTTGAGTCACAGTAACCTGGCTCTCCTTTGTAAAAGAGTTTCAAGGATCCACTATGTTTCCCCTCCCCAGGTGGGCATTTCCCAAGTGCAAGGGCAATCTTTAACCAAAAAGAACAAATCAGAAACTCTTAGAGCTGGACAGACCCTCAGGTTGCTGTGGCCTCAGCTCTCCTGGCCAGTGGTTTAGCCATGCCAGGCTTAGCAGGGTCCCTGAGTGAGAGCTCCCATCCTTGCCAGACAAATCTAGCTTTTCAGGAGTCAGTTTTCCCTTGCAGCCTGCATCTCCCCTGCCGGGTCTCCCGGCCCAGGTCACCAGTCAGGTCAGAGGCACTCCACACACCTCAACACCAACTTTGGCCTTCCCATTTTTTGAGCAGGTGGTAGCTTCCACACCTTTTTTCTTCTGCGCCAGCACTCACAATGCAGGGGATATTGATCTTTCAAGTGGGTCCTGGGAGACTGGGCTGCTTCTGGGGCATCAGCAGGGCCTCTAGGGGGCAGGGCTTGGGATTGGCTTGGGGTAGGGGCTCCCAGCAGGGCCAGACAGTTTCCAGATTCCCCTGTCACTGGGACCCTCAGCATGGCCCCTTGCCCAGAGTAGATGAGCTTGGGGATGAGAGGGCACTGGGCAGGGAGCCCACTGTCTCCTTCTCATGACTTCCCTTCCTCCTCATCTCAGGAGCCTCCTTGCCGGCCAACTGTACTAAAACTCCGGAAAACCGTGGCGGGGAGGTTTTCCAATTAGAACATTCTTTTTCCGATCTGTGGATGATTCTCAAAGCAGCAAAAAGCCATTCTTCAGGGCATGTGGGGATTATCTGCCAGCGAGGCCTTGGCTCAGTTTGTGCACTCGTGCTCTGGAGGCCTGGCCTGGGGCTGCTTCAGAGCCAGAGACGAGAAGCAGTCTGAGTTCTGGGGCATCAGGTCACATAGGCCAAAACTGATGGCTGAGTGTTTCCTGGACTTATTCAAAATAGTGGATTCAAAAGGCAGTGGAGAGTGCAGCCTGTAGGGGTGGGAGATGTCAGCTTGAGCCTTAGGGGTGGGAGATGTCAACTTGACCCGACCTGCATGACCTGACCTCCCTGCTCCCAGTGGGGCCACTGTCCACAGAGCAAGAAATCCCAAGGCATGGATTCCACCCCTTGCAACTGAACTGGTGTGCCTTTCCCATCAGACTGGGAGCTGCTCCAAGACGGGACTGGGTCTGACTGGTGTCTAAGTGGGTGAAGGGTTTGGCAGTGTGGTGGGGAACTGGAGGCCCAAAGGGGACACTTGGTGAATGAGAGTATGCATTCGTGCCAGGGAAGGGGAAGAGCCCCTTAGCTGGGAATATAGGCTGAGGGCAGGGCAGGGGCTCCCCAAAGGCAAGACTGGGCACCCACAGCGGCCCTTACGGAGCTCTGAACCTGCACAGACTTCTGAATCTGTAACCAGCTCTCCAGGTTACTGGAAGCAGCCACAGCCACAGGGTCTTGGCCCTCAAATTGTAGGCCAAGGTGAAGTTCATGAAGGAGCCAGTGTTGTGGCTGAGAGTGGGTAGAAGATCACCACCAAGGGGACATCTTGTGCAGGGGCTCAGTGGTATGAAAGCACTTGCTGTGTCTGGGCCCAGGTGTCTGAGGACAAGGAGTCAAAGAAGAGGCTGATGAAGTAAGTTGGCAGGGGCCTTGAAACCTGGCTGAGGTGGCTGGGGGTGGCCCTGGCAGGAGTGGGGGGTTCTGTTGGGGCAGTGAACAGGTGGGCAAGGCAGGGCAGGGTAGGGCAAGGCAGTTACCATTCAAGTTAAACCTGTTTGTAGATGAGATCAGCTGCAGGGCCTGGCAGCCTGGGAGGGAGGGAGGGAGGAGTTGAGAAAAGGCTGGTCTCTTAGGCTGGCACAGTTGGCATATCTGGCCTGGGCAAGGGCTGAGTCACCTGGGACATGGGAAGAGCTCAAGGCCCCAGGGCAGCCCAACCCAGGACAGCCCTCACTGAGTGGCCATTGGTGTCCTTGGACCCCACTCTTGCTTGTGCTCTCTAGCTGGCCCACCCACACTTAAGGCTCTGGACCGAAGTGGCCCTTTCCCACTGGTGGCCTTGGGAAGCAAGGGCCACCCTCTTCCTCACCCTTACATCTAACCCATCACTGTGCCCTCCACATCCTACATCTTTAAGCTAGGGGTTCTTGAAAGAGAAGGGGGCCCAGAAAGGGGATGTGACACACCCTAGGTCATACAGTGAGTATATTTAGGAGTTAGGATGCCAAGCCAAATCCGTGGCTACCAGCAGCCCAAGGTGGGGGATGGGAAGTCATTACATGCTGGTCACCAGACTGGAAGCAGAAAAATGCTGACTGGCAAGAGACTGATGAACCGAAGTAACTTTGTATACAATTCCCCCATCTCTACTCCCACACACATAGTCACACAGACACAGGGTCACCTTCTCCCCACCTGACAAAGCCCAGGAAGAGAAAATGTGAATGGCTTCCAGAGTTTCAATCACCCGTCCATCCCCTCCTTCTGCAATCCCTCTCCAACCCCTTGTGCTTGTCTCTGTGTCCCAGTGATGACTCAGATGGGGCGCTGCCCTTCTGGAGCTCACCATCTCGAACAATAAGGGGCGATGGCTACTACGCTAGATCAATGTCAGCAGAGGGAACCAGGAGAAGGAAGCAATCTACTTGCCCAGGTGGAAAGGACGTACAGCCACTTGAGAGAAGCTTTGTAGAATGACTAAGACAAGGGGACAATGAACCTTCTAGGGAGTCTGAGTGCCAGGAGAAAAGGCCCCACGGAGATAGGAGATATTCAGAAGGCAGAAGGAGGGGAGTGTGGCTGGATCTGCAGAGAGAGGTTGGCGCCACCTATCCTTGGGCCCCCTTAAAGTTTAGCTTTTATCCTGAGAGCAATGGGAAGCCATCAAAGAGTTTCAAGCATGTAAACTATTAAACTGACCTCTGTGTGGAGACTGGATGGGAAGGAAGGCAAGGCCAGAGGCAGGGAAACCAGCAAGGAGGCTGGTCCCATAGCCCAGGCCTGGACTAGGGTGGTGGCAGTGGGCATGCACAGAAGTCCATAGATTGGCGGGCCATTTGGGACTTACACTTGACCTGTCATCCTGATAGGCCAAATTTTGGCCAACTCTATGCCTCTGTTGGACTGATTTAACTGTCCCTCACTTTGGAGGGATTCCCTGGACCCACAGGTAGGGTTGGGGCTTCTTTCGATGCTCCCTCCTTTCTAGCCCCTAGCCCTGTGCCTTGCACACAGCAAGTACTTAATAAGCATGATTCAATGACACAAGTACTCAAAAAGCATGAATGAATGACACTTACCAAACTGCACTGGCCCTAGGGGTCTGGATGTGTCACCTGTGAGGTGGCCCGGCTTGCTGGCAGGGTGCTCCCAGCACGGCCTTCCAGGGTGAGAACTTCCCTAGTGCCAGCAGTGAACCAGGCTCCCTCACTTTCTTCTCCTCCTTCCCAGCCTCTGGGACTTCCTGTATGATCTCAGCCTCTGGCCCCCCGGCCCCCCTCCCCGCCCCTGTCTGGGATTTTCATCTGTAAAATGGATCTAGGAACAGTAGTTCTCAAAAGAATTAACCCGCAGCATCTGTGGAAGTCATTGGCCCTGAGTGGGGGCCAGATCGCGTCGGCTGCGGGCAGGGGCGCAATAGGCAGCCGGGGCCCTTCATGTGGCGGAGACCTCCTCGCCTAGGGCCGCAAGCCCGAAGGAATTTGCCTGGAAGTTTTCCACCGAGGCAGAGTCTTCTGGAACTTGCTCTGGGCTCGGCGTGGGGAGCCCCGGCCTTGATTTCTCCAGCAGCCCCGCGGGGCGGGGCTGGGAAGGGGCGGGCGGGCCGAGGACACTGGCGGGAGAATGTGCGGAATGTGCCAGGCGCATCTACCTACCCCAAGAGAGGGCAGAGGAAGGGGGCCGGCCGAGGGGAGGGGCGAGGGGCGAGGCACTGGGCGCCGGTGAAAACCTGTTTGTTCTCCTGCGGGTGGAGCCCAGTCCGCGCCTTCTCGCTGCCCTGCGCTCTCTCCGCTGGACGGGGCCCGCCGCCCCGCACCCGCCGCCCCGGCCCGGCCCGGTCCGGCTGGGCGCTGTCCACCTGAGGGAGCCCGCACCCGGTGCCCGCCCGATCCTCGGCCCGCCCCGCGAGCCGGGCACCTGTGCCAGGTAGGGCTGTCGAGTCGCCGGTGGAGAGGCAGCGGGGGGCGCCTGGCCCATTACCAGCCAGTGGCAGGGACAGCTCAGGGCCTCAGTTTCCCCTTACATAATCCTCACCAGGCAGGCAGTGCAGTTGGTTTTCTGGTTTTCACTGTAAGCAAAGACACTAACCTAGAGAGGCAAAGAAGTCTGGCCTCCTCACCCTTTCTGGAGGAGAGGGTTTGATTGTTAGTGAATGGCCTGGGGCTAGGGTGCTCTGGGAGTTGATTGCAGGCAAAAGAATCAGGATATTTCAGATCAGCTAGTTCACTGTGTCCATTTTATAGGTAAGAACACTGAGTTCCAGAGGCTGGCTTTGCCTGAAGCCCAGAGCAGGGGGCTTGAGGGTTGCTTGTGTTGAGGATGTGCTGGGCACAGGGCTAACTCCTGGAGGGCTACCAGAAAGGTAGCTGCCCCAGACAGAAGGCGCCGAATCAAGTGTCACTGGGTGTTATCAACGGGATCTGCAGCAAACTGGCTCTGTAGCTGAATTGTTTGGATGGGGGCAGGGGAGCCAAGAGCCTGTCCTCTTTGGAAAAGCAGAGTGATACCCGACTGCTCTGCCACTTCTGAGCTGGGGGCACCCGAGCAGCTCCATCAGTCCAAGGAGGTGACATATCAGGACACCCAGGGCTGCCGGGGGCTCAGATGAGTTTAGTGTGAGTGGGACTGGGCTCTGAAACATCTGTGGTGTGGTCGGAATTGTATTTTCACTGAGCTGTTTACACTTAGCTTTGACATTGTGAAAGGCTGTGCATCTCAGGATCACACTCTGTGAACCCTGCGAGAGGGAACCCCCTCACACCCCATTCAGCAGTGGTTGAGGCCTTCTGCACCTGGACCCGCTCTTGCTTTGGTCTCATGACCCTTTAGATTTCTGGTCATGGTACCTGGCTGGGACAGGAAGCAGGGTCCCATGGGTGGATTGATAAGCCTGGGCAGTGGGGAAGGGCTCTGGGTTCCTGCTTCTCGCCAGCTCACATAATGCTGCAGGGCAAGTCTGGGGGGAAGGGGAAGAAGGGGGTGGTGCTTCCTTCCCAAGGCCTCCACAGCCCCATCTGAAAAATCAGGGGCAGCCCAGGGGCGAGGTCAGAGGCCCTGCTTGCCACTCGAAAGCATCTAGCCGGGCCATAAATGCACAGACCAGGGGCCAGCTGTTTGTCTCATTGCCCCTGGGCCATCCCAAGAGGGGAAGGAGCAGATCCACCTCACTTGCCCTACCCCCTCCTTCCACCAATTATGAGCCCCAGCCCTTGTGCCTTCCTGGCCTGGACTTCAGATGCTCTGGCCCGCCTGGAGGCTCTATACCCAGCTGTGGAATGTGGAAGGTACCCAGAGCAGCACACAGCAGGTGCTCCAGATCTGTTCATTTCCACCCTTTGGACATTCACAAGTCAGCGACAGAGGTGGCCCATGACCATATTGGGTGCTGCGGCTCTGAGTGGCATAAACACAAGGGGCCAAGGGAGCCTGAAACAGGGGAGCAGCTCTGACTCGGAGGATCAGGAAAGGCTTCTTAGAGAAGGAGGGCTTGGAAGCAAGGGGAGGAGCTCAGCAGCTGCCAGATCAATGTCTCCATATCCTTTGAGGCTGCATGAGTCTAGCCTCCCTCTTATTCCTGAAAAATCAAAGTGAGTTCTTCCTAAGTCCCTGTATGTTCTACATAGAGCTTGGCAGTGGGGACCTGGAGAGAAATCAGATGCAGGCTTTGCCTCAAGGCGTGACAGTCTGGCTGGGAAGATGGACAGTCACTCAGTAGGGAGCTACCACCAGCATCAAAAGTGCCCACCTCACTTCCTCCTCAGTTAGAGTCCAGAATTCAGACAGTCCCCCACCTGAGGGCAGTGACCCCAGGGGTGGCCAGTGTTTCACCTCAGCCTCCCCCGTGTTTCTGCCTAGTGGCCCTGATAGGCATCAGCACCTGGTCCCTGAACTGTCCTCCGTCTCAGGCCGAGAGAAGTCCCAAATCTGGCTCAGTGTACTCTGGAAGCTGGAAGTCTGCCTTCTTCCTTCCCCACTCAGCCTCCACGGGTGACTGATCCCTTTGGTCTGGATTTTGCTTCAAGCCACAGCCCATAAGGTGCCAGTTCATGCACAACACTAGCTTGCTTTCTGCTTGCTGAGCCCTGAGGTTTCCCAAGCTGCCGGGCCTTCCTGGGCTGGGATAGGACCATGGATGGAGAAGAGGAGAGCTGTTTTCTCCATGGCTTCAGAGCTCTGAACAGCAACCTACGTGGTGCCCCAGGACTTTGGGCTCCTGTGGTTGGGAATCATCAGGGACTCTGCATTCATTTCCAACATGCCTGGCTGATGGCAGGACAAGGGCAGTGCACCTGGGGGACCCACGTGCCTGAGAGTGCTGTTCGGGAGAAGTTGGCATCCTTGCTGCTGAGAGTCAGTGAGCTGGCGGGAGACTCATGAAGTGGAGCAAGGAGATGAATGGTAGTAGAGTGTGTGATGGAACAGGGAGGTGCCTCTACAGCCTAGTGGTAAGAGAGCAGCTCACAGGTCAGATTGGGTTCAAACCCCAGCTCAGCCACCATCTAGTTGTGCAAACCTGAGCACATCACCCAACCCCTGGAGGCCTCAGTTTTGTCACCTCTACGGAAGGGAGGCTGAAGCCAGGAGCCGCTGCTGCACAGCTGCAAGCAGCTGGAGGCTGACATAGATTGAGCCAGGACCACAGTGTCCTCCAGGGGCCATGGTGGCCAGGGGTGAGGTTGGGGCCAGGTTGGGAGGAATGTGGGCTCCCCACCTAAAGAAAAATGGTTTAAAAATCTCTGCTAGTCTGTTCCAATGAAGCATATGGTGTCTACCCACAGTTAAATTATTTGCCACAGAACATTTAATTCTTTGGTCATTTCTGGATGCCTACTAAAATTTGATTTGCTTTCTTTTTTAATGTTTGCTGTTTTCATTTTTAACTGTTTATCTTGGATTGATTTAAAACTCACAGAAAAGTTGTGAGAATGGTACCAAGAACTCCCTCAAAGCCTCATGTGGATCCCCTGCCGTGAACTTTTCTGATGATTCTCTTTAGGAGCACTTGTGTGACAGTAACATTCATTGAGGAGTGGCCATGGAGGGGTCAGGAAGTGGGCAGGGCTGGCGTCGGTTGTTTTTTCCAGAAAGGAAACTGAGGCACAGAGGGGCACTCGGTCAAGACTCATTTGAGAATTAGGAATGGAGTCAGGTTACCTTGTCTCACAGACAAGCATGTATGCAGTTGGTGAGTGTTTTCTGATTACTTGCCTGTGTTGGGCAATGACTGAGAACTGAGAAGGGTGGGGGCAGGAAAGCAGGAGGGACAGGTCTGGGTGGAGAAAGGCCTGGAAAATGAAAAGTTAAGAGGCCTGTTGTCAAACTCGAATGTGGGGAAGCATGAAACTACAGCTTAAGCACATGTCCCAGGAGTTTTGGATTCTAGAGGGACCCAGAGGCCATTTTCAGAAACACCGCCTAGGTTTTTCCCATGGTTAAGCATGCTCACTTCCCCCTTCAAGAGAGAGCCGCGAAGCAGAGCCATTAGTGGTGATGGTGGAGGTGGCTGTGGAGCCCTGTGGCTGTGACCTGGGTCAGAGAGGAGACCTGGCCTCTGGGGCCAGCGGTGGGCAGGCCCCGTGCTGCTGCAGGTTGTCGCTGATGGTCCTGGCCTTGGACCCCTTAGTCTCGTTCCTGTGATCATTGGCTCAGCACACCATTTTCTGATGACTAGGTCAGTTTTCCAGAGAGCTTGATGTGGCAAGGCGTTCCAGTCACAAGAATGGGCGAAAATGCTTACATCAGGCAGTGCCTGGTTTAGACTAAAAAAACAAAACAAAGACCCAGGATTTGTCTCACCGTTTCTGCCTGGTGAGCTCCTACTCATTCTTTCATTCTTTTGGGAAGGCCTGAGCCAACGGCACTTCCTTGGGAAATGCAGAACTCTGGCTGTGCCCTAGAAGGGCTGCTCTAGGTTCCTGTCTGTCTGTTTGTTTGCCCAGCACCCAGCCTGGCTGCCAACTTTCCATAAATGGTTGTTGAATAAATGAAAATGTGGCCTTGGGCAAATGCTTTCGCCTCTCTGAGTCTCCATATTCTTATCCAAAAAATGGGGACAATGATAATAGGTGAGGGTGGAGTGCAGGAGACTCTGGGTCTGGGGCTGACAGGAAGGGGAGAAAACAGCTGGGAGGAGGCCTGTCGGAGCTCTGCTGAGGTGGGAGGTGTTGTTGGGTGGGAAGAGGCGGCTGGGTACCTCCTTTCCTCTTGAGCTTTACTCATGATCACCTGTAACTAGGACAAAAGGAATTCTTTGGCCAGTGTTAGTCAGGAGCAAGTTGCGGGGGACTTCCGTGTCACCAAGCCTGCTCTGGCAAAGGCTGACTAAGTGGCAGTGGTGACAGTACAGGGGTATTCCTGAGGAGGGAGTTGGTTGAGCTGGGGGTGGGCTCCATGATCCCTGAGTCCCTTTCAACCCCTTTGGCTGTCTGTGTGCAGATTGGGATAGCATCTCTGCCCCACTGCGATAAGCTTAAGACCGCTTGGTTCCCAGGCTACAAGGGTACAGGGAGTGGAGGACAGAGCCAGCCCAGGCCCTGAAGGAAAACTCCCACAGTTCCACTGGGCCCCTTCTTCTGCTACAGCAGGGGAGGTGAAGGCCCTGGGAACAATGGTAATAATTCACATAGGTGGCTCTGGCAAGGGGTTCTGTTTGGAGTGAGGCCTCATGAGCTCTGCTATCCCCATCATTTTAGCCCTGCCCAGGCCCCTGGCCTCCACAGAACATCTCAGAGGGCCCTGCCCCGAAGCCCTTGCTGACCCTTGAGGCTAAGCCACCTCTGAAATGGCTCAGTCACCCCAAGCAGTCACTTGTATCCAGTCTATAGAGAACTAGAAAATGGGCACAGGAGAGCCAGGAGAAATCCCAGCCCCTCAGGAGGAACAGGCAGCCATGGATCCCTTTGCCCCCTTGGGGCTTGAACTCTTCACTGCCTCTGGAGAGAGCTGGCCCGCCTCAGACCCTCAGGCAGCTGCCTCCCAGAGCCCTCCAGCACTGACGCCGAGAAGTCTAGATTCTGGGATGTTGGGGGTGGGCTGGGGGAAGGTGAAATTCCAGACTTTCATGTAGAAGTCATTTACCTGTAAAGCACATTTACAAATACTCCCCCCCCACACGCGCACGCATTCTTTTTCCATATTACATTTTTCTCTCTGTAATCCGAGTCTCCTCCAACTCTTTCTTCCACGTGGTGCGCCTCCTTCTTGCTGCCCTATTAGCCTCCATGCAGGAATCCCTGGGACTGCAGTGTCATATGCAGGTCAAGGTACTCTGCTCTTCTGGGGTTCCTGGGAGCTGCATGCTGAGCAGAAGACTGGGGGGTGGGGGAGCTCTGACATGACCCAGCCACTCAGCCATCACTCTGGCAGGTCTCTGAAGGGCCCCCTACTCCTGGAGTGCTGCTGAGACTCTCTGGATCCTGGGAATCCTTGGAGCAGCAGCACCGTGCCTGCTCCACCCCTCCTGGAGGAAAGCAACCTGTCTGCATACTGTCCTCTAGCCAAATGCTGAGACTGGGAATCAGGATGTCTTCATTCGTGAGACCTGGCCACAAGCGGCTGCTTCATGAAACATTTGATCATTCCAGCCATTGGTTGCCTGAGTGTTGGCCTGGGTCTAAACTTAGACATTAGGCCAAGTACCTTCAGAAAAGATTGGGTGAGGGGTCGCACTCCCTGACTTTTGGCATTCCCAGCCCCTTCACACTCCATGCTATATCCTGCCTGTGGCCTCACTCCATTCATCTCTTTGTCCAGGCCTTTCTCAGCGTGGCATGTGGACTGCATGCCAGCTCATCCTTGGACTTCCCTCTGCAGCCTCCTGGGAGAGCCTGCCCCATGGCCTAGGCACTCCATAAGACGCTGGGCCTTTGACTCCGGGGGATGTTACAGAGGGAGGACAGAACAGGGAGGGAAGCTCCCTGAAAACCACACTACATGGGGTCTCGTGCCCTGGTGATGAGGTCATGCCTTCCCCCCCATGGCTAGGGACTTCATCTTCAACCAGAGAGTAACTGACATGTCCAGTGACTTGTTTGGACAGAACTAGGACTTGGACTCCTTGTCTAGTGCTCTTTCATTTGCACCTGAGTTGGAAGAGACATGATGGATGTGTGGCTTCTCAGCCTTGGCCAAGTCCTCCACATCTCTAACAGAATGAGTGTGCCCCTCCCATGAAATGGCACATAATGAATGCAGCTGGCTTGGCTCTACAGCTTTCTGAACAAGCATTGTCTCCTACCCCCTTCTTAGCTTCTATTTTTGCTGCTTAGAGGGAAAAGGTAGCAGTCAGGGTTGTCTAGCAGGCAAGTTTTGACTACCTCAGGGTTACCCTTCCCCTGGTAACCCAGACCACCCCATCTTGGTATAGTTCATTACCCTGTAGAAGCTTGAGGGGGGGCTCTCATGGGCATTTATGCACAAGGGAGGACTCTTACCTTGAAGCACAAAGACATTTGCTTGCAACACACCCAAAGAGGACCCAGATACCCATTCTGGAATGTGGATCTAAAGCACGGGTCTTTTCTTTGAGTCTTTCCCCCCATCCTGGGGCCACTGATGGCAGTTTGTCCAGAGGGAACATTTACAGTGAGAATAAGCAGGAGCCTCATCCCCATGCTCAGAATCCCCCATCACCAGTTGGGCCAGAAAGGAGGCACGGAGGGACTCTGGTCAGGGGAGCTATGTGGGTCCTAGCAGCCCAGAGCCTTGAGGTTGTAGAGCCCAAATCAGGCTGTTATAGGAAGGCAAGAGGGGACAGGTATGACAGCTGGGGTCCTCCTTGCAGGCTTTGTCTTTCTGTAGTTCAGTCATTGACACCCTCACCCAATGATGGGGAGCCAAGGTTCCATGGGGGAAAGGAGTATCCTTCCCTCCAGGCCAGCTATCTTCTGAGACTACCTAACAGTGCCCGGTGAAAGGATCAGAACTGGCTGGGTTTACCCATCTTAGGAACAAGTTGCTGAGAGACAAGGGACTTTTCATCATTTTACCTCTTCCCTCATGATCCAGATGGGAGCACTTACGTTTTTGCTGAAGTGATTCTTGGGTCTGCTTTGGAGCCCCATGAAAATGCTCACAGACAGAATTTTACTCCAACATGGCCTGAAGTTGGCCCAGCAACTGGCCTATGCACTGGGTGGCCCAAGGCCTTGATGCCTTTGTCTAGATGTCACTTGCCACATCCATATTTGATCACTGGGCTTGACCGTATGGGCCATGCTTTGGGTTGTGCCCTCTTGTCCTGGTCCACCGCTTCCTCAGCCAGCCCCTGACTTACACTTAAGGGGTCAGCCGAGAGTTGAGCTGCGGGCTCAGGTTCCAAAAGACAGAACTGCATGTGATCCCTGCTGGCCAGGGATGGGGCCCACAGAAAGTTGATACACATGGGGAAACACAGCCGGGCTCCCTCTCAGCCCTCTGGGTACAGATTGTCAAACCTCACCTCTGGGGAAGAAGTCCTGCCCTGCTCTTCTGTCTGTGGTGTGCCTACTCATGCTTGCTCACTGTGGCCAGCGCCCAGCACACACACATTCAGACAAGCCCCAACACCTGTGTCCTTTGGCTGCGGCTCCTTTGTGTGTGAAGCTAAGGGTGTTTTATTCCTCTTTCCTTCCAGTTTGCCTATGAGGTCCCTGCCTGGCATCCAGCACTCCCCCAGTCCCCAGCCACCCACTTGCTCAGCTTGCTGTCTTCTTTCACATAAGCCCTTGGCACAAAGATCCCAAGTCAGAGTCCCAGGGGCTAGGGTGGGCCCGTGGGACTGAGGGCTGCGCTGCCTATGTTTTCAGGCCCGGCGGCCTTACCCCCTCATTGTTGTTCACCCAGTTGTCTGGAAGAAGCCAGCCTCCTGTGCCAGGAGAGGCGGGGAAGGGCATTTCAATCCTGGGGCGGGCCGGTGTGGGGGCAGCTGCAGCACCAGAGTAAGGGTTCTGGGATGGGTGACACTCAGGGGCCAGAGACAGCCACCAGGGAAGATCCTGTGCTCTCTGATTGAGGTGGGCTCTGTGCCTCTACACCTTCTTCCTCTCCTATGGTTCCCTTTTCCTTCCAGGCTAGTGGGAAATGCAGACATTTTTAGTGCAGTGTGACTGAGAATGGGACCAGGCTGTGTTCCTCAGCCAAGGAGCTGTGGGACTTGAGGGCTCCTCTGGGAGATGCTGCCTGGGCTGAGGCTCGAGGCCATTTGGCAAGGAGGTAGCTGCAAGGGCAAAGACACTGAAGCCTGCTCGAGAAAAGGGGCATGCACAACATGGAAAGTCAAGCAGGGTGGCAATTCTAGAAAATTTTCTCTGAATTAGTCTTCTCATCTTGGAGGCAGAGCACGCCCTGTCCTTGTAGGGTGATGGGATGCCCCTCCTCCTGCTGCTTCTCTCTCCATCTCTGTCTCCTTGTGCATCAGCCAAGCATTTGCGTCACTGTCTTCCAACTCCCTGGCTCCCTCCCTCCTGCTAATCTGCCTGCATCAGCTCCTGCTTGCATCAGCTCCGACTCCACTTCCTGACCACACCAGGCTTGCTGTGGCCTGGGGAAAACAGGCTCCTTGCACTCCCTCGTTGGTTTTTTGCTTCTCTCTATCTAATCAGGGCCAGAGGCCCCTTCCTGGGAGGCTTCTGCAAAGCCTTTGAGAAGCTTCGGCAGTAGGGAGGAAGGAGCATTCAGAGGCCATCTCCATTAGGGAGGGGTTATCACCATCCTCCCCACTCATTCTTGCTAAGGATGCTCCCCCTGACTGCCCCAAGAGACATCTGCAGGCTAACAGGAGGATAGAAAGAAGGGTGTGAAGAGCCAAGAGGGTGGGACTAGTGTCTGAGGTGGCCTGGCCTGCTCAGGAGGATTCGGACTTGGTCCTGAGCTGCCCTGGGACAGGCTAGTGTAGTCTGAGTATAGGGCCTTGCTTGGAGTTGGCACAATGAGTTGTTCTATGGGGGATAGCTAGGGTGAAGGGTGGCAGATAAGCCACCTTGTTTCTTTAGTGGCCCAGACTAGGCCCCTAAGCAGGGCAATATGCCCATTCCTAAGGTACCGGGAGACTTCTCCGTATCAAGGGAGAAACAGGAGCTGTAGTACTGAAAGGGTGCACAGAGTGGCTGTCCTGACTAGAAATGCACTCACACAGGCCATTTAGGAGACAAGGACACCCACCAACATCATGATACCCAAACTATGGGATGGAAAATAGCTGGCACCAAATTCTAGGCAATGACACATGCTCTGGCTTAGGGGTATCCTACCAGGAGGAGACCCAATGAGTAGGTCCGTGGGCTTGGTGGCTTGACAACACTTTACAGATGAGGAAATTGAGGCCCATACAGTGGGACAACGTCACAGCCATGTGAAGCCACTTAGGGATGAGGAGCAAAGATGTGAGCTGTCAGGCCAGGTGGCCCTTCTGGATGGCAGGTCTCATGTGCCAGGGGGCCTAAGAGGGTTTGAAAGAAGCCCAAGTGCCCAGAAGAAGAGGAAGTCTAGAAGTGGGGTGGGAACATGCCTTGTTCTCCCTCCCACGTAAGCTGTGGGCAAAGAGAACCCAGCATCCTAGAGGAGGTCGTGTGTGCCTTCAGGTGGCAAGGCTCTACTCAGAGCAGCACAGAGGGTTCCTAGAGGCCCAGGGCACAACCCCCCCAGATGTTTATCCTGGGGGAGGGAGAGAATTCCCCATCATATCCGTTGGCTTTCCTCACTTCCCAGTCCTTCCTCAGCACTGCTCACCTGGCATCAACTTTTGAGATCCATCATTAGCTATCCAAGCAGCCCCAGCTCCCATTTCATTTGGTTAAGCTATGGTTTGTTTAGTCTTTATCACACGGGCAATGCACATTCATTATAGGAAAAATAGAATACACAAAGACCAAAGTATTTTGGTATATATCCATTCAAATGATTCTTTTCCTGTGCATTGTAATATACTTAGATTTTTAAGTAAATGACACTATCCTACACATCTTTTTTTAAAGATTTTATTTATTTATTTATTTATTTATTTATTTATTTATTTATTTAGAGTGTGGGGAGGGGCAGAGGGAGAGGGAGAGAGAGAATCTCAAGCAGACTCTGCCCTGAGCGTGGAGCCCAATGTGGGCCTCGGTCTCACAACCCTGAGATCATGACCTGAGCTGACTAATTGACTGAGCTACTGAGGCGCCCCTCTACACATTTTTTTTCAAGCTTTCTTTCACTTAGTGATATAAGGAAACCATATACATGAAGGCTTGTTAAATACCACTATATATCAATATCGTTTATAATGACTACATAGTATTTGCTTGAATAATGGATCAGAATATGTTTAAATATGACTGTTGGGAATTTAGATTATTGCCTAATTTTCACCATTATACTCAACGCTAGGATGCCATCCCTCTACTATACTTCATTCTGCTTACTCATTTGTCTCCCTAGGAGAGATTGCTGTGTTGGGGAGCTGAAGGACCAATGGTCTTACCCTGTCTAAGGCTTCCAATACATATAGAGATTTGTCCTCCAAAAAGATGTGTCCATTGACCTTTCCATCAACAGTGCATAAGAGCTGCCTGTCTGTAGTGAGGGTTTTCCCAGCTGTTGATGGGGGATGACAGGGATGGTGGTTCTGAAAGGAGACCTGGGTCCAAGGAGGGGTGGCAATGTTTGGTTAGTCATAAGCACGGCTCCTGCCAGCCTCCTGTGCAGGTAATCAGTGCAGGGTGTGTGTTGGGAGTGTGTGTATGGGGGTACCTGGGTTCTGTCCTTGGTGAGGCTGGGAGAGGGAGCAGGTCTTGTCTGGGAAGACTTTGATCAGCGGTACCAAAGCACTCAGGCTGGAAGAGGAGAGAGCCCAGTAGGAGCAGGAAAAAGCAAGACGAGTGGGCCCCTGAGGAAGAGGCAGGGCTTAGCTCAGCAGGCGGAGTTGGAGGGCATTCCAGGTGGGAGGGTACCAGCATAAGCAAAGGTGTAGGGATTACCATGGCAGGGCCACCTTCCAGGGATGTTGAGGCACATCGTCTTCTTGGAGCACAGTGTCAACATCGAGTGGCATTTGTGAGAAAAGTGTCTGGGGACTGGGGCGTTTGCCTCCAGGCTCAGAGACAATGGAGAGCCAGCAGAAGCTGAGTGAGAAGCAAGGGCTGATGTGGGCCAACGTGCAGGATGAGGCACAGATGAAAGCAGGGGTCCAGGGCTGTGTGGGGCAGGAAGAGGAAGGAGTGGTGAAGTGGAGGGAAAAGCCAGCTTTGTAGCTGGGACATGAATTCAAACCTCATATGTCCATCTGTCTGGCTGGGGCTCATCATTTTAAAGGCTCCTTGTTCCAAAGAGTTGCCTTCTTCAATCCTATGGGAAGACTCTATTTCCTCCCTCTTTCAGATGTATTATCCTATCAAAAAAGGACATTCGACTTGTGAGATGTGGCATCAGCCCTGCACTTTGCCTGGTGAGGCGGGGGCAATAAGCCTTGAGTCTTCTGAATGGAGTCTTAGCTGTAAAGATGGGACCTAAGGCAACTCCACTCCCTCTTGCTGTGGGCTCTTACACATGTCCCTGCCCCTCTGGCCAAGGAGTTCCTAATGGCCCCTCTGCCTCCATCATTCTGCATGTGTGTGCATCTGTCCTGATTTTGGAGGTGGCTGATTTGGTTCTGATTTGGCAGAAAACTTCTAGGCAATGTGGGCAACAGGTTTGTCAAGGGGAAACTGATGACTTCCTGAAGGAACGTAAAGACTCAGCAGTAGGAGGGCCTGAGCTGGGGCCCAGAGAAGGTGAGAGACTTGCCCAAGGTTTCACAGTCAGAAGCACCAGCAGACTGAGGTGCCAAGATCCCGGGTGGCAACTCTGTGTGCCCTGCCCAGTAGAGCTACTCCATGGGCTGCTGGGATGGAACAGTTGGACCTGTGAGGTCCAAGGATCACCTGTGGAATAAGTTCTGCTCAATAGAACTTTGACGTGGCAGCTTTGGTCAGGGGCTGGGCAGTGGGGCTGCCATTCGCTGTGATGAGGTGTCATTCCTGGCACGCAGCAGGCTTGGGCCTCCTGGGCTGCTCATTCAGTGTGGTTTATGGGAAAGCAAGCTCTTGCTGATGTGGCAAATTTGGTTTTCTCTTGGCCCTTGCCCACCTATTTTAGTGTGCCCCTAACCTCTAAAGAAACATGTCCAAGCTTTGCCAGCTGGCAGCAGGGCCTGGCCACTCCGGGTCTGGCCCTGGAGAGGTCCAGAGGGTGGCAGGCTTCTAAGAGGGAGACTGCTCTGCCTCAGAACTGTTCTAGCAGGGCTACAGCCCCTCCTTCCCATCATGCCTGCTTGTCTGAACCTCCAGCCCTTCCCTTGAGGTCCAAGGGGCCAGCTGTGGCAGGCCAGGGCTGGGATTAAACTCACAATATGGGCCTTCCATCTCCCTGAAGCATCATGCCAGTCCCAGCCTGGAGAGTCGGCTTCTTCACCCCAGCCACTTCTGAGGCAAAGACCTTCATGGTGCTGTGAAGGCCTCAGAGACCACCGTGGTCCACCCCTCACTGGCCACAGGAGGGAAGCACATGGCTTAAGGGCAGAGAAAACGCAAGGAGGGACAGCAGGGCAAGAATACAGAGAGGAAGAGCAAGAAAGCAGAGCACAGCAGGAAGTCCTTACAACTAGCCAACCCCTGAGCCACACAGGGCTGCACACCCTCAGGTTGTGCTTGTACTGATGGAAGACCACTGACGGTCCCCTCTCCCAATGAGGACAGGTTGAGAGTCACTGCTGCTTGGCTCCTGTCCAACTTCCCTGAGATCTTTGCTGTGCCAGGTGGTGCCTGGCATTTGTAAGAACATTGGTGCATTCTGCCTTCATAGCAGTCCTGAAGGGTAGACTTTTTAAAATCTCATTTTATAAATGAGGACACTGAGGCAGACTGGAGAGGTTAGCTGACCGGCCCAAAGTCTGTCAGACAGCTACTAAAGAGTAAGAGAGATGGTCCGACCCCAAAGCAGCTGGTCTCCCAGCCCCCACCCTAGTCCCTCTTTCTGAATCCACCAGTGCCAGCCCTCAGGAAGCCTGCTCTGTGGAGCCTCCACCGCTGCCACCCTCTCCCCTACACTCCCCTGATCCTGGAATCTGGCCATCAGAGCCCGCTCTAGGAGGGTTTGTAGCCTGCCCTTATCAGCTATCTCTTGAACAGACAGCCCCGGCAGCCCATGCCGTGTTCCCCAGGTGAGCAGCTCTGGGCAGACAGGTGGGTGTACCACCCGACAGTGGCAGAGCCGGTGTGTGCTCACTCCCTGGCCCCTGCCCACCACCCAGAACTCCACCAACTCTTGTTTCCCAATGCCGAAAGGACAGTCTGTGTGGTCTTGGTGTGTCAGGGACCACATGATGACCTGCGAGCCATTATAAACGCATGAAGTGACAAGCCATGTGCTTGCCTTTGCCCCCAGGAGCCCTGTCGAATCAACTGAGAAGGGATCTGCAGAGCAAGCACCATGAGTATCTCAGCTCTCGGAGGCAGCACTAAAGGTGAGGCCTGGGCTCCCTCTTGTCCCAGGCTTTGTGTGTGGCCTGCCCTGCAAAGGCCACAAGCACTGCAGCAGAGTGAGAGTGGCATATTGGGAGCACTGAAAGGGAGGCCTCAGGGTTCTGGGGCTGGGGTCCCCTTCTGAGGCTGCCTGGCCTTGCCCCCTCCAGGAAAGCCCCTACCACCAGGCGAGGAGGAACGCAATAATGTCCTCAAGCAGATGAAGGTTCGAACCACACTGAAGGGGGACAAGAGCTGGATCACCAAGCAGGATGAATCAGAGAGCCACACCCTGTAAGTCCAGGAAGCTGGGAGGCCAGCAAAAATGGGGTGGAGTGGGGCTGTGATCCACAGGGGCCTGTCAATACCTGGGGATGCTGAGGGACTTCTATCATTCAGACCTCTGCCGGGACATGTGGCCACAGGCCAGCTAGGGAGGGTGGAGCATGGGAAAGCAATCCAGCTGAGGCCAAACTCAACCAAAGTCACAGGGTGGGAAAGCCCTGGGGGCTGAGTGGGCATGTACATGCATGCCTGTGGAATGTAGGCCAAGTAATTGAGGTGCATGTGCTGCACCCCACCTTACCTGCTTTGGGTCAGCAGGCAGCCTCTAGGATGAAGGCTGCAGGGTGGCTGATGGTAGGGAGCCACTTTTTCATGACCCTTTTTTCCCCAGAGAGCTGCCCTCTGGTCGGAGTCGTGCCACATCCTTTTCATCAGCTGGGGAAGTGCCGAAGGCCAGGTAAGAGGTGGTTCGGGGATGGCTGGTGGGTGGACCTCATGCTGCAGTCTTCAGGGGATAAGGAGGAGCCCAAGCCTGGAAGACATGTCAGGGTCTGCAGTGAGTCATTTCAAATCCACAGGAAAGACAGGCTTTTCTGCTCTGTTCCCTCTTGGGAAAGGGAATGAAGGAGTCACTGGGTTCAGGTACCTGGCCTTGCTGTGTGACCATGAAGCTGGCTGCCCAATGAGCCTCCATGGTTCCAGCTGTCTACAGGACATTGAGAAGCCCCTGTAGGGGGTAAGACAACCTCTCTGAGGTGGTTCAGGCAGCCCTGATTGCTGAGTACACTTGATAATCAGCATGTCAGAGGAGACTCACAGATTGGTTCCAACAGTCTCCCAAGTTCAGGATGACATGTTTTGACAGCTGGCCAAAAGGAACAGCCCATCACCTCTCTATTTTGAGGACTTTCTGCATGTCAGTGTCTAGGGACGATCTGAAGCTCCTGAGACGTAAGAGGGTAGGGGCCTTGCTACACAGCTGGCACTCAACGGTGAGTGCAGTTGCCAGGGCCTTTCTCAGGTGGTGGTAGAGGCAGTGGCAGCAGCTGGAAGGGAGGGGTCCAAGTTCCCTGCTAAGTCCTAGGGGCTGCGTCTGGTAACTATGGACTTGCCCATCACCACCGTTTGCTGACTCAACACCCACTACCAGCCAAGCCAGGTCCTGTGCTTGGCACAGAGGACACAGCTCTCTCCTCAGGGAACTGACATCTTAGGGAACACAAGCATGACCCAAGTAGAGAGATGATCATAAAAGAGAGAATTATGCATTGTGATTGCTGCAGTTGGCAAAGTTGGTGAAGGCCTGAAGACGGTTTGAAGATAGTCTACTCATTGGGGAGCTTTTTTACTTTGGGTGGTACAGTTCTCACCCTGGGCTTCTGTTTGGAGGTATATTTGGAAAGCACATCCTGGGGCACTATGACTCAGGGCCTAAAGCAGGGATAGCTGAAAGTCTACATAAACTTTGGCTCTCATTCTCTCCTAGGCACAGGTATTTCAGCCAATACTGTTTGTGTGCCTAGACAGGGGAAAAATGACCTTTCTTTCTCAGGTCCCGCCCCAAGTGTTCTTGCAACTTTGTCACCTCCAGGAGGGTGTCAAGATGGACAACACTAAGGCTCTGGGCTGCCCTTCCCACCTGCTTGCATGAGGTTCCCTTAGACCCATTCCCCCACCCCCACTCCAACACCAAACTCTTCTGTTCCCAGACAGAAGGGCCATCTTCCAAATCCTTGTCTCCTGCCCCTGCACCCCAACCTCACAGCTCTTGGCTGCTTGCCACTACCAGTCCTCTGAGCCCCTTCAGGTGCTCCCAAGGAAGAGGCACCCAGCATGTGCAGTCTGTTTTCCACTTATGCCTTCCAGTCCCAAACTTTTGTCAAGACTGTGATGTGGGCATCTCAGAAGCTAGAGGAGGGAAGCCCCAAGCAGCAGGAAGGGACGGTCAGCTGGCTTTAGTTCTACCCCTTGGGCCCTCATGAGCCTCCCCAAAGGAGGCTGTGCAGAGATGTCAGGTCAGGGACCATGGACTCTCCCTGCCGTGCCTCAGCCCAGGCCTCTGACCATGGAGCCTCCAGTTCTGAGAGCAGAGGGTGAGAGGGCTCTCAGCAATCCCAAAAGACCTCTTTCTCATGGGAGTGTTGGGGCCCGGCAGGCCAGGGAAAAGCTGGAGTTTGGAGGAGAACCCTCTTCAGCAAATGCTCAGCCATAGAATACACCTTTCTGGACACTTGTGTGAGCCGGGATCATACTGAGCCAGTCCTGGAAGAATCAGCCATAGGTACCTGTCCTGGGGAGCGTGAGAGAGATGGGCAGAGCATAACAGGCACCCTGGCCTGGGTGAAGGGGTGGCTGCCTCTCTTGGGAAGTGGCTAGCCACTCTTGCTCCCCTCATTCTGACCACACTTGGACACCCACCGGCCAATCCACTTTGCTGTCATTGGGTGCAGGAGAAAGTAGGACATCCTTGCTTCACCTCATACCTTCTTTTCCCTTGGCAGGCCTCCAAGCACAAGGGCTCCCGCTGGCTATATCATCCGGTAGGTGCCCACTTCCCCATGCCTGCCTGCACTGCTCCCTGGCTTCTCACAGGGGAGCTCACTGTGCTACTTCTTCTGGGCTCTCTTTTAGGGGAGTGTTCACCAAGCCCATAGACAGCTCGTGTCAGCCCCAGCAGCACTTCCCCAAGGCCAACGGAACTCCAAAAAGGTGTGTGTGCATGGAGTGAGGGCCTAGGCCAAGCAGCAGGTATGAGGGCCTAAGCCAAGCTCATGGCAGAGACATTACTCTTTCTGTCACTCCGGGGGGCTGGGGAAAAGGGTGGTAGGGGGCAGCTCTCTGCCTGTGTAGGTCAGGACCCTGGATAGCAGTGCTGGGACAGAAAGCCCCCAGGTGGATGTATGGCCCAGTGTGGACACTTGGGTTCCCAGCAGCCATGCCTGTGGGAGACCCTGGGCCACTACCTGACTGACACTGATCACTGGGACAGAGACACAGGGAGGAGGGTGGGAAGTCTTCTTAGCCTTGACCTCTGGCTGACTGCACTGAGTGCTTTAGTCCACCTTTTTCCCGGCAGACTGAGGTGACATGTCGTCAAAGCACCTTGGTGTTAAGTTGAACCTGGGCTGCATCAGAAAGGCAGGGCCAAGGGGCCCAGGCCTACCTATAGCAGGAGGGCTGCCCTGCTCAGGGTGGTGCAGATGTTCTGGGTGTCTGTTAGGGCTGAAAGAAAAGAGGAAAGGCCACCAGCTACACGCCTGTTGGGACATGTGGGCAAACTGGAAGCAAGAGGGGGCCTGGGAGTGGGCACATGGAAACTTCTTTCCTCTCCAGTGCTGCTGGTGTGCTGAGAGCAGCTCCTACTGGGCCTCCCCGCCCCTCTTCCTCTGGCTATAAGATGACCACTGAGGATTACAAGAAACTGTAAGTACGCAGTTGCCGATCCAGCTCAGTTCCCTCCTCCAAGGACCAGCCCAAACACCAGGCCTGCTGAGGGCAGCTGGTTGGTTGCCTCTGAGCATGGCCAAGGAGTGCCAGTCCTGCCAGCCTGACATTCCTGCCAGTTGCCGCTGTGACCAAGAGGGTGACAAATCCCAGAAAGTTGGACAGCTCCACACATTGCACTTCTGATCTGAGGCAAAGCAGGGGCTGTAAAGAAGCTTATCGAAGGGGCCAGTGGGTTTTGGAGAAAGGGTTATGGATCATGGCTCTGGAGCTGCTGCTGGTTGACTCTGTTTCCTGGACATGGCTCTGCACCCCTCTGGGGTTCTGGCCAGGCTAGGCTGGGGCCTGATGACCCCAAGCGTCCTGATGGCCCTGGCAGCCTATTAGTTATTGGCATTTTGTCCTGAAATCTCAGCTGCTTCTTGGATATAAATCTTTGGGGCTTTCCTTCTGGCCCCTATCAAAGAAGCCCCCCACTATGTGCCCAAGGAGGGGGGATTCTGGGCAGAGGTGTGGGTTGTACTGTAGTTCCTAGGGGCCCCATGTTTTTATATTGCTTTATATCCCTTGGCACAATCATCCAGTGACATGGAGCAGCTAGGAAATCTTTCTGGAGAAGGGGAGAGGCTTGAACTGGGTCTTGAGGGACAGTTAAGGTTGGAATAAGGAGAGAGAAGAGGGCTGGCTCTTGAGGAGAAAGAAGTGGCATGAGCAAAGGCTCAGAGGTAACAATGCCAACATGTGCTATTGTTGTTATAAGTCAGGAAGCCAGGCTGCTGAGGGTGGCAGCCTGTGACAGCAGGGGCAGAGATGGGGGAGGAGGGGCCACAACCAACAGTATCCTCCCCCCCCAGGGCACCCTACAACGTCAGGCGCAGCTCAGCATCAGGGTCTGCTGAAGAGGAAGAGGTGCCCTTCTCATCTGATGAGCAGAAACGGAGGTAACGGTGCCCGCTGGGCATCCCACGGGCAAGACAGTAGCCCAAGTTTGCATGGACCAGTGACATAGGAATTGTGCCAGGTGGGGTGACAAAATGCACAACATGTATAATATCAGTGCTGGCTGCCAGCAACAGGTGTCATTTACTGAGTCCCAGAACCATCTACTCAGTGCTGGGTCAGTTCAGAGGACCGTCTTATGAATGGTTTATGGAGCAGAACCTAGGTAATGAGGGTCTGGGGGAAGCTTCAACTGTGGGTGGATAGACTGTGGGGAGGGAGGTGCTTTGGGACTTTATATCAATTTGTTAAAAAGGGTCCTGAGCAAATTGGACCAAAATAGACCATGCGCCTGGGAGGAGCCCTTTGTGTGTATGCTGTGTGCCCAGAGTCTGGGCAGGGCCTGCATGCCTGGATGGGAAGGTCAGTCTCCATAGGTGCCAGTGCCCCTTACCCCCAAATGAGGCCAGGTGTTTCGGCAGCAGCTAGGTCCTGAGGAAAAAAAGGCCCTGTGAGCTCGGCCTGACTCCAATCCCAATGTCTGTTGGGCTTTGCGAAGCTCCTGTGCTGAGGGTCTGGCAGATGGGCAGTTCTAAGGGCAGAGTCTACAGTGGCAGAGGTCCCTGGGCCTGGGGGGTACAGGGAAAGAGTCAGAAGCTCTGGAGCCAGGCTGCTGGGCATTGACTGTCCACTCTGCCACCGGCTAGATGTGTGGTATCTAAAGTCACTAAAGCTCCCCATGCCTCAGTTTCCTCAACTGTAAATTGTGGGTGAAACTAGCACCTACCTTCCTGGGTCTTAAGGATTCAATGAGCCAGCATCTAGCACAGGGCCGGGCCTCGTATGTCTCTCTGTTTCCTTTGAATCGTTCTGGGAGCAGGTGCTAATTTGGCTTCATGTGCTTGCCTCTCTGGGGTGGCCCACTAGCTGCTAGGCTATGCTGGCAGAGTGAGTCCTGCCTCAGGCCAGTAGATGTCCCCTCTCTGTGCCACCCCAGGTCAGAGGCTGCAAGCAGTGTGGTGAGGAAGACAGCTCCCCGGGAGCACTCCTATGTTCTGTCCGCAGCTAAGAAGAGTACCAGGTGAGTTATGCAGCAGGAGACACAGCAGGGCCTGGCTTCTGGGCCAGCTCAGCCACCAACTGGCTCCTGTCCCCTCAGGGCTTCAGGGTTCCTTTAGCTGGTGAGGGGTTGGTTGAGAGAACCCTCCTAGCCGGGCCGTCTGGGATTCTCAGATGTACTTTCTGGAAAACTGAGAGGTCTGGCTCCTGCCATCAGGACTAGTGAGGTACTGGGAATGAGAGAGAAGCCCAGGTCCCTGTAAAGCAGAGTGGTCATGATGTCACCTGTCCATGGGTTCTGTCCAACACGTTGCCTTTCTGCTTCCTTTTCAGCAGCCCTACTCAGGAGATGCAGGCCCCATTCATTGCGAAGAGGTAAATGTCAGCAAGGGAAGCCTTGCTAGCAGGGGCAGAGTATGGGCGCCATGGAAAGCAGGCACAGAGTGGGAAGTTGTGAGGGGCTGGTGGCTTCTATCTTCAACGGCCAGTTCTGTGTAGGCAGGATCTGGCCGACAGAACATATATACGGTACAGCCATAGTGTTTCCAAGGGCCTCTGAGGTTTTGAAGCAAAAGTAGCTACTAGGGTAAAAAGGACTTGTCCCCCTCCTTCCCACCCTGCCAGGGATAGGCTGGACAATGCCTTGGCAGGAGGGATTATTGGGCTGGGGTCCAGAGGTTTGTCACTGGGAGCCTCTTCCTGGCCAGGCTCTTGGAAGTGACCATGACATTGGAGATGGGCCCTAAAGGGCGAACAGGGTTCAACAGGGAATGATCAGGGTGTTAGTTGACACAAAACGTCTTCCGGGAGAGGAGACTATTTGGGGAGCACAGGGAAGAAACTTCTGGAAAGTTGGATTTCAGGAATATTCCATGAGGTAAACAAGGAAGGCATCCATGAGGTAGTGAGCTGAAGACAGGAATGGTTAGGAAAGGGTGGCGGCAGCACAAAGGAAGTGACCGTTTATCTTACTGGCTGTGTTAGATTCCCAGGGCTGCTGTAATAAAGTACCACAAACTGGGTGGCCTGGACCCCAGAAATGTGTTGTCTTTGAGTTCTGGAGGCTGTAAGTCCAAGGTCAAGGTGTGAGCAGGATTGGTTCCTTCTGGAGGCTGTGAGAGAGAAACCCTTGACATTTTTTGGCTTGTAGACACATCACTCCAATCTCTGCCTCTATCTTATGAACCTTCCTTTCTCTGTGTGTCTGTGTCCAAATTTCCCTCTTCTTGTAAGGACACTGGTCATTGGATTTAGGGCTCACCCTAGTCCGGTGTGACCTGATCTTAACTTGATTGCATGTGCCAAGACCCTATTTCCAAATAAGGTCACATTCACAGGTGCAAGGCAGACATGAATTTTGGAGGCACACTATTCAACCTGATATGCTGTCCTTATGCCAAACTGGAGTCGCTGAGCCTCCAGGCTGGGCCACCTCATGGCCACAGACACCACTGAAAGAAAGCATGTCCTTCGGGAGCCCCAAGCTCTAGGGCAGCTGAGCAATGCCACAGGGGACACGCAGTGCATCTGTTTCTCTTCTTGCCCCCAGGGTTGATGTGGTGGATGAGGACAGGCCTTCGGAGAAGAGCCAAGACCTACCTGCTCTAGCAAGATCCCCTCCTGGCTCAAGCAGGTAATCAATCACTCATCTCTGCCTGGTGCTGGTGGCTTCAAGGCTTGCCCTGCCACTGTCACGGTAGAACCTCTGCCAGGTCACCGCCTTGCAGGGCCTCAGGGTCAGTGTTCCCATGTGCCCAGTGACAAGATGAGGCACAGTAATCAGTAAGAGCCTGTCTGGCTGGATGTCCTACGGCTGAACAGAGCAAAACAGCCTGGCATCCAGGGAGAGTATGTCACTCTTGTCTGTTTAATGCTTATCCGTGTTAACTTAACCCAATGGCAGCCACGACATCTCAGGAAAAAGAACTAACCATAGGGTTTGAGAGGGCCTACCATTCTTGAGCTTGTCTATAGCTCTACCATAAGTTGTCCAAGTTCAACCTGCCAGCTGTGTCCTCTGCCTCCTCTGGAGAAGGAGGCTCCACAGTCCCCAGCCTTGCTCACAGCTGCCTTCTTTGCCAGTGTGGATGGAAGCAAAGCCAGAGTGTCTTGGGTAATTTCGATTGAGCGCATGCAGAGTCTGCCTAGCCCTGCAGGGTTCTGGGAGCCCAGGTGGGTGCTGTGAGCTGGCTCTGGCCTGTGAGCCAATTAGATGGGAGGGTCTGGGACAGGGGTGACAGGGCAGGGGCAGGCTGAGCACTGGTGCTCTCACTACAGACGGGGCCCTGATTTGCTCTGATTTCTGAGTCCTGAGTATCTGGGCAAATGATGGTGCTCACTTGTCTGCAAATAGAGAGCAATCAGTACCTCCTAGTACTTTGTGGTGAATTGAGCTAAGTCCTGTTGAGAGCGCCACTTCCCTGTTGTTACTGCTGTTTAAAGCTCCTGCCTAGACTGGGAGCTTTGTCCAAATCCAAGTCGGCTAAGTGGTATGTCTCCGTGGCACCCTTGGAAGATCCCGAGGCTAGAGAGGCAGAACACCTGTTCCTACAGGTCACTTTCAGGACTGTTCTAGCTCTCGTAATGCCACTGCAGGCCCCTACTCCCCTCCTCAGTTCAAGTCCCACAACCATTTAACCATTTGTATGTGACCACAGTCCCTCAGAGCCACCTCCTCTGTGCCAGGAGAAGGATAGGGCCATCTGCCATAGCACAGACTGATGAAGGAGAGCAAGGCTGCAGACCTTCTCTGTCTAGAGGGAGCAGGAGTGTGAGGCCATCCTGAGGTCATAGCCCCAGCAGCGGGACTGCCCCTCTTCTTCACTCCTTCCCTCTCTTGATCCTCCCTGTTTGTGTGAACTTTTGTTTGTAAGAACTTTAAAACAAATGGACGATTTGAGGGCTCTTCACAAGGCAGCATTGGTGGGACTTGGGGATTGATGGGACATGGGGGCTGTCTTAGTTAGCTAGGTCTGCCAGAACAAAGTACCACAAATTGGGTGGCTTAAAAACAGAAATGTATTGTCTTCCAGTTCTGGAGGCTCGAAGCCCAAAATCAAGGAGTATCAGGTTTGGTTCTTTCCGAGGGCTGGGAGGGAGGCCTCTCCTTGGTTTGTAGATAGCCACCTCTCCCTGCGTCTCTTCACAGGCTCTTCCCTGTGTGTGTCTGTTCTAATCTCCTCTCCTTATAAGGACATCAATCACTTTAGATTAGGGGCCCACCCTACTGTAGTGTAACCTCATCTTAACTAATTCCATCTGCAATGACCCTGTTTCCAAATAAGGCCACAGTCTGAGACACTGGGGGTTAGGACTTCAACATATAAATTTTGGAGAGGACATAATTTCAGCCCCAAAGAGTACATATCTCTGATTTCTCCTTATTTGTGTTTTGTGTAAAAAAACAAAAAACAAACCAAAATGATGAATGGTTTCAGATTTTTTAAAAAGACACCATAGAAGAATTAGGTTGTGCCGTATTATGTATTTGAGAGGCATTTTAACATTTATGCCAGAAAATTCCTTTGGATGTTTAATACCCATCATCTGGCTGTTATAGCAAGGTGGCTGTAGTGGTTTGCCAGGACAACAGTAACAAAGGCCCACAAACTGGTGGCTCGAACAACAGAAGTATATTGTCTCATAGTTCTGGAGGCCCGAAATCAAAGATCAAACTTGCCTGTGAGGCCCCAGGAAACAGAACTGGGACCAGATTACAGAATGTTCCAGACACTAAAGATGTCTCACAATGGGGCAGCCTCCGGTGGGAAGGAAGGAGTTGTCATCAGAAGTGTGCAACAGGGACTGGTCACGGAGGCTCAGTGTGATGCTTGTCATAATACTTCTTCGCTCAGATTCTGCAGTCACAAAATATCTGCAGCCCTCCAGACAGCTTCCAGGTGAGCTGCTGACTGGTTCCAGATTGCCTTCCTTTCTGACCCCACCGCATCAGAAAGGTCCTGCACTGGTCAGGTCAGGCAGCCACCATCAGTGCCCCACACCCAGCTTCACTGTGCCTAGTTATTCGAGAATTCCAGGCCTGGATGTGCCCTTGAAGGAGCCCAGCCCTGTGGGGAGCAGTGACTCAACCAAATTCTGGGTTTTGTAGCATTTCAGAAAAAGCTGATTTATGGCATAGTGGGGCAGGAGAACATCACAGTCTTGTCCCCAGCTATGGCCTTGCTGAGGCTGCCCCATCTCCCTTGGCTCAAGTCTGAGGTAAGTTCCTCATCTCATGCAGTGGGCCAACCAGGAGGGAAGTCCTTGTCTTAGGTGCCAAACCCTTGAGGGACTTCAAGGAGGGCTGAAAATTCGGGACAGAAAGAGTGCCACACAAGGAAACCCACAGGCTGTGTCCTTGGGGCTGTCCAACTGTCACTTTCCTTCCACTAGACACAAGACCTGCCTGGCAACCCAGAGACCTCTCAGGTCCAAGTATCCACATCTGAACTACTTGTCTCTACTGTCACCCCCACCACGCCCCCCCCAACCATGGAAGAGCCCTTCCCTCCATGCACCCTGGGGCTTGATTTCTTGGGTTCATCTTGTCTTTAACTTTCTCATTGTGGGGTAACTCCTACCCACCTTCTGGACGGAGGTTATTCAAATACCTTCTTCCAGAGAAACTGGCTACCATCCCCATCACAGCACTGGTCAAGTTTCCTTGGCTTTCTGCCTCACCCAATCATGGTAGGGCCTGTAGGCTGTGCTCCAGCATGCTGCCTGGCACAGTAAGCTGGAGAGCAGTAAGTAAAAGCACAGCCTCAGTTTTCTCACGTATACAATAGTAAGTAGTGATACCTACCTCCTGAGACTGCCCCAAATTCTCAATGGGATAATACATATAAAGTCCTGGTGCTTCCAGGTATAGGCTTGCTGATTTGCAGGGCCTTCTTCAAATGAAGAAACCAACATCGCCACCTTGCGGGCCTCTGAAGGAAAACTGCGGGTGTGGGTACTGCCGCGCGCAGCCGGGGCTCCTGGATGAGTTTGCTGAGGCTGCTGTAACAAGTTATCACAAACTGGGCAGATTAAACAACAGAAACTTATCCTCTCACAGTTCTGAAGGCCAGGAGTCCTAAATCAAGGTGTCAGCAGGGCTCCAAAGGCTCTGGGGGAAGAATCTGTTCCAGGCCTTTCTCTTAGCCTCTGGTATTGCTGGCAATCTTTGTTGGTTCTTAATTTTTAGATGCATCATTCCAATCTCTGCCCCTGTTTTCACATGGCTATATTCCTTCCATGTGTCCAAGTACAAATGTTCCCTTTTTATAAGAACATCAGTCACATTGGATTAGGACCCACTCTTCTCCAGTATGTTATGTTAATTACATCTGCAATGGCCCTATTTCCAATTAAGAGCACATTCACAGATACCGGTGGTTAGGACTTCAGCTTATCTTTTAGGGGAACACAGTGCAACCCATAACAGCCCCCGTGGAAGAGGTGCCATTTGAGCTGGGTCTTCAAGAAGGAATTGCTCAAGGGGGTGACAAAGAAGGAGGAAGGCATTGAAGGAGAGGCACCAGCTTGGACAGGCTTCAGTGATAATTTGTTCCTATTGCCTCTCTGACATAACAAAAAACACCAGTGAAGAAGTATGTTTTATTTGCCTGTGATGTTCTCCAGTGGGCTGTGTCCCAGCCAGGTGCTTTATGCTGTCATCATTGCTATCATGGGAGGACACAGAGATCAGAGCTGCCCTTGTGCACCAGGCACCCTATACCTGGAAGCCCTTGCATTTCCCTCTTGTCATCTCCAATGTGCTAGGTCTCAGCCTAAGCCCCAGGAGGGACATAGACAAGCAGCCCACTGACCCGGTCCTCTAAGGCCTCCAAGTTTAGGTTGGAGCCAGATGTTAGAATCAACTCCAAGGTGACTTTCCAAGGAGAGCAGCCAAGCCACCCTGGCTCACCCAAAGTGAAGACAACCTACCTCCCGGCCTTCACCCTGGCTCCTCCTTTCCTCTTCCTGGGACCCCAGAGGGGCCTTTCTAAACTGCCAGTCTGATCATGTGAAGCCCTTCACCCCCCACTTCAAGCCCATTCCTTGGCTTCCCTTTGCCACACCAGATCTGGTTTCCGCATTTAAGACTCCTGCCAGCTTCCACCTTCTCCTCCCCCACCTCCCTCCAGCTGGCCTCCAGTGGGGCTATATCTCCATGAAGTTTCTCGGGTGTCCTTGGGACTGGATTTGTGTACAGCCTTACACTTTACTAGAGTCAGGACCCATGCCACTGTGCCCCCCATTTTACCCCCCACTGGGCTGGAGGCTTCACCAGGGCAGGCCTGGGGCTCACCCCCATCTGTACTCCAGTACCCAGCCTAGTGCCCAGAGGCAGCTGAAGAAAGGAATTAGTTGCTGTAAGTGGGCTGGGTCTTAAAGGATGGCTCAAGCCTCACTTTGTGGACCTGGGTAGGTATGGTTTGGGATGAAGAGTATCCCCACAAAGCCAGGGAGCTCTAGATTCTCTCTGCTTCTGGCCATCACCATGGCCCAAGCCTGCTGGGTATCAGACCCTGCAGTGGAACCAAAAAGTACATCGCACTTGGAGGGATATGTGTGGTCACTTGTGGGCCAGGTTCTGAGCACGGGAATCCTCAAAGGGGCCCTCTGAGTGCTGAGAATGTCTGATCCTCTGTGAGCAGCTCACAGGCACCTGGTCACTTGCTTTCATTCCCCAAGTCTCTGATATCCTACACCCAGTGGCTCTCACTCCATATTTGGTCTGCAGGTTTCCAGAGTATCTTGTTTGTCATCAGTCCCCATCAGTCTATATACCCAGAATTCCCACTGGCCTCACAAATAGCCACTTGGGACATTCTAGTGGGACCACAGCCAGGGGTCACCTCTGCAAGTGGATAGCAGCATCATGGCAGCAGCAACAGACAGGCGTTGGAGCTGGGCGGTCCGATTTCCACCCAGAAGGCCACTTGCTGTGCCTGAAAGGGTCTGGGCTCATGGGTGGGGGATTAGTAAAGGGGTGTTTCACTCTTCTTCCTCTGGGGCCTGGAGGTCAGTGGCCCACACTCAGCTATAGCACCAAGAAAGCTTAAGGCCAAAGAGGAGACGAGAGGGGGGAAGAAGGCAATGGGTCTGGGTATCACACTGCATTAGCCAGGAGGCTCCTGAGGGAGAGTGCCCTTGGACCCCTGGCACAGATGGGGAAGGGGGAGGCTTTTCTTACCAACAACTCTCTGGGTCTCTTCCTTGGCTACAGTACAAGAGGTGAGGAGATTGTCCGCCTGCAGATCATGACACCTGGGACAGGACTCCGCCTGATGGCCCCAGACCTGGAAGGAATGAGGTATGGGGCCGCTGCTGGGCTCCTTCTAAGCCATTTTAGAGATGGGGTCAATAGGGAAGGGATGCAAATGATCAGGAGCAGGGGCTGGTTGGTGAGAGACATGGTCAACCCAGGTCCTCAACCCCCATCTCATTCTTTCCACCCCAGTGGTGACTGCCCCCTGGCCAGAGATGTTAACCATCGGATGCACCTGGTGCTGGGGAGGGTGAGGGCCAGGGGAACCACAACCAGCAGGGAGCTCAGAGGGCCCAGTCCCTGCCCCAAGATAGGAGGCAGAGAGTCATGCAACAGGCAAGCAGACTGGTGGGGTGGAGGGGGGAACTTGCAGGGTTTGCTAGGGGCTGGGCTCCAGAAAAGCTGGGGTGCGGGCAAGGGGAGATCTAAGCAGGGAGGGGCCAATTCTCTTTGGAGGGACAGGTGGAGGGAGGGATCCCGTCTTCTACTCATTTAGCTATTCACTCAACTAACATTTACTGAGCTCCTGATGCACACCTGACCCTTGTGCTAGGGCCTGGAAGGCAGCTGTGAAGCAGCCAGACTGAGACCCTGCCTCATGAAGCCCAGAGTCTGGGGAGGGAGGTCAGAGTGTATGCCCACTGGGGCAGTGGGAGCTCCAACCGGGGGCCTGTCACCAGCTAGAGGTGGGGATGGTTAAGGGAAGGCTTCCTGGGGAAAGAGGCATCCAAGATGAGTTCTGATGGATTTCTGGTTCCCTTTACTCTCCTCTTTGACTCCTCCTTCTCCACTTCCCCACCCCAGACAGGCACTGAGTCCTACCCATTTTACTTTAGGGATGTTTCCTATTCCTATTCTCCTATTGCCCAATCCCTAGACACTCCATATCTCTATGTACCTGTGTGAGATTTCTAAAAGGCAAAAGTAGTCATGCCAGCCTCCTGGGGAAAACCCTGCAATGCCTCCTACCCTGATTGGGCTCTGCAGCCTGAACTCACTACCCCTCATATATCCTTCCTCCTTGGGCCCTCAGTTCCAGCCTCACAAGCCTCCATATGGTGCCTGTGCACAATTGTCCACTCATAGATCAGTCTTCCCCAAGAACTCTGAGCTCCTGGAGGGCAGGGGCTGCAGTTAAGTGTTCTGTACATTCCCTTTGGCCCAGAACATTATGTTTGTTGCTGGAAAGCTAGAATTCACCAAGCCCTGCCCTGCCCCAACAGACTAGCAGGTATCCCCGTGCAGGATGTAAATGCAGTCACTATGTCCATTTTACAGATGTGGAAATTGAGACCCTGAATGGTCAAGTAACTTGCTCAAGGCAACACGGCCAAGAACAGGCAGATTCAAGCCTCCCACCCAGGCTGCTTGACTTCCACTCTGTGCCTTTTGCTCCATAATTCAGTACACCACTGGGGACCAGGGTGAAGGGGCAAGAAGGGGTGATATAAATACTTGATATTTTTTTATGGATATATGATGAGTATGTAATTACTGGGAAGCATTTGAGGGTTTGTAGTTGAGGTTTTGGAGAGAAGTTAGGGCTCAAGAAATTTCCATGTTATATGCAGACAAATGAGAGTGAAATAATGGGATTCAATGTTAGTGTGTACTGGGGTACAATGTCAAGGGAATCAAGGAGAGAAGGGCCAGCAGGCTGAGCACAGACCCCAGTGTGGAGGTGGCAACTGCCTGGTCATCCCCCTTGAGGGTGGCTGGGGATGGCAGTCAATTCTAGCAATGTTGGGGGTGAGCTTCCTGAGGGCCAGTCTGAAAGGCATTGGAGGTATGCATCAGTAGCACTGAGAGGTGGGAATAAGTGGAAGTCACTGGCTTGAGGGTAACAGTTGGCGCCATGGGAGCAGAGGAGGTGGGCAGGATGGTGGAGCATGCACATGGAAAGGAATGCTGAGAACACCAAAAGGTGAAGGAGCCTGGAAAGGTATGGTAAGGAAGGTAGGAGATGGTGTCACAGAGTCACGACAGACAGATGGGGAAAGAAAGCAGGAGTGGCCCACTAGGTCAGAGAGAATAGAGGGAGGTGGAATTAGGAGGCTAGGAGCAGTTTTGACATCATGGAGGATTATAATCCAGAACTCTGAAATCAGACTGTTTGGGTTCAAATCCTAGCTCTTTCCCTTGTTACCTGGGGAACTTGGGGGCAAATTGCTTGGGCTTTCTGTGCCCCCATTCACTCATCTGGAAAGTAGGCATGGATAAATACAGTACCCATATCCTGGGGTTTATGTGGAGGGTTCATGCATGCAGAACCGCGAGAATGGAGTCTGACCCTCAATCAACAGTGGCTATTAGTAATGAGAATTTGAGAATTGGCCAGTCCTACAATATCAAATTTTAAGTTCCTTGGAGACAGTTGGCATTTAGGGATGAGGTAACTGCCTTCATCTGAGTGTGGGTGGCTACTGGGTGATTAACTTATGTTTCTTTCCTCCATAGTTCTTCCCTGGGCTCCAAAGACAAAAAGGCCCACAGCCCTAGAGAGGCCAAGAGAGATTTGGTTGGTGATGAGGCCTTCAAGAGCCCCAGTTCAGACCCTGAAAGGTAACTCAGTGCAGGGACATAGAGCCCATGTGGCCCTTGGTCTAAGGTCAATGGATGGAGCTGGGACCAGGACTGTCCAGTTCCCCACTGTGTCTCCAGTGCCTGAGGCAGTATAGGTCCTCAATGAATATTTGTTGAAAGAATAAATGAAGGAATGTATGAGGCCTGGAGAGGGGCAGGCCCCTGCCAAAATCCCTCAAGGAGCCAATTGTAGAGCTAGACCAAACTCTAGGCCAGACCACCCCCACCCTAGCCCTTGGCCCAACTTCACTGTGACTTTTCCCCCATTGAAAGCAGTCCTGCTGATGGCCAGGGCAAGCAAGGCTGCCAAATCAGCAGTTTAGGGAAGTCAGTGACCAAAGGATACATGGGCCTCAATGGAGCATCTAGCATGGACTTCCAGGATGACCTGTGGATAAAGGGAGACATGGTAGAGGCTGGCAAGGATGTGAGGCAGAGCCAGTGGGGTATGATGAATCCAGAAGGGATGGTTGTGCCCAGCCATCCTGTCACCATCTCACTGAGTTGTCCTCCAAGCCAGACCAGGGAAGCCTAGGTGTGGTGAGCAGTGACTGAGAGCTAGATATTTCTTCAATGGGATGCTGGTAGCCGGTAATGGATAAGAGCCCACAACCTTGCCTGCTTGCCACCATTTTCTCAGTATGGAGTTCTGGATCCCCAGTAGGGACTAGCACGGAAATGAGGGAAGGGGACTCAGGATGTCTGGGGGAGCTTGTTTCTGTCCTGGGCTCTATGGTTTATTAGTGGCCCCAAATGCCTTGCCACTTGTTCTGTCAGCCATTGATCCATCCATTGTACCAGCCTCCTCCTGAGTTGCTACTTTGCTCTATTTTTTTGGCTCCACTCTTGCTCCCAGTCCATCAGGTTTGGAAGAAAAGCAGAAATACTTGCTGATGTCAGGTTGGCTCTAGTTGGAGCAGCGTAGGTTGGCAGCCGAGAGCCTGGGGTTCTAGTCTGTGAAGCTTGCTCTCAGGACATCTTAGTTAGATTAAAACTTAACCAGAGTCAGCAAATGCTTCTCTTCCCATAACAGGTCAAGTGCACAGTCAAGTGATGGCAATGTGGGATCCAGAGCCATGGGCTTCCTACCTGAAGTCTTGACAGCAGACATTGGCTCTGGGAAAGGAGGGTAAGCTGCCTGGAGGAGGCAGGTGGACCCAACTTATTTATTCTCTTGTATCTCTGGTGACAGGGTTAAGCTGCCAAAACTGTTTGGGTTGCTGGAGGCTGAGCCACTGTCATTTCCCATAGTCTTGTCTACAGCTTGCTTCTCCAGTTGCTGCCACCACATCCTTTGTCCCTGGGCTTTCCACTTAGGGGAATTGCCTACGCTTGAATCTTGCTCTTTCTACCCTCTGCCACTGGCTTTCAAGATCCTACGGAGCAGGCACAAGGGCCCACTTGCAGCTGGAGGCCCAGCCCCTGCCTGGGCAGGCATCAGGAGGTAGGATGAATGTGTGGGGAATGAGTGAAAGGACAAACTAACAAACAAATGGCCAAATGATGGATGAATCAGTGCCTTCTTTCTTCTTGGCTGACCTCTGAGATCAAGCTGAAGGAGGTCCTTCGTCTCTGCTTTCTCCTTTCCCTTCCAAAAGTCCCAAAGCTCCTTTTCCTGCCCCACCAGCCTTTCCTGACCAGTTATGCTCTGTGGTTCAGTGAGAGGAAAAGCAGTAGCCCCTCTGAGAAGACAAGCATGTCTGGATGGGCTCAAATTCTGGACCTGGGTGGAGTCAGGGGCCACTTTCTCAGGTGATTCAGAAAATATCAAGGTCAGTTGTGCTAACGCCCTTATGGTTCAGAGCAAATGGATAAAGAAGAATGACAAAACCAGTGTCTGCAGAGAGCCACAAGGGCATGCTGCCAGCCAGCACACCTGTCCTACCACTGTGCCTCAGTAGGTGCAAAGAAAGGCCACTGGGCTGGGACCTTGGCTCTTTGAGCTGCCACTAGTGGGGAGGACTGAGAGCCCAGCACTTGCAGCCTGCATCACTGTGTGCTGGCCAGAACAGTTGTGCTATTAATTTAATTTGCTGGCTGCTGTTGTAGACTTCTGTTTCATGTTTGAATATTCTTCCAGATTCTTGCTTACACACCTTCATAAAATGAAGTCCTTGCTTTCTGCTTTCATTTTCTTTAAAATGAAGCCAAACATCAAGTTACCTTGCAAAATAATCTGAAGAATAGTCTAGATATTTATGACTTTTAACCTTTCAAGATTCAAGAGTTTTTACGTTGTCTTACCTATCCTTATTTTGACAATGATTTTTATCTCTGAAAGAGATAACCAGGGTGCTGATGTAGAGTGGTGGCAGTGAAGAGGGCTACTAGTTACATGGGGTAACTCAGGCAAGCTCCTGTAAGGTTCCTAGGAAGAGCAAGAAGAAAAAGGCTGCAGCTAGAGAACTGACAACAAATCCTGCAGTGGGAATACACTAGGATGTTCCAAAGCAACCACATAAAATGAATAAGCTAGGGAAACTGAGGCACTGAAAGGTTAAGTGACTTGCCCAAGAGCTTACAAGCAGCAAAGCTGAGTTCCAATGCAAGAGCCTCTAAAAAAACAAAACAAAAGAAAAACAAACAAAAAACACTTCAGGAAAAACTTAAAAAAAAAAAACAACTATTTTATGCTGTCTGTCATGTGGAGGCTATTCTCAAAATCCAGGACCAGTAACTCTCAGCTAGTTAAAGTGTAAAGCATCCTGTCTGCATGATCTCATCTAATATTCCCCAAACCTGGGGCAGGATCTGGCTTCTTCTTATGCATTATGACAATGGAGAAAACTCTGGCTGCACTTGAGAATCACCAGGAAAGTGTTTAAAAAGAAATTAAGGAGGGCAAGTATTGCATGGTGCACGGGGTGTTATACGCAAGTAATGAATCATGGAACTTTACATAAAAAACTAGGGATGTACTGTATGGTGACTAACATAATATAATAAAAAAATATTATTAAAAAAAATAACAAACTTCCTGAGCCCCATGCAGAGGTTTAGACTTAATTGTTGTGGGGTGGCTTACACCATCCATGTTTTTAAAAAACCTCCCAGTTTATTTTCATGGCCAGTCTAGGTTGACAATCATTGCCGCCTTCGCGCGTGCGCTTTTGTTTGGACGCGCGCGCCTAGCGGAGCGCGACACCGTCTTTTGTGCGCCCGCGTGGCGGGGCGGGCGCGCTGAAGCTTGTGTGCGCCTGCGCGCACCGCCATTTCCTGCATCGGGGAGCTCGGGTCGCAGTGCCTATCAGGAAATGCGACCATCCACAAAGCGAAATGGCTGCTCAGGGCTACAAAAGCCTCGGTGTAGTTTCTCCTGCCGTGCTGGTTCCGGCCGCTAGATGGCGCGCGAGGATCAGAAATGGGCCGGGTCGTCCGTCTGGGACCACCCTGGGCTCTCACTGTGTTTGCACCGGTGGCCTGGCGGGCGCTGCTGGCGTCAGCGACCTTGCGGGTGCAGCAGGTCCCTCTGACCCCGTATGGACTATCGACGCCGTCCAGGCAGAGTCGGGAGACAGGGGGCGGCCTCCCCGCAAGGAGACGAAAGGGGCTCCTGTGGCCCCTGCCAAACAGGCCGGCCTTGGTCGTCTCTGGCCACTGATCTTCAGAGCTGCCCCTGGGGCAGGCGCTGTGGACACACGGGGAGGGCAGGCAATCCTCCATCCATGAGGGACCACTTGGGCGGATCTCCTCGGGCACGGCTCTGGGGCTCTGGAGAGGCAGCTCAATTCCCAAGAGTTGTGTGAGGAAGGGTGATGGGGGTGGGCAAGGAGATCCTATAGGGCAGTCGAACTGTCCCAAATTTGAGGAACTCTTCCCTATTCTAACTTAGTCTTGCTTCATTACATGTGCAGGAAGAGTCAGTATAGTATGATGATCAAGAGCATGTATTCCTGTGTACTGAAGCTCTATCACTTACTTGCTATGTGGCCTTGGGTATCTTTGTCATCTCCTCTTCAAACCGAATCCAAGCTCATTCTGCTCACTGCAGGACAGGCCAGTATGTGGAGAGGCAAGATGTTAGGGTAAGGAAAGCGACTTTATCCAGAAAGCCAGCAAACCAAGGAGATGGTGGACTATTATCCTAAGGCACTATCTCCTCTTGGCATGAAATTCGAGCTTCATAAAAAAAATCAAAAGAAAGTTAGCCAAGGGGGAAACAAGAAGGGGTGGAATTAAAAGGTGGTTGACATCTGTAGACATCCCAGGAAGGTTGTATAACTTCTGTGTCCTTGGTCAGTTTATCTTTGTTAACAGGAATCTGGTCATGTTGTTCCTGTAAATCTTAAACATAACATAGTCATTTTTGTGCATACTTATTTATCTCCTTGGGTGAGGTAAATTTTGGGTAAAGAGTGGTTTTTGCAAATCTTAGCTGTAGCATGCCTCTGTGCAGGGCTAAACAGAAGTTTCTAAGCTATACATCATAGTAGCAAGGAAAATAGAAGCAATATGGAGTCAAACATGCTAAGTTTGTTCCTATTACACTCTGTGTTTGAATTTCCTTACCTACAGAATAGTGGTAATAATGGTTCCTACCACACAGGGTTGTTGTGAGGGTTGAGTTTGTTTGTGGAAAGCATGTAGGACATTCCCTGGCACAAAGTACTATGTACTATGTCAAACTCTCCTTTTATAAAAACTTCAAGCTAAATAAAGCAGCCCCAAAGGAATACCTCCTTCTACCAGAACTATTCAAAAACACTGGGAAAGCTGACTTCTGTTCCCCTTTACAGTTTTATTGGCTGGATTTCTTTTAATAAGACACAGAGTAGTTCATCCTCTCCCCACCAAACTTTTGGTATTTTTTTATTTTTATGTTGCAAGCCTGGGCTTTCCACATTTATGTTCTTTCTGCATGACGAACAGGTAAACTTTAAGCACGTGTATTCACTGTGGACAACCATTATCATCCTGGGGGTGTTATCTTACATGTGGGGAGTGTGATTGTGTCCAGAATAGACAGTAACTGTATTAGGCTACTGAATCTCTGATCTAGTTACAGCCTGAAGTATTACCTTGCCCATACCTAAACTCTTGACTTCCAGGCAATTCATTAGGGGCATGGGAGACCTCTGGGGTATTACTTGTTCATCAAGAGTTCCTGTGAATGTTTTACTAAGATTTCCTTTTTACAGGTCAGATGGATTACACCTCCTGTAACTGTAGTGACTTTGCTCTGAGACCTAGGGCAAAGGTACCTTATTCATCCACTTGTCCCTGTGTTGCAGTGGACCCCCAAATTACTCTTTGCAGAGAATCTTGACTTGATTCACAAATTGATGAGGACAATCTCTGTTACCATAATTCTATAAAGGACAGGAGATGGGACAGGATTCTGATGAAGTCCATGGCAAAGCTAGTTCAGGGCTTACAGAGGCAGGAAACAAGCTCTTTAGGCCTTCTAGGTTTGTCTTTGGCTCAAGCATGTATGCCACAAGTATGGGTGGGGTGGGGGTGTGAGGGTATCCTGCTGGCTAAGGGATTGGCGTTATCTGAGCAGACCACTTTTGGGATCTGGCTGGGCTGCAGCAGACCATCAGGGTAGAAGCAGCACAGAGAGGGACAACACCCCCTTGCCTGAAGATTTGCCTGGGCAGCTGGTAGTGATAATAAGCTTATTATCCCTGCTAGGGTATTTTGATTCATTTCACTTGAGGCTGAAGAATCGCATTGCTTTCAGGGCATACTCCAAAAAGTATGGTCACTACTCCACTTGTTATTTCAGTTTAAAGGAAGGGAGCATACCTATTATGGGATTAATTTTCTATTAATAAGGAGTCCCAGGGCTAGAGGTAACTAGTAGTGTGATCTTCTTGTCCCATGGTAGCACCACCAGTGATTGGAGGTATGCTGCTGATGTTGGGAGGCTTGAGTTCAGGTTAAGCCAGTATCAAGGTGGTGATGAACTAGATTTTTATTTTCTAGAATGCTAGGCTTATGCTCTCAATAACCGGACTCAGTGTCCTTGGCCTAGTGGGCATTTAACATCTTTGAGGCCTCCAAGTAGCAGCACCATCACACATAGAGGTCATGGAGAAGGCACCAGAAGAAAGAACAAGGCCCTTGGAAGCACCTCAGAAGGGGATGGTGATGGGAGGGGTGTTCAAGTGTAGATGTGACATGAAGCCAGAGAGGAAGAAAGATTTCCCAAAGAGCTCGATGTGTGGGATAGCTGAGAAGCTACTTCCCCTTTGCCATATTCAGGGGATAGGAAAAGAATCAGAGGCTTTCTCTAGTATGAGTGGGAACTGCTTTTGTCAGTTGGAGGGGGAGCAGTAGTGCTGGGGTCATTCCAAAGAGGACACGGACTCTCTGTGTGGTGGGGGCCATGCTGGGGTCCTCTTCCCCATCTTCTGGAAGAGGAGGCCACTATAGCCAGAGGAGGTGACATCAGCAGGCAGTGGGTAAAGGAGGACTGGTCCCAAAGCACTTGCTCCATAAGGATGTTTACTCTTCCTCAGCACCTTGGCTGGTTCTGAAGAGAAGAATGTGGCTGCCAAAGTGGGAGAGACCTGGCAGGAGAAGCCCGTAGCCCTGAGGTGTGGCCACGGAGACCCAGCTGCACCCTCCCAGCAGCCTTCAGTCCCCAGGACCCTAGAGCCACAGGGCAGCCCCAGAAGACCTGAGCAACTTGCAGAACTGGACAGCCAGGCCAGCAGGTAAGGATTATGCTGTGCTGGGCCCCTGCCTTCCTGAGCCGAAATTTTGTCAGGGACCATGACCCAGGTAGGACCCACTTTTTTAAAACAAGATTTATTTACTTATTTTAGAGAGAGGGAGAGAGAGTGGGGGAAGGGTAGAGGGAGAGAATCCTGAAGCAGACCCCCCACCGCATGTGGAACACAATGCAAGGCTTGATCCCATGAGTCATGAGATCATGACCTGAGCTGAAACTAAGAGTCAGATGCTCAACCAACTGAGCCACCCAGGCAGCCCAGATGGGATCCACTTTTACCCCATGTTCATGCCAGTGCCTGGCACTCACACACCAGGTGCTCAAACTCCTGCCCCATGCGTGGAGTTGAGATGGTGACTCCCTGGGTGTGAAGCAGTGTTGAGGGGCTTACTGTGGTGCAAGTAGCTGGGATTGGGCCTGTGATAGGAGCAGGTGTATGTACCCAGAAGTAAGAATCCCTGGCTAATTTCTGACATGTGGAGCAGGAAGGTCTCCCAGGATGGGGGTCCCAAGTAGGATGAGGGTTATTTGTATGTATAAAATGGCGCTGTCAGAGAATGAGAGAGAGAGAAAGATTGACATTGAATAATAACTGACATTTTCAAGGTAACCTCATCCATTCTATAGTCCTCAGTATAACCTTCACTCAACTCCAGAACTGTTTACGCAATAGCCTACTGGACATTGTTATACAGATTCCCTACAGGCACTTTACATTCAGTGTAACTCAGATGACCTTATATCTCTGCATGGCACCTTCCCCCAACTTCCTTTCTGTCTCTCAGCTCATTCTTTCCGTTTTGGAACCATTACCATCTACCCAGTTGACCAATCCTGAAATCTTGGGAGAGCCTTGGCTGCTACTTCCCTTCACCTTTACCTTTTATAAGACAACAAGACTTGTGGCCTTATCATCTCTTCCTTGGCTGAGCACTTTCCAAACTGGTTTCCTGCGTCATCTTACTTTATACCTCCTGGCCTGATTCTCCACATGGCAGCTGGAAGAAATCTTCCTACAAGTCTTGTCTGGTCTGTTCATGATGAGTATAATATATTAATGTTATTAATGTCAATTTTGTTGTTGTTTAATGGATATGGAGTTTCCCTGATCTCTTGTTTATACTATTGGCCTCCTTTCCTCTTCCTCTTCTCTTGGGGAAGAATGGCTTATTGATTGCAAACTGGGAACAGGAACTGCATGAATCCAGCTTGGCCAGTAATTCTCCTTGTATTTGGAAGCAGATGGCTTCAGATGTGCAGCCACAAAGGTTCCCCTTGAATTCTTTGGTTCTATCTACAAGCCCCCAGGGCCAGTTGTCCAGCCAGGCCCTTGGCTGGGTGAGTAAGGACCTTTGGTTCAAGGGTGCATGGGGAGCTCTCCTTTTTGGCTCTACATGTAAAGCCATCTGCTTCATCAGCTGACATTTATCTCCATTTTCTGTTCTTCTTTTGTCTAAAAAAATAGGTGTTATTTATTGCCCCCTTAAAACTCTGAATGTATACAATGAAAAAAGGTAAAAGTAAGGGAGAAACAAGGGCAGATGGGTCAGAATTCTGGATAATGATATTGAAAGGTCTTGTAGCAGAAGAGGACCTGAAGAAGGGCACTGAGAAGGAAAGTTTTGGATAAATGGAAGAACCTGGGAAGAGTAGCATCATGGAAACCAAGCCAGGCTGAGTGAACTTTCCAGTATGCTGCAGACCCTTACATAAGCCCACAGATTTGGTAAAATGGAGTTTATGGCTGCCTTAAGCAGGGGGCAGATCAGGGGAGCAGAAAGATTATGGTTGACTTATGGTGGATTGAGGAAGAAATCGGTGGTGAAGTGGTGTAGTTGGTGGAGGTGTACAACTCTTTCTAAAATGTTGGCCAGGAATTGATGGAGATTGGATGGGTGAGCAGATAAATGCAGCTACAGGGTGATGGTAGGGGCTTTCTAAAGTGTATGCTTATATGTGCAGGTGAGGAAATACACTCTGGGTAAAGAGAGTTTGATATTTGAAGAAAGAGTGAGCAAACCCAAAGGTGAAGTGTCACTGAATTTATGGTAAGGGCTTAGGGTGGTAGGTTCTAGAGTCTTGGGAAGGAAGGAGATGGCTCTGTCTTAGAGACAGGAGGGAAGGATGAGTGCAAATGTAGTTTGGAGCGCAGTGGAAGGAATATGCAGAGTAATGTGGGCTCCTTGATTTTTTCTGTGAGTTAATGAGCTACACGTTCTATAATGTTACTTAGTAACTACTAGCCCATGTACTAAGCACTGGGGATACTGAGAAATAAGATTTGGTCCGTGACCTCAAGGAGGTATGGATAAGGTATAATGGCAGCACAGTAAGAGTATGTGACTTGAATCAGGGAAGGCTTCACAGAGGTGACAGTTGATGTTCTTCTTGAAGAACTTTGTGAGAAGGTGAAGGATTCCAGGACTAAGGGGAATCTCCTGTGCTGAGGGGTAGATGACAGTGTTGATGCTTGAGGAGCACCCTGTGGTTTGATATGGCTGTAGTTTATTGTGAGAAGGCAGTGGAAAAGTTGATATTGGGCAGATGGTGTACAGACAGTAGTTTTCTAAAAAAAAATATTTATTCATGTGTCAGAGAGAGAGAGAGTACACGCAGGGGGAGCAGCAGGCAGAGGGACAAGCAGGCTCCCCGCTGGGCAAAGAGTCCGATCCAGGTCTCCATCCCAAGATCCTGGCATCATGACCTGAGCCGAAGGCAGATGCTTAACCGACTGAGCCACCCAGGTGCCCCTGTACAGACAATAGTTAACCAAGCAGGCCTGAGACTGCTGTCTTTAGAAAGGGCTGCTTGTAAGATGTGCCTCTGAAAACGGGAAAAGGTAAACAGTTCTCTACACTGATATGAACCTTTCCCTAAATGTTAAGAGATAAGGCTGACCACCTGGATAACTAGTATAAACAATGTACTTTATGCTGAATCTCTGCTTGCCTCCTGGGAGTTGGGAATTTTGGTACATGCCAGGCAGAAAGTGCCTATGTAACCAGTCTCCAATCATAATCCTGGGCTGTGAATGAAAACACTGCCTTTTCCTTTCACTGATTTTGCTTGGTATCCTTTTATGGTCATAAATCTTAGCCTTGAGGATGACTATATGCTGAGTCTTGGGAGTCCTCCTAGTGAATCACCAACTCTGGGGGTAGTCTTAGAGACACCAACACACCATATCAGTCTAATAAAGGACAAAAGCCACGTGTTCACAGATAGGTCAGATCCTTATGCCTTTACAAGGATTTGGACTTTCTCCAAGGACGAAGAGAAGAGGGAAGAGAAGAGAAGAGACTTTCTCCAAGGACGAAGAGAAGTCAGGGAAGTTTTTTAAAAAAAATCATTGTAAAATTCACACAACATAAAAATTACTATCTTAACCATTTTTAAAGTGTGTAGTTCAGTAACATTAAGTACATTCATGTTGTTGTGCACCCAGTCTCCAGAATGATTTCTGTCTTACGAAACTGAAATACTTTCCCCATGAAATAACTCCCCAGCCCCTGGCACCCACCAATCTACTTCCTATCTCTATAAATTTGACTACTCTAGGTTCCTCATAGAAGTGGAATTATGCAGTATTTGTTCTTTTATAACTAGCATCTTTCAGTTAACCTAATGTCTTCAAGGTTCATCCATGTTGTAGCATATGTCAGTATGTCCTTCCTTTTTAAGGCTGATTAATATTGCATAATATAGACTCACTGCATTTTGTTCATCCATTCATTTGTCAGTAGACACTTGGGCTGCTTCCACCTTTTGGTCGTTGTGAATAATACTGCCGTAAACATGGGTGTGCAAATATCTCTTTGAGATCCTGCTTTCAGTACTTTTGGGTATATACCTGGAAGTGGAATTGCTGGATCATATAGTCATTCTATGTTTAATTTTTTTTTGAGAAACCGCCGTTTCTATTTTCCACAGTGGCTGTTTTCTACCATTTTACATCCCCATATACAGAGCCAAAAAGTTTTAAGCAGGGGAGTGATATGGTCATAGTTTTGATTTAGAGTTATCTCTGTGTTGGCAGTGTGAAGAATGAACTGGAAGTGGGAAGAGTAGAGGCAGGAAGAAGAGCTACAAAGTGGTTCCAGTCCATCAAGTAAGAGATGAAGGGGCCCCAACTAGGGCAGTACCTATGGATATGGAAACAGAACTGTTAAATAAATATAATGGACCTAGAGTTGGGCAACTGATAAGACTTGGGGGAACGGTGACGGAAGGGGAGTTGTTAAGTCAGAAAGCCATATTTGGGGGCGCCTGGGTGGCACAGCGGTTAAGCATCTGCCTTCGGCTCAGGGCGTGATCCCGGCGTTATGGGATCGAGCCCCACATCAGACTCCTCCACGGTGAGCCTGCTTCTTCCTCTCCCACTCCCTCTGCTTGTGTTCCCTCTCTCGCTGGCTGTCTCTCTCTCTGTCAAATAAATAAATAAAATCTTAAAAAAAAAGAAAGCCATATTTGTGGCTCACGTGGCATGGTGGAGTGTGTGACCCCTCTGGCCCAGGTTGTGGGCAGGTTATCTCCAAGCTACTGCTTCACTGCCTGGAGCCAATAGAGCAAATGCCTAGTCCGTGGAAATACCAAGCCAGGCCAGCACACTCAAACAAATTGGCAGACAAGCGCACCTGAGGCAAGGGTCTGGCTTTCAGTTGGAAACTCTGCCTAGGCCAGCCTGGACGAGTTGCCCTGGCAACACTGTTCTATTTCTAAGATGTGCAGCAACACCCGGAAAATGTCTTTCCTTTCTTCCTCCTAGTAGTCCAAATCCTGGAGTGTGCTGGATATTACTGTAGACAGTCTTCTTTCTAGAACCGGCTGGGTTTTCTATTTCCAGTCTTTGGGTCTGACCAGTCATAGCATCTCAGTAGACTAGGCTCATTAGGAAGGGTGGCATTTGGAATTTGTGGGCCAGGGGATTAAGGACCACTACTGCTAATAGTCCAAAGTAGCAAGCAGTCCCTCAGCTCCGGTCTGGGCATAGAACAGGAGGAAAACCAGTCAATGCAAACCTACTAGTGGATAAGGCTTAACTCGCCTGGGATTGCAGGAAGTGTAGGGGTGGCAGACCGAGAACAGCAGGGATTAGGCAATAATAACAGCAGAATTTTAAGGGAGAGTGGACAGAGGATTGGAAAAATCATTGTATTTTAGAATGTCTGAATTGACCATGTTAAACTCTTCCAAAGCCCAGACAGAATAGGGATTTCTCCTGGGTGGACCAGATATTTCACATGGGGAGAGTTGGTGTGACCCAGCAGAAGAGGATCAGAGGACAATTGGTGCTAAGGGTAAAACCTTAGGCCATGGGAGATTGAGTTCTTCCATCAGTTTAGCAAACTACTTTTTTAAAAAATATTCTATTTTTAAGTAATCTCGACACCCAAAGTGGGGCTTGAACTTACAACCACGAGATCAAGAGTCTCGTGCTCCACCAACTGAGTCAGCCAGGTGTCCCTGCAAGTTGTAATTGTTATAGTTTGTTAGCTCTGTCATTTCAGAAAACCAAGGACAATGTAATTGGGGGATAGAGGAAGAACTTATTGGATTTCTTTCTTTTATTTTTAAGAAGATTTAATTTATTTTCTAGAGAGTGAGTGCGCGCAAGCAGGGGGAGCAGCAGGCAGAGAGAGAAGCAAGCTCCCCGCTGAGCAAGGAACCCTATTTGGGACTCGATCTCAGGACCCTGAGATTATGACCTGAGCCAAAGGCAGATGCTTAACTGACTGAGACACCCAGGCGTCCCAAACTTGTTGGATTTCCTAGATGATTTAACTGGAGAAATGCATTTCTGAGTCACTTAAAAGAGCCAGAAATCCCCACCTGGGTGTATTTGTTCTAACAAAAGTTTAGCAGCCCTTTTCTAACAAAAGTAGTGGCCCTTTTAAAAGGGGAAGTTTCAAACTAGTGAGAGAACAAACATATGGTAGTAAGAACATATTTAAGTTACCTTTAAAAAATAATTGAAATTATGACTGATAACATTGAGCTGTTGTTGTTTAATATTGGGCAGGGCAGCACCAGGACCCTGAGAAATATCACGGACAGTGAGGGCACTAACAAATTTCTAGGAGTTTTATATAATTTCTGAAATATTTATATAGTTGAAATTTTAGTCCTTAAAATTTAATTTAGGAAAGACTCAGAATTATCATTATTTTGGATTTGACAGTGCTTTCCATAAAATGTATACAATATTAAATAAACCTAATTAGTTTAGTACTTCTCTTGTTACAAGGTGAAAGAACAAATAAACTGTTTGGGCCCCCTGGGAAATCCCAATGTCAGTTTTAGGTATAAAAGATATTTCAGATTTGATTTGCGGAAGGCAAAATGTCAAATGTTATCAGGAGTTTTGAACATTCGATGAAGATTATGGGATAGTGAGAAATAATACTTGGTTATTAAATCAAAATGACAAAAAATTTAAAATAAACAGAGATTGTAAACACTTTTAGCTCCTTTAAAATTAAGGCCTTTTCAAAATAATTGAGGACATGATAAAGTCAACATAAAGAATAAGACATTAGTTTGATAAGACATAAAAACTTAGCTTTTTAGATCGTGTTACCCTTAAAAATAAAATAGGCAGTTATTTTACCAGCAAAATGGATTTAGTTGGGAATAGCAGAGAATTGCAATTCACGACATAAAAACTACAGCAAAACCAAGGCTGAGAACAAAGGAGAGGAACACTCTTTTATAGAAGAAAGGGAAACACATTAGGAGGGCTTGTTATAAACAAAACGTCCATTGGAGTAAACTGGGACTTCTAAGTGTAGTAGTGGCTTCTCATTGGCTGAGTTGTGACAGGCTATCATGGGCTTGGCTGTTGCCAGGCAAGGATAAAATCTTCCTCCTGCTGGAGTAGTAAAATATAGGCTTCTTCCTGTTGGTTTTGCAAAGGGCGTGAAAGAGTGGTAGGGCATGAGAGCTCCACTTCTGGCCTCCTGACTCCATTTTAATGAGGTTTCCCTTCATTAATTTTCACAGTAGATTACTGAGGAAAAAAGAAAGACCATTAACCTTTTATTAACTGCAGGCCAATGAGCCAAGAAAATCTTTTTTTTTAAGGTTCTATTTATTTATTGGGGGGGAGGGGCAGAAGGAGAGGGAGAGAGAGAATACCAAGCAAACTCCAAGCTGAGTACCAAGCTGAATACCAAGCAGAGCCTGACATGGAGCTCAGTCTCACAAGCCTGAGATAACGACCTGAACCGAAATCAAGAGTCGGATGCTCAACCAACTGAGCCACCCAGGCACAACAAGAAAATCTTGTTATTTCAACAGAGAGAAAGCCAAATTTTAGTTTTCTATCAGTACAATACTTGATATTAGAGCTCTTTTTGAAAATATTATAAATAGTCTAATTAAACTTTAGTAAATTTTGACCATGACAAATAAAATTTCTTTTCTGTAAACCTTTTATAATTTTAAAAATATCCATTTACATCTCATCTTACAAAATTTTGGAACCACTGGTTAATTTAGGACAAAACTGTTCTTTTTCCTTAACAAAAATATATTTGCATACCTTCCATACAAAGTTGTTCTCCTTTGCCATTATTACTTTTGGTAGTCTTATTTATACATATTGATTATAATTTTTAACTGTTAGTAACTTCTATTTTATAGAGAAAACTAGGAGGTAGATCATTTTGAACTATTTGTCATATACCAGCATTTTACAATAGACTAGTAAAGCTTATGAATATATATCTCATAAAATTTTATAGTTATATACTTTTTTATAATATAATTTTTCAGTGTGGACAAATGAAGACATTTATTAACAAATCTATCTACAGCCTGTCTGTACTATAAAAAATAAGCAGCAAAAAGTATATAAACTTAGGCTTGGTAACTAATGTTTCAGTATTTTATCTTCCTTAGAAATGATCGAGGTATTTAGTGAATATCTGTTAATTTAGCATGAATGTAAGGTTTTAAATTTCCAAAAAGATCTTGGAAACCATCTTTAAGCCAACATATTACAAAACATAATTACAGTTGAAACAGAGTTTGTCAGAATACTGACTCAATTTGACTAAAAGCAAATTTATATTTTTGTAATCTTAAACATCTAGTAGATTTAATACTAGCTTATTGGGCTAGTAAACCCATTAAGTTTAGGAAGATTATACTCAAGTAGAATAAAAATATGTGCTTATATTATATGTAAGGTTGATAACTCACGAGACATAGCTGTTCTTATTAAACTAGGAATATTAAACTAGTGTTGTTTGCCAACGATTTAGCTAAATGTTTTGAACTTGAATTTTTAAAACATTTGGGTTAGTTTTTATAATACTGGTTTTTACATTCAAAGTTTAGAAAGTGCTTATTTAATTAATGAAAGTCTTAGGAATATTTAATTAGTGTAAGTGCTTATTTATCTCTAAGTCATTTGGAATAGAAAATAAAGGACTTTGTAAGTGAATTTGGTATACTTTCCAGAGATAGGAAAATATTACACATATATAACATATGTATATACATAAACATACAGACAGACACAAAAAAGATCTCATGGCTTTAATTCTAAGTTTTCAGCCGTGAGTCAGTTATAAACACACAAATGCAAAATTCATTGATTTTATAAGTGTTGGCTCTCATCTTTGCCCCACTTTATTTTTTTATGAGAGTTGTGTTTGTGGCAGATGGGACAAGTTGAGGTTACCTGCTTAACATGAAGACTAAAGCTTCCTACTAATATTTGTAGAGGAGGCTTTTAAGAAACTTTTTTTGTCCTGAGAGTAATCTTATGGAGACTGTAGACTAAGTTTGGAGTGACGGAACAAGGAGAAACAGCCCTTGGGGTGTCTCTAAAGTTCGTCTACCTGGATAAAATATCCAGAGCATTCAAATTAGGTTTTTCAGCTTCAAATGGTTGCTTTTGGGATCCCCAAGATCCTGGAGAGCCCCCAGTGGGGGCAGGGACCTAAAGGATCACATAGTGGCACTAGGCACAGATAATTTGGGATATTGGGAAGCACTAGTAGCTTCAGGGGAGAGTCGGCAAGGAAAACGGAATGAAGTCACAAGAGTGAGTGTAGATAGCTCTTTCATAATGTTTGGCTGTTGTGGGGGAGGAAACTGAAGTTGAGAAGGGCCTTTTTGTTTGTTTATTTGTTTGGGACATTTAAGTAATGAACTCTTGCTTCTGCTTCTACCCCAGTTCCATCTCCACTTAGTGATGGGAAGTGTAGAGCTGGCTATATGGTCACACTGAGCCCCAGGAGGGGATTGAAGTTCTATCTTCGTTGCCATTAAAAAAAAAAATTATATATATATATATATATGTGTATATATATATATATATATATATATATAATTTATTTATTTGAGAGAGAGAGAGAGAGCAAGCACAAGCAGGGGGAGGAGCAGAGGGAGAGGAAGAAGCAGGCTCCCCAGTGAGCAAGGATCCTGACACGGGACTCCATCCCAGGACCCTGGGATCATGACCTGAGCTGAAGGCAGACGCTGAACTGACTGAGCCACCCAGGCACCCTTTGATTGCCATTTATGAGCTACAAAGGATCCCTCACCCCAGATTGTTCATCTGTAAAAAGGGGATGAAAATGCAATTGCCTCATAATAATAGCTGTGATTACTTAGCAATAAAGGCCAAATTACTCTTAACTGTGAAAATAAAGCTGCCACAACAATACGTATGTGCCTGCTTGTGCGTGTGCCGGGCTCCTACACATTTCAGCTTGTGTGCATCTGCGTGCACAGCCATTTCCTGCAGCCAAGAGCTTCGACCGCGGTGCCCTCTGGGAAATGTGACCATCAATAAGGAAAATGGCTGCCCTGGGCAAGATGGATCTTGGCATCGTTTAAGCTGCAGTCTTGCCAGCGCCATCCAGCAGATGGCGCTCGAGGATCACAAATGGGGCCAAGTCACACATTTCTGGTCTGGCTGGGTCTTTGGGTGTTGCTGACCCATTGTGGGGTCACCAGCCTCTTTGAAAATTAGCGAGCATAATGATACTGTTTCCCTTTTGTCACCCTCACCCAGCCCGCCAGGGAAGCCTAGGGGAGAAGCTCTTTGCAAGAGAGCTGGGCCCCTGCGGGGCTGCCTGTGTTCTTAAGTCTTCTGAGCGCCAGGGCCTGGGAAGGAGACCAGATGACTTGAGTCTTTTTAGGCAGGACAGATGGACTGGGACGGGGAAGGCTTGGAGAAAAGAAAGATTGCAGTGGGAGGAGGGGCACAGGAATGCCACTATTTGTTTCCAGCTAGAAGATGTCTTTTAAAACCTCATTGAAGTCATCACGTGTTCTCAGAGACTCTTTGTCAAGTGGGAAGGGAGCAGTGGTACTGGGGTTCTCCCAAAGATGAGAAAGACTGGTCTCTGTGTGGTGGGGACCATACTGGGCTCTTCTCTTCCCTATCTTCTGGAAGAGGAAGCCACTATGGCCAGAGGAGGTGACATCAGCAGGCAGTGGATAAAGGAGGCCTGGTCCCAAAGCATTTGCTCCATAAGGATGTTTACTCTTCCTCAGCACCTTGGCTCGTTCTGAAGAGAAGAATGTGGCTGCCAAGGTGGGAGAGACCTGGCAGGAGAAGCCCGCAGCCCTGAGAGGTGGCCACGGAGACCCAGCTGTACCCTCCCAGCAGCCTTCAGTCCCCAGGACCCTAGAGCCACAGGGCAGCCCCAGAAGACCTGAGCAACTTGTGGAACTGGACAGCCAGGCCAGCAGGTAAGGGTTATGCTGTGCTGGGCCCCTGCTACAGCCCAGGTTTTTTTGATGGTCCACCACGCAGAACAAACCCTATCATGTTAGGTAAATCTGTTGCTCTCTGCAGGTGTGAGTGGCTAGGAGGTATTGGGAAGGTGACCAGCGATTAATGCCCCAGGGGTAGGTCTTCATGGGCTTCAGTTTGGAGCTATAGCATCCAACTGTTAGGCCAAGCATGGAACAGAGAAAGTGCACAGAGTACCATGTTTTCTGGCATCCCTTTGGAGCATGAAAACCTGGGTTAGGAGAGGATATGGAATGCCTTTGCCATTAACAGAGATGGAAGGTCTCTGACGAAGGTGTGTCCTGGGATGGGAGCTCCCTGGAGATAAACAGTGTTGGGTGAACCCTTCCACTGCCACCACTGACAGCCAGGGTGACCTCGTATGGCAACATTTGGGTACTCCCTTTGCTCTCTGGAGATCTTTCCCTAAGGTGGTGATGAGTTTGGAAATAACCAAGAGCCATGAGCCTAGAGACAATGTATAAGTACCTCCTGTGAGCCATTTGTAGGTAGCAGCCACATACACATTGAACAAGAAGGCAAGGGCCCTGCCCACTCACCTTCAGGGAGCGCATGATGCACCAACAAATAAACACTATAACAATAACACCATAATGATAACCATTAGCATTTGCTGTACTAAAAATGTGCAGGCACTGTTCTTGTGCTTTGTGTGTACTCATTTGATTCTCACACCAGTCATATAGGGGAGGTACTATTATCTCAGATCTACAGAACAGAAACTGAAGCAGGGGAAGGTTGAATAGCTTGCCAGCAGTCATTCAGCCAGGCAGTGGCCTAACAGGGATTAGAAAGCAGACAGAGTCCAGAGCCTGTACTGCTTATCACTGTGCTGTATCTGTTGCCTCTCCATTTGTGATAAGCCCAGAAAAGAAGGAAACTGTGTCCTCTAATGGAGAGAGGCCGGGACAGGGGGTATTGTAGCTAGGATGGTCAGGGAAAGCTATTCTGCTAAGAAGGGTACAGTTCAGTTGAGACCTGAAGCACAAGGAAGAGCCAGACTGGAAGAGAACCTGGGAAGACACAAGTGGGCAGCATGTACAAAGACCAAGATGGCAGAGGGAGTTGAGGAGAAGAGACTGAAAGAAGGGCTCTGTGGTTGGAGGGTAGGAAATGAGGTGAGGAGGGGGTAGGAGACCAGGTGGGCAGGGCCAGGGCTGGCCCTTGTAGACTAGAAGGAGGAGGCTATGGGAGGGAGATGGGATCTTACCTGACCAGGGATAGGAGTCATCCTGGTGGAGGTCTGTCATTGCTCACATTGCAGTCCTAGAAGGATCCCCATGGGATATTTTCTTACCTTGCCCCCGCAGCTCTACTGTCCCTTCAACTATTGTGCTGGGCGTGTATGGCACACTGGCACAGTATGCCAGACACTTGCTAGTTGTTCCTTCCTCTTGCAGTCAGTTTCTTCTCACTCTCTGGCTCTGTATTTTATCCCCTGTCTTTCCAGGTTCCCATGGGGCCTCCCCTCCCAGATAGTCCACCTCCTCCAGTTTCCATGGTTCGTTCTTATATCATAAAGTGACATAGGAATAGGTACAGGATGACTGGGCACACGGAAACAGGGTACTTCACCCAGCCTGGGGTGAGAGAGCAAGTACTCCAGAAGGTCTTCCCAGAGGAGAAGGTGGTGTTATGTGCGAAGGTATGAGACAGATCAGTCACTATGGCCAGAGATTCAGGTACATATGACAAAGTTTGAGAAGATGAGACTGGGGAGCTGCGCAAATGTAAGATCATGATTGTTTTCCTCCGTCCCCACTCTTAAACTAGTTGTGTTCTTGGGCACTGGATTCTCTAACAAGGGAGTGATGCCCCAGAGCCCAGGCCAGGTGGAAGCAGCCACACTCAGAAGCTGATCTGAGCAGCAACATGTTGGAAAGAAGTCAAATTCAGTCCAGGACAGTGTGTGCCCATAGAGCTGTCCCAAGGCCACTGGAGAGTGGGTATATGTAAAGTAGATGGCACACAATGGGGAAGGCAGTGGTGCCCAACAGAATGCCCTGACATGCAGTGGGCAGAGTGAGAGCAAGTAAGGTCCTGGTCAGAGAAAAACCTTGTGAGCCAGCTAGGAGGTCAGCTTCCAGGCCAACAGCTGTGTGTGCAGCCAAGTGGTAGATATTCAGAAAAACCATCATACCTGTCAGTCTCTTGCCTGTGCTCACGGCAGATGCCTTCCAGAATGAGGTGCATTCAAGTCTCTTCTTTGGTGCTGCCTAAATTCATTTGTTCCTCTCTCCCTCGGTGTTCTATTCTCCAGAGAGTTCTCTGGAGGATGGGGGATAGAGCTCATCCTAGGAAGGGGCTGTCCCATCCAGCAAGGACGTGAGCTGGATGTGTCTGTCAAGGCCCTGGTAGCCCCCATGCTCTCCTCAAACCAAGTGAATCACAGGCCAAGGCTTTTGGCTCTAGTGGGGGAGGATACTCTAAGATTAAAGTCTTGTCACTGACTCACGGTGTTACCTGGTCACTTAGCCTGGGTTTTCTTATATGTAAAGTAAGTGGTTCTACCCACTGATCTCAGGAATCTTGTAAAACACAAGCTCAGTGATTTGCATGCACTGTTGAAAAACATTGGCGTATTTTTAAACTCCTTGAAGTGGCAGTCTCAGGAGTAGGCCCCCCAAACCCTGTTTGATGCTAGAAGATGTCAGCTCTCAATGTTTACACACTCACCCCTCCATTTACTTCCTTCAGGGTGAGAAACCCATCGAGTTGTATGGTCACTCTTACTGTCACTGCCTCTACTGAGCAGCCTCATGTTTACATCCCAACCTCCCCAAGTGAATTGGACTCTAGTTCAACCAGGTAAGAAGAGACAACCTGGGAAATGTTCTTTGGACTATATCCTCCCTAGAGCTAAAGGACTTGGTTTTGATCCCATGTCACTTCCCTGATATTAGCTCTAGTACTGCCCCCAACTCCCAGCATCCCGTTGGTCAACTGGCCACATAGTGTAGCCCAGATCTCCCCAACATAAAGTCCTGTTTGTAGGCCTGGACAGAGTCTCATTATATCCCCTTCCCCTTATCCCAGTAAGAAGCTGAGGTAGCACTTCCTGGTGCTGTGCCATCTGTAATACCCTGCTAATAATATTTTTTGAGGAACATGTGTGGGAAGGCCAGAGAAAGCCCATATTACTCACTGTAGGGCAGGTGTACACCCACCGCTTCACCTGCACTCCTGGCCTCACCTGCAATATTAGCTATTGCGGGGAAGCTGAAGAGGTGAAAGGGGGTAGGGAGATCAGAGGGCCCTCTGATAACATCAGGCCAGCTTGATAAAGGCCAAATTCAGAGCCATGGTGAGCCCAACGTGAGGCAGACTTCCAATGTTGCCAGGGACCTATCTAGGACTGAGAAGGGAGAGATTAGATTGTTGGTGGAGATTCACACAGAGTGGCAAGGACCAACAGTCTATGTCTGAAACTTGGAGGCTATCCTGGGCCAGATAAAAGGGAAAGAAAATGCAGTCAGAGAGAAGGATGGAAAGTTCACTGTAGTGGAGTCTGGGGAGGTGGGGGACAAGCCTCCCATAGTGTAGAGATCTGCATCAAGAAGGAAAGCATATTGACATTGTTTCCAGGGAGCCTTTTTCTAGGGTTCTTAAATATGCACATAGCAAGCTGAACCCACAGGCTTCAATTTCAGCCCAGTCCACAGTGCGCTCAGCAGGGCAGCAGCTCCCATTTGCCATTTTCCTTGCCTGGTGGTGGCTAGAACCCATCAGCACTTCTACTCCCAGGACTTGCCATAAGTTCCTTCAGTTCCTTCAAACCAGGTGGGAACCCTCCCAGCCCTAGACCCCTCCTTTGGGCCAGGCCCTGTCCCCTAGAATCTTTCAGTATACCTCTTTCTGGTCTACTGTGCTCCTCCTACAGCAAAGGGATTCTCTTTGTGAAAGAATACACAAATGCTAGTGAGGTGTCCTCCGGGAAGCCAGTGTCTTCATGCTACGGCAGGTAAGAGCAAGTCCCAGATCCTTCCATGATCCTGGATCCCCAGTACCTCATCCAGGGCTTGGCCCAGAGTTGTTTCTGTATAATCATTTATTGAATGGTGGATGATGTAATTGCCTACAGACATGATTCATGAATTTCAAGCTGTTCTACCAAGTCAGTGCCTTTGTGTTCCTCCTCTATTGTTAATTCATCCTACATCCCACTTCCAGTGCCATCCCTTTCTGTCTAGTTTTGCTTCTTGGTAGACAAGCTTTCTTTAGTAAAATTCTTTTTACTCTTTACAGAACTGGCGAGGCCCTTAGGGACTTTTTACCTAGTTAATTCCATTGTGTTTCAGAGCACAGGGCTCCTCTCTTAAGCTCCCATGCTCTTTGCAGCATGCCAGGGTGCCTCACATTTGACTGCACACATTTGAACACACATTTGACTGCAGGTCCTGATATATGTATAACTTTTCACTCATCATCTGTTCATCTGGTTGCTTCGTGATGCCACGTGGAAAGATACCTTCATGCCACCTCAGTTAAAAAGTAATCTGCACTGACACAGCATTCCTCTGGGAACGTTTTTTTTTGTTTTTGTTTTGTTTTTGTTTTTATGACACATCATCTCACTGCTAGGATGAGGATTTTAGTAACAGAGAGGAACACCCTGGCCTTATTTCAGGATTGGGCCTCTGGGGACTCTGAACCACCTTTCACTGGTACTGTGGAATAATGGCCATAGGTGTCAAGTTCAAGCCCCAGCTTGACCCCATTGATTGGGTCATTTTTGATGCTCAAGCTTTCTGAGCCTTAGTTTCTTCATCTGTAACTCCTTACGGTGGTTTTTGTGAATAACTTTATTGAGATACAACTCACATATCATAAAATTCACTCTAAAGAGTGAACATTTTCACCACCCCAAAAGGAAACCCCATACCCATTAGCAATCCCCCACACCACCAGCTACAGCCCCTGGCCACCATTGATCTATTTTCTGTCTCTGTGGCTTTTTTTTTCTTCAGGGAGCTGTCCTTGCCATGTAGCATTTGCCTCTATGAGTGTCACTTGACTGTGCTCTGTCTCCTGGTTTTTCTTCACCCATTCCCACCACTCTGTCAAGTTTAATTCTTACACAGTCTTACAATTAAATTTATTTTAAAAGTGAATTTTACATTCAGTTAAAATGCTATATCTTATGAAAAAAGCAGTAGAGTTTCTTTACTGGAGGATTGTATAGTTTAGTGTGATTTCCCCTTTTGCTTTACCTTCCAGGAAGCTTAGAGATAAACTTAATGCTCAGGAAAAAACAACCAACAACAACAACAACAACAACAACAACAACAGAACCTGGACTGAAATTCTAGCTCACAGCTTACTCCAAGCATGACCTTAACCTCTGTGCAACAGTTTTTCTGGCTACCTCTTAGGGCTACCACATGGCTCCTGTGAGAATGGCAGTATCACTAAAGTGTGTCCCATGGCATGTAGCTAGTCACACTTCCCTGGCAATAGGTTTTTTTTTTAACCATTTGTTTTTATTATCAAAAGTCATATTATTGGGGCGCCTGGGTGGCTCAGTCATTAAGCGTCTGCCTTCAGCTCAGGGCGTGATCCCAGGGTCCTGGGATCGAGTCCCACATTGGGCTCCTCTGCTGGGAGCCTGCTTCTTCCTCTCCCACTCCCCCTGCTTGTGTTCCCTCTCTCGCTGTGTCTCTCTCTGTCAAATAAATAAAATCTTAAAAAAAGTCATATTATTGAAAAATGAAGATACAAAAAGGAAAAAAAAAAACTTTTACCTCAATCCCCCTGTAACCCAAGCGCAGGTAATATGTTAGAATGTTTCCTTCTTTTATTTGTTCCCATTCCTAATGTCTGATTTCTGCTGTGAGTGGGCCTCTGGTGACTGTCACATTGTGACACAGACACATATGTGGGGAGAAAAGCCCTGATCCTGTCCTACAGGTCAGTGAATCATAGCCATCCCTCTTGTCATCTTCCTCAGCATAGCAGGTATTCTTTGCCCCCCATTGGAAGGGCTCTTCTCCAAGAGAATTATGCCTCCCTGGCATGAAGTTCAAAGCTTTCCCTGCCATTCAGCATAACAGATGATGGCAGGTCATGCAGAATCATGTTTCATAGCAAAGCATGTCCACTCATGACCGTGGTAGTCATCTTGCTCCTATATTCTGCCCTTCTCTTCCCCATCACACTCTCTGCAGTATTAGAAGCACTGAGGACTCATGTGACATGGACAAGAAACTTGCATGTGACAGCTCTCTGTACTCTGAGAGGTAAGTCTATTATCTTACCAGGGAGCTCTCAGGTCAACAGAGAAGAAACAGCTGAGGAACATTTCCTCACTAAGTCCATTTGCTTTTGTCTTCTGCTTAGCTTCTGATCCACTTGCAGATCTGTCACACTGCTGCTTGGATCATGCTTCCCTTATTGGGATGTCACACTTGTGGCAACCTTTGAACCCAGCTCAGACCAGAGGGTAAACTCAAAGGGCTATTGAGAAGGGAAATGGTGGTATCTGAAGCCCAGGGAGCTCATGTCAGCAGGAGAGGCCCTTGGGATTAGAATATAAATGATCACTTAATAAACCTGCACATATGACCAGAAAGAAAAAAAACTAAACTTAACTACAAAAGAGAGTGGTGGGTGGAAAATGAAGAAAAGTGGGTTGCTATCATCAAGAAGCCAGAGAGAGCCATTCATTTGAATTGAATGAGGGTGCAGAGAGTGCCCCATTCAGCAGTTTCAAAAGCTGTCACTAGATGACAGTGGTCACAGGATGGTCTTAAATGATAAAGAAGTCCTATTTTAAAATTCTTGAAACAGAAGAGAAAGGAATCTTAGAGATGCAGTTCACTCAGGTCACAGTGGAGGAAACAAGCCTGGAAAGAATAAATAATGTGCCTTATGTTACACAGTGAGTTAGTGGCAGAGCCAGGACTAAACCCCAGGTCCCTGACTACTCCTAGGTCAGGGATGTTTCTACTGTGTTATCTGACTAACTGTGAGCTGAAACTGGTGATGGTAAAATACAGGGCTTTAATAAAGGCAGGAGTCTTTAGCAACACTGTCAAGAGACTGAGCCCTGGGCCAGCAGCATGATGGAGGCACCTGAGATGCTAACGGTGATTCTGGGCCCTTGAAGGGAGGAGCCTATGTGGCTCCAGGTTGGTAGTACCACCCCTAGCTCCTGTCAAAAGCATACTCAAATCTCTGGAAGAAAGCACTCCCAATTTACACCTGAAGGATCAGGGCAGGCAGGCACTTTCAGCAGGTTCTCTCTGAGGAGGGAAAGCAGGGGTGACTTTCAAGAACAAAGACAGGAATCCTCAAAGTGGGGAGATACTCAACCTAGAAGTTAGTATTTAAAACTTCAACATGAGGTCCCATCAGGCTCTACAGCCATACTGTCTTTGTGATGCTCCTTGGAGTATCGTGGGGCAGGGTGAGTTCAAGAGTGTAGGGTCTGAGAATCAGGGTTTAGTGGTCCCAGGCATGAAGAGAAGGGTCATCAAGACAGGGGGCCAGGGAGGGCATACAAGGGCATGTCTGCTGTAGAAGAAGACATGGGTCTTCCTGTTCTAGAGGGGGTAGTACCCCAGTATGCTAGGCAAGGGGTCAGGGAGAGGCAAGCTGCCTGGAATAAGAATCATACCAGGAGGTCCTGTGGTCCTCATATGATTGCAAGTAGGGAGAAGATACATGACCAATTTCTGGAAATATCATGAGGGTCTATAGTGGGCTGAGACCCAGTCCAGCCCAAGGATATGCAACCAATTGTACACTACAGAAAAAGATGGCAGGCTGAGAATCTGGGCATCTAGGCCTGGATGTATCAAACCAGAAGATCTGGCTACATGACATCAGTAGTCTGCATGTCAACCTGACTGCCAAGTTCTTGTTTTTTATCTCACAGAACAAGTGGAAGGATCTGTACTTACTGCAACCAGGAGATCAGAGATTGTCCAAAGATTACCCTAGAGCATCTTCACATTTGCTGCCATGACTATTGCTTTAAGGTAAGCAAGAACAGTGGTGCTGCTGACATGGTCCAGAGTTAGGGAGCCTTCGTGGATCAAAGAGTGTGAAGAAAGCTTGATCTCTGTGTGATTGTGCTCCATGTCAGAGGCTTGGCAGGACTGGGAGCTGAATGAGCAGAAGGCTCAGCCCAGGGCAGGCTTGGAGATCGCTGGAGACCCAGACACCTGGAGACTCATGACTCCTCTTATTCAAGACTGTCTGCCAGAAGGCCTGCTGCAGATAGCTGGCCACTCTTGTCCTTCAGGTGTCCACTAGAGTGGCAGGTACAAGAGTCATGAGGACAGCAGAGCTACGCTCCTGTAATAGCCTTCCCTTTTATTTAATTTTCATATCACCTTCTTTGGACCTTAAACATCACAACTGAAGTCCCACAGCCCTCCTATAACAGCAATGACTTACTTTGTGTATGACCCCAGATTGAATACTACATGGCGACTACCTCACTATATCCTCATGGTAACCTGCCACTGTGCCTGTTTTATATATGAAGAAACAGAGGCTCAGAGAGCCTCAGTAACTTGCTCAAGCTCACCCAGCTAGTAAGTAGTGGATTTAGGGCTCAAACTCAGGCCCATTTCTGAAACCTGGGCTCCTAATTACTATGTGATCATCCTGCCTGCTAGTTTGTGTGAGGTTTTTTTGTTTGTTTGTTTGCTTGAGGTTTGTCTCTGTTTTCTACTCTTTTTTATTGTCTGCTTCAAAGTCCAGAGTGTGCCATCAGCTCAGTGTCTGCTCAGGTGCACCCTCCACACTCCACCCATTTATGTTGCTTCATTTGCAAGTTGACCTCTAGTTTGCTTTCTTTTTCAGTGTGGGATTTGCAGTGAACCAATGGGTGAGCTCTTGGATCAGATCTTCATTCACCGTGACACCATCCATTGCAGGAAATGCTATGAGAAGCTCTTCTAGGTGGGTGCCAAGTAGCCAGGAAAGTTATTAGGGAGAAGAAATGTGCCCTGATCTCTCTCCGAGTCTCAACCCAGGATACTGTTATCTCTCTTAACCTTTATGTTTAGGGAAGCCCTATGAGCCTTTGAAGTTTTAGGTGGCACAGATAAAGACCCTCTCCACAGACACTTCTAAGTTGCAGGGGTCATGATCTCTTCCTCTCAAGAAGCACCTTCCAGACACCACCTCAGTTGAGCCCTCCAGCTGTCTTGGGATGCTGGGCAGGCCTATGTTGTTAGCCTTATTTGAGGACAAGCAAATAAAGACCTAAAAAGGAAAAGGGCCTGGGGAAACACCTAGCTAGTGGATGACAGAATCAGGATCTAACCGAGGATTTCAAATTCAAATCCAAGGTTCTCTGCTACATTCCCTTGGACCACCTCCACCATTGCTTGTATAGCATCAGATCAGGACTCAAAAGCCAAGGTGTTCAGTAAAACAAGATACAGGTGGGAGTCTAGCAGCAGGGGAGCATGTGTAGGAGGGGATGGTGCCATCCTAGGGCTGGCCTAACCGGGAAGGGCTGCTTGGGCAGCCTCTGGACTGCATTTTCAACACTGCCTGAAGACAGGTTTGCATGCTAAAAGCCGGAAGAATTGACCGAGGTGTCTAAGTTGCATGGGGCCCGGTGCCCATAGGACACTGCCTTTCCAAATCCTGGCAGCCCCTCCTCCTTCACACCTCCTCAGCTAGAAGCACAGAGCAGCATATGTACCTTGAAGACAACGGGAATGGGTAGCAATCAGGCTGTCCACCAGCTATAAGCCTGTTCTGCCTTCTCTCTAGAAGGCACATTAACCTAGACTGTTACTCCTAATGCCTGGAAATATCAACCACCCCAAGATTGACTGGTTATTGAATTGGATGTGTATTTCCAATCTCATGGCTACTACTATTTTCTTTTAGCTCTTCCAGGCTGAGAAGAAGCTGATGACTCCTGGACAAGTTTGGCTGTCCCCAGTTGCCCCAAGTTGCTGGCTCTTCCTCCCTCACTTTCTCCCTCCCCATTTAATTTCTTCATGCTTTTGTCCCTCTCCAGTTGAACTGCTTACATCCAGTAGAGTATGATGTTATGATAATTATTTGTGTGTGTAGCTTTTTATACCTTAGAAAGCACTTTATGTCCATGATTTTATTTCAGGCTCAAGAAAAAAGGATTGAAGAAGAATTTAATCTTAGCTTTCCTAAAACAGGTTGGCCTCCTGATGAGTTTAGGCGGCCTGGTACAATAGGCAGGAGCATGGTTTTCAGTGTGTCCTGACTTTAGGGACAGAAGCAAACCCACATTCTAGTCACAGTTCTAAGTGTACCTTTGGGACTTGAAAGCAAGAGATCCCCTGAAGCTTCTGAGGGGCCAGGTTGAAGACTTTTGATGATATCCAGTGGGTAAGTTGTAGACATTGAATGCTAGGGATTGGCATAGAGTAATATTTGGCTTGTCTATTTGAGATATATCTATATCTATATAGATAGGTATATATAGATATATATATATGTCTATAATTAACTTTCCATACACGTTTAAAAGTAGTTAGTTGCCTTTGATTGAGTTATATAGCAGATTTTCATTATCTTCTCCTTCCCACTTTTCATTATAATTGAGGTGGTTTTTTTTCCTGCAGGCATGTAGGCATGTATTAGGGTGTATCAACTCCAGCAGGATTAAGAAAGGAGAAAAGCAGTTAGCATTTCTCAAGGCCTTACTACATTATCCTGCATTATCACAAAGTGATGGCATTAATTCCCATAGTAATCCTATGCAGAGGGTATTCTTTTTTTTTTAAGATTCTATTTATTTATTTGACACAGAGAGAGAGAGCCAGCGAGAGAGGGAACACAAGCAGGGGGAGCAGGAGAGGAAGAAGCAGGCTCCTAGTGGAGAAGCCCGATATGGGGCTCGATCCCAGAACTCCGGGATCACGCCCTGAGCTGAAGGCAGACGTTTAATGACTGCGCCACCCAGGCGCCCCAGAGGGTATTCTTGTCCCCAGTTTACAGATGAAGATATTGAGGCTCAGAAGATGGTCATTGCATTGAGTGGAACCATTACTGTCTCTCTCCAGAACCCATGTTCTCTTCAGTAACAGTAACCACAATACCAAGCATTGATATAGTAGTGACTGTGTACCAAGCACTGTGCGGAGGTTACCTCATTTTACCAGGTAACACTGCCCTCCTCAGGCCTCCCCTAAGGCATACTCTTACAAAGACAGGAAAGTTTTAAATCATGCTTCTCCTCTGGGCATCCTAGGTCTCCCCATAAAGTACCACAAATGCCAAACTGCTCGCCTTCCCTCTCCTCCCCTTCCCATGAAAACAATTCTGAACTAAGATGCTCTTCTGAACTCAGATTTCTCTGTTGGGTAGAGATTTGACTCACAGACCTTCCCAAAGAACAGCTTGTCAACCCAGGGAAACCCCAGTAAACTAGCTGATCTGAGCCCAGGGCCTTCAGTAACTTATTTTTCACTACAGACTGTCCCAAGATAGCAGCAACTACTGGGGTCCCAAGTACCTGGGACACAGAAACCTGTTGGCCATTCTAACAGACTGCAGGCCCATCCATGTAGTCAGCTGATACTCTGCTCAGGTTCAGCTAAGCCCCTCTGCCTTTGGGATGAGCATCACTCTGCAAGGTCCTTGAGAGGAAGAACAACCTGAAAGTTTTTCTGATGAAAAATGAGGGTCTCTTCTCTTGATTTAATCAGAAAATGTCTCCATCTCGCTCCAGTTTGTGAGTCCTATGCACATTGGATGGTGAATTTGTCTTCCCACCAAATGAATAGAGAGGAACACTCCATTTATTTGCATAGATGTGCATTAGATTTGCTCTGGAGGGGAAAAGTGGCACAATATGTCATGCACCAACACTAAATGTGAGCTGGTATTCCTCACGTATAGCCCACAGCATGGGACTCAGCACATGGGAGGCACTGATACATAGGTGCTGAATGAATGAGTAAAAGGGAAAGAAAGGCTGCTCCTTAGTGAGAGAGGTACCAACTCCGAGTCAGTATAGGCCCAGTTAGTAGAGTACAGATAAAGATGTCCAAGACAGGCTGACTTCTCCCCTTTTAAGCTACACTCTGCCTTTAAAGGGGTTTTAAAATCAATATGCAAGAAATTGATAGAAAGCTTGTAAGATCAATATTGATTTCTATTCAAAACAGCCTCTTTCATGTCTAAGAAGACACAGACTTCTGCAGACTTAAGAGTGGTGGTTGCATTATACTTTTGCTTCTTTTTAATTGTCTTGTGTTTTAATCACATTTGCTTAACTTGAATTAGTGTACACAATTATAATAAATGTTGAGGTATTACATGTGTCAGTGTTGTCAATGTTAAGGTTTCCTTTTTAAAGTGCAATAACTTGGTGTATTTCCCTGTGTAATTTATTTTCTTCTATTACCTGAAGCCATTCTTTTTTTTTTTTGGTTTTATTTATTTATTTATTTATTTGACACACACAGAGAAGGCATACAAGCATGGGGAGTGGCAGGCAGAGGGAGAGGGAGAAGCAGGCTCCCCAGTGAGCAAGGAGCCCAACTTGGGGTTCAGTCCCAGGACCCTGGGATCATTACCTGAGCCGAAGGCAGATGCTTAACTAACTGAGCCACCCAGGTGCCCCTAAAGCTTTTCTTTACAAAAGTAAATAAATACTTTAAGAAGTATCCAATCTAAAGAGAAAAAAATAGCAGAACCTAGAAATCATGCATGTAAGGAAGTGTGGAATTCTAGACTCGTCAGCCCTTAGTAAAGAATATTTTATTTTTTTGGTTCCATCCTCCTCTTCATTACCATTGCAGACAGATGGCCATCTAGTCTTTATCACACACTTGCAATGACCAGCTCAGTCCCATACAAGCTCATTCTGTCTGTGGACAGGTCCAGTTTCAGAAAATGCGTTCTTCAGTTGAGTTAGAATCTGTTTCCCTTTAGCTATTACCCACTGGTAATCTATCATCCCTGTCCTATATGCTAAGCCCTAAATTAAATGATGATGCTTATTGGATTTTCCCTTCATCAACTCTTCTCCCATTTAAACACCCCTGGCCCCATCAACTCTTCTTTGACAGTAATTCTAAATATATGTATCTCTCAAACACCTCTCAAAGGTGCACACACACACACATATATCCAACCCCATTCCTCCAGATGTGTACCAATAGTCAAGACTTTAATCTTTCTCACTGAAGCCAGTGCTACAGAATCCTGTTGAATTGTCATTCTGTCTGTCAAGTGATCCATGCTTCTGAGTTTTGTATCCAAAAATATAATTTGCATGCTATCTATGTCTTGATCCAGCTCAGGGACCAAAAAAAAAAAAAGTGATCAAAAAGTCAGTCCAGGGGTGCCTGGGTGGCTCAGGTGGTTGTCTGCCTTCAGGTCAGGTCATGATCCCAGAGTCCTGGGATCAAGCCCCACATCAGGCTCTCTGCTCGGCAGGGAGTCTGCTTCTCCCTCTCCCTCTGCCTGATGCTTCCCCTGCTTGTGTGCTCGCTCACGCTCTCTTTCTCTCTCTCTCAAATAAATAAATAAAATCTTTTAAAAAAAAGTCAGTCCAAAGATAGCAGACATGACAGAGGAATCCTTCACTACTGAGCAGGGACCTTGGAACCCAATGTTCAATAGCTATTGAATTAGTGTCCCTGGAGCTACTTTCTCACCCTAACCTCAGTCACCATCTTGGCCACATGAGTACAATTGGGAAAGGAAGAAGAGGATTTACTACTTCAAAAGACAAGGACTACAGTAGTAGCTCCTAACCAGATATTTCTACGGCTCTGTTGGTGACAGTATATGGCACAAATACCTAAAAGAAAAATATAGTAGTGTTATTTTGAAAAATCACTTAGCATACCAGGTTTCCACCAAGCAGGTTGATCCCAGTACTTAGTCTCCTCCCCCATAGATCTACACCTGTGAGGGCCCCCAGCCCATTCATCCTCATGTGGTGTCCTCTAAGGACTCTGCTTATGAATGTCTTCCACCCGTGAGTCTCCACGGAATGCATTCCTCTTGTGATAAAGATAGGGTACACGTGATGCTTCTTTGCACAATATTGTCTCCCTGTGAAGGTCCCAAGGGAGGAAAGGTTTCACAAGGGGAACCAACACTGGTTCCATTGAATTGAAAGTTAGACTGCCACCTGGCAATTTGGGGCCCCTCATACCACTGAACCAACAAAGAAGAGGGTTACTGGATGGTTGATTGCTCCTGATTATCAAGGGAAAGTAGGATTGCTGCTACACAGTGGGGGCAGGAAGGACCATGTCTGCAACCTAGAAGGCTGATCCTCTGAGAGTGTCTTTTAGTGTTCCTTGTCCAATAATATAAGTTAATGGAAAACTATAGTGACTCGTGCAGGCAGGACCACTAAGGGCTGAGACTGGTCAAGAATGAGGGTTTGTATCTTCCCATCAGGTAAACAACCACAACCACCTGAATGAGGTCATAGGGAACTTGAAATACTGGTGGAAGAAGGAAGTTATAAATACTATGACCCATATAGCTGAAATAAGAGCTATAGAAGCTATGCATATTTTGTCTTGCTTTGTTATTATATATTTGAATCTACTAGCTCAATTTTTCCTTCTCTCATTTATTAATCTTCATTTAAATTGTATGGATGGTGCTTAATCTTATAATGTAGTTTATGGATTACAGCATATCAAAGTGTAATTGTGACAGAACTAGAAGAGGAACAGACATCCTCCAGATAATGAGAGTGTGTCTAATGGGATTTTTGACACCCCTTCTTGGAGAAGGTGAAGTCATAGTCACCTATATGAAGGATGTTTGCATTATACTAAGCAGAAGCATAGTGTTCCTATTGATCATTTAGGAGAAAAATATGGATAGAAGAGTATTATGGGTGATGAGTGGTCAAAGAGGTGGGCCATGCTGGATTGACTGTTAGCAACTAGACAGCATGCTTTCCTCTTTGTACATTCTCTCCTCAATATAAGGGAGAATCCTGAGAAATACACATCCCAGAATCCATCATTAGAGTACTTCTGGGATCAGTCCTCCAGGTACTCAAGTACTCTGAGAGATACTTATAGCAGATTTGGAAGGCAGAAGAGAAGAAGCCCTTATTCTCCAGCAGCACCAATGGACACTATGGGGTGTCAAAAATAGGGTACACATGTTTTTTTTTCCCAGTGGCTTCTGGAAAATTTGCTGAGGATCATCCATGACAGTCCTTTAGGCAGCTTCAATCATTTGGTTTTTTCCTTACGTTCCAGTGGCAGCCTCCCTGATCTTTGCTGATTCAGCCTTATATTGACTGTGTAAACCACTGATTGCCTGTTCTCTGCAACATGCTCTCTGCCTGTGAATGTTTTCTACCACACCATCTGTTCTGTGAAAGACCCATGCTCCAGGCCCTCCTTTCTATGCACTGTTTTTGAACACTTCCTGCACAGTGCTGTCTCCCAGGGAGCGACTTATGTGCCAGGCCTGTTATCTAACACCATCTGTAGGATTCCTTTCTCTCTAAATATCTTCTGAACACTGGGCCCTGCCCATGAATGCTGCCTGTGACCCCCCAGGGATTCCTTTTGTCTGCTGCATTCTTCATAATGTGATCAGCACAATTTCTTCCTCTGGGTGCTTCCTAACCTACTTTCTGCTTGGAAATATGTGTATGTCTCTCTAAAGTTTTATCTGGCTGTGAGAGATGACTACAGGGCATTTTCTGTGAATATTGTTTGCACATTCGTATTTTTTATTAGGTTCAGGGGTAGAATTTAGTGATTCATCAGTTGCATGTAACACCCAGGGCTCATTACATCAAGTACCCTCCTTAATGCCCATCACCCAGTTATCCTATCCCCTCACCTATCTCCCCTCCAGCAGCCCACAGTTTATTTCCTATAGTTAAGAGTCTCTCATGGTTTGTCTCCCTCTCTGATTTCTTCCCATTCAGTTTTCCCTCCCTTCCCCTATGTACATCTGTTTTGTTTCTTAAATTCCAGGCATGAGTGAAGTCATATTGTACTTGTCTTTCTCTGACTGACTTATTTCCCTTAGCATAATAGCCTCCAGTTCCATCCATTTAGTTGCAAATGGCAAGATTTCATTCTTTTTGATGGCTGAGTAATATTCCACTGTATATATGCACCACATCTTCTTTATCCCTTCATCGGTTGATGGACATCTGGGTTCTTTCCACATTTTGGCTATTGTGGACATTGATGCTATAAACATTGGGGTGCATGTACCCCTTTGAATCACTATGTATCCTTTAGATAAATTTAGTGCAATTGCTGAGTCATAGGGTAGCTCTATTTTTAACTTTTTGAGGAACCTCCATACTGTTTTTCAGAGTGGCTGCACCAGTTTGCATTCCCATCAACAGTGCAAGAGGGTTGCCTGCATATTCGTATTTTTAACAGCTTTATTAATAGATATTTAGCATATAAGAAATGACACATACTTAAAAAGTGTACATGTTTAATTTTATTAATAGATATTTAACATATAAGAAATAGCACATGTTTAAAGTGTACATATTTGGTTTTCACACATGTATACACCTGTGAACCCATCACTCCATTAAAATAGTGAATGTATGCATCCACTTTCCTTGTGCCTTTTTGTAATCCTTCCATCCTGAAGCCACAAGTCTATTTTCTGTCACTGTGGATTAGTTGTCCATTTTTAAGAGTTTTACGGAGTGATGGAAACATTCTGAATCTTGATTGGGATGGTGATTATATAGATGCACACATTTGTCAAAACTCACTGGACTATACACTTAAATTGGATGTGTTTTATTGCATGTTAAGTATTGTCAAATAAAAAATATAGATTTACAAAGAAGAGTCTTTTATTCAGAAGACTTACTACAAGAGGGGAAAGGGACTATTGCAATAGGGAGAATGCTGTGTTGTGACCATAAGGTCTGCAAGCATCTGAAGAGTTATGCAAAAGGAAGAGTAAGAAAGGCTAGAATGAATCAAATGTGGAAAAGTGGGCTGAAAGGGTGGCATGATCACATAGTATGTCAGAGAGTATTTTCCCCTGAGGTCAGCCAAATCTCAGGAGGGGCTTAGGCTGTGGGTAGGCCAAAGTTCAGAGCCCTGGAGAAAGGAGAGAAGCTGAACCAAATTTTTATTAACAAACATTTTGTCAAGTTCATCAGTGGGTACAAAACAATTTAATTATTTATGAATCAAAAATAGGGAATTTGAAGGGTCTGTGTCTGGCCTTATTATAAGAAAAAAAGAGGGTCATCCTTGAGTTTTAATCTAGGTCCCAGAAAGGCATGGGATGGGGCTCTTTGCAGAACACAAAGGAGATTTCTTGGCTGCTTTTCAGGTTCACAGAACTCATGTAAAATTCAGCATTGTCAGTTCCTCCTTTCGTTCACGATGAATGACATTCATTTATCACTGAACAGCTTAGAGAGATCATTGATCTGAGTAGGTAAAGCAAGGTCTAAGAAATAGTCTCCTAAGGACTCTTGGAAGCATCACTCCTATAAAATCAGCCGAACTATTTGTTGGGAGGTGATGGCCAAGGGCAGTTATTTTAGCATCAGGCATCTTAAAAGCGGGATGCCTCTCATACAAGAACATGCATGCCTTTCCTCACTGACTTGTTCCAGAGAGATTTGACCCATGCATGGTTTGCAGGAGTGATAAGTCTTTTGAAGTATGTATTAAGTCATTGGCCTTTTACTGTCAGTGCTTCTTCAGATTCTGGGAGAAAAGAACAGCTTCAAGGCAGTCTAGAGCCTTGATAAGGATCTGGGTTTTCAGATTTTAGGCCTCAGTGATGCCATTTCAGGAGGGAGGGAGAAATGTTATTTTCTCATTTCTTAACCCTCGAGGAGGATTAGTAGCCAAATCATAAAGGAAATTGGAATAACTGAAAATTTGTTAAGGATTGACAATGTGTGAAAGATTACAGAATTTAACCCAATTTACAGGTAAGTAACAAAGCCATGAAATTTACAAAGAGGTACAAAATATCTCAAAGACAATCAATAGGACCAGAATCTCATAACCCATAATAGTGTGCTATAGTTTTCCTTCAAAATGCAAAATTTCTACTGTCACCCCCTTTTTGATCAAAAATAATCTCAAAGTGAGGTTATTATTGATTGCTAAATAACTCTGGTCTCATTAGATTTGGCCTGATTATTTGCACAGGTGCAACAAGAATAGTAATTGACTATACAGGACCTTTAATGTTTTCTTTTCTGGAAGTTTTTATAAGGAATTTTAGATTGCACATTTAAAAGCCTCTCAAGGCTAAGAATCCATGTCAAGAACTCACCACCAGATTTCACAGTTCCTATATATTTTGTTGAATTCCTTGAGGTCCTCCAAATACCCTAATTTTCCCAAGAGAGTTTTTTAAGCTTTGGCTTCATAAACTCAATCTTAGTTACTCAAAATTGTCAGGTCATATCTGATTTCTGTGAGCATCATTCTCAAATACAACATTTCTGTCAAAGCCTTGGTTATATAGCCAGTGTTTCCAATTACATTCTGTTAACAAGGAGGGCAGGTTCTTGTTGAACCCAGGCAAATAATTGTATTGCCACGAAAATAAGAATGCTCAAAAAGAATTATCAAATTCTGGAGGGATTGGGCTGGGAGAAAAAGATAAATGTTTCATTTCTCTTGCTAAAAGCATAGTTTTGAATTGTTATGAGTTACAGATAGTTTAAGAGAAATGAGAAAGGAGGTCCTTATATCTAGAAAATAGAACATTGAAGCATCAGCAATATTCCAAACCAAACCCATAATCATCCTTCATGAGTTCATTCAGTCCTATGTAATCAATTCTTACCCTGCTCAGTCTTGGGCTGGCAGTTTCATGAAACCACCATCTTCTTCACCAGAGTTCTGGAAATTCTGGCTCATTTAAGTGGTAGAATCTTTTTTTAAAAAGATTTTTATTTATTTGACACAGAGAGACAGCCAGCGAGAGAGGGAACACAGGCAGGGGTGGTGGGAGAGGAAGAAGCAGGCTCCCAGCAGAGGAGCCTGATGTGGGGCTTGATCCCAGGACTCTGGGATCATGCCCTGAGCCAAAGGCAGACGCTTAACGATTGAGCCACCCAGGCTCCACATAAGTGGTAGAATCTTAAAATTATTTAAGCCATGCCGCCAGAAACCCATGTCCCAGAGTATCTGCCATAGTCCTTTCCATGGGGGTTTGAGACTGTCCCTTTTTCTTGCAGATGAGGCATCCTGGCCTATAGCTGACAGCAAGTGCTTTCAGGGAAAACTCAGTGTAAAACAAGAAACTATCTGTGCATGACAAAAAACTTAGAATGCCAAGGATTAAAGATCTGATGAAAATGCCAATGATTAAAGGGCTGATGAGTGTTCATTACAAAAATAATGCAATTGAGAGGGAAATACGGTTGTTTCTGTGGCATGTCACAAATAGCAAGGGCACTGGCAAATCTCTAGGAACTTCATACAATTTCTGAAATATATATATTAATAACATTTTACTTATACAAATTTAACCTAAGGAAGGTCGGGCATCTCTTCTAATTTGATAAAACTTCTCATGCAACTCAATGTATCAAATAAATCTAATTATTTCTAGGACTTCTGTTTTTTTTTTTTATTTTTTTAAAAGATTTTATTTATTCATTTGACAGACAGAGAGACAGCCAGCGAGAGACGGAATACAGGCAGGGGGAGTGGGAGAGGAAGAGGCAGGCTCCCAGCGGAGGAACCTGATGTGGGGCTCGATCCCAGAACGCCGGGATCACGCCCTGAGCCGAAGGCAGATGCTTAACGACTGAGCCACCCAGGCGCCCCAGGACTTCTGTTTTTATAAGGTAAAAGATCTTTTGTGATTTTCCACGGTCACTCTGTGAAAACTCAAATAAAAAAAAGCTTGAAATCAAGAATATATCACTTAGGATTTGAGTTTAAGATGGCAAAATATCGAAGTTATCAGGAGGTTTGAACACTTGGTTAAATAACATCATGGGTCAATGAGGAATACTACTTGGCTATCTATTTATCCAAAGTGACAAAATATTTTGAAAGTAAATATAGGAGTTGACACATTGTGAAAACCTTAGTTTGTTTTTTTTTTTTTTCTTCAAAAGTGAGAAGATTTCTTAGGGCACATGGGTGGCAGAGTCGGTTAAGCATCTGATTCTTGATTTTGGCTCAGGTTGTGATCTCAGGGTCATGAGATAGAGCTCTGCATCAGGGTCCGCTCTCAGCACAGAGTCTGCATTAGACTCTCTTTCCCTCTCCCTCTGCCCCTTCCGCCACCACGCTCTCCCTCTCTCTCTTTCTCTCTCAAATAAATAAATAAGTCTGTAAAAAAGTGAGAAGACTTCTCAAGTAATTAAGAACATAATAGGCCAACATAAAGAAAAGAAAATCATTCTGATAAGACAGACTCTTTCCTTACTAGGCAGATTACTCAAAAAGTAAAGAAAAAAATTTTACTACCTCTTATTAAAAGCAGACCGATAATCTAAGAATACAGTTCTATTTTAACAGAGAAAAAAAAATTTTAGTTTTGCATCAGTGTACTATTTAATAACCCAACTCATTCTTTAAAAAAAATCTCATAAATAAACCTATCAAACTTTAGCAGCTTTGACCACAAGAAATGAAATTCCTTTTCTGTGAACATTCTACAACTTTTCATACCCATTCAGGTTTCATCCTACACTTTCATCTTTCTTATTCTGAAACAACCAGTCATTTTACTTTAGGATAAAAGTACTCTTTTTCCGGGGCGCCTGGGTGGCACAGCGGTTGAACGTCTGCCTTCGGCTCAGGGCGTGATCCCGGCGTTCTGGGATCGAGCCCCACATCTGGCCCCTCCGCTATGAGCCTGCTTCTTCCTCTCCCACTCCCCCTGCTTGTGTTCCCTCTCTCGCTGGCTGTCTCTATCTCTGTCGAATAAATGAATAAAATCTTTTAAAAAAAAGTACTCTTTTTCCTTAACAAAACCACATTCTGCATACCTTGCACACTGAATTTAACATAAGTTAAAGATCTTAGAATCTATCGTTAGGACTGACATACTACATATGAAACATAGTTACTGTTATTGAAGTTTTTCAAAATAAGTTCTTTTTTAAAATTAATTCCTGAGAATTTAAAGAGTATTCAACTTATAAAAGCACTTGATTATCACTAAACCAATAAAAATGGAGCTCCTCAAAGAGATTTTTAAATTTAATTTGGCAATACCATCAGGGGCAGAAAATAGTATATATGCATATATACACACAAAAACATACATATAAATAAGTCCTGGGGATGTAATGCACAGCATGGTGACTATAATTAATAATACCATATCATATATTTGAAAGTTGCTAGGAGATCTTAAAAGTTCTCATTACAAGGAAAAAATTTGTAACTAAGTGTAGTAATGGCTGTTAACTTGACTTATTGTGGTGATCATTTTGGATTATACACAAATATCAAATCATTATGTTGTACACCTAAAACTAATACAGTGTTGTAAGTTTTCAGGGGTTTTTCTTAACTTTTGCTGTTTTCCAGGATCACAGAGCCATACCACCTCTTTCCATGGTATCCTTTTGTGATACCTTGTGATACTTGTAATAATAGGTGACTGAGTGGTAACTTCACAGAGCCACAATGAACTGGTGTTATGAGAGCTCTCAGGTAAAATGTCCACCTGGTGTTGGTGACTCTGTGACAACACCAGGTAACTACTTTTTCTATGCAGTGGAAGGAGATTGATTTAATAGACTCTCAGTAGCGTATTAAGGCATGTTGAGGTCTGTGTTCCCCTTCTTATTTTTTTAAAGGTTTATTTATTAGAGAGATGGAGAGAGAGAGGCAGAGAATCTCAAGTAGGCTCCCCACTGAGCATGGAGCCCAACACGGGGCTTGATCCCACGACCGCAAGATCATGACTTGAGCTGAATCCAAGAGTTGGATGCCCAACTTACTGAGCCACTCAGGAGCTCTTGTGTTCCCCTTCTTAGACATAGGAAACACCTGCAGTTACAGGAGAATGAGGTGATGTCTGCAAATATCTTGTTCAGTAACCTTCAAATCAAAATTTTGTTTGCTTTAAATATTTCATTAAACATTATAGAAAAGTCTGTTCTTTTGTGTACCAAATAAAACAAAAGAAATCTGTTTTCTCACCAAAGCTCCAGAAGTTCTGGTCCTGAAAACTAATTACAGGCTTCAGAACCTTGGTTCTCAAAGTATAGTGAGGGATTTGTAACATCAGAATCACTGAGCTTTCAAGAAATGCAGAATTTCAGTTCACTCCAGTCCTCCTGACTCAGACCAGCATTTTTTACAGAAAGATTTATTTATTTATTTATTTATTTATTTATTTATTTATTTATTTATTTGACAGAGTGAGAGAGCACAAGCAGGGGGAGTGGCAGAGGGAGAGGGAAAAGCAAGCTCCCCACAGAACAGGGAGCCCGATGCAGGGCTCGATCCTGACACCGTGGGACCATGATCTGAGCCAAAGGAGACGCTTAGCTGACTGAACCACCCAGGCGCCCCTCAGACCAGCATTTTTTTCAAGATCTCCTGGGGTTTTGTATATACCTTCCAGTATGGTGCCTGTGCCCTGCCCATGTTCCTTTCCCAAACAGTGTTTTAGGATCCTGTGGGTCTCAGAGCAAATATTCGTTCTTCCCTCTATGGAAGAAACCTCCTTCATAAAAGGGCTAGAAGCAGTTTGGTTACCAGGTGAGTAATACTTGGTTAGTAAGTCACGGGAATAATTGGAAAATAGAATCTTTTGATAGTTTTCTATTTCTTGATGAACCCTAAAAATGTTCATGCCCTTGTGAAACACAGGAAGCAGCTATATTTTTGCCATCTTCACCTAGAACATAGCACAATAAAAAATATACAGGGATAAGAGTTTTCCTTTATTAGGAACTCAGTGAGACTTTACTTTTGTACCCAGACCCTGTGATAACTGGAATATTCAAATGCGGAGAGCAACTGGTGACTGTCACACCACAGCTTCTGTCCAATGGGAGAAGAGACATATGCAACAGGAACTGCAATGACTGCTAGGCCTGGTGTGGCACGTGGCAGGCCTGCTGGTGCCCTTTTAGCAAAGTCAAGGCTAGACTAGGTCCAGTTCTGTAATGTAAGCTGCCCTCAGTTTAATTCAAACTCTGTCACCCCAGGCACAGCAGGGACAGGGGCAGGAGGCAGGAATAAAAGCCCTCTTTTGAGGGGGTAGGTGGGTGCCATATTGCTAAGGAGCAGCTGTGAGCAGGCCTTGTGTGCATCTCCGTGGGGGGTTTGTCACCCAACAACCTCTTCCCTCCACCACCATTTCCCCGCCCAGTCTGCAACACAGCAGCAGCAGCAAGAGACACCCTTATGGCAAGGGTGCTCTAGCTTGGATGCATCTCCAGGAAGTATGGCATAGGTCCCGGGGCACAGAGAGCAACCGAAACCACAGGGGATACCCCCCCACAACAACTCTTGCCATCTTCCTTGGCATCCCAGCGGCTGGTGGCTCTAAGTTTCCCCTGGAAGTGGGATCCCACTAGATCAAGTCTGGCACCCCACCAGCTCCCTGCCATTTCCTAGCATTATGACCAGCCTGAGAACTGCAGCTAACCTTGCCGAGAGCCACTGCAGTCCTGTGGCTCTGGGCCTTCCCTTGGAAGGAAAGTGGCTTTAGCCTTCCTCTCTTGGCCATAGCCAACCTCCACTAACCAGATACATCCATGCTCCAGAATGGGTGGTATTTGAGGTGGGGGTGTATGAAGGAGTTGGGAGGCTTAGAAAGGTAGGCTTAGGGTGAGGGTGGGTAGCACATGGAAATGAGGGCAGGAGTCTTTGGTAGGGGCAGTATTTGGGACAAGGATTGGGCTTGAAAAGGGGTGGAACATACCATGAGTGGGGGAAGGAGTTGGGCTTCAGTGGGGGCAGTGCTTGGTTAAGGATGGGGCTTGAGTGGAGGATGGGACATGGGAGGATTGGGGCATGGGTGGCAGACGTAGGATTTAGTTGGGGACAAGGATTTAGCTTCTGTGGGGGTAGGACTCTCATTGAGACTTGGACTTATGTGGGGATGGGGCCTGGTGGAGACAAGGCTTTACATTGGGCAGAGCTTGTGAAGGAGTGGGGTTTGGTATGGGTATTTGGGCCAGAAGTTGAGATTCAGTGGGGGTGGGACTTGATGGCAGGGGTGGGGCATGGGAAGGGGTGGGAACTGGCAGTGAGATCAGGGTTTACTGCAGGATTGCTTCTGCTCTAGCAGTGGATCCCTGTAATACTGCCTGATCGTGGATAGAACTAAAGACCAGACTGACTGTTGAGTGTGGTGGTGAGAGACTCTGAGGTAGGCCTATGTTGGGAGGGACCTCTGTACCCTGGCAAAGAGGAGGAGGGGAGGGGCTGCCTGAGAAGATTTATAGTCTCTGTAGGGCAGGATCACCTCTAAGGTGAGAATTGTCTATCTCTTGCAATGTGACACTGGAGACCCTTTCTAGGTCCTTTTTCTGCCTTCACATAACTGAAACCGTAAGGTTTGTTTTTGTTTTTGTTTTTGTTTTTTTAGCACTGGATCCTTGCTGCCCATTCCCCATCTCCCCTCCCTCCCTCACATCCCCATTACTAGGACTGGTTAGAGGCCAGTGACATCACCTGTTGCTCCTCAAGGATCTTAACCTCACCACGTGACATTCCTCTGTGATAGAAACCCACAGTCCTTGTGTTCTCAGTATCCATGGCAACAATGCAACTTGTCACATGCTCTCCACACCCATCAGTTTCAGTTTCATTGCATTGTGCAGAGCTCCAGCCATCTTCTCATCTGTCAGGCATTTTATGAGAAAGGGGAATTCTGCATCTCCTTCCTTTAGCCTTTTCCCTGAGAAAAGAGGTGCCAAGTGCCCTGGGCCTGCACAGCCCTAAGGTGGGGAGTGGAATAGTCTCATGTTCTCTCCTGCTTAGACATTCAGGAAGGAAGACAATGCTAAAACAGTCTTCATCGAATTGGCTGACTCAATTACACTATGATAGTCAGATACCAGGAAAGGGAGGTGTTTGGGAAGTGGTAGTAAAACCTTGGAATCCAGATGACAAATTTATCAACAGACTACACTAATTCCTGAAAGAGAAGGGCCAGAGAATGGTAGAAATAGCCATAGGTTTTGGTCCAAGTCAAACCACCAGTTTTGCAACCTTTGAAAGAAAGCAGGTGGTACCAAAACCTGAAAGTGTTTTCAGGAAGCACTTTCCCAGGCCCACATGAAGAAAACTTTGAAATCTGGCAGGAGCAGGTCATTGAGATGATGCAGATGTGGCAAGTGTCTGAGGTAGAGAAGAGGTGGAATTTGCTGGAAAGCATACATGGCTCATCAATCATTCAGGTGCTTGGGCAGCAATGACTCTATGATGGTGGCACAGTGCCTGGATGCCTTGAAGCAGATCTTTGGGAATAGAAAGGACTATAGAACCTCACAGTTTAACTTTCTTCACACCTTTCAGAAATCTGGAGAGAAAATTTCTGCTTTTTTGCTATGATTAGAGGCCCTGTTACAGAAAGGCTTGCAGCCCAGTCCATTGTCAGTGCGAAGCACAGACATGATTCACCTGAAACATATGCTAGTTCTGGCCTACATGATCACTACAGTCCAGGGAAAGCTAGAGCTCCTGGATCAGTGAAGCTGTGCTCCCACTTTTTTAGAGTTAATGAAGCTCATTCAAGATGAAGAGGAGTGGAAGACCACCATGGCTGTGACAAAGGAGAAACAGAGACAAGTGGAGAGGGGCCACAGAGGGTGCAGTCCCATCACAGAAGCACAGGTGAATCCCATGCTGCTACAGTAGTGGGGAGGAAGGCCACAGCCAGGCAGCATGTCCTAGAACAAGAGCCAACCTCTAGCAAAGCAGAAGTTTCACCTCGAGGCAGAGGAGTTGGGAAACAACACAGAGGCTGGGACCAGGAACTACCCCAAGCCCTAGGAAGCATAGGCTCAAGAGATCCAGGCATCCCTTCCCCTAGCAGGCAACAGAAAGATTTTAACAAGGGGGAGGGGCAGTTCACACACCAGCAGGGAACTTGAGTGGGGCAGAGGCACAGGAGAGTTGGGCCCAGACCAAGAACCCTCCCTCTACATTAGCTGGAAGGGACTCTACCCACAAAGCCAAACTTGGCTCAGGGAGGTGCCACCAATGCAAGTAAGGGGCCACCACATGCAGCACATGGGGTGTCCTAACCTCAGACAAGGACCCCAACACAACAGAGGCTGAAGAAGGTGCAGCTGGGCACTCAGTCATCAACTCCATCATCTTGGCCACCCTCAAATGCCCACACCATGGGCTCTGAGCTAAAGATGACTAGTGGTCCCCAGGCCACATGGGAAGCCTACTTGTGTCTCTGTAGGGCCCTTTGTGACCCACGTGTCCAGTTACTCCCCCTCCCCGCTAGTTACCATTCCTGTGCAGAGCCTTGAGGTGTGCAGGAGCCCGCGGTGGGTGTCCTGGCCTACCGGGGCAGCCACCTCTCAGCCCGGGAGCGTGCCATGAGCTGCGGTGGGAACCAAGGCTCTGCTCGCTCTCTTCCCGTGCTGTGAGCTCAACCTCTGCTTTCTCGGTGTAGATTTAGGCCAGCCGCTGCTTGTTCTTGTGGAGATGTGTGTGTGTTCTTATCCGAGCAGCTGCCCCCACCCCACCCCGGAGTTCCGGAGCCCGGTTCCAGGAGATGGCGGGAAGGATGCCCCCAGGGCACGGCTGGTGCTCACCCCGTGACCTCAGGAAGGAAGAACCGGACCAAGGATAGAGGTGGCCGGCGGGAGTCTCCACGGCAACTGTGCTCTGATGTGCCACCCTGTTGTTACTTGTGACTCTGTTTCCTTGGCTTGGCCGAGTGTCCCCTGCTGCGTTTTCCAGCGTCCTGGGACTGTCCTGTGCAGGCCACGGGGCAGGACCAGGCCCCAGCATGCCGGCCAGAGGGGAGGGTGCCCTGGAGTGAGGGGACGTGGCCAGCGTCCATCGTCCTGGCCAGAGGTGGATCGAGGGGCCCTCAGGAAGGGAGACTGAGGCAGGAGGGCCACGGTGTTGGGGGAAGCAGAGGCACCTCGTGTGGGACCCCAAGAGGAGGGGGTCCGTGACCTATGGGCTCTAGTGGCCGTTAGATGTCCCTCTGTCTGTTGTCATTCCCTTTCTTTGATGGTTTCAGTAAATGTTTCTCTTCAATAAATTTCATTGAATGTTTCAGGTGAGTCTCGCTTCTGCTGTGGGCAATTGAGGGAAGGGTCTGCTGAGGTGGGAGTGAGCCAACAGTTGCCTGTTACTCAGAGTTGGCTTTGTTGTATGGTTAGGGCATGGTCCGAGCGGGGATGTGGGTTGCCTTATTTGCAAAATTTGTCACCACACAGCAGTGGCTTATGGATCCAATAAAGGGACTGAGTATGTGGGATTTTGCCACTCAGCAGGAGTCTGCTGTGTGGGCACAGTGGCTCATTGGGTCGCCAGGGCACACACCATATGCCTTAATGCTCCAGTACAGATATAGATTTAATAGCTCCTCAGTTTATTCTTATATCTATTCAGTCACTACACCTCCTGTGACTGATGCTTTAAGATACCTGTGGGAAACAGGAGATTCTCGATTGGGAAGAAAAAAGGGTGATATTCCACCCATGTTCCAGGGGTCTGGGCAGCGGGAATGATGAGGTTGTGGGATATAGCTGAGGTTCAGTGGGGTGGAGTCTGGAGCCGACGACCAAGAAAGAATTCTTGAGACGTCTTTGGTGCAAAATTGGTAGTTTATTAAAGCACGGGGACAGGACCCGTAGGCAGAAAGAGCTGCTGCCCCGGGTTGTGAGGGGTGGTTGATTATATACTTGGGAGCTGTGGAGATGAGGACAAAGAGAGGGTCCAGAAGGACTGTCATATGCTGAAGAAGACTCTCAGGATAATGGATATCTGGTTATTGTCAAGCCAAGGCTGTCCCTCCGTCTAATGAGGTACTAACATGAAGACAGTTGGGAGTCTCCCGGAGGAATGTTACATTCCTCCTATCACAAGTCCTTGTCAATGGGCTTCAGGTTTAAAAGAAATTCTATTTTATTTACATTTCCTTCTGCCTCAGCCTCCCTCAATTTTATGGAAGGGATGGTAATGTTAGAGCTTCAGGAAACTGAATTATGGGTCTCTGGAAGTTAGGCTATTGATAAGAAAGCTTCTTCCTTGTCAATCACTAGGACATGTGTATCGTGATCTGTTAACTATTTGTTTTTTCTTTCCTTAGCTTTAGGGCAGCCAGGAGTGCCTGAGGAATGTCACGTACATCCCATGGGGGGGAGGGTTGCAGGGTGTCAGTTTCTGCTTTGTCCTCGGCTTGCCTTCTGTTCCCTCATCAGGAACACAAAGCGTTCAGCCTCGCGTGTGCACTCCTGATTGGCTCCTGGTGGAGCGCGACGCTGTCTTTTGTGCGCCTGCGCGGCGGGGCGAGCGCGCTGAAGTTTGTGTGCGCCTGCGCGCACCGCCATTTCCTGCATGGGGGAGCTCGGGTCGCAGTGCCTATCGGGAAATGCGACCATCCACAAAGCGAAATGCCTGCTCAGGGCTGCAAAAGCCTCGGTGTAGCTTCTCCTTCCGCCGTGCTGGTTCCGGCCGCTAGATGGCGCGCGAGGATCAGAAATGGGCCGGGTCGTCCGTCTGGGGCAGCCCTGGGCTTTCACTGTCCTTGCACTGGTGGCCTGGTGGGCGCTGCTGGTGTCAGCGACGTTGCGGTTGCAGCAGGTCCCTCTGACCCCGTGTGGACCATCGACGCCGTCCAGGCAGAGTCGGGAGACAGGGGACAGCCTCCCGCAAGGAGACGAAAGGGGCTTTCAAATATGTAAGTAGTGAACTTTTTTTTTTTTTTGCCTCTTTGTGTTTTGTGTCATCAGTCTGGACATCCAAAACAAATCTTAGGTGTGGAGGAAGTGTCTATCTATGTCTTGGGAAACCATAACGTTGTTAAAAGTCATGTGAAAGTCTATGCTATTGCACCACCTGCCGCACACACACAGCCAAGAAACTGAATTACAAACAGTGTCACAAGAGGCATTGTGGAGATTAGAGCCACTCTTAGAGATCTAAAGTATGTAGGGATTGTGGTACCCATCATATCCCATCTGCTTTGCCAGTCTGAACGACTCTACTTACTACCCAGAACTTCACCAACTAGTAGTTCCAGTTATAGATGCTGTGTGCTGGACATGGTATCATAGCCCAAGCAGATTAATAAGGCCTTAGGTAACAAGACAACCAAATATAAAAGCAGATGTTGAGGAGTGCCTGGGTGGCTCAGTGGGTTAAGTGCTGGACTCTTGGTTTACAGCTCAGGTTGGGATCTCCTGGTGGTGGTGGAATTGAGCCGCAGGTGGGGTTCCATGCTCAGCTTGGAATCTGCTTCAGATTCTCTCTCCCTCCCCCTCTGCTCCTCACCCACTCTCCACTCACTTGCACTCTCTCTTTTTCTCTAAGATGGATAAATAAAATCTTTTTTAAAAAATAAAATAAGGGACGCCTGGGTGGCTTAGTTGGTTAAGCGTCTGCCTTTGGCTCAGGTCATGATCCCAGGGTCCTGAGATCAAGTCCTGCATCAGGCCCCTTGCTCAGCAGGGAGCTTACTTTTCCCTCTGCCTGTCGTTCCCCCTGCTTGTGTGCTCGCTCTCTCTCTCTCTCTGTCAAATAAATAAATAAAATCTTTAAAAAAATAAAATAAAAGCAGATGGTGGAACACCTGGGTGGCTCAGTGGATTAAGCCTTGTACTGTTGATTTCGGCTCAGTTAATGATCTCAGGCTGTGGGATCCAGTTCCACATCTGGCTTCTGGCTGGGCATGGAGCCTGCTTGAGATTTGCTCTCTCCCTCTCTCTCTGCCCCTCCCCACACCACGTGTAGGCGCTGTCTCTCAAAAAACCAGATGTTGAGGCCACTCTTTCTCTCATGAAAGTAGGGCATGTCTCCACCTCAGGAATGAATCTGTTGGTGGATCTTTTTGGTGCCGGTCATAGTGGTTAAGATTTTTGTTCTTGTTGTTTGTCTTAATGTTTCAACTGTTACTACAAAATAGTTTTGGAACAATAGTTTTATTTTAATTCTGGAAAGAAAAAGAACTAAAAACCCAAGGAACATTTTAATACCCATTTGTTAACATTTATTGAATGACTTACACATTTTCAATTAAAAGTTCTTAATTTAAGTAAAATAAATTTATTTACAGTTTTTTTTAAATAAGGCCTTAGGTACATGGTATATGGCCACTGACCTGATAAATGCATTCCTTTCTATCCCAGCCAATCAAGAAAAGGATAAGAAGCAGTTCTCAATCATGTGTACAGACAAAAATCTTTATTTACTATTTGTTCCATGGCCATGTTAATTCTACTGCCCTATGCCACACCTATCCTCTCATGATTTAGTCAGAGATGTGAATCAACTGGAGAGCCTATAGAACATCAGAACATCAGTCATACTCATTACACTGACACCATCATGCTGATTGGAAAGGATGAGTAAAAGGCTTCTGTAAGAAACAACATGTTCCAGAGGGTAGGAGATAAACCCTGTGAAGATTCAGGAAGTTATCAATTCAGTGAAGTTTTTAGGAGTCCAATAGTCAGGGGCATATCAGGATTCCACCTCCAAAGTATAAGACAAATCGTGTCTTGAATCTTCCACCACAAAGAAGGAAGTAGTGTATCTGGTAGGCCTCTTTGGGTTCTGGAAACAAAACATCTCACCCCAGGATTATTTCTCTGGTCCCTTTATCAGGTGACATAGAAGGCTGAGAGCTTTGAGAGAGGTGTGGTGCAGGACATTAATCTGCAGGAGGTGCAGGCTACTGTGCAAGGAGCCACTTGGACCATCTCATCTGGCAGACTCCATGGTGTCAGAAGTGTCAGCGGCGGGCAGGGATGTAGCATAGAGTTTAAGGCCTGCCTGTATAGGAGAATCACCAGCCTGCCCCATGGGGTTCCAGAACAGGGCTGTGTCATGCACCTCAAAGAATTATATGCCTTTCTCAGATACATCTCTGGTGTGCTTCTTGGGCCCTGGTAGAGATAGAATGCTTGACTATAGGACACCAAGTGACTGTGTGTGTGTCTGGAACTTCCTATTATGAGCTGGTCCTATCAGAGTCATGAAGTCAAATTCAGATGGTCCATTAGCAATTCGCTGTAGGATGGAAATGGTATATCTGGAGTGCAGCATGGGCATGAACAGAGGTAAGAGTAAGTTCTATGAGCAGTAGCCCAGATACTCATTTTATCCATCACAGTTACACTATAGCCTCTCTCTCAGCTCACACCTATGGCCACATGATCCCATATTGGCCTGGTGTTTGGGTACCAGTTGAAAATGAATGGCTGCTACATTCCAGATATACCCAGGGATGTCCCTGAAAGACAATGGAGAAGGAAGATCTTCCCAATGAGTGCAGGTAAAAGGGATGTACTTCATCATCCTTTCTGTGTAAGTAGCCCAGGATGAGATTATATAGATTCCTGAGAAGTGGACAATGGCCTAGCTGAGAGCCTAGAAGGAAAAGAACTGGAAGATTGGAGACAAGGAGGTCTGGGATAGAGGCCTATGAATATAAATATGTATATATATGAAAGTGGGCATGGAGGGAGAATATTTTTATATCATATATTAATGTCCACAAGAAAGCAACCACAATTAAACAGGAACTTAGCAGCAAATTAGTAAAAAATGACATTTTGGGAGTCTTGGGTGGCTCAGTCGGTTGAGTGTCTGCCTTCGGCTTAGGTCATGATCCCAGGGTCCTCGGATCAAGTGCCGCATTAGGCTCCTTGCTCAGCGGGGAGCCTGCTTCTCCCTCTGCCTCTGCTTGCCTCTCCTACTCTTACGTGCACACACTCTCTCTCTCTCTTTTTCTTTCTCTCTGACAAATAAATAAATAAAGTCTTAAAAAAGAAAAAAATGACTTTTCAAGTTGATGTTAGCCACCTTTCATCATTACCCAGTCTGGAACTGACAGAATGGGCACATGAATGGAATGGTCACAGTAGGACAGATGGACACTGCTCATGAGTCCAACATCATGTAATCCTACTTACCAAGGCCTATATTGACACTGCTGGCTTTGAATATCCATTCTTCCAGCAACAGAGACCAATGTTGAGGCCCCAATATGGCACCATTCCTCCATGTTGACTACATGTGTGTCCCTTCTATCTTGGAAGGAATATTGGTTCTTTCGTATAAGAATAGACACCTATTCCAAGAATGGTTACTTGTTCTGCTGGCAGAGCTTCAGCCAACATTACTATCCAAGGGCTTCTAGAGTGCATGATGCAGGCCTGGAATCCCACACAAGATAATATACTACCAAGGGATATACTTCAGAATGAAAAATGTGTGTGATTGGGCCCATAAGCATGGGATCCTCTGGTATCACTCATTGAGTTACCCAGAACCTACTAGCTTGATAGAATATCAGAATGTCCTGCTGAATGTGCAGCTAAAGCTCAAGCTTAGAAGTAATACTCTAAAAGGTTGGAATGCCATCCTCCAGGATGCAGTATATGCATTGAATCTAAGACCTTCATGTAGCACTATGTCCCCCATAGGAAGAATACATGGATCTGGGAACCAAGGGATGGAAGCTAGATTGGCCCCACTTTCAATCTTTCCCAGTAACCTATTCAGAGGTGGACCTTTGAGCTCTGAACTCTGCAGGAGTAGAGGTTCTTGTCCCTAAAGAGAGTGCACTTTTATTAGGTGACACAGCCAGAGTCCTGTTGTGCTTTAGATTTGGCTGCTGCCTGGACAGTTTTTGTTTTCTGTGTCCAGAAATCAGCAAGCAGGAAGTCACTATTTTGGCAGGGGTAATTGACATTTATCAAGGAAGAGGTAGAACTACCATTATGATGGGGGCAGAGAGGAATATGTGGGGAACCCAGATGATCTCCTTGGTTGACTCTTGGTATTCCCTTGCCCAATTATGACTGTGAATCGGCAAGTGCAACAATTCTGGCCTGTGAAGAGTATGGATACCAGGTACTCAGACCCATCACAGATGAAGGAATGTCACCAGACTGAAGAGGTGATAGCTGAGAGTGAGGAAAACCTAGAATGGATAGTGGAGGAGGGAAATAATGAGCACCTGTTGCAGTTACAGGATGAACTGCATCAATGGGGTTGTACTTTGTCCCACCAACTTCTTTCTTCTAAGTTTACCTTCCAGAAAAGAAGCCTGTGGGAGCCATGCAAAAACTGCTCCCTGAACATATATGGAGTAGTGGGTCTGTGTGGCACAAGGGGTGGACTGTGGTAGTTATGGAAGTTCATCACTTAGATGTTACTTTAAGAGAGGAATGCAGTCATATGACTGCATCAAGTCATATGCTTTCAAGATACACTGAAACATTTGAGCAGAGGTCATGCTATTTCCAGGCAGCTCCCTGTCAATGACTTAGCACAGCAGAGCTACTAGAGTCACTGCTTAATGTGAGACTCCTCTATGGGTCATCTTTGCACCAGATCTCCCAGTTGGGCCAGCAAAGGCTTTCTCAAAGCAATACCACAGTCTGAGGTTCTTTCTTCCAATCCTTTTTCCATCTCCCTTTTCTTCCACAAGTGTGAGGCCCTCAATGTGGTCTTAAGGCCCTTCTTGCCCTCTCATGTGCCCTCTCCCCTTTATATTTATCAGTAAATCTTTTGTACTTCTAACTCCATTTTGGCTTTCTGGAGGACCCAAACTGACACATTTGATTGGGAGGGGGTAGAGAAAACCCCTCCTTCTCTTCCTTCATGCAGAAAGTAGGAAAAAAACCAACATACTCTTTTTTCCTGCAAATTCCCTTTAAAAATCACCTTGGAAATATGTGATCTTCTTTCAATTAGCCTTGATAGGATGGTGCTTGCTGAAGTGGCTTTGCCATCTTTTAGTACATTCAGCACTGCAGGGGGTTCACTTGAGGGATTTGGGGGCTGATAAAGGAAAAATATATGACCATGAGAGGCAATCACACGCAAGCTATACTGGGCTGCACTTGGACAAGGTTGCACACCCTTCATAGCATGAGCCCACCCAGAGGCTTTTCTCCAGAAAGGGAGAAAGCCACCATGCAGAAAGGGAGGAGGCCAAGGTAACTTCCAAGGAAGACAGGAGCACAGAGAGGGCATAAGTGTCTTTGGAATCAGACAATTCTGAAGGGCAGCAGTGGTTTGGGGTCTTATAACCACAAGGCTCCATTTTATCAATGGATAGGCAATGTGAAGTAAGGTATCCTGGGATATGCAAAGCAGGCAGGCCTTAATTGGCTAAAAATCTGCTTGTTTGGACTATTTTTAAAACAATTAAATGTGTAAAAATTAGAGTTTGGCATCGTTGGGCTTTTGAGCTGACAGGTTTCAGCCCGCAGTGAAGAAATAAAAAACCTAGAAGCCAGTACACAGAGGCTGTCTCAGGCTGATTCACATAACAAGCATTGTGTTGTGTTTCCACTGAGACTAGAGACTGTGCAGGGACTTAGCACCTTCTTTCATCAGATCTGGGCTAAAATCCCATGGAAATAGGCAACATTACCATAATATTCTGTTACATTTTCAATAAATACCAAATAGCTATGCTCTGCCATGCCTTGCTCCAGATGCTAAGGATACTATGGTTAACAAAACCACTTGTGGTCCCTGCTGTCACAGAACCTTGAATTGCTTAAGGAATTGTACAAATGTATATATAATCACTGTGTTAAGTGCTTAGGAAGAGTAAATACTACAAAAGTGTATTAGAGATGGACTTAAGTCAGATAGAGGCAGGGACACCAAGGGTGCCTCACATAAATGATGAAACCTGAAGAATGAGTAGAAGTTGGAAAAAAGTGAAGGAAGTCATGCTCTGGCAAAAAGAACAGAATATGCAATGAGCACAAAAGTGACCTCGACCTCAGCCACTCTTTCCCACTGTCATACCCCAGACTTTGTCATCTCCTGTAACTGCCTCACCTTGAGAATCAGTGATTCAATCATCCCACTCTCTGACCACATACACCCCCACACACTGTGATCATTTTCTAACCTTTGGATGTTGAATCCTCTGGTTTTTCAATCTGTCAGACCTCTCCTATTTTTCACTTAATCTTTTTATTTACATGACTTTATTCAGGTATATTTACATACACATATTTGACAATTTGACAATTTTTTTTATTTTTTATTTATTTTTTATTTATTTTTATTTTAATGATTTTTTTATTATATTATGTTAGTCACCATACAGTACATCCCCAGTTTCCGATGTAAGGCTCGATGATTCATTAGTTGTGTATAACACCCAGTGCACCATGCAATACGTGCCCTCCTTACTACCCATCACCGGTCTATCCCATTCCCCCACCCCCTCCCCTCTGAGGCCCTCAGTTTGTTTCTCAGAGTCCATAGTCTCTCATGCTTCATTCCCCCTTCTGATTACCCCCCCTTTCTTTATCCCTTTCTTCCCCTACCGATCATCCTACTTCTTATGTTCCATAGATGAGAGAAATCATATGATAGTTGTCTTTCTCTGCTTGACTTATTTCACTTAGCATTATCTCCTCCAGTGCCGTCCATGTTGCAGCAAATGTTGAGAACTCGTTCTTTCTGATAGCTGAGTAATATTCCATTGTATATATGGACCACATCTTCTTAATCCAGTCATCTGTTGAAGGGCATCTCGGCTCCTTCCACGATTTAGCTATTGTGGACATTGCTGCTATGAGCATTGGGGTGCATATGGCCCTTCTCTTCACTACGTCTGTATCTTTGGGGTAAATACCCAGTAGTGCAATGGCTGGATCATAGGGTAGCTCAATTTTTAACTTTTTAAGGGACCTCCACACTGTTTTCCAGAGTGGCTGTACCAACTTGCATTCCCACCAACAATGGAGGACGGATCCCCTTTCTCCACATCCTCTCCAACAATTGTTGTTTCTTGCCTTGTCTATTTTTGCCATTCTAACTGGCGTAAGGTGGTATCTCAGTGTGGTTTTGATTTGAATTTCCTTGATGGCTAATGATTTTGAACATTTTTTCATGTGTCTGTTAGCCATTTGTATGTCTTCATTGGAAAAGTGTCTGTTCATATCTTCTGCCCATTTTTTGATTTGTTTATTTGTTTCTCGTGTATTGAGTTTGAGAAGTTCTTTGTAGATCTTGGATACCAGTCCTTTATCTGTAGTGTCCTTTGCAAATATATTCTCCCATTCCGTGGGCTGCCTCTTAGTTTTTCTGACTGTTTCCTTGGCTGTGCAGAAACTTTTAATCTTGATGAAGTCCCATAAATTCATTTTATCTTTTGTTTCTCTTGCCTTTGGGGATGTGTCATGAAAAAGGTTGCTTTGGCCGATATCGTAGAGGTTGTTGCCTATGTTCTCCTCTAGAATTTTGATGGATTCCTGTCTCACATCGAGGTCTTTCATCCATTTGGAGTTTATTTTTGTGTATGGTGTGAGAGAGTGGTCAAGTTTCATTCTCTTGCATGTAGCTGTCCAATTTTCCCAGCACCATTTATTGAAGAAACTGTCTTTTTCCCACTGGATGTCTTTTCCTGCTTTATCAAAGATTAGTTGCCCAAAGAGCCGAGGGTCCATTTCTGGGCTCTCTATTCTGTTCCATTGGTCTATGTGTCTGTTTTTGTGCCAGTACCATGCTGTCTTTGTGATCACAGCTTTGTAGTACAGCTCGAAATCCGGCATTGTGATGCCCCCAGCTTTGTTTTTCCTTTTCAACAGTTCCTTGGAGATTTGGGGCCTTTTCTGTTTCCATACAAATTTAAGGACTGTTTGTTCCAGTTCTTTGAAAAATGTCCTGGGTATTTTGATCGGGATAGCATTGAAAGTGTAGATTGCTCTGGGTAGCATGGACATTTTAACTATGTTAATTCTTCCAATCCATGAGCATGGAATATCTTTCCATCTTTTTATGTCTTCCTCAATGTCTTTCAAGAGTGATTTATAGTTTCTAGAATATAGGTCCTTTACGTCTCTGGTTAAGTTAATTCCAAGGTAACGTATGGTTTTTGGTGCTATTGTAAATGGGATGGATTCCCTAATTTCTCTTTCTTCGGTCTCGTTATTCGTGTATAGAAATGCAACTGATTTCTGAGCATTGATTTTGTATCCCGCCACGTTACTGAATTGCTCTATAACTTCTAATAGTTTGGGAGTGGCTTCTTTTGGGTTTTCCATATAGAGTATCATGTCATCTGCAAAGAGAGACATTTTGACTTCTTCTTAGCCGATTTGAATACCTTTGATCCCTTTTTGTCGTCTGATTGCTGTTGCAAGGACTTCTAGTACTATGTTGAATAATAGTGGCGAGAGTGGGCATCCTTGTCGTGTTCCTGATCTTAAGGGAAAGGCTTCCAGCTTTTCCCCATTGAGAATAATATTTTCAGTAGGCTTTTCATAGATGGCTTTTATGAGATTGAGAAATGTACCCTCTATTCCTACACTCTGAAGGGTTTTAATCAGGAAAGGATGCTGTATTTTGTCAAATGCTTTTTCGGCATCGATTGAGAGGATCATATGGTTCCTGAGTCTTTTCTTGTTGATATGATATATCACGCTGATTGATTTGCGAATATTGAACCACGCTTGCATCCCAGGTATGAATCCCACTTGATCGTGGTGGATAATCCTTTTAATGAACTGTTGGATTCTATTAGCAAGTATCTTGTTGAGGATTTTGGCGTCCATATTCATTAGGGAAATTGGTCTGTAATTCTCCTTTTTGAGGGGATCTTTGCCTGGTTTGGGGATCAAGGTAATATTGGCCTCATAGAATGAGTTTGGTAGCTTTCCTTCTGTTTCTATTTTTTGAAATAGCTTTAGGAGAATAGGTATTATTTCTTCTTTGAATGTTTGGTAGAATTCCCCAGGAAAACCGTCTGGGCCTGGAGTTTTGTTATTTGGAAGGTTGTTTATCACTGACTCAATTTCTTCATAATTAATTGGCCTGTTGAAGGAATAAATTTCTTCCGGTTTCAATCTTGGTAGTTTATAAGTTTCCAGGAAGGATTCCATCTCTTCCAGATTGCTTAGTTTATTGGCATATAGCTGTTGATAAAAATTTCTAATAATCCTTCCAATTTCAAGGGTGCTCGTCATGACCTCTCCTTTTTCATTCATAATTTTAATAATCTGGGTCCTTTCTCTTTTCTTTTGGATAAGTCTTGCCAGTGGTCTGTCAATTTTATTGATTCTCTCAAAGAACCAGCTTCTTGTCCTGTTGATCTGCTCTACTGTACTTCTGGTTTCTGCTTGATTGATTTCAGCTCTAATTTTGGTCAACTGCTTCCTCGTGCGTGGATTAGGCCTGTCCCTCTGTTGCTGTTCCAGCTTCTTGAGGTGAGAATATAAAAACTGCATTTTAGATTTTTCTATTCTTTTGAGTGAGGCTTGGATGGCTATGTATTTCCCCCTTAGGACTGCCTTTGCAGTATCCCATAGGTTTGGGACTGTTGTATTTTCATTCTCATTGGTCTCCATAAATTGTTTAATTTGATTTTTGATTTCCTGGTTTATTGAGTCATTCCTGAGCAGGATGGTTCTTAGTCTCCAAGTGTTTGAGTTTCTTCCAAATTTTTCCTTGTGGTTGAGTTCCAATTTCAGAGCGTTGTGGTCTGAGAATATGCAGGGGATAATTTCAATCTTTCGGTATCGGTTGAGACCTGTTTTGTGTCCCAGAACATGGTCTATTCTCGAGAATGTTCCATGGGCATTAGAATAGAATGAGTATTCTTTGGTTCTGGGGTGTAGTGTTCTATATATATCTATGAGGTCCAACTCATCGAGTATGGCATTCAAAGCCTTTGATTCTTTGCTTAGTTTTTGCCAGGGTGTTCTATTTCTGATAGTGGAGTGTTGAGGTCCCCTACGATTAATGTATTTTTATTTATATGTCTCTTTATTCTGGTTAAGAGTTGGCTTGTGTATCTTGCTGCTCCCCTGTTGGGGGCATATATATTTATAATTGTCATATCCACTTGTTGAATACTTCCCTTAAGAATAATATAGTGCCCTTCTGCATCTCTAACTATAGTCTGTAGTTTAAAATCCAATTTATCTGATATGAGAATTGCTACCCCAGCTTTCTTTTGAGGTCCATTTGTGTGAAAGATGGTACTCCATCCCCTTACTCTCAGTCTGAATGCATCTTTGGGTTCGAAATGAGTCTCTTGTAGACAGCAAATGGATGGGTCATTTCTTTTTATCCAATCTGCAACCCGGTGGCGTTTTATGGGATGGTTCAAACCATTTACATTAAGACTGATTACTGAGAGATATGATTTTAATAATGCCATGTTGCCAGTAAAGTCTTTGTTTGTATTGGCTGTGACTTTCTGTTCTGTATCACTCTTGGGGCCTTTTTACTTTTATAGAACCCCCCGTAATATCTCCTGTAGGGCTGGTTTCGTGGTTACAAAATTGGTTAGTGACTGGCGATTCTGAAATGTCTTTATTTCTCCATCAATTCTGAATGACAGCCTTGCTGGATAAAGGATCCTTGGCTGCATGTTTTTCTCTGAAAGAGCTTTAAATATGCTCCCCCAACCCTTTCTCTCATTCCAGGTCTGTGTAGACAGGTCTGACATAATTCTGATGCTTTTGCCTTGGTACATGAGAAATTTCTTTGCCCTGGCCGCTTTCAATACTGTATCCTTGCATCTAATATTTGCGAATTGCACTATGACGTGACGTGGCGTAGGTTTGTCGTGGTTGAGCTTGGGAGGGGTCCTCTCTGCCTCTTGGACACGAATGTTTGTTTCCCTCGCTAGATTAGGGAAGTTTTCAGCTACAATTTGTTCAAATATCTCTTCTAGACCTCTGTTTTTCTCCACCCCCTCGGGGATGCCGATGATTCTAACATTGGATCTTTTCATTGAGTCAGTAATCTCCCGTAGCCAACATTCGTGGGAGTGGATTTTTTTAAGACCATCTTCTATTTTCATTTTTTCCTCTATTAACCCATCCTCCAATTCACTAACCCGTTCCTCTGCTTCTGCGACCCTGGCCGTCAGAGCCTCTAGTTTTGCCTGCATTTGGCTCATAGAATTTTTAATTTCTGTCAGATTCGTTTTCATTTCTGTCCTTAGGGATTCTATATTCTCAGTAACCTTTTCGTTAATAGTTTTTTCAATTCTACTCATCATTTTGACCATCGTTACTCTGAATTCCATTTCTGATAATTTGGTTACATCCATATCCATTATTTCTGTGGCAGAGGCCACAGACTCACTGTCTTTTCTTTGCTGGGGGGGGGGGGCTTCTCCTTCTTGTCATTCTGATGAGGAGAGGTTGCGGGGTTGTCCAGAGCCCAAATTATTGACTGGGCCCCAGGCCGTGCCCCTTATTTTATAGGGATCTTAGGGATGTGGGCTTCTTCTTTAAAGATTTTATTTATTTATTTATGTGGCAGCCAACCAGCGAGAGAGGGAACAGAAGCAGGGGAGTGGGAGAGGAAGAAGCAGGCTCCCAGCGGAGGAGCCCGATGAAGGACTCCTTTCCCGAATGCTGGGATCACGCCCTAAGCCAAAGACAGGCGCTCAATGACTGCGCCACCCAGGCGCCCGGGTTGTGGGCTTCTTGATTTTTCAGCCTGCCTTCTGTGTTCTGAGGGAGGGGCCTGCCGCACCGATACTCAGGCAGCCATGTTTGGGTAGAGTCTCCGTGTCCCCTGCGAGGGGGAATGGGGATGGGCACTCTCTTAGCCGGTATTTCCAGGCTTTTGTTCTCTGGCGGCTTTCCCTGGAGGTCTGTTGTGCCTCTTCTGAGAGTCAGAGCAGCAGCGGCCGAATTTCAGCCTCTGTCACAGAACAGAGGGATTGCAGCCCGTTCTCTACTAATGTTCTGGCCACTTTAACTCTGTTACTGTTGGTACTGCTCAACCCTGCAGCGTCCTGGGATGTGCGCCCCCCACCCGGCGTCCCAGCCCTCACTTCCAGGGCCGGCGGCGCGTCTCTGTCCTTTGTGTTTCTAATGCCGCCAGCCGCCAGCCGCCCCGCGCGCGCTCCGGAAGCTCCCAGTCTCAGTCTGGATCCAGTGAGCGCACCGGGATTCCGGTGTTCCGTGAGATGCCTGGTGGCGCGCGCACCCGGCTCACGGTCTCAGTCTGCTGTTTTGCGGGTGCCGACCACGAGCCTTCCGCTCCCCCGTGCAAGTGGCTACCGCTTCCCGGCGCCTGAACGCGGCGGCTCCCTCCCCCTTCCGTTTATCTTCTGATATCTGTGCGAGGTTTCATGGCTCCCCGCTTCGTACCTCAATACTCAGCGCTGGAGATGTTCGTTTGTAGAGATCTAGATGCATCTTCCTGCGTCTCAGGCTGGTTCCATGGTTGTTTAGGCTGGTCTGGTACCTATCCAGCTCGACTCGGGGGACCGGCTGAAAACGGTGTCTCCTACTCCTCCGCCATCTTAACTCCTCCAATTTGACAAATGTTTATATTTGTCGTGTATATACCCATGAAACCATCATCACAATCAAGATAATAAGCATTTCCATCTCCCCAAATCTTCCTCATACCGCTTTGCAGTCCCTCCCTCCTTCTGCTTAAACTCACTTATTACTTCCAATAGCTTTTTTTTGGTGTGAATTCTGAGATTTTCTACATAGAAATGTTGGCTACAGATAAAGACGGTTTCACTTCTTTTCCGATAAAAAATGCCTTTTATTTCTTTTTCTTACCATGGCACACAGAAAAAAACCACTCTGTCATAGAAAGCCTTTCTGCTTAGCTCCTTCACTTCTTACTTCACACAACTTAAAATTCAGCATAGGTCTTCCGGGGAAATCCTACAGTGTGACAGACTCAGTCCCCTGCCTCTACCTTCTCTTTGCAATCTTGGCTTCTTTTTTTAACCATATGATTCAGCAATTGCACTACTAGGTATTAACTGAAGAATACAAAATTACTAATTCAAAGGGATACACACACCCCAACGTTTATAGCAGCATTATCTACAATAGCCAAATTATGGAAACAGCCCAAGTGCCCATCAATAGACAAATGGATAATGAAGATGTGATACACACACACACACACACACACACACACACACACACTGGAATATTACTCAGCCATCAAAAAGAATGAAATCTTGCTATTTGCAATGATGTAGATGGAGCTAGAGGGTATTATGACAAGTGAAATAAGTCAGTTGGAGAAAGACAAATACCATATGACTTCATGCAATGTGGAGTTTAAGAAACAAAACAAATGATCATAGGGAAAGAGAGAGAGAGAGGCAAACTAAGAAACAGACTCTTAACTATGGAGAACAAACTGATGGTCATCAGACGGGGGGGATGGGTGAAGTAGGTGATGGGGATTAAAGAGTGCACTTGTGATGAGCACCAGGTGATGTATGGAAGTATTGAATCACTATATTGTACATCTGAAACTAATATTGGACTGTATATTAACTAACTGGAATTTAAATAAAAAGTTAAAAGAAATATTGGCCTCGGGCACCTGGGTGGCTCAGTTGTTAAGCATCTGCCTTCGGCTCAGGTCATGACCCCAGGGTCCTGGGATTGAGCCCCAAGTCGGGCTCCCTGCTCAGTGGGGAACCTGCTTCTCCCTCTCCCACTTCCCCTGCTTGTGTTCTGTCTCTTGCTGTCTCTCTCTGTCAAATAAATAAATAAAATCTTTAAAAAAAAGTATTGGCCTCTTAAGTCTCCAAATTTATCTGTCTAGACTGGTGAAAGTTCTGTTGTTTTTTTGGGTCTGCCTGGGTGAAGCCCGTATTCTCAGCCTCTTGATCTGCACCCAGAATTGGCAAATGCCCCCAGGGCGAAAAGTTGCAAAATGTCAGTTCACCTTTCCATGGCTCTCCTTTCCTGCATGTTGGTCCCTTAAGTTTTGATCACTTCAGTAGCTCCCCAATGGCTTTAAACTAATCTTTTTTTTTTAAGATTTTATTTATTTATTTGACAGAGAGAGAGAGAGAGACAGCCAGCGAGAGAGGGAACACAAGCAGGGGGAGTGGGAGAGGGAGAAGCAGGCTTCCCGCTGAGCAGGGAGCCCAATGTGGGACTCAATCCCAGGACCCTGGGATCACGCCCTGAGCTGAAGGCAGATGCTTAAACAACTGAGCCACCCAGGTGCCCCTAAACTAATCTTTTGGTCATGTTTTTTGTTTTTACTATTTAAACAAAGATTTTTATTTGCATCTCCCTGATGATTAATAATGTTGAGCATTTTTTCATGTGTCTGTTGGCAATTTGTATGTCTTCTTTGGAGAAATGTCTGTTCAGGTCCTCTGCTCATTTTTAAATCAGATCGTTTGGTTTATTATTGACTTGTGTGAGTTCTTTATATATTTTAGGATGTTAACCTCTTATTGGATATTAGATTTGCAAATATCTTCTCCCATTGAGTAGGTTGTGGTTTTAGTTTTGTTGGTGGTTTCCTTCACTGTGCAAAAGCCTATTATTTTGATATAGTCCCAATTGTTTATTTTTGCTTTTGTTTCCCTTGCCTGAAGAGACAGATCCAGAAAAAAATACTGCTGATGCCAATGTCCCAGAGTTTATTGCCTATGTTTTCTTTTAGGATTTTTTATGGTTTCAGGTCTTAAATTTAGGTCTTTAAACCATTTTGAGTTTATTTTTATATATGGTGTTAGAAAATGGTCCAGTTTTATTCTATTAGATGTAGCCATTCAGTTTTTCCAGCACCATTTATTGAAGGGGCTGTCTTTTCCCCATTGTATATTCATCCTCCTTTGTCATAGATTAATTAATCATATAAGCTTGGGTTTATTTCTGGACTCTCTATTCTGTTCGAGTGATATATGTGTCTACCTCTGTGCCATTATCATACTGTTATGATTGCTATAGCTTCATAGTATAGTTTGAAATCTGGAATGGTTATACCTCCAGTTTTGCTGTTCTTTCTCAAGATTGTTTTGAAGGGGGTTAAGAGGTACAAACTTCCCCTTATAAAATAAATAAATCACAGGGATGAAAAGTACAGCATAGCAAATATAGCCAATAATATGGTAATAACCTTGTATGCTGACAGATCGTAACTACATTTATCATGGTGAGCACTGTGTAATGTATAGAATTGTTGAATCAAAATGTTGTACACCTAAAATTAATATAATATTGCATGACAATATACTTCAATTAAAAATAAACAATGTTAGAGGCACCTGGGAGTCTCAGTGGGTTAAGCGTCTGCCTTCAGCTCCGGTCATGATCCCAGGGTACTGGGATCAAGCCCCACATTGGGCTCCCTGCTCTGCTGGGAGCCTGCTTCTTCCTCTCCCACTCCCCCTGCTTGTGTTCCCTCTCTTGCTGGCTGTCTCTCCCTTGGCCTGCTGCTCCACCTGCTTGTGTGCTTGCACTTTCTCTTTCTTTAAAAAGAAAATAATAAAGTAAACTAAACAATGTTTTTTCCTATAGTTAAGGAGTCTCTCATGGTTTTTCTCCCTTTCTGATAACTTCTCATCAAAAATAAATAAATAATGTTTTTATTGTTAAATACAGCATGTATACAAAAGAAATATGATGTATTATGTATATCAACACTTTAAAGACTAATGGAATACTGAACACCCATGAATCTACCATGCGGGTAAGTTTCATTTATATTCAGTTCTAGTCCACACCATGCCACTATCGTACATTACTGTAATTTTTAAAAACTCAGTTTAATTGAGATATAATTGACATATAACAGTGTGTAAGTTTAAGGTATAAAAAGTGTTGATTTGAAAGGTGCAGTCAGTTGAGTGTCTGACTTTTGGTTTCAGTTTGGGTCGTGATCTTGGGGTCATGAGATCAAGCCCTGTGTTGGACTCTGTGCTCAGCAAGGAATCTGCTTCAGATTCTCTGTCCCTCGTCCTGCTCCTCCCACTGGAGCTCTCTCTCTCTCTCTAAAATAAATAAATAAATCTTTTAAAAAGTGTTGATTTGATACATTTATATATTGCAATATGTTACCACCTTAACCTTAGCTAAACCTCTATCATGCCACATAATTATCATTTCTTTTTTTTGGTGGAAACATAAGTCATATTTTAGTTTGATTTTCTTGTTCTCTATAGGAGCATTTGTTGGCCATATGTTACCTACCACTTATCCTCATTTCTTCTACCATTATCCTTGTCCCAATTATGACCATAACTCACATATGTTAGTGCAATCGCTTCCTGAATTGATTTTTTTATCCATTTTGCCTCCTTCTTATGCATTCCTCATATAGCAGCCAGAATTATTTTTTAAAAAACAGATCAGATTATGTTACTTCCTTGCTCAAAACACTTCAATTGCTTCCCACTGCTTTCTTAGCATAAAAATGAAAAACATTGTTAATAACAATAGATGGCATTGCGGAGTTGTGGTAATGCTCAATGTACCAGGCACTACATCATTTGACATTCACAGTAATGCAAATGATTATTTCTTTTCCATTATTTCTTTTGTCTATACTGATGGGTAAGCAGAAATCTGTAAGGTTTAATGTAATTGCTGAATGACACATTTAAAAGTGGTGAAGCTGAAATTCCAGGCCAGGCCTTTTCAGCTACAAAGCTTTTCTTTGAAACAGAGAGTCCTAAGTGAAGTAACTTATTTTCTATATTTTCGTCTCTATTGGTCCTCTAGTATTTCCAATAGGGAACATAGTGATACAGATAGGAAGGAATTGGCTCATACAATTGTGGGGTGGGGGCTGCTGAATCTGAAATCTTTAGAGTAGGCAGGCAGGCTGAAGACCCAGGGAAGAATAACTGTTGCAGCTGAAGTCTGAAGGAAGTTTGGAGTAAATTTTCTTCCTCTTTGAGGGACCTCAGTGTTTTCTCTTAAGGCCTTCAACCATTTGGATGTGGAAAATAATTTGCTTTATTCAAAGTCCACTAATTTAAATGTTAATCACATATAAAAATATCTTCACAGCAACATCTGTATAGATGTTTTACCAAGCAACTGGGAAGTATAGCTTAGTCAAGTTGACACATAAAACTGACCACCATATTCCCTGACTATATTTTCATGGTAAAGAATTAAAACAAGAAGAGGTATATTGAGAAACAAACTGAGGGCTTCAGAGGGGAAGGGGGGAAGGGATAGACTGGTGATGGGTAGTAAGGAGGGCATGTATTGCATGGTGCACTGGGTGTTATACGCAAGTAATGAATAATCGAACTTTACATCAAAAACTAGGGATGTACTGTATCTTTTTAACCCTTTCCTGAACCTCACTCTTCTCCTCAAAAGTAAATGTTGTTATCATTTGGTATGTACCTATGAAAACTGTAGACAGAATATTATATACAGATGTGAAGATGGCAGGGTTTGCCTCTGTCTCCTTTTTTAAAAAATGATTTGATTTATCTGTTTGACAGAGAGAGAGAGAGAGCACAAGCAGTGGGAGCAGCAGAGGGAGAGGGAGAAGCAGGCTCCCTGAGGAGCAGGGAGCCTGACCGGTGGGGGGCGGGGTTGGCTAGCGGGGTGGGGGGCTCAATCCCAAGACCTGAACCAAACGCAGACACTTAACCAACTGAGCCACCCAGGTATCCCTGACTCTGTCGCCTTCATGTGCTTTCTTCCTCTCTATTCTCACTCCTGCATAAATTATATCCAGAATGGCATGATATGACATTGAGATTATGTCATATGACATGATCTATATAAATAAGAGAAAAGCTTGTTTGACTTGCAAGTGTGCCACTATGAAGCATGTGAGAAACCTAAGCCCTTTCCTATGCAGGACTGTCTGACTGACAGCTGTAGAAATCACCCTTTCCCTACAAAGCTGGAGTCAAGTACTATAAGCTCCCAGATTGGAGAGGTATATAAAGGTCAAGAATAATTTTTCAACCAGAAAGCCAAGACTCTGATTGTGTGGATTTATTAGACCATTATCTGCAGGAAGTTTCCAAGAAAAATACCAGGGGAAGGGAGGGGTGGGCCTAGTGGGTCGGACCAGAGCAGAGGCATGAATTTGGACCTGTAACAGGCTGAACAAAGTCCTCAAAAGATGGGAGGTTCTAATTCCTGGAACTTGTAAATACCACCTGATTTGGGAAAAAGGATTTTGCAGATATAATTAAGTTAAGGATTTTGAGATGGGAAGATTATCCTGGATTATCCAGGTGGGCCTTAAATCCAATCACAACTGTCTTTATAAGAGAGAGGCAGAGGAGATCTCTCTGTGTCTCACACACACACACACACACACACACACACACACACACACACACGGGGGTGGGTGGGGAGGAAGAAAGTAATGTGGAAGAGTAGAGAGAGATTAAAAAATACTGACCTTCGAGATTGGAGTGATATAAACACAAGCCAAGGAATGCTGGCAGCCAACAGAACCTGGAAGAGGCAAGGAAGGATCCTCCTTTACAGCCTCCAGAGAGAGCTTAGACTTGCCAACCTTGATTCATCCCAGTGATGCTAATTTTAGACTTCTGTCCACCAGAACTGTGGTAGAATAAATTTCTGTTTTACACCACCCAGTTTGTGGTAATTTGTTAAAGCAGATATAGAAAACTCATACAGAACCAAATCTAACTTTTCAAGTGTCAGCCACAACTTCCATATGCACCTAGTAAGCCAATGTTAAAGATTAGATGGTCATAGAAGACTTGGGAGCTTTGGAGAGGCAACCACCAACATGCTTAGATCCACAGATCTAAGATTTTTATTTGGGGGATCTCCCTGTGACTGAGGAGTGGAAAGAGAAATTGAAAGGGAAGCTGAGGTGTTAGATCAATGTTTACTCCTTTGTGGGTATTTTGTGAGGTACATGAAGGAGGACAACAGTAAATAGAGTTACAGGGTCCTTACTCTTTTAGGAAGCACTCCAGGGGAAAGACTTGCTCAGAGGTCAATGATTCTAGGGACCATATTATTGAAGTCTTAATTAATGGCACTCTAGCTGAATCTTGGAGCTGGAATGTATCTACCACCACAGTGATACACAACAATTTCAGGGGACGTGAAATAGTTGTGCATGGCAGGACGCTATATAAACAGACACAGAGACTGCCTGGAGTTCAGGGTGACTTAGACAGCCCATGGTTATGTGTAAGGCTCAGGGGAAGTGGGAAAGGCATAGAGAGTAATATTTACTGCTATTTGTACTTTTTTTAGTGCTCTTTTAAAATCAATTTTATGAACTGGAAAGCAACCAATTAATACTAATAATTTTTAAACATTTTTGAGTATAGTTCACACACATGTTATATTTTTCAGGTGTACAACTTAGTGATTTGACAAGTTTGTACATTATGCTGTGTTTACCACAAGTGTAACTACCATCTGTCCTGTTCCATCACTATTACAATATCATCGACTATATTCCTTACACTGTGGCTTTTATTTCCATAACCAATTTTTTTGGTTTTGGGATTTTTATTTTTCTTAAGTTTTTATTTAAACTCCAGTTAGTTAATAGAGTGTTCTATTAGTTTCAGGTGTACAATATAGTGATTGAACAATTCCGTACATCACCTGGTGCTCATCACAACAAGTGCATTCCTTAATCCCCATCACCTATTTCATCCATTCCCACCCACCTCCCCTCTGGTAACTTTCAGTGTGTTCTCTATAGTTAAGAGTCTGTCTCTTGGTTTGTCTCTCTCTTTTTTCCCCTATGCTCAGTTGTTTTGTTTCTTAAATTTCACATATGAGTGAAATCATATGCTATTTGTCTTTCTCTGACTGACTTATTTCACTTACATTATACTCTCTAGCTCCAGCCATGTCATTGCAAATGACAAAATTTCATTCTTTTTGATGGTTGAATAATATTCCATTGTATATACACACCACACCTTCTTTATCCATACATCAATTGATGGACACTGGGGCTGCTTTCATAATTTGGCCATTGTAAATAATGCTGCTATAAACATAGGAGTGCATGTATCCCTTTGAATTAGTGTTTTTGTACTCTTTGGGTAAATACCCAATAGTGGAATTATTGAACTGTGTGGTATTTCTATATTTAGTTATTTAAGGAACCTCCATACTATCTTCCACAGTGACTGCACCAATTTGCATTTCCACCAACAATGCATGAGAGTTCCTTTTTTTCCACATTCTTGCCAACATTTGTTATTTCTTATCTCTGAGCCTAGCTGTTCTGACAGGTGTAAGATGATATCTCATTATGGTTTTGATTTGCATTTCCCTGATGATTACTAATGTTAAGCATCTTTTCATGTGTCTGTTGATCAACTCTATGTCTTCTTTACAAAAATGTCTATTCAGATCTTCTGCCCATTTTTTTAATTGCATTATTTTGGGGGGTATTGAGTTTATAAGTTCTTTATATATTTTATATATTTTGGATATTAACCCCATTCAGTACATTATCTTGTTGTTTTGTTGTTGATTTCCTTTACTATGCAAAAGCTTTTTATTCTGATGGAGTCCCAATGGTTTAATTTTGTATTTGTTTCCCTTGCGTTAGGAGACATATCTAGAATCTTCTAGGAGTTGTATGGTTGCAGGTCTCACATTTCTGTCTTTAATCTATTTTGAGTTTATTTTTGTGTATGGTGTTAAAAAGTGGTCCAATTTCATTCTTTTATGTGTAGCTGTCCAGTTTTCCCAGCACCATTTATTGAATAGACTCTTTTCCCCATTGCATATTCTTGCCTATTTTGTCATAGATTAATTGACTATATAAGTGTGGGTTTATTTCTGGGCTCTCTATCCTGTTCCAATGATCTATGTGTCTATTTTTGTGCCAGTATCATACTGTTTTGATTACTATGCCTTTGTATTATATCTTGAAATCTGGGATTGTGATGCCTCCAGCTTTGTTCTTTCTCAGAATTGTTTTGGCTATTCAGAGTCTTCTGTGGTTGCATACAAATTCTGGTACTGTTTGTTCTGGTTTTGTGGACAATGCTGTTTTCACAAAATTTTGTGAAAATTTTTGATAGGGATTGCATGGAATCTGTAGATTACTTTAGGTAACATAGGTGTTTTAACAATATTAATTCTTCTAATCCATGGACACATAATATCTTTCCATTTGTTATGTCATCTTCAATTTCTCTCATCAGTGCTTTATAGTTTCCAGGGTATAGGTCTTTCACCTCTTTGGTTAGGTTTATTCCTAAGTATTTTATTCTTTAGGGTGCAGTTGTAAATGGGATAGTTTCCTTAATTTTCCTTTCTGCTACATTGTTATTAGTGTATAGAAATGTTACCAGTGTCTGAGTATTAATTGTGTATCCTACCACTTTACCGAATTCATTTATCAGATCTAGTAGATTTTTGGTGGACTCTGTAAGATTTTCTATATAATAGTATCATGTGGTCTGTGAATAGTGACAGTTTAGCTTTTTCTTACCAATGTGGATGCCTCTCATTTCTTTTTCTTGTCTGATGGCTGTGACTAGGACTTCTAGTATTATGTTGAATAAAAGTGGTGAGAGTGGACATCCTTGTCTTATTCCTGATCTTAGAGAGAAGCTCATGGTTTTTCACTGTTGGGTAGGATGTTAGCTGTGGATTTTTCGTATACATCCCTTATTATGTTGAGATATGTTCCTTCTAATTTCCCTTTGTTGAAAGTTTTTATCATTAAAAGATGCTGTATTTTATCAAATGCTTTTTCTGCATCTATTGAGATGATCGTGTGATTTTTATCTTTGGTTTTGTTGATGTGGTGTATCATGTTGACTGATTTTCAAGTATTGAACCATCCTTGCATCCCTGGAATAAATGCCACCTGATTGTGGTGAATGATCTTTTTAGTGTATTGCTATATGTGGTTTGCTAATATTTTATTGAGGGTTTTTGCATATATATTCATCAGGGTTATTGGCCTGTAGTTCTCTCTTTTTTGTGGTGTCTTTGGTTTTAGTATCAGGGTAATGCTGGCCTTGGAGAATGTATTTGCAAGCATTCCTTCCGCTTCTATTTTTTAGGATAGTTTGAGGAGAATAGATATTAACTCTTCTTTAAACGTTTGATAGAATTCACCTATGAATCTATCTCATTCTGGACTTTTATTTTTTGGTGGTTTTTTGATTACTGATTCAATTATATTACTTGTAATCTGTCTGTTCAGATTTTCTACTTCTTCCTGGTTTAGTTTTGGGAGATTTTATGTTTCTAGGAATTTATCCATTTCTTCAAGGTTGTCCAATTTGTTGGTATATGGTTTTTCATAGTATTCTCTTATAATTCTTTGTTTTTCTGTGGTGTCAGTTGTTATTGTGCCTCTGTTTTTTTCTGACTTTATTTATTTGGACCTTTCTCTTTTTTCTTGATGAGTCTGGCTAATAGTTTGTCAATTTTGTTTAGTTTTTCAAAGAATCTTGATTTTTTTCTATTGTTTTTTTTTTAGTCTCTATGTCATTTCTTTTTGCTCTGATCTTCATTATTTCCTTTCTTCTACTCATCTTGGGATTGTTTGTTCTGCTTTTTCTAGGTCCTTTTAGGTGTATGGCTAAATTGTTTATTTGAGCTTTTCCTTCTTTCTAGGCCTGTATTGCTATGTACTTCCCTTTTAGAACCTTTTTCACTGTGTCCAAAAGATTTTGGACCATTGGTGTTTTAATTTTCATTTGTGTCCATGTATTTTTTAAATTTCTTTTTGATTGCTTTGTTAACTTGTTGGTAACAACCCAATGAGTATCATGTTGTTTAGTCTCCATGTGTTTGCATTCTTTATAGCTTTTTCTTGTGATTTATTTCTAGTTTCATACTGTTGTGATCAGAAAAGATGCATGGTATGATTTCAATCTTCCTAAATTTGTTGAGGCTTGTTTTGTGGCCTAATATGTGATCTGTTCTGAAGCATGTTCCCTGTGCTCTTGAAAGAATATGTATTCTGTTGTTTTGGGATGGAATGTTCTGTATATATGTGTTAAGTCCATCTGGTTCAATGTGTCATCCAAATACATTGTTTCCTTATTGAATTTCTACTTTGATGACCTATGCATTGGTGTAAATGGAGTGTTAAAGTCCCCTACTATTATTGTATTACCATCAGTTTCTCCCTTATGTCTGTTAACATTTGCTTTATGTACTTAGATGCTCCAGTGTTGGATGCATAGATGTTTACAATTGCTCTATCCTCCTTTTTTTTATAATTTTTATTTTGTTATATTAGTCACCATACAGTACATCCCCAGTTTTTGATGCAATGCTCCATGATTCATTATTTGCGTATAACACCCAGTGCATTCTTCAATATGTGCCCTCCTTAATACCCATCACTGACCTATCCCAATCCCCCACCCCCCTCCCCTCTGAAGCCCTCAGTTGGATGGATCCCTTTTTCATTAGGTAGTGCCCTTCTTTGTCTCTTGTTACAGTCTTTATTTTAAAGTTGATTTTGTTTGAGATAAGTATTGCTACCCTGGCTTTTTTTCACTTTCATTTGTATGGTGAATGTTTTTCCATCCTTTCACTTTCAGTCTGTATATGTCTGTAGGTCTCAGGTGAGCCTCTTGTAGGCAACATATAGATGGGTCTTATTTTTTTATCCATTCAATCATCCTGTGTCTTTTGATTGGCACATTTAGCCCGTTTACATTAAAAGTAATTACTGATAGGTATGTACTTATGTTATGTTTTGTTATTTGTTTTCTGGTCGTTTGTATAGTTCTTTTGTGTTCCTTTCATCTTCTTTTGCTCTTTTTTTGTGATTGATGAGTTTCTATAGTGTTATGTTTTGCTTTCTTTCTCTTTATTTTTTTGTGTATCTATCATAGGTTTTGGGTTTGTGGTTACCATGAGGTTCATAGATAATATCCTACGAAAGTAGCAGTCTATATTAATTTGATGTCATTTAAGTTAAAATACATTTTTAAAAAAGAAAAACCTTTCTTTTTTTTCCTTCTCTTTTTCCACCTTTTACCCCCTCCTCCATGTTTTATGTATATATTGTCACATTTTACACCTTTTTATTCATTATTTTCTTATTCCTAATTATGACCATTTTTCTCCACTTAAAGAAGTCCCTTTAACATTTCTCATAAGGCTGGCTTGGTGGTGATAAACTCCTTTATTTTTCATTTGTCTGGGAAACTTTTTATCTCTTCTTCAAATCTGAATGCTAACCTTGCTGGATAGAGTGTTCTTGGTTGTAGACTTTTTCCTTTCAGCACTTTGGATTTATCAGGTCATTCCCTTTTGACCTGCAAAGTTTCTGCTGATAGCCGTATAGGTTTTCCCTTATAGGTAACTTTTTGTTTCTCTCTTACTGATTTTAGATTCTTTATCTTTAACCTTTGACATTTTAATTATTATGTGTGGCAATGTGGACCTCCTTAGGCTCATCTTGTTTGGAACTCTGTGCTTCTTGAAGTTGGATGTCTATTTCCTTCCCCAGTTTAAGGAAGTTTTTAGTTTTATTATAATAATTTTTAAAAGGTGAATAGCCAAGATACCTCTGAATGAACATTCCCTTGCTATTTATGGATTTAACAAAGTACTTTCTTCAAACCTTTAAGCATTGGCTAAAAATCTAATCAGACTCTTAAGAAATTAATATAAATTACCTGCCTAGTATATCAGACTCCCTTTAGTGTTTCATACACCTTTAAAAGCAGGTAGAAGTGGAAGAGATGTTTGAACTGTCAGGGTCTCAGTGGTCCTAGGCTAGACTCCAGGGCTGTGCTGGTACTACTACCCCCCACCACCAGGGGGTGACAGTCCAGACAGCATGGCCTCTGGACTTGGAAAGGGAGGAAGGGTCTGAGAAGTGCCTTTTACATTCTTTCCCTGTTCCCCTCGCCCCTACACAGAAGCCAGAAAGTCTGGGGAAGTGCTCTCCCCACAGGATGCTGGGGAACAGAAGAAACTCTTTCCCAGTTCATGCAAGGAGTATGTGTATGCAGATCATATGACATCCAAACATGGGCAGATCACAACCCATTGGGATTGTCCCAACCAGAGTTAAAGTGGATTTGCAGAGGCACCTCTAAAGAGTCGCTCTGGGCTGTGGTGGATTCAGCCAGGTTATAATGTTCTGAAACAGCCTTTTCCCACTGGAGAACACACAGAGAAGAAGATAACATCTAATAGGGCAGTATGGCTGGAGAGGTGTGGAGGAGGGATGGGGACCCCCAGGACTGGGAGCTCTCCACATTGGAAGGGAAGAAGTTGTCTTCCTTTTTCCTCTATTTTGCTTTTGGGAAATCCTGTCAGTGTTCTTTTCATCATGGTTTCCATTTCTTTGTCTTCCTGAGAGTTACTGTTAACTTTCAGCTCTCTAATTTAGTCACCAACAGTGTCATCAGCCCTTCTATTGGAATTTTCTTTGTTATTTTGGGCAACACAATTAAGACATTTCAAGGATTCCCATTACTTCTTTTTCAAGTTAGCCTTTAGTATTCTCCAGGTTAACTAGATATATTTCTAGTCTATTGTTAGTGGTAACAAAGAAACTGCTCCTAAAAAGCTTCTAGGTGTGAGTATTGGCCGTACTGTCAACCTAGAGGAGATTCCCTGATTTGACATTAGATCCTATGCTGGGGTAAGGAACTGAAACTGGTACTGCAGAGGATTGACAACTAATGATGCCAGTGCATTTAATATTTTAGCTCAACTACTCTGGGGCCTAGAAGTTGTCTGGGTTGGCTGACTATTAGCTTCAGAGGTCCAGGTACGTATGGCCATACATGTTCAACACTTAATTTGCAAAATGAACAAACACATGTTTAAAGTAAAGTCTTTTGGAGGCCAACTACACCTGGTATCTGCAGACCCAGTTCAGGAAATACTGTTTTTGGCAAAAGCCATCCACAGTCTGGGGAATCCCTGAACCACTACTCAGTCACTTAGGAAAATGCCCCCTATGCTTCCAGTCATCCCCTAGTCTCTCCTTTCCTTCCCATGTCCTTGAGGCTGAGGTTTTAGATGTAATTGATATACATTCCTTATTGGAGGAAGGACACTTAAGAATCCATTTACGAAATACTGGCTATGAAAGCTCTTGTCATTTTTTGAGATACTGATTTAAGTTTAATCTGTCACTGAAGTATGGAGTTTAGGTGTTGTGAATGCTTTCTTTATGGGACTAGAAGGAAATTTTTGCATATTGAAAATTTTGTTGTGGCAATTAAGAGCATGCACATATGCTGGGATGACTAAACTCACTGAATGTGTTTCCACCTCCATCCCTCTTGGTTGCTAAGAACCACAGGTAATGTTAGAAGTGAAAGACTAAAAAGTCTAGAATAGAAATGCTAAGCCCCTGAGTGGAGCATTTGGATAGAGAACTATTCTGGTCTGTGAATTTGGCATCCTTTGGAAAACTGACCCCTCAAAAATGAAAAACTGAAACCCTTCCCCAAGGACTGACAGGAAACCTGTCATTTCTGGAGTTTTCAGGGTTATTAGACCTGAGAACTAGAAATGAAAAGTCTGGAACCAGATACTGATGTGTCACCAGTCTCACGTAAGATCACTGCCCAATGCTGGGACTCATGCAGCACTAGGTAGGCATGGACAAAACCTCATGTCTCCTTGAGCTAATCAAGGTTTCCCAGATAGTGGTTAGCTACAAGAACTGCTGGCCAAAATAAGCACATTCCAGCTTGTCCAAATCTAGGCCTCCGCACTACTGATTTCAAGTGAGCAACATCAACATGTTGCCTCCACAAGGCGATCCTTCTTCATCATCTCAAAGGCAGGCTAGACAATATTCTCTGGTTTACAATATCCCTGTGCCTCCTGTGTGTTTCTCAGAAGTGTCAAGTTCAACCTTAGTCATGGGGACCCTCCAGTCATCATAAACTCTAGAGTGGCTATCATGGTGACCTCAACAAGCCAAGTCAAGTAAATGTGATAACACAGGCCAACCTGAAATAAGGGATAAAACCCACCTTTCCACCAGAAAAACACCAAGGGGCTCCAAAGTCCAAGCTTACCATATAACGAAGATAATCCTAAAAATTATATGAGACATAATGGCACATAAGTATTACACAAAATCTCTCCTTTGTGTTTTTCATGAGTGCCCAAATGTCTGAAAAAACCCATGTCTTCTTTTTCCATGAAAATATCACCCATATTTCTTCTACCTAGAAACAAGCAGCTCCATTGCTCATTTTTATTTTCCACTTAATTCTCTTTATAACATCATAATTTGTTCAATAGGGTCTCCATTCAAAGCACCATTCCAGTTCTCAGCACTATAATAGTATAAGTTATGTGTTTCTCCCCATTAATCGAGCAAATGATGCAAAGCACAAATAACACAAAAAAGTTAGGAAGACTCAATATTATCAAGATGTCAATTCTTCCCAAATTTATATGTAAATTGAATCAGTTTCAATGAAAATCCCACCAAGTTATTGTGTGGATATTAGCAAACTGATTCTAAAGTTTATATGGAGAGGCAAAAGACCCAGAATAGCCAACTCAATATTGAAGGAGAACAAAGTTGGAGGGCTAACACTACCCAACTTCAAGACTTATTGTAAAGCTACAGTAATCAAGATGGTGTATTGGCAAAACAATAGACAAATAGATTAATAGAACAGAATAGAGAGCCCATAAACAGACCAACCTATAGTCAACTGATCTTCCATGAAAGAGCAAAGATAGTCTTTTAGACAAATGGTACTGGAACAACTGGATATCTACATGCAAAAAAAAAAATTAGACATAGACTTTACACCCTTCACAAAAATAAATTCAAAAAAGGGGTGCCTGGGTGGTGTGGTCAGTTAAGCGTCTCTCGGTTTTGGTTCAGGTTGTAATTTCAGGATCTTGAGATCCAGTGCCACACTGGGCTCTACACTCAGCACAGAGTCTGCTTGAGATTCTCTTTCCCTGTACCTCTGTCCATCCTGCTCGTTCTCTATCTCTCTTTCTCTCTCAAATAAATAAATCTGTAAAAAAATAAACTCAAAATGGACTATAGACCTAAATGTAAAACACAAAACAATAAAACTCCTAGAAGATAACACAGGATAAAACCTAGATGCCCTTGGGTATGGCAATGACTTTTTAGATAGAATGCAGAAGATACAATCCGTGAAAGAAATAATTGAGAAGTTGAACTTCATTTAAATTAAAGAATCCTGTGAAAGACAATGTCAAGAGAATCAGAAGACAAGCCACAGATGGGGAGAAAATATTTGCAGAACACACATGTGATAAAGGATTGTTATCCAAAATATATGAAGAACACTTGTTATCCAAAATATATGAAGAAACTCAAAAATAAGAAAACAAACAACCCTACTTAAAAATGGGCAAAAGACCTGAAAATACACTTTACCAAATAAGACATATAGATGTCAAATAAGCACATGAAACTATGCTTCACATCATATGTCATCAGGAAAATGCAAATTAAAGCAATGAGATACCACCACCCACCTTAGAGTGGTCCAAATCTGGAGCACTAACAACACAAAATGCTGGTGAGTTTGTGGAGTAATAGGAATTCTCATTCATTGCTGGTGGGAATGTAAAATGGTAAAGCCACTTTGGAAGATAGCTTGCAGGTATCTTACAAAACTAAGCATACTCTTACCATATGATCTAGCAGTTGTACTCCTTGGTATTTACCCAAAAGAGCTGAAAATTTATGTCCACACAAAAACCTGCACAAGGATGTTTATAGCAGCTTTATTCATAAGTGCCAAAATTTGGAAACAACCAAGATATTTTTCAATAGCTGAATGGATAAACTATCCATCCAGACAATGAAATGTTATTCAGCGTTAAAAAGAAAGGAGTTATCAAGTGATGAAAAGACATGGAGGAATCTTAAATGCATATTATTAAATAAAAGAAGTCAGTATGAAAAGGGTATATACTATACAGTTCCAACTACATGACATTCTGGAAAAAGCAAAACTGTGGAGACAGTGAAAAGATCAATCCTTGACAGAGTTTAGTGGGGAGGGAGGGATTAATGAGTAGAACACAGAGGATTTTTAGGGCAGTGAAACCACTTTGTATGATATTATAATGGTAGATACATATCATTATACATTTGTCAAAACCCAGAGGATGTACAAGACCAAGAGTAAACCTTAATGTAAACTAGTTTGAGTAATTTTAACAAATGTGCCACTATAGTGTGAGATGTCCATAGCATAGGGGGTTGTGTGTGTTGGCGGGAGTAAGAAGTATATGGGAGATCTCTGTATTTCCCACTCAATTTTGCTGTGAACCAAAAATTGCTCTGAAAAATACAGTTTATTAAATAAAAATAATGCAAAATGATGACTGAATAACTTTTTAGTAATTACATGTGCAATGAATGACATTATTTGCAAATAAGGGCACATTCTGAGGTACTGGGCGTTAAGATTTCAACCACATTAGAAACCCCAAGAGAGAACTGCCCAGCCAAACTTTCCCCCAATTCCTAACTCACAAAATTGTGAGCAGAATAAAATAGCTGTTGTAAGCCAGTATGTTTTGGGTAATCGGTTACACAACAAAAATAACTTTTTTTTTTTTTGCCTAGAAGGATCTTTCTTCCTTTTATTTTTTTCTTTTTATTTATTTTTTTAATAACTTTATTTTGTTACATTGGTCACCATACAGTACATCCCCAGTTTTTGATGCAATGTTCCATGACTCATTGTTTGCGTATAACACCCAGTGCTCTATGCAATACGTGCCCTCCTTAATACCCATCACCAGCCTATCCCATTCCCCCACCCCCCTCCTCTCTGAAGCCCTCAGTTTGTTTCCCAGAGTCCACGGTCTCTCATGGTTCATTCCCCCTTCTGTTTACCCCCCCTTCATTCTTCCCTTCCTTCTCCTACCGATCTTCCTATTTCTTATGTTCCATAAATGACTGAAACCATATGATAATTGTCATTTTCTGCTTGACTTATTTTGCCTAGCATTATCTCTTCCAGTCCCGTCCATGTTGCTGCAAATGTTGAGAAATCGTTCTTTTTGATGGCTGAGTAATATTCCATTGTATATATGGACCACATCTTCTTAATCCAGTCATCTGTTGAAGGGCATCTCGGCTCCTTCCACAATTTAGCTATTGTGGACAATGCTGCTATGAACATTGGGGTGCATATGGCCCTTCTCTTCACTACATCTGTATCTTTGGGGTAAATACCCAGTAGTGCAATTGCTGGATCATAGGGTAGCTCAATTTTTAACTTTTTAAGGGACCTCCACACTGTTTTCCAGAGTGGCTGTACCAACTTGCATTCCCACCAACAGTGTAAGAGGGATCCCCTTTCTCCACATCCTCTCCAACATTTGTTGTTTCCTGTCTTGTCAATTTTTGCCATTCTAACTGGCGTAAGGTGGTATCTCAGTGTGGTTTTGATTTGAATTTCCCTGATGGCTAATGATTTTGACCATTTTTTCATGTGTCTGTTAGCCATTTGTATGTCTTCATTGGAAAAGTGTCTGTTCATATCTTCTGCCCATTTTTTGATTTGATTATCTGTTTCCCGTGTATTGAGTTTGAGAAGTTCTTTGTAGATCTTGGATACCAGTCCTTTATCTGTAGTGTCATTTGCAAATATCTTCTCCCCTTCCACAGGCTGCCTCTTAGTTTTTTTTTTACTGTTTCCTTGGCTGTGCAGAAGCTTTTTATCTTGACGAACTCCCACAAGTTCATTTTTTCTTCTGTTTCTCTTGCCTTTGGAGATGTGTCATGGAAAAAGTTGCTGTGGCCGATGTCAAAAAGGTTGCAGCCTATGTTCTCCTCTAGGATTTTGATGGATTCCTGTCTCACATCGAGGTCTCTCATGCATTTGGAGTTTATCTTTGTGTATGGTGTCAGAGAGTGGTCAAGTTTCATTCTTTTGCATGTAGCTGTCCAATTTTCCCAGCACCATTTATTGAAGAGACTGTCTTTTTTCCACCGGATGTTTTTTCCTGCTTTATCAAAGACGAGTTGCCCAAAGAGCCGAGGGTCCATTTCTGGGTTCTCTATTCTGTTCCATTGGTTTATATGTCTGTTTTTGTGCCAGTACCATGCTGTCTTTGAGATCACAGCTTTGTAGTATAGCTTGAAATCTGGCAACGTGATGCCCACAACAAAAATAACTTAAATGGAAAAAGTTTCCAGATTAATAAAGAACTCTTATGAAGCATAAAAGAGGAGAAACTTCCCAACAATGAAATAGGAAAAATTAGTAAGAATTTCAAACAAAAGGAATCAGAAATGGACCCCAACCAAGGTATTAAACCTCATTTATAATCAGAGAAATTCAAAATAAAAGCACAATGAAATAACAATTGACATGCCTCTGAATTGGCAACATTTGAGCCACATAATATTAAATATTGGTGGGGGCACCTGGGTGGCTCCGTTGGTTAAGCAGCCAACTCTTGATTTCAGCTCAGGTCATGATCTCAGGGTCCTGGGATCGAGCCCCTTGTCTGGCTCCCCACTCAGCGAGGAGTTTGCTCAAAGATTCTCTCTCTCCCTCTGCCCCTCCCCCTGCTCAAGCTATTTCTTTCTCAAATAAATAAATAAATAAATCTTTTTTTAAAAAGGAGGGCACATGTTCTGATGATCACTGGATGTTATATGCAATGGATGAATCATTGAACACTACATCTGAAACTAATGATGTACTATATGTTGGCTAATTGAATTTAAATTAAAAAAATAAATGATGATGTGGAGTGATAGAGGTTTAAATTGGTGTAGCAACCCACAGAACAATTTGACAATATATGTTAAAACTGAAAATATTCTTTGACCCAGCAATGCCACTGCTAGGTACACACCCTAGTGAAACTCTCCAAGAATATTTAGAGCAGCATTATTTGTGATAGCTAAAAATGAGAAACAACTTAAATATCTTCAATGGGAAATTTATAAATAAATTTTTGTACACGCACACACATACACACTCCTACAATGAAATATTATACAGAATTGAAAATTGATAAACCAAACTTGCATGTATTAAAATGGCGGGTCTCACAAACATAATGATTAATTAACTAAATGGATGAATACAGAGAATATGATACCATCTATATAAAGTTTAAAACATGAGAACACAATACTAGCAGTTGTTTAAAGATATATTTTTTTGCAGTGGAAATGTAAAGAAATGTAAATGCAGAACAGTGCCTCCCTCTATGGAGCAGAGAGGTGGAGGCTATTGGGAAGGAATGTGCAAAGAGGTTAACTTCGTTGGCAGTGTTTTATGTCTTAGGTACTAGGTATAGAGGTATTGTTGCACTTTTTATATCTTTTTGTATGTTAAATATTGTAGAATGTTATTTTTTATAGTATTTACTTACCAGAAGCTCTTGTAAAAAAAAAAAAAAACTTCCCAGGTCTGTCTCAGACCCAGCAGATCAGATTCCCCAGAGGTGGGGCTCAGGAATTTGCCCCCTGGGAAACCCTGACACTAGGGGTCTAAGCCAGGAGAAGACCACGCCTGTGGAGGTGGCCTACTTCATGCTCTATTACTCTTCCACTTTATAAGTGACATTTATCTATCAGTTCCTCGATTTTAGTGCCTTTGTGCTAGCTACCAGGAAAGACAATGGGGACAAAAAAAAAAAAACCCAAGATCTTTTTACTGGCTTCAAGGGTCTTCTATTTGAATGGAGGAAACATTATTGTTTGTTGTCTTTTGAGCAGAGAGTTGAGGAGGCCCTAAAACCGGAATGAAGGTCAACTCCAATTACAAAAGGGTTCAAAAACTTTCAAACTAAACATGTTGAAATCTATCACTTCGACCCTGGTGTCCCTAAATCTTTTTTTCCTGACATCCAGGACATCCACAGATCTGCTTCATTGCACCTGACTGGAACTCCTACATGCTTCTTCCCAGAGAAATTCTGGATGCCCCCCCTTTGCCTTGGCTGTACTTTGCATCTCCCCATGATGTCTCATAACTTTGCCATTTACTCATTGTGTGACTTTGGGCTGGCTGTGTCCGTTCTCTGAGACTCCCTTTCTGCCTCTGTAAGTTGAGCAGATGGTTAAGTCCTCGGAGTGGCAAAACTTGGACCAGTATGTAGTCTTCCCAATCACCATGCTATTTCATTGCCTTTCCAGGATCACAGAAAGCCAATTTGGAAATTGGCAACCAAGTGTTTTATCAGAGACATGGATTCTATGTAACCTCTTAGATGTTTTTAAGAAAAAGAAGATACACCTGGTAGACTTCCAAAGCACCCAGACTAGGTCCCATTTCATATACCATGGAAAGTGAATCACGAGTTTTGGAGAAAACAATTTTAGACAATCTTGCCATTTTCCTACATGATTGAGCAGAAGGAAACCTTCAAATCTGAGGCTTAGCGAATTTTGTCTCTAGCAAATATGAGGAGGTTTTTTTCCTCACAACGACTGTAAGTGGACAGAAATAAGGGAAGTAAATTCTAATGTGGATGAAACAACCAGAAGAGAAATAGCCCCAAGTGTATTCAAAGGATTAGGGGGCCCAATTTAGGCTCTAAACTGGGAATAGAAGTGGATGGCTCTATGCCCCAGCCAGTACAAGGTGGCTTTCCAGACGTGGTTGGGTGAGTGAACCTCCTGGGGGGCATCAACCACAGGCTCCTCCTTGTGTGGCTTGGGAGAGCCCTGCCCACAGGAGGCAAGGATGTAGTTGGCAGGGCAGGCAGGAGCACACAGACCACTGGACCTTTTGCCTGAGGGCAGTCACTCCCTCCCTCCTTCTGATGCCCAACTCACAGCCTACTGTCTACTGCCATGAGGAAAAGGCAGGCCCAAGGTGCTGAGTTCCAAACGGAGAAGCTTTTTCAGACAGTGGACTCGAAGCACCCAAAATGGAAAAAGCCCAAGCAAACCAGAACTCTGGGTCACCCTCTTTGGGACAGGCCACTGGCACTGGGGTAATGACACGCCTTGGCCGGTCGTGCGCCCACGCGCAAGCGTGGGGACTGCCGACCCTCCTCCGTTGGGGTGCAGTGTGTGAGTGCTCGTGTGCGCATGTGGCATCTATTCCACGGAATCGCACCCGGACGAGGTGCTTCTCGCCTAGCTGGGACAGGACCAGTTCTGGGTGGGGTGGAGGAGGGTGGAAGCAGGCGAAGAAGCCCCCAGAACGCCCCCCCCATCCCGTTCCCCACCCATGCCAGAACGCAGCGCTGGCGGGCGCATCTCGGGCCTGTCCAGCCCCTCTCCGGTGGGCACCCGGGGATGTGGAACCCTCGCCACGCTGACTCCCTGAGGGCACGTTCCGGGAGCGGCGGGCTGTGGACAGGGCTGGGTCTAGGATGGGGGCACCGACTCGCGGATCCCCAGGGTCCCCACCTGTGCCAGCGCCCCCTCGGGGGCGGGGAAAGGAGCAGGTGACGTCACGCGCGGTCCCCGGGTGCCCGCGGCGGTGGCCGCAGCCCGGCCGCGTGACCCGCGCGCGCCAATGGCCCGGCGGTCTCCGGGGCGACGCGGAGGGTCCGCGCTCCGCCGCCACTGCGCCCCCGCCCCGAGTCCGCACTGCAGAGAGTGGTGGCGAGCCGGCGCCGGCGCGCTGGCCCACGTGCCACGCGGAGAGAGGGACAGGGAGAGGAAGAAGGAGAGGGAGTGCGAGAAAGCCACGGAAAGAGGGGCGCACGACCCGGCCGCTGCTCCGCGCAGCCCCTGCGGCGCCCCTCCTGCTGGGACCTCCACCAGGAAGGACCCCGACCCAGCGGAAGGTACCAGACCCGGGGAAGGTGCGCTTGGCCCCCAAGAGACCCCGCCACCCTCCGCCCGCCCCAGCAGGACTGCGGCAGCCCGCGGGGACGGGGGGACGGGGTGGGGAGGGGGCTGTGGCCCCTGCGGGCCGGTGGAAGGAGGGGCAGGGGTCGAGCCCGGGCGGCAAAGGCGCCGCCCCGCGGGAGGAGGGTCACCTGGGGGAGGGAGAGGGGGTGCCGGCATTAACCTTGCTCTCGCCCGGTTCGTATTCACAGGCTGTGGAGACCCGGGCTGTCAGCTGTCGCCCTGAGAGTTGGCCCAGATATATGTGCATCACGCAGTGATCATTCCCCCCCTAAATTAGACTCCGCAGAGACTGGAGATATGCCATTGACCCTGTTGCAGGATTGGTGTAGGGGGGAACATCTGAACACCCAGCGGTCCATGCTCATCCTGGGGATTCCTGAGGACTGTGGTGAGGATGAATTTGAGGAGACTCTTCAGGAGGCTCTCAGGCACCTGGGCAGGTATAGGGTCATTGGTAGGATGTTTAGGAGGGAAGAGAATGCCCAAGCATTTCTCTTGGAGCTTGCCCAAGATATTGACTATGCTTTGATCCCCAGGGAAATACCAGGAAAGGGAGGGCCCTGGGAAGTGGTTGTAAAACCTCGGAACTCAGATGGGGAATTTCTCAATAGACTCAACCGCTTCTTAGAGGAGGAGAGGCGGACAGTGTCAGACATGAACAGAGTGCTTGGATCAGACACCAACTCTCCTGCTCCGAGAGTGGCCATATCACCCGACTTCTGGACCTGGGCCCAGACCCTGGGGGCAGCAGTGCAGCCTCTGCTAGAACAAATGTTGTACAGAGAACTAAGAGTGTTTTCTGGGAATACTGTGTCCATTCCAGGGGCGTTGGCCTTTGAAGCCTGGTTCGAGCACACCACTGAAATGCTACAGATGTGGCAGGTGCCTGAGGGTGAAAAGAGGAGGCGGCTGATGGAATGCTTGCGGGGTCCTGCTCTGCAGGTGGTCAGTGGGCTCCGGGCCAACAATGCTGCCATAACTGTGGAGGAGTGCCTGGCAGCCCTGCAACAGGTGTTTGGACCTGTGGAGAGCCGTAAAATCGCCCATGTAAAATTTTGTAAGGCCTATCAGGAGGTAGGAGAGAAAGTCTCCAGCTTTGTGTTGCGTTTGGAACCCCTGCTCCAAAGAGCTGTAGAAAAAAATGCAGTATTACGAAGAAATGTGAATCAGGCTCGCCTGAAACAAGTCTTAAGTGGGGCTACCCTTACTGACAAACTTCGAGACAGGCTTAAGTTGATGAAACAGCGAAGGAAACCACCTGGTTTCCTGGCACTGGTGAAGCTCCTGCGTGAGGAAGAGGAGTGGGAGGCCACTTTTGGTCCAGAGAGGGAGAGGATACCAGGACTGGACGCAGGCATAAGGTCATCTGCCAGAGCCAATGCTTTCAGAGCAGTGTCTTTCCCTGCCCCTGGCAACACTTTTCAGGCCAGGCCTTCCCAAGGGTCACGGCGCAGGAGGGGCAGAGGACAACACCGAAGGGGTCGGGTGCTAAGGGCCAGCTCTCGAGGTTCAGGAAAACGGAAACACCACACATTTTGCTATAGCTGTGGAGAAGATGGCCACATCAAGGCAAAGTGTAGCAACGCTCCAAACCTGCTGTTGGTAAAGCAGAAAAGACAGGCTGCAACGGAGTCGGGAAATGGGGACTGGGCTTGGGAAAAGAGCCATCCCAAGCCCAAGGCCAAATAGGCTCAGGAGAACAGGGCAGCTCTTCTTACTATAGGCCAAGGAAATGGAAGAGTTATTGGAAGAAGGGAAAGGGGCAGTCCACACAAACAGCAGGGTACTTCAGTGGGGCGAAGGGGCAAAGCCAGGCCCAGGCTGAGACCCTTCATCCTCTGTCGACTGAAAGGGACTCCACTCCCCAAGCTACGTGGGGCTCAGTGATGGCCGAGAACAGTGCCCTGAAGAGGTGCCAGAGATACAAGTGGCAGGCTGCCACACCCAGCGCATGGGGTGCACCAGGTGCAGGCAGAGACCCCAACATAGCAGAGGCTGAAGAAGGTGCAGCTGGGGACTCAGTCATCAACCCCATCCTCTGGCCACCCCCAAATGCTCACCCCATGGGCTCCAAGCTAAAGATGCCTACTGGCCCCCAGGCCACAGTGGGCCTGGAGGAATATTCCCCAGGGCCAGCCCTGCCAGGAGTCAGCTCAAGCAAGGAAGAGCTGCACAGCAGAGAGGTAATGCCCTGGAGGGGAGGCCACATGGTCCAGCCTGTCCACTGCTCTGGGGGAGCCCCGAGAAGGTGGCATCCTCGAGCCCCTGCACAAGTGAGGGCAGGAGACCCAAAGGCCCTGGGAGCCTAGCACCAGCCTATGAGAAGCTTCCTTCCCCTGCAGCCTGGAAGGGCTGTGGGGGCAAGGAGAGCAAAGACTGTGAGGAGAAGATCCCCAGGCCAGAGCCTTGGCTCAGCCTGAGGTGGGGTGCTAGGTAGTTGGCTGGCTTTGGTGTGACTGGGTGTGCAGGGAAACTTTTGTTCCAAAGCAGGAGGAGGACGAGAAAGAGGAGAAGAAAAAGGTGTAGGAGAGGAAGAGGAAAAGAAGGAAAAGGTAGAGGAGAGAGGGAGGAAGGGGGAGGACTTGGTGGTGGAAGGTGTTTCTGCTTTTGTTTGTACAGTGCCACTGGAGACCAGGAGATCACAGGCAAGGAGACCTGGGACTGGTCTGGTGAACCACAATTCAGCAGCTGCCAATACCAAGTCCAGCTCCATCCCTGCCAATTTGGACAGCTGGCTTGGGGCAGCCCTGAGTGGCCAGTTCCAGCCTAGATGAGGGGCACCTGAAAATGTCTGCCACCCACACTGGACTGCGAGATGTTAGGGACCATCTCAAGGGTGCCAGCCTCTTGGGTCTCCCAAGAGGGGGACTCTCATTCAGTGACCCCCGGGGCACGTTGCTCCATGTTCCGGGAAGCCCACTTGTGTCTCTGTAGGGCCCTTTGTGACCCACGTGTCCAGTTACTCCCCCTCCCCGCTAGTTACCATTCCTGTGCAGAGCCTTGAGGTGTGCAGGAGCCCGCGGTGGGTGTCCTGGCCTACCGGGGCAGCCACCTCTCAGCCCGGGAGCGTGCCATGAGCTGCGGTGGGAACCAAGGCTCTGCTCGCTCTCTTCCCATGCTGTGAGCTCAACCTCTGCTTTCTCGGTGTAGATTTAGGCCAGCCGCTGCTTGTTCTTGTGGAGATGTGTGTGTGTTCTTATCCGAGCAGCTGCCCCCACCCCACCCCGGAGTTCCGGAGCCCGGTTCCAGGAGATGGCGGGAAGGATGCCCCCAGGGCACGGCTGGTGCTCACCCCGTGACCTCAGGAAGGAAGAAGCGGACCAAGGATAGAGGTGGCCGGCGGGAGTCTCCACGGCAACTGTGCTCTGATGTGCCACCCTGTTGTTACTTGTGACTCTGTTTCCTTGGCTTGGCCGAGTGTCCCCTGCTGCGTTTTCCAGCGTCCTGGGACTGTCCTGTGCAGGCCACGGGGCAGGACCAGGCCCCAGCATGCCGGCCAGAGGGGAGGGTGCCCTGGAGTGAGGGGACGTGGCCAGCGTCCATCGTCCTGGCCAGAGGTGGATCGAGGGGCCCTCAGGAAGGGAGACTGAGGCAGGAGGGCCACGGTGTTGGGGGAAGCAGAGGCACCTCGTGTGGGACCCCAAGAGGAGGGGGTCCGTGACCTATGGGCTCTAGTGGCTGTTAGATGTCCCTCTGTCTGTTGTCATTCCCTTTCTTTGATGGTTTCAGTAAATGTTTCTCTTCAATAAATTTCATTGAATGTTTCAGCTGAGTCTTGCCTCTGCTGTGGGAAGGGTCTACTGGGAATGCAGGTGTAGGGGGGGGAAACAGTGGCCTGGTCAACATGCGAATATGTGTGGGGTAAGGTCCATGAGAGCTTTGCAGTGTCTTAATTGCAAAAGGTGGTCAACATCTACGGAAGAGTGGCTTATGGACTTTGGCAAGAGAATGAAGCTAAGCAGAGCCAGATGGTGCCAGTGAACAGGACGTTGGTGGGAGTGTTCAGTGGCTGTCTGGATTCTCAGGGCACTTAGGGAACTTACAGGAATAAGGGAGGGCAAGGGACAGAAGGCAGTATCCAGAGGCCCCAGGATCCCTCACTGTCTTATTGGGGCTCAGGGCATCCAGACCTACAGCATCAAAATCAGGCCAGCCTGTGTAAGTGTGTGTATGAGTAAGTATGTGAAAGTATGTATGAGTTTGTGAATGTGTGCTTATATGTGTGTCAGTAAATGTGTGTGAATATGTGATTGAGTATGTAAGACTGTGTTAGTGAATGTATGTAAATGTGTGTGTTGAGTGTAGGCATTTGTATGTGTTACTTTGTGCATGAGTGTGTGAGTATGTAGGTAGGTGGATGTATGTTTATATGTGTTAGTGTATTCAGTGAAAATATGTGTCAGTGTGTGAGTGTCTATGTATGAACATGAGAATGAAATGAGCAGATGTCAGTGAATGCATGTGTGTGTAAATGTGTACATGGGTTAATGTGTCTTGTGGGTGACTGTGAGTATGTATGAGTTTGTGAGCATTTACAAGTTTGTGTGTACATAATTGTGTGTGAATGAGTGTGACTATGTGGGTGTCCCAGTGTATATTTATGAGTGTTCATATGTATAAGTGGATTTGTGTCAGTGAATGTATGTGAGTGTGTGTGAAAGTGTTGATGAGTGAAAATGTCTGGTGTATGAGTGAGTATGTACGAATTTGTGTGGTTAGTGTGTGTATGAGTGAATATGTGCTAATGGGTGAGTGTACATGTGTCAGAGTATGAGTGAATGAATGAAAGGATGTGTGAGTTTCTGTGTGAGTGCACGAGTTAGACGGTGGTTTTTTATTTCTTTGAGGAACCAAACAAGAGAGTTGGAAGAAGGCAGAGCAAGAACATGTCACTACTTTGTGAAACAGGAGCAAGACTTCTGTTGGCGCCAAGCCGATGAGCCCTACAGCTGCACCTACTATGCAATCATCCATTCACAACCCCTGCATGTCACTGTTATCAAGGTTTCTACACTTGTGTGTGTTGCTAATATTGTTGTGTGATTAAAGCCTATGTGAACATCTGTTTGTGAGTCTTTTTGTGGACTTTTGTTTTCCTTTCTCTTGGATATAGCATTGGAATGGCTGGGCCACAGAATAGGGTTACGTTTAACTTTGTAAGAAATTCAAAGCTGTTATGACAATTTGTACTCCCATCAGTAGTGCCTGTTTCTTGGGGTTCTCAGAAATTTTGTGTTGTCAGCTTTGAACTTTTAGCCATTCTGTCAGTGACTCATTGTGGTATTTCATCGTGGTATTGGTTTGCATTTTTGTGACGATTAATGATATGGAACACTTTTTTGTGTGATTATTAGCTATCCTTCTTAATGAACTGAGTATTCAAGTCTCTTGCCCAGTTTTCAAGTGGGGTCTTTGACTTTGTTTCATTATTGACTTGTGCAAATTGTCAAAATACTCTGGATACAAGCCTTTTATAAGATATATGTGTTGGGACTATTTTCTCCCTGTTGTATCTTATCTATGCACATTCTTAGTGGTCTCTGTTCATAAGAAGATGGATTTAACTGTGATGAGGTCCACTGCATCATTTCTTTTCTTCTATAGTGACTACTTTCTGAGTCCTGCGTAAGAGATCTTTCCTTGACTCACATTTGCAAAGGTATTGCCTAGTTTTCCTCTAGAAGCCCTGTAGTTTTAGCTTTTCATTTAGGTCTTAGGATGTACCTAAATTAATTTTTGTATTTGGGCGAAGGTGTGGGGTCAGGATCCATTTGAAAAATTTTCATTTTGACACTGATTTTATTTAGAGTGTTGGTCAAAAATTAGTTGTGCACCTGTGGTTCTATCATGGTGTTCCATATTCCCTCTTCTGTATTTTTCAGCTCCAGACTTTCCATTTGGTTCTTCATTATAGATATCCTTTTCCTATTGAGACTTTTCCTCATTGCTTCCTTCATTATTTTCATGTTTCCCTTTCAATTTTGGAACATATTTATTTCCAATAGCTGTCTTTAAATCCCTGTGTGTTAACCCCATCATCCTTGCCATTTATGGACCTACTCGCACATTTCCCCCTTGGTTAGGGGTCATGTTTCCTTCCTTCACATATCTAAAAGTTTTGCATAGAGGCCAGACAATTTGGTTATTATGTTGTTAGGTGTCTAAGTTTTGTTTATCTTATTTCTGTGTTCAGTTTTGTTCCAGTATGCAGTTTATTTACTTACAAACCACAATGAGCCTTTCCAGGTTTGTTGTTAAGCTTTGTTAATGTAGGTCTTATAGAGCTACCTGAGCCGTTCTCCTAATGTACGACCTTACTGGGTTCTGTCATGAACATCTAGGAACTTCAATATGATCTCTCCACTCTGGCTGGTGGGAACACTGTGTAAGCTCTGGTAGCTCCCCATCTTACAGCTCCTGGTGAATGTTCTGTGCCCAAACTTGTGTTGTCTCAGTCTGAGCATGCAGAGTTAGTATGCAATCATAAACTCAGTGAGAACTTTGTGCAATACTCTGGACTCTTTCTATGCCCAGGTCCCTTCTCTCTAGAATATTGCTTGCAAAATGGAGTAATATCCAAATCCACAACTTAGCAAGACTGCCACATGCTTCTTGGATTCCCTCTCCCTCTGCCATAGACTGTAAAGTACCTCCATGCCAATAGCTGTGCTGATCTTTGGCCCCACCTTGATTGTTTGCCTTCTCTCAGGTCTCACAATCCTGGCAAGCTCCCCACAGCCAAAGTACTCATCCTGTAAGGGATGGAGTTAAATGGTCAGAAAATATTTGGTGCCTGGAAAAAATTAGTATAGATGGGGCCCAGGGTGATGGATAGACAAGCAAGGAAAGGGAGCATATCCACAGGGAAGTTGTATGGAGCTATGAAGTTCCTATGGTGACCATGCTAAGTTCGGACTTCTGCTGCAGATATGCAGCAGGCCATGGGACTCTCCAGGGAAGTATCACTGCCCCAGCAGTTTGTAAAGGAGAGGAATGACCTGCTCATGTCTGTGAACTAGAGAAGTCAGTGAGAAAGCAGTACTTGTGATGGACTAGAGGGAGCACTTGTGTCATATCAGAAGTGGCTACAGAGATCCTGGTGAAAAGTGAACCCAGAGGCTACTGAGTGTTTTGTGCTGAGGTTAGAGGAACACCAAAGCTGGGAGTCAAACAGATTCCTGTTGGACAGGATCTCTTTGCAGACCTGAGCTAAACTTCTCCATTGGAAAATGGCTTTTTGCCTAGCCATCTCCCACTCCCTAGAGGCAGCTGTCTGTGTCAACTAGTACCTGCTTCTCTCTAAACCAAAACTACAGGGGGCATTCAATGTCCCAAGAGGGAGGGCCTAGGTTCTGTCTAGAGGCCATGTGCTACTAGATGCATTCTTGTGTGAGTTGATCCTGAAAGGGCTCAGTTCTGCCAGGGAGTATGTGAGGACTACAAAGTCAGGCAGAATCGGTTTGGCCTGACTTCGCCCCAGTATGCCATCCCAATCAAGGCCAGACAACTTGCTTACAGTTATCTGTCACTGCTAGTGACAAGTGCTTACTGGATTACTCACAACCTCTTTGCCTAAAGGGAACACTTCTGTGGCATTCCCTTCAGGGATCCTGATCACTGCCCCCCTCACACACTCGTGATTTGGAGAAATCATAAGCTGGTTTGTCTGCGGTTGACTAGAGATTTGGGGAAACCATCTCCTACAGAGCCACCAAGAAGGACACAGAAGAGGGGCCTAACTTCAAAAGCCCAACCTGGAGGCAGGCGACAGAGCAGCACACCACAGGAAATACACATGGCCAGCTCCAGCAAAACCCTGGGGTTTCCTCGGCAAACATGTCTCAACCTTCCCACAATATGTGGGCAAGCACTACAAAGGCTTCAGAGCTAGTGCCAAAAAAGAAACCCAAGTAGTTCCTTTGGAAAGGATATGAATTCTAGAGGAATAAACATTTCCCAGGTGTATTAACCTCCTTTGGCTGCAGTAAAAGTTACCATCAACTGAGTGGCAATTCCTCAAAAAAGAAAAATTTATTGTCTCACAGTTCTGGAAGATAGAATTTGGAAATTAATGTATAAGCAGAGTTTGATCCTTCTGGAGACTCTGAGGGAGGACCTGTCCCATTTCTTTACCCTAGCTTCTGGTAGTCTTGGTATACGGCAGCACAAATACAACGTGCATATGGCATTCCCCCTGTGTGTATCTCTGTGTCCAAATTTCCACTGTTTACAAGGGCATCAGTCATATTGGATTAGGGGCCCAATCAATTCCCTTTTAACTAATTACATCTGCAATGACCTTAATTCAAAAGAAGTTCGCATTCTAACACAGGGAATATAGCTCATGGGGAGAGCATTTGACTGTAAAATAAGTTCACATTCTGAGGAACTAGGAGTTAGGACTTACGAAACAAATTTTTGGGGTACACAATAAGTTCATAGCACCAGGTACTAACAAATAGAGCCTCGAATATTATGCTTCATATGGCACTAACCATAGTAACAGATAGAATTAACTTTTAGCAGTATATCCTTTTCTCTTTCTTTTTTAAAAAATATTTTATTGGGACACCTGGGTGGCTCAGTCAGTTACGTGTCTGCCTCTGGCTCAGGTCATGATCCCAGGGTCCTGGGATGGAGCCCCGGGTTCTCCCTCTCCCTCTGCCTCTCCACACCATTCATACTCTTGCTCTCACTCTCTCTCCCTCTCTCTCTGTCAAATAAATAAATAGATAAAATCTTGAAAATTTTTCTCTATTTATTTACTTATTTAGAGAGAAAGAGAGAGCATGAGCACAGGAGGGGCAGAAAGGGGGGGGGAGAGAGAATCTCAAGCAGACTCCGCACTGAGCTTGGAGCCCCACTGGGGCTCAATCTCATGTATGCTGAGATCACAACCAGAGCCGAAATCAAGAGTTGGTTGCTTAACCGACCGAGCCACCCAGGTGCCCCCATTTCTCTTTCTTAATGACATGATGAAAGGTTGACCATAATGCCTAATAAAATTAGTGAATTTATTTCTGAGGCTTACATGGTTGTGATTTATTTATTCCCAAAAGACCAACACTAGAGTGAAAAACATGCAAGGATGCGTGTCATGCTTTCTGTTATAATGCCTTATTTGATAACATAAAATTTTACTTACAGATCACATAGGTTTATAATACACTAGGTGATGAGAAACAGCCTTGTTACCCAGGTTTACAATTGTTTAGAAAATGGATAATATGTTACCTCTATAGCATTTAAATCTTGGTATTGAAGACGTTAGTAATATCTATACTCAAAGAAGTATCCTATCATGTATTTCTTAGTGGTTTAAAAAATATTCTTCCAGGGGCGCCTGGGTGGCTCAGTCGATGAAGCATCTGCCTTCGGTTCAGGTCACAATTCCGGGGTCCTAGGAGCGAGCCCCCGCTTTGGCCTCCTTGCTCAGTGGGGAGTCTGCTTCTCCCCCTCCCTCTGCTGCTCCCCCTGCTTGTGCTCTCTCTCTCTCTCTCGCTCTCTCTCTCTCAAATAAATAAATAAAATCTTTTAAAAAAAATTCTTCCAACTGCATATTAACACAATTACTTAATTTGGAAAAAAAAAGGTCAGACTGTGCTGACAGAAGTTAAGGCCGATGTGCCTCATGGGCGTGACAATGATGAAGGCTTTCTCCAGTAAAGTTCCACGACACATATTTCCCATACATTGAATGAGCTAGATCTGCAACTTTAAAGTTTTAGCAACAATATGTGGAAAACATGCATACGGTAAGAGCATTTTTATCAAGAACTAATTATTGCCAAAACCATATTTAAATTAATTCTCAGTGTGCCCAGACTTTTCCAAGCAAATCAGATGAAACAAAGTAGTTCAAAGTGAAAGAATAAGAGACAGAATTTATAGCCATGTCTTTGCAAAAGTCTTTTGGTTTATTTCTCAGAAATTGTGAAATGAAGGAATCGAATGAGTGGAGGACCCATCCTTTTGCAGGCCAGGTGGTTTCCAAAAGGACTTAATCGAGTTGTCAGCTGATTGATAGGTCCTTAAAAACAATTTTTTAATGATTTTTTATTATATTATGTTAGTCACCATACAGTACATCCCCGGTTTCCGATGTAAGGCTCGATGATTCATTAGTTGTGTATAACACCCAGTGCACCATGCAATACGTGCCCTCCTTACTACCCATCACCGGTCTATCCCATTCCCCCACCCCCCTCCCCTCTGAGGCCCACAGTTTGTTTCTCAGAGTCCATAGTCTCTCATGTTTCATTCCCCCTTCTGATTACCCCCCCTTTCTTTATCCCTTTCTTCCCCTACCGATCATCCTACTTCTTATGTTCCATAGATGAGAGAAATCATATGATAGTTGTCTTTCTCTGCTTGACTTATTTCACTTAGCATTATCTCCTCCAGTGCCGTCCATGTTGTAGCAAATGTTGAGAACTCGTTCTTTCTGATAGCTGAGTAATATTCCATTGTATATATGGACCACAACTTCTTAATCCAGTCATCTGTTGAAGGGCATCTCGGCTCCTTCCACGATTTAGCTATTGTGGACATTGCTGCTATGAACATTGGGGTGCATATGGCCCTTCTCTTCACTACGTCTGTATCTTTGGGGTAAACACCCAGTAGTGCAATGGCTGGATCATAGGGTAGCTCAATTTTTAACTTTTTAAGGGACCTCCACACTGTTTTCCAGAGTGGCTGTACCAACTTGCATTCCCACCAACAATGGAGGACGGATCCCCTTTCTCCACATCCTCTCCAGCAATTGTTGTTTCTTGCCTTGTCTATTTTTGCCATTCTAACTGGCGTAAGGTGGTATCTCAGTGTGGTTTTGATTTGAATTTCCTTGATGGCTAATGATTTTGAACATTTTTTCATGTGTCTGTTAGCCATTTGTATGTCTTCATTGGAAGTGTCTGTTCATATCTTCTGCCCATTTTTTGATTTGTTTATTTGTTTCTCATGTATTGAGTTTGAGAAGTTCTTTGTAGATCTTGGATACCAGTCCTTTATCTGTAGTGTCCTTTGCAAATATATTCTCCCATTCCGTGGGCTGCCTCTTAGTTTTTCTGACTGTTTCCTTGGCTGTGCAGAAACTTTTAATCTTGATGAAGTCCCATAAATTCATTTTATCTTTTGTTTCTCTTGCCTTTGGGGATGTATCATGAAAAAGGTTGCTTTGGCCGATGTCGTGGAGGTTGTTGCCTATGTTCTCCTCTAGGATTTTGATGGAATCCTGTCTCACATCGAGGTCTTTCATCCATTTGGAGTTTATTTTTGTGTATGGTGTGAGAGAGTGGTCAAGTTTCATTCTTTTGCATGTAGCTGTCCAATTTTCCCAGCACCATTTATTGAAGAGACTGTCTTTTTCCCACCGGATGTTTTTTCCTGCTTTATCCAATATTAGTTGCCCAAAGAGCCGAGGGTCCATTTCTGAGCTCTCTATTCTGTTCCATTGGTCTATGTGTCTGTTTTTGTGCCAGTACCATGCTGTCTTTGTGATCACAGCTTTGTAGTACAGCTCGAAATCCGGCATTGTGATGCCCCCAGCTTTGTTTTTCCTTTTCAACAGTTCCTTGGAGATTCGGGGTCTTTTCTGGTTCCACACAAATTTAAGGACTATTTGTTCCAGTTCTTTGAAAAATGTCCTCGGTATTTTGATCGGGATAGCTGAAAGTGTCGATTGCTCTGGGTAGCATGGACATTTTAACTATGTTAATTCTTCCGATCCATGAGCATGGAATATCTTTCCATCTTTTTATGTCTTCCTCAATGTCTTTCAAGAGTGATTTATAGTTTCTAGAATATAGGTCCTTTACGTCTCTGGTTAAGTTAATTCCAAGGTAACATATGGTTTTTGGCGCTATTGTAAATGGGATGGATTCCCTAATTTCTCTTTCTTCATTCTTGTTATTCGTGTACAGAAATGCAACTGATTTCTGAGCATTGATTTTGTATCCCGCCACGTTACTGAATTGCTCTATAACTTCTAATAGTTTGGGAGTGGCTTCTTTTGGGTTTTCCATATAGAGTATCATGTCATCTGCAAAGAGAGACATTTTGACTTCTTCTTTGCCGATTTGGATACCTTTGATCCCTTTTTGTTGTCTGATTGCTGTTGCAAGGACTTCTAGTACTATGTTGAATAATAGTGGTGAGAGTGGGCATCCTTGTCATGTTCGTGATCTTAAGGGAAAGGCTTCCAGCTTTTCCCCATTGAGAATAATATTTTCAGTAGGCTTTTCATAGATGGCTTTTATGAGATTGAGAAATGTACCTTCTATTCCTACACTCTGAAGGGTTTTAATCAGGAAAGGATGCTGTATTTTGTCAAATGCTTTTTCGGCATCGATTGAGAGGATCATATGGTTCCTGAGTCTTTTCTTGTTGATATGATGTATCACGCTGATTGATTTGCGAATATTGAACCACGCTTGCATCCCAGGTATGAATCCCACTTGGTCATGATGGATAATTCTTTTAATGTACTGTTGGATTCTATTAGCAAGTATCTTGTTGAGGATTTTGGCGTCCATATTCATTAGGGAGATCGGTCTGTAATTCTCCTTTTTGAGGGGGTCTTTGCCTGGTTTGGGGATCAAGGTAATATTGGCCTCATAGAATGAGTTTAGTAGCTTTCCTTCTGTTTCTATTTTTTGAAATAGCTTTAGGAGAATAGGTATTATTTCTTCTTTGAATGTTTGGTAGAATTCCCCAGGAAAACCGTCCGGGCCTGGAGTTTTGTTATTTGGAAGGTTGTTTATCACTGACTCAATTTCTTCATAATTAATTGGCCTGTTTAAGGAATCAATTTCTTCCGGTTTCACTCTTGGTAGTTTATAAGTTTCCAGGAAGGATTCCATCTCTTCCAGATTGCTTAGTTTATTGGCATATAGCTGTTGATAAAAATTTCTAATAATCCTTCCAATTTCAATGGTGTTCGTCGTGACCTCTCCTTTTTCATTCATAATTTTAATAATCTGGGTCCTTTCTCTTTTCTTTTGGATAAGTCTTGCCAGTGGTCTGTCAATTTTATTGATTCTCTCCAAGAACCAGCTTCTAGTCCTGTTGATGTGCTCTACTGTACTTCTGGTTTCTGCTTGATTGATTTCAGCTTTAATTTTGGTCAACTGCTTCCTCGTGCGTGGATTAGGCCTGTCCCTCTGTTGCTGTTCCAGCTTCTTGAGGTGAGAATATAAAAACTGCATTTTAGATTTTTCTATTCTTTTGAGTGAGGCTTGGATGGCTATGTATTTCCCCCTTAGGACTGCCTTTGCAGTATCCCATAGGTTTGGGACTGTTGTATTTTCATTCTCATTGGTCTCCATAAATTGTTTAATTTGATTTTTGATTTCCTGGTTTATCGAGTCATTTCTGAGCAGGATGGTTCTTAGTCTCCAAGTGTTTGAGCTTCTTCCAAATTTTTCCTTGTGGTTGAGTTCCAATTTCAGAGCGTTGTGGTCTGAGAATATGCAGGGGATAATTTCAATCTTTCGGTATCGGTTGAGACCTGTTTTGTGTCCCAGAACATGGTCTATTCTCGAGAATGTTCCATGGGCATTAGAATAGAATGAGTATTCTTTGGTTCTGGGGTGTAGTGTTCTATATATATCTATGAGGTCCAACTCGTCAAGTATGGCATTGAAAGCCTTTGATTCTTTGCTTAGTTTTTGCCAGGGTGTTCTGTCTATTTCTGATGGTAGAGTGTTGAGGTCCCCTACTATTAACCTATTTTTATCTATATGTCTCTTTATTCTGGTTAAGAGTTGGCTTGTGTATCTTGCTGCTCCCCTGTTGGGGGCATATATATTTATAATTGTCATATCCACTTGTTGAATACTTCCTTTAAGAATAATATAGTGCCCTTCTGCGTCTCTAACTATAGTCTGTAGTTTAAAATCCAGTTTATCTGATACGAGAATTGCTACCCCAGCTTTCTTTTGAGGTCCATTTGCGTGAAAGATGGTACTCCATCCCCTTACTCTCAGTCTGAATGCATCTTTGGGTTCGAAATGAGTCTCTTGTAGACAGCAAATGGATGGGTCATTTCTTTTTCTCCAATCTGCAACCCTGTGGCGTTTTAAGGGAGAATTTAAGCCATTAATATTAAGATTGAGTACTGAGAGATATGCTTTTAATGATGCCATGTTGTCAGTAAAGTCTTTGTTTGTATTGGCTGTGACTTTCTGATCTGTATCACTCTTGGGGCCTTTTTACTTTTATAGAACCCCCCGTAATATCTCCTGTAGGGCTGGTTTCATGGTTACGAAATTGGTTAGTGACTGGCGATTCTGAAATGTCTTTATTTCTCCATCAATTCTGAATGACAGCCTTGCTGGATAAAGGATCCTTGGCTGCATGTTTTTCTCTGAAAGAGCTTTAAAAATGCTCCCCCAACCCTTTCTCTCATTCCAGGTCTGTGTAGACAGGTCTGACGTAATTCTGATGCCTTTGCCTTGGTACGTGAGAAATTTCTTTGCCCTGGCCGCTTTCAATACTGTATCCTTGGACCTAATATTTGCGAAATGCACTATGACGTGACGTGGCGTAGGTTTGTCGTGGTTAAGCTTGGGAGGGGTCCTCTCTGCCTCTTGGACACAAATGTTTGTTTCCCTCGCTAGATTAGGGAAGTTTTCAGCTACAATTTGTTCAAATATCTCTTCTAGACCTCTGTTTTTCTCCACCCCCTCGGGGATGCCGATGATTCTAACATTGGATCGTTTCATTGAGTCAGTAATCTCCCGTAACCTACATTCGTGGGCATGGATTTTTTAAAGACCATCTTCTATTTTCATTTTTTCCTCTATTAACCCATCCTCCAATTCACTAACCCTTTCCTCTGCTTCGGTGACCCTGGGCGTCAGAGCCTCTAGTTTTGCCTGCATTTGGCTCATAGAATTTTTAATTTCTGTCAAATTCGCTCTCATTCCCGCCCTTAGGGATTCTATATTCTCAGTAACATTTTCCTTAATACTTTTTTCAAGTCTACTCATCATCTTGACCATTGTTACTCTGAATTCCATTTCTGATAATTTGGTTACATCCATATCCGTTATTTCTGTGGCAGAGGCCACAGACTCACTGTCTTTTCTTTGCTGGGGGGGGGGGCTTCTCCTTCTTGTCATTCTGATGAGGAGAGGTTGCGGGGTTGTCCAGAGCCCAAATTATTGACTGGGTCCCAGGCCGTGCCCCTTGTTTTATAGGGATCTTAGAGATGTGGGCTTCTTCTTTAAAGATTTTATTTATTTATTTATCTGAGAGAGGGAGACAGACAGTCAGCAAGAACGGGAACAGAAGCAGGGGAGTGGGAGAGGAAGAAGCAGGCTCCCAGCGGAGGAGCCCGATGAGGGACTCCTTTCCGGAATGCTGGGATCACGCCCTAAGCCGGAGACAGGTGCTCAATGACTGCGCCACCCAGGTGCCCCGGGTTGTGGGCTTCTTGATTTTTCAGCCTGCCTTCTGTGTTCTGAGGGAGGGGCCTGCCGAGCCGATACTCAGGCAACCCTGTTTGGGTAGAGTCTCCGTGTCCCCTGCGAGGGGGGATGGGGATGGGCACTCTCTGAGCCGGTATTTCCAGGTTTTTGTTCTCTGGCAGCTTTCCCTGGCGGTCGGCTATGCCTCTTCTGAGAGTCAGAGCAGTAGTGGCTGAATCTCAGCCTCTGTCACAGAACAGAGGGACCGGCCCGTTCTCCACTGATGTTCTGGCCACTTTAACTCTGTTACTGTGGGTGCTGCTCAACCCTGCAGCGTCCCGGGATGTGCGCCCCACACCCGGCGTCCCTGTCCCTCACTTCCAGGGCCGGCGCGTCTCTGTCCTTTGTGTTTCTAATGCCACCAGCCACTGGCCGCCCCGCGCGCTCCCGGGTCTCCCGGTCTCAGTCTATGCCCGGTGAGCACACCGCGATTCCGGAGTTCCGTGAGAAGCCTGGTGGCGCGCGCACCCGGTTAAGGGCCTCAGTCTGCTGTTTCGCGGGTGCCGACCACGAGTCCGCCTGCTCCCCCGTGCAGGTGGCCCGCCAGCCGCCCCGCGCACGCTCCGGGAGCTCCCGGTCTCAGTCTGGATCCCGTGAGCGCACCGGGATTCCGGTGTTCCGCGAGATGCCTGGTGGCGCGCGTTCACGGCTCACCGGTCTCAGTCCGCTCTCTCGCGGGTGCCCACCATGGGTCCGCCCGCTCCCCCGTGCAGGTGGCTGCCGCTTCCCAGCGCCCAAACGCGGCGGCTCCCTCCCTCTTCCGTTTATCTTCCGCTATCTGTGCGCGGTTTTACGGCTCCCCTCTTGGTACCTCAATACTCAGCGCTGGAGATGTTCATTTGTAGAGATCCAGATGTATCTTCCTGCGTCCTAGGCTGATTCCGTGGTTATTTAGGCTGGTCTGGTACCTATCCAGCTTGACTCAGGGGGACCGGCTGAAAAAGGAGTCCCCTACTCCTCCGCCATCTTAACTCCCCTTCCCTCTCTTTTTGTTTTTCAACTGCTGTGGCTAGGCTCATCTGCTTCTTAGGATTAAAAAAAAAAGGGTAAATAATCGTGCCTCGTATTCACACAGTTCATTCTTCTCCATGAAAACATTAATTCATTGGGGAAAAAAATCCCATCCATCTCTCCTAAAGATTCATTTACAACCAAATTTTACTTCTCATGTCAATTATTTTTCAAAAATTTTACTACTTCATTATTCTGAGCAACTGGGTATTATGACCAATAATTGTGGTGGTGGAAACTTCAAAAATGTGGAGTCTTAGCACAGTGAATGAAAATCACAATGAATAAAATAACATTTAAATTTGTTTATATATTTTTGTTGCAGAGAAACACTATAGGGTCCTACAAAAGACATTGAGGATAAAAGATAGACTGCTTTCAGATAAAATTATGTGAGGGAAGGGGGATGGAGATATAAGTTCATGGAGATGAAATGTGGATGTCGATTTTCCAGCTTAAAGGAGAGCTTTTGTGTGTGTGTTTTTAAGTAGATGGTGATAGGTGTCCAAATTGCCAGGATATTTAGATTTCAATGGGTGCCATCAAAATAGCGATGTTAAAGTTTTGTTTTAAAATGTCAACACTTACGACATAGCAGAAATGACATATTTACTATTTAGACTTAGAGTGAAATATTTTAGATGTCAACTTCCATGTGTGAGGGGATATACAGTTCCTCAGAATTGTTTGAGAGGGTTTGTGAGCAAACACTGACTGCTTCCCAACTAAGCAGTCAGTGTTTGCTCACTGTACAATGAGGTACAAGAATAAATGTTCTCTGCTGGCTAGGATTCTATAGTATCCCACTAACTGGTCTTCCAAAAGACCACCTTGCCCCATCCAAAACTTTCCCCACACTGCAGCAAGAGTGATCTCTTAAGATGTAAATCTGATCACATTAATCCCTTGCTTAGAAATTCTTCAGTGACTTCCCATTGTGTTTTGAATTCTTAACCCCGGGCTACAATTCTTAACCCTCATTTAAACAGCCTGTGAGTTCTGATAACCTGTCTGCCAATCGTGGTGATCTCAAACCAGCCTTTCACCCTTGCTTGACCTGTCATATTTCAGCCCCTCTTAGGCAATATTGTTCCCACCACTGGACACTTGAACACTGCTGTACCCTTGGCCTGGAATGCGCTTGCCTTCTTCCTTCCCCTAGGTATCCCCTACAAGTCCTTCAGGTCTCAACGCCCATGCCATTTTTTAGGAAAGACTTCCTTGACTTTCTAGACTGATTCATATCCCCCTTGAGAGTTCTAATATAGCACTGTGTACCTTTCCTTCATAGCACTAGTCATATTTACCATTCTATACGTATTAGCAGGTATGAATACTTAAAGCAGATCCACAAAGACTCAAGAGTGATTTTTTTTATTATAATAATATTTTTTTATTATATTATGTTATTCACCATACAGTACATCCCTGGAGTGATTTTTTAAAAATCAAAATTACAGCCCTTCCACATGTGTTCCCAACCCGTCCACCGGTCAAGCTCTCAGTTCCTTTTGAACAAGAGAACAGTTCTTTGGCCTCCCTTCACTCCTCCCTACACTACAGTTTATGGGGCACTGCCTATGCTCTGAGTTCTCCACACTTGATGAGCCCGGGTTTTTTTGTTGTTGTTGTTTTGGGGTGTGTGTGTGTGTGTGTGTGTGTGTCTGTGTTCAGTAAAAGTTTTGTCTTGACACTAAAAGTTTTGTCTTGACACTGAGACTTTTCTGTTTCAAGCACTTGACTCCAACAGCCAAGAGTCATAGTTTTCAAGAGGATGGTCTTTGCCAGGCTCCATAGAAGTGAAAAAAAGGGGAGGGGAGAAGAAGAAAAAAGAGGCCAAGAGCTACACCCTTTATTCTCTTTGTACTTTTTTTGTTGTGTTCACTGCCCAGATCCCTGAACTCTAGAGCCATACTTGACTTGGAAGAAGCACTCGGTGAACATTGGTTAATCCTTTGTACCACTGTACCATCCATTCCTGGAAGGAAATGCACACAAAGAGTGCATTTGCTGCCACCTGAATGGATGCTAGGGCACTGGGGTAGGGGTGGAGTGGATCCCCTTGATGGATATGACAGAGTTTATCCTTCTACGTTTGCTTGGGGGATGATTTCCTTATGGTCTGAGGTCACCCCTTAGACTGTGCACTGAGTTGGGCAGGGTGTACTTCTGCTCTGATGTATAGGCGTAGGCTCAGCACATACTATAATGAGTGGAACACAGAGGGTACAGCTTAACTCCTTGTTGGATGAATTAAAGAAGGTCCTCATTTTGTCTGGGGAAGGCCTTGGGAGCTCCCCAAGTTCACAGGGATGGAATTTCCTTCTCTGTGGGGAGGAGGGAGGGAGGGAAAAGATAAAACATATCTTTCCTTCCCAAGGGAGAGGGACAGGAAGTCCCCTGTACACGTGGCCCCCAGAGGCTAAAGGAGCACTTGCATTTGGAGAAGGCTGGAGGTTAGGAGAGAAGCAGCCCAGGAAGGGGGGGCATGGACAAGCAGGCGGCTTCAGAGCTCACTGAGGGCCCATTGGACTGGGCTGGGCTGAGCCGGGACCCTGAGGGAGGAAGTGGACTCAGTTCACCTGAGTCAAGGTATTATAGGGCAGGACACACCCGTATTTCAGGCACAGTGGTGGCAGGTCAGGAGAGACAGACTTGCCCTCCTTTTACTGGCTTCATTCCTAGGAAATGGCAACGGCCATGGCTAGGCTCTGAGGAGGCTGGGCTGGAAGATGGGGATCAAGCCTGAGAACACTGGGCCAGCCCTGCCTTGCAGTAGCTCAACTCCACAGCCTGGAAACTGTCATTCCCAGAACCTTCATGACTGAAGGATCCTGAGTTTCCACTACCCCCTCCCTCACTGGGGCTCTGACCCTGACCACTCACCTTGCACCATATACAGGAGGCGGAGCCTGGGTAGAGGCACTGCACCCATCATGGCAGGCAACACAATATCACCTCAAGAGAATACAAGAACTTGGAATCTTCAAGACACTACCACATACAGTCTCACGGGGGATTCTGATGGCCTTCCAGTGGGACAGGCAGATGACTCTGATTGACAGATGAGGAAATAGGGATTCTCCAAGGAAGTGTGACTCTCCCAGGCAAACACAAGGGAACCCAGGTGTCTTAGTCAGCTCAGGCCACCATAAGGAGATACCCCAGAATGGGTAGCTTAAACGACAGACCTTGATTTTCTTATAGTTCTGGAGGCTAGAAGTCTGAGATCAGGGTGCCAGCATGGTTGGTTTCTGCTGAGAGCTCTCTTCCTAACTTGTAGGTGGCTGCCATCTCTTTGTGTGCTCACAGAACCTCTTCTTTGTGCCTTCGGGGTGGGGGAGAGGGGAGAAAGAGAGACAGTAAGAGAGAGACAGACAGACAGAGAGCTCTCTGGCATCTCTTCTTAGGAGATCCTATCGGACCAGGGCCTTATGATCTCATTTAACCTTAATTGCCCCCTTATAGGCCTTATCTCCAAATACAGCCACTGGGGTGTAGGGCTTCGGCATACAAACATACATACATACACTCATACAAACACTGGGGAGACAAAATTCATAGCACCAGGTGCTCCATAACGGAGCCTTAAAGAACATGGTTCATTTTACTGCTGCCTCTGTTCAAAGTGTACACAGTTCAATGCATTTTGAAAATTGCATCCACCCAGTGAGTGACCCAGCTGACTGTCAAGCTACAGAGCATTTATGTCTTCCCAGAAAGTACCTTTGACCTCCTTGCCAGTCATTCCTACCTCCCTGGAGGCAATCGCCTTGGAATTTCCTGCACCACAGATCCTTTTTGCCTGCTCTTGCATTCTGTATCAATGGAATCATACGGTGTCACACTCTGGTGTCTAACTTTTCTCACTTTGCATATAGTCTGTGAGACACACCCATGTGGTTGTGAGGGTCAGAGGTCCACAGCGTAGGGATTCACAGCAAGCCCTGTATCCCTTCTCCTGCTGGTGGGCATTTGGGTTGGCTCCGGTATGGGGCTATTATGATGAAAGCTGATGGGCACATCCTTGAGTAAGTCCGTTCTCCTGGGTAACATCCTTGTGTTCCATTCTCCTGGGTAAAAAAGTAGGAGTGCCAGGGCTGGGTCACAAAGTAGGTGGATGAGTTGTTTAAAATGACTGCACGCAGATGTCTGAAGATGTTCTGACAATTCACATTCCCATCACCAATTCTCGACATGAGAACCATCCTAACCCTGACCCAAGGCAGAGACAGGCTGGCCACCACTCGAGCCTGGCCACATCCCAATTCCCACATTTATACTGAGTCTGATGCCACCCAGCTCCCCCAGAGGGACTGTCAAGAGTTACAGAGTGTGCTGCAGGCAACCAGGTCTGTGAAGGACCGATGGAAGACATGCTGCCACTTACCCAGCCCAGCAGTACTCTGAGTGGGGAAGCATGAGTGCCATGTTGGGGTGATGCTCCAAAGGGCCGTGTGAGCCCAAAAGGAGCCACCTGCACCTGTGAGGTTTCAGTGGGCAGGTGGAGAGCGAGCCGGCAGCCAGGAAGTAGCTGAGGAGGTACTGTTCCCCAGGTAGGAGCAGCCAGCAAGGGAATGGTGGGTTCAGAAAGGGAGGAGAGGACCCTGCCTGGCTGCCTAGGAGCCTGTGGAAGGTTTAGGGCAGGGCAGGGAGCCCCCAGACGCTGGGAGCAGGAGCTGGGTGTGTGAGCAGAGGGGGTGGTAGAGGAAGACGGCTGTTGAGGAGCCAGAACAGTCTTCGGCTGGCAAGGACCTGGTCTGAAGCCACAGTTGAGGAAGTGTGGGTGGGCACTGCCTGGTAAGAAGATAGGAGGGAACTCCAGGTTCTCCCTGGAGGAGACAGGAGGGGTCCATTTGGCTGTGCAGGGCTTGGGCCCTTGGCGATTGTGATGCAAAGCAGAGAAGCCCTTCCTGGGTTGTGAGAAGACAGCGCTCCCCCTCAACCTGTGGAGGTTAAGGGACACATCCGAGGTCACCCAGCTAGGGAGCAGCCAGGTAAAGAGAAACACTGAAACCCTCCTCTGCTGCCGTGCCTGTGTTCTATGTGCTCAGCCAGGCTGGCCATCCCTTGGACTTTATTTGCAACAGCTACTACTGGAGGAGGTGTGTTATGGGAGCCTCCAGTCACCTAGCAGCCCAGGCCCTCTGTGAATCTTGGTTGAAGCATCTCTGCACCACCACACAGTGAAGTGTTTCTGTGCTTATTTCTCCACATGGTTAGTATCTGCTGGGCACCAGCCCTGTGCAGGGCCCAGTACTGGCAATCATGGGGACCAAGCCAAAAGATGGAAGACCCTGGGAGCTGAGCCAAGCAGGTGACACAATTACAATTCTTTTACGCCCAGCAGGGAGCCCAGCTGCCCACAGGGCCTGGGTTGTGGTGGGGATAGGAGGAGGAAGGCACAGTGTGTATCTACCTGGTGTCACACAGGACTCTCAAATGCAAATGTGGCCACAGGAGCTCATCCCTGCCCCTGTCACCCCACTTACCAACACCTCTTCTCACAAAAGGTGAGAGGAAAGGCAATTGCTGGTGTGATCCCCATGTCAGGGAAGTACCCTCCCATCCTCTGGGGCCCACACACAAGTGAGAAATCTGGGACCCTGCTTGAGCCCTCCCTGTGCCTTCTCCCTCTCTGGAGACTATATCCTCTCCTTTCTCTTAAACCCTCTGCCTCAGGAGGCCCAGGCCATCACTGTCTGGTCTGTCCTTCTAGCCTACTGCAGAAGCCACCCTCTGCTCCAAACTTACCTCCCTGCTGCTCAGTTCACCACACAGCAGGTCTGATCATTGTCATCCCCTCACTTCAAACCCACTGAGGCTCTCCACAGCCCTCGGGTAAAGGTCCCAGGCCCCTGGCAGATGGGAGCAGGCTGACAGATTCAGGTGTTTGCTTGAAAGAAGGTACTGAGAGCCTCCTGTGTGTCAGACTCTGTTCTGGGCACTGGGGACCCTGGGGTGATAAACATGGACAAGGCCATCTTGGGAGGGAGGCCCTAATGCCCCAAAGCAGAGACCAAAATCTCTGCTATCTCTCTTGACACATAAATCAATGCTGCTAATGTCAATATGGATGGAGAGTATTCCAGGTTCCACTTTCAATGTGGGTGGCCGGGCAGAGGAGGGCTTTGGTAGGAGAGGACATTTCTGCTGAGATCTGAATGAGGAAGAGGAGGAGGAGGAGGCCACCACCATGGGACGTTCTTGGGGTGGGTTGTCTCACACAGAGGAGGAAGGAAGACAAAGGCCACAGGTGAGGAAGAGCTGGGTGTGGTGCTATGGGGCCAGCTGAGAAGGCCAATGAAGCAGGAGTTTGCTGAGAGGTGCAGGGGCGGGTGGTAGGGAAAGAAGAGGACAGCTCCTTGGGGTTCGGGGGTGAAGGTAGAGAGGGGTTGTGGGCCAGGGAGGGGACTTTGGAGTTTCCTTAGTCTAAGGAGATGGGGAGCCACAGGGAGGACTTGTCACTGGGAGGAGCGGGAGGTCTGGTAGTGTTGCAAAGAGTTTGCTCTGGCTGCCATGCGTGTGGGAGTGAGGTAGACAGAGAGCTCAGACTGGAGGCTGGGAGAGCAGGAGATGGGGCCAGGAAACATGGAGACGTGGAGAGGATCAGCAGTCACCAACTAGACTTGATCAAATCCCACAATAGGTTAGATTGGGAGTGAAGAACAAAGGGCGGGAGGGAGAATCCTGGCATCTTTCCTGGAGCAACCAGGTGGAAGGCGGAGCCGTTGGGGGAAGGCCAGGGAAGAAGCTAGTGTGTGGAGGGGGACGAAGTGCTCCTGTTTGGACATCTTCATTCTGAAATTCCCATGAGACATCCAAGTAGGCGTGTGCCCTTGTTTTATAGAGATCTTAGGGATGTGGGCTTCTTTTTTTTCTTTTTTTTTAAGATTTAATTTATTTATGTGACAGAGAGACAGCCAGTGAGAGAGGGAACACAAGCAGGGGGAGTGGGAGAGGAAGAAGCAGGCTCATAGCAGAAGAGCCTGATGTGGGGCTTGATCCCACAACGCCGGGATCACGCCCTGAGCCGAAGGCGGACGCTTAACCGCTGTGCCACCCAGGCGCCCCAGCCTAGTCTTTTTCTTTTCCCTGACAGCAAGTCTGTTTGCAAATGGAGGTGGTATAGGAAAATATGCCCATCTTTTTTAAAAATGTTGTTCCATGGTGAGATTTTCACATTTAGGATAACTCAAATTAAAACACATTTAGAGTTCTTCAAAAACCCTATCACTTTTTAATACTGACTTTCTCAACAAGGATGCTATAGGTGTTGGAGGCATGACAGCTCTTTGATGCATTGCCCCATTCCATTCATTGCACACCTTAAGCAATCTACAATCCCAGGACCTGGATGGCAGTGGCCCCTTTAGCTTCGTAAAAGAGAAAACCATGATTATTCCCACTCAATTTCAAAAGGGAAAGACAGGACGATCCCACAATGAGAACCAATGGAACCCCAAAATTTTATAATTCAACTATAAAATACGAGGAAGTTCCTGATCATATCCTAGTCTTCCCATCAAAGTGCCTCACATAACCTCTCACTGGAGAAGTCTCCCACGGGAACTGGACAAAAATCTTTTCTGTAGCTGTCTCTATCCTGTCGAATAAATAAATAAAATCTTTTAAAAAAAATCTTTTCTGTGGCTCCCTCCTCCAACCCCAATAGACCCTTCCCTCAATTGCCCATAGCAGAGGAGAGACTCAGGTGAAACATTCAATGAAATTTATTGAAGAGAAACATTTACTGAAACCATCAAAGAAAAGGAATGACAACAGACAGAGGGACATCTAACGGCCACTAGAGCCCATAGGTCACGGACCCCCTCCTCTTGGGGTCCCACACGAGGTGCCTCTGCTTCCCCCAACACCGTGGCCCTCCTGCCTCAGTCTCCCTTCCTGAGGGCCCCTCGATCCACCTCTGGCCAGGACGATGGACGCTGGCCACGTCCCCTCACTCCAGGGCACCCTCCCCTCTGGCCGGCATGCTGGGGCCTGGTCCTGCCCCGTGGCCTGCACAGGACAGTCCCAGGACGCTGGAAAACGCAGCAGGGGACACTCGGCCAAGCCAAGGAAACAGAGTCACAAGTAACAACAGGGTGGCACATCAGAGCACAGTTGCCGTGGAGACTCCCGCCGGCCACCTCTATCCTTGGTCCGCTTCTTCCTTCCTGAGGTCACGGGGTGAGCACCAGCCGTGCCCTGGGGGCATCCTTCCCGCCATCTCCTGGAACCGGGCTCCGGAACTCCGGGGTGGGGTGGGGGCAGCTGCTCGGATAAGAACACACACACATCTCCACAAGAACAAGCAGCGGCTGGCCTAAATCTACACCGAGAAAGCAGAGGTTGAGCTCACAGCACGGGAAGAGAGCGAGCAGAGCCTTGGTTCCCACCGCAGCTCATGGCACGCTCCCGGGCTGAGAGGTGGCTGCCCCGGTAGGCCAGGACACCCACCGCGGGCTCCTGCACACCTCAAGGCTCTGCACAGGAATGGTAACTAGCGGGGAGGGGGAGTAACTGGACACGTGGGTCACAAAGGGCCCTACAGAGACACAAGTGGGCTTCCCGGAACATGGAGCAATGTGCCCCGGGGGTCACTGAATGAGAGTCCCCCTCTTGGGAGACCCAAGAGGCTTGCACCCTTGAGATGGTCCCTAACATGTCCCAGTCCAGTGTGGGTGGCAGATGGCTTCAGGTGCCCCTCACCTAGGCTAGGGCCAGCCACTCAGGGGTGTTTTCCAGGCTGGCTGCCTGAGTTGGCATGGACTAGGGCGGGGGCTGGGCCTAGGTGTGGTGCTGCATGGGTCGGGGGGGGGGGGGGACACCTCTCCCTGAACCATTTGGTGTCAAGTATGGTCATCTTGGTCACTTGGAAGGGCTGATGGTGGTGTTCAGGTCCCCTTAGGGTGGTGGAGTGCCCGGGGGCCTGGCTTGGGCTGGGTGGGCCCTTCCCTCGGCCCTGCTCCCCATGTGGGGTGAGGCTGCTGCCCTGGCATGGCCTGCCCCTGCCTCCGGAGCTCTGCTGCCTGAGAGGAGAGGGGGCCCCTGGGCCTTCTGAGCCTATTTGCCTGAGGAGGACTTGGAGGGACTCGTCTCCCCAGCCCCATCCTCTTTTCCCGACTCCTCTGGGATGGGCTCGAGCCCCTCCTCGGGGGACTCCCCAGCCTCCTGCTCTCCTGCCTGGGCGAGGCCCTCTGGCTCACAGCCAGGACCTCCTGGGCCCGCCCTGGAAGCACTGCCCATCAGGGCAGGGGTGGGGCCCCCAGGGGCCTCTGAGGGTCTTACTTGACGTAGACCTGCAGGGACAGTGTCACGATCCTCACTGTCCTCCTCCTGCTCCCCCTGCTCCTTCTCCTCCCCCTTATCATCCTCTGCCTTAGCATTGGCTCTGGCACCGGCGTGGGCATTGGCCCGGGCACCAGCCCCTTCCTCTGCCTGGGCTCTCTCGCTTCTGGCTAGACTGGCCTCCCATGCCTCAGACTCGCGAACAAGCCCCAGCATCTCTAGGAAACTTGGAGGCCTCCCAACCATTCTCAGCTTCCTCAGCGCTTCATCCAGAGGCTTTGTGAGGTTGGCCCTGGTGAGCACCTGCCTCAGGCGCACGTGATCAGCGGAGGCTCTGGCCAGGGCCCCCTTCTCAATGGCTTTCTGCAGCAGGACTTCCAGCCGCAACAGGAAAGCAGAAAGCCGCTCGCCTGACTGCTGCTGAGCGGTCAAACACTTCACCCGGATGGTCGCCTGAGACTCGTTGTTTCCGAACACCTGGATCAGAGCCGCCAGGCAGTCCTGCGCTGTCCTGGCAGGGTTCTCCGCCAGGAGCCCATGCACGAGCTGCAGGGCCATCCCTCGAAGGCCTTCCATCAGCCGCCTCCTCTTCTCCCTTTCTGAGACCCCCTGCCACACATGTAGCATATCGGCGGTGTGGTCTAGCCAGGCCTCAAAGGACTCCTCCCCCGGGGCGGGCTGATCCCTTCCGGAAAACACGCCCAGGCGCTGATACCGCATGGTCTCCACCCAGGGCCGGACTGCCTGACTGACCGATCGGAGCCAGCACACCCTGCGCAGTCCCAGCCCCAGGGCCCCAGCCACACTCTCCACCGTCTGCCCCTGTTGCTCCAGGAAGTAAAACACGCGACTGAGAAACTCCTCGCCTGAGCAACGGGGCACAAAGACCACGTTCCAGGGACCCCCGGTGCCCGGGATTTCCCTGGGGACCAAAGCATAGTTGACTTCCTGGTCAAGCTCGACCAGGGCCGCAGTGGCATTATCCTCCTCTCGAAACACTTTGCCCAGCACGGTAAAGTGGCCCATGGGCCACAGGGAGGCCTCCAGGGACTCTTGGAGTTCGGCTTCATCACAGTCCTCCGGGATGCCCAGAATGAGCAGACCCCTTCGAGCGCTGACGCCCATCCACCTGCACCAGTCCTGCAGCATCGTCACCGCCATCGCGCGCAATTTCCGCTGGCGCGGGGCTGATACTAGGGGCAGGAAACGGTTCCCCACGCAGACCAGGGTGGTACTGGGCGGGGGAAAATGAATTGGGGGGGGGGGTCTAGGACTCGGAGAGAGCGGCCCGGGTCTCCACAGCCTGTGAATACGAACCGGGCGAGAGCAAGGTTAATGCCGGCACCCCCTCTCCCTCCCCCAGGTGACCCTCCTCCCGCGGGGCGGCGCCTTTGCCGCCCGGGCTCGACCCCTGCCCCTCCTTCCACCGGCCCGCAGGGGCCACAGCCCCCTCCCCACCCCGTCCCCCCGTCCCTGCGGGCTGCCGCAGTCCTGCTGGGGCGGGCGGAGGGTGGCGGGGTCTCTTGGGGGCCAAGCGCACCCTCCCCGGGTCTGGTACCTTCCGCTGGGTCGGGGTCCTTCCTGGTGGAGGTCCCAGCAGGAGGGGCGCCGCAGGGGCTGCGCGGAGCAGCGGCCGGGTCGTGCGCCCCTCTTTCCGTGGCTTTCTCGCACTCCCTCTCCTTCTTCCTCTCCCTGTCCCTCTCTCCGCGCGGCACGTGGGCCAGCGCGCCGGCGCCGGCTCGCCACCACTCTCTGCAGTGCGGACTCGGGGCGGGGGCGCAGTGGCGGCGGAGCGCGGACCCTCCGCGTCGCCCCGGAGACCGCCGGGCCATTGGCGCGCGCGGGTCACGCGGCCGGGCTGCGGCCACCGCCGCGGGCACCCGGGGACCGCGCGTGACGTCACCTGCTCCTTCCCCCGCCCCCGAGGGGGCGCTGGCACAGGTGGGGACCCTGGGGATCCGCGAGTCGGTGCCCCCATCCTAGACCCAGCCCTGTCCACAGCCCGCCGCTCCCGGAACGTGCCCTCAGGGAGTCAGCGTGGCGAGGGTTCCACATCCCCGGGTGCCCACCGGAGAGGGGCTGGACAGGCCCGAGATGCGCCCGCCAGCGCTGCGTTCTGGCATGGGTGGGGAACGGGATGGGGGGGGGCGTTCTGGGGGCTTCTTCGCCTGCTTCCACCCTCCTCCACCCCACCCAGAACTGGTCCTGTCCCAGCTAGGCGAGAAGCACCTCGTCCGGGTGCGATTCCGTGGAATAGATGCCACATGCGCACACGAGCACTCACACACTGCACCCCAACGGAGGAGGGTCGGCAGTCCCCAAGCTCGCGCGTGGGTGCACTGCCGGCCAAGGCGCGTCGTTACCCCAGTGCCAGTGGCCAGCCCCAAGGAGGGTGCCAGGTACCCTCTCCTGTGTTGCTCACTCCAGGTACTTAGAGGTCAACCCCTTGGGCCTGTATCTTACCATGCGTCCTTGGGCAAGTCCTTGCCCCTTCTCTGGGCTTCAGTGGAATGACAGAATTGGGGTCTCTACCTCAGGGTGTTGTGTACAGGAGAGCCGCTAGGCTGGGAGTGGAGCACTGGATGTGTCCCCTGCCCCCTGTGCCCTCGCCAGCCTAAAGGGCTCTGAGACATTTGCTCTCTTGGCCCCTGAGAGCAGCATGGGTGTTGTGCCTCCCCAGAGACCTCTGTCTGTCTGGCCCCAAGTCAGCCTTCTTCCACAGATCCTCCCCCTTTCTTTTGCTACCCAGGCTAGTCACTGTACCAGGGCAGTGCTGCCGCCACTCGAAATGGAGCTCCAGTCCCTCTGGGTCTTGGCACCCTGCACCTGTCCTGTCATGGGAGTCTGGGGGCCATGTGCACAGCCTCTCTGCTGGTCAGACGGCAGACAGGTTCCCTCGGGGTCACATCCTCTGGTGTTGTTGCCTGTCTGCCCCCCTTCTCTTTTCTTGCCTGGCATCCGGTCAGACATCCTCTTCTGTGACTTGCTTTGCACACTCAGGCTATACCGGTCAAGGTTTCCTCCGAGCACCCAGCTCACTCATGCTCTTTGTTGAATCACAGCCCTGGTTTATTTGTCTATGACTGTATGGATGGGCATTCACACTGTTCCCAGTCTTCGGCTATTACAGACACTGCTGCCACCAGCACCCCATGCATGCCTGTCTGAGCTGCTGTTGGCACAACAGGCTCTGGCACGTAACACCAAGAAGTGGTTTTGCTGGGACCTGGGCACTTGGGTGCCTATCACTGCCATGGCTAGGTGTTGCTAACCTGTTATCTCCCATGAGTGGCTGAACCGGTGTTCACTTCCACCAGCAGCATAGGTGTGGTCCTGTGCGCCCCACAGCCCGAGCAGCCTTTGGTCTTGTCCAGCCTTGACCGCTTGCCCACCCCTATGGGGAGAAGCACTACCTCGTTATTGTGTGCCTTGTGTTTCCCTGGTCGGCAGTGAGGTTGGGCATCCTTGCACAAGTGTGTCATCCATCCCCAGTTCCTCTTCTGTGAATCTCCTTTGCTCATTTCCTCCCCACTGCTGAGAAGCCTCATTGGCCTGTTTCTAGGAGAAAGTTTCCAGCATCAAGGCCGAAGGCACTCTCATTTTTTCTACACTCACCCATCGCCCAGAAGCAGGCTGCGTTGGAGTTGGTCTCATAGTTGGAGCTTGGCTGGCCCCTGTGGTCTTACTCCTCCAGCTTTCTTATCTCCTGGGTGGTAAATGCTAGGTAAATGAAGAAACGCAGGTGTTCTGTCACAAACCAGCTTTCCCAGTCGGCCTCGTGTGTGGACTCCCTCCCTTTCTCCCCGCTGAGGGCCAAGACTGCCTCTCCTAATACGGTGAACTGCTGCTCTTAACACCCACCACGAGAATTTCTGTCCCCCAAACCTTGGTGTTAGCCCTGCCATGGCTTGCACCCCACGTTGTCCTCTTTCCTGGTTTCTGCCATGATTTACCTGGGATCCTTCCTCAGGGAGGGTGCTCCTGTGGGAACATATTTGGGTCTCATGTCACCAACTGCCCAGCTGGCCTGTAGGCCGACTGTCAATTCATTCCCGCTGTTTTCAGCCTCGCCTCTTCCTACTCTCCTTCCTTCCATACCTGCTGACTCCAAGTCCAGGACTCTCTGGCTCTACCTTGGGGTACCCATTCCCCCCTCTGCCCGGGCTGGGCTGTGACGCCTCAACTACCTTTCCTTTATCACCTCTCAGCCCTCATTTTGCTCCACTTCTCAGCACAGTTGACCCTCCTTCCTTCTCAAAACCTTTTCCTTTCTTGGCTTCTGTGAGCCCCCACCTTTGGGCTAATCTCCTCCCTCTTTGCCTGCCCATCCTTGGAACTCCCTCCTCCTTCTCCTTTGCTTGAGTTCAGTGTGGTGGCAGTGGGCTCCCAGCCTCAGCCCCAGGACCCTTGGTGCCTCCAATACCATTCTCACCTGAGGTCCTCTCATCCGAGGGACCATCTGCCTGCTGACGGCTCCAAATGTTCTGTCTCTGGGTGGGAGCCCACCTCTGAGCTCCACACATGCTCATCAAACTGCCTACTTGGATGTCTCATGGGAATTTCAGAATGAAGATGTCCAAACAGGAGCACTTCGTCCCCCTCCACACACTAGCTTCTTCCCTGGCCTTCCCCCAACGGCTCCGCCTTCCACCTGGTTGCTCCAGGAAAGATGCCAGGATTCTCCCTCCCGCCCTTTGTTCTTCACTCCCAATCTAACCCATTGTGGGATTTGATCAAGTCTAGTTGGTGACTGCTGATCCTCTCCACGTCTCCATGTTTCCTGGCCCCATCTCCTGCTCTCCCAGCCTCCAGTCTGAGCTCTCTGTCTACCTCACTCCCACACGCATGGCAGCCAGAGCAAACTCTTTGCAACACTACCAGACCTCCCGCTCCTCCCAGTGACAAGTCCTCCCTGTGGCTCCCCATCTCCTTAGACTAAGGAAACTCCAAAGTCCCCTCCCTGGCCCACAACCCCTCTCTACCTTCCCCCCGAACCCCAAGGAGCTGGGACCTCCACAGAGTTTTCCAAAGTGGCTGTACCAGCTTGCATTCTCACCAACAATGTAGGAGGGATCCCCTTTCTCCACATCCTCTCCAACAATTGTTGTTTCTTGCCTTGTCCATTTTTGCCATTCTAACTGGCGTAAGGTGGTATCTCAGTGTGGTTTTGATTTGAATTTCCCTGATGGCTAATGATGTTGGACATTTTTTCATGTGTCTGTTAGCCATTCGTAAGCCCTTCTTTGGAGAAGTGTGTAGTTTTATTTCTCCTTTTCCACATTTGATGCCTTTTATTTCTTTTCCTTGACTAATTGCTCTGCCTAGAATATTCAGTACAATGTTGAATAGAAATGGCAGAAGTCAACATTTTGACTTTTTCGTGGTCTTGGGATACTTTCATTCTTTTTTTTCTTTTTCTTTCTTTCTTTTTTTTTTTTTTTTTAGCTCCGCGTTGTTTTTTTCCCCATTATGTTCGGTTAGCCAACATACAGTAAATCGTAAGTTTTTGTTGTAGTGTTCAACAATTCATTAGCTGCATATAACACCCAGTGCTCCTCCCAACACGTGCTCTCCTTAATACCCATCATGGAGTATGGTATTAGCTGTGTGTTCTTCATAAATGCCCATTTTCAAGTTGAGGAAGTTCCCTTCTAATCTTTGTTTTCTGAATGCTTTCTTTTTTTTAAAATTCAGTTAAAATTATTTTTTATTTTTTAATAATAACATTTTTTATTATTTTATTATTTTATGTTAGTCACCATACAGTACACCCCTAGTTTTTGATGTAGTGTTCCACGATTCATTACTTGTGTATAACACCCAGTACACCATGCAACACATGCCCTCCTTACTACCCATCACTGGCCTATCCCATTCCCCCACCCCCCTCCCCTCTGAAGCCCTCAGTTTGTTTCCCAGAGTCCATAGTGTCTCATGCTTCATTTCCCCTTCTGTTTACACCCCCCCTTTCTTCTTCCCTTTCTTCTCCTACCGATCTTCCTACTTCTTATGTTCCATAAATGAGTGAAACCATATGATAATTGTTTTTCTCCTCTTGACTTATTTCGCTTAGCATTATCTAATGAAAGAGTATAGGATTTTGTCCCATGCGTTTTCTGCATCATTTTGTGGTAATCATGTGGTTTGTTCCCCCTCATTTTATTGATGTGCTGTATTATATTGATTTTCATAGGTTGAACCACCTTTACATGCTTGTGATAAATCCCACTTTGTCATGATGTATAATCCTTTTAATTAAAATTCTTTTAATCAAGTTAACTGCTGTGTTTGGTGTGCTAGCATAGCTTTTAGCGTTTTTGCATTTATATTTGTAAGGGGTATTGGTCTTTACTTTTCTTGTGGTATCTTAGTCTCACCTTGCTATCAGGGTAAGGTTGGCCTCAGAATGAGTTAGGAAGTTTCCCCCCTCTTCTACTTTTTGGGAAGAGTTTGAGAAGGATTTATAATTCTTCTTTAAGCATTTGGTAGAATTCACCAGTGAAGCCACCAAGTCCTGAGCTTTTCTTTGTTCTGAGGTTCTGGATAATAGATTCAATCTCTTTACTTTTTTTTATAGGTTTATTGAGAATTTCTATTTCCTCATGAGTGAGTTTTGTTAGTTTGTTTGTTTCCAGGAAATTGTCCATTTCATCTAACTTGTCTAAATTTTGGTGTGCAATTGTTCATAGCATTCACTTGCTATCTTTTTTTTTTTTTCAATCTCTGTAAGGCCGATAGTAACGTCCCCACTTTCATTTCTGATTTTAGTAATCTGACTCTTCTCTCCTTTCTTAGTATAGAATCAGTACTGCTTTTTCTTTTCTTATATTGTAAAGAGATAGCAGCTTCATAGGCCTCCATGTGCACCTTCCCATATAATGTCACTTGTGCTAATATGAAGATTCTGCCACCTACCAAGTATATTATTGCCAACTATATATTGAGAGCCTGGAGGGAAAAAAAGAACAACAACAAACTCCTGGATGATCCACAGAACCATTGGATTTCCTGTCAGATTAAAATGAGGCAGAACTATTATTATCTAGACTTCAGAAGCCCTTTTATAAGCAGAGAACTCATATTCAATATATTTTTTTCAAATGCAGGTATTCTCCTTACCACAGTGCACATTTACCTTGGTAAATAGACACAGGTTTTTGGGAAAGGGTTGGCTGGGTTTTTCTGACCTCCACCTTAATCAAAGGGCTCTGGGCCCATGGGCTGACTTAGACCTGGACACTTGCTGGGGAACTACAGTTTTCCACCACAGTTGCTAGCATCAGCTTTCTGCTTGCCGGCTCGCTCTCTCTCTCTCTCTCTCTCTCTCTCTCTTTTTTTCCCCTTAGGAGAATCAAGTAATACCCGAGTCAGCTGCGCATACATCCAGACCCTAGAACACTATTACCTACTATCTATGCTATCTATATTGCCACAGATTCTGGTCGGTCAAATGAGACTGACCCCACCCTGGCCTTGCTGCCCAGTATGGTAATGATGCCCACCTTGCTCCTGGTAGTTTTGTGCCACCATTGGGACCCTGTCTTTTGAGAATCCTGTCATCTCCCTTGATTGCCAGTTCCATGCCAGCGTCGCTTGCTTCCAGCAATGGCTTGCAGAAGAGAGTCAGTACTGATCTCTTCAAAGATGCCAGTGCCACCTCACCAGCACATTTCCTTGAGTAGTGATTTCTCTGCCCTCCAAAAAAACAGAGGCTGGAGGTAGGACGTCCGATCTCACATTATAAATCATACCTAAAAACCTACTCCCTTGGACCTTCTCGCCAATTCCTCAACTTTCTCTGCCTAGGAAGCTCCAGTATTTCCATGTCATTTACTGTAGACTGTTGTTGTCCACGCTGATATAATATGCAAATTGGGCTGCTGGGTTGGCCTCTTATTTAAGGACACCAAACCCCGAGTCACAGCTCTGTGCTCCCACGTTAATAAGTTCTCCCCATACTGACTTATATTCTGTTCCCTGTCTTGCAGGTCCAACGTTCTCAAAATCCATTGGCACGTATATTATCTCACTTCATGCAAGTACATATGAGCCAGGTCCTACAGTTTCTTCTGAAGGTGAGGCAATTCCCATCCAAACAAAACTGTGTTTTTTTCTTGTGCTGTGATCTTACCTAGTCTTACCTACCATTGTTATTAGTCCGATAGTACTGGAAGTTAGCAGAGATTAATGTTGAATAAGGCAAGCAACATCTGTTTAGGTAGCTGCCTTAGATGAGGTCTTTGCAGGGTCTCCAGGAACAAGGAAGCTTCTCCAGTAGCAAGAGTTAGGGGGCCGCTAATGCCCGGGTGAGGTTTCAGGGGACTCTGGGTATTCAGTGTTCTCATGCTCATCACCTTAGTGTGTCTCGGGGTTCCACTTTTTCTTTGTCAGATCCACACATAAATATGGAGACCTGTAAATTCTGTGCATGCCATCTCCGTGCAGCTCTGCCAACCAACAATTAGGGTGAGGGCCTGATGTTCCACCATCTGCCTTGTGACCGGAGGAGAGGAGGTCTCCTTAATCCAGTAGGTGAGGGTGGGTGACAGGTTGGGCTATCCCATCAGACACACACACCCATGATAGAGAACCAGTTTAGGGCCATCTTAGAGCCACCTTAACAACTGCTCAGGCTGGAAGGTATCTCAGAGTCTACACAGCCAGCCCCCCAAATCCAGCTGCACACCCCGAATGTGATCCTGGTTCAAGTGGAGGAGAAGAGATGTGTGTCCTAGGCATGTCTGCCCTCTTCAGTGAATGCCTCAGGCATAAATGACACCCCCAGGAGGGACCAGGTCCTCTCCCTTCACCCCAAACCAAGGGATACCCACAATCCCACAAGTATGGGAAAATTGGGCGTTCTGGTTTCACATGTAGGCCATCAATCCATGATGCCGATCAATATTTCTCACTAAGAATGTGAAGTAGTGCATCACAGTCATCTTAGAAATTAGATTGTCACCTGGGTCCCAAGATTGTCATCTTCTTTCTATGGCACCTGAAATTTATCCTCAGATCAGAGTCTTAAACCACATCTTACTTGCTCTACTGAGTCACCAATGCTATGGATGGATGGATGGATGGAAGGATGGATGGATGGATGGATGGATAAGGTAGTGAAGAAAATGTTAGAATGTAGAGCCAGATACAGCCATGTGAAAAGGCTGAAGTTGAGTGATATATTTGATTCAGAGAGATGCAATGTTTATGGAAGAACTAAAGTGTGATGTTCCAGTGTACAAGGTCCACATAGAGCATGGAGATGGTGTGTTTCCAAGTACTTTTCAGGACCATGAGGATGTCATGTGGATTAGCCCAGGCAGAATGCCTCAGGAGTCATTGGTGTCTCTCAGGCAGAGTCGAAAGAAGGTTCTGATGGGCCTGAAGCTTACACAGTTCGGAAGGCCCTCTTCTGGAATTATGAAAACAAGCATGAAAGTGAGTATTTATTTAGGATGAGAAGAAAATTCATAATGAACTTTAAAAGATGATGACTAAATCACTGAAATTCCAGAATAGTATGTGTGTGCGCACACACACACGCGCGCGCACACGTATGTATATGTATATGCATATATCATATATACATATTTAGAGACACCAGCTACGTAGTTGTACAATCTAAAGTATGATGAAGCAGAAGTTCAAGGTGAAAGATAACAATAGTTTTATTGTGAATCAAAACAGCTAACTCTTGCAAATTTTACACACACACACACACAAATCACACGGCCATATGAACACACAGCATGGGCCTGTGAGTGACAGTTGACACCCTCTAAGAATAAAAATGCACTCAGGTTCATGTTAAACCTTTAGTGTTTATTTTCACATCGAGTTTTAAAAGTATACTAGCTTTTCTGAATTCTTTTTTCCCTCAAAAAATCTTGTTTCAAGTTAGGATAACAATTCACGGGCTTCAGAATTTTAGTTAGATATGTTTCATTGTATTCTGACAACAGCCATATTTAGCCAAATGGAGGATTTTCTGTTGCCCATTTCTGAGTTCCGAGATCCTTGTCCGTCTGTTGCTCAAGCAGCCTGGAATGACTTACCAGCCTGCATTTATAACTGCTGGAACCTGTCAGGGCTAGTCAGTGAGTAAGTCAAAAGAGAAAGCTTGCTTGGTTTGAGACAAATGACTGTGTTTTCAGGGATACAGGTCCAGAACAAAGTGCATGCTTCCTTACAATTTGTGCCACTTTAGATGGGCTCCTAGCAGTGAGCTTGGGTTCCTAGGTCTAAAATAGCTAAACTATGCATATGATTACTCTAGTTGTCTTCCACATGGGGATAAACCACTATATGTAAAGCATCCAGTCAGTTAGGAACACAGCCAAGAGCCTGTCTGTTTTAGGAAACCATTTAGCCATTGAACAAGCTACTTCCCAAATCGAGTCTTAGGGAAGCGTAGAGTTAACAATCTTGCACAGGCTGACAAAATGTTTACTGCACGTTGAGATTTCGTTCATCCACATGTGGACTACATGCAGATGACCCATTAACTTTGGATTCCAGACTGCTTTTCCAGGAACCATTTGAAGGCAGTGGCAATACATAGAAAACATCTCTGCTGTTGGCTTCACCCCTCAGGGCTACTTTTCCAGACAAAGAAGCATGGCAGATCAAAGTCAGGAATTATCTTAAGAAGGAATCCAATCAATTATACTGAGGCAGCGCCAAAAGCATAAGAAATCCATGGGATGTTTCTGTAAGCGTCTATCTTAGATTTTAAAAAACGATTGTCGGTTCTTGTCTGACACCAGGGGTCTTTCATGTAATAAAAGAATGTGCGTCGTATATTAAAATATGAAGTACTGTCAAAAGCAACGTTATGAAAACATCTGGACAATTACACATCCAAGCAAGGAGAGGGAAGTACAGCTGCTTGCAGTGTTTTAACAAATCAGTTTGTGAAGCGCTTGGGAACCGGAAATGATGATGGCCATGCTACCCATAAGTGCTAGAGATGGATCCAAAATGAATCCAGCATGTTCCCAGGGTCTCAAATTTACAGAACACATTTACATGCCACAGAGAATGGAAGGATCACACGTTTCATACAGGCAGGGTAATGAGAGGTCTCCCTGTTAAAGTGTGGGCACAGGAGGAGTTATTTAGCTTTGCCCCTCGTTGCTGATCTCTTTCTCATTTCCTTTAGGATATTTTTATCAAATAGCTCTTTTTCCCGGTAATGCACAGGTGGCCCCTGTAGGTACTTTTGTTCTGCCTCCTTGTAACCTAACCCTTCAAGTGCAGCAATTGAACAAATGATTGCTTCTGGCAGAAGAACTTCCAGAACAAAACTCACTTTGTCATCCCTTGCCAGAGTCAGCATTTTCTTGTCTATCTGCTTGTAGATTTCTTGTAAATGTCTTACCACAACATCCAACTGGTCTTCATCCTCCAGGTATGTTTCAATGCAGATCACGTACCTGCTTGAATTCAGAAATGATGCCAGCCACCTGGACTGTTTCCTGCCTTTGACAATGTCCAGAAGATGGTGATCGGCTCCCTTTCTTTTCACGATGAAGTCCACTAGCTTCTGGTTGGCTCGGTCCCGAGCAGCCCTCATCCGGTCAGGGAGAATCTTCTTGCGGGGCCTCTTCCCGCCCAGGGAGGCCTCCTCCTCAGAATCTTCCAGGTCGGCATAATCCACCTTTGGGAAATCAATCTCCACATCCCCGTCTTGGATGGCTTTCCTAATTGGGTAACTGATGTCAGCAGCGTAATAGTCCAGGAAAGAGCCTGCAAAAGACCCGCGACTGAGCCCTTCTCTGTAGTGGGAAATCAGGGAGAAACACCAGTTCACACTTTGCTCGTACACTTTCCTGGCTCTCTTCATTAGTTTTTCTTTCTCTTTACAGTCCAGATGCTTTAATCTTCGAAGAGGAACTCGAATGCCACTCATTTCACAGTGCATGTTTGCCTCAATCAAAAGCACCCTTGCAGTCTGCTCTGTTTGGCTGACACTCTTTACCACTGCTGGCCAAAATGGGTGATTTTGAAATTTAAACCAGACCATCATTCCTCCTTCAATGGGACAAGGCTCCTGTGGAAAAGCCATGCTTGTTGGTTGTCCCATTTCCTTGCCGACATCCTTTTTAATAGCAGTGGTGGGGTTAACAGCCTTTGAGTTGACTGAAGACTGAAGTTCCTGCCGCCCTTTTTCAAACTCTGGTACCTGCAGCTTCCTTTTTCTATTTGCCAGACGGAGTGAATAACGCCGCCTCAGGTTAGGGGCGCTGGAGGATGCTGCCACACCTTCCAAGCCTGGCTTCCAGGGACCCTCTCCATGATCCTCAACATTCCTGGAGAAGGCAGAGCATTCAGAGGAGACAGCCAGGGTCTTTGGGTAGGTGTCATGTGCCTCTTCTTTTAGAGCCTTGGGTACAGTGAGGTTGAAACCTGGTGGCAGAGGTGGAAGGACGCTTCCATCTTTAGCACCTGTACCCTCCTTGACTGTGCAGTGCAAGGACCTAACTCCTGAGGTGTCCCTCTTTTCCTTGCCCTCTTTCTCATAACCATCTTCTGAAAGTGACGGGAAGTTTGGGTACATCCTGCAGCTTTGTGAGGACTCTGCTTGCATTCTCCTTGGAATAGGAGTGACGGTTCTGTGTGCCTGTGTTTGACCACCGTCTGGGGCGCCCTCACTCTGTGAACATGCCAGCAGCGATTTGAGGTTTTTGCTTCTCCTAAGACTCCTCAGTAAGTTCCCTTTGGGCTTTCGGTACTTTTTACGAGATCGCTTTTGTGGTCTCCTTTGGGATGGTGTAGTGGTCTTTGGTTCATCTGATGCTCTTGCTGGACCCGAACTTGGTCTCTCATTCAGAATCTCCAGGGCCACTGTAAGAGCGCTTCTGTAGGGCACTTCCTGTCCTGGTGGGACACTGGCCTTCGACTCGGCTGTCAGCAAGGAGGTAATGTATTCAATTTGAGACTCATTTAGGATCTTTATGTCTGTGCTTTTCACTTCAATTTTTTCATCTACTGAGAGTATTTCAACTTCTAGAGAAAGTGCCCCTTTCCTCTTATTTTTTGGTGAGATCCTAGATCTGGACAAAACCTTTGCTGGCCAAAAGTGGCCTTTCCAATTGCATAGGACATACTCAGCATCCATTATGATTTGAGTTTCCTCTCAAGAGGTAACTAATAGAGGTCGAGAGGTCTAGCCATCACATCCACCGGCACGGCAGGTCTTCCCTAAAACAATGTTCTTCACCACACCTTTTTGGCCTAGGACCACAAAGGGTTTACAGTTTGTGTGGCCCGTCCTTCTTCACCTGAATCTCCCAGGGTCGCTGGAACTTGTGTTTTGAATGGACTATGCTGGAGAATACTGGAATGTGGAAAAGGAAAAGAGGAAAAGTATTAGGAGAAAAAAATTCGTTTTGTGAAAGTGGAAGAACATTGGTCAATGAGAACTGATAAGAGATAAAACAAAGAAATATGAAGAGTGTGTATCAGGCAGGGGGTAAATACATGGCAAGTATCGGGGGAAAATACAAAAGATACCAGAGGAGTTTTATAACCCTCCAAATCCAACTTCTTGCCCTGCTTGTTACTACTGCGTATTAAAGAGAATCTGTATGGGGAGGTGGGTGTCATTTTCCAGATCTCATTTGTGTTATTGGACATTCTGTGCCCTTTGTGCTCCCTGGGGCTCATCCTGGGGGAATGCTTCAGTTTTTATTTTCTGGGGCTGCTAATGCCACCCTGTGCACCCAAGGAAGCCAGAGGCGATTTCCAGCCTACAGACACTGAATGTCAGCACAATGTTGTGCTAAGAGCATGAACTTAGAATCCAGAGGCTCGCGAAGGTCATCATGGTGGTTACTGGTACCATCCTTCATAAGGATTGCTGCAGGCATGGGCCATTGGGTGTGACCTGCACTTTTTCATTTCTCTATGGCAGTTTAAAAGGCTGTTCCCCGTGCCCCCAGCACAAATTTGTGTAAAGAAGTGGCCGTAGAGCGAGGAGCAAAATAAACCACACTCCAAATGTCAACATGAAACGACTGCAAATGAAATGTTTAGTAAAATAAGAACGTCTTACAGAACACCACGTAGATCTGGGGAGGCGAGTTTCTGTGAGCTGCATCTGTTGATTCACACACTCTAACTGCTTGTCCGGCAGACCCTTTACTCTGCTCTGTGCTTCTGAAGTGCACTGTCCTTCCAGGGATCAAACGACATCAAATGTAGATACCCAGGACCTACTACGTCCCTCTAATGTTAATCTAGAAAATCAGAAAAGCAGATGGGAAATTAAGCCAACAAAATGGGGATGGATTCATCATTTTCCCTTCCTCAATTCTGGAATGCAGGCCATTCTGAAACAGAAATGTTAGTTAAATCTCATTTATAATGTAGACATGTCTATCTGCCTCCTGCTTTTGCATTTCAAAAATATTTCCACATTAAGCTGGTTAGTTTAGGCTAGTCCTCCTATTTCAGAACCGTGGGAACTACTGCTTTCATAACAGTCCTTTTGTCTGTCTTGGATGCATTGATTTAATAGTAGCAGCTTGTGTGTGTGTGTGTGTGTGTGTGTGTGTGTGTGTGTGTAACAAAACTGGGGTCTATAATGTAACTGTGTTTTGGTGTTTCTCAAGTAACATTAAATGGGTTTGTGGAGAACATAAAATGGGTAAAGAGATATATACAGGAGGCAATACATCATAGATGCTTACTGTCAATATGATGGTATATGGGCTTGTCACACATTTCCCATGCGTCCATAGGAACATGCCTGCACATATTACCTAGGACTACATTTCTTCACTCAAGAGCATATTTGATCACCGTTACAGGTGAATGCTGATTTTTTGCATCATTTTTGTGAATCTCTTTACAATGTGGTTTCTCTGACATTTAAAAACTTTATTTAAATACATTTTAAACATTCAGATGTGTGTAATGCAGAAAACGCAATTGTTCTCTCAATCCCTCTCCCCACTCCCCAAAGAAATACCCTGTTAATGGGTTCTACTTTTCTGTATACACTGTTCAAATATGTGTTATAATTCGCTCACAGATTTTAGCTCATCCATTATCAGTTTCAAATGGGAAGTTTCATAATACAGAATATTATTTCCCTAATAAATGCATGTATGCACAACTTTGTTCACACATACTCATAGGTATAATATGGAATAATGTATGATGATTAACTATACGTACTTTGGGCATAGCCCGCACAAACTTTTTCTTTCCAGAGTGTATGATCATGCAGGTATTGTGTCCTTTGCTTTAGAGAACTCAGTGTGCTGGCGCTCAGAACACAGGTGTCATGTGAGGACACAGACAGGACAAAAGGGAGAAGGAAAAACAGGTGACTCAGCCAACTGCAGCCTCTCTGCAGCAGGACCTGCCAGCCCCTCATACAGAACAGGAGTGCCTGAGTCACCTCAACTCCAACCAGATAGCTACCCATCCCCAAGACACACACACACACACACACACACACACACACACACACACACACACACAGATATACACACACTCAGAGTGATGACGTTAGAGACCCAGGATGCCTGGTATTGATGCATATAATCCATGCTTTCTGCTCTACACACGCAAGCAGATGTTTCTGCTTCCAGTGCAGATGTTATTTTCAGCTCCTTTCAGTTCCTTATTTTGAAAACACACATGGAAAATCCAAAATGTTGTTTAAAGTTATAAAGTAGGAAAAATGTTAAGCATCAGTCATCTGATCACCTAGGAGGAATGCTAACTGCAAATACATGGGTCCATAGACTCCAGCATTTTTTATTCTGTTTATACGTATTTTCTGTAGGATATTAAAAAGGGTTTTAAAAACCATACCACCTATTTGAAAATTCTCTCCTATTCACATTTGTGTACATCTGTTCAACTATGAAACACTCTAATGGAGTAACTTTCAGCGGGCAACCAAAATATCAATGGCAGTTATTTTTCCGATTACCCAAAGCAATGCATCCTTGAGAGAGGCAATCAGAAGGGAAGGGTGTTAAATGAAAATATTAAATCCTACATGTCCCTCTCACCATATGCTTTGGCCCATTGTCCAAATAGCTTCCGTTAAGGGTTGGTACATAATATTGCAGATGATTTTCTTTTAATCTTTCGTACTAACAGGAGCACAGCTCTCTTCTTTCCCTCTAACGATGTATACAGGTGGGTGTATAGACAGACAGATGACAGATAGAGATAATGATATATAAATGTTGATCCTCTTTTGCACACCAGGAGGAATGTATTAAAAATAGAACCTTGAATGACACTAAAGTAACTTTTAAAGTAACCCCCAATCCTGAGAGGGCTTGGATATGAAAATATATCCAGAATTTTAGTTTACAGTTATATCAAACATGCCTGCCCAGTGAAAATAAATAGAATAAAACAGAAGGGGGGAGGGACGCCTGGGTGGCTCAGTCAGTTAAGCGTCTGCCTTCGGCTCAGGTCATGATCCCAGGGTCCTGGGATTGAGTCCTGCGTCTGGGCCCCTTGCTCAGTGGGGAGCCTGCTTCTCCCTCTCCCTCTGCCCCTCCCCCTGCTTGTGCGCTCTCTCTCTCTGACAAATAATAAAAATCTTAAAAAAAAAAAAAAAAACCAGAAGGGGAGTGGTATAAATAGCAACTCCACAATCTATAACTTCACAATCAGTTCCAGACCCATCAAGAAATAGAACCCTCAGATGGACCAGCTTCAACTTTTAAGTCCTGGTATAACTTTTGTTCTATTCCATTTGCTCTTTGGTTAAGAAATGAAAGAACTTGACGGAAATGAATATTTATTTCTCCAATCAATGGCCATGAGTTTTGGAAGAATTATTTTGGAAGCTTTATTCTTTAACTCTTTTCCCCAGTGAGAGCTGTAATCACTTCCAAAGACAGAAGAAAACAATCTTCTGAAGGTGTTGTCTCCAAATAAGGGCACTTTCCTTGATATGACTCCTGTACACCCCCACTCCCCGGAGGCAGGAGTTCTCTCATCTTTACCCCAACACCCCCTCATTCCTTCCCTACAATTACTGCTTATTTTTTGGAGGTTTTTGGGGGTTTGTTTGTTTGTTTGTTTGAGAGGCAGAAGGGAGGGAGGGGCATAGGGAGAGGGAGAGAGAGAATCTTAAGCAGGCTCCACGCCTGGTGTGGAGCCCGACGCAGGGCTCAATCTCACAACTCTGATATCACAACGTGAGCCAAAATCAAGAGTGGGACGCTCAACCGGCTGAGCCACTCAGGCACCCCTTGGAACTTCTTCTTCTTCTTCTTCTTCTTCTTCTTTTTAAGATTTTATTTATTTCTTAGAGAGAGAGAGAGAATGCACAAGTAGGGGGGAAGGGGAAGAGGCAGAGGGAGAAGCAGGCTCCCCACTGAGCAGAGAGCCCGACGAGGGGCTTGATCCCAGGACTCTGGGATCATGGCTGAGCCGAAAACAGACGCTTCACTGACTGAGCCACCCAGGCACCGCTCCCCTCCCCCCTTTGGAGCTTCTTTTAAGCTGTAGGTTTTGTGACTTTAAACTGTCCCCAAAACATGTATTTCCATAAATGGACAAGTTGACAGTTCCCCCCTTTTTATTATAAAGGCACATTTTACATAATTTCAGTTATAAAGGGAAATACATTCTTGTGTATTTTTGCACCTTTCCAGTGCCAGATGAGTTCAGCATGGACTTTCACATGTAAAAGTTTTTAAGCTTTCATTGGGTTTGAGTTCCATTTGTAGGATAACCGAATGGGAATTGATATCATCAAACCTTTCCCTTACGTTGTTCACTAGTTTCATAAATTCATAGAGGTCATGCCTACTTGGAAATGTGGGCTATTTTTGTACAAACATTTAAACGGCAGATATTACAAACTGAAAAATCATGAACTGCCCTCAGTTTTTTCAAAGAAGTGAAAAAATTAGGCTTGCTTCTCACCTACAAGTGATCAACTACAACACTAAATACACATACACCTTCAAATTGCCAAGCTCTGACTCCCAATTTTTCCTTAACAAAGAAGGAACCACAGCAGCTACTCTTGCAGGCACACACCATCAAGAGCTATCTACTCAGAGAAGTAGAAGCATGAGTGCTTGAGCAAAGAACTATACAAAGGTCAAGGTTTCCCTCAAGGCCTTATTTTCAGACTAGAGTGACTTCTCTCCCGTGCCTTTAGCAAACTTAGGTGGTTTGTCCCACCAAGTAGGCCAACTTTCTTCCAAAGATGCTCTGTTACCCCTCCAGTCCCTATTACCTGCCACAGGGAGACCTCCACTACCGTCTATAACACTAATGAAATCATGCACGGCATTAGGGTTGAAAAAGTCAAGGACAGCCTCCTCTTTCCTGCAGGTGAGACCTCCATAGTTACTAATACCCAGGCGAGTGGACGAGGTGTGTATTTTAGAATGTACTGATTTCCCTGTGCTGTGCACAAGGAGAAAAAGGAGCCCTCGTTCACAAGATAAGTCATTGCATCGTAGCATGTCACAACAACATTGGATGTAAGCCAGATGCTTGCTACCCATGGGTAAAGATTAACAAACCTATAATCTAAGCCAACAAGGGCACGTTATGTCTCCAACACAAAGACTGATGCAGACCTTCATGTACTGACTCAGGAAAAAAAATTCAAACAAAAAAGTCTAACTAGAGACCAATTAAGCACAAATAATATGCTTTACTTTGTAAAGCACACATTCACATGGAGAACAACGGTATATACTTCGTCTTAGGATACAAAAGACGTGTAAATGCAAGAGAAAAGTCTAGAATGGTACACAGAAATGTCATGGCATTGTTCCACTGAAAAGAGAAGAAGAAAAAGGATGGAAGTGTGTGGTGAATGAGGGTAGACATCATCATTTTTCAAATGTTTTAAAATATTACAGGGAGGACACATTTATGTGTAAATAGTCACCAAAACCTTACTTTACAACGATTCTAAGGAGATATGAAATGAAATACTGGATGTAAGTGAATAAAAAAGGAGGCAAGCAAAACGGTACCACACCATTGCATAGAAAGCAATGAGAATAGAGTTGAAACGTCTTTGAGGTATATTTTACATGGATCAAAGGAAATACTCATTATTAAAATGCATATATTTAACCACATAAGAGATATTGTATTGCAGTCCAAGAAGAGAGAAGGGCTGCTGAATGTATGAAGAAACAATAGCCAACAACATTCCAAAATAAAGAAAAATATCAGGTGGTATATCGATGTGCCAAACTGCAAGCATAATACATTTCCTCCCTTCCCACTCCCTACACACACACACACACACACACACACACACACACACACACACACTTACAAACAGGTCTAGGCTCATCATAGTAAAACTTCTAGAAACCAAAGGGAAAAGAACGGCCTTAAAAGCAAAGAGCGAAAAACAAACATGACTAACAGGCAATACTCTCTTATTATTTTAATCAGAGAGAACTTGACAGAATTATCTGGAGACCAAAAAAGAAAAGAAAAGAAAAAAAAAAAAGAACAGTGAGACAAGAGTGCCATGATAGGAAGTGTAGGCACTTGCAATTCTGGAGAAACCAAGGGACGACATGGTGGTTCTGAGAAGCCATGTCCTCTGAGGAGGAGACCTCAGAGCTCGGGCTCAGACTTTGTCTTTTAGAGATGTTTCTTAGTTCGTGCGTGTGTCACCTACTCGGAGTGAGCACAATATTATCCCTTAGGTTACACAGAGTAACATTAGATCTTCCAATCCTACCCATTTGCTGACTTCAAATTTTCTCTCTCACATCGTACACAGAATAACTTTACTATAAGTAGGTGTAAATGAGTAAACTTACATCTTTAAGGGTTCATGGGACAATCATTAAGCAGAGGTACACGATGAGAAATATTTGGGGATCTCTGCTTTCAAGAACTCAGGTAACAATGCCCTCGTGCAATGGTGTCACCTTAGGACAGCAAAATGGGGCTGGGGTGTGACAGGTTATTCAATCACCTTAGCCCCCCACAAGAGGAGCTGCCATCCTCTCTTATAAAACAGGAGGCATTAGAGCTCTTAATGTCCAACTAGAGACCACACACCAGCAATACACACACACACACACACACACACACACACACAATGACTCACATTGATAGCAGACACCGACTAGTCTCGATGATTCTACAGTTACTCCATCTCTCCAGTCTGTAAATATCCTTGTTAAATGTTTCTGCCTCCAGGAAAGAATGGCTTACCCCAGTTGTCATGGAAACCAGAATGTCATCAAAATGTTCTCCCTGATGTTAGCTTTCTATGGAAACCAGGAAGTACTAATACATCCTCAGATGCAGAGCATTGATCTCACTCTCAGTCAATTACACCCTGACCAATCCAATCAATGAATGAATGGATGGATGGATGGATGAGTGAGTGAATGAATGAATGAAATATTGGAGACAGTACCCGATGTTCTCAGAAAAGGCATTGAGGGCAGGGGGGTTTTTGCAAAATGGATTATGGAGGAAATAAAGTAGAAAGATAACAGCTTCTGTTTTCCCTTCACACGCAGGCGTGCGTGTGCACGCGCGCACACACACACACACCACTTAGGATCCAGGTCCTGTTAAGGACCACCTTTCAACCTGCTGGGCCACATGAGGACAGGTGTGTTTGTGTAGGTGGGATCCAAGGACTCTCGGTCAATTTAAAATGACCCAAGAGGTGAAACTGTGTGAGGCTATAGGACATGGATGTCAGTGGAAGGCAAACTAGAAACTCAGGTTGCGGCAGGACCAAATGACCCTGAGTTTACACTTGGACAAATATGTATTGACAGGGTTTTCAGGACACCAGTGGTTCCTGAGAAGAGAGACAACTCCCCAAAATGTCTTCGATCTAGGACAATAGGGAGATAGAGATGAACCTCTCACATTTGGGATCCGTGCTCAGCATGTACTGCTGCAACCACACTGACAATGAATACTATGCTCAGCGATAGGGCTCCTATCATCAGGGCACACAGCACACACTTCCTCTCTCACAGTCATTTACATTAGGGGACAGAGCTGCCCTGTGATGCGGCTCTTCCTCCTGTTAATGAGCTCCAGGCAATTCTTCTGTGGCCAGTCCTGGGCAGTGATGTGCTGGAAACAGGTCTTTGGCGGGGGGGAGAGTGCAGTTCCAATTTCCAGGGTTTTCCTATTTCCCATGACATAAATACTCCCATTATGGCCGACTGCAGGCCACTGACATGATGTCACTGAAGGCTGATTTGGCAAGTGATGCCCCAGATCAGCCCTCATGAGGTGATGGTTCCAGACAGACCCAGCACAGCCCTGGACCCCAGATTCTGGAGCAAGACAAAGCCCTCCCACTCTATATGCAATCCAAGAGAGAAGGGCAGGCTGGACTTCCATATAACTGTGTGCCAACTGAATGAAGGCCTTCACCAGGTTCTTAGTGTAGAGGAGAGGGAGAGAGATATCAAGACCCCCCACGTAGCCTATGTAGGCTTTGGAGAGGGAAAATAGTGGGGTACATCCATGGTCGATCTTTTCAAATCTGAGATGCTTTCTGAAAGACTGGTGCAGGTCTGAGTCTCAGCTCTGCCTCTCCTCAGCTGTGTGACTTTCACGTTGCGCCCTAACATCTCTGTTCCCTAAGTCTCCATTTTTTTCAAATCAGCTAATAGTGTATCTGCTCTCAAAGGGTTGATTAAACTTCATGAAGGAACAGTAGGCTTCGGCAGTGCCCAGTGGTCATTCTGGGAGACCTGGGGGGTGGTCCCTGAGAACCCTCTGGAGGACCAGCAAGGTCTTCTTCTCCCTACTCGGTATCAGTGAATCTGGATTGCTTGGTTGCCTTTCCCTTGAAACAACAGATTGTAAGAGATGAAGTGAAGAAGCAGGTGAGAAAATCCAGGTCTTTCCTATTCAGGTAGGTGTTAAATAGATTTGCAAAACTGTAAAACAATGCCATACTTTTAACACTTTTGTTTGTTTTCCAAAATGTAGTAATTTTTTTCATAAAGCATATTTACATGTAAGCATTAACGGGCTTAATATTATTTTTAAATGAATACATTAAAATGGGAGTGGTTACGTTTTGTTTTGTTTTCAAGATACTTCAACATTTTATTACAGTGGTCTAAGGAGCATTATCTTTAATTAAAATATTTTTATTGAATTGAAATTCACATAACATTTTAAAGTATACCATCCAGTGGCATTAAGTGAATTTGCAATGTTGCAAAACCGCCACCTCTATCTTCTTAACAAAACATTTTCATAAGTTCTAAGGGAAATCTTATACCCATCTTATACCCAGTCACTCCTCACTCCCACCTGCCCCCAACCCCTGGCAACCACAAATCTACTTTCTGTCTTTATGGCTTGGCTTATTCTGAATATTTCATATGAACAGAATCACACAATACGTAACCTTTTGTGTGTGGCTTATTATACATAGAATAATGATTTTAAAGTTCATCTACATGGCAACATTCCCTTTTATGTCTGCATAATATTCTGTTTATTCCACCTTATGTTTATCCCCCATTCCTCTGTTGATAAAAAATTGGGTGGCTCCCACTTTTGGCTGTTTTGAATAGTGCTACTATGAACATACACGTTCATGCGTTTTTTGAATGCCTGTTTCAATTTGGGGGGTGGGGTGGGGATATCTCTACTGCACCATATGCTAATTATATGTTTAAGCTTTTGAGGAACCACCAAACTGTTTTTATTTCTTTTTATTTCTTTTAAAGACTTTATTTATTTATTTGACAGAGAGAGAGAGAGCACGAGCACAAGCGGGGGGAGATGCAGAGAGAGAGAGAGAGAGAGACAGGGACAGGGAGAAGCAGGCTCCCCGCCGAGTAGGGAGCCCACCACGGGGCTGGATCCCAGGACCCCAAGATCATGACCTGAGCCAAAGGCAGATGCTTAACCAACTGCGCCACCTGGGCACCCCTCACCACACTGTTTTTAACAGCGTCTGTACCATTTTAAATTCCCACCAGCAGTGTATAAGGCTTCCAACTTCCCCACATTCTCAACAGCAATTTGTTATTTTCCCCCTAATGTTAGACACCCTAATGGGTGTTAACAGCTATTGTTAGGTTTTGATTTGCAATTCCTGATGACTAATAATGTTGAGCATATTATCATGTGACTGATGGCCATTTGTATATCTTCCTTGCAGAAATATGTATTCAGATCCCTTTCCCATTTTTATTGTTTGCTTTGTCATTTGGTCAGAGTTGTAAGGGTTCTTTATATAATCTGGTTACTAGACTCTCCCCAGACATTTGATTTGCCAATGTTTTCTCCCATCTTGTAGGATATCTTTTCTCTCTCTCTCTCAGTAGTGTCTTCTAATGCAAAAAGATTTTCATTTTGATCAAGACCAACTTACCTATTTTTTTCTTTTGTTGCTTTTGGTCTAATATTTAAGAAACCCAAGGTCACGAAGGTTTACTACTGCGTTTTATTCTATGAGTTTTATAATTTCAGCTCTTATATTTAGGCTTTCTGTGTATGGTGTGACTACAGTGCCCAACTTCATTCATTTGTATGTGGATATACCGTCGTTCCAGAGGCACTTGTTGAAGAGACTATCCTTACCCCTCCTCCCATCCCACTGGACGGTCATCATCAGTTATCCCTCACCCAATACATTGGTGTGCTTACAAGAGCCAATGGAAATGCTGAGCAGTATAAGGAAGGGAATTAGAAGTAAAACATAAGTCACTGGCTTAGCATTAACCTGTTAACTTGAAGTAGTCTGTGTGAAAGCGGGATTGGCCTGAATGAAATATTGAAGCCTTGCCTCCAAATCTTAGATGAAAGAAGTAAAATGTGTGATTAAAAACGGGGGGGGGGACCCAGAGCTCGTAGCAAATTAAGGGACGTACAAAAAAGTGAAATGTTAAAAGGAAAGATATGGGGGGGGAAGAGGAAGGGAGAAGGACGGAAGCAGATTGTATCCCCCAATTTCAAACTGTGTAGTTTGCCTCAGTGGTGGCATGAAGTATGAATTTCATTTCCTCTGTAAATTTTATCTTTTGTAAAAATTATTCTACCATGAATACTTATTGCTAAGTATAGAAATTAGAAGAAAGACTTAACAGTAGAACTTAAGTTAACTAAGAGTGCTCTGTATTAAATTGTTTTGGAAAGTGCAATGTTCTTTATCAGCTAACCTCTGGAAGGATAACTTGAAAATTCATGAAATCCTCCTGGCACCACTGTAAGAAATCAAAACGTGTTGTAATGATCTATAGATAGGAGTCATCCAGTACCTGTGTTTTTGTGTAGTCGGATGACAATTGAGATGCATCAATTTGATTTCCCCTTAAAAGTTTAATACAGACAAATTCAAGTTTGGTGTTAGAAAAGTCAAAAGATGTTATAACTCAATCTTGGTTATTCATGGAGCAGATACTCCACTAATGTCCTTTTTCCTATTTCTTTCCTGTTTTTCAGATTTTTAATAGTTTTCTAACATCCATGGACTGCATTTGCAAAACAAAGACAGTGGTGTTAGGAAGCCACCAGATGGAGATGTTGAGCTGCCATTGTTAATGACAGTCAGGTCCTCCTTGACAAATACAGTGGTTCCAACTTCAGTGGGGCTGAGAGCAGCCTGGAGAATTTATTTAAAATGCAGATTCCCAGTGCCCACCCACCTAACTGATTGGGCAGGCCTTGGAGTGATCCAAGGAATCTGGACTTTAACACTCTTCTTTCTGTGATTCTGATACAGGTGATCCCATGCACCACACTTTGAGAAACTCTGATGTAAATGGTCATTGAAACCATGGACAAATATGGGGACATTTAGGGAAAGGGTATAAATTGAGAAAAGAACCAAGTAAAACCAAGTCCTGAGGAACGCCATCATGGGAGGGCTCATTTGAAAAAATGGAGCTCTGGGATGCCTGGGTGACTCAGTCGGTTAAGCGTCTGCCTTTGGCTCAGGTCATGATCCCAGGGCCCTGGGATCGAGTCCCACGTCGGGCTCCTTGCTCAGCAGGGAGCCTGTTTCTCCCTCTGCCTACCGCTCCCCCTGCTTGTGCTCTCTCTCTCTCTCTCTCTCTCTCTCGACAACTAAATAAAATCTTTTTTAAAAAGAAAAGAAAGGAAAAGAAAAGAAGGAGCTAGCAATGGTAGTAAGAAGTTGCCAGAATGAAAGGGGATAACAGGAGAGTATGCAGTTATGGAGGCCAAAGGAGAACAGAGAGAATGGAAGGGGAAAAAAAGAAGAGAGGGGTCAACCAGACTGCACAGAGTTTTTTTTGCTTTTATTCAAACTTCTGTTGTCTTCTCTGACTTTTTTTGCAGAAATACTGCCTTAAAGAATAAGAATGCCCTTCTGACATTTGACATACCCTGAATAATTCATATACTTGAAATATACATTTCCCGTTCCAAATCCACGTTTGTTAATGAAACGTTATATTTAATCCTGATGATGAAAATATTCGTTTTTTTCTGCTTTGAAATATATAGCAGGCACTAGTTTGCATTCAAAGTTTGATATTCAGGAAATTGTGTACCAGTGACTAAAAAAACGACCATAATAATGGCAATATAATAATTATTATAACATAATCGCAATTATATAGAATTAATTATGAACATTGATATCATTATACTGTTATTAATATTTGAGTGCTTGCTTTATATTATTGAGTGCCCATAAGGGTTTTTATGCATTATTTCACTTAATTTCATCCAAAATATTATGAGACAAATACTATCGTTATGCCTTTAAGATAGTAAGAAAGTCAGCGAGGCTTAGGGAAGTCGAGAGATTAGCTCAGTGTCTCACAGTCCATAAGTGGGACGGCCTCGTTTAATTTCATGCTGGACTTTCAGTTCGTGCTTTGAGCATTTTTGTGAGTTTCCCTTTAAGAAAACCCAATGTAGTCAAGTTTTACATTAATTTTAGAAAGGCACAGGTTACAGGGACTTCCAGCTCGCCACCTAAATCCTTGCGCTCCTCTTCTTCCTGGGCCCCCATCTAGGCCTCATTTCCCAGCTTTCCTTGCTGTTAGATGTGACTGTGTGACTGAGATCTAGGCAATGGGATGTCAGCGGAAATGATGTGTGCCACTGCCAGGCCTAACTCGTAAAAACCTCGTACCAGGTGCACCCCTCTACTCTTTTCCCCTTCTAGCAAACTGCAAAGGAGGCCACCTCCGGGGCAAACATGGAAGCCACATGTTGGACGTGGCAGACTTTCTGACAGGCTGGGTCTCTGTAGAAGTGCATGGATAATGCCCACCAGGAGGACATATTCACTTTCCCGAAAATGTTACAGGAGAAATAAATGAAGTAGTTTTGAGTCATTATACGTGTTTGGGTTTAAGTGTTACGGTAATAGTCTACCACACCCGACACAAGTTGGGTAAAAACAAATTTTAGGTACGTACTGCTCTATCATTATGATTTGCATTTTACTGCATTTTGAATAGTGGCTCAAACAAATAAATCCCTTTATTCCGGGTAACACACAGGTAGGACTGCATAATTCAGGGCTGGTACTACAGCTCAAGGAGCCAGGATCTTCCTTCTTCTTGTCCCTCTATCCTTAACTGTGGCTTTTGTCTCCAAGGACACAGGCCTTGTATCTGTATTGCTGGCAAGACAAAGGGGAAAGATCAAAGGGGGAAACCAGCTGCGTCTTTCCAGTTCATGAAGCTTTCCTAGGAATGCCACCAGTGTCATCTGGGGCAAGTATCATGGCCAGCCCAGGAGCTGGACTGGGCTGTGTGCACACCTCTAATATGCAACAGGGTCAAGGTTCTGTTAGTAAAGATGAAAGGGTGAAGGAGGGAATGCTTAGGTAGATACAGGGCCCGCCACAGCACCTATGTTACATTATCTTTATCCAAATCCCTTGTGGGAGCTTTTTACAAATTCAGATTCCCGTCCTCGTGCCAGCCATAAAGAATCAGAATGTCCCTGAAAATTTGGAACCTGAAAGTAGTTGTTGAACCAACTGATCTTTGCTCTACTGAGGATAGCCCCTTTTTCTTGTCATCTGGTCTGGTCTGTACGAACTCTGCAATGGGTTTGTCATTTCATAATGTTTAGGTGCACTCCAAAATGTCAAAGATAATACCTTCCTCGATTAACTTGTTTTGAAATTTACATCGAAAACAACAACTCTGTAAAGGTTTTCCATGTCTACGGTGACACTCTTCAAATCATTTTCTGTATTACTGGAAGAGACAAACACTGCTAGAGATCATCATTTACGGCTGAAGATGTGGTTTATTCCCAGAGCAGCAAAGTGACACAAAACAGTGACAGGCGAGGGCCAGGGGAGAGCAATGGGTCAAAATACCAAAGGTCTGGTCCTAGCTCTACTGTGCAGCTCTGCAAACTTGGGTAATCATTTGTACTCTTTGAACCTCGTGCTCTTAAATTACAAACTGGCCTTACACTAATTCATCTTCCAGAGGGCTATTAAGATAATTAAATGAGTCATGGGTATGTATACTTTCAAAGGGCAGTAAAGCTCACAGATACGTTGTTTTTATTTATGGGCGAACAGTGACCAGTAAGAACTGTAAGTTCCAAATCTGGCTGGTAGAATTATACAGGTTTCCCGCATGGTCAATTTTAAATGACGCAAAATAGTATAGTCTCATTAGCACACAGATGACTGGATTATAGTGCAGTGAGAGGAGAGAGGCGGCACAAGTCATAGTGGCAGGCAAAAGAAGGAGGGTCAACCAAGACTTGACAGAGAAGTTGGTTGAGTGTGTTCAAAGGCCCAGTGGCAGGAAAGAGCAATGGTGTGCTTGAGGAAACTGCAAGAGGCTCAGGATGGAGAAGATAAAAGGGGAGTCAAAGGAGGCAAGATGCTAAGGGTCCTCATATGTAGGGTAGACCCTCTTGTGGAGGCTCTGAGGAAATTACTGAAGGATCCTAGGCATCATAGTGTAAGCTAATATCCAAGGATTCAGAGTTAGACAGATCTGACTTAGAATCTTCGTTCTACCACAAGCTGTGGTTTTGGCACAGGATAAACAAAATGACTGGTGGATCAGGATAGAGAAGCAGAATCAGGGACATAGAGAAAGTTGGCATATGACAGACGTGGCACAGCTGATAGCGGGGAAAGCACATGTCATTCAATAAATGAGGATGGCACAATTATTTTTTCATGGGAGGAAAGAAGCAATTAGATCACTATCTGACAGCAAGCACAAAAGTCAATTTAAGTGACCAAAGAATAAAAAATGCAAAGTAACACCTTAAAACAATTTTAAGAAGATATAGGAGAAAAATTTATGACCTTAGCGTTCAGACAATTTCATTTTAAAAGGCCCAGGAGGCAAGAAAAAAATGGATAAATTTGACAACATCAAAATTTAAAACGTTTGTGCATCAAAGGACATTATCAACAGAGCACCCAGGCAATCCGTGGAGTGGTTAAAAATAATTGCAAATAATCTATCTGATAAGAGACTAAAATCCTGAACACACAAAAAGGTCCTACGACTCACCCACAATGAAAAAAAAAACTGATTAAAAAATGGGCAAAGGACTTGAATAGACATTTCTGCAAAGAAATATACAAATGGCCAATAGGCACGTGAAAAGATGCTCGACATGAGTACTCACTAGCGAAATGCAAATCAAAACCACAAGGAGACAGCACTTTACACTCATTAGGATGCCTGTTATCAAACAAACAAAATACAAAAACAAAACAAAAACAAAAAACCCCGGAATAACAAGTGTTGGCGTGGAAGTGGAGAAATAGGAACCATTGTGCCCTGCTGGTGGGATTGTAAACAGGTCATTAACTCCTCTAAACTCTCGGACTCCGTCAAACGCTGCAAAACTCAATTGCACGTATGCCAGACATCAGAATATTCCTAGCGTCACCGCTTTTAAGGGCTCTGAAGTGGAAAGTACCCACATGTCCATGGACAAGGAAACGGATGAATGAATTGAGGAGTGGAATGCTACAACAGGGAAAATGAAAGCAGTACGGCTCCGCGGAATAGTATAGGTGATACTGTTAGGACACAATGTTGGGCGAAAAAGGAAGCGGCGGAACACGAGGCAGAACGCGATACAATTTATTGTACTACCCAGGCAACACACCAGGAGGCCAGGACAGTCAAGGATACATACACGGGTCTCTAAAACAAAACAAAAACCAACCAACCAACCAACCAGCCAGCCAGCCAACCAACCAACCAGCCAGCCAGCCAACCAACCAACCAACCAACCAACCAGCCAACCAACCAACCGAAAAACAAACCCTAGAAGACGGAGGGGGGTGGTTTACACGGGACACGCGGGAGGATGGCTATTCCTCTGCGAGTGGAAGCAGTGGGTGGGAAGGGCCCTGGGAGGAGACTGGCCAGGAATTGTTAAAGTGTCCCACGTCAGGAAGGCGGAGGCTTGAGCACCTACCTGTTCCACACTCCCGGATCCTTTTGTCCTTTCCCAGGAAGACGGCCTGTGAAACGTCCCTGAACGGTAGAGCTGCAACGGCCCGGCCCGGGCCTCAGTCCTGGATCCTCGATCCTCGATCTTCGATTCTCAATCCTCGATCCTCGATCCTCGACCCTCGACCCTCGATCCTCGACCCTCGACCCTCGGCACCAGCGCCTGGGCGGCAGTTGGTCCAGGGGGCGTGTCTCGGCCGAGGTCCCGCCTCCCGCATGCGCGCTGTGCCGGCCAATCAGGGACGCTCCCGCCCAGGCGAGGCTGTCTCGCTCCTCTCCATCCCTTGGCCCTCAGAGGAGCATCGCGGAGGGCGTGGTGTGGAGGTCGCTGTGCGGATGGAGGGATGGAGGGAGGGACAGAGAGGCAGAGGATGGGGTGGGGCATAGGGACCCTCAGGGAGGCCCAGGCGGGTAGGGAGCCGGACCGATGGCCATGGGGGGGGGCGTGGTTCTCCTCAGACGTGAGGGGATCAGGGTGTGGGACAGCGGCGGCTGGGCTGACCTCTGAGGTGATGTCCCCACAGGGTCCTCTGGGGCTCTGACAGGACATGACGAGGGCCCTGAGGGCAGGGCTGGCAGGGCCGGCAGGGCGGGGAGCGGGTCTGACGGTCCCCACTTCCTGGGAAGGTCGCACCTGGTGAGGAGGGGCCGTCTGCGTCTGTCCCTCCTGCCCGGCCGCCCGGCCGCACAGTTTGGTCCCCCGAGGTC